>NC_054885.1:10484753-11733086 GCF_018320785.1 Cheilinus undulatus | reverse complement strand
AATGCGGCTGCATTGTTCATGCATCCAGCTTGTGTTTCTGCATAGGGAGGTAGGGCACTTGCACCATGTACTGCTGATGTCTGTTTAAAAGTGCCTTTATTTTGAAAGTTCATCACAGGAGCTGTAAGGCCAAAAAATGTTGTAATTGCTGTGCTCACCTGCTGCAGCCAGAAAAGAGCCAGAAAATGCTTTGTTTCTGTTGGAGCACTGGGATGGAGGATTTGTTAACTTTTTATAACACTATCATATTTAATGTGCATCGAGGCGCCTCTGCTTGTGCGTGAGAGGATGGAAAGAGTGGGAAGAAGAAAGAAAAGGATAATGAATAAATCATAAAAAAGACAGATGTCAAAATAACAAGAGATAAAGCCTGCAAAAAAAGTGACAAAGAAGTATTAAAGGAATAGTTAGGGAGAATGAGATAATCAGAGCAGCAGAGAGGAGAAGAACCAACAGGGGAAACAGTTCCCCAGTGACACTCGGCTATTGATCTTTGCTTGTTGCTCAGAGATAGTTCCTCTGAGATCAGGCCCAGCGCTGACACAGCCATCACGATGCATTATGGGGGATCAAAGAGAGGCCAGTGTTGGCCACCATGTAGGCGCTGATGCTTGAGAGGAAAGGAGGGAGCGAGAGGAAGAGAAGAGGAAAAAAGAGAGGATACACACTCTGCTAAACAGGATTTTCAATCACGGCCTGTCATTCACTGTGGCGTCTCAATCGTTCAACATCGCAGGGGGGAATGGGGGAGGAGGGGTGCGGATGAGAACGTGAGAGGGGAAGGAATATGAAAGAGAAGTAAAGGAGTGATAGAAGAGAAGAGGAAAAGTTGTTCAAAGGATGTGAGAGAGGGTTTGTGTGCCAAGAAAAACTGCAATCCAGTTCAATAAGGAGCAGCATGTTTGGTGTGAAAGAGTGGCAGTAAAGCCTGTTGCTCCTTAAACCTCTCTTCATCTTTCTTCTTTTTCTGACCGCTTCGTGTCCATTTTTTAACTCCAGCTCTGTGCCTTTGTTTCTTCGTCTGTCTCTGTCTATCCCTCCACCCAGTGTGTGAAATGTCACTGGACAGCTTACATGTGCTGGCTGCGGTGTGAGAGAAATGTCAAGCATGGAGAAACTGCTGACGTATGTTACTACGTGTCTCTGTGTATGTGCTGTATTAAGTCTGTATGTGTGTGTATACAAGTCACTCTGCAGCAAGGCCAGAGGCATGCTAACAGGCGGCATTTATGAAAACAGTATGATGACAGTGACATATAGGCTTCATCTTTCATTTAATGGTGCTTTTTTTATCAAATGTCAGTTCTTTATTTAACGACAGGATGATTTACATAGAAGGAGTGAGAGTGTTCTTGGAATCTAAGCTGCAGAGAAGCAATGTTTGGGGTCAGAATTAGGTTAGCATTGAGGTCACAGGTAGCCGCCTCCAATATGGATAGATACATTCATAACAATGCATATTGAATACAATAAAAAAGGAGGAGGCTGGGGTGGAGGAGGTTAAGCTTTGCCAGCAGCAGTGGCATGGTACACCAGGCATTAATGCAAGCATGTACGTCTATTCAGATACAACATGTTGAGAGAAAGAGCTGTGATTGGCTCTCGTTACCTTTTTTACCATTTTATTGCAAAATATGATACAGTTTTACTCCGTGGAGAAGGCTCTGCTAAAAAGATGTTGACTTTCCAGGGAGTACACGTAGATACAACAGAAATAGCTCAAAGCAATTAATCCATAGTAGCACGAATCTGAATATAAGGGTATAACGAGCTTTATACTATTAAGGAGGAGGCTGGGGTGGAGGAGGTCAAGCTTCACCAGCAACATGTATCAGTATTAATGCAAGCAAGGATTAGTGAGAAGTATGTCGTATTTAAATACACTGCTGTGCTGAGAGAAAGCTGTGATTGGCTATGGGAGCTAGGAATGGATAATCAGCTGGTAGTCAGCTGATCACAGCTAGGTGCATGAACTAATGCAGAGTTTCACTTAGTCAAGTAAATCGTTGCCCCTTACTTGTTTTTCCCTCTGAAAGCCCACCATAGTGCTGTTCAAATGATGCTATCCATGCCTCTGTAGCTCTTACAGAAAGTTTTCAAGTGAACCTGTAACTTGGCTGACTTTTAAAGGTCTTTAAGATTAAATACACAACAGTAACTTTGATATTGAATGTCTTTTTATCCATGCATAATCAATTTTTTGGTCGTTTGCAGCAAGCAGCTAATAGTGTCTGCAATGGTGTCAGAATGCATTATGACTGGGCTGTGACAACCAATGGCAGGCTTTGCCAAACTGTGCATGCAGACACTTTGAAAGTGGAAAAAAGAGTCTGAATGACTCATAATGGAGAGAAAGAGAAAGAGAAAGAGAGAGAAAGATGTTTGAAATAAAACACTTTGTCATTATTGTTTCCTTTATGTAATAAATTAAAACCTTTGAGTTTTAATTTCAATTTAGTTTTTTTCTTTTGTCTTTATAGTCCAAGCAGACAAATTCTTAAAACCCAGATTTTCCTGAAAAAAAAAAAGATGTTTAGAGCTTGACCATGTTTTACAAGATTTTTACGAAAAAGTCCAGGCAAGACACAATGGTGTCTTGTGTTTTCTTCAGAAAACAGACTGTGGGTCAAATGGGCTCGGGCACAGTATGGATTGACAAGTGTGAGTGCATACTAAATAGCAGGCAGAATAATGATTTCTGTCCCAGGGCATTAGCCCAGTGCTGATGAAGACTGATGAGTACAATACTGGGAAAAAGTATTTTCCCCTTTATGTTTTCTGTTCTTTTTGCATACTAGTATGGATGCCATCTTTGCCCAGTCTCTTTCTTACTGTTGAATCATGAACACTGACCTTAACTGAGTCAAGTGAGACCTTAAGGTCGTAAGATGTTTTTCTGGATTATTTAGTGACCTCCTGGATGAGTCTTTGACGTGCTCTTAGAGTAATTTTAGTAGGCTGGCCACTCCTGGGAAGGTTAACTACTGTTACAGGTTTTCCCCATTTGTGGACAATGGCTCTCACTGTGGTTTTCTGGAGTTCAAAGCCTTAGAAATAGCTTCTCAATTCTGGGAAGGTCACCACTGTTCCAAGTTTTCCCCATTTATGAATAATGGCTCTCATTGTGGGTTTTCTGGAGTCCCAAATCATTAGAAATGTATTTTTAACCCTTTCCAGACTGATAGATATTATTTGCTTTATTTATTTTTTTTTAGATGGCAGCGTGCTGTGTTGTTTTTGAGATCTTTCAACCTAGTTCACTTTGTCAGACAGGTTTTACATTATTAAAAGGATTTTTTGGTTCAACAGGTTGAATTTTTATCTCCAACATTTGTCTGAAAGTATAGTAATGACCCTTGTCTTTGTGATTTGATATTAGGGTAATGACATTAATTTTAAGAGTCAAAGTTTGTGTTGTTGGGGTTTTAAGAGCAGCAGAAATTAGTGTTGTGGTTGGCCAAGTAGCCATGACATTTGTTGCAGTTTTCTGGGTTGAAATATGCCAGGATTCCTGAAAAGAAGAGCTTATTTCTCATCATAATTCACTGCCAAGTGTGTGTTCGTTTGTTTGGCCTCAGCCATGTGTTGCAGTGAGTGTTTTATAACATATCCTGAGGTGGTACACTCCAGCCCTTAATAACAAGTTGAATCACATGTTAGAAATGCCATTCCCATGACTTTGGCATATGAAGTCATAACTCCTCCTTAACGACTTATTGAGATATTTTTAAGTGTGAGTTTGAAGTGGCTTTGTTTCATGAAAGAGTGTAAAAAACCCAGAGATGGAGAGTAGAGAGAGTCAGGCGGTGGCAGAGGCACTCTAGTCACTTAACCTCCTCTTGTTTCTGTGCAGCTCTCAGGAGGGGCTGAAAGAAACGCCATGAATAAAAATGAGAAAATGTTGGACACCAAGGAGCAGCTGAGTCTGGATAAACAAAGGTTATAAAAAGGTCAGGAACAGGTCACTGAACTAGACTCTGCCATCTGCCAGTTGGATTGTGCCACCGTGGTTTGACATTAAACCTAATATTATACACTTGTTCTCACTGCTAACAGCTGAGATGAATTGCCTGTAGTTCTTCTTATTCTGTGTTTATGCAGCATTAAAGGAAAGGCTCATTGGCCTTTAAGAGAAGGTCAGAGCATTTAAATACACATTGGGCTTTCCTGCTATGTGAGATCAGTATATCTGTGGAGGTACACTAGTGCTAGTAAGAAAAACTGGTAAGAAAGTTTAGTTGAGACTCTAAGAAAGAGTGTAGCAATCCTGCAAATAAATTCATTCACTAAATAATGGACCCGGAAACAGCTTCAGAATGAAAGCATTATGTGAAACAGCAGGTAGCTCAAGCTTCTGTTTTGAAAAAACATATGAAAGTGGTATCATATCTTCATTTCAGGCCTTGGATGTTGTGACAGACTAAGCAGGATGCTTATGGAGTACCGGTTATCCACCTTTGG
Organism: Cheilinus undulatus; assembly: GCF_018320785.1. NCBI lineage: Eukaryota > Metazoa > Chordata > Actinopteri > Labriformes > Labridae > Cheilinus > Cheilinus undulatus. The sequence continues at coordinate 11,728,625 of NC_054885.1, read as the reverse complement.
CTCCCAGAGCTCTGAACTCTCCCAAACTCATAGTGTGAGCGGCCGGTCTCTCTCCAGAGTAAATTAGGCTCACAGTTCATTAATGACTGAAAAACTAACCTGTTCAGTTTACCATCATCAACATATTAGCATGTTTAGGCACAACACTGCCATCAGGTCACTCTGATCCACGGATTGATCCGCTGCAGACTCATCAGCCTGGTTGTCATTTACTCTGTATGTGGAGGAGGGGGCACATATCCAACATATTTTAAAATATCTGAAGCCAAATACACAGTTTTACCAATGTTAAACCTGCGGGTAGTCTGCAGCCATCAGAAGACAAATACGGTGTATACATGGCACAGTATCCCGTTTTCCAGGAGTACTCCAGGTAGCAAAATTGGAATATTGGCATACAGGCTCACCCACAGAATTGGCTGGCATACCCAGTGAATGGGCCCTCTCCAGCTGTGATTTATTGATGATAATGATAAACGTATCTTGGATCAGTAGCATTGGTGCTAGGGTCCTGGCTAACAGCTACTTCATTTTGGAGCTGAAAAGTGTGTCACTGTTATTCGGCTCTGATGTTGAAATGACCTTTTCACGCTACTTCTGAACTTTTTAACCTTTAAACCCCTTATCATCACTGTTTCTGCCCATTTTTACAAGATTTTTCCACTTATATCACATTTTTGCCACTTTTTAACCTCTATTCACCATATTTCCATCATTTTTTTGCCCTGTTGCCTTTCTTGACCCATTTTGCCTCTGTTTTGCTGCCTTTCACCATTTCTTCACCCGTTTTTGCCTTTCATGACACATTTTTTCCACTTTTATCCAATTTTAAAAATTTTCCCACCATTTCTTTGCCCTTTTGTAGCCTTTCTTGACCCATTTTTGCATCTTCAGCCAATTTATTTTTTATTTTATTTTATTGTATTATTATTTTATTTATTTATTTTATTTTTTTTATTTTTTTTGCAATTTTCACAATTTTTCCATCTTTTTTTTTTTTTTTTTTTTTTTTACCTTTTTTGGCCCATTCTTGCCTCTTTTTACCCATTTAAGAAAAGGGGTTTATATTTATCATATTTTAATTAGGCTATATTGTACTACAGCAAAAAAAAAAAAAAAAAAAAAAAAAAAAAAAGGTTATTTTTTGTTGCTTTGGTAAGAGTGGTTATTATTCAGGTTAAGAATAAAATATTGTTATCACAGCTGAACTTAACCATGACTATCCTGAGTTTCACCCCAAAAAGCCATGTTCTGAGCTGTTTAAGACTACTATCCTTGTTGTTAAGTTGCTGCTAAAAACACTCAATTTCCTGACATCTTCAATAATGATTAGCATCATAGGCTATAATTGTGACTGAATTGGCAGAATTAGGCTTTGTCTATCATCGGACACTTTACCAAACATTGGTAATGTGCCACTTACACACAGGGGGGATTTAACTGTGGCTTCTTGAAGAGAGATAGTCAGTCTGCTTTTCAAAATCATCCAGGACTAAAGACAAGTAAAATATGTATTTAAGCACACCTTGAGCAGATGATTGTTCCTGTAAGCGAGAAATGGCCAAGCACTTCAGCAATTAGCCTGATCCCTGACCTTATGGTGAACTCTGGTTAGAGCGCAGCTGCCTGGCTCTGCGCCAGAGCAGAGAGACAGAAGTCAGGAATTAAATTTACTGTTTTCTGGTACAAATCCCTCTGTTATGATGCTTGAAATGGCCTCAATGCGTTCCTGGGATGTCATGTTCACAAGCAAAGCATGAACATGAAGTACAATAACCCTGTTCTCTGACCTTTGACCTCCAAAATGTAATAATTTAATCTTCAAGAAAAAAAATGGCGATTTGTGCGAAGATTGAAGAAAATCCCTCAAAGAACTCTTACCTTTGCACAGAAGGAATGAGGATGAGGACCAATGACTGTGAACTTTGCCCTCTAAAATCTCATCAGTTCATCCTTAAGTCAGATTGGATATTTCTGCCAAGAATTAAAGAAATACCTCAAATATTTTCTGAGAGCAAAGGATCAGTGACCTCCAAAATCTAATAAGTTATACCTAGAGTGAGAGTGGATGTTTCTGCAAAGATTGAAGAGAATCCCCTTAATATATATAATAAGATATGTCTATAAAAGGCCCTGGCTGGCATGAAGCTGGATGTAATGATAATCGCAACATAATGCGTGCGCTCTTGGCTATTTCCAGTGTCAGAGGCATATGGCACTGCTGTCCTCTAATGAAGGTTGTGATTTTTCCCCAGGGCACAGGCAGTCATAGTAAAAACACCTGTGGGCCTTTAGATAAACAAAGTTTACATGAGCACACTCTGAAGATCCTATCCTGAGGTGCTCTCAGTATTTTGCCGAGCACAGGAACCTGGTCTTTTTAAGAATGGGGCAGTCATTCATAAAAGTGAGAGCAGCCTGGATTATTTTTAGTCCGCTGGCCTACATTTCACACTACCTAAAGGATGACAGCGCCTGGAGAGAGGGGACGTGTAATTATTCGGAGGTGGCTGGACCCTTACATCCGCTTTCTCTCGCTCTGTCTCTGTCTCTTTTTCCTGTCTCTTTCTCTAAGGGGGACAGGCGGAGGATCCAGCTGCCAGAATATGACAGATCCACAAATCACGGCCTTGGGGGAACTAAAAGCGGTGTAGAGACGGAAGTCGAGGGGGGCAGCGTAGAGCGTGTTTGGCAAATTGCTGAACAACAGATTTCAACATGATGGAAGATAATTGGAAGCATCTCAGGGCAGTTAGAATGCATGTCATGCATCAAGTGTTTTCTTACTTTTAAAGGGATGAGATGATGAGTGTAGGAGTAAATGAAATGCCTAAAAACATTCAAACAAGATTAAAAAAAAAAGGAGGCAGATTGCCTCTCTGCAAGACAAGACCACTGCTGGATTCAGTGCTGATTTCCCCTCCTTTGTCTCCCTCATGTCATCAGTTTCTCTTTCAAAACCATCTGCTCCCTCTCTTTCTATTCATGAGGCTTCTCTCTCTCTTTAGCGCTCTGTCTCCCTCATGCTAAGACGCCTCTGTCCCAGGCCTCTTTTCCTTCTATTTAATTTTCTCTTCACTGTTGGACATCTCCACAAACTTCATTCTTATCCCCGCTTTTCTCTTCCTATGCAAGGCACATCAGCACAGACTGACTAAATATAAACAGCCATGTTCCTCTGCCATGAGAGGGACAGAAAACTTTAATGCTAGGACAGAGTCATAGAACACTATAACCCTAATTCCAAAATAGTTGGGACACTGATTTACAAATCTCATTAACCCATACTTTATTTACAAAGGAAAATAAAAAACAAATCAGACCAAATCAGATGAAACTGAGACATTTTACCATTTTATGAACCAATCAACTCATTTTGGATTTGATGCCAGCAACACATCTCAAAAAAATAGGGACAGGGTCATGTTTACCACTCTGTAGCACCTCCTCTTCTTTTAACAACAGTTTGTAGATGTCTGGGAAGTTAATAGACCAGTTGCTGAAATTTTGGGAGAAGAACGTTGTCCCATTCTTGTCTACTTTAGCATACGTTGCTCTGAACAGTCTATGTACTTTTCCAGATGTCTAAGCTGCCCACACCATAGGCACTAATGAACCGCCATACTATCAGAGATGCAAGTTTTTGATCTGTGTGCAGAAAACAAGCTAGATGCTCCCTCTCCTCTTTAGCCCGCTGGAAAGATTCCAAAAAGAATTTCAAATTTTCGTTCATCTGACCACAGAACAGTTTTCCATTTTGCCTCAGTCCATTTCAAATGATTTGTGGAAGTGTTCCTGAGCCCATGTAGTGATTTACGGTAGAGAATCATGCCTGTTTTTAATGCAGTGACACCTGAGGGCCCCAAAATTGGCCCTCAGACTTGTCCCTTGTGCACAGAGATTCCTCCAGAACCTCTACCCACCTGAGAGACTACCCCTCTAAAATGCTCCTTTTATACCCACTCATGTTACTGACCGGTTGCCAGTAGACCTTATTAGTTGCATAATGCTCCTCCAGCTGTTTTTCATTTGTAGCCTTTACTTTTCCAACCTTTTGTTGCCCCATCCTTACTTTTTTGAGATGTGATGCTGCCATCAAACTCAATATAGGCCAATATTTCCATGAAATTGCAAAATGTTTCAGTTTCATCATCTGATGCTGATTATGTTATATTGGGTTTATGAGATATGCAGATGATTGCATTCTGTTTTTATTGACATTTTACGTAGTGTCTTAACTTTTTTGGAATTGGGCTTGTACCTAATAGTAGCCAAATACCATTTGGTTGTATATTAGGCCATTACACAGGCCAAATTGATGTAGGTGAGGATTTGTTTCCTAGTAAATAATGTGTTAGCTAAAATACGCTAAGCTAGCATTAGCTGTTGTCTTACTGTAACTAACGGGTGAACAAATGTTCTAATTTGAAATTTGGCACAATGTCTCTTTGGGCCCTCACTGTTGATAAGTGGTTTAAAGTTAGCCTGGTTCTAACCCTGTATAGCAGGGGTCATCAAGTACATTTGCACAAGGGTCAGATTTATTCTCAACAGAGACCCTGGGGGCCGGACTTTCAAATACACAAAAATTCAAGAAATATTATTGGTCTGATTGAAATATTATTGTAGTAGTGTTTGTATTTTCTTTCAAAATGCATTTTTTAGTCATTACCAGTGAGATCTATCCCTATCTATCCCCCATTTTTGACACTTTTAACCCCTTTTTGGTACTTTTTGATCCTTTTTTCCTCTTTTACTAATTTTGGCAAGATTTTAACCCCTCTTAAACCACTTTTCCTGCATGTTTTACCCACTCTTTTATCCATTTTTGCCACTTTTTAACCCCTTTTCACTATATTTTTTCAACAATTGTTGCAACTTTTAAATTAATGTTAGCCACTTTTCACCCATTTCGGCATTCTTTAACCCCTTTTTGCAGCTTTGCAAGGCTCTTTCTGCCTTTATGCCACTTTTAACCACTTTTAAGTCATTTTTTTCAATTCTTTAGCCATTTTAAACCACTTTTCTGCATGTTTTATTCTCTTTGTGCCACTCTTTTATCCGTTTTTGCCACTTTTCTTCTATATTCCACTCTTAACCCCTTGTCATTAATTCTTTGCACTATTTGTGCCACTCTTTACCCATTTTTAATACTTGTTGCCACTTTTTTCCTCTTTTACCAAATTTGACAAGATTTTAACCCCTCTTAACCCCTTTTCCTGCATGTTTTACCCACTTTTATCCATATTCCCCACTTTTCAACCCCTTTTCATTACACTTTTTTCAACATTTAAATCAATGTTTGCCACTTTTCACCCATTTTGCCACTCTTGAACCCCATCCACTACTTTGCCAGGCTACATGCACCATATTTTGCCACTTTTAACCCATATTTGACATTGTTGGCCTCTTTAACCCATTTTTTCCCATTCTTAACCCCTTTTAAACCACTTTCCAGCATGTTTTATCCTCTTGGAACCACTTTTCTTCTGTTTTTGACACTTTTTAACCCCTTTTCATTACTTTTTTTTTTGCACTATTTTTGACACATTTAACCCATTTTTTACTTTTGCCCCTTTTTTCCCATTTTCACAACTTTTTTCACCAATTTTTGTCCCTTTGTGCCACTTCACAACCAATTTTTCCATTTATCACCCATTATTTTTGTAACACTTTTGCCAACCTCACCCCCTCTTTTTTAAAATATATGATAAGTATGACTGAAAAGTACATTTTTGTAAAAACAGATCGAATGTTAAGTCATTCTCAAACTATTTCAATGTTAATTGTTTGTGGGATGGATTTAACAGCTGCAAACATTTAAAGCCAAAGGATACTCTCAAAACCACAACATTTTCTTTTCCTCCTTTTCTTAATTTAATGATCTTTCAGGGGCCAGACAAGCCGCCAGTGCTGTATAGTAACACACTGTGAAACAGTGAAGTATGCAAGCTAGCCCTTCTGATCTCGATATCAGAGGTTTACTGGCTGCTGAATTCAGTACATTAGCAGTCTGTAAAGACCGTGCTAACAACCATGACCCCGTCACAAAGCTTAACCATCACTCCCTCTCCCAGGTGGCCTGTGTAGCACCGACAATGTTAATCAGGTGATGCTCAGAAAGAGCCGAGATGGAAGCACAACCAGGGAGTCTGGGAGGAGGCGATGTTGGTGGGATTGAAGGTGATTTGAAGGTCAAACACAGACATGCACATGCACACAAACGCAGTCCGTCTGAGCCCGGGTCTGCGGAGCATCAATCTCTGTTAGACATGCTGGGTGGGCACACTAGCAAGAGACTCACGCTTTAGGGAACAGGAGAGGAGCCGACTCCTGATCTGACAGGACAAAGGGACAGAGGGGAAAGAGTAGCTGAGCGAGTGTGTGTTTGTAAATGACCACACAAGTTGTGCGTGTTTGTACGCAGTCCTCAGGGGGGGCAGGCAACGTGACCGAGGTGTTTTGCTTTTAAAGGATGTGGCAGAGGAGTAAAACCCAATGAGCTCATTCAAGTGAAAAGTGTTTCTCACAACAGTAGCTGTTTGCTTTCTGTTTTATTTATGACAGTAATAAAAAGAAGAACTGTCGTGTTCCTGTGTTGGCACTTTTTACTTCTGATTCACCTCCTGTGGCAGCTCATAGTTTGAATTCTCCCCATTATTTCCAGTAACATAGGGTACATGATGTTCAGTTTCAGAGAACTGATGACACGTTTCCATTTTTGGTGTAAAATGAGCCACAGAAACAGAACATGCTGGATTTCACTTCACAAACTGGAGCTGTATTTTCGACAAACGAGGCGAACAAGTGCTTAAATCTTACGTAGTGATTTTAAAAGCCACTTCACTCAAATTATAGGTGGGGCTTCTTTCCAAAGGCATTGCAAAATTCAGGTGAAGTTTGAGGAATTTGGCAGAAGAAAAGGCAAATTTGTGCATGTTTCCATCCACTTATGACTGACTAAATGTCAACAGGTTGACCAGTAGGTGGCGCAACTCAAAGAAAAATAAAAAGATATGCAGATTAAGATGAGTCAGTTTGCTGTTAATTATCCCTATAGCCTTTTTTGGAAGGTAGAGAAGAAATAAAGCTAAGAAGAAATGTATTGGCATAAATATTGTAGTTTTGAACAACCGTACAATAGATGTATAAAATATGGACGTGGCCTCAGGGATGTCACCCATTGGTTCCTGAGGCAGCATTCTGAAGCCCAAACTGGCATTTTCCATATTGGAAATGCTGTCTCAGTGTCATGCAAATCAACTAAGCAACAGCCAAAGAAGTGGAACTGAACTGGCCTGAAGCTTTTTAGCAAACAGCTACCTGTCGGTCATATCTAATACACAACCTAAGTTCTACATAACTCTTAGTCTCAAAGTATCAAAAATAGATTAATTATAGTCCATAAAGTTTGTGCACTAAAGATGTGAGCTATTTCAATCCAAACCCAACATTTGTATCAATCTTTATCATTCTTATTTCTAGTATAAAAACTAGAATTTTAACATGGTTGTGAATGAGACTTTGGGGCTTTTGAAGCCACCCCCAAGTGGACACTTGAGGAACTGCAATTTTTTGCAAATCTACTTTTCTTTATGTTAGTACCAACAGAGGTTACTGCTTGGCTTAAATCTGCTAGAAATACACACTAACACAAAAAAATAGGTGCTTGGGCAAAACTTTATAATATACAATATATATATTATAACTACACAGTTTTTGCATTGTTTGATTATTAGTTAATACTAATGATGCACTATCATAGTGGTCCAACTCCTGCATCAGTGAGCTGAGGTCCTGTTAATGGTCACCAGCTCATTGGCAAATAGTTTGACATGTGCTAATAGCAGTAGCCAAAGTGTGTCAGACATGGATTAACAAATCAAAAGTGCATGCTGCTGTGAGAGATAATGCTAAAATATGACGAAAGCAATGATAGATGGTGGTAGGTATTGACTGTGTGATGTATAGCCTCCAGCTGTCTGTTCACAGTGGTGTTTGCAATGTGCGGCCATTGAGGATTGGGTTGAAGTTGGCCGAGAAATAGTGGTAGTAGCGGTAGTAAATGAGCTTTATCCCAGAGAATACAGTGGCGTTTCTGGATCCTGTTCACAAATGTCTTCTTCATTGCATGATACACATTTAACTTGCACTTGTAGCACTGCGAACTGTGTTGACAGACAGTGATCTCTGAGTGTTCCTGAGTCCATGCAGTGATTTCCATGGGAAAAAACATGCCTTTTTTTATTGTACTGTTGCCTGAGGGCCTTAAGATCACAAGCATACAATTTTGACCTCCAGCCTTATTTCTTGTGCACAGAGATTTCTTTAGATTCTCTGAGTCATTTGATGATATAATGCACCATGGATGACAGGACGGGGCCATAGCTGTGGATTTCGTTCCCCAAGAACCAAAATTACACAGGACCCCCCTTTGCAGCCGGACCAAGCAAAAAAATGTTGGCTCGTTTTAGAAGAAGCTATGCTATTTGATGTATTCTTTAACCATATGAAATTTTACATTAGTTTGTGTTTTTAAAGCCTCATCTTGCTCTCTGTCCCTGCTTTTTCTTCTCCACTGTCCTCATCTTGCTCTTTATCCTGGCTTTCTTCTCCTCCACCATTCTCATCTTGCTCTCTGTCCCTGCTTTCTTCTCCTCCAACATCCTCATCTTGCTCTCTGTCCCTGTTTTTCTCCTCCACCATCCTCTCCTTGCTCTCTATTCCTGCTTTCTTCTCCTCCACCATTCTCATCTTGCTCTCTGTCCCTGATTTCTTCTCCTCCATCTTTCTCTCCTTGCTCTCCGTCCTCGCTTTCTTCTCCTACTAAATCTTCATCTTGCTCTGTGCCCCTGCTTTCCTCTACTCCATCATCCTCTTCTTGCTATCTATTCCTACTTTCTCCCTCCAACTGTCCTCTCTTTCGCAGTCAGACTGTCGTTTCAGTGTGAACGCTGCAGCAGTCATCCTCCTCAGCCACCTCAATTCTGTCCTGCTTTCACCTCCTCCACATCCACCATTTTTAAGGGGTGATCAGCTCCTACAGTTCTTTTTTTACTCTATTTGATAAACATTTCAGTCTGTTGACCAATTCTTTCAGTCACTTTTGAATTAATAATGACATTAATTACTAAGAAAAAAAGATCCAGGCTTCTTAAGGCCCCAGCTTAACACTTTGCACTGTGTTATTATTAAAAAAAGAAGCTCAGAAATCAAGAATAAAATCCCCTAAAGTATTGAAAAAAAAATTTTTTTGGAAGGATTCTCGCTATAGGCTTGTTTCATTTTCCTGCTCTTCAGTAGATCAGTGCTGGGTTAACATACAGTTAAAATGCAGAACAAATGCTGAGAAAGAGGCCATCCTCTGATGTTTCCTCTGTGGAGGGTTTAAAAAGCTTTTTCACATGATTTAACACCAAAGTGCACACATAAAGAGATGAGAAACACGCACCTTTCCTTTTTTTCTTTGTTACCTACACGGGTGTATTTCAAAGAGGCTGTACGAGCTTCTTTCCCCTCCATAGGTTTGCACTTAATATTCCTGATCAGTCGCCCCTCACCAAGTGTTGTAATGGGAGCCATAGAGTGAAGGACAGCGCCGGCTGGCTGCTGGTTTTTATGGAGCTGCGTGAAGTCAGTGAGCTGAGCAACAATTCCACCTCCAACACTGCTGCCTCTGCCTGGAGAATACGGATGAGATCATTGAAACACACAAAGACTCAGCCGCACAAACAAAAGAGCTCAGATGCACCTGTGTATTTATGTGTGTGCATACATGCCCTGAGAGAACACACACAGACGCACACAGACATACTCTCAGAGGGGAATTAACATGATGAAGTACTATGTGCCTGTGTGCTTAGAGAGAGTAGCAAGCCGTATCGCCTCTAAAATCACATTACAGGCTTGCCACAATTAGTCAGAGAGCTGGGGCACAGCACAGAGACAGCTAGTTACACACTTAGACACAGAAAGACACAAACACACGATTAAATATGTACACATATATACTGGAAATGCACAGGAACATCATTATATGTCTCTGTGATAGAGCTGCCCATGAGGCTTTGCATTTAAACTGGCCAAAAAATCAAACATGACGTACAGTGACAAAGCATTTAATATGTACGCATTAAAAGCATGAAACTGGTCTAATAATGGCATTTTTTACTGTATCGATATAACGCTTTTCCTCATTTTTTCATTCTGTTTTCTTGTTTTCTTGTTTTGCAATAATTACATTCTACAGAACTACATTATACCATAGTAGACAAGGCCGTACAAAAGGGGGGATAAAGGGGACAGCTTTTTGGGGCCCAGCAAAAAAGGGGGCGTCATGAAGGTCAGAAAATCATGGTCCACTGTAAAGTTAAGTTGTAGTAACCATATTTGACATTAAACCTGAATAATAGCCACTCTTATCAAAGCAACAGTGATTTTAAATAATTCATGCTGTAGTTTACAGCCTTCTTCAAAATGTAAACTCATTTTCTTAAAAACAGAATAACCTTTCTTTGGTAGTGTTGACAATATGGATGGGCACATTAAAATACATCGAGAAGACAGGGGGGAAAACAATAAATAATTGCAACATAAATGAAAAAAATGCCAAAAAATGGCCAAAAAAATTGGTGGATATGAGTTAACAGGGTTAACAGGTTAACAGGGGAGACAATGGACAATAAAAGGGTTTAAATGTGCTCAGAGGGTGGCAAAATTGGGATTACACTAGAAAATGTGGCGAAAAGGGGCACAAAAAAGAAATGAAAATGGTTGTAAAGTGGCAAAAATGAGTTAACAGAAGGAAAAATAGGAGGAAAGATGGTGAAATGGCATTATAGAAGTGTCAAAAAATAGGTTTTAATAGCAAAACTGGTTTTAAAGTGGCAAAAATCATTTAAAGAGACAAATGGATAGAAAAAAGAAATTAAATGGTTATAAAGTGCCAAGAATTTGCTAGCAGAGGAAAAAAATAGAAAACGTGATGAAATGGGATATTTAACAAGAACGGGTTGAAAATGGCAGAATGGGTAAAAAGATGCATAAATGGGGAAAAAAATGCGGTAATGTGATCAAAATTGGACAAATAAATGTGGCAAAAATGGGCAGGAAAAGTAGTAAAATGTGTTCAAAAAGTGGCAAAAATGTGTTTTTTTTTATGGCTGCAGAAATGGACAAACAAAATGTGATTGAAAGGGGTTAAAATTTGGCAAAACTGGGCAAAAAAGTGGTTAGAAGGGATTAGGTGTGGCAAAAATGGGTATAAAGAAGGAAAAAGTACATTAAATGGGCAAAAAGTGCCATAGATTGACAAAGTGGCAAATCAATGTGGCAAAACGGGCAGAAAATAGTGGTTGAATGTGTTCAGAAATGTCAAAAATGGCAGGAAAAGTGTTGAAAAGGAGTTAAAATTTGGCAAAACTGTGTATGAAGAGGCAAAAAAAAGGAAGAAAAAAGAGCCAAAATGAGTTAACAGAGGAAAAAGTAGGCAGAAAAGGGAGTGAAATGGGATTCTTTAAGTGTCAAAAGGGGTTGAAAGAGGCACAAATGCCTCCTTGCCAGCATCAGTGTTGCTAATCCGACACACATGTACTGATTTCAATCAGTCACACCTGAGGAGGGCCCTTTTTCTGGTTGGTCAGGGGTCCAGCTAACTCCGTAGACAGGCCTGAGAATAGAAGCGCCGATGTTGGCGGTTGCTGTGGATTCTGAGCTGGTTGGACTTTATAAAGTGTCGATATTGTTCAACTATCTGAAAATATTATATTTTTAAAATATTTTTTTACATAAAACAGTTTTAGAAGTTAGACATGATAGATGCTCGAAGCCTTCTAAAAGGATTTAAAAGTAATTAGATTCCAGAAATGTCAGTGATAAATTTAAGTCAATCTAGTCAGTGACACTTGATGGTTTCAGCTATGGATCACTTCCTGCAGAAACACATTGTTCCATGAATAATCACATCCTGTCACATCTAATCCCTTCTATTTCCTTTCCTTCATCCCCTTTCCTCTTATTTTACTGTCAGTTTCCCAAAAAACACAATTTCATCTCTGATATACCAATTAAAGTAAAAAAAACCTACTCCTTCTACTTTTATAGTTGATGTTCTCATCCTAGAAGCTGTTTCTCTTTCTGGTTGTAAATCTACGCTGACACCAGTAATCAAAGGGCCAGATCCACAGACGATAAACTGTTGGCTCTTAATGCAGTAGATTTAGCAGCCACTACAGATTTTGCACCATGTCCACAAAAGGATTTGCTCTAATCAACAACACGCCCCCAAAGTTTGGGAGTTGATCCCAGTTTCCTTATTATACCATTCGATTCTGATGCTACTATTCAAAATTGAGACTCGTTGGACCAGGCATAATTTCTACTGCTGTAGCTGCTTCAAGCTTTGGTGTGTTGTGCGAACAGAGATGTTGTTCATACCTCAGCTGTAACAAGTAGTTTTGGGGCCTGAACACCAAGGTGAGAGATCCCTTTATAGAGACATGATATTATTACTCTTTTCTGTCTAAAGAATCACTTATTAGGAGTCTGTGAGTTACTCAAAAACTCACTGAAATGTATAGCCACCATTACATGTCCATTTACAATTACAGACATTAAGAATTTCCCTGAAAAGTGTCTGAAATATTTGAAGTAATGTAAGAACTCAACTTGCCTTTCTATCAGCTTAAACCAGTCCGGTCATTCTCCTCTGACCTCTGCCATCAACGAGCCAGAGAACTGCAGCTCACTGGATATTTTCTCATTTTCAAACCATTCCCTGTAAACCCTAGAGATGGTTGTGAGTGAAAATCTCTGTGGATCAGCAGTTTGTGAAATAGTCTGACCAGCCAGTCTGGCACCAACAACCATGACATGTTCACTCACATAAATCACTTTTCCTTCCTGTTCTGATGCTGAGTTTGTCTTAACCATTTCTACAGGCTGCCATGTGATTGGCTGAGTAGACACTTGCATCAAAAAGCTGTTTAACATAAAATCAACCCACTTTCAGATCATGAAACAATTTTTGAAGATAAAAGTAGATGCAAAATGCAACTTTTTAAATGATGATTTCAGTAATTAAGGGAAGAAAGCTACCCAAACTGGCTCTGTGTGTTATCAACTCCTTAACCTGATAACTGGTTGTGCCACCCCTGACGGCAACAACTGCAAGCAAGCAACTGAGATAAATGGCAATGAGTCTTTCACATCCACATAGAGGAATTTTGGCCCATTCTTCTTTGCAGAAGTGTTGTAATTAAGCCACACTGGAGGGTTTTCCAGCATGAATGGCTTTTTAAGGTCATGCTACTGCATCTCAATCGATTCCAGGCCGGACTTTGACGAGGCGAGTCCAAAACCCAGGACTTGCTGGTGTGTTTTGGATTATTGTCTTTCTACATAACCCAAGTGAACTTGAGCTTGAGGTCATGAACTTATGGCCAGACGTTCTCCTTTAGGATCATGTGGTAGCCATCCAGGTCAAAGACCACCACACTACCACCACCATGTTTGACTGTTGCTGTTTTAGCTACATGTAACGGGGCACCACCTTCCAGAAAGTTCAACTTTTGTCTCGTCAGTCCACAGAATATTTTCCCAACAGTCTTGAGGATCATCAAGATGTTTTTTTGCAAATGTGAGACCAACCCTGATGTACCTTTTGGTCCTCTCCTATGGCTTTCATTTTTTGCCCAGTCTTCTCATGGTTGAATCATGAACTTTGACCTTAACTGCATCAAGTCAGGCCTGTGGATCTTTAGATGTTGTTCTGGGTTCTTTTGTGACCTGGGTGAGTCATCAATGTGCTCTTGGAGTAATTTTGGTAAGCCAGCTACTCCTGGGAAGGTTCACTTCTGTTTCAAGTTTTCCACATTTGTGGACAATGGCTCTCAATGGTCCCAAAGCTATAGAAATGGCTTTGTAACCCTTTCCAGACTGATATCAGTAAGTTTGTTTCTTATCTGTTCTTGAATTTTTTTCGTTGTGCTGCTTTCTGAGCTCTTTTAGCCTGCTTCCCTTTGTATGAAAGGTTTTGTTTCGTTGATTTCTTGAATCAAGAGGCCGGAGGGGAAATATGCAAAAAAGTAAGAAATCAGGAATGGGTAAATACTTTTTCACTACACTGTTTGTGTGTCTTTATGTGAGGTGAATATAGTCTGAGACTCCTGTCAGTAATTGAGGAGCTTAATGCAAACAAGTAAAGGAGCATTCCGCGCTGAAAAAAGCCACACTCATCACACTTACATGAATGATTGTGCGTTACTGTCATCAGCAATTACACATCAAATTACATCACAAGAACACCAACCATCTTCAGCGGCTAAAACAGCATCCAAACACACTTCCTCTCACAAACTTAAATCTCTGTTCTCATGTGCTTTACATTCACATTATTGTCACATTAAAAAAACAACTGTTTAATTCAGCTTTCATCTCCTCCAGCCTTTCTTCTCTCTCTCTTTTCCAAATATTCTTTATCATTTTATGGCCTGTTTCTTAATTTTTCCCTTTCAAAGTGAAGAGTATATTTATTGACTCTTCATCCCATCTCGTTCTTTCTTCTCCTCTCTCTCTCCCGCCCCCTGTGTCCGCCCCCTAAGTCTTCTAAGCTCCTTCTCTTCTTCTTTATCTCTCCTCCTCTCCTCCCTTTCATCCTTTATTGCGTTTCTTCGGCTTCATCAAAGGTCTGTTCAGTCATATTTCATAGAGAAACTAATATGCACACCCCGTGCCCTTTCTTCCAGTCTGCATGTATATATGAATAATTAAGTCAATGCCCCACGCTCTTCTTTTACACAGCCTAGCCATGAAAGTGAGCGTTCATATGATGTGCTGTATGTGTGGATGTTTGTGTGTGTCCTAACACTAGAGCTTACAGGTAAAAGCTCTAACTTCCAACTCTACCATGCAAACTGAATCTAATATCCTAAATCTATTTATTGATTTATATGAAGATATATATGAAGAGGGTCTTATAAAAGTATTAAATGTCATCATCAAAAAGATTACTAAAACTTTAGTATAGATAGATAGATAGATAGATAGATAGATAGATAGTCGTCTATTGTCATTGCATTGTAAAAATAGAATGAAATTATGTTTGGCAGTCTCCTCTGTAGCAGCAAACACAGTCGTCCAAGCGGTGGTTAGAAATCCACAGCCTCACGTTTTCCATTCTGCTGGTGAGGGAGCAAGCAACCAGGAGAAAGATGCTTGGCAGGGCAGGTTTGTGTGGGGCTGCTCTTAGCCTAGCCTGCAGCCTGGCCCAGCTTGTTTGCCCAGCTTCTGACTTCTCGCACAACGCCGTCGCTGCCTCCTTCCCACTGGCTATAGGTGTAGTGCTTCTCCTCCTCCTCTCAGTCTCAGAGCACCCCGTTCTCCGAGTAATCTCGGTTGGGAAAGATGTAAAACTCCGTGGACACGCTGTCAGTTCTGGTGGAAGTGTAGGGCTTTGTTTTGCTGCTAGTGATGGAGTAAAGTTGTGATTATGTGAAGATATCAGCAAAACATGGCCCTGAGAAACCACACCACAGTTGCAACTATGACCACAGTGTGTGTCTACTGAGGTATCTAATCAGTAAAATAATTTACTGTTTCTCTAAGTACAGGAGGAAATAATGTTTCTGTATGCTCTGACTGTGGTGAAGAACCCATTTTCATCAACACAGAGAGGTTGTTGTTAAAACATCTCCACTCCTCGCCATGATACAGAAATCCTAAAGGGTAAGCACATAAAATAAGAAGAGAGAAGATACAGAAAGAAAGCAATACAAAGTTTTATCATAGTGTTAAAAAAAGTCAAACTCCTTTAGAGGAGGCTCAGGGATTAAGAAAAAAAACATTATCTGTGGAGCTGTTTCAGGGTTTTTCTGAGTGTGAACAAAGAGCGAGTCAAAGGCAAAGTTCTTCAAGGAGTTTCATCTCTTCTACTGAGAGTTGTTCACATTTTAACCTTTAAATCTCCTTCACACCTCATCATGTGGATTTGGTGTGATTCTCATTTGAAAGTCATGGAGGTAAATTAGAGAGAACTGTTGTTAAATTTTCCAGGTAGCAAAACAAATGGATTTAGTAGTATTAAGCAGAAGCAGTTTTCAGGTTGGTTTTGCTTCATTTGTATTCAAAGAAATGCTCTTTGTCGATGGGTCAGAGCTGGTTTAACATTACTCAGTTACTTTTATGATTTCTAATATACAAAATTTCCACTCTCCTTTCAGCTAAAGCTGCATGTGAAGGTGGACATAAAGAAGTCTCTTAAGTGGCACAACAGCAATGAAGATCTGCACAAAAAGCACTGCATGAAGCTGCACAGAAGCAGACAAAATGGCCCAAAAAAACTGAGCATAAGCAACTCATAAAGGTGCAAAAACAATAATGGTGCTAAAAGCAGTTCCTAAAGTAGCACAAAAACAAAATATATATAATATACAAAACATTTGTAGTTGCACATAAAGAAGGGCATAAAAAGTGCTTAAATCAATCCTGTGCATTAAGAAATGCAAAAGCCAAGCAAAAGTAGCATGTAATTGCATAAAGAATTTTATAATAAAGAAGGGCATGAGATCGTCCAAAAGTAGTGCAAAAGCTGCAAATAGCTGTGCAAAAAGCAACAAAAAGAGCAGTAGAAAGAAGCTCATAACAACCAGAATTTATTTCATTAAGTCCATAAAGCTGTGCACAAATAGGGCAAAAAAGTTCTTAAAGCAATGCATATTTCAATGCATTAAGAAGTAATGCAAGTAACACTAGAACTTAGCACAAAGCTACATAAAAACTGTACAGAAGCAGAACAAAACATAAATCAGGCAACAGAGTAGCCAAAAAATGAGATTAAAGCAGCTCATAAAATTGTAAAAACAATAATAGTGCTGAAAGTAGTTCCTAAAGTATCACAAAAACAAGCTGCATGTAAAGAAGGGTTGTAAAAGAGTACTTAAATCGATGCACAGTGTTGTGCATTTAAGAAGTATAAAAGCTGTGCAAAAAGTAGAATGTAAGTGCATAAAGACTTATAATAATAATGGAGGGTATAAAATAGTCCAAAAGCAGAGCAAAAGTAGTGCAAAGGCTGCACAACTAGCTGTGCTAAAGCATGGCATAAAGCAACAAACAGAGCAGTAGGAGGTAGATCAAAACAATCAATATTTATGTCATGAAGTCCATAAAGCTGTGTATAAAAAAAGGGAATAAAACATTCCTAAAGTCATGCATTTTTCAGTGCATTAAGAAGCAAAAATGTAGTCAGTCAAGGAGTGAAAATGTAGACCAAAAAACTGGTTAGTAGAAAAAAAATGAGCATAAAGTTATGCATTAAGCAGCATAACAAGACTGCGTATAAAGAAGGGCAGGAAAAAGCTTTAAATCAATGCACAGTGCTGTGTATCAAACAGTGCAGAAGCTGTGCAAAAAGCATCCAGTAGATTACTGCAAAAACTGAGCATGATGCAGCTCACAAAGGTGAAAATACAATTAAAGCAGTTTGTGAAGTAGTACTTAAAGCAAAATAAATGAAGCTGCATGTAAAGAAGGGCAGGAAAAAAAGGGCTTAAATCAATGCATGATGCCCTGCATTAAGAAGTGTGTAAGCTGTGCAAAAAAAAGCATTTAAGTGCATAAAGAATCATATTATAAAGAAGTGCATAAAGTAGAAAGCAGTGCAAAAGCATTGCATAAAGCAACAAACAGGGGAGTGGGAAGTAGATCATGACAATCAAAATCTATTTCACGAAGTCCATGGAGCTGTGCATAAAAATGGTCTCAAAACATTATTAAAGTCATACATAATCTAATGCATTCAGAAGTGACATGTAGTCCATAAAGCAGTGAAAAGTAGCATATATAGCAATGCAAAAACTGTGGTAAGTAGCTAAGAAATGAGCATAAAGCTATGCATAAAAAAGCACAAAAACTATCCATGAAGTTTTTGCACATTAACAGCCCAAGAGTGTTTTGAGACTAACCAGCAAAGTAGTGAAAGGTGATCTACTCAGTTACATCTCAATGTATTTTCTTGCATACAGTTGAACAATGATGTAAAGAAGTACTGCGGATCTTATCATACTCAAAGCTTATTCCTCCTACACCTGCCTCACCTCAGGGAGTTTTTTTCCTTCTACTTGAGCCTTGCACAGGTCAACAGCTTAAATCCACACAAGCAACTGAGAGCTACATGTATAATACCCTAGCTGTTTGTGATCCAGCAGCAATAATGACTAACGATTTTCTGCCCAACTCTGTACTGTTAGGCACACAGAACCTTCATTAACACCAATCCTGCCAGCGTGTCACAAGATTTAAATAATCAATAAAGTTCATGCTGCTGTGCCTTTTTTGTATGTATGCCGAGTTTAAGCACCATGTGCAGGCACACCTTGCTGTGAAAAGTTACAGGAGAGGACATTTTATTGATTCATGCTACAATGAAAACACACCTATGAATAATCATGAGACTTAATAAACCCCCATTCACCCTTGTGTATTACATGGGACATGGTTAAGCACTGTTAAGGAACAAAGAGGGGGATTAGATGTGCTCTAGTAACACCTGCACCACCTGCTTTACTGTGCACTGCATTTTTAAAAAGGGACCCACCTTTACACCTTTACTCCAGCAGGAACACACATGACCACTGGAAGAAGTTTCAGCTGTGACAAACCAGATCTTTGACATTCCTCATGTGATACAGGCTTGAAACTGTCTATTAGATTAGGTCTTAACTCCAGCCTGGTGTAAACTCAAACCATGTTTCTTCTTTTTGTTTATATCATAAAGACCTTACTCTTTCTAGCTCTTTTCTTTAGACTGCTGTTTTTGAAGTCAGGCTGAATATCAGCCTTATCGTGCACTGGCCACAGTTGGATCAACTACCCAAAATGATTGGATGAATTTCTGGCATGTTTTATATGTTGATGACCTTTGCAGTCACCATAAATAATCCTATAATAATACTCATCTACTTCTCCTGGTGTAGAAAACCCATACCATGGACTCTTCCTGTGTTGGATCAGGTGCGTTGGTGCTAGTATCCTGGCTGACAGTTCACTTCAGAAATGAAAAGTGCTTGAAGCTATTATTGGGTCTGATGTTGAAGCTGGGTCTAGAGTGTCTCTTTTAATCCCCTCTTCACCCCTTTTATCAAACTTTTTTGCCACTTTTAACCCATTTTGCCAGACTTTGCTGCTTTTACCACCTTCTTGCCATTTAACCAGTTTTTTCACCATTTTTTGACACTGTCAGTTTAAACCCATTTTGCCATTTTTCTTACCCATTTTCACCACTTTTTTGCCACTTAAACACCTTGCCAGTTGAACCAATTGTGAATAATTTTACCAGTTGAGACTTCTTTCAACTTTTTGTTACTTTAACCTAAGTATTTTTGCCATTGTTTGGCACCCATTTTCACTACTTTTTTTTGCCACTTTCAACATTCTTTTCCACTGTTTGTCACATTTAACATAATTTACCACTTTTTTTACTTCTAAAACTACTTTGCCACTTCTTAGCCATTTTTGTAACTGTTTCCCAAAGTTTTTTTCTGCTTCTGACACCTTTTAACCCCTTTTTGACCAGTTCTTAAATGTTTTTGACACTTTAATGCATTTTCACTGCTTGTTACAACTTTAAACATCTTTTTTCCACTGTTTGCCACATTAACACATTTTAGCACTTTTTCATTTTCATTTTCATTTCTAAAACCACTTTTCCACTTTTAACCAATATTTGCCAAACATTGCCAATTTAAACTCATTTTCCCTCTTTGTGCTTCTTTTAATCCATTGTCACCACTTTTTTTTTTTTTTTGCCACTTTTAACACCCTCTTAACCTGACACGCCAGATGGATTTGTTTCACATGTCCATCTGGAAAACCTTCAATACTTAGCGTTTGTTAAAGGGCGGAGAATTTGAAAAAAACTCGGAGTGTGATTGGATGAACGTTCTGTCTGTCACATCTTTACGGGCCAATCGGAGCAACAAAAGATATGTCACAGCCGTGACCGAAGTGCGAATGCACATCTACCGAGGAACAGCGTGAACCATGGCGACTGCAGACATGTCAGTACACGACTTTTGTCGTTTTTGAAAAGAAAACAACTCACCGCTGTTCTTTCTTCCTCTTTTAACGAGGAAATATCATCAAATTCTGATAAAACTGGCGCTTTAGCAGCATCCACGCTAATGTCTTTCGCCTTAATTGCACCGACCTCTTGTTGCTGCTTGCTTACGTCACGACTCCGCCAAACCCAAAAGTACTGACCCTCAACGTTGATTGGTCCCGTCACTTTCTAACTGGGCCCAAACTGTTCAGATGGGAGCTTTGCAAGATGGAGTCACCATTGAGAAACAAGGAAACAGGCGTATCCATCTGCTTTGCAAGTTTAACATCTTCTGTCATTTTAACCCACTGTAACCTTTTTCTGCCATTTCTAACAACTTTTTGTTACTTGAACTCATATTTACCATTTTAAACAAATTTTCACTACTATTTTTCCACCTTTAACATGTTTTCCCCACTGTTTTTCCATATTTAACACTTTCACCACTATTTGGACTCTTCTAACACCACTTTGCAACTTTTTACCATTGCCAATTTAATTTTTTTCAAGTTTCTGCCACTTTTAATGAATTTTCACCACTTTTAACCAGTTTTTGAACATTTTTGCCAGTTTTTGCTTATTTGACCCATTACAATGACTTTTTGCAACTTCTAACCCATTTTTGCAACTGTTTGCCACAGTTAAAACATTATCACAATTTTTTTTGCCACTTCTGACACCTTTTAACCCCTGTTTTGACCACTCCTAAAGCACCACTTTCACCACTTTTTTGCAACTTCCCACATCGTTTGCCACTTTATACCCTTTTTGCCCATATTTTTGACTAATAACACATATTTACCACTTTTTTTTTAACCACTTTTCACCCATTTTCCCCACTTTTAACATTTTTCCTCATTTTTTTGCATCTTGAAAAGGCTGTATTATACCACAGCATTACCAAATAGAGTTCTCTTATAAGAGTGACTGCTATTCAGCTTAAGAATAAAAAATGGTTGTCACAGCTTAACTTTACAATGGATCATGATTTTGCTTCCCTCCATGGGCCCCCTTTTTGACGGGGCCCAAGAAAGTACTCCCATTTATCCCACCTAATGGGCGGCCTTGTAAATTGCTTTACAGAGGTAGCACAACAGGCAATTAACGCAGCAGACGCCAGATCTGTGTGCAAAGGATTAGGAGGGAAATGAAAATAACACCATTTAAAGAAAATTCAATTGCAAGTCAAATCAGGAAAGACTATGATAAAAAGGAAATGACTACCCATGTTTCCCAGAGCTCATTAACCTGGCGAGTAATATCAAGTCTAAGGTAGCTGTAATTTGATTGGATGGTGTGAAGGAACTCTGTGAAAATCAAAGGATCTGGTAATTAAAAAGTGAACTGAAATGACCTGATTTAACCTGAATATGAATGACGAAGTTAAACAAGGCCGTACTGACAATTAAAGCCAGTCACAAATGTAGTTCTCAGGCACAGAAAGTTACTGATCATCAATTAGTCAAAGTTACAACAACCCCCGTTTGACCTCCGCCATGCACAAAGAACTGATCATCAATCTGTGAAAAATCTTTACATGAAACATTAATTCAGGCAAATTAGCTCAATGTGTGCGACCCACTTTGAGTTCCTGTTGCATAACACGGCTTTCTTTACCTCTCCAAAATTCTGCAGCTGTTCGAGAGGGAGCTGCAGATGATTATGCAACGCACACACACTCACCACACACACTCACATTGACACAAACAAATCGCACATGTACCAGCGCTCTCAGAGAAACACATTTAAAATGAGAGACACACAAGCCTGAGTGAATGTGTGCGGGTCGGTGGGTGAATTTTCGATGACCGTGCAGCACATTAACTCTTTTGAATAATTGAATCCTCTGAAGTTAAGACGTGGTGGCCAGGGGTTTGCTTTGTTGTTCGTTGAAGAACAATTAAGGGGAGGGGATTGTGGGGGTGAGTCATACTGACTTTGAGGAGGGGGAGTAGAGTGGGACTTCAGACACCCATCAGAGTTAAAGGAGCCCTTTGTAGATAATGAAACAGAAATCATGGAATAAAGAGATTCACCCGCTGTTACATAACACGCACATGCAGGCACAGCAAAAATGAACACACGCACGGAACAGGAAGCATTAATTATCACACACATTATTTGCTGAACATTTTTAACATCAACCCACCTGAGAGCTTAATAAAATTTAGATGGCGTACTCTCAATCAGTTATATGCTTGGTGAAACCAGAAGGGACTGTAGGGTGCAAATAATAAAAGAAACTGAAGCAATATAAGAGGCAGGGAATGAGCATAAATGTTTGCTTTATAACAGAGAAATCACATTCTTGCTGCATGTCTTTGTGTTGACTTTTACCGCTAAAACTGTCCAATAAAGTCAGAGAAATTGGGTGTACTTGTAGAATAGTAAAGCTGCTAATGTCGCTATCCATGGTGCTGAAAACAACCACAGTACACAGCAATGGAGGGAAACTCTAAACTTTGTTCTTTTTTATACTTTTTCTCTTTTATCTGTCTGATGTATATCTCCTAGTCTGAACCCTCTCCCCATCTCTCCTACTTATCAACATTCATTCCTCCTGTCTTCCTCTTCACTGTTTGCTCCATACTATTAAAACCACTGATGTAGTGATCAGTCTTTTCCTCTAAACTCATCAGTTAATCAGGTGTTACTGAGAAACTTTAAGTAGCAGGGATACAAACAAAGCAGATCTTCATCTTCAAAGTAGAAATGTCTGATACCACAAATTAAAAGGTATAGTATTACATTGTGTAGTATAGGATAGTGTAGCCTAGTGTAGTGTAGCCCAGCATTGCAAGGTAAAGCATAGCATAGTTTAATAGAGGGGAGTAAAAAAAATGAATGACAATTTTTGGTTCAGCATTACAAGCATAGTGAGGTAGTACAGTTTAAGATAATAAATTGTAAAGCAGAGTGAAGTATATTCTATTCTATTCTATTCTATTCTATTATAGAAAATAGAAAAGCACTCAGAGAGTGCAGACCTCCGCCATTAGCCCTATCTCCCAATAGTAAAGAATCCTTTAAAAACATTCCTAGATCCAGACGGTGATCTGGATCACTACCAAAATCTAATTCGTCGATTACTCCCTCCCTGGTGGGGTGGAGACACAGTGAGGCACAGCATTGGCTTCGCTACGAGTGGAAGTCATGGCAGAGGGTGAATATTCCTCTATTCCTCCCAGCATTGTGAGTATTCTTGCTACAATTCGCTGTCTTTCTCTCTGTTACGCTCCAACTAGTCTCCTCAACCGGGCGTGCGTCTTTCAAACTCTATAAACTCCAAAACTTTGAATAGAAACACACCAAAAACATGCCCCTGGGATTGAAGTTACTCATGTCCGCCATCTCCTGGTGTAAAGTGGTAACAGCACAGACCTCCGCCATATCTCCCAATAGTAAAGAATCCTTTAAAATTTCCTGGATCCAGACGGTGATCCGGATCAGTCCCAAAATCTAATCAGTTCTTCTGATGCCATTTCTGACATTTCCTGAAAATTTCATGAAAATCCGTCCATGACTTTTTGAGTTATGTTGCTAACAAACAAACGAACAAACAAAAAAAGGAACAAACCCCCCCGATCACATAACCTCCTTGGCGGAGGTAAAAAGTATAGTGTAGCATAGCATGGCATAATATAGTATAGTATAGTATAGTACAGTATAGCATAGTATCGTATCCTATCCTATATCGCATAGCATAGTGCAGCATAGTACATAATTGACAATGTATGAAAACTTGTAGTAAAGTGTATGACAGTATAGTATAGCATAGCGTAGCATAGCATAGTATAGCACAACATACCATAACAAAGTCTGGTGTAGTGCAGTATAGTATAGTATTGTAAAGTGTAGTGAAGTGTAGTATTGCAAAGTATAGTATAGTATAGTATAGTATAGTATAGTATAGTATAGCATAGTATAGTATCGTATAGCATAGTATAGCACAACATACCATAACAAAGTCTGGTGTAGTGCAGTATAGTGTAGTATTGTAAAGTGTAGTGAAGTGTAGTATTGCAAAGTATAGTATAGTATAGTATAGTATTGTATCGTATAGTATAGTATAATATAGTTTTGTATCGTATAGCATAGTATAGTATAGTATAGTATAGTATAGTATAGTATAGTATTGTATAGTATAGTATAGTATAGTATAGTATAGTATAGTATAGTATAGCATTGTATAGTATAGACCAGTGGTTCTCAACTGGTCTGGCATCAGGACCCACCAGTCTGCCTTAGGACAAACCACGACCCAAGTTTGAAAAACAAATTTTAATTGAATTCAATTGATTTTAGTTAAATTGTTGATTGAATATGTTGCCGTTCAAAGCATGATTGGACAAAACTCAAACGTTTTATACCCTCTTTCCCCATTATTATGTGAACATTTTCTTCTTGTTCTTGAGAAATTACTTTATCATGGGAAAAGTAGCTTTTTCATTGCATGAAAAGGAGATAAATTATTTGAAATATTAATCGTACATTTAAATTGAACCAATTTTACAGTAAAAACAGGGTAAAATAAAAGGTATCGGTGCATGTCTAATAAGGATTTCAGGACTTTTGCCACCAATTTTTATACAGACACCTAGTCGCGACCCACTGAAAACTGTTCCACTTTTGGGTCCCGATCCAACAGTTGAGAACCGCTAGTATAGACAATGAATACATTTATAGTAAAGTATGGCATAGTTACTATAAACACTCGTATACAGTTGTTCATAGTCCAGTTTTTTTTTGCTTTTTGTTTTTGTTTTTTTGCATTCCTCAAGTTTCCTAAAGCGTTCTTGCCAACATTTATTTTGGAAACATTTTGGAACATCAAATTGGACTATGAATGCTTTCATTTACCAACAATGTTATCAGTTTGAACACTGAATATATTGTGTCTGTACTGTATTTGACTGAATATAGGTTGAAAAAGATTTAACTGTATTGTGTTTTCCCATTTTACACAAGTCCCAACTTTTCTGGTAATTTGGTTTGTAGATTTCTTTAGACAAAGTTAAGAATATAAAACCAGAAGTGGGTATAGTTGGAGCAGCTGCACATAAGGGTTCTGGGCCTGGACATGTGAACAACCATGTACAGGGTATTCACCAGCAAATAGAGTTGTAAAAGCTTTTCTAAATATCTCATAGCTCTTCAAAGACTGTCCTTGCTACACAGCATAGATCCATTCCATGTGGAAGAAGAGAGATGGTCGTTGTTGGCGTAATAGAAACTTTTTTGATATATTTAAAACCATTGTTCATGTGGTGCTCTTGAAGTACTTACTTCATGTAGGTCAAGCAGCATTTCTCAGTAAAAGCCTCCGGGGCAGAGACTGACATTTTGGCTGGTTTTTCAATAAGCTCTGTAAAGTACAGGAGGCTGTGTGCTTTTGCTCAGGTTGCCCACGATCCATAATATCATCTAAGAGCAGGTGTTGAATCCTTCTGTTTTAGCTTGGGTAAGCAGACTGGGGGAAACCCAGCTCATGTTTGTTTGAAATTATGTTAACAGTAAATGACCTCAAGATTGTGGTGATTGTTTTTCAAGCTCATATCTATGTTAAAAATCAATGAAAAACTTCCCACCATTAGATAATGTGTGTGCCTACCTCTGTATGAAACCAATGCATGACCATTAGTGTGAAGAACAGAATGAGGTGTTTCCCGCTTGTTGGGCTCTCCAAAAGTCAATGAATGTATGTTTAGCATTGATCTCTAACATGTTGGCTATCCATTGGCTAAAGGGCCTAATCAATGCCTTTAATGATAAATCTTTGCTCTGCATAGTCACAATGGACTTTATGTTTACAGTCAACGAGACTCTCATATTTTAGAGATTATAACTGGAGTATGTCTGTGATCATACATGGCTACTTGGTTCTGTGGGGTCTGAAGGGTTACGAGGCCTTTCCCATATTTTTAAACAATTCCATTGTGCTTGTTTTGTATTCCCCGTGTTATTTCCAGCCCAGTGTGTGAGTGTGTGGATGTATAGTAGTAGGCAGCATTATGTGAAGTGCTGAGCAGACAGGAAGTTCGAAGTTCGATGCATCCAGTGTGTGGGCTAAAGGCAGATAATGATGCTTGTCCTGGGACAAACCCTCGTTTAGCCTGTGTACACGGTGTGGCTGGGTGATGACAGAGAGACTTCCTCACTGGAACCAGTGTACTGAAATAACTCCATTTACTCCATTTAACACAAGGAGAAGGAAAGTTAGAGAGAAGCATGGAGAGAGGGGGCAGGCTGTGGGTGCAGTGACTCTTTCTAGTCATTTCATCACTCTTGTTATGTTCATGTTCACGTCATGAAGTTCAGAACTCTTGCTTTGCTGTCACTAAAGAAAGCAGCAACAAGAAATCGTCACT
Source organism: Cheilinus undulatus (assembly GCF_018320785.1). Lineage (NCBI taxonomy): Eukaryota > Metazoa > Chordata > Actinopteri > Labriformes > Labridae > Cheilinus > Cheilinus undulatus. Next base: position 11,702,162 of record NC_054885.1, on the reverse strand, counting down.
GCGACAGGGTAAAAAATAGAGGCTGCAAAGACACCCAGTCTGTTTGCTATTTTCAGCCCACATGTTTGGCATTTGGCCAAACTTCTTATTGATTTTCTGAAGCCAAGGTTGACAATATTTGGACAAGGGGGTGATGCTGGAGAGGACTGACATGCTAGCGAACAGCAGTTTATTAAAGTTATCAGTTGCATGTGGGTAATTCACTAGTAATCTATGCATAACAAACGCTGTAAAAGCTAACAGACCAGATGTTGAGAAATGTTTGTTTTACATCCAGAAACTGAGAACTGATGATGTAGTATATTAGTATCATTGATGCTGGGTGGGTTGAGCGGGGTCTGGTGACGGACCATACATTTCTGACAGCCACTCTCAGACAGTTCATTGGAGATGCCAAATATCTCAGACTAGAAGTGTTGTTTGCTGGTGCAATGTATTTCCAGTTTTAGATTTTTTTTTAATTCAACTTTATTCATTAACAAGCAGTTACATTTATGAAATAACCACATTGCAAGCATTACAGATCAAGCAACATTTCAAAAATAAAACAGAAAACAGTCAGAGGTCTAATCTAGGATTATATTATGTGTAGACCTGATTTAGAAATATGTGCACAAGGGGCGCACAGATAGCCTAGTGGGCTAAGGCGCTACCCATGTGTGCTGACAGCCCAGGTTTGAATCCGGCCTGTGGCCCTTTGCCGCATGTCTCTCCCATTTCCGACTCTATCCACTGTCCTCCTCTATGGAATAAAGCCCAAAAATAAATCTTAAAAAAAACAAAAGAAATATATGCACAAACAGTGGCTTGCTTTAGATTTGCTTTAGAAGCTAACAAAGCTACACTAGCTACATAATTAATGTTTCTACATAAGCCAGGGTAGTTGAGTGAGCTTTAGCAAGGCAATCTTTAACAAACATAGCTAAAGCTAATTTAGCTATGTTGATAACATAGATACTAATGTCACTGATATGTGTGCATAGCTTAAGCTATGTTAGTTACATAGCTACATTATCTATAGCTAAGAAAACTTTAGCAACATGAGCTTTAGTGAACGTAGCTAGTGCTCATGTTTCCACATAAGTAACATAGATACCTAGCTTTTGTGTGCTTAGCTTTAGCTACATAGTTTTGTTATCTACATAGCTCATGCAACTAACAGAGCTACAAAAGCCACACTTGCTACTTTGGAATGTTTTCATGAAGGACAAGCTTTTCTCTTGTAAGCAGACTATAAAACAGTCAGGCTTTGCAGGTCAGGATTTTAACTTACAGCATCTTAATGGTTACCTTATTCCTAACCCTAAACTGCAGTTTAGTCTAATTTTATTTCTAAAGGTTTGTCATGTGTTTCCATTCTGAGCTTAAGCTAACATAGCTACGCTAGCTACATAATTAATGTTGCTATGTAAGCCAGTGTAGCTGAGTTAGCTTTAGTGATGTGATCTTTAACAAACGTAGCTTAAGCTAATTAAGCTATGTTGATAACGTAGATACTTATCTTATATAGCATTACATGTGCATGGCTTTAGCTATGTTAACTACCTTTGCTATGCAGCAATGTTATCTATAGCTAAGTTAACGTGAGCAACATGAGCTTTAGTAAATGTAGCTAAAGCTAATTCAACTACACATAACATAGATACTTAGCTTATGTAGCTTAAGCTATGTTAGTTGCATTATCTTTTGCTAAGAAAACTTCAGTAACATGAGCTTTAGTGAATGCAAATAATGCTCATGTTGCCTCATAAGTAATGTAGATACTTAGCTCTTGTGGCTTTTATGTGTGCTTGACTTTAGCTTGGTTATGTACATAACTACATAGCTCTATTATCTACATAGCTTACACGGCTAACAGAGCTACAAAAGCTATGCTTGCTATGTTGGAATGTTTTCATGAAGGACAAGCCTTTTTCATGTAAGCAGACTATGAAACATTTTGTAATCAGGTTTTGTAGGTCAGGATTCTAACCTTTTAGAATAACACCCAAAATTTCTTTGCTCACTGTGCTTTTAACACAGTACGTATGTCAAAATAGGGGCCAGACAGCAAGCACACATCTGTCTTAAAAGCAACATCTCACCCAAAATATAAAAAACTTTAAGTCTTATTGAATTCACTTGGTGACCTGAATAAATCTTAAACTAAAAAGACCAAAACTTTTCTTGTGCGAGGCTGCAAACATGTCAGATTTGGCTGTGAAGTAGGGCATTTGAATATGAGCCCTAACAGAGTTTGGCTCACATTCGGAGCCAGCCTCAAGTGGACGCTCTTGGAACTGCAGTTTTTGGCACCTTTACACGTTTGAGTTCATTTCTCAGCAATTGAGGTTACAGCTTCACACAGTGTTAAGTGTTGAAATCCGATGAAATATTTGCCAGCTATATTTTTTTGACTGCCCTTTGATTCTTGCTGATTATAAAATAGACCACACATACACCAGACTTGTATTCTAACATTTATTAACTTCAACTGAGAGCTGGGTGGAGAAAATAAGACTTAAAAAAGGAAGGGTGGATGATTTCCTCCACATACACATACACATACACGCTGGGCCTACACATACATTACACGTTGCTTTGATTACAAGGCAACAGATGGCTTGTTTCACACTTTAACTGTGAGAGAATAAAAACAGGAGGTATAGGGAAAAAGCCAGAGACCAAGAGAGAGAAAAGGATGGAGAGAAGAGGAAAGACAGTTACAGGAAGAGACGTGATTAGTAATGTGACAACAAAAAGAGGACACAAGGAGGAAGGCAGAGGAAAAAAGACATGGAGAGAAAAAAGGATGATTAAAGGGATGAGATGAGAGAGAGTGCAGCGACTCAGCATCTGCTCATCCTATATGGATGTGTTGTTTGCGTGATTTAGAGGGACCACAGCATGATGTACTTTAGCACACCTCAAACAAATGTTTGCATGTTTTTCCCTGCACAGATTTTACTGAAGGAGGCCCATATGTCACACACATGCCACCCACTGAGAGCTTTCACATGCAAAGGATGCACTGTTGTCAGACTTATTCCTGTGTATTTTTTCTTTATGTGGAAGACGCTGAATAAAATGCTTTAAGATATTGACTTAGATAATGTAAGTGACTTCTGACACCACAAAGTAACCTCAATCAATTAGAAATCTGTGATGTAAGATAAGTGACTGCATAAATATTCATGCCCTTCAAGTCAGTATTTAGTAGATGCACCTTTGGCTGCAATCACAGCACTGAGTCTGTGTGGATAGGTCCCAGTTGGGCTTGCACATCTGGACTCTGCAGTTTTACTCCATTTTTCTTTGCAAACCTAACCTGTCAGGATGCACTGGGATCAGGCGTGAGCAGCCTTTTCAAGACCAGCCACAAAGTCTCTATTGGATCAAAGTCTGGGCTTTGACTCGGCCAGTCTAGAACATTCACCTTGTTATTTTTAAACCATTTCTGTGTAGCTTTCGCTGTTTGATTTAGGTCATTGTCTTGCTGGAAAATAGAAAAGAGTTTGGCTGGGCCCCGGGAAGTTCTCCCATTTATACCCCCTTGTTTGCACATGACTATTCTTGATTGTGCATGGCTGTGTTCAACCACCTTCAGGTGGTTCCTCTGTCTCTGGCACCTTAATTTTGGGGGTGGTGAGCTGAAAAGGTTGAGAACCCCTGAATTATGCAACCACCTCTGTTACCTGACATATTTTTATCTAATTGGCATTACTTTGGAAAAATCCGTTCTCACTTTGACATTAAAGAGGACTCTTTTTTTTGTCTAAAAGCCAAATTATATCAACCAAAAATAAAAGGATTACATATCCAAGGGGTTGAATATTTTTTACAGGCACTGTAAGAGTAAAATATGAGTTGTACCTACAGTAGCTATCTAGAGTGGCTGAATCCAAAGTAACTAAATGCTCCAAATTATGATCTTCAATCTCTAACTTAATGAGATTGAGCCTCTTCTTTGCTCATTCACTTACATAAAATGATGTGACATCTACACCACTTGCCTGTTTGTGCCTTACAGTAGCCTAAGAGCTTTTATTTTAGCCTGCGTGTGAGCGAGCCCGAGGACTCACACTCGTGCCCCTGTTAGTTAAATGCAGTATTCATTAAACGACACAGGACCCTCCTGCTTTTCTCCTTTCCTTGCTACCCACACCGTGCCATCTGTCTTGAATCTATTTGCCTTTCTTCCTCTTTCCATCTCTCTGTCTCTGTTTGTGTGTGTGACAGTAGTCATGTCAGAGTAAGGCTGGCTGAAGCACTTGCAGCAGTCTGCCTCTTTGATGTTGAGCCCTGTTGAATTAGGCCATCACCCAGCGGTGCTCTGCTGCCTGCCTGCCTGCCTGCACACACAGTACACTTGCGAGAACATAAATACAAAACAAAAACCAAATGCATGCTGGTTGGAAGGCATGCACATGAAATAGAAAGTATTCATGCAGCTCACACAGAAGTCGCTGATGCACGCATAAATCATGCAGGTCACATCACACCTTAAATAATTTGCTCTAAAACATGTCCATGCAGCTTTTATTCCCGCTCCCACGGCTTCCATTGTGAATATCGCTCACTGTAAGTCCTCATTTCCGTCTCCGCTCCTCTTTAATAAACATAAATTTGAATTCTTATGAGTGCTTCTCCTCTGAGGCCTTCATACTATAGCACTTCAAAGCACAAGCGCACACTCATGAGCACATACACAGGGAAAATGTAGGACATTCAGTGAGAATTTATTCAAGAATACAGAACACAGGGAGGAATTTATTCTCTTTCAATCTGCTCTCTCTCGCTCTGACAATATGGTGGTAGGAATAGTGCCAAAGTGACTAAGGCGGGCGGGAAGCCTCCTGAATTACACATAAAACAGGCTGGTGACCTGGCATCTCATAAAATGAACATGACATCTTAAAATGCAAATACGTCTTCTCTGTTGAAGGAGAAATTCCAGAAAAGATCAAGCAAAGAGGTGCTTTCAAAGTCTGAACAAGGCCTTTTAAAGTTGCCATTCTAGTTGACAAGCCCGTCATACTCTTGTTTCCCTCAACTTTATAGTGAATTTTAGCCTCTTTCACTTTTTTTCAACCGAAGTTTATCTAGCTAACTTCCTGGTAGGCAGATGGGTTTTAATTTCGTTTTAAAAAACTGGTTGTAGCTTACTTTAAAGTACAACTTTCAAAGCAGATGTCAAACAGATGTTGCACTTTAGCACCGGCCACTCAGGTAAAAACAACTTACCTCCACCGTCCCTCAATGCACCACTTCTATTCCCCTCACTGTTCTGACCAAGGGCAGCTCTTCTGGTTCTCATGTCTTTGAAGTATTTTTTAGCAAACTTTTTTTTTCATTGGTACTTGAAATGAAGCCTAGCGTTAGCTCATGTAGGACACGCTAGTTATACGCCCAGCTGTGATCAGCTGATCCAAATTATCATCTCCCCCGGCCACAGCCAATCACAGCTCTTTCTCTCAACTCTGTGATGTACTCAAATATGACGTACTTCTCACTTCTGCTTGCATTAATGCTGATGCACCACCATGCTGCTGGCAAAGCTTACCCTCCTCCACCCCAGCCTCCTCCTTTATAGCAAAAAGCTTGTTGCACCCATACTGTATGGTCAGATTCCTTCTACTTTGGATTAATTGCTTTTGAACTAATTTTAATGTAGTCAATACACATTGTCATAAATGTATCTATCCATATGGGGGTGTCTAACCATGCGCTCCCTGGAAAGTCAAAGCATTAGCCTTCTCCACCAAGTAAATCTGTATATCAATTTTGCAATGAAATGGTTAAATGCATGACGAGGCAGTTCCTGACTGAGTTATGGTTTTTGAAAGTCTGCCATTGTGTCTCTGCAGCTTCCTGGGGTCAACTCTGAACAGGGAACATGACATAAAGGCTCAGGATGCTTTCACACCTTGCCTTGTGGTTCGTGTTTCATGGACTTGAGTTCATTTGCGAAGATAGCCTGCGCTGGTGTGAAAGCTGCCCACCAAAATGGTGCAGACCAAACACCTAGACCCAGACGACTTGGGAAGCCAGGTCTCAGTCAAGTTTTATTTGGACTCTGGTGGGGTTCATTTGTGACAACACACATCAACCTCAATCCAACCCAATGAAAGGTAGCACTGTGCTTTTTGGAATAAACCAGCTACCATAGCCAGACGACAATGTGTTAAAATTCACAGGCAGACCTGAAGGAGCTCAAAGAATTTTGCAAAAGTGTCTTTTTTTCCCTTCCTCTCATCAGGCTGCTATCTGTGTGAGAAATATTACAAAGGTGATGAACACAACAAACAAATTTAATACTGGACAAAGATAACCCAAGTAAATACAAGGTGCAGTTTTTAAAATATGATTTTATTTATTATGGAAAATAAGCCATCCAAATCTGTCTGTCCCTATGTGAAAAAGTATTCTCCCCCTAAACCTCACACAGTGCTGCCAGAAACGTGCAGGAAGGATCATGAAAGACCTGAGCCACTCGGCTCACTCTCTGTTCAAACATAAGCACTGCTCTTACAATCTGAGACATAGACGAGCAGACAGCATCAGGACTAACACCACACGTTTTCATAACAGTTTCTATCCCACCACAATGAGACTGATGGCCAGAGTATAGTAAAGATAATTAAGCTTTCTATATTGCTCTTCTTTAATGTGCAATATTTAATATTTATTACTAGTGTTAGTTGTATGCCTCACTGCTGCTATTTTTTTAACGTCAGGTTTGATGTGCTGTGTGATGTTTGATGTGCTGAATGTGTATACTTTTGAATGGGCAGGTTTCCTGCAAATGCACTTTTAATCTGTTTTTATACTTGAACCCCTGAGAGCCCTGCACAATAATTCCAATGTGTATGGACTTTTGTGTGTGCACAAATGGCAAATAAATTTCTTGAATCTTGAATCTGTGTGTGCCAACCTTGGCATCATCAACTGCAAGCAAGTGTTTGCGGTAACTGGCACTGAGTCTTTCACATTACTGTGGAGGAATTTTGGCCCATTCTTCTTTACAGAATTATTTTAATTCATCCACACATGATGGTTTTCAAACAAGAACGGCCTGTTTCAGGTCATGCCAAGGCATCTCAGTCAGACTCTAGTCTGAACTTTGCCACTCCAAAACCTTCATTATATTTTTAAGCCACTCAGGGATGGACTTGCTGCCATGTTTCAGATCATTGTCCTGCTGCATAACCCAAGCCCACTTGAGCTTGAGGTCTCAAAGTGATGGCTGGGCATTCTCCTACAGGATTTTCTTGTAGACAACAGAATGCACGGTTCCATTACTTACGGCAAGTCATCCAGATCCTGAAGCAGCAAAGTGGCCCCAGACCATCACACTACCACCACCATGTCTGACTGTTAGTATGATGTTATTTTGATGAAATACTGCAAGTTTTACACCAGATTCAACAGGATGGACACCTTCCCAAAGTTCAACTTTTGTTTCATCATCAAAAGTCTTGGGCATCATGAAGACTTTTGCCTTGGAATGCTCCCATGGCTGCCATTTTTGCCCACTCTCTTTCTTATTGTTGAATCATGAACACTGACCATACCTGAGTCAAATGAGGCCTGCAGGTCTGTAGATGTTGTTCTGGGTTCTTTTGGGACCTCCTAGATGAGTCGTTGATGTGCTCATGGAGTAATTTTAGTAGGCTGGCCACTCCTGGGAAGGTTCACTAGTGTCCCAAGTTTTCCTATTTGTGGATAATGGCTCTCACCATGGTTTGCTTGAGCCCCCAAAGCCTTATGTTGTGTTCACAGCGGATGCAGGTAGAATTATTTATCCATGTTATGTTATCAATGCACTCTTGGAGTATTTTTAACACTGACCAATTCTGGTAACATTAACCACTCTTTCAAGTCTTCTCCCTTTGTGGACAATGGCTCTCACCATGGATAATTGGAATCCTAAGGCCTTAGAAGTGGCTTAGTAACCTAAAGTAACCTCTGTGTCACAATGTAATAAATTGGTCCATGATTCAGACCAGATCAAATAAACCAGAGGTGTAAAAATGCCTTAAGATACATTGGATTCTCTTGCAGATTCAGTAGTCTTACTCTCCATTATAAATCAGCAAAGAGCAAATTACAACAAATGCTCCTCACATTACTACAGTATTTTCTCTCTGTGTCTGTCTCTCTCTCTCTCTTGGCGCTCTGGTGGCCAGGAACAGCCCTGTGGTCATACTGGAGACCAGCCAGGGATCTTTCCATCAATTAGTTGATTTTTTCCCCCACTGTCCATCTCTGCCTTCAACTCTCCCTCTCTCTGTCTTTCTGCTTTTTCATTCCATCTCTCTCTGTGTCTGCCTCATTATTTCCACTGTTGTGGGCCTACTAGAAGAACACAGCACTCAAATGTAGGCCACTTAAAGAGCGAAAGCCTTTTCTTCAACTGTTAAGTAACAGCTCAATAGATCCTTAATGCTTAGCTGCAGGTTTTGATGTTTTGTTTATCGTGAGCACCTTTAAATTTCTACTTTAAGGTCTTCATGAAGGCTTTCCAGCAGTTCACTTAGAACTATGGCAGTCCTCTATTTTACCCACACACAGCCATAAAATTACTACATTGTGCTTCCCCACGCTCCACGTCGCACACAGCATGACATCACTGCATATCAATTACACGGGGAAGTGAAGTTCTATTTCTAATTCAATCACTCAGCGCTAGTGTCACATCTCTCGCTCTCCAGCCTTTTCCCTGCCTCTCGCGCTCTTTTCGCCTCACTCTCCCGTTTCCCCCTCGCTTCATTCTCATTGATGCGTCTCAGTCATCATGGGGCTGGTGGTGGCGGGTGGCGGGCTGAGCACTTGTTTATGCATATGTGTGTGGGTAGAGGGAAAGTGTCTGGTCTAATCCTGTAGAAACCAGATTAAGACTCTGAAAGTGACTTTTAAGTGAGACGAACTTGTTCCTTTATCTTGCTTGGTGGTTGTAGAGTTATGATTTTGTTGTCACTGCTGTCCCACAAAATAAGACCATTAGCATATTAACATGGTGGCCATCTTCCTGAAATGTCAAGCTCTGGGTGGTGAGCTCACAGTGATATTATAGTCGACTGCTTTGTTCTGGCTTTAGATTGAGACTATCTGCAGAGCATTTATCATTTTAATGCCTTTCCGTTTATCATCAACTAAATAAACAAATAAATCTGTCTGTGTTATATCGGGTCATTGTCTTGCTGGAAAATAAATCTTCTCCCAAGCTGTACTTCTTTTGCAGACTGATTAAGATTGCCTTCCAGGATTTTCTTATATATTGCCATGAAGCACCCCCACAGCATGATGCTGCCACTCAGAGTGAGGATGGTGATGTGCAGTTTGCTGCGTCCGCCAAACACTTTATCTGATGGCCTAGAAGCAGCATTTTGATCTCATTAGTCCAAATAACTTTCTCCCACTTGATAACAGAGTCTCTCACATGCCTTTAGGTGAACTCTAGTCCAGATTTACTCTGAGTTTACTTCAACAGTGGGTTTGTCTCTACCACTCTCCCATAAAGCTTTTACCAGTGAAGAACTCTGTTGTATTAGGTCACTTTGAAGGTAGTGAATATTTATGCAATCACATATTTTGTTTAATTTACATTACTTTGTAGAAATCTGTTCACTTTGACATTGAAAGGATTTTCTGTTTGTTTGTTTTTTTCGGGGGGGGGGGGTCAAAAAAGCAAAATTATATTACAGGCTCTGTAATTTAAGCTCAAACTTGCAAAGCAGATGGACTGGCCAGATCCCATATCTTCATCAGGCAGGTTGTTTCAGGTCTGAAAATGGACCTAACCAATCAGTGCCATTTGAGGAGAATGAGGCAGTCACTAAAGGAAATGTTCTTGCATTTCAAATACATGGGCCAGACTGGGCCATCGAACAGGTTGGGTAGATCTGGCACTTTGTAGTTCCTGGAGCACCTCCTCTTTTTGCACTTTTCGTACGCGATGGAAATAAAGTAACGTTGGTTCGGCATGTTGATCCAAGGTTGGTAGGTTTAAAGCAGAGAGCCTTCAAAATAAGGATGTGAGTCTCCTCCTTAGTGTCAGACTTCGGGACGATCTCAGTATCCAGGGTGTAATCAACGCCATGAGATTTCTCCAACCATGCATAGAACGTACATATCATGGTGTCCATGTCCAGAGCAGTGATGGCATTGTACTGCTTAAAGTCATCTGATCATGGGGCTTGAAGATGTCATCCTGATGGACCACACAACAGTTTTGCATGTTTTTGATCAGTTTGTCAGTGAGGTTGGTTTTCCCTCCATACTGGGAGAGTGCAGCAATGGCTGCTGCCAGTGTAGCATTGAGCTCTGATGAACTTATAGCAGCAGTTTTGTCAGAGCTGGACCACATTGTTTTATTAAATAAAGCGCAATGAGCCACACTGAAAGCTTCCCATGGCCAAACTGGCCTCGGTACAAGTTTTTGCAGCACCTGTCTGTCGCTCTCAGGTTACAGATTTTGTCTTTTTGCACTGATTTGCTGGTAATCAAGCCCTTCCAATCACCTTCTGAGGACGTTTTGAAAAGTCCTGCCCTTCCCAAATGCTTTGTATGGGAACTTTCCCAGTTAAGTGTGAAATATGTCCTGTAAACAGTCTATGGGGCATGTCAGGTTGATTTAAGCTAAGCTAAGTAGCCATGTCTGAGAGTAGAAATGATTAGTCACTTGTTTTACCTTTCAGTTTCGCTCAAAGTCCCTCCAGACTTTCAAAATCAGCTGTCTTTCCCAGTTTTTGAAAAAGCAGGAGGAAATTACATTATTATTTGTCAGATTTCAAGCATTTAGCTCTGAAAGGAGCCAACCCAAATACAGCTTTCTAATCCTTAACATTGAAAAATCCCTCTTTGTGAATATGGTATTAGCCCATAATTTAAGAGGATGCTTGGCTAAATGTGTTTGTGAAAATTAGATAATGTTGTTCAGTCCATGTCACTTCTAGTTTGGCTGATGTTCAATATTTTTTTAAATGTCATTCAGATATCATAGGTTTGTGTTTTTATTTTGCTTGTTAGCTGGGAGGCTTATTGCCACTGCCCCCTCAACCTGCATATCTAAAAGGTTTCGTGAATACATTAATTTTAAGCAGAAACATTACGTAATAGGAGCTTTTAAAATGCCAGCCTCTGCTAATCATTATTTTCATTTTCCCTAAATAAGCTAATGTGTTACATCATATTCTGAATTAAATATAAGACCAATGTGTTTAGAAATACAAAGGTTGCAAAATTACCTTAAATAAGACCATGACGCACTACATTTCTAGAAGGCTTTTAATGGTGTGATGTTTATATTTTTCTCATGATACATGAAAGAAATATCATCCTCCAATTTTAGATTTCTTCCCTGGGTTTTCACCTTTAGATAATTCTGTTCCTCTTTCTCTCCCTTTTAGATCACAACCATTTGAACAACGCAGCCTTGTCTCCCCTGGGTCCTGCTATGGCCTTGTCTCACCCTCATAACAACCTGGGAATTGGCTTCAACAAGTACACGTCCCTCAAGGCAGTTGGTGAGTATGATTACACACAAACACACCTTTGTAACCACTGGCTGTAATCACGTCAGAGCAGTTAATTATAGATATAAAATAGTGATGTGATGTAACACGGCAGATAAAGAACGCATGCTAGCTGTGCAGAGTTAAGTGAGGCTAAATGCTGCACAGTGTAAACAAACCTGAACCACTGAGATGGTGATGGATTCTACATGTGAGTGGTAAATGGGTTAAAAGAGAGCAAGCACCCATTAGAATAATGAATTTGTTATGAGTCTGACTCTCATCCAATCATGCTGATTCATGATTTATGCCGCTGTGGCTGATTTATTTTTTTATTTATTCATATTGTATGAGATTACCACAGCTATGATGTTGATGATGGGACCATTTTAGGCACCCAGCAGCCCATATTTCTTCCACTGGTGTGAATATGTTAATGGGATACAACTCTTCAAAACATTGCAGCTATTTATTTATCAGATTAATGGGAAAAGTTTGTGCTTCTCCATGCTGATTTGTTAAATAAAGCTGCAACACCAAAGTGGTCATCGGAGAAACAAATTATAGTGTGGAAGCCTCAAAGACAAAAGTGGTTTCAAAGTCAGAGACAAATTTTAAAAGTCAGAATAAAATAATGAGTTTTCCTTGTGTTGCTCTCATGAACATATTTGGTGCAAAAAGTGTTCTCCTTCTTGGATGTTTTACCCTTTGACTGATTTTACAAATCAATCATGGTCAATATCATCTGGCTTTTTTGGAGAAGAAAATTTACCCCAAAAAATCTCATTGATGTCAAAGTAAAAACAAATTTCTATGAAGTAATGTGAGTTAAATAAAGATATGTAATGTGAAATAAGTGAAATAAGTGAGGCCTTAGATTGTCTTGGAGTGTAGACTGTCCTTCATGATTTTCCTTCATTTTGCTGCATTTATTTTACCCTCTACTTTTAGCCTACCAGGGTCGGCTGCCAAGAAGCATCCCCACAGCATGATGCTGCCACCACTGTGCTTCACAATTGAAATGGTGTGTCTGTAGTGATATGTTTAGTTTCCACCAAACATAGCGCCTTGTCTGATGGCCAAAAAGCACCATTTTGGTCTCATCAGACCCAAGAACTTTCTCCCACTTGACCGTGGAGTCTTCCACATGCCTTTAGGTGAACTTTTGTCCAGATTTAATCTGAGTTTTTTTCAAATGGGGCTTTCTTTTACTGCTCTCCCATAAAGCTTTGACTGCTGAAGAACCTAGGTGACAGTTGAATGCAGAGTCTCTCCCATCTCAGCTGCTTGTTACTCCTTCTTACACTCAGTTTGTGAGGACAGCCTGATCTTAGCAGATTTACACATGTGCCTTCTATTTCTTGATGATGGATTTAACTGAACTCCAGGGGATGTTCAGTCCCTTAAAAATGTTTAGTATCCATCCTCTGACTTATTCTTTTTAACAACATTTTTACTGATTTTCTTGGAGTGTTCTTTTGTCTTCATGGTGTAATGGTAGCCAGGAATGCTGATGAACCAGTGACTGGACCTTCCAGACACAGGTGTCCTTACGCTACAATTACTTGAGACACATTTACTGCGGTCGGGTAATCCCCATTTCAGTAATTGTGAGACGTTTTTTTGTTTTTTTTTACCTGTAAATAAAACCAAATTTGACTCAGACACAATTTTTGAGGAGCAAACATGTTTTTGCATTTCTCATGAGTCCCCACTAGCCTCTGCATGAGTTTTATCCACCTATTAGCTCTGCTGTTTAAGTAGCCTATCTGCTGATGCAGATCTGCTGAGCTCATGCTGCTGGAAGCTGTGCATGCCTATTACCTCATTTTGCCTCATCGCTCTGATTGGCCCGTGTTGAATGGGACAGACAAAACGTTTGTCCAGTTACCTTCTGAGATTTTTTTTTTTTTTTTGAAAAGTCTTGCCCTTTCCAAACACTTTGTATGGGAGGTTTCCCAGATGAACATGAAGTATATTCTATACAGTGGATATATGGAGCAGACTATCTGGTGTGTCAGATTAATAGGCGGCATCCAAGACAGTCAACTCCTTCATAGTGTACGGTCTTACAGAGCAGTTCTTTCTGCCAGGGGGGTTTCATATGTGTGTGGTGTCACAGGAAAGTAATAAATAGGAGCCCTCTATACCTCACAACTTCTTGTACATCCATATTACGAGTACTGAATATAGCCAAAGGCATGGAAGATTCCAAAATGCACATACTGTACAAACGTGTAAACAATGAGTAAGGCATTGGTGGGTGGTGAGTCCAAACAAGCAGTTTCAAGGGGCTTATTCAGGCCCAAATTTTGCGTCATAGCCCTTTACTATATTTTTCTCCTATACACCAAGAGAAGCATAAATACATACAGAGAGAAATATTACTGTACATCTTTCTACCTATAGGCACAATAAAGGACTAAGGTCATATGGATGTACATGGACACAAACATGCCATCAATCATCTGATCAATACAGACAGACAAGGACACAGTGACGATTATGACGGTCGACAGGTTGACACATGACCGTGTGCTGCTGTTTTGTGACACAATATGCAAAGAAAGCTGAGACCACCCATCACAGCTATCAGACAGAGAGAGGGAAGTGAATGAGACATTGAGGAAAAAGTCAAATATGGAGGCTTTGTTGTGAAGCACCACCTCCTATAGTGGTACTAGAGTTATGTTTTCCATTCCTATACAAAACTACAGTATGTTTAAATCCATTACAGCTGTAGATTTACCACTCATAGTTCCTTTTTTAACAATCACGTGTGATACATTCACTGCACTCAGGTGATCCCCATTTCAATGATTTTGGGACTACTAGCACCAATTGTCTGGACCTTTGTTGCAGTAGGCCAGTCACTTTAAGGGGGGTGAATTTTTATGCATATTTACATATTTTATTTTAACTGATATCACTTTGAAGAAAACTTTAGCATTGAAGCTTACCAGAGTTGTTCAAAGAATGTCATAGCATTGAAAATTCACACTAAAGATGGAAACCCTTTTTCTCTTTATTAATGATCTGCACAGTGTCAACCCTAAATGCAAGAACGTCTCTAAATAAGATCTGCCGTCATTTGTTGAAATGTGCAGGAACACCCTGCTAGTAAAAGAGACTGGGCCTTACGTTGTGCTGGGCGTTTATTTGAAGGTTTATGGTAATTGGACTAAACAATAACTGGACTCTTACCAACGATGCCTGGAGAAAGAGTAAAAGCATCTTTTCCTGTAAGAAAGTGGTTAAAGGGTTATCACATATAGGCTGCTGTTTTACCTAGGTGTGTAAATCTGTTCATTTAAATTCATTCATTAGCATTAATGAACACATAATCCATTCATCATTTCACATGTGCAGATCTTTTTTTTCTAACTGGGCAGAAATTAAAAACTAACTAACCACTGAGTCCAGAGATCCTCTCTGCAGGGACAAAGTCATGGCTAGGACACGCAGCACTGTAGAGTCGAATGCTGACCATGAGCTCAGTGGAACAGCATGAATCTGGACCGAGCTGGAAATCTTCATAATCCATGAACAATTTAGTGCAATGATTTACATTTTTTTCCTTATAGAAAGTAAGATATAAAGTGTGAAATGGATAGAGTAAAGCTGTTGGTACAAAAAAGGCAGGGAGGTCAGAAAGGTCAAGACTGTGCAAGAGCAAACCTGTGCCAGGTGAAGCAGCAGGGGTTTGGCACAAGCAGCTCTGGTGTATCTATCTTAATTAAGTGAAGACAGGTGGACTGGCAGTGAGATGAAGGCGCTCCAGGTTAGGGGGCGAGATAGTGAGAGGACACGGGGAGGAGGAATAAGCAGGAAAGCAAGGCAGATATTTACCTGGTAAATAAAGACAGTCTGGTTTGATATGATATGATAGTAGTGAAAACTTCCTGATTCTCACTATCTGCCCCTTCTTCTTGTATGAAATAGCTTTCTTTTCATACTTTTTTCTCCCCCATAAATTGTGTAGTATTTTCTATTTTCTTTTTGTGTTCTGCTTTTCCACAGCTATGACATTTTTCATTGGCAAACCTGCAGTCTTTGGCCAGGTGGTTTTCTCCACCACATCTGTAGCAATTTCTAATGTCCGGCCATGGCTTTCATCTTGTGTCGCTGACCTTGTTTACTAATCCCACCACTCAGTTCCATTTACCAGGTTCTTTCATGCATTTTAAATCCACAATATCTCTGTTTGCCGCCTCCATTGCTGATGCAAACTTGAGCGCAAACTTGAGAGTATTAAATATCTGTTTTCAATCAGTAGTATTTACATTCTTTATCAAACTGGTATATTAGGTGTACTGGGTTTAGCAAGTACACAAGCTTGGTCATTGGATCATTATCAATAAAATAAGAACAAAATAAAAATACTTTTGAAAGATCTCTTAATTTCCAACTGTAAGCTTCATACAGAAATAAGCCAATATTTCCTTACACTTCTTGTATTTCTGCACGTTTTGGGACTAAACTTTGTAAAACTTTCAGACTCAGAGCCCTGATATTTTTGTGATGCAGTTGCTAAATTTTTTAGTTTATACTTCTGCTTTCACAATGATGACAGATGATTCATTTTTTATGACTACATGCCTTAGAGGTTGGATTTATTAAATCCTGGCTTTGAGATGAAGAACACCAAAACTTAAATGAGGGGGAAAACAGCGAGCTCTTGGAAGATCTCCTGCAGGATGTTACGTGCCGCTGCAGGCAGTTGTTCAATTACAACTACCTGAAGCAGTTTAACCTTCTCAACTCAGCTACCCTTTCCCATGTGGATATCTAAAAGATACGATGCACTTCTTTTTTTTTGCTGAAACTATGAAACAAAACTTTGAATTCTGATGAGAATTACAAATTTCATAACAAATAAGACAGTCTGGATTTCTGCTGACTTCTCTCTCTCGCTACGGTATCAGTGCAGCTCAAAAACGATGGTGTCTGCTTTTTTTAATAATTCATTTAGTGTAGGACATCAAAAAGCTGCAATGTGCAAAAGTGTTGAACTAGCATATAAGAGCAAATTCACAGTCAGGGATCACAAACACAAAAAAACTCATATAAGGGCAATTGCATAGTCCTGATGTTGAACAGCATTAACTTAAAAACTTTATCAAATAAACACAAAAACCACTGACAAATGGTTTTTTGTGTTTATGACCACCATTTTACCACATGCATACTTAACTTAAATGGTTATGGCATTATGGGTATGTTCTAGTCTAAAAAGCAGCATGGACTGATGTGGCTGATAAGGGACAGCAGGAAGGAGGGATATTAAACTATGCAAAAGGAATGCAAATTGTATCTGGAACAAGCTCAGTCGATATATATGCCTGTTTTTGCACTTTGGCAGAGTATCAGGAACATACGATTGCAGGAAATGTAGACCAGGTTTTAATTGGTCAAAGTATACACCGTGCTCCAAATGATTATGCAAATGAAATTTTTCTCTTATTTTCCTAAATATTAATGCAAATGATGTCAGAATATTTTTCAAGTCATCAGCTGTTAGAGCATAGTTCAAATGTTTTTTAACAACGTTCATAATGGTAACCTTTTTTTTTGTTTAAATAAAAACCCCAAAAATGCACTGTTCCACATTATTATGCACAACCGTTTCAAAACATTTTATAGGCTGTAAAGAACTGAAAATGGTCATTTGTTGAATTTGCAGCATTATGAGGTCACATTTACTGAAATCAAAAGCTATTTCAATCAAAAACATCTAAACAGGCAAAGTTACATGTTAACATAGGAGCCCTTCTTTGATATCACCTTCATTATTCTTGCATCCATTGAATTTGTGAGGTTTTAGAGAGTTTCTGCTTGAATTTCTTTGCAGGATGCCAGAATATCCTCCCAGAGCTGCTGTTTTGATGTGAACTGCCTCCCACCTAACCTTGCAAAGCACATGGATACACCCGTCTCCTTGTTTTTTACTGGCGAATCCATCTTGCAAAGCTCCCATCTGGGCCCGGTTAGAAAGTGACAGGACCAATCAGCAACAAGGAGCAGTACTTTCAGGCACAGCAAAGTCATGACGTAAACAAGCAGCAGCAAGAGCTGGTGCAGTTATGGAGGAAGAGATTAGCGTGGATGCTGCTAAAGCGCCAGTTTTATCAGAACTTGACATTTCTTTGTTAAAAGAAGAACAAAGAACAGCAGTGGGTTGTTTTCTTTTCAAAAACGACAAAAGTCGAGTACTTACATGTCTATAGTCGCCATGTTTCACGTTATTCCTCAGTAGCTGTGCACGTGCAGCTCGATAGCCACTACATCACGTTTTGTTGCTCTGACTGGCCCGTAGAGATGTGACAGAACGTTCACCCAATCACATTCCGAGTTTTTTCAAGCCTCTGCCTTTTCTCAAACATTTCCTATTGAAGCTTTTCCAGATGGATGTGTGAAACACATCCATCTGGCGTGTCAGTACCTCCCACCCTCATAGATCTTTAGCTTGAGGATGCTCCAGAGGTTCTCAGTAGGGTTGAGGTCAGGAGAGGATGGGGGCCACACCATGAGTTTCTCTCCTTTTATGCCCATAGCAGCAAATGACACAGAGGTATTTTTTGCAGCATGCATGCATGCATGAAGAAAATTTTGCTACAGAAGGCAGGGTTCTTCTTTTTGTACCATGGAAAAAAGCAGTCAGTCAGAAACTCTATATACTTTGCTGAGGTCATTTTCACATCTTCAGGGACCCTAAAGGGGCCTGCCAGCTCTCTCCTCATGAATCCGGCCCAGAACATGACTCCCCTACATCCTTGCTGACGTCGCAGCCTTGTTGGGACATGGTGGCCATCCACCAACCATCCACTACTCCTCCATCTGGACCATCCAGGGTTGCACAGCACTCATCAGTCAACAAGACTGGTTGAAAATGTATTTGTGGGCCCACTTCAACCTTTTCTGCTTCGAGCATTGGTTAGGGGTGGCTGAATAGTAGGTTCATGCACCACTGCAAGCCTCTGGAGGATCCTACACCTTGAGGTTGGTGGGACTCCAGGGACACCAGCAGCTTCAAATACCTGTTTGCTGCTTTGTAATGGTGGTTTAGCAGCTGCTCTCTTAATCCAATGAATTTGTCTGTCAGAAGTAGGGCTGCAAGGATTCGTCGACATAATCGTTTGTGTCAACTATAAAAATTTGTCGCCGTGGAAATTCAAGTGTCGACGCATCGTATTATTGTTTTTTATATTGGTAAAATCTAGTACCGGTCGGTAAGGACTCATCTGTACTTGCAGTTCACTACAGGAAGTGGTGGGGGCAGTATCGCTCCCACTGTTTACATTATTCACAGAAACTAAGAAGAAGAAGTTAAGCATGGCGGAAAGCACGGAGAACACACCAAAAAGCCGACCCAAAACTTCTAAAGTTTGGGAACATTTTACAGGAAACAAATTGGCGAAACAAGTCAACTGCAAACTGTGTCAAGTCAAACTCTCGTACCATGGCAGCACTACGGCAAGGCCTGAACACCTGAAACGTAAACACACTGTAGCTGCCGCGTCTTAAAATACCACAAGTGGGCAAGTTTGCAAGTTGCATGAATATCTTTTAGATCTTTTGCATTTAGTTACTGAGCCCTTTGTGCCTCAGGCATGAGGATTAATTCCAGTAGCCTACTTATAATGTTGGTGCCGTACATTAATCAGTCGAAATACCATCTTTGATATTTGTTAGGGTAACGGTTTTTTCAGTAACGCTATTTAGTGTGCAATTTACTTTAGTTATCAGCTCAATACTTTTATATTGGAGGAAAAAAAAACCTTGACGATGTAGCAACTTGACATGTCATGTCAATTTGCTAAACCATTAAGTTTTCACAGGTGTGCATGCATAAGAAGGCAAGGTAAAACGGGGATCCAAAATAGTATGCCAAATAGCCACGATTAGTCGACCAATCGCAAAAATAATCGCCAGATTAGTCGACATAAAAAATTATCTTTTGTTGCGGCCCTAGTCAGAAGGCTTCCTCATTATGCCTTTATCTGCATGAAACCATCTGTGCTCTGAATCAGCCACAAATTTCTTCACAGCACAATGATCATGCTTAAGTTTTCAGGAAATATCTCATGTTTTCATTCCTTATCCAAGGCATTACACTATTTGACATTTTTCGGCAGCAGAGAGATCCTTTTTCTTTCCTATATTGCTGAAACCTGTGGCCCGCTTAATAATGTGGAACGTCCCTCTTAAGTAGTTTTCCTTTAACCGGGTTCAAGTGGCAAAATAATTATCACAGGTGTCTGAGATTGATTTCAGTGATCCGGACAGCCCTGAGACACAAAACCATCCATGAGTTTAATTGAAAAACAAAAAATTGACTGTTTATGACACTAAAATCCAATTTGCATAATAATTTGGAACGCGGTGTAAAAAACAAAAGACGCCTGCACTAGACAACAACATGCTTTGCACTGAGTGTACAATAGGGCCCTAAAAGTTTGTTTAAGTATAAAACTATCAAGGAAAAAACTGCATATCTGCACCCAAAGATTATGTAATGTTTTTTCCCTGCAACTGCACAAACATAAGTTCATGGTATAAAAAATAAACTTAGAAAAATAGACGTTATAAGCCTTTAAGGGCCTTACTCATGTGGTTGTTTTGCCTCGACCCAGATTGGGCCCACAGGCCTAGCTTCAGGCTGCTTCTGCTGGATAGAGCACAGAAGATGATGTTTAGTAATAAATGAAATAAAGAAGAAAAGAAATAAAAACAAGAGAGAGAACGCTGGAGCAGATGGAGAGTTTGTGTAATAGAGAGGAAGGCACACAACGGCGTCACCGAGGAGCCTGCTGTCAGGTGCTCCTGCTGGCAACATGTGTGGGAACACTCGAATGGAAGGCAACAGCAGTTGTTGAGGGAAGGAGGGCTGTGTTAAATTCATTGTATCAAAGCTGTCCCAGATTTCCCTGCCCTGGCAGGAGATGTGAGCCAGATTTTCTGCTGTGGTAGCTTCAGATGAAGGACTTAACTCCAAAATGAAGGAAAAGGGACAAAATCCATCAAACATTAAAAGTGACAAAAGAAAACATGAGAAAACTTACATGTTCTTGGCAGCTCAGAGAAACACCATGATTTCAAAATGTGACTCAGCTTTAAGGCAGCTGCTAAAAGCTGCCAAATCCATGTGATACTGCACATTCAACTCAGACACCTCAAGCAGCTTATTCCCTTTACAAAGAGCAAAGATGCATGTTAAATGTGTTCTTTGTTGCACGATGCCTGGCACATCTTTGCCTGTACACATGTGCCCAAATATGTATGTTAAATCCACAGATGCATATGCAAACACATTCATGTGTGCAAACACTCAAATAATTGCTAATCCTCCACACTTTTCCTCCTATCTAGCAGAATGCAAATGAGGCAAAACAGTTCAGTTTGCAGAACCATTCCACTCAACTCTGTTCTAACAATACAACAATGATCAGATGGATTCTCTGTTGTTCCAATAAGACAGAACAGTAAAGTCTCTCATAAAGGCTGCTTTGTTACAAGAAAAATATTCAGTCAGTCTAGCAGTATGATTGTAGTTACACAGCAGGATTGCATTTAATCCCTGGACCAGTTTGTAGAATTGACCCGAGGGAGCAAACGATTACTGGCGTCTCCGTTTCGCTCCTCTAAAGCTGCTGCTGAAGTACCCCGGAGTTACACAATGGACCCACATTTGGAGTGTTCAATAAGCAATTACCAGACTGGTGTAGTGCTGGAGACTTCCCAGAAATGTGTGAAAATGAAACCACTCCTGTAGCAGAAGAGACACATATAGGACACTGGTTGTAGTGTTAAAGCTGTTGTGATGTGTATTAGAAATATATCGACAGGGAAAGCAGAGAGATTTCAAGACTGGGAATGAGGATCTAGTTTTCTAAAAGCTGAAAGTTAAAAAGCTTAAGCATTCCAAAAAAGAAAAAGTTTCAAAGACAATATGATAAATTAAAATGTTTAGATCAAATTGTACTGTGACTATAAAAGTATTTCCCCTTGGATTTTTTTTACCCTTTTACTGATTTTGTATGTCAGTCGAGGTCAATATAATTTGGCTTTCTTAACAGAAAAAACTAAAGATATGAAATGTAACAAAAAAGTGACTGCTGCGATTGCACCTTTGGCTGCAATCACAGCTCTGATTGTGTGTGGATAGGTCTCAGTCAGGCTTGCACATCTTGACACTGCAATTTTACTCCATTATTGCTGTACTGCTCAAGCTCTGTCAGGCTGCACAGGGATCTGGCGTGAACAGCCCTTTTCAAGTCGGGTGGCGCAAAACCCGGAAGTTAGCGTTGCGTGGGTTCCCTCAGCTGTGATTTTTCAATGGGTTTTTGGATCATTGCTGAAAATAAGATCTGTGTCCAATTAAATAAAATAGAACTGATGAATGTCGAAAGCTAAAGTCATGCTTTTATTGAACTACAACACAACAGCGCCATCACCTGTGAGAGGCAGGCTCAGTTTCTTTGCTCAATTTGATGACAAATATTGTCTCGGTAAATTCTGTAGTCCTAGTTAGTGGCCCTCTAGCAACTGCCTTTATTATAATGTGAAATGATATACAATGTGCCACAAAGGTGTGGCACTTTTCAGATGTTTCTTATGTCGTAGAAAAATAATCCCTTGAGCTTCCCCACAACATGATGCTGCCACCACATGCTTCACAGTGAGGATGGTGTGTTTGTGGTGATGTGCAGTGTCCACCAAGACATAGTGTCTTGCCTAATGGCCAAAAAGCACCATTTTGTTCTTGTCAGACCAGAGAACTTTCTTCCACTTGACAATGGAGTTTCCCACATGCCTTTTTATAAACTCTTGTCCTGATTTAACCTGAGCTGGCTTCAACAGTGGTTTTCTTTTGCCACTCTCCTATAAAGCTTTGACTGGTAAAGAACTCAGGCACTAGGTGTTGGATGTAGAGTCTCTCCCATCTCAGCTGCTGAAGGTTGTAACTCCTTCAAAGTAGTCATAGGTGTTTAAGGTCAAAAAGCCAAATATATTGACCACAACTGATTTACAAAATGAATAAAAACAGTCAAACATCCAAGGGGGTGAATACTATTTATAGGCACCGTGCTATCCTATCCTATCATACCGTGTTGCATCAGATTGTATCATGTTGTGATGTATCATATTGTATAACATCATGTAATATCATATTAAACACTGTGGGGCTACACATGGCACAAGGGTTTGTGCTGTTGCCTCATAGCAGAAAAGTTCCTGGTTTGAATCCTTCTTGTGAGCCTTTCTGTACAGAGTTTGAATGTCCTCCCCATGCATGCATAAGTTTTACCCTAGCTTTCTCCAACAAAACCATGCTCATTAGGTTAATTGGTGACTCTAAATTGCCCATAGGTGTGAATGTGAGCATACCTGGTTGTCCCTATATATTAGCCCTGTGATTGACTGGCAGGCAGTCCAGGGTGTACCCTGCCTTACGACCTTTGACAGCTAGGATAGCCTCCAGCTTGCCACGACCCGACCAGGATAAGTGGTGTGGAACATGGGTGGATGGATTGTTATCTGTATTGCAACCCATTCTCTTTTCACATAGTATCATCATATCATATTGTATTGTATATCTAAACATATAGTATTGCATTGTATTTTATCATAACGTACTGTTTCATATCCCAATTGTATTGCATAATTTTTCTTCATCATGGAACTATGTTGTATTTCATTGTATTGCATTGCATCCTTTAGTATTGCCTAGCATTGAGTGGCATCCCATTGTGTTGCATCATATGGTGTCTCAGCACTACACTGTATTGTATGTCATTGCTTTGTAAGATACTCCTCTGACAAGGCTTTAGACTTAACATTTTGTTCTTGATAGCTGTGTGAGATCAGACACCAGCAAACAGAGACAGGTGTATTTTGTAGAAACATGTGATACAATCTGATAGCAGCTTTGTCCTGTTAGATTGAGGTAAAACTGATGTTAAGATTTAAAGAAGATACCAAGTCTAATAATTAAGAGTGATTAGGGATCAAAAGTAAAGGAACAAGAGCAGAATTTATTTTTGTTCTCTTCAGGAAAAAAGATGTATAAAACCAGCTTTACAAACAAGGTTGTTCATGTCTCTAGGGTAGAGTGGTATAGAGCTGGTGGAAGAGTGGGGGGGTGAACGAATAGCAGAGTCGAGCTCCACTCAGGGAGCTTGTGCTAATCTGACTCGACACGCTGAACTCTATTTTTACGCCCTACAAATCTCCCACTTTTTGCAACACCATCCCTTATCTACCTTCTCTCCCCATGTTTGTTTCTCTGGGGTGCTGTTTGTATTTTTAATTCAAGGTCAGTGTCGGCGGACCGCTGCAACTTTGCTATAAATGGTAGGAACAGTCAGATCTTTGTGAATGAACATGTTGAACAAGCTGCCGTGTTGCTCATTTTAATTTGGCTTTATTTTTAGCTGCTTACCTAACATGTTTTTCAATCTGGTGTTTTGTAGTGACTCAAACAGGTTAAGATGTTTGTGTGGCTGAGTAAAGGTGGGAGTGTGTCACATCAAAACACATTCAAGTTTATAGGCAGTTGAATAAGCAAGGAGCTCTTAAGTGGAAATATTGAAGGATAAAGGCGGGATGTTAATGTGGTACTAACCAATGGCTGTTTAAACACTAATAAGACATGTTATATTTCGTTTTCTTGAACATACTAATTCTATTACCCAGACTAAATAACCTCCAGAAAGCAAAAAATATCCATGGCATAATTCTTCAGACCAAATTTCCAAAAAAGTTGGGACACTGTGTAAAATTGTCTCCTCAGTCCCCAAAAGGCTTACAGAAATATATTTAGAGAAACAAAGATGAAACAGAAATGGTAAACATGATCCGGTCCCATCTTTTTTGAAACAGGCATAAAATTTGAAACAGACATATGATTTTCTCAGTTACAACATTTATATGTGGGCTTTTTAAGAATATATTAATTCCCAGTATTTATTTTTCATTTATTTAGTGAGATTGTCATCGAAGCTTGTATTTTCATTGACAGGAGAGCTGGAAAAGACAGAAAATATGATGAAGGAAACTAGGATGTTGGGCCATGCATCAAACATCAGCAAGATCACAATTCAAACCTGCGACCGGTCTTTCTATATAGGTTCCTGTTTTATCAACTGAGCTACACTGATGACTGATATTTGATCTCTTAGCAATTTTCCATTGAATGTTACACCTTGAGGAAAGGTGGAGTAAAAGTGTTAAAGAAAGGGAGAATCAGTCGGAACAGCTCTTTTTAAGTCCAGCCACAAATTCTCTGTAGACTGAGGTTTGCACTGTGACTCGGCCACTCCAGAACATTCACCTTGTTGTCTTCAGACCATTTCTATGTAGAGCTCGCTGTATGCTTCGGGCCATAGGCTTGCTGGAAAAAAAAATTCTCCCAAGCTGTAGTTCTCCTACAGCTTGAAAAAGATTGTTTTCTAGGATTTTCCTATTTTTAGTAGCCTTCATGTTACATTCATTTACCCTCTACCTTTACAAGCCCTCTAGGGCCAGCTGCCAAGAAGTATCCCCACAGCATGATGCTGCTCCCAGTGTGCTTCATAATGGGGAGGGTGTGTTTATGGTGATGAACAGTGTTTGGTGTCCACCAAGCATAGCATTTTATTGCTAATGCCAGTCTTAGCATGCCAAACTACAATGGCCAGCATGGAGACAATAAATATCTCCACATAACACTAGCATGTTGGTACCTTACTTCAGCATTTTGGCTAGCTGTGTTTAAATCATTTTGGTTGACTGTTTTGTTGATGGTTTTTTTTAGACTGAATAAGATTGTCCAGGGTTTTCACGTATTTCGCCACAATCATTTCTTCTCCCTACATTTATGAGGCTTATGAGGGGATGCTGCCAGGAAGCATCCCCACAGCATGATGCTGCCACCACCATGCTTCACAGTATTTTTTGCCAGAAAGCCCCATTTTGGTCTCATCAGATCAAAGAATGTTCTCCCACTTGACCAAGGAGTCTCCCACATTCCTTTTGGTGAACAATTGTCAGAATTTACTATGAGTTTTCTTCAACTGTGGCTTTCTCTTGCCATTCTCCCATGAAGCTTTGACTGCTGAAGAACCCAGGCAACAGTTTTTGTATGCAGAGTCTCTCCCATCTCAGCTAGTGAAGCTTGTAACTCCTTCAGAGTAGTCATAGGTGTCTTGGTGGCCTCTCTTACTAGTCTCCTTCTGGCACCGTCACTCAGTTTGTGAGGCCTGATCTGGACAGATTTACATATGTGCCATATTCCTTCCATGTCTTGATGATGAATTAACTGAACTATGGAGTGCTTTGAAAATGTATTTGTATGCATCCCCTGACTTATTCTTTTCATAACGTTTTCTCTGAGTTGCTTGGAGTGTTCTTTTGTCTTCATGGTGTAATGGTAGCCAGGAATACCGATAAACTATTGACTGGACCATCCAGACACAGGTGTCTTTATACTACAGTCACTTGAGACACATTCACTGAACTCAGGTGATCCCCATTTCACTAACTGTGAGATGACTAGCACCAATTAAAAAACCATGAAAAATAGTGAGGTATTATCCTTTTGATTGACATTTTCAGCAGTAAACTAACCATGTCTCTTTTTTTTCTTCTTCTCTTGTCCCTCCACGCATCCAGACACGACTCCAAGAGACTACTACAAGAGCTATCCAATGGTAGACTACACCCACCGACAGTCCCCGCCCACTTTCCAGCCAATCAACTTCCATCCAAAAGACAAGCCCTTCCTCCCACCGCCCGACATCCACGCGCCCCTGGCCATCACCATCAACGCCGCCCAAATCCCCAAGCCTAAGATCTCCAAAACCAACACCCACCCACTCACGTCCAGTTCGGCCTTCAAAGCGTGGGACCCCAGCAAGAGCCACATCCAGCACCCTGCGGCCTCCCACATGGGCCTCCAGGCGCAGCCGCAGCACCACCCCATCCAGCAGCAACAGCACCAGCCGCTGCACCAGCAGAACAGCCGGCGCCAGGCCTACTCCAACAAGAGGCAGTTCAGCATTGAGACGCTACCGGAGTTGTTCTCGCAACCGCTGGGCTACGGTCACTCGCCGCACATGCACCCGAAGCACAAGGGACTTCCTACCAACAGCAAGACAGAGGTCACTGTCTGAACATAGGGGGTGATAGTGGAGGAAATAAAGCGGCATCATGTGAAATGCTCAGATTTCTACTATATCCAAAGCCGTAATGGCGAAAGGGAAGCAAGCAGGCAAATATCGTGTATAAACAGAATTTTTTTATCTGTGCGCTTTCCTCATCATTGTTGACAACATTTAAATATGGGTGATATTTGTGTTCTTTTTAAAAGCGCTGGATCAAAAAAGCAGCAGCAGAAAAGCTGTGAAGGTGGTGGATTGGCAGGTGCCGGCAGTGACTCTTTGAACCAGACGGCTCTTCTAAATTATTGAGTGGCCTCTCAGTGTGTTGGCACAGCTCTCTCCTTCTCCCTTGCACCTCAATGACACTCTACACTGCTCTGTAGCACCACTATAACACGCACAAATGTCTAAATCCCATACTCACACTCTCAATTTACCCCAAAAAGCCCTGATGCACTCTACCCAATTCTTTAGAGATTGTCAGAGAGGCTGGAATGGGGAGTGTTTCCCTCAAGACTTTGGCTCCCCATCAGCAGAGACAATGCCATTGTGTTGTCAGCTCCCATTGCCCTCCAGCCCCAGCAGAGAGAGAGATATAAGCTTTGCAATTCATACCAGAGAGGAGGGCGGGTTGGGGGGGTGGTTATTCATCTCATTCCAGGGGCAAATGAGATGAGAAGGATCTGAACCGTGTACGCACATGCTCTACACACTTGTCAAAAACTGCAGAAGGCTCCCCCAGCAGTGTCAGAGACCACAGGCATCCCACTGACACACAAGCAGATGCACACTTGCGTCTTGTCTCACGCTTATCCTCAGAAACTGGGGAGGGAGTGAATAAGCAAGTATTTATTACGCTTTTCCGAGCCGCTTGTTTTGGTCGCCTTGTTTCGTGTTGCTCTGGATGATCAGAAATTGCGGGATGTGTCATGATGCCGAGAAAAAGAGCTAAAGTGTCCATGTGTTCAGGAAGGTCAGTCAAAGTCATTGCACCGGTACAAGGGATGGCCTTGGCAAACCATGGCTGTGTGGAGCACAGGTGAAGAGATGGAGAGGTTTAAACCTCTTCTAGTGCTTTATGATGTACCTCAAAGCATGTAAATGAAAAGCACCAAGTGGACCAATGCATGCTGGTCATTCCTTCCCTATATAATCCTTAGAAATATACACTACACAATTTGGTTTGCTTGCTCTCACTGTCTATTTTGGGTGTTCTGTCCAAGGCTAGAGTCAGGCAACACACTTTCATTTTTGGGGATGCAAATTGGGCCTAAAGTCAGGCTTAACATCATCAAATATGTTGTCAGCCTTAGTGCCACAGCTGAAAATGAAACCTCCCCAAAGATTTTTTTAGCATTTGTGCTTTTAGCCATTTAATAGCACCACATATGAACTCAGATTAATAAGAATTTAGAGCAGTGATTCCCTATCAGGGGTCCGGGAACCCCTAGGGGGGTCACCACATATTTTAGGGGAGACGTGGGACCCTGTCTGCTCTGACGTTGTCAAAATTGGTTGTACCTATTTTCTTTAACATTATTAGAAACATACTGTAGGGCCAACGTAAAGATACAAGGATAAAGAGGACATGTTCAATTTGGGACAAGAAAAAGAAACTTATGGGGGTGGGGGGGGGGCATTTTTGAGTTTATAAAGCTATGTATTTACAAGCAAACAAACTACGAATGGGGTGCGCAAATGCTTGAGTGGTTTAAGGCGCTACCCATGTAAGCGGGCAATCTGGCTTGAGGCCCTTTACTGCATGTCTCTCCCCACTCTCTTCCCTGTTTCCGAGTCTGTCAACTGTTCTTCCTCTATCAAATAAAGGCATGTAAAGGCCCAAAAATAAATCTAAAAAAAAAAAAACAAAGAATTTCCAAAGTTTAAAAAATCTGAAATTTACAAGAAAAAAAAGAAAAGGATCCAAGTTTAAAAAGTCTTAAATTTTGATATAGAAACTCAAGAATTTGAAGGTTTTAAAATTATAAATTTATAATTATAGTGTTAGGTCAAGAATTCACAAAGCTGAAATCAGTGGATGGATTTATGAATTTATAATCTGAAAAATTATTAGTTTTGGTGCATGTACATTTACAACATTCAGAGTAAACATTTATACTTTTTCTCTCATAAATTATTGACTTTTTAACCTGATAGTTAACTTAAAAATATTTTTTTTTCTTGAAAATGAACAGATCATTTTTATTATTTTTTTAATACACTGTTGAAATAACAGATAGTTTACATATAGATCTTTCATCAAGAGCAAGTGTCTGTAGGCCTGTTATGTTGTGATTTTGTCAATGCAAACGTTTATAATTGATGCTTGCTTTTCCAAGTGTGTCCTGGGGGGGCTTAGCATTTCTTTGATACAAGAAGAAGGGGCCCTAAGGAGAAAGGTTGGGAACCATTGAGTTAGAGGTTAGAAAAACCCAGCAGCTTCTTTGAACCACATTCTGAAATAGCAGCATTTTAATTAAGATAATATGGTTAGCACTGGGAAGTATGAGCAGGGCTAATGTTAAGCTAGCTTCTTTTTGGTAATTGCCCTCAGACGAAAGTCTTGTGATTTGTTAAATCAAAATTTCTTGTTTCTATATTAGCCCTTAGGTGAGAAATTCCATCCTGACCCTACCTTAGCCCGTACATGTTTTGTCTAAAGCCCAGCCTGGCCTTTGTCAGTAATTGCAGTTATTGGCCTGAGCCTGATTGAAACCCATTTTCTGATTAGTGGGCTTTAGTGATTAAAGTTTTAAACTACATTTCTTAGTTGTTCTGATGGCAGAAATTTGTACAAATGAAATTGTAATGAGTGCACGCCTGTATCGTGGAAGCATGTATATGTTCTTTGCAGATGACGTCACACAGCAGCCGAGAACACCCCTTGGGGGGCAAGAAGTGATTTCTGCATAGAGAAACACTAACAAAAGGTCATGTTTTGAGCTGTTTATGACTATGCTAGGCATTCAGAGTGTGAAAATATAAACATTCTTAATTCCTAAGCTACTTTGTGTCCCAAAAGTAGGGAGATATTCAGCAAAAATGAAAGCTTAAAACCTCATGAAACCTCAGTCTAAAGCCTAGATGAGTTGTGTTGAACAACACTCATGTATGGTCCGTTTCCACAAAGTGGTCCGACTCGGTTCAGTACAGTTTTGCTATAATTTAGCACATTAAACTCTGATCTTATCCATGTTTCCTTAGCTTATGTCTGTCCAGTCTCACTCATTGTGACGGGAATTCTGTCTCTTTCATTTGGCTCAGCTCAGTAGAGCTGGTTGTTTGGCTCTTCATTCGGTAACAGTTTGGATTTTTAATTGTTGATTACATAACAGCAAATGATGGCAGAAAGGAAACTGGAACTCAAACAGGAGCTATCAACCACAGCTAACAAAAAGAACCCTTTCTTATTATGGCTGTGCCCCTCTACCTGACCCCCAGCAGACATTTGGGTCACGTGATTGCAAACAACGTAACATAGATGTAGCATATTTATTGACCTTGACTGTGGGGTGGAAGTGGCCCTTGTTGGGTTTTTCTTTAGTTTGTGGTGTTTTGTGTTACTTAACCTTTAGGGTTTGGCTGTCTACCCCTAACCTTCTATGAGTTTTCCTCTTTTTTGTTTTGAGTTGAATTAAAATGTATCCCCCACAGTAACAGGGGTTAATTTGCTAGTGTGAAATAATTTTTACTGAACAAAACCTCTGAAAGCGAGGCCTGCAACAAATGAGCCTAAAACGCCCCACTATAGAGATCTGCAGCCAGATCCTCTTGATTTTTTCACTGTCAGGTTCCCAAAAATATTTAAGTAAGTCTGAAATTGTACAACCTAAGTTGCGTGTGTGAAGTTAGCATCACCCTCAAGCCAAAATGGCTACTTTTATCCCATAAAGGCCATCTTGAAATTTGCTGTAAAGGAATTATATCCATCAAACTTTACAAAATTTCCAGTGTTTTTTCTTGGTTTTGGTGCCTCACTCAGTTTTGCCTCAAGCCATCAAAATCTCTCCCTCTAAACCACAAATTCCAACCTCCTCTTCCAACATGCAGACCAGTCCAACAGCCAGTTCCCCTCTCTGATTGAATTCACCTTCATTTGTTATCATGAGGACACCAGCTATGCCGCCGTGCATATGCCTGGCATGTTATTGTGCATCGGACAGGTGGTGGAAGATCATCAAACACAAACCTGTATCATAGTCCAAGGTCCATTTTTCTTTTTTTTTTTTTTTTTTTTTTTTTTTGGTCTCCACATTGGTGACACATAAAATGAGGGATCCTTTCTCAAATTCATGAAATTTCAACCATCAACTCAATTTGTCATTCCGTATTTTTATGCATTGACTAATTGTGGAGTTCCCATTCTAGCAGGACTTAATAATGACACACTGACACCCTGAGATGGTATCATTTTATTTGCCCCATAGTCATCCAACATGCAAAGTTGTCAAGGAATATTAGATAATGTACAAAGATTTAATGTTTGACTTTTGGAGGAGATTTTCAAACTTAAACACTCTCTTTGAACCCACCTTTTTGTCCCTCCCAGTAGAAATCGAGCTGACAGTAAAGTGGTTGTTACCCTGTTATAACAGCCTGGTAGATGACCTTGAAAATGACTGTTGAAAGACTGTCTTTCTATAAGTGGTTTACACAAACATAATGTGAGTTAAGAGCTTTTCCTTACAAACAAGCAGTCAGTTGCATAATATTCACTTAGGTTTAACACATAAACAACAACAGCACTTAGCTTCACATTGGCACCGTTAGCTATAAGTTACTCTATTAGCACATTAGCTGCTACCATAACTTAGCAGATGACAACAGCCAAGTACCATCCTCCACTTAAAACACCAATGAATCAGCCAAACAAATAACTAATCATTGCTCCGTTGACTAGACACTAAGTTTAAACTCCACATTTCACATGAAAATTGAGTCTTACTGCCAGTTATCCTATGTAAGTTCTCATAAACTGATGATCTCAACTGTAACCTCTGCTATAACAGTGAATCCAACCATCATGGTTTCTCTGGAGTAGTCCCAAAGAAAGCCAAAAGCGTTCACTGGGGATAGTTCAGTACAGTCCTCTCATCGATGGCTGTTCCCACACTGCTGCTGCTGATTAGCAAGGACATTCTGAGCATGAACGCTCAGGTTCACGGGAAGAGAGATGGAGCCCTCATCATCAGCCCAAAGAGGTCCAGGCCTTTCTGCATGACTTGATTCTGTGCTGAATACAGGTGAACTTTATCTGAGAATTGATCACAGGTAGATTTACCCACTCATCGAAGTCAACTACAACTCTGTACGGCGCTGGCCTTTCTTGTCCCAGCTGCCATATTAGAGTTTAAGCCACTCAGCTATCTATAGTCCCTTTTGTTTCAGCTTATCAACCATGTAAGGCCGATACTTCAAAAAATTGCCAGAAAATTCATATTTGAACTGAGATTTTTAAATAACCTTCTATCAAATCCAAAAAAAAAGAAAATTGCCATCGAATTTCACTTTTTTTTTTTTTTTTTTTAATTTACATTTGAAAACTTTAGCATTTCTGGCAAAAGATAATCCACTGGAGGGCAATTTTATTATTTATCATATTGTGTATAAAAGGTTTTTAGGGACATTATTGATCAAGTTTATTAGACAGGGGTCTCACAAAACTCTGTATCAAATATGATACAACTGGCTTTAAAGGGTTAATTCCTGTCTTTTTCAAGAGTGTCCTGGCCAAAATATCCAATTCATAGTTTTCAGTAGCTCTGAACTCCCCTGGAGATAGGCTTTGTTGGACGTCAACTGCATTGATTGACATAAATTCACGCGCCTAAATTAGCCGTGTGCTTGTTGCCCCAGCACTGTAGGGAATGTAGTAAAATTACTTTGAGTTTATATTAAAGGATACTTGCAACATATCTTTTAGGTAACTCAATATATAATATGTTTTTTTTCACTATTTACTAAGCTGGTAATTGTCATAGTTTTTTGTCAGATATTTTGACCACTGATATTTCTACTTGCCAGATTTCCACCTTTGAAACCGGCCAAAGATCAGCAAATGTTGGATACAGTAAACAAGGGTGCATGCCACTGGCTGGAGCACACTGCCACATGCTGGATCTTGTTGCTGGTGGAGTATGTGGAAATTCTGGGTTAGAGAGGAGGTTATCGCTCAAAAAAAATCTAACACAAGGTAAATCATCTGACTGGCAAATTAATGAGCTGCAGGAAGCATGGTCCTGTCAGTGTGAACACAGAGCTGAGAACAACAAACCCAGAGGGAGTTTGCTTCATTAAGGCATCATTATGCAACCATATTTCATAGCTAAATACTTGATTTTTGCTTTGTAAGTATTAAGAATAAAACATATGACAGCTTTATATATATTTCCCACAGGGAGAGAGAGAGAAGGTACAGCTGTTTTGATCACAGGCTTGAGTGCCCCATTTCCACAGTCGCACAGTGAGCACTTCCTCCCTCACTTTCTCTGAGTCACTTCTGTTTCTCTTTCTCTCTCGTCCTCTCCTCTTAGCAGCCTTCTTGCTGTTTTTCCTCCCCTTCTCCCAACCAACACCGCCCTCTGTGCTTCCACGTCCACGGAGGCTTGATCGATAGGTCCCGAGCTCTTGTCTGCTGTTTTGTACCCGTTGCTCCAGCTGTTGTTGAGCATGATATTCTCACACGGTCTTCTCACTGTAACGTGTGTGCAGGAGAGCTATAATTAATGAAGTCTCAGATGATGTTCACACCCCCACGCTCTCACAAATGCAAGGAAAGTTGAGGATAATAACACTCAAGAAACACAGACGGAGGCATTTTGACCAGATGCTTCACGATGTATTATTTACATGTAGAGATCATGCCACTTTAAAAATGAACCAAGTGGATTTTAAATTAAACGCATTTTAATTTTTGAATCCATTTATTTTTCTCCCAATCACAAATGTCAGCCAAATTCCCCAAATTGCATCTCAATTTCACAGAGCCGCAATTGGCACAAGCAAATAAAAGCGAGCGCTTGAGTTAAACTTTAACGAGAGCGAATAAATTAGCAACATAATGCTTGTTTGTAATGCTCCAAGGGCTTCTCCACTTTACCTCTCCAAGATGTGGAAAAAACCTGTAAGGCAAGCTGCTGGGAGCTGCTGGCACGCTTTTGTAATAAGAGATCAGCCGAGAACGGGGATCATGAATACAAAAGCATCAATGGGATATGCATGGCGTGAATATGCATCAAACACATCTGCGCTTATGCTTTCCTTTTTCGCCGGCTGTGCATGTTACCGAGCTGCAGCAGGTTCCTCTCCATCTCTTCCCCTGTCTCTTTGACTTTTACTCCCACGAGGTGCCACGCTTTAACTGGGTCACTTCTTATGAAAAGTTTTCCGGCCTCTTAAAGCCCGTCCAAATGTTTTTCTCTGGGGTCCGTCCTTAATCACTCAGAAAGCATTAGAGGTTGAGGACAAACTAGGAACGACAGCAAGTAAACAAGCAATATATGTATAGCAATAAGGGCCCCGCTGCCCTCGCCCTTTCCTTCTTATCTCGACAACAAGGCGCCCTCCTCTTGAGTTTAAGGGTGGGTGCTAATGAGGGTGTGGACTTTACTACCAAAGGGAGAGCTGAGCAGGAGAGTAGGATCTGCATGGGGCAGGAGATGAGTGGGTTGCATGGTCTGAGCTGATATGGCTGTTTTTGTGTTTGATTTTAAAACTTTAAATTGGGGTTTTACCCCTTTGATGAGCAGCTTTGGGAAACATTGTGTAGCTGAATTTAATCTCATTTGCACAACATTAGCTGGGGCAGAGTCTTAAGTGCTCAACAAACAGCACTAAAGGCTGATGAAACTTGCTCCAGGATGGACGATGAGACAGAAAGAGCAAGCACACAACTTCCTCTTGACTATCCTGACGCATCAGTGAGGAGCACTGATTTTTCCGGGATCTGGATTACAAGTGTCACAATCATGCTAGTGCCGGGAAAAGTCACGACTCAAGCATGGATTTTATCTTCAGCGCCGGATGGACTTTTCTGTCTCCATTCGGGCCTACAAAAACTGATTGGAAACGCCTCTGTGGAGCCGCGGTTTTGCCTCTGTTACAATGTAAATACACTCGTACAACCACCCACACACACACACAAGTAACACGAATTATATCTTCCATACAAAGATCCACATCTTTGTGGTACAAACCAGGACCAAAAGCCTTCAATCAGGAGAAACTGGGTACACCTAACTGATGCTCAAATATCCAAAACAGTGCGAATGCTGAGGCTGTTTTGGATCATCAGCTTAGCGTGCCTTTACTCAATCTCTCCTGATTATCGACAGACTATGGTGTCACTCGCTCATCTCAGAGCTAACTGACTGTTGTTTGTAAAACTTCTTCTCTATAAAAGAAACAATGCAAGTATTCTACCGCAGGTTATCTGAATGCAACCTGGTAGACATACTTGGGCTCTGTGATCCCTAGCAATATATAGATTATGGTGTATGGTTCAGTTGTTTTTCTGTCGGTTTGTTTTTTGTACTGTGTTTTTCGAGGTTTCAAAACAAAAAAAAAACAAAAAAATGATTTGACCAATGGGAAGTGCTCCCAGATTTTATAGTCCTGGCTGCACATCCTTTAAACCCCGCCCCCTCTTTTGATTCCTTTACCACCAGAGGATGTCAAATGTTTAAAGCTTGTGATCTTTTGAGTTACATTGTCTGGTATACATGCACTCATGTATTTAATGTTAAAAGATATTGCATTGTATCCAAGTGCTTTGCCAACACATTAGCTGAAAAGTGAAAGGAAAAATTCTTGTACAGCTTTTGCATCTGCGAAAAAAATGACAAAAAAAAAAGAAGTCATGCTTTGTTTCATGATAATTTTTAACAGGCGGCAATAGGCTGTCTTGGATTGCTATGTACTACTTGTGTATATATGTATGCTGTACCACTCGTCTGCTGTGAAATTTGTTGACTACTCAGCTTATATAAGGGCTTTTTATAGATTTAAAGCAGACCGGGCAATCAGACGTCTCTCTGTAACTCAAGACAAGTTTCTCTCGAGGTCTTTTTTGTTAGGGGTGAAGGGATATTAACTGAATTTTCATGCATACAACATGCTCTATAAATACAACTTTGACTGACTTACTGAAATGTCTAAAGGCACTCATACGACGTTGGCCCATGTGTCCTGTTTGAATAAATCTTTCAAGAAATACAGCATTTGTTGTTAATTGAACCACTGTGAATGGTTGTTTCTTTACAGGATGATGTATAGATTATTGCTCACTTTTGTCCCATTTCAGTGAATGAAGAAGAGAAAATAAAGTGCGATATCACTTTGAGCTAACATAGCTAAGCTAATACTAAAGCTGTATCTGAAAAACATGCTACTAGAACCCTGATTCCAAAAAAGTTGGGGCGCTGTAAATCAAAACAATGATTTAGAAATTTCACAATAGAACATTAACAACATATCACATGCTGAAAATGAAACATTTTACCATTTCATGAAAAATATAAGCTGACTTTAAATTCAATGGCAACTCTTCTACTGCAAAGCCATGCTCTTGTGATGGATGTGGTGTTTGATTTGTCTCACTGAAACATACAAGGCCTTCCCTGGATGGAAGCATATGTTGCTCTAAACCTCTATACACTTTTCAGCATTGATAGTGCCTTTCCAGATGTGTAAGCTGCCCACGCCATAGGCACAAATGCAATCCTTCAATCCTTCAAATTTTTACTCATCTGACCACAGAACAGTTTTCCAACTTGTCCCTGTCAATTTTAAATGAACTTTAACCCAAAGAGGACATCTGCGTTTCTGTATTGTGTTGCATGATACAGCTTTAACTTGTATTTGTGGATGGCGCAGCAAACTGTGTTGACCGGCAGCGATTTCTGAAAGTGTTCCTGAGCCCTCTCCTCTTTTTTCCACAGTACACACTGTTTGTAGTTTCCAAAAAGATTTTTCCTATTTGATTCATGTGACCACAGAACAGTTTTCCACTTTGCCTCAGTCCTACTTGCATTGACTTTCAGCCTTGTCTCTTAGGCTCCAGATTCTCCGAATCTTTTGATGATATTATGTACTGTAGATGGTATGATATTCAAAGTATTTGCAATGTTACATTGAGGAAGATTTTCTGAAATTATTCCACAAATTTTTAGTCGCAGTTTTAGCAGATTGGTGAACCTCTGCCCATCTTTACTTCTGAGACTTCTGCTTCTCTAAAATGCTACTTTTGAACCCAGTCATTTTAATGGCCTGTTCTCAATTAACCTTATAAGTTGCAAAATGCTCCTCCACCTGTTTCTCATTTGTACCACTTACTTTTCCAGCCTTTTGTTGCCCCGCCCCCACTTTTTAAAAAAAAAAGTGTTGCTGCAATCAAATTCAACATGAGTTACAAATTAAAATTAAAAATTGTCTCAAATACATGTGATATGTTGTTTATCTTCTTTGTTAGTAAAATAGGTTTATAAGATTTGCAAGTCTTTCCATTCTGTTTGTTTACATTTAACACAATGTCCCAACTTTTTTGAAAAGTGGGTTCTATTTGAGATGCATACTGCATATAAGGTCGTTTTCACACCTGATAGTCCGTGGGACTCAGTCCATTTTGGAACGGAAATTGCAACAATGTTGCACTTTCCTTTGGTTTGGTTTGCATTCATAGTTCTTTGTTTAACGGACCAAACCGTCTGAACACCTACAACATCTGCCCACTAGGGGCGCTGTCGTCACAAACAGCAACCAAGAAGAAAAGTCGGCATAGAAGAAGACGAAGCGAGGAAATTCAGCTCCTTCCACCGGCCTTCCACATAAACAATGAAAAAAACACAGAATTTACGCTGTCTTGGGGTTTCTGCTCTTGCATTGGGGCATAAGGAGCAGCCAGTGAGACGGTGAGCTGTCCAACATGTCGTTCTTTACACAAGACGAATAAATAAGCACAGACTATGACGTGTTGCTATGGCTACACAGACGGCAAGCAAGGTACCGACATGTATTTGAGTGTATTAAATCACATGTAAATCCTTTTATCATTACGCTTTATGCCACGTTAGTTTGACAGTTGGTCCATGGCCAGAATCCACTAACAGTTAACATATACATGTTTTAATGTGGCTAGGTAGCTTTAAATGTTATTCAACAATATTTAAAACATATTTCAGTTTCTGTCGCTGTGCGCTGTGCTCTTCTAGCTTGTTTTTAAGCTAGCTAGCTTAAAAACCCAGGACAATCTAGCAGCCTATACATACAGGGGTTTCGCCTAAGGCAGCCTAAGACTAAAAAAGGGGAAAATGAGAAGCCTAGTTCTGTCAAAGGCAAGTAAAGACACTATTTGATCAATTTTTCCAAACTCAGCAAATATTTGGTTTGAAGAAGCATGAGCAGCAAATTTTCAGGTCGTCTTAAAGAAAGTTAGATGTCAGAAAATGTTTGAAACATCAGCATGCTTTTAGTTTTACATCTTAGGCTCACTATGTACCATTGATCCTGACATCCAGCGACACAAAAAGCATACATTAAATGCGAAACCTTTATTTTAACCGTGTCAGGGCTTGTCAAGAAAAGCATCCAGGGAAATACAAAAAAAGACGTGACTGAGCAGAAAAAGGGTGAGAGAGTGGGTTCATCATGAGGGTAAATTCTGACACTTCATCCCAAAACAACCCCTTAAAGCTCTGAGGATATATATATATATAAGAAATGCAGGATTATCCAAAATGTTGGAGATCTGCTTCAAGCTTTCGTTTGACCCACTTAGGGAGTTCCCAAGCTTGATTCTACACGCAGTCTGCTTTTAGGTTTGCTGTTTAGTGACATAAATCAACAGAGGAAAAACAGAAGTCTAACAAAATGTGGACAAAATGCACCGAGCAATGAGGAAGTGTGATAGTGATGGCAAAGAAAGCGTCATGTACCAGTTTCCTCGCCCTGTCAGAAAGCCTAAACTCAGCTGCATCATGGTAAGACGACATCTCTCTCTTCTTTTCTCTACCTCGCCCTTCTTTCCTCCCCTTATGTCTTCACCAAACACAGCCTCCAGTCTGGATCTCCCAGAGAGGCGTGCTGCCACTTAATATGTTCTGACATCATCTGGGATTTGGCTGGATGTGTTTCCTGTGGCTTATAAGCGAGCTGGCAGTGGGTGTTTTTTCAAGCCCTTAAGTGTGTGTGTGATGTCATCCGACAGCACGTAAAACCTTCCGCGTCAGCCTGTTTTTCTGCAGCCTGTCAAAAGAGCAGCACACTTAGTAGAAGCAGCTCAATCTCAGGGCATTAAGGGGGAAAAGCAGGCTCTTAAGTAGAGAGTGGTGGAGAAGATAATTTATTTTAACTAAAGAGGTCAACATATTTGTTAATCATTTAAGGAAATCATAATCAAGTCAAATTAATGTATTTAGCTGACGTTCTGCCAATAATAGTTTCATACTTGGCGGTGTGACATCTTCACAAGAGGATCAATACTCTAATCCAGTTAAGTCTGTCTGCACAGTCAATTCATTCTGACCCAAAGCTTAAAGACATTAAAATGATTCTGTTAATTAGTGTTGACACTGAGAATCAGAGTGGCCATTTATCCTGAAAAGGAATAAATACTGTCAATTAGACCGTTCATTATTTTTCATTTATAAGAGTCCTCCAGTACAAGGGCAAAGATGATGAGGAGAGTTATACCTCAGTGGAGAGAGGAGCAGGGGTGTTATTAAAGGTGGGCTCTGGCCCCAATGATTCTGTCCACCTTGTGAAATATGATTAGTTAACACTTAGGTCAGAGGTGGGACTTAAAGAGCAACTGCCACATCACTTCCAAAAAACGTTAGGGTGCTGTGAAAAAGTAAATAAAAACAGAATGCAATGATGCAAATCTAAGAAACCTATTTTTTTACTCTCAGCCACGGAAAATCTGACATCTGGGGTCTGGAGTAATCAGTTCAGTGTGTGCCCAGTCTCTTGCCCAATGACAGCTGGGACAGGCTCCAGGCCCCGTAAACTCGGAACGGGATAGGCAGTGTGGAAAAAGGATGGATGGATGGTTGAATGGATGGATGGATGGACAATAGATGGATGGATGGATGATTGGATGGATGGATGGATGGATGGATGAATGGATGGATGGATGGATGATTGGATGGATGGATGGATGGATGGATGGATGGATGGATGGATGGATGGATGGATGGATAAATGGATGGATGAATGGATGGATGGATGGATGGATGGATGGATGGAGATTGGATGGATGGATGGATGGATGGATAATTGGATGGATGGATGGATGGATGGATGGATGGAGATTGGATGGATGGATGGATGGATGGATAATTGGATGGATGGATGGATGGATGGATAATTGGATGGATGGATGGATGGATGGATGGATGGATGGATAATTGGATTGATGGATGAATGGATGGAAGAATGGATGGATGAATGGATAAATGGATGGATGGATGGATGGATGAATGGATGGATGAATGGATGGATGAATGGATAAATGGATGGATGGATGGATGGATGGATGGATGGATGGATGGACAATAGATGGATGGATGGATAAATGGATGGATGAATGGATGGATGAATGGATGGATGGATGGATGGATGGATGGATGGAGATTGGATGGATGGATGGATGGATGGATAATTGGATGGATGGATGGATGGATGGATGGATGGATATTGGATGGATTGATGGATGGATGGATGGATGAATGGATGGATGAATGGATGGATGAATGGATAAATGGATGGATGGATGGATTGATGGATGGATGGATGGATGAATGGATGGATGAATGGATAAATGGATGGATGGATGGATGATGGATGTGTGGAGCGTAACATCTCTTGCTGCATAAAGGTATTTAAACCGGTATTTTCACTTATTTCAGGTTATAAGAGAAATGCACCTTCTGTGATTTGAAAAATGTAAGACATATTTCATTTTAATCTAAATTTTGATTAATTTCCCAGCCCTAGTTTACCGTGCCATCCGCAAATACAAGTTAAAGCTAGATTATGCGAAAAAGAAGACTCATGTTAACATGATCCAGAAACACCAGGAACATCTTCTCTGAATTCATTTAAAATGGAAAACTTTTCTGTGGTCAAATGAGTCAAAATTTCTGTGGATGCAAAAGGAGAGGGAGCATCCAGCTTGTTGAAGTGTCCAGTTCCAAAGCCTGCATCTCTGATGGTATGGGGTTGCATTAGTGGCTATGGCGTGGGCAGCTCACACATCTAGAAAGGCACTATCAATGCTGAGAGGTATATAAATAGATGGAGCAACATGTGCTCCCATCAAGACGTCTAATTCAGGGAAGGCCTTACATATTTCAGTAAGAAAACCACATTCATCCCAACAGCATGGCTTCACAGTAGAAGAGTCTAGGTGCTGAACTGGCCTGCCTGAAGTCCAGACCTTTCACCAATTCTGCAAAGAAGAACCAGGACTGAGGACAAATCCCTGAGTAAGAGAAAGCGTTTTGACCTCCTACAATATGTGGCCACTTTAAATAGCCCACTCACAAACAATATAATAATGTCCTTTGAATGCACATGGCTCGAAGAAATAGAGCAAAATATGCATATGCAATGTGAAAATTGAGTCATGTGTTAAAGGCACGAGTGCGCATGAACATTGCAACAGCATCATGCAAACAGCAGCTCTATGTTTATAGCACATAAGACACAAAGTCAACTGCTGCATGAGCCTTAAGCAAAGACGCCAAGAGGTACGGCAGGAGATTTGTCCCTGCAGGCAGATCAAGCTGAATGTAGGAGTTTCTTTAATATAGTACTCATAATCACACAGTTTCTCTGCTGTTTCTACTAAAAATCTCAGTGTTTATGAAGTTAAAGCACTCTCAAAAAGACAAGTACAAAATTAACCTGAGGTTTAGCTGCTGCACACATGCCCACTTTTGGAAAACCCTCAAAGCGTGCAAATGGTCATTCAAGTATTTAAAGCCATCATTTATAATTAATAATTGTTAACGTTTATTTTTTAGCCTTCTGCAAGAAAACGCCAACACAATGACGATACACAAAAGAGATGTACTGGATACCCCATGGAGATCCAAAACATAATTGGGTAATTTTGCCAAAGGTTTAGCTGTCCAGAAAAGCCACTGGGCATTTGTGTTTGCAGTGTGCGGTGTGTGTGTAGGGGGAGGGTGTGTGTTAAGTGTGTGTGTGTGCATGCAGAGCAGCGGGCATCATCTCCAGCTGTCATAGATGCCACAGTTCATTTGTGTGTCTTACGGGTTTGGACCAAATCCATCACAGAGAGCACAAGAGCCAAATGCCACAAACCATATCCACAGTACTACTACTACTGCTCCCTCTCTCTCTCCCTCTCTCTCTCGCCCATGGCAGGAATAAAAGGGGCTCCGTACCATTGTATAAAAGTCCTTAATCAGGTCAGAGGACACAGGAATATTGCATTACTGTGACTTCTTCAGTTAATTTAAATGCAGGAACTCTGCCAGCATTAAAGCAGTAAAACCCAACCTTTCAGTGACCTTATAGACTAGTAAAGAGCGCTCTGTAGTGGCATAGTTATGCTGGAATTTATTATGCAAAAAGCTCTAATCTGTATTGCTCATTTCATTAATGATAGCCCCATTTTATAACTGCTACTTTATTTGTTTTAAAGAGAT
The DNA here is from genome assembly GCF_018320785.1 of Cheilinus undulatus. Lineage (NCBI taxonomy): Eukaryota > Metazoa > Chordata > Actinopteri > Labriformes > Labridae > Cheilinus > Cheilinus undulatus. The sequence continues at coordinate 11,659,853 of NC_054885.1, read as the reverse complement.
GCAAAGACAATGACTGCAAAGTCAAACAAACAGCCAATCTTAGATAAAAGCAGAGCTCATGCTCTTTTATTTGCCACTTTTAACCATTTAGGCCATGTTTTTCTAATTGTTGACACTTTATGCCCATTTTAACAAATTTTGCCAATTTCATTTCACTGTTTTGCTCGCTTTCAAGCCTTTTTCTGCCATGTTGGACCATGTTCGCCACTTCTTTTTTGTTATTTTTCAACACATTTTTGCCAAGTCAGCCCAATTTTTTAACTTCTTTTTGAATTTTTAAACTCTTTTTTATGTTGCCTTTTTTAACACTTTGTAGCCACTTTTATCCCATTAACGCCTTTTGTTTATTTATGCCATTTTTTTTTAACAATTTTTGCCATTTGCTGCTGCTTTGCAATCATTTTTTACAGTTTTGTTTTGTTTTTTGTTTTTTTTGCCAATTCTTGTCACTATTTTGCCAACTTTTAAGCATTTTATGTCACCTTTGGCCCATTTTACCACTTTTTTTTGCCACTGTAAACCCATTTTTTGGCACTTTGGGCCAATATTTGCTAATTCTTTTTGCCACTTTCCCCATATTTTGCCACTTCAGCACATTCTTGAAACTTCTTTTTGGCACTTCTGTTTCATTTTGCCACTTTTGCCAAGGTGTGTCATTTCTTTTTGCCAGTTTTTACTTATTTTTTTTCTACTTCTTGGCCACTTCTTGGCCACTTCTGCCACTTCCATGCCAGTTTCTCACCATTTTTATTCTTCTTTTAATCTTTTCATAATTAGGTTATCATTTTCCATTTAAATCAGGGGAGTCAAACTCAAGGCCCAGGGGTCAAATCCAACCTGTGGTACAGTTACACCCAGCTCGCAAGGTCAAATCATATTCTTACTGGCCCTAAAATATGAGATCTGTAGAATTCCAACAGTAAAATTAATATAAACTTAAGGATATTTCATATTATCAAGGTAAAGTCATAAAAAATGTTTAAAAAGTAAAGAGTAAAAATAACTAGATCAAAATGAATGTGGAAAACCAATTTTTTTTATTTTTTTTATTTTATATTTTCAATTTTGCATTGAACAATAACAACTTCAATCTTTTATTTGGACTTTTATTTAATATTTTGACCATTTTCAATTTATGATTTTGATTTTTATCTTATATTTTAAACTGTCAATTTATTATTTTCACTTTTTATCTAATACTTTGATCTTTTAATTTTATAATTTTGACTTTTATGTCATACTTTGACCTTTTAGGTGCACCATTTTCAATTTTAAGTCATATTTCTGCCTTAAAAACATGTTTGTGACTTTCTTTTTTATATATTTGCCCTTTAAAAGAATTATTTTAAACTCTATTTTTGTGTTTTGATCTTTTGAACAAATAAGTTTGACTTTTTGTCTCAGATTTGAGCCTTTTAACTAATCATTTTGACTTTTTCTATCTCAAAATCATTTATCACCATTGCTAATTTTTCCCCCATAATTGAATACTGATGAAAAATGAGGTTGACAATTAAATGTGGACCCTGTTAGGCCTTCAGGCCAGATCTAATTCAGAATCCGGCCCCTTCTGTGATTGAGTTTGACACCCCTGATTTAAATCATCTCAGTTTTTTTCTGCTTTATTTTCTGGCGTCATGATGTTTGTGCTCATCATGGCTTAACTTTGAATTTTCAGTTCAGTTTGCCCATCCACATTATTAACATTAATCAAAAGGTAATTCTGTTTAAAGGCTATATTGTATTTCAACATAAATAAATAAATTAAATTATTTTTCCTGTTGTTTTGATTAGAGTGTTAAGACTTTTTATTCAGATCAATATATCATAAAAAAATATGGTTCTATATGGTTAATTCAATACTGGTTTATTCATTGCTCCCACATGGCGAACAACAAATGCAATTACATGACACCTGATAGCTTCACTTTGTTTTTAAAGCATTTTGAATTTAAAACCATTTTGTCAGCAGGACAAGATTACTAAGATGCAAATCTTAATCTTCAGTGCTTAAACTGAATCTGAGTTCATACGTAGAATTTTAAAAATGATACACAAACGACTGACAGTTGGGGTTTTCTAACTGTAAAAGGCCAAGTACAAGCCCTGAAACACACAGGAAGTGGAGATGAAGAAAAACTGAGAGTGAAGAAGAGAATATGAGACAAATTCAGTCCCATACTGAGTGTCCAGCCAAGATTTATTCCTCCCATTTCAGTGTTGAGGCAGAGCTGGCATTTCACCAGCCCACCTTTGAGCCGCCGACTGATGAATGGATTCTTACCAGCACCTGACAGAACCAGATAAGACTGAAGCTGCCACACAAAGCCACTCACCGCAGTCGATTATGACAGGACAGAGAACCAAATGAAGGAAAAAAAGAAGCAAAAGATGCAGGAGGGGGAGAGAGGGAGGGAAAAGGGGAGGAAAAATTCCCTCTCTGAAGAAATATTGTCAAAAAAAAGAATGATCGCAGGCCTGAGACCGCATTAGATAATACCAGGAGAAGAAAGGAAGGACAAAAGAAATCCGAGAGAATAGGGAGATGACATTTCCAGCCGCACAGGGAGGAAAATGAAGGCAGGCGAATGTTTGCTGCAGAACTAACAGAATGTAACATAAGCCACTGAAAGAGAGAGACAGACAAGCAGAGGCAGGAAGAAGCAAAGGACAAATTTAAGACTGAGGCAGACAACCACAGAGAGCATGAAGGTTTCACAGGCTAATGCTGTAGTTAGCTGGAGGGTAAGCCGACAGAAATGAGGTCAGCTATCCAAGTAAGAGCTTAGTCTGGTGGTTTCATGGTCTAAGTGTCTCACAGGATTCACCTTTGGTCAGTCCGCTGGACCATAACAGATAAAAACACGTTTTTCAATATGGACAGGTTTGGTTGAGTATAATACAGTTTGTCTGATACTGTTTTACTCATTTTGGTTTGTCTGTTTTTTGTTTTTCTTTGTCTTTTTTCAGACTGAATGAGATTGTCCTCCAGGATTTTTCTATATTTTGTCACATTCATTTCACACTCTACCTTTACAAGCTTTCCAAGGCTGGCTGCCAAGATGCATCCCCACAGCATGATGCTGCCACCAACATGCTTCACGCTGATGGATAAAATCCCAGTTTTGGTCTCATCAGACCGAAAAACTTTCTCCCATTTGACCATGGAGTCTCCCAGATATCTTTAGGCAAACTCTAGCCAGAGTCATAGGTAGTCATAGGTGTCATGGTGGCCTCTCTCACTCTTCTACTTGCACGGTTGCCTTGTTGGGACCGCCTGATCTAGGCAAATTTACACATGTGCCATATTGCTTCAATTCATTGACAGTGGATTTAACTGAACTTAACAGTGGATGTTCATTGCCTTGGATTTTTTTTTGTATCCATCCAACTTAAACATTTCAATAACCTTTTTATGAGTTGCTTTAAGTGTTTATTTGTTTTTATGGTGTAATGGTAGCCAGGAATACTGATTGCCCTAAGCTATTTTTTAAACAATTTTATCTCGCCTGGACTTGTTGTCTTAAAAAGCTTGCAAAACAATACAGTTAAGCTCTACGCAGCCTTTTTTCAGGACAACCTCCAAGTCACTTAGGTTATGGTACTCTAAAAACAAAAGAAAATGCTAAACAGAAATTTAAACTCTTTTTTTCTTTATGTGTGGCACACAGTAAACAATAATGACTAAGATTGTCCTTGCACAAACTTGTTTTGTCATCCCTTTTGGACTGAAATGTGAAAAAAATAATCATTCTGTCACAAGAAGTCTTCAAAATATTCACAAATTCACAAAAAGTATCCTCACGCTTCTTTGTGTTAGCTGTATTTGCGCCATTATTCAAAGCAGTTCCTGAATGCACCGACATAAAGGGACACGTCACAGGCTCTCTGTCTCTCTTTCTCTCCATTTTGAGCTTTTAAGGCCATCCTGCATGCACAGTTTGACAAAACATGATATGACAACAAAACAGCCTGCCATTGGTTGCCACAGCCCCTCTGACAAAACAATAAGATGGCTAATGCTAAGCTAGCACAGAAACAATCAAAGGTGGATGAAAAAGGATAAAAGGCGTTCAACATCAGAGTTACTGGTGTAGATCTAATCTTGAAATGCCCTGGAAAGTCACCCAAGTTCCAGGCTTGCTAGAGAAGCTTTTGTAAGAGCTACGAGTGCTTGGATAGCGCCATTGGAACCTCACAACTCACGACAAGGAAGAAAAGCAGGTGACTCCAGTTTATGGTTCGAAAGTTATTTAACTGTTTCCAACTGTGTCTCTTTTTGTCCTATAAGTCAGTCTCAGAGGGTTAAGGGGTTAAAATATACTTTTTTGTACTAACACATGAGAGAAAAGCTATTGCCGTTCAAATCTATCCCAGAATATCTCATGCATCTTCTATACCCAGAGCACGCCCCCTCGTCTTTAATTTATTAATTTTACACCACTCCAATTATGAGCCTTTCCCTCTTTGTTCCCTCTCATTTTCCACTTCACGTGTTTATAAATGTATTTGCCTCCTGGTCTTCAGTGTTTTGTCAGATGAGGTGTATTTATGAGTGTTCTGTTCTTCTGCATAAGCAGCCCTAATTACTTAAAAGGCTGTTGATCATACAAAAAAGACCCAATGGAGCTGGAATGGATAGTAAGTGTTGAAGCATCAAGTAGGGTGTAGTGTAGAGAGTGATAATCACGGGGTAACTGTGTGACACTGAATATCATCAAAGAGAGAGGCAGAGAGATTGTCAAAGAAAGACATATGGGTGCATGCTTACACTGAATTTTCACCATATTCACACTCACTCTCTGCTCTTTTATTCATGTAATATGCATTCATTAGCATCTCATTCACCCCCTTTTTCACATCGCTCTGCATCCTCCAAACACATCACTCTTTCTCTCTTTCTTGGGCTTCAATCTTCAATCGATAAATCCTTTCAATGGAGACACCAACACGCGCACATGCAATGCACCACATGTGAACATGTGTAGCTCTGCAGGCCAGGCAACTACAGCGTCATCAATCTGGTCAGATCTCTATCTACACGCAGCTGTCAACACACAGTTGGGAGTACAACACAGAGGAAATAGGCTGAAGTGATTATGTATGCTGCTCTATTGGTTTCTAATTGTATCTCCTTATGCAAATGTGCACAACACTTTTAATTACAGAGTTAATGTCTTTCAATCCAAAACTGAGAAGTTCCCATACAGACACCAGGGATTATAGGTGCTATATGTAGAATTTCCCATTGTTAATTAAAGAAAAAGACTACTCCTATGTGATGTACTTTTTAGTTGAGTACTTGACAGCAGGGGCATAGCCAGGGAGGGAAAAGGGTACTAATTACCCAGGCCCACAGTAGGGAGGGGCCCTTGAGGAGCCTGCAATGAAAAGTGTGTTTTTATCTACTTTTTCTTAGTAATTAGTGTCATAATTAAATCAAAAGTGACAAAATGAATCGTCAACAGACTGAAATGTGTGTCAAATAGAGTAAAATAAATACAGGGGGGGGCCTCCGCTCCTCTCTTAAAAATGTCCAAATGGTGTAGTCCAGCACTGCAAAATAATGAAAGTAGATTCAGTTTAAAATAGTAAAAATATTGCTCATAAATGGGGAAATAATGCAACATTCGTTGCTTGGCTAGCCAGTTACGGAGAGGGGGGCGGGGCTGTGTAATATTCTTCCTGGGAGCCCAAAATCCCTAGCTATGCCCCTGCTTGACTGGGCATGATAATCCTTGCCTTTGAAGCTCTGGATGCTACATCAAAAACTAACCTTGCAGAGCCAGTAGATTGGCCAGATTTCATGTCTGTCATAAGGTGGATCCATCTCGCTAAGCTTCAAACCAAAACACTTGTCCCCGGTCAGAAGATGAACGGACCAATCACCATCATTTAAGGAGAACAAGGCAGTAGCTGCAGGCGTGGTTTAATCGAACTGCAAGCCTGTAAACAATGGAAACCAGTGAAGAGATTAGCAGGAGTGGTTTAATCAGACCTGGACAACATTTCTTTTTTAGAAGAGGAGCAAACAACCACTGAAAGCTCTTCTTGGTGGAAGACATGTTTTTGTTGTTCTCCTGACTATAGCTTCAATGAAAGTTTAATCTACCAACAGGTTCCACTGATAGTGAACGACAGCAGCTAAGTCATAATTTTTGTTGCCTGATTGCCCCCCCCCTACAGGCCCTGACCCCACTGTCAAAGATATACATATATATGACCTTATAGGCACATCTTTAATCATCATTTATTTTCAAGTCACACAGGGGGTGGATTTGTTTACATCAGCTCTCGCAGACAGTAGGTTAATATTTACACCTTGCGTCCACATATGTATCATACTGATGTCTATGTAACTGTAAATATACCAATGATGCCTCATTGTTTCCAATGCAATAAAGTGCACTTTTTTTTAAAGATGGATTAGAGGCTGAGAAACTACCTGTAGCCACTGGGAAGAGGATGATATGGTCACCATTAATCAGCTTAGAATATGTGTTTACTGGAGTTACTGAGACCCACTGAACCCATTTTTAATCTTATCACCCCTTCTGCACTTTTCATCTAAACGTTTAAATGTATCTGACACTACCAAAATGGTCCTACAACACTTTATATCGACAGATAAATCCTCACATTTTTTCACACCAAAGTGGTTAATCTGACGGCATATCATATCAAGCTGATAAATACAAGTTGTCGTAGCCTGTCAGCTAGTTAGCAGCATGGTCAGCTAGCACACTTTCATATAATTTCTCCGAAACTTACTGCAAAAATTTTTCAGTATACTAGCGGCACATTCCTGACAAAAAGATGGGAGGAGTTTTGCAGGTAAGTAGGACATCATGGAGATTCCCATAGGAATGAATGGACTTCTGGTTCACTTACTTCCATAACCATACATATGTTAAACAAGGGGTTCTCTATTGATGCCATACTATTACTGTCCTCATCAGGTGTTTCATTTACTGCATAATGGTTCAGTGTCCCTGTGTGCCAGAGAGTATGTATGGTGATGGGCCAACAACACAATAAGGGGAGCATTAAAGCTGTTCCCTGTTGACTCATTTAAAAGCTCACATAGTTTTCATTTAACAAGGTCCAGTTGTTTTCCGGTTTTGTCATTTACTCCTCCATCATTGTCACAAATAGAATGCCTTCAACCGGGGCGTGACAACACTCCAGCTAGGATCCAACTTTGGTGGTAAATGGAACGTAGCAGAAGTCCCTGAATGATGACTTGTTGTAATATTTTGGGATTTTATAGAAAATCTGTACATGTTTATACATTCTCCATGGCACCAGTTTCGAACCAGAACACCCAGGAAGTCCTCTGAGAGGATTCAAGGACAGTTGGAGCAATGGTGTGGCATGCAAATTGAGACAGACACACAGACAGACATACCACCAATTATAGTAGTACGATTGGCAGCTTGTGACTTGCTGGCACCAGTTTCACCCAGACTACCTTGCTTTTTAATGATATCAAATGCAAATAGTCAAAAATGAGCTCGTTTTGACATTGTTGCATGTACAAACTTACAGAAATTTGTAAATTTTATAACATTCACAATTTGTCTATGGATCCAAGACTGATCCATCCACTGGCTAAAAATATTCAAAAACAACACGTTTATTTTTTACCTATGTTAGGACATGTTTTGGCTTGATCAGATACCTTGGAGTTTTCATTGTTTTTCAAATGAACACATGAACCAGTGTTTATCTCTTAGGCTTTGTGGTCTCATTCAGTGCAAATATGCTTAAATGCAGGTACATAACAGATGTCTCTGTGGAAAAAAATATGCATTTCAGCAATGTAGAAGATTAAAAACTCTAATTCAGTTAAGCTGTTAATAGAGATAGGTAAGGAGGAAAAAGAAGATAAAGACTGGGTAGGGAAAGAAAGAAAATGAGGAATAAATTGAGACAGTGGAGACTGTAAAAGTGGGGGTGGATTTGAATGATGTGGCTGTGCAGAGCAGAGAAGGTAGGGAGGAGCAGGACAGTAAGTGAGATGAATAGACGAAGAAAAAAGGAGAGAAAAAGATCAGGTGAAAGCTGCAGAGCTAGAGGAAGTTCCACAGACATCATGGTGCTATTAGACGGATGTCCTCCATCAATCTGCTCCGTCCACTGCTTCATAAACTCAATTAAACTGCAGGCCTCCTGAGGAAGAACACCCCATCACCATCTATCTATCTAAATCTCACACTCAATTCCTCCATCTCTGATCTGGCGGGAAATCTACCGGTTTGCTCCTCTAATTCTCCACCTTTTCCCTTTTCAACAGCGCAACCTGGTTCTGCTGTCAGAGGCAATATAACAGAGGAAATTAAAAATACTGTCTATAGATCTTCTTCTCTACAGCTTTTGTTTACCTCATCTATCTTGAGTCAAAGTAAAAATAGATCCGTGTTTATGCAGTGCTTATATTTCTTTCCAATATTTCATTCACCAGCAAAGAATGAATGTCATTTAAGGCCAAATTTTATCGTTTTTATCAAGAGACATCCATTTTTTATTACTGCGATGACAAGTCAAATACCGGTTGTTTTGAGGGCCAGAACAAAAGGGACATAAAGGGAAGAAAAATAGAGACAGGCACTCCGGACTACTTCATAAAACGACGGCAAGTCCCGATCAATACTCCTACTTTAAAGGGGGAAATGATAGTAGATGGAGAGGTGGGCGGCAGACAGCACATAAAACCTGATGGATAGATCGAGTCAAGACCTACTGCACCAAATTAATTAAACTTAAGGTAATTCATGGTGATTGGACACATCCATAATTACTCAGGCTTGACTGAGAGAGTGTGTGTATTTGTGTGTGCAATGATGGAGGTCTTATCACGTATACAGAGTAAGGGAGGTTTTATAATTAAATGTAGGGTGTGTTTATGTGTGAATTAACTTTTCAGGAGTAAAGAGCCTCCGTATCCATCAGTAAAGCAGTCAGTCAACAGGCAGCAGAGCAGCGTCTGTCTCTGATAAGATCGGGGAAAAAACACAATTAATCAGTGAATGTCAGCCACAAACGCTTCTATCCATAAATTAACTTTTACTTCTCTGTTGAGGCTTTGTCTTTGTGCTACTTAAGCACTATTTGGACTGCACAAAACTGGGTTTTTGCAACGTCAGCAATGTGATATTAAGAATGGAGATGTCTCTCATTCTGTCAAATTAGATTCCCCATTTAAGCACTATCTGGATAAAATTGTCAAATAGGTTTCAGTGGTATTGACAATTAAATTGTTGCTTTAATTAATGTTTGCATAAATGGACACAGCAAAATCTGTGTAGTCAAATTCACCCTGGCAGAGTTATCATGTCTATATGGGTTGATTTGACTTTTTTTGAAGAGTTGGTACCTTTACACCAATTAAGTATAATACCTGATTCTCTTTGGAGTAAAAAGTTGACTCTTCTTAACACTTACCAGTGTTATTTTAGCTCAACCTTTCTTTGTAGTGTTATATATTCGTTCTCTATGTCAGGGCTATTCAATTAATTTGAAATGGGGGCCACTTCCTGAAAAAGCTAGTGTTGTACTCAAGACCACACGATCCGAGACCAAGGCTGTTTGCGAATTCGCCTACTATATTAGCAGTGCGCAGCCTACTGATTTGCCCAAAATGTAGTATGCAGTATGTGAACAAATGCAAAAGTTGCAGTATAAAAATACCCGGATGACGTACTGATTCGGGAAAATTTCACAGTATGCATCGGACCAGTCTGCTTTGCCTACTGTTACCAACAATGCAAAGCGCCAGGTCAGAGTTCATAATAGCAGAGAGTGGCAGAACTTTCACTGGAGCAGCTGATGGTTACAAAAAGTGCCATTACTTTTTATCATTACCTTTTTAACATGTACTATAGCAAAATAAGTTGTAATAGGGTCACTGTTGTTTTTGTTTTGCCGTTACGGTTCGTAACGGCCGGAAAGGTGCTGTCTTTCACCGCACTATACATGCTAAGCTGAAAACAACAGCAATAAAAATCCCCAAAAAACTAATAAAAACCCCTCCCAGATTTTTTTTCCGTACGGAAATGGATGGAAAACACTGTAGCGTCGTTTAATACACAGTAACATCCAACTGGCAGTCATGCTGCATACTACTGTTGAATGCAGTAAGCAGTGCTCAATACATACTGCATACTGCGTTTGGCAGGAGTATGCAGTAGGCCAATTCAAAAAACAGCCAAAGACTTGCCAGAGATCAGAGTACACCAAGATCAAGACTTTTAGGGGGGTTGAAACCAAGTCCAAGACAAGACCAGGGCCATAAAAATCAATTTTTAAAAACCATGACAAGGTTGAACAGTTAAAGAGCATTCTCTCTTTAATTTTAGTTTTCTTTTTAAGAAATTTGACAGGAAAAACAAAGTGTCTGCAACTCTTTCAAAGCACAACATGCAAAATTCTCAAATCTTGACACATTTTTCCAACTAACTTCTTGCAAAAAATAAATCCTTGTATGTATTTAAAAACCACTGACAAATAAGTAATTATTTTAAATATCTGAAAATGAGGTGTTTATCTGATTTGTCAGGTGAATGAGAGCTAAAGTAAGTGTTCAGAGGTATTTCTGACTAGAAATAAGATGGGCTGATGTCTGAAGTTTTACAGGTGTAGCCATTTGTTGTTTTAGCAAGTGTTTCTCCTTATTATCACATTAATAAAGTCGGAAAATAGCAGATCAGTCCAAGACAAGGCCCAGTAAAATGTTCTTGAGTCTGCATCAGGACTTAGACATCTAAAATGTGGTGACCAGTCTCAAAACCAAGACCGTTCTCAAGTACTACAACACTGGAAAAAGCATCCATATGAAGGGCCTGAGAGATATAGTATGATGCCGTGAATGTATCCGCCTCTTTCCTTATATATATGTGTGTATATACTATGGCATGAGTGTTTCACATAACTGTGGAGGAATTTTGGCCCACTCTTCTTTGCAGAATTGTTTAAATCCAGCCACACTGGAGGATTTTCCAGCAGGTTTTTGGCTACCAGGCTGGTAGCCACATTAATGTACATTAATTCTTGTGTTCCAGCGTTGCCGACTCTGCTTTTTAGTTTGGTAAATTAAGTGCGCCCCCCCCAAGAGAAAAATTCACCAGCTGCCACTAGTACCAGCCGCATCCTCTTGCACTGCAAAACAGTGACAAAAACACAGAGGCTGTCAAATTTTTGATTGTGCATAAATTTGAAGCAACATTGATTTGTGGCCCATTTTTTACCAAAAGAAGTTGCTAAATTCCAGAGTTAAACTGTACCCATCTGCTGCAATGTAAAGCCTAGCAAGCCTTTTTCAGAGTATTTCTCCCTCACTACAAGAAATGTATTTATGAAAACCAAACATTAGCTTCTGTTTAGTACCTCCGTCTTATGAGATGACGTTATAATGGAACAGTCCTCTAAATACTGAAATACTGTAAGAACTCAGTTAAAAAGATCTATACTATAGGAATGGCCACTTTTTAAAATCGATATGAATATTTATGTGCAGAAATTCTACATACTAGCTCTTCAAAGGGCCACTATAAATGACCTTGGGGGCCTGATCTGGTCCTAGGGCCTCCAATTGAAAAACATTGCTGCACAGAAACTTGTTTAAAGTGAAAATGCCAAAGATCAAATGAAAGTGTCATTTGCTGCAATGACTTTAATATCATCAAATGATAACACGTTTGGGTGAATTCACAAATAAAGCCTAAATTACACTTCCCAATGAGCACTTTCTGTAATCACCACCAAGAACAATGCCCACTGTTAAACATGCAGTGTAAAGCCTCACTCCTTAAAGGGGAAACTACTGCTAAATTATCTTTTTTATAAGTGATTATGATTGAATACTTTACCTCCGTAACTACATTCTCGGTGAACTGCACCACTACACTCTCTCACCATTGTAAGAGCTGCAATTTTCCACTCAATTACCAACATTAATCTGCACCATGTGAAGCTTTAATGTTCCCTCTCGACGATAACTAACCTGTCTCCCACAGAGATTCATTCAAGCAGCTCTTTTCTGCTAGAGAGCCGAAGAATCGGCAGGACGAATGAATGCACGGCATCCAAATGCACGGAAACAAACAGGGCTTTGTGCTGAATGATACATTGATTTAAAACCAGAGCTACCCCATGAAGATCCTTCAGTCTGTTCTGGAGAGATCCTATTCTCAGGACGAAGATGATCATGAGGCCTACTGACCTCTGACCCTAAGTCAAACTGGACATCATTGCAAAGTTTGAAGATGATTCCTCTTGGGATATCACATTCACAAGAATGCTTATATGCATGCAGGTGGATGAGCAGAAACATAATTCCTCATGCCTCAGGTATCGCTGGCATGGAGGCGTAATGAAATCCCTTGGTGTTTGTGTGGGTTGTGGATCAAAGATGTAATCAGCGCTAATTGAATCTGAATGTACTTTGTTTTTCTCATTTTCATTGGCTGACACCTGGAAGAAAGAACCGTTGAATCCATACAGTAGCCTCAGCTGAACAGATAAAAAGATGCATTAAAAACATAAAAACACTGCACATCTGACACAAAAATACAGCTGAACAGAATCTCATGGGAAATTAGAAAACACAGCTAAAAGATCAATAACTGAAGGCTCTCCTGCCAATAAAAAAACAACTTCTACATTTCTTCTCCCACTTTCCATTAAAAGTTGTCTCTTTTATTTAGCGCTATGTCTGATTAGATTTACATTTAGATTTACAAAGCACCGCTGCTCTAATTCCTCATGCAGGTCCTTGTTTTTAATCAGCCACACTTGGCTCTACATTTGGCACCTGTGAGCAGCTGAATGAATTTTATTACACTTAGCAATGCAGTTAGTCAGCTGCCTCTCCCCCTGCCCCACCAAGCACAATTTTTCGATCCCATTCACTCGAGTTTAAATCAATTCAGTCCGACTGTCTTTGTGATTGCTGAATGAGGAACGGCGATGCCAACGCTCTGGAGCACATAATCAGCATTGTTTTAAAGACTAAATGAATCCCGTCACCTCCCGCGAGGGGGGATTAGAGATTGAAGATTGTAACCATGCAGAACACTCGAGCACTTAAGCTCTCCTGTGTTGAAAACTAAAAATAGCGTGGTATCATTCAAGTGCATTTTACATTATAATTAAAGGCACTGTTGACTGAAACAAATGGATTTACAGAAGTTAATAAGAACCGTAATCAAATTTACAGAGCACATGAACTGGCATCATTTCCCAGGGATGAGTATTTACAGTGTTCTCTCTGATATTCAAGCCTGATATACATTTATCACAGGTTTTCCACAGGATATGAGAAGTATTACAAGCATTTCATGCACTCAGAATACAACAGATGGTGCTGAAAGATGCACAGTTTTGTTTGACTACATCTTCCATAAATGCCTCTTACTAAACACCCCAAAATTAGCACCAAATCCTTGTTAAAATGCATCAAAATGCAGTAAATAATATGTTTCTGTGCAAAATTTCCTGTGGGATGACCATAAAATTTCATTTTTAGTATGATACTGGTCAAATCAGATGACACTGATAACTTTTTTGAAACCACAGTGCAAAAATTAAAAGCCCTAGGCTAGAAATATTTGCTAATTTCCTGATTTTACTTAGCAAAAGCTGTTGGGAAATTTCTCTAAACTGTCTAAATTGCACCAAAAAACAACATATACTGTGATTGTTTTTGTGCAATCTTTATTTTGAGGCAGCTTTTGGTTAAATATTCAATCGAACTGAAAAGTTGTGTTTTAATTGACATCAAGGGATGGATAGGAAAAAACTATAGGAGAGTGGCGAAGAAAAAGCCACTGTTGAAAACATATTAAATCTCGCCTAGAGTTCACTAAGAGGCATGAGGGAGACTCTGTGGTCAAGTTGAAGAAAGTCCTCTTGTCTGATGAGACCAAAATGGAGCTTTATGGCTAGCAGACAAGGCGCTATTGGTGGGCACCAAACACTGCACATCACCACAAACACACCAACCCCACTGTGAAACACAGTGGTGGCAGCATCATGCTGTAGGGATGCTTCTCAGTAGCTGGCCCTTGAAGGCTTGTAAAGGTAGAGGGTAAAATGAGTACAGCAAAATATTGGAAAATCCTGGAGGTTAATCTCATTCAGTCAAGGGAACTACAACTTGGTAGAAGATTTATTTTCCAGCAAGACAATGACCTGAAGTATACAGCAACAACAACACAGAAATGGTTTGAAGACAACAAGGATAAACAAGTCAAAGCCCAGACCTCAATCCATTAGAGAATTTGTGTCTGGACTTGAAAAGGGCTGTTCATGCCTGATCCCAAAGAGGAATGGAGTTAAATAGCAGTGTCTAGATGTGCAGGCCTGATTGAGACCTATCCACACAGATTCAGTCCTGGGATTGCAGCCAAAGATTCATCTACTAAATACTGACTTGAAAGGCATGACTATTTTTGCACTTATTTTATATTACATATTTTTATTTAGCATAGACTTACACTATGGCCTGACAGCATGCAGTTGTCAGATATTGCATCACATCATCAGCATCACATGAAAGTAAAAAATGTAATGCTTTTAATTGACCTGCCATTAAATGGCTGTTTTAACATAACAAGCACTTATATGGATTTAATTGATGCACAATTATATCCACTCTTGTCAGACACTCCTGGTGCCTTGTCATTTCCATATTTTCTTGTTTCTTGTCCATGCAAGAGAAATAGACAAGAACAGCAACAGGGAGATGGGAGGAAAAGTTGCATTGCTTTGTGTTCTAGCAAGCCTTCAGGACATTTTACTAGAATCAAATAATCAAACTGATTTTTTGCCAACCTTGGCTCTGTATATTAAGCACACACTGTCAGGGTGCACTATAGTGTCAGAGCTACTATAGAGCACTATTGTCAGATTATTGAGAAGGTTTCTTGTGTTGTTAATCATACACAGCTACAGTAATGACACAGTGCAAACAGTGCTGGAAATGAGAATAATAGAGCTCCTTTAAAGCCCAGTCAGAGTGGCTCATTGTTATTCTCTGCCTTTTTTTATATCTTATTTACTATCCTGTTTATGTCTATCACTGTCTGCCTCCTTGTGTGTGTTTGTGTGGGTGTGAGGATGTCTGTTGTTTTGGGGTCAGGTTGGGAGGATCCGACTGCTGCGTTGAGTTGAGTTTGGCTCCAATTAAAACAACAACACTTGACAGCTGCGGCGCACAGAGTCAGACACACTGCAGCTCAGCGCCCTGCATATACTCTCTATACTATTCTCTCTCTCTCTCTCTCTGATATAAGATCAGTCCTTTACGATCTTCACTGGGGAGTTAAATAACACAATATTTCACGTAGTATCTGCAAGGATGGATTTCAAGGCTGTTGGAAAGTAATTCTAATGTGATAATTAGCAACAGCAGATGAAAAAAAATGTCAGAATAATTAAATAAATATGCACGAGAAATGCATGAGAGGTGGAGTAAAAGTGCATCCAGATGGAGTGAGCAGAGAGTTGGATATATGCTGACTGTGTATATGTATGTATGTATGTATCCCACCCTTAGGGTCATCCTTTGTGTGTCGCTATCTTATTCTCTTTGTGCCCTCCTCCTCATTCACATCAACCGGCTTCTTGGGTTGCTTCATATCTTATGCTAGCTGTGCTGTCACTTAGATGCTCTCGACTTGTTTCAACCTCTCAGTGGGGTTCAAGGAGCGTCTTGTAGCTCTGCAAGTTTTTACTCATGTGTGATAAAATAATTGTGAAACAAAGGTCCAGTATCTTTTAACATGTTCAAAGTTGGAGTGACTTTATATTTTTGTTATCTTAAATCTCCTGAGGATTTTGAACTGGTTATGAAACAGACTGAAATCAGGAATGAGTCTGTCACATTTCTGTGGAGGAATTGTAGCCCACTCTTCTTTGTAGAGTTGTTTTAATTCAGCCACATTGAGGGTTTTCAAGTATGAACAGCCTGTTTAAGGTCATGTCACAGCGTCTCTAACAGATTCAAGTCTGGACTTTAACTAGGCCACTCCAAAACCTTCATTTTGTTGTTTTAAGCCATTCAGAGGTGGACTTGCTGCTGCATTTTAGATCATTGTCTTCCTGCAGAATCAAAGTGCACTTAAGCCTAAGGTCACAAACTGCTGGCCGAACAGTCTCCTTCAAGATTTTCTGGTAGAGATTAGACAATTATGGCAAGTCTTCCAGGACAACTTATACTACACGCCAGATGTAACGGGAACCATAAAAAAAAGTCAACTTTTGTCTCACCTGTTAACTGAATATTTTCCAAAAAGTTATGGGTTCTAGTAGGAATTGTGTTGCCTTGGATGCTGCCATCAAATCTGCATCTGTGAACGGTGACAGTGTGGAAGTTTAAGAGTAGTTTACCTGCCTTGGCAGTATAATCCATCAATCCACTGACTGCAAGGCTGAGATCAACCATGGACTTGAACTCATACATGGGATGATGGGTATGCTGAGCAGTAAAGTGTGGTGTCCCCGGTAGCATGTGAACGACAATCAGAGTCTTTTGGCCTTTGGTCCTCCTGGTATCATTTTGGGTATCATTGGCAAGACCATAGCTGAGTCTCACTTTTACTTTCATATGGCTTGGGTCTCTGGCTTGAATCTTTTCCTTGAGTCCTATTCCATCCCACCAGAGAACCATGGAGACACTGGACGAATCGAAGTGGAGGGCTGAAGCCAAAAGACAGATGATTAACGGCCCATGAGATGTCCTTCCCTCTGCAGTGAAGCGATGTCAGATTATGATGGCCGTGCCGGCTGATCATCAATCAGCTGTCAGGAGGCATAGACAGCTTATTGTGTCTGCATAAATTTGTGCCGTATTTATTCTAATCAAATATCTACATCAACAGTGGACTAAATTTGGACCGAGTTTCATTGACATCCACTGTGTAGCAGCGTCCAATCAGAGAGTGATATCCAACAAGGGGGCGTGTCTTTGAGTAAAAGAGTTCCAGAAAGCCTGCTCTTATGTGTCTCTGCTCATCGGACATCATATCTCAGTCCTTGGTCTACGGTCGTCTGTCTTCAGACTGGCTAGGGATCTTTAGGATGGTCCTTAAGATGGTGGATCAGAAACTACTTCCGGATCAACTGAAAACCAAGGACCGAGGACTGATAAACAAGCAACATGAGATCCACCTTATATGTCTACAGCTGACATGTCAGGAGGGCAGGGATGGTAAGGGTTTCCCGCTTGATACTGGAGCAGCAGCTGTGCTTTTGCAAGTACCTGGCACGCTTTCCCAGGCCTGATCCAGCTTACTACATGCTGGATGCCCAGGACCTAATGGGCTGGTCCTGATGACGAGGGCAGCCAGTGGCTGCTGGGGGACGGGTCAGCTGGGAGGACACCTGGAGGGATGGGGCATGGGCCCGGCAAAGGCTTGGGTGATGGCCATCAGACCTGATCAGCACAGGACCAAGGTTGGCACGGTGAAGTGCTGAACTGGCATAATGTTCCCCTACCTTGACCTGGGTTCTTTTGTGATCTGCAGTATCAGTCTTTGATGTGCACTTGGAGTCATTTTGGTAGGCAGGCCATTCCAGGGAAGGTTTAACCACTGTTTCAAGTTGTCCTCATTTGTGGATAATGACTCTCACACGCTGGAGTCCCAAAGCCCTTTCCAGGCCGATAGATGTCAGTGACTTGGTTTCAATGTCAGTGTCTCTGTTCTTATTTGAAGGATTTGGCTGTAAATGAATTATCTAATGAAGGATAGGGTTGTTATTCGTGGAAAATAATTCGAGTAATCTTAATTCAAAATCGTCCTAGGCTGAATGAATCCACCTGCAGCAACAAATCTTAATGTAGACAACCCAAGGTTCAGCAAAGTGTCAACTCTCTGACTTGCAGAGTAAGGAAAACATGTTTTGGCTGCAAAACAAAATGTTTTTTTAGTTTATGTTGGTTTTAAAACTTTTCGAGTAAGAAAACATTTTTCTTAAGCAGAGAAGTGATTTTTTTTTTTCCTTGTGTCAGAGCGGCTGTGAGATCATCACTCATTCATGACTGCTGGAGGTCTTTTGGAGACTCTTTGATTACATATTCTTTGGATAAAATGTTGTGTGGTTTACTCTGGCAGGAGGATTGGGGCTGGCTCAGGAAGAAAACATTTTAGAGGATCAGTTAAGACTGTTCCTCTAAAATAACTTTTCACATCTAGCCACAGATTTGGAGTAGAAAATGTCCTCTGCCTACATGAAAGTAATTCAGAAGTTAAAAATATGAGGACTATCCAAAGGGGACAGAGAAGTTATTTAACTTTACAACTTGATTTTTTTTTTTTTTTTGCATTGCATTGCCCACCACATCACTGACTTTCAAGAACTAAATATTCTCCCCTTTTAAAGTGACAGACCTGATTTAACGGCGGCCCAGCCAATTGATGCTAGATGTCTCACAATAAGTGAAATGGGGATCCCCTGAGTAAAGTAAATGTGTCTCACGTGATTGCACTATAAAGACACCTGTGTCTGGAAGGTCCATTCACTTGTTAATCAGTATTCATGGCTAGCATTACACCACGAAGACAAAAGAACACGCCAAGAAACTCGAATAAAATGTTATTAAATGTTTAAGAAGGCACATGGGCACAAAAAAATATCCACGGTACTGAACAACACCCTCAATTCAGTTAAATCCATCAAATAGAAGGAATATGACACGTGTAAATCTGCCTAGATCAGGCCATCCTCATGAACTGATGACAACAAGGAGACTAGTGAGAGAGGCCACCAAACAGAAAGTGGAAAGCTACTTCGGCTTCTGAAGGTAAAATTCCTACAGGGGAATAACGCAAAACTAGGCAGAGCTTAACAGCAAGATAGCCATGAAACTAGACATATTCAAGACCCATTCACGCATCAAAACAAGACATAAAACCAGTTATTTTTGTTGTGTTAGGATGATGTAAAACTCTTTAATACTTCTATCACCCACACATACAACAGAGGGCTTTCACTCGTATCTGTGGAAGTTTTATTTACTGCTCAGAGCTGGAGGTTTGTTTTTGTGATTGTCTAACAGTTTTGACAGTTTGGTATGAGAGAAATATTTATTGTTACTGAGACAGCCGCTCCTACTCAAAGTACCTCTTGCAGAGGGAAGAAGAGGAGCCTCTAACAACAGCTCACAAACAGCCAGAAATGAGATACAGAGGGTGCCAAATGTTTTTATTAGCTGCTTTTCACTTTCTTATGTTCATGGCAGAGATTGTTACTTTAATACATAACAACAGCGTCAGGCCAAAACTGGAGTGATGAAATCTGTGTTCTGCATTTCAGAGTTTATTGACTCCATTCTGAGTGAATTGGCTGTCAGTGTTGGAGTTATTTGACAGTCTTAATCATCAGTGTTAGTCCAACTCTATACAGAGTCAATTGATTTAGGATCTGCCCACTGCCATTTCAAATCCCATAGACATGTTTATTTTCTGCATCTTGTGCAGTGATCACTGTATGACTGCTTCTGATGTTAGACCCTTCTGCACCATGAGTGAAGTTATCTATTGAGTTTGCCACATCCCACCTATAGTCTGATGTTTTCCCAACATGCTCTTGGGCAGAGTGTTTAGATGTGTTTAATTGTTATATGTCG
Source organism: Cheilinus undulatus (assembly GCF_018320785.1). Taxonomy (NCBI): domain Eukaryota; kingdom Metazoa; phylum Chordata; class Actinopteri; order Labriformes; family Labridae; genus Cheilinus; species Cheilinus undulatus. The sequence goes on along the minus strand of NC_054885.1, from coordinate 11,640,226 downwards.
TGCAGTGATTACTGTATGATTGTTTTTGACTGCAGACACTTCTGCACCATGAGTGAAGTTATCCACTGAGTTTGCTACTTCCTAGTTATAGTCTTATGTTTTCCCATCATGCACTTTGGCAGAGTGTTTAGATGTGTTTAATTGCGGCACCATGAGTGAAGTTATCCACTGAGTTAGGAAGGGTGACCAATAGCCCTTGTTTATAAAGAAAAAAAATGAAAAGCATGAAAAATGGAGATATGAGGTTTTGGCCTAACGCCAGGGATATGACGTTTTTTCTATGTAGCTGTGGCATGTAAATCTGGGAGTATATAATTAACACAAGCAGATGTTTCCTTTGTAAACTATTGAAAAACAAAGATTCAAACAATTGCTACAAGCAGCTTTTTCAGCATCCCACAAATGCAATAGTTCACCTTAAAGCTTTATTCATGTATATCATAAGGAGGGTAATAAAAAAAGTCAATCATTACACTAATATAGGCAATGAGCCGGGATCATTATAGAGAAAACAGCCAAATTTATGTGAAATTAGACATTCAGCAGCTCCATATGGCTGAGACAGAATGATTCTTGTTCTTGTTACATTTGCAGCCAGCCAAATGAGGCTCTTTCTAATGAATTGTCAAATATTGGACTATTTCAGGCCACCCTTGTGGTAATATTTGCATGTCTACTCACCTAACATGCAGGTAGCACTCTGGGTGGAACATATTTGCACACAGTGCATCTCTGGTTGGTCTAGCAGGGTAAAAGAGAAAAGCAAAAACCATTGTAGATATTATTTATTTTTCCCCCATTTTGACGGTTTTCTCCAGGAGAACATTTGTAGGATGCTGGGAATCGTTTTCACTAGGACTGCCAGCTGGCTGGATTTCCCATCTTTTTCTAAAATGCCCCAGAATCTGTTGTGCTGGTATCTCTGTCCTGTCAGCAGTGTGTTAGTCCACCAGCTGCTCTCTAAGATTGTCTGTAAAGTGTCAGTTCAGGGAACAGCCTTAATGCATGCTATCATGGAGACAGTTGCACTAACGATGACAGAGATGGCAGCAAGATAATCGATTTACAATGTCCACCTAAAGATATTTAAGCATTATAAAGCATGTGGCCAACTATGGGGCCCACAGCACAGATATGTTTCATTACAGTGACTTCCTGTGAAACGGTGTAATAATGAATTTCTCACCAATAAAGAAATGGCCTGATTGTGTCATTTCCTGTTGCCAGGAGGGGCGCTACATCAAACAATGAAAATAATCTTCAGATACGCAGAGGGGCAGACCTTGACCCCGCATGTGAAATTTGAAGCAATCAGATGTTTTGTACGGGTGTTGCACATACTTCCTGTCAAAGTGGCGGGATTAAAAGCTCACCATTGCAAGTGAGACATCCTTTAGTGAAACATACCTGTGTTGAAGCCAATTATTAAGGTCTTTCTGCCAAAATCAGTGCTCAACAGGAGGAATGATCCATTTGTGCCACTTCCTGTTGCCAGTAGGCTGCACTATAATGAGAAACTTGCATGTGGGTGTGTACAGTGGGATGCCTTTGTCTTGCAAGAAAGAGCTGATGATCATAGAATATTGTATACTCAACTTACAATTGGTTAAAGTCATTTGAAACCATCAAAATTGCCTTATTTTGAAGTTGAGACGAAGCTGGTGGACTTCCTGTTGGGATTTGGGCACGGTTCTATAAGGCTTTTTTTGTAGGTCTTATGATAACCCATATGCAGCCCAAAAATCATAAATCTAGGCTGAATGGTCTGCAGGGGCTGAATATTTCAAAGGAAAATTCAACAAATCAGAGATGGAAATGTTCAATTGCCAGAAGTCTGGGCTCTAGTTACGGCCCTGCCCTGTGGTAAAAACCCACAGTCTGCACAACTTAAGATCTCCAGGTTATCTAGTATAAGCAAACAAAACTCTGGGGTCAAACGGCTAAAATCTGTCAGAATAGTTCGTTGAAATAGTAAACTTGTTAATTGCAGCCAAAAATACCAACAATTGACACTTAGCAGTTGATAGTGCACTTCCTGTACATTTCAGAGGATGGTCCCAAGAGACTTTTTTTTTTCATCTAATCATGATACATATGTGTCCCAATTTTCATGCATGTAGCTGTTACCCTGTTGCCTATCTCAAATGTGAAGCCCCCGTGGGGCACCTGCTTGATGGGCTTTCATGATTCAGCCAGATACTAACATTTCCACAGGGGGACAATTTTTTTGTAAAGTTTGGTGAGTTTTTGAGCATGTTGAAGCCCCCAAATTAGAAATTCGTTTGCTCAGGGCTACAAGCAGTACTGAATGGGTCCTTACACCTTTGGGCATGTCAAGATTAAGTGTATGTCAGTGTCATGGTTCAGCCACACTGCAGTGATGTGGATGTGACTAAGAAAGGTTAAACATCAATGAACTATCATGTCGTTTAAGTACTACATGAAGTGTGAGTACACATTCTAAATGTCACTCTACCCAACTGAATCATATCATTCAGGTCTTAACAGGTCTTACCAGTAGGTAGTGCTATGACAGATATTTAATGTTGGCATATGTTAGGAACAAGTACAATTTGACACAGTTTTTACCAAGTAGGTATAAAAAGCAACTTCTTATTGCATGGCAAGACAACAAACTTTGGGAAACTGCCAGAGCCACGTCCCTTCAGTTTTGAATATGAGCTGAATAACTTTTTTTCCCACAAGGTCTAGTGCCACACAAAATTTTACATCAGTTTGGATTCATTTTGTGGTGTAGTTAATCCAAGAATGAGGCCTGGAATGGTTAGATTTACCAAGTCTGTTTAACATAAACTCGAAAATGATGGACTTCCTGTTATTATGGGTTCAAGAGGACTTTTGCCTGCAAAATTTGATAATCCTAGGTTTAATGTGCCCTGGGGGCTGATTTTTGAAATACCATGTGGGTGCGGCACTGAGTCATTAAGCCACACCCACCAACAAAATCCATATGATTAACCTCAGTTTATGCCTCTGACAAAGTCCTGTTTCATGGCAAACAGATGACCTCAAAGCAACAATCACATATCAAATGAAGGCCTCCTTCCTCCATTAAAGCACTGGATAGTCTTTTAAGCCCCCCCCCCACACACACACACTGATACCCATTTGTATATGCAATGCTGAAACACTGCAGTGTTGGTGGCTTTTTTTTTCCTAGATAAAACTCTAACATTTCCTCAAATTGGAGAAACATGAGCATGGCAGACAGAAATGAACACCCAAACAGCTTTAAATGAGCCCTGTCCAACGTCCTCTGAGCTGGTGCCATCAAGTGGAAATGGTGAGAAATGCAAAATAATAAACCAGACCAGAAGTGCTGTTGGTGAGGAGCTAAATCTTCAAGGCTTGTTCTAATTTTAGAGAGCTGTATCGCTGTCTGAATCAAAATAATCCTCTCTGAGCCTAGACGACAGAAACTGTCCTGTTATGACGTTTAAAGTGCCTTGTTGGGATTGTGCTCACGGTATTTATTTGGACAAATGTAAAAAGATTTTAATAAGACCAATTTCAAATTTCAGTGAGTCCCGTAACGACCGTTTAACCCTTTAGCTGTGAGGTAGTTATAGTTCTTGCTCTTTTCTCTCCCTCTACACCTCCGTCTCTCCTTTCCATCCCTCATCCTCCTCTCCCTCTCTGTCTTACAGGTCCACAGGCGCCACATCAGGTCCCTGCAGACTCAGACACTAAGGCAATGTGACTACACGCTCCTCTAATGAGGGACAAAATGGATCGGCAGTCCCAATTCAACTGTAACACCGACTCTATACCTGATACGACGTTTTATCGATTTAGATGTGTGTGTACCAATATGTGTGACTGTGTGCAGACAGACACACACCAGTAATTTGCTGTTCACTGATTGCATGGTTACGATGATTTTTTATATTTTAACCTGAACTGAATATTTTCAAAGGAAAAGGGAATGAATTGACCTTTCCTCCCCATTTTTCCAACTGTGTTTGAATGTACAGCATAAACACCTGTCTGGTACTGTAATGGTTTTGAAACATGTTGAGAAATGACGCTTTTTCTTGCTTTAAAGCCCCTATGAGAAGTTTTAAGCTGTTTATAAAATTGAGTAAAAGCAAATAAGGACATTAGCATTAGATTCAGTGATTTTACGATGTTATTTTTAGTGCCTGAAACAGCTGCTGCAGGGTAGGTGTCAGACAAAGTGATTAACATCCAGCTACACAAACACTTTTTTTTTTTTTACATATTTCACAGGAAATACTCTAGAGGAGATGCATATGGCTTACAAAAAAGAAGGAAGAAGGAGATGCTCTGCAGATGAACTGAAGGTACTTTGTCCAAAGAGGGGAGCAAAGTGAACATAGGCCAATACTATTGGTGACAAAAACAATGCAAAATGATGCTATTAGATTCTATACCATGCTATGTAATACAATGTGATATCATATGATATAGCATGGTACAGTATGACAGGATACAATATAATTAAAAAAACAGTATGATACGATACAGTGCCAGGTTGTGCACTACATCAGGATACAATCAGATAAGAAACGATGCAATATAATACCATATACAGCTACAGAAAATACAAAAAGACCAAATCTAAAAGGGTAAAATATGTCCCCTTCAAAAGTAAAAAGTAGACTTTTTATATTGTCTCCTGGGTGTGGTTTTTATATATAAGCCATTTGCAGGCTTCTGCCAGAATTCCATCCCTGTTTTTTGCAGATGACGTGGTTCTGTTGGCCTCTTCAGCCGGAGACCTCCAGCAGGCACTGGGTCAGTTTGTGGCTGAGTACAATGCGGTTGGGATGAGGGCCAGCACCTTTAAGTCTGAGGCCATGGTTCTCTGCCAGAAAACGGTGGGTTGCTCCCTCCAAGTGGGGAGGGTGTCTTTTCCCCAAGTGAAGGAGTTCAAGTACCTCGGGGTCTTGTTCACAAGTGAGGGTGGAAAGGACTGTGGGATTGACAGGCGGATTGGTGCAGCATCTGCGGTATTGCAGACGTTGTACTGCACCATCGTTGTGAAGAGGGAGCTGAGGCAGAGGCAAAACTCTCAATTTACCGGCCACTCTTTGTTCCAACCCTCACCTATAGGCATGAACTCTAGGTAATGACCAAGAACCAGATGGTGGATTCAAGTGATTGAAGTGAGATTCCTAAGGGGGGCGGCTGGGCTCAGCCTTTGCGATAGGGTGAGGAGTTCAGACATCCAGAAGGATCTCGAAGTAGAGCAGTTGCTCCTTCAGATTGGAAGGAGCCAGTTGAGGTGGTTTGGGCATCTGATTTGGGTGCTTCCTGGTCATCCCCCTGTGGAGGTCTTCCGGGCATATCCAACTGGAAGGAGACCTCGGGGTAGAACCAGAACTCCCTAGAAGGATTATACATCTCATCTAGCCTGGGAAAGCCTTGGCATCCCCCAGGAGGAGTTGGAAAATGTTGCTGGGGAGAGAGATGTCTGGGTTTGCTTGCTTAGCCTGCTGCCTCCACGACCTAACCCTGGATAAGCGGAAGGACATGGATGGATGGAATAATGACATTATGCTATATGTGCCCATTAAGTAAGATAAGATGCAATTCAATATGATCGGAGTATGATATGATACATTTTCTGTACTGCTTATCCTGGAGGGGCTGGAGCCTATCCCAGCTCTAAATATGGTACAGTATGGTATGTTACAATACAACTGCCACTTAATATTTGATTTTCTTGTTGGAGAAACTGATTGAAGACTAAGGGGTATTGTTTATTGTTTTTTTTTTTTTTTTTTTATAAAAATCTATAAAAGCAAGCCATAATCACCATGTTAACAGAGAACCCCAAACCAATGAAAAAAATGAACATATTTGTATGTGATTCCCTGTTTACATGTAGACAACCCTTTGTTTTTAAAGTTTGTGAAACTTTTTTACATCACACAGCCCTGTCTTCCTACTTGTTTATAGGACAGAACAGAAATGCAGAGAAACAGAATAGTTGTCACTAACACACACAATACTGATGCAGACAGCTACACATGAACAAACTGGCGCACACACACTTATCATCCAGATGGGACAGCCCAAGGGCATTCCAGGAAACGTGAACACAAATGGTGACTGATGTGGCAGAAGGTCTCGAGGACAGGTCGCATGTCGCTCTATGTATTTATGCATCTATGTATTTATGCAAGGGCATGGCAGTTATCCTGGACCTGGCTTTGACATAGACATGAAGCACACAGCAGCTGTTGACCCGGGTTATTCCAAACGTTGACCCAGCCAGCTGGTTGGACCCCTCCCCAGCTGGGTGCCTGTGGACAGGCTTGACAAGTACATGGGGGGGACACAAAGGAAGGAGAAAGAGGTGGTCCAAAGGGAGGTATAAGCGTACAGTATCACTACACAATCAGAGGAGGCGTATATGACTCAGTAATTAATCATCTGTGCAGCAAAACAAGAAATGTGACAAAAAAAAAACAGTGAAGAGTTTGTTTGAATGCTTTTCCTGTGCATGAGCTCTATTTTAAAGTTATCTTTAAAGAACTCAATGGCGGACTCCATAATAGCTGCAAAGTCAGAGCCCATTATGACTGAAAAGCAAAGTGGATGATGGAAAATGATAGAGGTTAAAGAAAAAGGTCACCAAAGTCGTGGGAGGCAGCAAGGAGAGAAATTAGAGGAGGCTTAGAAGGCGGAGGAGGAGCAGCCGAGCAAAAAAAAAACTCCCTGGGTAATTAAAGATCCTGAGAAAGAACAAATCAGCCAGGAGAGATGAAATGGTAGGAAATAGGGGTGAAACAGGTGAGAAATTAATCAATGGAAATAGAGAAGATAGGCAACGGGGTAGAGCGAGGACAAGGATATGAGGAATGAACAAGTGATGGATAAGCTGAGGGAAAAGAGGAGGGGGAAGAAGAGACGAGAGAGCGGAAGGGTGCAAAGGAGGATATCCTCTTTTTGTCCACGGCTGCTACAGCGAGTTGACACTGATTCAAAGTGGCACCTACAGCAGAGATGAAACCATGTCTGAGCAAGCATGACTGGACAAGAATAATCATCACACTTACTGATGTGGCTCCCAACATTTAGCCCCACTCCTATGAGACTGGACTTAATTAAACGTGGAGACAAGTGTCCTCACAACCCAAGAAAGTTACTGTCCCCGCAAGAAATCTATATTTAAAGAGGTTGTTACAGCACCACATAAGCCTTCCTTCAAAAAATCTGCTCAGTTTGGTATTTTATTCTGATTTTATAGATAGATACTGCGACCAGTTGTTGCTTGAATTTTATTTGACTGAGTGTCAAAACAGATTTAAGAATCAAGACTGTGCCATTTAGGAGTATTTGAAGCGCAAAGTGTTTTCAAGCGTGTAGATTTGTAAATGAGATTAAGGGGATGTCTTCCAGGAAAGCGCCAGATGCTGAAAACATGTGACAACCTAGTTTTTTTAGATTCCTAAAACCACAACATGAGACTGTGCTACCATGCAGTGCACACATTAGTTATTCCTCTTTATAAGAAGCTGGGACAACATCCAAAAGAGGGAACATGTATCTCTTAATTATGTATATCAGTGCTAAATGAAACATTGAACAGTAGGGATGTTGTTCTCCCAGCACTTTTAACACTCACCTGTTAAAAGCCTCATACATTTCACTACCTTGGACAGAACTACAGTGTCAGTATACAATTTGAGAGTGACTGATAGTTGAGTGCCTGAATGAATTTGAGTTTGGTTCCATATGTATGTGAAAATAAGCAAAAGAAAGTGTACTTCTATCTGTGTGAAACAATATGGCACTGATCATCAACTGGCGGCCTGGGGGCCAAATCAGGCCCCCCAAAGCTTCCTTTCCAGCTCGCAGAAGGTCATTAAATTCAGAAAAGCAGGAAAGAAGATGTGGTTTAAAGAGCATCTTTTGGCTTTGGATGTCTGCAGCTGTTACCACCCCAATAATTAATATTGAAATAGTTTTAGAATGACTAACATTTGTTCTGTTTTTACAGAAATTCACTTGTCAGCCATTATCAGTAAATATTATCAAAATGTGTTAAAAATGGCAAAAATGGCCAGATAAAGTGGTGAAAAGGGGTTGGAGAGTGGTAAAAAAGGGCAATAAGTGTCCAAATGGGTTGTGGAGTTGCTCAAAGGGACAATACCTGCAGAAAAAGTGGTGAAAAAAGGTTAAAATGTAAGTGCAAACCATTAATTTTAAAAGGAAAAAGGGGCAAAAAGTATGGCAAAAATGGGTTAGAAGTGGCAAAAATGGTAGAAAAAAGTAATAAAAAGTGGCAAAAATAGAAGAAAAGTGGCAGAAAATGATAAAGGAGGGACACAAGACAAGTGGTTTAAAGGGGTTAACTAGTGGCAACAATTGGGTTAAAGAGGCAACAAAAAAAGGGCAAGAAGTATCAAAAATGTGTTCAAACTGGCAAAATGGCCAGATAAAGTGGTGAAAAGGGGTTAGAAAGTGGCAAAAATGGGTGATAAGCATCCAAATGGGTTGTGGAGTGGCAGAAAGGGACAATACCTGCAGGAAAAGTGAAGATAAGAGGTTAAAATGTGTCAAACCATTAGTATAAAAGGAAAAAGGGGCAAAAATGGACAAAAAGTGGCAAAAATGGATGAAGGAGGGATAAGACATGCGAGTAAAATGGTTTAAAGGAGTTAAAGAATGGTAAATATGAGGTGAAAGAAGCAAACAGTACCAAAAATGTGTTAAAAGTGGATAAATGGTGTAAAAATAACCAATGGCAAAGCAGTAAAAAGGCAGGAAAGTGGGTTAAAGAGTGATAAATATAGCAAAAAGTATCAAAAATGGGTTAAAAGTGGCGCAAAATGTTGCAGAAATGGCAGATTGAAGCAGTAAAGTAGTGTAAAGAGTGAAACAAGAGTTCATATTGGTGCTAAATCATAATTGTTGAGGGACCATTCTTTCCGGCTATTTCTGTGGGCATGCCTGTCTCCTTATACGGCATTATAGATAAGGATAGATCTCACTGGTAATGCCTACAGATGTCCTGCATTTTGAAAGAAAATACAAATACTAATAAAATAATATGTTAATCAGAACAATATATTGATTTAATTTTTCTTTATTTGGAAGTCTGGCCCCCAGAGACTGTGTCAAGACTAAATCTGGCCCTTATGCAAATGTACATGATGACCCTTGCAATATGGTAATATCCTGTGCAATACAACACAATGCAATACGATATGATATGGCACATCACAGAATGGTACAATAGGATAAGATATCCATGAGTGCTGATATTAAATCAGCACTCATGGAGTTCCTTTTTTCCAATTAAATTACTTGGTTGAAACTCACGGTTTTAAAAGTGTAAATAACTGCTTCTATGATCACATGTTCAGTAAAACAAAAACATTTCAGCTCTTCTATTCAAACTTTTTAGTCATTAATAAGAGGGGCTGTGCTGGAGATGAAACAGAGCCTATAGGAGAAGGCGGCGAGTCACCCCTGTGTGTCATGGGAGGATTCATCACTACAGCAGGGGGGTTACCGTGACTCACTGGGTTTTGTCACAAAGGTACTGCCGTGCTTACAACTTTGGCAAGCCTGACAGTACCCTTGTAGTCGGGGAGAAGGTTAACGTTTGTCAAATGTCACATGGAAACTCATAATTGTGCTACTAACCGAGCTGATTCAGCGACTCAGCCGCGGGGAGCGAGGACAGGCTAGGTCTGTCCACATTTATTATCCATTCTCTCATAGGAGGGGGGCCCATCTGAAGGCCAGGGAGCGAGTCTGCTTCACATCTGTCTGAGCTACACTTTCTGTGCACGGTGTGATATCAGCCATCTGGAAAAGTCATACCTTCATAATTAATACCACGGAGTTTAGTTGACATGATGGTAGCATAATTGCACAATTTGTACTTATTTTTTGGATAGTGAACCTGGGATTACTTTGGGGGCCCTTTGTTGAATGTTTATGCCAATAGCACTTCATTTCAAAGAAGCAAAGACTTCAACTGAAATTCCTGATGGTCTGTATGGATAAAAGCTATCAAAGTCAATGTTTTCTTCACAAAATAATGGTAACTACCCATTTTTAGTACTGAACATCCATCGCTGTCCTAATGATGCATCTGTAGTTATAAAGAGAGCAACACTGCCTCTCTGTGGATGCTCAAAAAACTGCAGTCAGACTACAATGAAGCACAAAAGTGATACTGCTGAATCAGATGCTAGATTCTAGTTCTTAAAATATGTATAAGTATTATAATTATTGATGAAAAGCACAGTTAATCAAGATTCATAAATAAAAACAACCAAAAAGGAGAAAAAATCGGTCTCATAGCTAAATCTTGAATACTTATATTATTAAAGATGAATAAATACTTCTATTTAAATAAATTAAGTATGTGAAATCATACACTGACCTTCTCAACCAGAAGTTTTTATGATGTATATACACAGTAATCCCAAATAATTTCTTTTTACCTCCGCCAAGGGGGTTATGTGATCTGCAGGGTTTGTTAGTTTGTTAGTTAGTTAGTTAGATTGTTTGTTAGCAACATAACTCAAAAAGTTGTGGACGGATTTTCATAAAATTTTCAGGAAATGTCAGAAATGGCTTAAGGAAGAACTGATTCGATTTTGGGACTGATCCGGATCACCGTCTGGATTCAGGAATTTTTTAAAGGATTCTGTATTATTGGGAGATAGGGCTAATGGTGGAGGTCTGCGCTGTTACCACTTTACACCAGGAGATGGCGGACATGAGTAACTTCAATCCCAGCAGCATTTGTGGGTGTGTTTCTATTCAAAGTTTTTGAGTTTTTAGAGTTTGAAAGACGCACGCCTGGTCGAGGAGATGAGTCGGAGCGTAACAGAGAGAAAGATAGCGAATTGTAGGAAGACTACTCACAATGCTGGGAGGAATAGAGAAATATTCACCCTCTTCCATGACTTCCATTCATCCAGTGAGACCATGGGTGAGACTGTCGGTGCATCTGTTGGCACCGGCAGGCAATGCTTCCGCCATGACAGTCCACCCTTAGTGAAGCCAATGCTTTGGCTCACCATGTTTCCACCCCACTAAGGAGGGAATAGTCGGCGAATGGGCACATGGGGATGGATCTAGGAATTTTATCAAGGATTCTTCACTATTGGGAGATAGGGCTAAAGGCAGAGCTCTGCATTCTCCTAGTGCTTTTCTAGTTAAATATAATAGTATTTGTTACACAAATGTATCAGTTGTAATCAGTGACACAATCTCTGCAATATAGCTGAATCACATGTTGCTTCACATGTGATTTGAAAGATGGTGGACTGAGCCATGTAGCAAATAAATAAACTTTGACTTGCAGCAACAAACTCAGTATGGTAACTTCACAACACAGAAACCCAGTCACTGGTCTTTGAACCAACTCTAGTGTTTGTGTAGGTGAAGTTACCATACTGGATATAAATGGACACAGCAAAGTAAATCAATAACGCATAAGCAGACAACAAGACAACAAAGGCAGTTTTAGACAACTGACCATATTTTTTTTCTGCAGCTATTTCTACCCAGATAAAAGCCTCTTACTTGTGATCAAGCTGTGGGATCAAAGCCTGATGTCCCACTAGATCCAGGAGTGAGCAGAGGTGAGTCCATTTATGTTTCTTCCATGGTTTGGGTGTACCTGGAAGGCCTTTGGCAGCAGGAATCAGCTTTAGGATGAGAGCAGGTCTTGTACTGTATTTCTGGCAGCAGGAGACGAGTTACGTGCCCTTCTTCAGATACCAGTGGGCTTTCAACAGCATTCGTGTACCATGACATGCCATAAACACCATGTGGATATGCTTGTGGCACAACCCAGCTCATGGGCAATGACAGAAAGACACTTATAAGTAACACACTCAAACTATTCAGGGGCTATCACACTTGTATTCCACTTTAGCCACTTGGCTCAGGGCTTTTTCCTCCGTTTCAAGTTGACCTTTATAAAAACCATTGCTGCGTTTTTTCCTATCATTAGTCTCCCTCCTGAGTCTTTCCAGATAGTTCTGGATTCTTCCTTATTTGCCAGATGTTCCAAAGAAGGTGGATTATCTTTAAGGAGCAGGCTTTCGAAATCTGTTGTTCATATCTTGCTTGTTAGGGCAATGTGTCAAAAATGTTAGCAGAGATTTTCTTTTGGCTTTGTATAAACGACCGCTCTAAATCATGGATGTAGTGTTTAGATTTTGGAGGTCAAAGTCATTTAGCCTCATGTTCATCCTTTTAATTTTTATCTCACCAAGGCTTTAATATATTTTTTTGGAATTTTGCACAGTAGGATTCTGACAGTAGGATTCTGTATGGAGGTCAGAGGTCACACATCAAGAAAATTTTGGCTTGTCGTCATTCCTTGCTTACTCAAGGACGAACTAAAAAGATCTTGAGTTTCTGGTTAGACATCAAGGTCATGGGGCCTCAGGTCCATCCCTGGCTTGTGAACCTGATATCTCAAGAACGCCATAAGGGCTTTTTCAAACTTCGCACTAATGTCCAATCTGGCTCAAGGATGGGCTGACAAGATAATGGATGTCAGCGGTCAAAGGTCAAGCTCACTGGGCCTCATGTTAATCCCTTGCTTATGAACGAATGTTGAGAACACTTTTTGGGATTGTCTTCACACTTTGAACAAATCTCCACTCTGATTCAAGCGTACTGATTAGACTATGAAGTTCAAGGGTCAGGATCACTGGGCCTCATGTCCATCACTTGCTCATGAACATGATATCATAAGTATGCTTTGAGTTACTTTCTTCAAACACCACACAAATGTCCACTCTGACTCAAAGATGATCTCATTGGTTTTTGAGGCCATAGGTCAAATGTTAAAGCTATCGTGCCTCATGATCAGTCCTCCCATGTGGGCAAGATATCCCAGCAAGGATGTTAAAGAAACTTTCTTCAAACTTTAGACGAATGTCCGCTTTGACTCAAGTTGGAACTGAATAGATTTTAGAGGTCAAACCTACAGCTTATCTGACCTCACCAACCCCACTGTTCCTACTGCCCCACCACTGTGCTTCCAGCAGACTTCAGAGGCACAAAACCTCCAGTCAGTTGTTGCTACTTTTACTTAATACTGAAGATTGAGCAACATAGTCAATTGTGTTCTGCCTGAAAACACTGGTATAAATTATTTTTTTTAATTTTTCATCATCAATCATTTTGAGACATTATTTCCTGAAAAGTGCAAGAGAATAAACATCACTGACTCATCTACTTATTTTGGCATTACTTTCACATTCAAGGCTAAACTGCTCACAGCCCAACAATTGAGCAATACAGTGGAAAAAAACTGCTCAGTTTTATCATCTATCCCTTGAATAAAAAAACAGAGTCTTGAAAAACAACAGCCAGGGGCTTGATGGTGCAGAAGATTTATTGGGCTAATGAATCAAAGTCAACTCAAACTCCATGCTGGTTCTTTGCCAAAGCTATTAAAGTCAGTCTGAAAATGTTTTCCTGGCTTTACCTCAACGCAAGGTTACCCCTTTTTTGGCATGAACAGCCACAGATTATTGCGTGAGTTTAAGTGAGTTTAGTAAGAAAGAAGTGAGAAACAAATTGGTGTATGAGACTGTGTGTACTGTAAGGAAGAGGAATGTGATATCTGAAATATCACACTGAAATAAGTATTCAGACCCTTTACTCAGCACTTGGTTGAAGCACCTCTGGCAATAGTTACAGCCTCAAGTCTTTTGAGTATGATTCAACAAGCTGTGCACACCAGGATTGGGGGATTTTCTGCCATTCATCTTTGAAAATCCTCCCAAGCTGTGTCAGGTTAGATGGGGACCGTTGGTGGACAACCATTTACAGCTCTCCAGAGATGTCCAATAGGGTTCAAGTCAGGACTCTGGCTGGGCCACTCTAGGACATGTCCCAAAGTTGTCCCAAAGCCACTTCCGTGTGGTCTTAGCTGAGTGCTGAGGGTCACTGTCATGTTGGAAGGCAAACGTTAGGACCAGTCTGAGGTCCTGAGCTCTGCAGAACAGGCTTTCATTGGGGATATGTCTTTACTTTGCTCCATTCAGTTTCCCTAAACCTTTACCAGTCTCACAGACCCTGCTGCTGAGAAACACCCCGACAGCATGATGCTGCCAACACCATGCTTCACTGTTAGTAATGGGCAGGTGATAAGCGGTGCCTGGTTTCCTTCAGATAATACATTCAGAACTGAGGCAAAACTGCTAAATCTTCGCGTCATCAGACCAGAGACTGTTTCTTACAGTCTGAGAGTCTTTCAGGTGCTTTTTGCAAACTTCAAGCAGGCTTTCGAGTGTCTTGCACTGCGAAGAGGCTTCTGTCTAGCCATAAAACCCAGATCGGTGTGTAAAACAGCTAAATCAAAGTGACCATCAGGTTCTTGATCCCCTCTCTTACTAAGGTTGGCTGGGTGGTCCTCTTGGAAGAGCTCTGGTTGTGCCAGACTTCTTTTAGAGAACTATGGAGGCTAATGTGCTTGTGTAAATCTTCAGTGCAGAAGAAATGGTTTCACTGAATTCCCAACAATCCTGTCTCTGAGTTCTGCAGGCAGGTCCTTTGACCTCACAGCTTGGTTTTTGCTCTGATACACATTGTCAGCGGTGAGGCCTTCTATAGAAAGGTGTGTGCCTCTCCAAATCACGTCGAATCAATTTGATGTACCACAGGTGGACTCCAATGAAAGAGTAGAAACATCTCAGCCACAATCAAGAGAAATTGGAGGAACCTGAGCTAAATTTCAAATGATTTTGCAAAGGATCTTAAGAATTATGTCTGTGTGATACTTCTGGTGTTTTTCAGAGAAAATGGAGCGTTTGAAATTTGGTATTGTTTTTATTTCTTTTGTATTGCATTATAAAAGCAAGTAAAACAAGGCGAGACTGAGATTGAATTGAATATTCGGACTGTGAATTAGATCTAATGAGGATAGAAGGAAGTGAAACTTTGTCCTGTTTCAGCAGACTCTTTCATTCCAGAGCATGTCTGCTCACGCCGCAGTGAAAACCAGGCTGCACATGATCTTGGGTTTCCTGTAAACTGACAGTCAGTTCACTCTCTTCCTCCTTCAGCCTCACACACATAACATAAAGTGGATATTAACTTATTCTAAAGCATTTACAGGCAATGACCAGGACATCAGCATGGTGAGTAAAGAAAAAAACCTTGTTATACCATGTTATAACTGTGAGATGAGGTTCAATGCGTTTCTCTAATGGAGCAAAATTGATCTCAATACAGATCAGAGTGATGGGATTCACTGAGCATGTGTCCGTTTGGGTTTCCATCATTTCGCTCACTTCAGCTGTCTTCATATCTGGTGAGGATTTTGGTTTTACATCTTTTTAAAGACGCACTTAGTGTATGGTTTACTGGTTTAAAGATTTATCCACCCTTACATGTTCCAAAGAGAAAACAGTCAAAAATGTTTGATTTGCTCAAATCAGTGGCCCTTGTTTTTCCTATCTTTAAGGCAATATTATGAAGTTCTGCATTTGTGGAAGACACTTTTTTCCTAAATGGTTGACGGTTAAACATCTAGATAAAATATGCTTTGTAAAGCTATGAGTGTTGAGGCACAGAATGCAAGATCTAAAAAAAAAAAAAAAAAAGAAAAAAAACAGTAAAAATGGAAGGAAAATGTGATAGAAAGTGTGGTTGCATGTCCTTTTGGGATTTCTAAAGCTTTGAGAAAAGTGAACCAACTCTTTGAAATAGACTGATTATATGTAGACTGCATGGTAATGTTTCTAACAACAATAATACAAATATAATATCAACTAGAACTAGAAAAGCACTCGGAGAGCACAGACCTCCGCCATTCGCCCTATTTCCCACTAGTGAAAATAGAATCCTTTAAAACGATCCCTGGATCCGTCCCCATGTTTTGTTCTAATTTTGGATTACAACTGGCTTAACTAGTAAACTATATGGAAGTTAAATTGATGCAAAATTTGATCTCCAAAATTTCAACCTGTTTCTCTTTATGTCAGAGAGTAGGTTTGTGCCAAGTTTGGCACAAATCCCTCATTGAATCCTTGAAATATTACCCCTTGTTTCTACATATGTATGGTTATGCAGGTAAGTTAACCAGAAGTCCTTTCATTC
Organism: Cheilinus undulatus; assembly: GCF_018320785.1. Taxonomy (NCBI): domain Eukaryota; kingdom Metazoa; phylum Chordata; class Actinopteri; order Labriformes; family Labridae; genus Cheilinus; species Cheilinus undulatus. Next base: position 11,624,140 of record NC_054885.1, on the reverse strand, counting down.
CTATGGGCATCTCCACATTGCCTGACCTGTCCCCGAAACTCCTCCCCTTTGTAAAATTTTCATCTGGAATGTGTCACAAATACTCTGAAAAAAATGAACTTTTGCGGTAGATTTCAGAGTGACTGTATGGCAGTGTGCTAGTTGACAAAGGCAACATCCACATGGAAACGGATCAACAAGGGATCAACATGAGGCCAAATGACCATGACTAGACCTCTCAACTCAAATCAGTCTGAATGTTTTTGCAAAGTCTGAAGAAAATACCTCAAGGGTTCTTGAATTGTACAACCAAGGTGAGGATATGATACTTAAAAACCTTATCTTTGACTCTGACCTGCAAAGTAAGTTCATCCTTGAATCAGAGTGGCAATCTGTTAAACTGTTCTTGAGGTATTGCATTCATAAGAATGGCCTAAATTCATGTATAAACAGACTAAAAAACCCTTGCATATTATGCCTCTGGTGCGGGCAGTTGCCAACATGGAGGTATTTTTGCTATTATTTCATTTAGCTTGACTAAAGAATCTGCTGGTATTTGGCAGGGGTGTGTCCAAGACATTAAGGATGTGCACTAACATGTCCAACTTTCTGTTTCTCTCTCTTTCTATTGTCTCTATTACTACTATAAGAAAAGTTACACTAGTAGTACACCTCTGCTAATGAAAACATACAAATCAAGTTGTCAGACATTAGGCTGTTTTCTTCTCTGTGTTTTACCAGTTCATCTCTCTCTGATCATGCAGGCCATGATGCTTTGACGCTGACCACTGATCCCCAGGTGGAGGCAAAATGTGGAGGCGATGTGAATCTGTCCTGTGTGGCCAGTTCTACAAACAAGATGGATATTAAATCATTTTCATGGCTTTCAAAAAATAATCCCGAGTGCAAATACATGAATGGCCGTCCTGAGCTTAAGGGTCGGTGTGAAAACACTCCCCAGAACACACTCACTCTGACTCTCACCAACGTGATGCCAAGAGACGGGGGAGAGTACCTCTGCAAGATAGCCTCCACCACTGGAGTGGCACGGTCCACAACTAATGTGACAGTTCAAGGTGAGTTTGTTTTTCTTTGACAAGTTTCGGTCCATACAGGAAATCATGGTGGTATTGTTTCATCCCCAGTTAATGTTTTGTACGATTCCAATTCTGCATTCTGTTTTTATTTACATTTTACACAGCACCCCAACTTTTTTGGAATTGGGTTTGTACATAAAAAAGACTTTAAAACATCCCAATCTCTATTGCAATTAGAAAAAAGACACAAAATGACACAAGAAGCTTAAATTTAAACCAGGACTACTATTTTGCCCCTATCTTCTGTTTTCTTTCTCACATTTTAATTCTTCAGACTGTCCTGGAAGTTCCAACTCCTCCATCAACAGCACTCAGGCTAAGTGTTGGTTCACTGGAGTTTACCCCATGGGCTCTGTCCACTGGTCCCAAGGAGACGTTAACTTAACAGGCTCTGCCAGAACGGAGATTAAGATGGATGAGTATCAAAGGTACAAAGTCTGGAGCACAATAGATGTAGAGCAAAAGAAGTTCAACCAGTCTTACCAGTGCTGCCTGTGGAGACCTTCATCCAGGGACACTCCATCCTGTCGAACACTGGAGCTGGCTTCGGCAGGACAAACAGCCAAACTGCAGTGGATCTGTGCAGTGATGGAAATCCTTCTGGTGACATTTATCGTGTACAGAGAAATTCACAGTTAGGATGTGTGCTTTTGTTGATTGTTTAATGTGGAAAAGACAAATCTGAGCCAAAAATCAAAGCAAGAAATGTCAGAAAAGGCATTTAAACAAGCTGAGGTGGCAGCTTATTTTTACATGCTTTGTCATTTTTATACTGGAGCCTAATGGCAGCTGTTTTCACTGAATAGACAAGAGTCCTTTGACCTTTTTCTAACAGCACTTTCTTATTTGAAAGCATGTGTTGACTCCTCCTTCACTAGATGACAGAACAGCATTTGTAGTCTCATACTTTCTAATGCAGAAGCTCATTATTATGACTTAGAGAAAATGAATGTACACAACAGACTAATTAGACACTGTACAGCTTTCCTGGCAAATGCTTTAAATAAAAACTATTCTGCTGTTGCATTTAGGATTTCTTCAAATCTCCTCATCCATGTTTTGTTTACAGTTTTATTCTAATTATGGCCTGGGAATGGATTTTTGAAGCACTCACTTTCAACTAGTGGCCAGAAGATGGCAGTCTTTCCATTCAAGAGAAATAAAAACTGACTTTACAGATATTCTGCATGATGTCATTATTTATAGGACATTTTTATTTAGTATTATCATTTTTCATACCTTATCATGAGCCCTAATGCTATTGGAAGCGCTAAACTCGTTCATGTGTATGTGAATCAGCAATTGGAGTTCGTATTTAAGGGGCAAATATGGCTTCTGGTTAATCAGATTTTAACATTGTTTCTCTTGATTCTATGGTAACACAAATTTAAAAAAAAAAATCATCCACATTAAAGCTCCTGTGAGGGGTTGTGAGCCGGTTATGTGACGCTGATATTTATGAGACTCCTTATAAGCTAGTTAACTTATTTTTGCCCATAGCACTGGTGCTAAAAAGGTTGATGGCCTTGTAGCAAAGAAAGCAAAAAACTTGTAGCACAATATATGAAATGTCTGTTACATCTCTGAAACTGTTTCATACCCTAGCGATATGTAAATAGGCTTTACAAAACCCTCTACATTACAACTTTTAATTCATTGCCACAACACACAATGGGCCTGTCTGCCACTAGATCTGCCCCAAGTCAGGATGAGAATGACAACCCGGTGAAGCAGAAAGGAGAGACTGATTTGTATAGTGGACCTTGAGATTGTGCAGATAGTAGCTCAGTCCTTTAAGGTCTGAACTATATCTGTATTGATATCAGTATCAGCTGAAATTAATTTGCAAGTATCTGCACGTGGTGCATTCCTAGTGAAAACTAAGTCTAGAACAGTACAATACAGCACAGGTGCCATGTTCTTGTGTGGGCCTTATTGCATTTTACTTCATAAACTTACTTGGCCAAGTAAAACTGGAACACAGGCTGCAGTTTGGACACCCCTGGTGAAAAACAAAGAAACAAAAAAAGTAATGTTACTTTGGGAAACAGGAAAATATTTGTGGCACAATTAGACATTCAATAAAAACTTTATTTAGTATAATTACACTGGGTCCTGGTTAATATCAACAATGTAATGTAAAAAAACAGATCTCTGACCTCTCAAATACATAGTAGCCTAATGGTAAGTTAATAAGGTTGCACAACTGTCACCATCTCTACTTTATCCCTCTCTCCATCATACATTGCTGTCCATCTGTTTCATATGCGACAACTATGTTAAACGCAGACGCCTGTAGAAGTTATTGTGGAGGCTGACCACTCTGTCATTCACCACTTGTAATCTGTGATGGGCTTGCCTAAACAAGGGGTCGGTCGAGTGGGATGTAGAGAGAAAAAAAGGCGCTGGAGGGGGGAATAATACAAACTGATACTCATATTTAACACTGTCTAGCCCACAGAGCTTTATAAAAACACTGAGGTTGTTGAGGAAGTGCTCCTAAATGTGATGCCTACCTGCATCATGCACGCCTTGAGATAGCCCCGTCTATCACCTGCAACAGTCGACATCCTCGCCATTGTGTCAGCTATGGCTGTTACACTAGCTGTGTAATTAACATTATCGCATAAGCTAAGCTTAGTTAGATTTTGCAGTGTGAGCTTTAGCAAATGGAGCTTCAGCTACATAAGCCATGTAGCATATGTAACTGCTTTGTGAGCTTAGCTTTTGCCACTTTAGCTATGTAGCTACATAGCAAACAGAGCTATGTACACTACATTCATGGAGGGCTTTTTTCCTGTGGACTGTGTGGACTTTACGAAATAGTCAGGTGTTTAACTTTAAACTTTTGGTATCCTAATCCTTACCATAACCATAAATGGAAGTTTGATACAATTTTATTTTGAAAGTTTAAGCATCAGTTTTTGTTCATTGAATTGAGTGACTGTGAGATTGTGTAAATGTGTGGTTGGCAAAACAATTGTATTTATTTTTTATTTAATTTTATCAAACCAGGAAACCATCATTGAGATCAGTAATCTCATTTACAAGTGTCCTGGCCAAGACAGGCAGCAGCACAATTAACACAGTTACAGACCTGAAATACAATGTTGAAAACACAGATCAAACCATAAAAAAATATAAAATCAAACACTGCCTGTGTTTCAAAACTGTCTCTAACAATAAACACTCTATTAAGCTAACATACAATGGCAAAGTGTAACTCAAAATATCACCTATAATAACTAAATATACATTCAGAATGGCAATGTAACTAGGACAAAGGAGAGCACATTTAAAATCAATTTTAAGGACACCTACCAACAACACAACTGCCTGTACATGTTCAAGTTTGAGCTAGCATGCTAATCGTGAATGCTAATCGCTAACAGACTAATCGCTGACCCGCTAACTGTGATTGCTTATCGCCAGGGCTTGGCATTAACCCGCCAACTAGCCAAATGTGGGTGGATTTCGGCCGTGGCGGCTGTGGCGTAGCAGCGTGACTCTAACTAGCCACGATGGCAGGTTGAATTTATCAGTGTCACAACTTATGCTTCACTCTGAAAGTGCTTGTCAGTTAGCCCTTATGATTTAGGCTTGTTACAGAGAGGCTGTTCGGCAGATAAAAGCTCAAATTTCCCTCCAAAATAACTGAAAAGTGGCTGGTCTCTTCATCCATTCGTGCGTATTTTACGCAGCGCCAATGCTGATGCTGTATGACACACACAAACATGACACTCACAGACATATACGGACACACACTCGCACTGACGTGTTGGTAATTTAGACTGAAGGCTTCTATCTGTTTAGGGAAAATGTTTCAGAATTTGCAGGATAAACTCAGACCTGAACTTTCTCCTTCTGCTTTATGGCTTCTCTCTGTCCATGTGCGTCAGCGCCATTTATGTGTGTGTGTGCGCACCAGCTGTGTGTCTCTGTCGCCCGTGCGAGCCAGGGCAGGCGGTGTGTCTAAACATTGTTTAATTAATACTCCATCTATATTCTTTGTTTGTTGAGGGTGATCTAAATGATAAAAACCTCCGCAAAGGTGCGCTACTTTAAATGTTGTTGAAACTTTTAAACATTTGTTCTTCATCTTGAAGAAATGTTTTACGTAGGTAAAGCCCATATTTAACATGTTGCCTGTTATGAATCCCCAGGTGAAATACCTCACAAAGCTGTCCAAGCTGGACTCCGACAAATGTAACCTTGTCCAGTGGCACAGTCACTTCCTGTATGAGGAATACATTTGTCTGGAGGTGAGCACCTGGAGAAAAGCCTGTATGATTTTATGAAGGAAAGAGAATTCCAACCTTTCCTTCTTAAAGAGATCCGTCCGATCATCCAGCAGGTATGTTTTACTACATTTCGTGGCATTCATGAACACTTAAATGAAAAAATCCTCTGCCTTGTTGACCTTTTCAGATCGCCAACGCACTGGATCACCTGAGCTCTGTTGGTGTGATCCATGCAGATTTGAAGCTGGAGAATGTGATGCTGGTGGATCAAACTCGAAGCCCCTACAAAGTCAAAGTCATTGACTTTCACCTGCCGACTGATGTGTCAGAGGCCAGTCCAGGCGCTTACATACAGAGTCGTCCATACAGGTGAGTAACCAGGACCTTATTTGATCTCTGTTTGGTGACTCACACCCTTGTCAGATTTATGAGTCAAATAATGGAGATGTCCTAGTACCTAATGTGGTTGTTTGCCCTCACAGAGCTCTAGAGATCAAGTCAGTAGACATTTGGTCCTTGGGCTGCATGGCTGCTGAAATGTACCTCGGCACTCTGCTATACCCCGCCAGTAATGAATATGACATGGTACGTGAGGTTTAATACATAATTTAGCTTCAGGCCTTATTCATATATGAACAAAGCTCCTGAAAACTTTCAGAAGAGTTTGACCCCTGGTAAATGTTCTATGTGAAGTCAGGGTAGACTGATGTGGGAACACAGCAGGAAATATTTAGGAAAATTCACCAGGAGCAGGTGGGACGGGGTGATGACTACACTCTTTAAATGTTGTTACACATCTGTACTGAACTAATCATAGTAGGAATATGTCTCTTATTAAAAATAAAGATTAGACATATTGTCATGGTAAATACTGCTGATAATGTTGATTAAATGAATTTAAGATTCTACATTTTAAGTCATTGATCTGGCCTCCTTGTGTAACTTGTTTTTGTGTTTTACCTTCAGATTCGGTTTATAGTGGAGACTCAAGGTCAGCCACCTGACAGCCTGCTCAATCAGGGACTCAAAACGACTCGTTTCTTCAACCGAGTCAACAACCCTGGCGGCAGCGTCTGGGAACTAAAGGTACCTACTATTTCACCACTATGCTGATTTTACAATAGCAATGCTCAAGGGGGCTATGGGGTAAGGGGTAACGGCCAGGGCCCCAGCCAAAAACTAAAGTTAATCCATAATAACCTTATTTTATTAGTCCATGTTTAACCTGAAAAGCCACTCTCATCAAAGCAACAAAGAATAAATTTTACTTATTCTATGGTACAATACTGCCTTTTTCAAAAATTTCTTTAAGCATAAGTACCCTTTTTTTGTAACGTTAACAATGAGGTGGGCACATTGACTAAACCATTTGGAAAGTAATCTCAAACTTCATAATTAAAACATGATGTGCATCAGTGTAAAGATGCCAGAGAGTAAAGTAGAAATAACTGAAAAAAATATGGGAAATATAATTAATATTTGCAAAATAAAGGCAAAATTTATTTAAAAAAAAAAAAAAAAAGTAGACAGTGGCAAAAAAAATGACAGAAATAAGTTGGGAAAGTGCAAGGGGTAATGCTGCAAATATGGGTTAAGAAAGTAAAAAAAAGTGACAAAATGGGTGGTCAAATTAGTGAAAAACAGTTAAAAAGTGGCAAAAATTGCATAATACAGCAAAATTTGTCTAAAGATGGTTAAAACAATGTTTGAAGTGGACAAAACTTGGCTTAAAGGTGTTTAAATGAGCAGTAAAACCATGAAAAGTGGTTAAAAAGTGGCAAAATGGTTTTAGAGTGGCATAAATAATTGAGCAAATATGGATTACAAATTTTTTAAAAATACTGAAAGTGGGTGACAAAAGTGGTAAAGGGGGTTAAAAAGCGGCAAAATTGTTTAATACAGCAAAAATTGACCTAAGTGAAATATTTGCCAGCTTTTAAAGCTAGCTGTGCTCTGAATGTTGAGGCTAACATGAACTGTCTGTTCAGACACAGGAGCAGTTCTTTGGGGAGACGGGCATCAAGCCACTGGATCTGAGGGTGGTCAAATTAACATCTCTGGATCAACTTCTGCATGTATGTACCACGTCATGTAAAACTGCATTTTAAAAAGACTGATTTTGGGTTTTATTCACTCTCTTTTGTTGAATTTATCCCTGACTTTTGCTGTTGTTTCTCCTCCATGTTTCAGATCCCACCTGTCTCTGACCAAGGACAGATTGAAAGTGCAGAGTTGATGGACGGACTGATGTTTGTTAATTTGCTCAAAGGGATGCTTCGGTTTGACCCTGCCTGGAGACTGACTCCATGTCAGATGCTGGAGTGTCCCTTCATCACCATGAGCAACATCGATCGCATGGCCAGTTCCAGTTCTTAGTGAGTCAAAACTCTGATTTTACAGCATGATGAGTTAGGGCCTGTGTCCATAGATGATGATTTTTGCATGGCAGTGCTTAAAAGCTCAGTTTTAGAGGGTTTTTATCAGTGCTTATTATTGCTTAGTTATGAAAGTTTACTTCTACTTATTTCACTAGTTCCTGTAAGGTCATTTTGAAATAACAGTTTTCGGAGTCAATAGAGAAAATAAGAAGGTAGATCATGACAAACCTACTTCCTCACATATGACACAATGGTGTGTGCAGCATGGTAAACTGAGTCCAACATTTCACTGATGACAAAGTAGCACGGGCATAAATAATAACAGTAATCAATCACTGAAAAACACTAAACAAAACACACGTTCTGATAAATTAATGTTTGTTGATTCATTGTTTTGCAGCGTTCAGTCTTGCTATGAGACCATGGCCATGTGTCAGAGCCACTTTGACTCTGACACTGGGGGGTCTCCCTCTGAGGATCACCCTTCACCACAGAGCCCTCGCACTCCTCCTGCTGATCAGTCGCACCACATCAGCCCCGCTCCCTGCACTTCCACACAGTGTTAGAAGGTCAGGGAGGAAAAGAAAAGCTGGTGTAGATGAGGACACTGTGGACTCTTCTTGTGCCCAGAAGATGTCAAAACTTGAGCACAGGTATGACGATCTACATCATGTCAGGATCATCTCTGAGTTTACAGAGTACAAGAAGTTGCTGGGTCAGTTTGTTTCTTGTTTTTGTTGCAGAATTTTTCAATCAGTAAACCTTTTTCTATTATTACAGTGAAAGTGCCAGCAAGGCTGACGCTGTTTTGACTGATACTCTGGGCGGTGACAGCCCTCCACAGCAGGTCAGCCCACGCCCCTCCCAGAGCAGCCAGACCCTATCCAGAACCAGACTGAAAAGAAAGCAGGTGGATGACGACATATCGGATCTGCACGAACAAACGCTGACGGCACAAAGAAATTATGTTCAACCCCTTTTCCTCCAATCAAAAGAACCAGAAGCTGACCTTGAAGCAGCGCCTCTCCCACAGCTGCAACGAGGAAAAGGCCTCTTCAGGATGAAGACTCTGACAGTGATGAGAGACCTTCTCCTGTAAATAGGAGGACCAGATTTTGGTGGTTCTTCTAGCTACAGTTTAAATAAAGAATTTGCCCCCTTTCTGATTCCTGAGTTTTTTACATATCTATTATGCTTAAATGCTTTGGATCATCAAACCAATTTTTATGTTTCACATCCCTGTGGAGGAATTTTGGCCCACTCTCCTTTTCAGAATTGTTTTAGTTTAGCCATACTGGAGGGTTTTTGAGCATGAACTGCTTGTTTAACCCTTAAAGACCTAAACTGGGGCATGCCTGACTCATCTGCATTCATGTTGTTTTTTAAAAGATCTGCTAGTAGTCAACATCAAGTGCCATACATCATTTTAATCAGGACAACTTAGACTTTCAAAGTAACTATTTTTTTGGTTCCAATTTTACATGTACTTGGTCTCAGAATGGATGAATTTATCAGAAATTTTGAAAAAGGCCTGTAGAGATTTTGTGCTTTTTCACTTTGAACTGGGACATAACCCAAGGAAGTTTGCTTTTTTTTTTTTTTGTTTAGAAAGTTGTAATTCGATGTTTTGGACTTATCTGATATTTCCTTAGAAAGTTAGAGCCATTTCTAATCATATAATTCTAGGCGTTTTTTTCTCTGAAAAGTAGGTGTTTTCCTTTAATTTGCTGACCATTGCTGTTATGGCTGAAAACCGATATTTACCAATATCAATATTGTTAAAAAAAAAAAAAATCTGAGATGATCAAATTTTGTACATACTGAAAATTATGCAAACTGAATTTTTGAATATTTTCCTTTATTTTCAAACTTGTTTTACTTCCAAATAAGGAGGTGACAGGGCCACCATAACACAAAAGTAACAAACAGTGTTACTTTACAGTAACTTTTGCAACTTGTAGCAAGTGTGTAACTAAATCAAAGTATAGTTTAACTCCCTCAACTCACAAAACTCTTGCAAGAAAGTTTAGATCATAAATCACAATAAGGATCATAAATCAAAATAATACCCTGACTAAGTTAACTTATCAAACTTGCCAGTATTCCTGGCAACCAGGCATTATTAAATTGCAAAACATGTTTTTATCTCAAGTCCACTCCGTTTAAACTCAAATCTGTGAAAAAGTTAAAATCAAAAAGATCAAAACATGGCCTGACTGCCAGTGTACATTTTCCAACTTACACTGTAGTTTTCAAGTAAATATTAAAGTAAATGGCCCAAGACCAAAACATTTTTCCTTTAGGCAAACACAAAAATCACTACATAAGTGCATATCAGTGCAAATCAATTTCAACTCCCATCTATAAAATTTCTAAATCAAAATATTAGAACAGTGACATAACTATAGCTCAAAAGACATGGTAGTCTTTGTACATGTCCTCACTGAAAGCAGCCACAATGTACTCAAAGTAAATGTCCCACACTAAACTGTGTTTCCACCTATCTCTGTATTTTGTAGTCTAGGCCTGCTTCATCAGCAAAGGCAAGTTTTTTTTTTTTGACTAAGAGAAGCATTTCTGCTTTCTCACACTGGATCCTGTTGCTCTTTTCATCAACAATATGTGATGCAGCAGAGAAGAGACATCCGCTGTCCACACTTGTACATGGAGCCGAAAGGTGCATTACCACCACCTACTATGTTTCCGTGTGGGCCAGAGTTCCGACACACAAACAAACTGTAACTAGACGGAAATAAACATTGGTTGTTAATATCGGCCCACTTGGCTGATGCCAATATGTTAAAAAAATACTGATACCAATATATCATGCATCCCTATTTGTAACACATGATTTATATGAGAACAGTACATCCCCTTAAATCAAATGCAGAGTTCTGAGTGCTACTTCCTCTTTGCAGCACGATTTTAAACTGCACTGAAGGAAAAAAAAATCCTGAGATCAAGTGCTGATTTGTTCAAACTGATCATTCCCAAGAGGTGATAGTAGGAATAAGAGTGTAGCTGTGAGAGGTGTGGGTACGTACTGCTCTGTCAGCTCCAAGGCCATCCTGTAGGTCAGGGGTCATCAACTACATTTGCACAGGGGCCAGATTTAGTCTTGACAGAGACTCTGGGGGCTGGACTTTCAAATGAACAAAAATGAAATAAAAATTTTGGTCTGATAAGCATATTATTGTATTAGTATTTGTATTTCTTTTCAAAACACAGGAATTTTTTAAGTATTACCAGTGAGATCTGTCTCTATCAACTATACTGCAGCAGGCCACAAAGAGACAGGCCAGCCCACAGAATTGTCTGGGCCCCTGAAAATCCCAAAGATCATTTTTGCCTCTTTTAAAACAACTTTTGCCACTTGTCGCCCATTTTGCCACTCTTAAACCCGTTTTTGCAACTTTCCTGCCAAATTCCTGTTCCTATGTGCCACTCTTTAATCCCTTTTCACTACTTTGCCAGGCTATTTTTGCTTTATTCCTGCCACTTTTAACCCACTTTTGATACTTTTTGCTCTTTTAAAAACAGTTTTTCCATTCTCTAAACATGTTTAAACCACTTTTCCTGCACATTTTATCTCCTTTGTGCCACTCTTATATCCATTTTTGCCACCTTTTAACCCCTTTTCATTACTTTCTTGCCCCATTTTTGCCACTAATAACTCTTTTTTATACCTTTTGCCCCTTTTTTCCTCATTTACCAATTTTTGCAGTATCTTAACCTCTTTCCTGCACATTTTTACCCTTTTTTGCCATTCCACAACCCATTTTGCTACTCTAACTCCTATTCATCACTTACTCTAGCAATTTTTGCAACATTTCTGCCAGTCTTAACCCATTTTTAAAAAGATATTCACTAATAATGGCTGATGAGTGAACTTCTGTAAAAACAGATCAAAATCAGATCATTCTAAAACTATTTCAATAGTATTTGTTTTTGGGATATACTTAACATCTGCAGACATGTGAAGCCAAAAGTTACTTCTAAAACCAGAACATCTTCTTTTCCTCCTTTTATGAATTTAATAATCTTCTGGGGGCCGGACAGGGAGCTTTGGCAGGCCTGATTTGGCCCTCTGGCCGCCAGTTGATGATCAACGCTTTGGGTGGTTGAAGTCTGCTGGCTCCCTGAAACAAAAAAGTATCAGTATGATTAGGAAAAAACTCATGAAATGGAAAGCAACACCATGCAAACATACAATGCCCCCAATAGACAGAAAAACACAAGCAGCAATCTTGGGTGATGATCACCTTGACTCTTAAACTAGTTTCAGCTTTTGGTATGCATTCATGGTCAAGTCATGGCCATGTGATGCCTCCCTTTATCAGTACATGTTCCTTTGCTTAAGGCATCTTTTGCTTAAGGCATCTTTCAACCATGCAATACTGTAATGACTGTTTTTAAGCAGTCTTAAACAGGCAGAATTGTAGCTCTTTCAAGCAGGGTGGAGACTTTTAATGATATGGATATTAACACTGATAACAGTGCAGGAGTTCAGCCATTTCACCACCCCCAAGGTAAAATAAAGAACATTTACTTTCCACAGGATCCAGGGGAAGGCCTAACTTTGGCTCCAATGCGGGGGATTCTGCGAACGATGACGGAGGAACCTCTGGGAATCAGGGCATCATCATCTTTGTACTCTTAGAGAAACAGAGAGTTGAAATAAGGTCACACAAAATGATTTATTTGAGTAAGGATATTATGAGACTCAGGCAAACATTAACTACCACGAGCAAATCTCTGGTTCTCCCATGTTTGGATAAGTTATACAACCTTTTCTGGCAGTGGGTGACATTTAAACAAAGACTGTAGCAAATATGATCTTATTTTAAGGATGTTCTTGAGGAGTCTATGGCTGAGAATGAGCTGCTCTTTAAAAAAAGCCTTCAAATTAAATCTATAGCTTTCTACCACAGCTAGGTAGCTAATAGGGCCTCAAAATTTAAAATGACCACAACAATAGCTGTCAAGTTGTTTTAACCATCCTAGACTGTGGACTGTAAAGCAAGTGTCGGATTCAGTCATTAATCATTTGACATTAAAAATAATATGAACAGAAAGAATCCCAGGAGACACATTAGCTGGCTTTCTTCTCTGGTCATCTTTCAAATACCAGAATAGCTCTCTTTGCACGGGTTGAAATACAAAATACTGAGCCCCTAGAGGGAAGTGCACTTATAAAAAGCTTCTAGTAGAAACCAGAAACTAACCCCAGCTCACCAGAGAGCTTCCCCTGCTCTTGAGGTTCTACGAGATAGAATGACAGAAACTCTCTGTTGCACACTCAATACTTCCTAGTTATCACAAGAAAATTTCCCACACACTGAAAAAACTTACTTGGGATCATAGGTATTGTTCTTGAGCTCACAGGATGGTCAATGACAAGTTGTAAGTGAAGTTAACTTTATGCAACATGTTGAAAAAATATACATAATGGTGTAGAAAACAATGTCTTTTAGGATATTATTTGCAGGGAAATCTTGGTACCATATGCTTGGAAAACTTGATATTATCTGGTCTGGAGGAAGATTTTACATTATTTGCTATGAAATCTTGGTACTATGAGCTTAGAAAACTTGATATTTGGAAGGAAAATTTTATATAATTAATTTGCTTAGAAATCTTGGTAATTTGTGCAAGGATATCTTGATATTATTTGGAAGGAAAACTTGACATCATTCCTTTAGAAATCTTGGTACTAGGTTCTAAAACTTACTATTGCTTGATATGTTGTTGTTTAGAAGAAATACCTGGTATTATCTGCTGTGAAATATTGGTACAATGTGATTGGAAAGCTGTATTAATTGGGAGGAAATCCTAGTATTATATGCTAAGAAATCTTGGTACTACGAAATGAAAAACTTAGTATCATTTAGAAAGAAAACTTGGTATTATAAGCCTCGAAATCTTGGTATTTTGTGCAAGTAAAACATGATCATATTTGAAATTTAAAATGTGGTATTATGGCTTAGAAATTGTTGTACCATGTGCTAGATAAACCTGATAGAACTAGATTATAAGCTATTTGAAAGGAAAAGCTGATATGATTTGCTTAGAAATCTGGCTACTATGTGCTTGGAAAACTTTATTATATTTGGAAGGAAAACTTGATATCATTAGCTTAGATATATTGGTAATTTAAGCAAAAAAAACTTCTATTATTTTAAAAGAAAAACTTTATGTTAATGGCTTAGAAATATTGCACTATGTGCTTGGAAAAACTTTGGAATGAAATCTTGGGATTATTTGCTAAGAAACCTTGATACTATATGGTTAGAAAACTTGATGTTACTTGATATTATTTTGAAGGTAATCTTAGTATTGTATGCTAAGAAATCTTGGTACTATGAGTGAGGAAATCTTAATAGTTCTTGATAATATCTGGAGGGAAAACTTGACTTTATTTGCTTAAAAATCTTGGTACTTAGTGATAGGAAATTTTGATATTACTTGGATGGAAAACAGTATTATAAGCTTAGTAATCTTTGTACTTGTAAAAGTAAAACTTGGTAATATTCTAAGGAAAACTTGGTATTATTAGCTTAGAAATTAATAGTGCTGTACCCTCAACTATTCTCTTTTATGTTGGCATCAGAAGCCCACAGATGTTTTAAAAATTCCCCCTTTATTTTAAGTTGAGACGGCACAGTGATAACTGTGGCAATCAGTTGATTTTTTTTTTTAAATATGTGTATCAGTGATTTGGTTCCCTCTGTGGTGCCATAGAACCATCTATGAAGGGGATCCTCTCTATGTCAGAATGGCTTATTTTGAGTTGATTAAAAAATAACACCTTTTTACATTCCAGTGATCACACAACAATTTAGAAAGACCTACTTATGGATATTATATTTCATTTTTACCCAGTTTGTCCAGTTAAAAAGCACTAGCCTAAATATTAAACACTGTACCTTTAATAACTTCTAATAATTATTTTTTTTAAAACTTTGGTTTCGTTTAAAAGATGGATTCCTGGTTCTGCTGTTTGAAGAAAAACGCCCTGCAGTATATATTTGAGTCACATTGGTTTCTAGATAGTTTATATTCGTACTGATTTATAATTATATTGAAAGGAATGACCACACCCATGGTCATATTTAAGCATATCATGTTTGACCCCTGTGTGTCACTCCTCCTTGTTATTTATGTTGTGTTTATTACAGTAAACCTTTCCAATCGAATATTCCTTCGCTATTTTTATCCCACCTCTCTGGTGGCACTGACAGGGCTGATCCTGCACCATCAGGCCGTCTGATTAAGAGCATGAGGCGTGAAAGCAACAGGAATGTGGCCCATTCATCAGAGCCTTTGTTACGGCTTGACTTTTCTGGACCCCCCTCACCTCACTTCACCTCCCCTCCCTAACGTTGATGTTGACGTAACATTTTTACCAGACAGCTGTCAAACCTGGACCACGTGCTTTCCTCTAAAGTTCAAAACTGCCATGATAAACACACATACATTATAAATACACACAACTGTGTCGTTACCTTGTTTGGTCTGTGCGTCCGTGACCTGTAGGTCAGAGAAGCGGAGCTTCTCCCTGTCCATGATGTAGCTCTTCAGGTCCATTAGCGTGATGTTCGGCCAGTCAAAAAGCGCTGTGTAGTTGTTGACTGCTGAGAAGAATTTATAATGAACATGAGTCATGCTGAAATGAGCAAAAACTCCTTCTGAGCCGCTAGAAAACCGACAGATGACAGTTTTTCTGCAGTTAAAGGAACCCCGTATCCTGCCAGTTGTAGGGTTAGGGTTAGGGAACTACGAACTACGAAGTTAGCAGCTAGCTGCCGTTAGCCTCTAGCGTCAGTTGAGTACCGCTAACAAGCTAGGTTGTTAATTAACAAAAGTCTGATGAAGTGGCTTTTAAAGGATGACTTTTCCCGGCGTCAACTGGAACAGTAACTATGGGACAAATTAAACGCTCTCAGTAAATTAAGATTTCAACTTTTATCCCTGCCTAAAGCTGCCTACAAGCCGAAGTTTTCGCTGACAGAAGCTTCCTGCTGTTTCAAAAGCAACGGCTCATAAACAAAAACGGTTTGATTTATGACAACGTGTTAGTGTTAAGCCTGTTTTATATGGCAAGCGGTGTTATCCTTTAAAAGCTAAGTTTGACTTACTGGAATTAACATTGTAGATATCTGGAATTCAATTTTGCCCAGTCAAAAAGAACATTTCAGACGTAGGCCACCGCTCAAAGGCTTCGCGCTGCAACACAAATTGCACATGCCTTTGCACATGTCCTGTGCCGCGTTTTGATCTCGGTGTCACTCCATGGGTTAGTGCTATTGCTTCACAGCAAGAAGGTTTCTGGTTCACTTCCTGGTCAGTGTTGAGTTTGCACGTTCTCTGGTTACTCCGGATTCCTCCCACCCCCAAAAACATGCTTGTTAGGTTAACTGGTGACTCTAAATTGCCCGTAGATATGATAGTGAGCATGCCTGGGTGTCTGTCACTATATGTCAGCAGCCAGTCCAGGGTATTATCTGCCTCTCGCCCAGTGACAGCTGGGATAGGCTTCAGCACCCTCACGATCCCAAACAGGATCATGGGTTAAATCCATCAGGATGATTGGTTAAATCATGTCTTTATAGTCCTTGCTTTGTGCACTGGGTCACAGTCATGTTGGAATAGAAAAGGGCATTCCCCAAACTGTTCCCACAAAGTTGGAGGCATTGCATTGCCCAAAACGTCTAGGTACACTGAAACATTAAGGTTGCCTTTCATGAGGCCTGGTCCAAACCCTGAAAAACAGCCCCATACTATTACCCAGAGGTGTGGACTCGAGTCATGTGACTTGGACTGGAGTCAGACTCAAGTCACAATTTTGATGACTTTGAACTCGACCTGACAATATCATCAAGGACTTGCAACTTGACTTGGACTTTGACATCAGTGACTCGGGACTTGACTCGGACTTTAGTCTGATGACTTGAGAATACTTGAGGTTTTCAGTGAGTGTGTTGAGTAAATGTGCCCCCATTCAAAGTATTCAACTAAGGCAGTGATACTCAACCCGCGGTTTTCGAGCCGCATGTGGCTCTTTGGTGACCAGCTGCGGCTCTTTTAAGGCTTACTTTTTTAAAAAATCCTCCCGAAATCCTCTATAAATATAAGTCCACACAAAGAAGACAAATTTTAACTTCCAAATTCAAATGAAAACTTGTATAGTATCACCGTTGGATGTGCGCTGGACAGAGGAACGTGCATTAAAGTAAGTCCGCTGGTGGCACGTCTCTTCATTAAGTTCATTCATAGAGGTGTGCTGTCTTGTGTTCAAACTGAAGCTTCTAATGCCCTCGTTTCAACACATTTCTTCAGTCACTCCCTGCCGATGCTCTCCCATACTCGTATTTGATGATGACTTTTACAATGTGCATCATCAGCAACGAGTCAAACACACACAGATCACATTTTGAAATAATAATATAATATATAATAATAATATAACTTGAGGTTAAGAACTGGTTATAACACCTTAAACCTAATGTTGACCAGTCAAACATGTTCACTTACAAACACACACAAACCCTAGCCACTCACACACCTATACATACACACACACTCACCACACAGACACACACACACACATTAGATGAGTTAAAATATCTGTACAGTGTCTTCAGAAGTTCATTTGTTGTTGCACCGCTTGGCACTGATTATATCCTGAATGCTATGTCAGCACTCTTTTTCTGTGTGATTAAGTTCTGTCACACTGGTCTTATTTATTTAAAAAAATAAAACAATTCAAAATGCATTCATTGTATTTGTCGAATTTAATAGATTGTTTCATTGTTAAAATGGTATTTTATTTGGTAAGCAGTGCTTATGACTTGTAAGGACTCAAAAATTTCAAGCCTATGACTTCGGACTTGACTTGTCTTTACTTGAGACTTGACTTGGACTTGTATGTCTTTACCTGAGACTTGACTCGAGACTTGGGATTAAAGACTTGAGACTTACTTGAGACTTGCAAAACAATGACTTTCTCCCACCTCTGCTATTACCCCTCCCCTCCTCCACCAAACTTCAGTTTGCACAATGCAGTCAGGCACATAACGTTCTCCCGAAAACTGCCAAACCCAGACTTTGCCACTCGCCTTAGCAGTCATTGACACGCTCTATAATTTTACATGGTCTTCTTCTTTGTGGCTGAGTTGCTGTTGTTCCTAAACGCTTCCATTTTGTAATGATATCTCTTACAGCTGACTGGTATATCCAGCAGGGATGAAATTTCACAAACTGTCTTATTGCAAAGGTGGCATCAATCACAGTACCATGCCTGAAGTCACTGAGCTCATCAGAACGACCCATTTAGTATCACAAATGACTAGCTGCTTTATTTTATACACCTGTGACAACAGGTCTGATTGAAACGCCTGAATTCAGTAATTTACAGGTGCGGCCAAATACTTTTGTCCAAATAGTGTATGTTTTGGAAGTTTCAATCATCATGCAATCATGACTGAAAGCTCTCATCATGATGTGTAGGGACTATATTATAACTTTTTTTTTTTTAGTGAACAGCTGATGCTATTATGTTCAACACTATGAATGGATTGAACTAAAAACAACCCCATGCCTTTTGCTACAACTTTTTTTAAGTGAGCAGGTAACTTTCATATCCTGTAGGTTTAAATACATTTGAAAACCAACAAATCTCAAACTGATGTGTTGATCTCTGTCTGGCATGAGAGCCCTCCATTGAGCTGCTCCTGCTGCCTGACTGCTGCACCGACACCCTCTTGTGGAGAAACAGTAAAAGGACTTCAAACAAGCATTTGCTAGTGCAACTTTGACACATAATAAATTGTCTTAATCTATTTCAACTGAATCAAGAACAAAGACCCAGAAGGCTTGAGTTTGATCAAAGTTTATTGGAAAATAAACCTCTGTTGCTATCTGTAGCTTACTGGAGCATGTCTGCAGAGAAGCAGGCGTGGAGGGATGACACAAGCACAGTTCAGCAATGACTCATCTGTCACAGTCCTCGTGAAGTCTCATTAGTTTGTTCTAAACTAAGAAGCTGAACAGAAAGTGTGAAATCATGCCTGGGAAATGGCAATAAAAGTCTTTTAATAAACTAAGATCCTTCCCTCAAAGCGCTACATTCTGCATTGATTTTCATACATGGGAAGAAACTTCAATACTGGAGTTACACATCAGATAGCACCCTTGGTTGTGTAATGACTATGACTCTGTGACAAAGTTTTATACCAATATGTTTATAATATTTCATGACTATTAGTATCCTGAGCTTTAAGTGCCAGCTGATCTAAATACTTTTTTTTAACAATTTATTCTGCCAAAAATAGAATTATTATAATAAACACTGATTTACAGGATCAAAACATTGCAAGTGTCACCAGATCTTATTGCTCACTGGCACCCTTGTTTCAAAAATAATAAAATTTGGTTATCAGCCATCATTGCAGTCATCATCTGTAAGTCCTTTCCCATGAACCTCCTCCAATATTCGTGTATTTTTTAATGATTATTTCTGACATCCCTTGCCTTTGAGCAGCAGGGTGGCCTTTTCTACTGATTTCTATGGTTGTGGACATTTATCTGACTATATTTGGTGTAAAACTATGGCAGAAAAAGGCAGATATTCCCTTCAAACTGACACCTGTATGAAAAGTTATCAAGCTGGCTGTGATGCTCAAATAACGAAGAGTCAGGCAATGCAAGTCTGGACTATCGCTTGTCTGAAAACATGCAAAAATATTCAGAATGTTTTTGTTTTTTTAATGTCTACAGCTTCGGCTATTTCATGGCTAAAATGCTCAGTGTGAATTCTGCTCTCAGACCTGGAGTATGTACAGTACTTTGAAAGCTAACAGATACAAAGTAGATGAAATCTCTGATATGAGGTGGTTTTCTTCAAATGGAATAATTGCTCTGCCTTGTTTCATTTACATAACTTCACATTGTTGATTCATATTCGTTATTGCTGTCAAGGGTAAACATTTCACAATGTGAAATCAGAATCAGTTAAAATGTAAACAAATTAAAGTTCTATAATATGGAAGCCCAAAGTGAGCATGCATCCAGACATGTGTTTCACTCAATTTTACGTTTGATAAATTAATTTTGTTGTTTTTCTTAGGGTCTATTACATAGCCTCAGAGTTTTAAAAGCACAAAACAAACATAGATAGGCTGATAGAGAGACATTGTAAACAGAGTCAACAGGACTACATCAGCTGTTCTTGTGTACAACTCACTGTGCACAAAAAGCAGATAGATAATGGCAAATGCTGAATACTGGCCCAATAATTGGCCAATCAACCCCTATAACTTAAGGGAGAATGGGGTTGGTTGTCACACTCATATCTCGCCACTAAATTTTGGTACGGAAAATTCCAGGATTGGTACTAAAGCTCACCTAAATATGTTCCTCTGGAGTAGGACAGCTGAACTTGAGATGAGAGGACTTTGTTTTTTTTTTGTTTGTTTGTTTTTCATGTCAAATTGAAAATATTCAGCTCCTCAGTATTTTGGGTTTATAACAGAACAGTTGTTACCCATAAATGTGTGAAGGGAAAGCTATACTTTAGATTGTTGTTAGCTTGCTAAGAAATTGTCAGACAGTTAGCCTTGATGCTAGCAAGAAAATCCAGTTGAGGATGGCTGTCACAGTCTCTTTGGGGTTGGTTGTCACAGCTGTTCAGGGGAAGGAATGGGAGAATTATTGGATTTGCTTACTTGGAGTGCACAGACCCTACATTTGCATCACTGTAACTCAGATAGTGACTGCGTTGCAAAGGCTATTATTGTTCTTTATGTTGCTCTAAGCTGATAGACAGGCATAAAGATGTTCCTGGTCATGTTCCTTGCTCATTTTGTGTTAAGATGCATTAATTTATGTTATTCTGTCAACTTGTCAATGCAATCAAAGTTTCAATATTAGCTTGGTCATCTTGCTTTCTTTTTAAGATTTTTCCCATTAAAATTACATTGTGACAAACAACACCATAGTATGTGACAACCATCCCTGTGATGGGGTTGGTTGTCACAATGTGTCACAGTGTCTTTGATAGTTAATTATCTCTTTGTGACAGTAAGTTGGAAAATGAGAGGGATACACATTTCAAGCCAACATCTTAAGCTTGAATTTAATGTAGGAATGACTATTGGATGATTTGATGATGAGCCATTCACACTAGAGTAAAAAGTGTGACAATCAATCCCGTTCTTCCCTACTCATTATCATCTGGATAACAGTAGTCATCCAGATGATGAGCAAGATTATTTCTAAGACCATCTCTGTAAAACCAAGAAAAATAGAAAATTTGCAGAGATTTAAAACTCATCCAAGTGTTGTCATCTCAGGCTTACATGAGTCAAATTTTAAGTAAAAAGCTGAAAAGTCCCCATTATCAGAAATCTGTGAGAATAAAATGTATAGACGCATGTCCTCTTGGGGCTTCCTCACATAAAACTAAACTGATTTAAAAACCAACAGCCAACTCATGCACTGAGTTTTGTTTTGTCATAATAACATAAAAAACATGCTATGCAACAAAAAGAAAATCAAGTTGAGTATTTTATGCAGTACATGAGGTTTCATTCTTTGAAACTAAACACTCATAAGTTTGACCCCTGTTCTGTCATAACTTGAAAGCTCCTGTGAGGTGTTATGAAGAAGACTGGAATAAATATTTATGCCTCTTTATGAGCTACAAAAGCAAACAAGAACAAAGTCTGATGTTTTTTAGGTGATTTTTTTTAATGCTTGAAACAGCTGCTGTTGCAATGTAGGTGTCAAAGTGATGAAACTTACAACAGAGACGCCTTATTTGGCGAAGATTCTCGGTCTGTTACACTTTGGCTGCTGAAATAAAACAGGATGAGTCTTTTTGTTGAAAGCAAGATGATTTCAAGACTAGTTTTAGGCCAGATTTGCACGGATAGGAGTAGTGTAACACCATTTGAGGCTTGTCGCAACTGATTATTGGTCCAAAAAGTCTCTAGAGCAATGGTTCTCAACTGGTGGGTGAGGACCAAAAGGTGGGTTGCAACGCCACTTTCAGTGGGTCTCGAATTGGTGCCTGGAAAATATTGCAGCAAAGTAGCAAGAATGTATAAAAATCCTAGGTTAACATGTTTCCATTTATTCTTATTTCACTCCATTTTGCAGAGAAATAGGTAAATTCTGGTGGTTTTCTCAAGAGTTTGACTTATTATTCTGCTATTTTAGATAGAAATATTATCAAGAAAGCCGATTTTAAATGTTTCCATAACAAAAATACCTCTCAGGAGCTTTAAGTGGAAAAAATTCAATTTGCATTAAATCCAGCTACAAAATGGCTAATCTCATATTTATTACTCTCCCTTACATAGTGTAATGCTTTCCCCTCTACATAAGATTGGAGCACAGTGGTCCTGATTCATTCGGTAAGTTGTAAAGTTTAAAGCTGTCCTGCATCATACAGCTTCACCGCCTGCGTCCAGTGTTGGTGTGAAGTCTTCACTAGTGCACCCAGAGTTCCCGACTGTACTCCTGAGAGTGTGTGCATCCCTGAAGCAGACAAAAACTACGGCTGGCCTTAAAGGATACATTTTTTAACTAGGCCTGCTTTGATGAGTTAGCCTGCAAAGTAGCTAAATATTCAGACAGCTTAAAAAGTGTGACATTACTTTCCTGCCAGCTCTTCTGAGATGTCACACTGCATAGGACATCGGTGTGAAGTTTTGAGTCACTTCTGTAATCTTCAGTGTGAATGCCAGTCACTTCAGCTGCACTGTGTCCAACCTGGCTGTAGTGCCCACAGCCTGAATCATGCCCTTCATTTACTGCAGCATTTGCTTGTCATCCACAGGAAACAGCTGTCTACTTCCACCTCTCCTCGCTTTTGTCTTTCATCATGTCTGATGTTGTCAAGCACGAGTCGCCAGAGTCGATTGCTTTTGGAAGACTGACAGACAGCTGATCCAGTGCTGAGTGCTCTTCCCACTGGACAGTCGCTTATCATCTGGCTGGTGGTGCTGAATCTCAGCCTCGTGCTACCTTTTTTTGAGGCGAGACAACCTAGAGAGGTGAGACAAGTTTAATAATACATGAAACCAAAACATTTCATAGGTCCAGCAAAATATCCTTACAAAGAAATTATGTAACCATACCTTGTCTTGCCAGAGAATTTAAAATTGATAGTATTTAAATCCATTGGACAAATATATGTTTCAACATTTTTTCAACCAGCAGAGGCTACTATCTGCTTTGGCTCAACATCAGTAGCTAAAGGATATTTTGCAATTTTACAGTCTGAATATTGAAATAAAGGAATCATATTTGTTCATAAATTGACTTCATGTTCATTTTCCCTAGAGGTCAACAGATACCTGGTTGATAACTGATTTTCAAATTAAGTTTTAATTTTATTTTGTCAATTATTATTTGTTCTGTGAGAAAATATTGTAATATCTGGAAGAAAATATGCTACAGGGGAAGTCAAAAGACAACTGCAGTGGTTCAAGTGGGCAGGGCTACATAAGGTGAAAAACACACTGAGGTAAATCTGCCAAATGTATCAGCCACAGCAGCCTAATGATCATTAAAAGCATCATACCAGAGAGATTTGTGAATGAATTGCAATGTCAATCCAAGACTTCTGCCCCTCTGCTTGGGCACTGAGCCTGGCAGCTGCACTCTGGCCAGACTTCACCGTATGGTCAAGGTGCATGCTTATTGCTGGAGTTCTTGTCTATTTTTCACTTCAACCAGATGCAGCAGGAACAAACAACTTACCTGCTGAAGGTGTGTTTAAAACCATATTACACTTGTCGAATGTCCTGGATGATTAAAAGGAGCAGAATGTGGCTTTGTCTCTCTCAAAGCAAAAACAGTTCAATCCCTCCTGTCTGTTAGCAATGCAATGCTAAAGATCAATAAAGTATCCTGTGACAAGTTCTTTTACTGCCAAGTCTGTCACAATAAAAGCCTACAATACTAATCATCATTGAAGACTTTTATTTTGAAGAGTAACATCAGGAAACGTGTTTTCAGCAGCAACTTCACAAAAACAACTCAACAACATAATTTCACTTCAAATGAACTATTAGGAATACCTGAAGTGTGTTGAAAGCTAGTTGAGAAATTGAAACTGAGACTTTTTTGGTCCAAACTGTACGTCTGCCATGATATAAATGTTAATGTGAATGTAGCTGAGAATATTGAGATTTTTAAACGCAAGCTGAAAACACATTTATTCAGTCTGGCTTTTATGTCGTATTTTATAATTTTTATGACTATACAGATTATCACAATCATTGTTTTATTTTAATCTGTTTTTTTTTTTTTTACAGAAAATTTTAAATCTTAATTTTAGGGTTTTGGGGCTTTTATTCAACTTTTATTCAAATCTTTCATCATTGTTTTAACTTTTATTTTTTTTATGCAAATTTTAATGTTTATTATTTCATAAATTCTGCCCTTTTCAGCTTTGTCTTTTATCTCTGTCTCTTTTCTTATCATTTAACTTTTTAATTGTTTTAGTAAAGTACTTTTGTGTGCATTAGTCTCTAAACCTTTTTACCATTTTAACTTTTTGTCAATTACTTTTGTACAATCCTGGAAAGCACTTCGAACTGCAAATGAATTTGTTTGAAAGGTGCTATATAAATAAAGTTTGACTGATTGATTGAATGTTTCTCTGGTGGCTAATAAAGAGGATTGCCTTTCTCCAGTGGGCATTTTTGGTGAATTTACCTGGCACACCCACAGCATCCTAGATTAAATACTACTGCCTGATTTTCCATGATTTTGAAGCTTATTTTTATATCCTTAAAGATGCTTTTCATGAGTGAAACTTAACATGGTGGTTCATAACACAGCTGTCTGTCATACAACAAACCTAAATTATAGATTTTATGTTACTTTACAGGGACTTTAAGTATTTATGCTAATACCTGCCTGTAATGATATCATGCCAATTATATAGTGCATCACTAACAAATTACAACACCAGAACTTTAATTTTGTACAATTCTAGTAAAGCTCAAACTATGTTTGTATCTGTTTTGATTCCACAACAAAAAACAAAACAAAACAAAACAAAAGAAGTAATATGCAACAAATACTGCAAAAATCTTGGCAATAACATGTTGCCACTGCTCTGGTGCAGTTTGAATAGTGTCCTCTCCTGCATACCTGCCCCACAGAAAAGAAAGAGTGGTTTTAAAGCTCCAGTATGTTTGTTTACTATCAGTCATTAAATTAAAGTAGAATGCATGGTTTAAAATGCCTGGCATCAAAACGCATCACATTCTTGATCTTTTTGCCAGCTTGACAGAAAGTCATAATTTATTCATTCAATTTTGAATGACACTTAAATAGAAAGAATACAATAAACTTTGTGTTCTGCTTACTTTTTCACTGATATGTCTGTGTGACAGAAAGGCAACAGCAGCATTCCCAGTGAGTCCTTTTTCCTCCACATCACTGCCCTGGGAGGGCTCCCTTCTCCTCTAGGACCGCCTTGTCACTCGAGGTACCCCTCAAACACATCCAGCTCCGTGTCCGTGTCATAAGGGACAGAGGCCGGGTCGGACAGCACCCCGAGGTCCACCAGCGCCTGGTCCATGTCCTCAGGCAGAAATACTATCCCCACATTCAGGACGATGTACTCCATGAGAAAGGCATAGTAGAGGATGAGGACGTTCACAAAGAACAGGCCCAAATAAAACATATATGGTAGCTCGTCCAACAGCGATTCTACCGAATCCAGCTGGGCATAAATTGGGTGTGTCATAGAAAAGAAAGAAAGCCACTGTTTGGGTCCTTGCGTTGGTGCGGGGCCAGGATGTGGCGGAGTGGAGCTGCTAACAATCTGTCTGGGGTAATGGGGCAGATGGGGCGCCCATGTCGGCTCGTCCCGACCTGCAAACCGTGATTAAAAGGTGTTTAATTTATCTGTCCGGTCCAGTAGACAACGCCAGGGACACAGGTGGACCTGTTGGTGTAACTTTCATAGCTAAAAATAACCGCTACAGTATCAAAATACTGCGTTAGCAAGCTCGACGCATTCCTGACATTGGCTCTCTTTGGGATTGCGGAATTCACGCCATGCCATCTGGCTAGGGCTAAAAACAGTAGCATACAATGCTAGCTACAACGAATGATCATTTCAACAAAAACGACTTTAAAGATACTGTTATACATACGGTCGTAACGTGGATTACGAAACACTCAGGAAACAAGAATCAACCGATGTCTTTATCTAACTGCCACTGCTAACACTTTTACCAACTGCATCAAAACACTCCCGACATTTAAGCGATACTTAAAGCCTCGAAATTTAATTGGCTAAAAGCTTGACAGGCTCGTATATGATTGGTCTCTTTGATGTCGATCATAACAATGCCCCTCCCCCTTGCTCCAGGACGTGTCGCATGGTTTAAACATCACTTTGCACAGCGGAAGTGTAGTTTGTTGGTTTTTTTTTTTTTTTTGTCTTTTTTTATAAACCAAAAGCCCACATACAAACAGCATTGCGTGGTTAAGTGGTTATGTTAGAGTGTATATAAAAAGATAAATAAATAAGCAAATAGATAAAATTAATATCAAAAATAAATTACGGATAAATAACACGAGCTGTTATTGTAGTTTGTATTCTTCTCTAATAACAATAAAGAGAATAATAACAGTAACTTTATTTATATAGCACCTTAAAAAAAGAGGTGTACAAACTGCTTTGATAATCATCATAATCACAAATAAGACAAACCCCAGAACATACGCAGACATTATAAAATCCAAGTGATATATTATGCCGTTTCGTCCGACTGAGCAAACCATTTGTCCTGCCGTTTTTAACAGAAGTACTATTTTTTTCACCGATTCTACTGTGCGCCATTATTTTGAACATTTTTAAAGTCATAGTATTTACTTTTATTTAGTATGGCAAGATGCCCAGCACATGTCTGCAGCGTTTGTACATCTCTGTACTGTTCAATAAAGTTTCAAACAAAAAAAAAAGAAGCCATCACCTTCTGTTTGCTAAGTAGCTATCTGCACGGTAAAGTGGGTGTAATGGAAGGATGCGGACCCCCAACCTGTGCTGAATAACGTGCCCGGTTTATCTCGAACCCCCTTAAAACCGTAACGATGTTCGGCCGGTCACGGAGCTGGGTTGGAGGACAAGGAAAAACGAAAAACATCCACTCCCTGGACCATTTAAAGTGAGTAGCTGGTATTCGATATGCTACCGTTAGCGTATATGCTAACCGGCTAAGAACGACTGGCAGTGGAGTCATTAGCTTACTTAATAATAGCTAAAATGGTACAAGCTAACGAACTGTTGCTGCCTAGAAGCAAAAACAGCGAATAAAGTCAATACTCAATATGTTATTTTCTTTACTGGCCAGTAAGGTCGATATGTTAACCAACTGGTGCTAGCTATCAGGTGATAACACGTCCTAAAACGGAATTTGTGCTATTCTGATGTTTCTGGACTGTAAAATCGGAGTGTATTTGGCCGTTTAGACTGAAATCAGGACTGAAGAGACTTACAGAGTCTGCTCAGGTGATTTCACTTTATCTAATTAGCTGCCGGAGCAGCAGAGTACAAGAACCAATTAGGATGGTAAGTTGTCTCACAACAACAGGTGTAACTAATTAACACGCGTAAGCTTGTCATAACAACTGAACTGTGCATGTCGATATGATACTAAACAATACTATGTTGATGTCTTTTTCGACTTCATGGCAACAGAAACAATGTCACACACACCCAATATTGGGGACTTTGTGTTGCCAAGGTAAATTTGTGCGATCAGACAATGTGTAAGAGTTTAGTAGTAATTTTTGATGGCTTCATCTCTTTCTCAATCTCCTGTCTTCCAAGTAGATGCATGTGGTCTTTAAGCACAACATAAAGTCAGAAGAAAACGCAATACAAACTTTACTCAATTAAAATTTAAGTGTATAACTGAGATGTAAATAAAGTGTAATGTGAGCAGTGTAAATAAGAAGATACGTGCTGCAGCATTTGTGTCTACATCCCCTCAGTCGTAAAAATCAGCCTGATAACAGTAATGGCAGATACTAGCCTGAAAGACTGAGATATTGGTAACGGCAGATTTGAACATTTCTTCCCATATTTGTGACCGATATTTTGGCTGTAACAATCTGCTTATGCCAGCTGTAAGTATTGGCTGTATGAACAAGTACGTTTGTTTTAAGCTGGATCAGCAGACCTACTTCAGCTGAAATTTTTTCTATATTTATCATCATTCCTTATACTTTAAAATCTGTTTTAAGGACTAGAATATGTTGATACTGATCTTCAAACTTTAAACTGAGTATTTTAAGAGGAAAAGTTTTGGGTTGAACTACATTTGAATAGTGGTATCAATATTGGTATTGGCTAGAATTAATTTGTAAATATTGGATATCAGCAAAAATCTACTATTTTGCAAACCTACACACAACTCTTTGTGCCTGTCTCCATCTTTTTTTCTGTATCAGGTATATGTACCATGTCCTGACCAAAAACACCACAGTGACAGACCACAACAGAAACCTACTAGTGGAAACCATCCGCTCCATCACAGAGATCCTTATCTGGGGTGATCAGAATGACAGCTCTGTTTTTGAGTAAGTACCAGTCAGTGAGCTTATGCCATTTCCCGCAACTGTGGCCATAGATATGCAGTAGTGGCCTATAGTGACAATGTGTGTTTACTTGTATGTAAATCTCGACAACCAATGTTTGCAAAGGTGGGCACTAAATATAACTCTGTTAGCCATTCGTCCTTTCACAAAAACACTGACCTTGACTCAGGATAAACAGAAGTTAACAGTAATGTTAAAACCTCTTGAATGTCCAACAGTCTTCAGGGCCATTGGCTTGTTTTCTGCTCATTATCACAATTATCCACAAAGCTTCAGTGTGCAAGCATTTTGCCGTGCATTACTTGAAAGCTATGAGTCTTGTAATTCCAACCATTTCAAGCTCCAGCCACAATCTATACATCTGTCAGACCACTGACAAGCAAACCCATATTTGTAGAGCCATTTAACCTTGCTTATCTTTGGATCTCTCTTGTATTCTCCTGATCATGATGTTCCAACCCAAAATGGTCCTGCTGTACTAGAAAGGGTCTCCACAATCCAAACCCAACAAAAAGTTTAATCCAAACACATTACATTCATGAATAGCTTCGAATCAACACATAACAACTTTGGAAGTAAGTTACTTATTGCAAGTGAAGCAGCATTTTCCAATCAAAATGCCCGGGGCATTTTGATTCATTCAGTAAGTTCTCTAAAGTATAGAATGTTCTTTCTATCAAAATAACCACAATAGAAAATAAATGCAGTGAATATTAAAGGTTTCTGTAATCTTTTTTTAAATTAACATTATCCATGATAAAAACTGGTTTCAAGAGGTTACACTGATAGTTTAAGATTAACGTTCAATGAATGTTTCTCAGCTCATCCTCTTCCAAGGTTTCCCACTCTTTTAACTAATCACATATTCATGCTTTTTAGCAGTTACACTCTTGTGAACTGGACTGTGTGTATTCAGTGTGTCTTGAAGTCAGTTGCGTAAGATGACTTGTGTTTTTACTACTCATGTTTGGATATTTTGTCACAAGCAAACTTTAAACCCTTTTCTCCACGTTACAGCTATCTTAAAGAATAATCAAACTAAATTAAGCAACCTTCCACCAAATGTTCCTTTTTTTAAAAAGCATTAACCTCAGAGCACAATAGAAGCCCGATCTTTGCATCAGATCCATTCTTGCTCTTCTTCTAATGCTTTTTGCTTTTACAAAGTTGTTAACATTGTGGCCTGCAAGGAAATTAACATCCTTTTCTTGGAAGCATTTTAGTAATCTTAGTAGATTCAAGCTCCTGCTCATCCTCAAGAAACCAAAGTGCTGTCTGGTTTTCTTGTCTTTTTGTGTTTTACAATTACTGCAAATGTCATTGTTTCTGTCAACACATTTCATGACTTTCATTTTTTTACGTGCAACAGGAAATGGCTTTGAAAGCAAAGAAACCACAGAGTGCTGAAAGATTACTTGATGCCACCAGGAAACCCTCAGAATAGACACAGGCTTTAACCGTCTTGTTTGTAGGCTTTGAATATTTGCATTTTTTTCATAACAGTGGTTTAATCTAGATCAAGACTTAATGTTTTTTTTTTTTTTAATTTTGGGCTTGTTATGCCTGTTTTGGGGACTATGGCCTCCATAAATGGCATGCAAACTAACCACAAGGCCACTGGTGCCTTACATCATACTGGTCTTTTTATCAGATTTTGTATTTTAGTGACTTTGATGCAAAGTGCTGTGGTGCTCTTGTCGTACATTTATGTATTCACAGTAGAGAGATAGCCAGTCATGTTTTCATGCTACTGCCCATGAACAGTAGCATTAAAACTGCAAGGTTTTTCAAAGTCAAAAGGGCAGTGCATGAGTAAAGGGTATAATACTGTGCTGCAGGGAAATGATGATTAAATGTAAATTAAACTGTAAAGATTCAGACAGAAAGAGATTAGTTGTCCTTAACTGGAGTCCAGTCAGGGTGTTGTGTGTATGGCATGTGTCATAACCAGGACGCAGCAAATAAAGCACATTTATCTTTTAGATAATTGGATCTCAAGGTCGTGCCATCATGAATTAAATCCCTGTTGTTGGTTTTTACACTTACTTTGTGTTCAGCTTCTTCCTGGAGAAGAACATGTTTGCCTTCTTCCTGAACATCCTGCGCCAGAAATCGGGACGCTACGTGTGTGTTCAGCTCCTCCAGACCCTCAACATACTGTTTGAGAACATCAGCCATGAGACCTCCCTGTGTGAGTGTTTAAATCTTTATGTCTTATATGTCAATTTCATTTAATGGGTTGTTTTTTAAATGCATTTTTAGATTTAAATTAGTCAGAATCATGTTTTGCTCAAGTTTTAAGCCCCTGTAAAGTGATGAAAAAATATGTAATTTATGTTTCTTTTATGATAGGCCAGTGTGTTATGAACCTGTGTCATTAATGAGCTGTAGCCAGACCCACTCACAAGAAAAATACAAGTCTCTCAAACTTAGAATAATGCTACAACCTGAATGGTGGAATCATCTGTCTGCTATGCAGCTATGTTACAACTCTCTTTTTTTAAGCCACCAGAGAAACATCACATTTATGTCATGACAGGCAGACGGTTAAGAGTTTTCCCCATAGCAGATGATGATGCTGGGGCTGCCATATTGCCCTGCCCAAATTAAACCAAGCCTGGAAAGAGGTGAACAATGTTCTAACAGCTTGAATCCAAAAATTAGTCACACGTAGATCTCAGTGTTCATGTTTACAGAAACCTTACTGCAACGTATCCTGTGTGTTTAGACACAAATTTTGGATTTCCTTTTACAAGGACTTTAAGAGAGAGTCGTGAAAGATGCCCACATTATGTTGGGATGTTCTGTACAGTGTTTAGATGGTCATGTTTGTTAGCTGAAGAATGCACTGCCTGTCTTTGCTGGAATGTACATAGTGTAGCAGCCTGCTGCATTTTGTGTTGTTGCTAGGCAACTGTAAACTCAGCAGATGATGTAATGTCATTTTGGCAGATATCTTACATAAAGTAAGACAGAGTGTCTTGATTAAATGCTCTGGTCATTTTTCATCGCTGTCTGGTTGTCTTTTTGACTGGTGATTGTACACAGCTCTCAGAAGTCTAACACTGTTGATCAGATTACAGCAAAACTAAAATGAAAGAAATGGAGCAAAGCTATCCATGCCTATCTTGAGGCCCACAGTGTGTTTTTTTTTTAAGTCACTGGGAACTCTTTGAACAAGTCTGACTAGCTTCTCTTCTCTTCTCTTCTCTCCTCAGATTATCTCTTATCAAACAATCACGTGAACTCCATCATTGTCCACAAATTTGACTTCTCAGACGAGGAGATCATGGCCTACTACATCTCCTTCCTTAAGACCCTGTCCCTCAAACTCAACAACCACACGGTGCACTTTTTCTACAATGAGGTGAGGTCAAGGAAGGAGGAGAAATAGAGGATCTTCAATGCAGCAGCTTTTATTGATTGCCGTCTTTGTCAGACAGAGAGTAAGGAGGATGAGAAACTGAGATATAAGAGTGGGTGATAAACAGGATGAGTTAAACAAGTTAGACAACCTGTTGCTTAGATTCATCAGCTTTTTAAAGTGGAGCACCTAAGCACCTTATGTAAAAGGCAATGAAATCACAAAAATTAGGTGTTATTTTTACTAAGTTCAAGTCCAAATTTTGTCTTTACTATCCATAATGATCAGTGTCATTGGTGTGGCAAAAAGTGTCTTCTGTCCTTCTTTTTAGTAGCTTTTAAAAACACTTATGGGGCTTTCACACCTGGATTGTTTGGGGACATTGCTCTGAAACAAAGGGGCATTCCCACTTTGCCCCTTTTTTTGCACATATGTGAAAACGACAATTTCACCCTGTCTTGGAACAAAAACTAGGCCGAGATGACTTGAGAGAGGTGGTCTTGGCTTGCTTTCAATCCAGCCCTAGTGTGGGTCATTAGCAGTGGGAATGCTATCGAGCCAGCAAACAGAACAAATCATTGGCTGTCTCATCACACTGCAGTAGCAGTCCAAGCAGTAGCCAGGCTATGGGGAAATTCTGTTTACATTTGATGATAAAAGAATAGAATAGATAGAATTGGAATAATAACAATCATTCATGGGCCAATAGGTTCTTCCCAGTCGTTTCTGTGCTAATTAGCATGAAAAGAAAAACAGGCTAAAGTTAGTCACCATCTTATCAGCAGAGTGTCATATCACAATTTTGATCTATCTCATTTGAACCAGGGAATTTTGCCCAAGCTGCTCTCTACTTTTGAATCCTGCTGTCAGAGCATCTCTGTCAAAACAGACAGGTGTTTCAGTTTTAAGATTGACCGTGTTAGTTGGTGGCCTTTAGCAGCTTATCTGTGATGCTGTTGTTAGAACAACTGTTTAAAACGCCATGTATGCTCACTTTTTTGTTAATTTTTATCTTTGCTCATTAGACCTGTATTTAATGAAAACTAAACAAAGAAAGGTTCATTAGGAAGATCATTTGACACCAGTCATACAACATGGTCACAAATTAAACTGTAACACAGACAGAGCTTTGAAAGTCCCTCTTTTAAGTATGCTTATCTGCCCAAATGTAGATAAGACATTTAACCAATCCCATTGCTCCAAATCAACCCACGTAGCATCTTGAATAAGGATGCATGATAATGGATAATCCCAGATATCTGATATGGAGATAATTACGAACTACTTTTAGCCAATGCTGATACCAATACTGATATGCACATCTTTTTGTGTAAGAACACCAAGTGTCTGCAGTGCAAAAAGAGGCAAAATAGAACAGAACTCAGGGAGGAGTGGGAAAGCAGACAGCGTGGTAGTTGTTTTGCATTTGGGGCTTCATTAA
The DNA here is from genome assembly GCF_018320785.1 of Cheilinus undulatus. NCBI lineage: Eukaryota > Metazoa > Chordata > Actinopteri > Labriformes > Labridae > Cheilinus > Cheilinus undulatus. The sequence continues at coordinate 11,591,006 of NC_054885.1, read as the reverse complement.
AATGTTCATGGCTCACGGTGGATCTCCTTGAGTGTGTCGTCTGCTGGGCAACCACCTATTCTTGATTCTGCACTTTGATATTTTACTAATATTTAATGATGATACTCAATATATACTGCTGATATGTATGGCTGATGTATTGGTTGTAAATATCAGCAGATATTTTCTTATCAGCCTATATTTATATCTATATTTAACTTACTTGGGTAATATCTGCCTACACCTGTATCATGTGCATCCCTAGTCTTGAATGCAGTGTGACTAATAGGCTAGGCATGGTATTTGTTTACTAACACAGCAGGCTGTGATACAGTGACGTAAGGACAGCCTGTTGTTTGGCTAACTTTAGAATAATGCAGTGTGAACACAAAACAATGCAAAAGAAGAATGCAAGAATGATCCCTCTATCATCAGAATCAGAACAAACTAAAGGAGCTGTTGGTGTGAAAGCATCCTTAGTGTTTCCTTAATATAAGACTGTTTTATTTCTTATAGATTACAAGACTCACCAAAGTGTTTCACTCTTGTCTTGTAGTTTCAAATTTAAAATAGCTGTTCCTCTTTTGCAACATTCATGTTTTACCCTGTGTGTGTTATCCTTTGTGTTGTAATAATCTAGAGCAACTACTGATGATGATGCTAAACTTGACTTTTCTTCCAGCAGTATCTAGTCCTCTCATTGGCCTGTGTGTGCTGGGGAAAGTTATTGGTGTACTGTTGATGGAAGCTTTAGCCCTGAAGTCAAAACCAGACCCAGCATGTAGACCTCAGGACAAACATCATGTGAATCTGTGTTTTCTTTATTTGACGACAACATACCTTGAAAACCCCCTTTTTTAATATTGCCAATATATGTCGGTATCCAGAGTATCTACCGACCCATAAAATGTGAACTTTGTTCTATGTCTAAAAACATTGTGCCTCTTGTGGTGCCATAACAAGTGTCATTATGATAATACCTGGCATCTCCATCCACAACCATGGGGGCATACAGCTGTAGTTGTGCTGCCACTCCCCTGGATAGAGATGAGCTGGGCAGGAAAGAGCTCATTTGTCTTTCATAGAGACACACATCAAAACAGACTGTTCAGAGGAAGGCTTTTTGAGCTGGTTTATACAGGGTCAAAAACCTCCTGTGGTGCTCGATTTTATGTTATACTTGACCAAAGCGTAGGACAGATGGGTTTTCTTTAGACAACAGGAGGCTGTGTTAGAAGGTGGAAAAGTGATAAATCACCTTTACATCTTACTTAACTTAGCTTTAAAACAACTGTAAGTAAACATTTAAGAAATTTCAAGAGGTAAAAGCATGTGAGAGAGAAAAGATATTTCCCACTTCATAATGATTGACTCATGAGTTATTGTAGTATGGATTATTGTCCTCCAGGGGGTGCTATAAGACAGCTGATAACTCCTCTGATCCTGTCGGTTCAGCATTTCAAAGACCACAGAGGACCAGCTCCTGGTTTGGGTTTGGTGTCAGGGTCATGTTTCTTCATTCCCTGCGACCTCTTTGGGGCTATTGCTCTCTGGCCCTCGACTGTGATTGGCTGGAGGTCGCAGCGACTGAGGAATGTTTGGGAACAGGATCAGGCACTGGCATAGAGAGAGAAGGGAGTGAGATGAAGAGCAGCAGTTCACACTTCCTAAGTGTTATGTGCTGAAATGCTTCCAATCACGTATTTTTTCTAGTTTGGCTTTGCATGAGTGTCTGTCAAGTTCTAGACCAGGTTAAAACACCCATATCTAATAAAACGGTGTTTACCATTGCTTATTATTTTTATTTATTTAAACTTATTTATCAAGGAGAACCTCACTGAGATCAAAAATCTCATTTACAAGAGAAATATCCTGCTATAAATGCAACTTCTGCAAAACAAGTTTAAACATCTTTTCAATATTCGCAGGATTTTTAAACTGTTTCTATTGGTTTTGTAGCATTTGGTTGGGTGCAACTTGTAAAATTGTTGACTCAGTTTTAAGAGTTTCTTTCTCTAGAATCATGTTGTAGTACTGTAATAACCTTAAAAGCTGTTCATAGAATATTTTCTTAGATAGCAGAACTAAACACATTGTTACTCTCTTTACATCTTCTAGCATTCTAGAGTTTGTCTCTGCTAGCTGCTTTCTCTCTCTCTCTCTCTCTGGTCTCTCGTTGCCTTAGTGCAGTGGTGCAATGCCGTGCCTTGCTCACCTGCGCCCCCTTTCTGTCTCCCACACACAGCACACTAATGACTTTGCCCTGTACACCGAGGCCATTAAGTTTTTCAACCACCCAGAAAGCATGGTCCGCATCGCAGTCCGCACCATCACACTCAACGTCTACAAAGGTGAGTGCCAGTATCATGCATGTGCACATGCTTAACCACACGCAAACATGCACACACAGGCACAGCACACTGACGGGATGCTGGGACTGCCTACCTACCTACCTACCGCCTCTCTCTGTACTCCTGCCCTCTTCTCGCTGCTGCTTCTGGTGCATGAGCATGACTAACAGGTAACGCTGCTACAGACATGGAAACACTAATCCAGGCCCTGAATGTCTTCTTTCCTTCTGTATACTGTTTAAAAGAAGAATGCCTCTTTATTTAAAACATCATTTGATACAGTCTTTTAGAAAGAGCTTCAAAGGATCCAGCTGAAGATTCAACTGATGAAAAGAGGTTCTTTATTTGCGACATCTTGGTAGTGCTTAGAAGGTTTTTATGGCCATCTGGGCCGTAATTGCAAACATGATATCTCAAGTATCCTTTTAGGGAATTTTCTACAATTCTTCATGAATGCATTAGTTTTTCTAAGGTACATAGTCTAGGTCAAAAACCACCCAAGCCCTTCTCCTTGACCCACCATGGTACTTTCACCCTCAGACAACTGAAGACCTCACTGAGGCATGTAACTGCCAGGTGGTTATTCTAGTTCACAGTCAACCATATTTTCTTTTCTGTAATTATTCATAATCTCTTATAGCTCAATAGCAGATAAGCATTAATGGGCAGAATAACTACAGCTCAGAATAAACACATATTTGTATTTATTCTGCAGATGGCCATCTGAATGTCTTTTAGTTGTGCAAACATGCCTCTGAGGAATCTGAGGACAAATTAAAGGGTTTATTTCCAACTGTCTACTTATACTAGCCATCATGTTGTCATTTATCACTTAATTTTGCTGTTCCTAAGGTGAATTATTGTTTGTTTGTTTTTTTGTGAAAGCCAGCTTTGGTGTGACCCATGTGTTAACCAGACAGGTGTGTCCTTTAAAAAAGTGGGGGACCATGTTCAGCCAGTTTTTAACTTTATAATCCTCCCCAAGCTGCATTACACTATTCGGCTAGACCACACACACTTGCCATCTGTGGTGTCATCGTAACAGTGCCGATTTCATTGACATGAGATCTCACAGAAACTTGTGATTAAATGTGACTTCAGAGGAAAAAGAAAAGGAAGACAATTGACGTCATCAGCTGGCTGTCCTGATTAATGTGTTATAGCTAAAGTGAAAAAACAAGGACAGGAATATGGGTGAAATCCAGGCTGAGAGGACAGCGCGGTCATATTTATGTTTGTAAAAGTACATAACATCCAGTTGGTGCAGCTACCCACTTTGGCCGCTCCCATTGGTTATTATTGTGGGTATCCTGTTAGAGGAAGGCCGATCTGGGGTTGCAAATGTCAGACATCTTTCAAATCTAGTATCCCAGTTCAGGGAAGCTCAGACTCAAGCATGAGCACCAAAGTAATCATTTTAACACCACACATATGAGGATTATTTGGACAAATAATCAGCCCCTGATGTCCCTTCAATTGTGGTTGAGGAAGGGGGGATTGGGCCTACAATCATGCTTTAAATTGTCTAGTGTGGTAAAGTATAATACTTGATAGCCAGCCCACGATAAAATCATGACATAGCCATTTTATGACGATACGTTACAGGACAGTCATATAATAAAACATCTTTATATCTGATGAACTGAAAAAAGACCCTGATTCACTGTAATTTTGTCACCTCTTATCATGCTTCATCTCTTTACTTACTGCTGAATTTACTGTTTTTAATTGACCTATGAATGGCACTAGTGATTTGATAGTTGTATCAGACTACGTAGGATGATTATATATTGATATTTAACTGATTATATATTTTCCCATCTCTCATAAAAGGGATATAAGTATCCAAGTACTGAACCATACACTTTAACTAAGACAGCGGCTAACAGGGAGAAATTCCAAGGAAGTTGAACTGATTTTTGAACAACCAGTGCTCTCTATTCTCTAAGAAATAAACTTAATTACAGCCATGCAATTGACCAGTAATCCATCCATACAGCTCTTTCAAGGCAGGTTTGTTTAATTCTCTTTTTAAGTTATGAACCTTGGCCTAAACTCTAATTTGCATAAGAATGACAGTTCTTCAAAATAAGAGCACTAAGAGCACTCAAACATTGTAGCACAGATTTCCTTTTCAGTGAGGATGCTCCTAGCAGCTAATTTCTAGTAATATATTTCTAATTTCTAAACCAGTCTAACGGAACAGTACCCTCAGAAAACAGTCAAATTGAGCACTAATCTTGTAGTTACTTATCACAACTAAACACTTTCCAAAGTCATACAACATAGAGCCAATTCTGTTGCTGTTTAAAGCACTTATTTATATTCTTTAACAACAAAGTAGATCGTTATTTTCAAAGCTGTGGAAATCTTACCATTTGTGTCATATATATTGCTGTGTGGGTAAACAATTTGAAATTGGTCTGCCAAATGTGGCTGGTTGTTGCACCATCCTTCGGTACTCCTTGCTGGTAAACGTCATATGCCTGTGCTGAATGTGGTGACATGTTACTCTGGTTGAGTGCTTGTTTACTTCCAGGCAGTAGATGCTGAAGAAAGGCACATTAACCAGAGCTACAGCCCTGGTTAGTGGAGGGTAGCTGGCACTATAAGCCTAGATAAAAACAAAAATAATAATGATTAGTTTAACTGACTAGAAATTCTGCAGATGACTAGCGAGGCTGACGGTATTTATTCACATAGTGGTGTAACTGCACACATTCCCTGCGGTGAATAGATTCTTTTCTCCTAAGGCTGTTTTGCTTTCTGCACTGTGCTGCCTCAGCCTCTGCTTCACTTTCTTGCTGTTTCTCAGAGCCGCCTTATCCTGGGGAGGTGGTCAATGCATTTAGTGGGTTTGGCTTTTCTCCACGCACCGTGCTCCTTTTCACTGTTAATAACATTGCCTCACTGCAACATACAATAAACTTTGGCATTCTGTCTGTCTCTGTCAATGTTTGTCTGATACAGCATGTGCACTTTACAAAATACAACTTCAGTAGACTGATGTGCAACTCCCAACAGTGACGGTGTTGGTTAGGACAAGTGGCCATAACAACATTAATAAACAGAGCCATATATGAACCTGAAACTAGTGATGTGGGGAATTTATTCGTGGGCTGTGCTATAGTAAGGAATCAGTCAAAGAAGGAAGTATGAGCTCACTTCTGCAGCTATTTCTGCAGCTCTGACTTGAGAGCTTTTTTCCAAAGACTGCTTTTTAAGATAAGACATGACTCAGACACTTGCAGTGTCACAAACTGTCTCAGTATGTTGCAGTGAAAATCATCGTAATGCTGAATAAGTTGCTGTTTAATGCTTCCAACTGATTCCTTATGCCATGCGCTGCAACAGATGACAATCTGGGAAAAGATTTCACTACAGTTATGACTTATTATGCCAAAAACTAGATATTATACTCCAGCTTTCCTTTGATGTTGTAAAGCATATTGATTCATGTTTGTAGTGTTTACATATCTTGCAGTAAAGTACTCTGAAAACATGAAAAGTTTTGGTAACTCCTTTTCCAGATGTGCCAGTGTTTGCAGTGTGTTTTTAAGATACCAGCAGGGTTTTTCCCAGCCTCCACCCCTCCACAGCCGCCCTCTTACTCACATTAACCCTGTGTCTGTTTCCCCCTCTCCCTCCTCCTCCTCCTCCTCTTCAACAACCACTCTTCCTCTTCCTCTCTTTGTCTCTCTCCTCCTCTCCCTCCTCCCCTCTGCGCGCCCCATCTGCCTAACTCCAGTTTCATGTAAGTTGGTTCCATTCATTCAGTCTTTATCTTAGGGCTGGGTATCACTGACACATTTCATTGCCATTAAGAATTTGCCCACACACACTACAATGTGCATACAAGCTTATTAACATCTAACAGTAGGGCTTGACTTTTATGAATTTTAAAACCTCAGATTTGCTGTTAAATTGTGTTCATTACACATTAAATATGAGTTGTCATTGATACCCAGCCCTATCTGTTTCTAATGGTGTATGTGTTTAAATGTGTGGATGTAAATATCTTTGCAGTTCTTGTTCTTTTGATCCATTCTTTTCCCTCTCCTACACACATGCAGAAGAAAAACACATGCCTTTTTAACGTTTTCTTTCTTGGGTTAATTGTTCCACAGACTTAATTTGAGCTCAGCCCCACATGCTGGTTGTTATTTTGGTGATGGGTTGGACAGTTTTGCAACAATTGTTTATTATTATTGTCTTATTTTGCTTTAGTGATGAATTCATACAACAGTGGTTAAGGTGGAATGATACTTTAATTTTTGCAAGCGGCAGCTTGTCTTCTCCCTATTTGTTTTTCAGGTTAATGTAATTTATCAGTCTGTTTTGTTACTCATTCACTTCATGACTCAGTTTGACTCCTGAATAACTAAAACTTTCATTTGGACTACATAACAAGGTTTTATCTCATGATGGTTAAGCAGAGGAATCCCCAAAACCTTCACAGATAATGTGGATGTTTTTTCTTTAGCTCTGCTGCTTTTGGTGATGATAAACTCAAACATACTGATAGAAACATGAAGTAAAACTTGTCTCTTCTGATATGTGTTTACTATGATCTGTTAACAAAAACATAAAAATCAGACTTAGAGGAAAGCTTTGTACACTTTGGATATTGTCATGTCTGAAAAGTACTACACCCATTTTTCATTACACATTTTTAACAATGACTCATTCAGTAATTGATGCAGTAATCACAGAGAGAATTTCTGTAAAAAAAACAATCCCCTCCCTTTTCTTGTAAAACATGTTATTAACATTACCCATCATTCAACTTGGGTATTTCTACAGCTTGGTGATTTGATTGGGGTGTGTTCTTAGTCACAGCTAACTACTGTTAGACTAGAGGAAAGATAAACAGCTACAGAGGTGAGATGAGCTCAGTAAAATCGTATTCAAAATTCCCACATATTTGAATTTTTAACATAGAGCCTTTGGACTAGAGCTGACTTAGATTAAATAACTTAAATCGAAATCCCCTTGGAGCCAAAAAAGGTTTATTCCAACATGTTCCATCTTTTATGTGAAAAATTGTTGAGATCCTGTTCATTTTTATACACTCCTACAGGGTCAATCTTTGACATTTATTTCTACTTTTCAACTGGGCTAAATTACTTCACATCAGGATTAGGGTTGTCACAATTTCAGAATTTTTAACTTAGAGTACTATTAAAAGCCAAGATTAATCAATATTAGGGATGTGCATTTCAAGGTATCCTTCTCTTTAAAAGTCATATGCAATTATTTGAAACTTTATGCTACTCTTTAAAGGAATTTACCTATAATTGGCTAACACAGGGGTGTCCAAACTGTGACCTGGGGGCCAACTGCAGCCTGCAGACCACTTTAAGTGGCCCTCTGCAAATTCTAAAAATAAAGTGAAATATGACCCGCATTAGAACAGAAAGCTTGTGATTGACTACACAGGCAATGCTGTTATGTTACACTGTAAACAAACATTTTGACATTAATTTGTTTAAATGCTTTTTCAAGGAGTTGGATTTTTCCTGATAGCTGATGTGCTGAGATTTCTAAATAATTTTAGCCAATATACCCTGATATTGATACCGTTTAAATGTAGTTCAACCTAATGTTTGAGTATAAAAAAACATACAAATTTCGCACACTCGAAAGTGTCAGGAATGATGAGAAATAAAGAAATAGAATTCAGCTGATGCGGGTCTGTTGATCCAGCCTAAAACTCCACAAATGTATTTGTTTGTATGGCCAGTATTTACTGCTGATAAAAGCAGATTTTTTTAGCCATACATTGACATTCATTTCTGCCAATATTGATAATTCACTTTCAAGCTAATATTTGTCAATACAGTTATCAATACCAATAAAACCATGCATCCCTAGCCTTTTTTGATGACTAACTTGGGACAACAGTGTGAATGGTAAACTTGACAACAAAAATCATAATATTAGTCCGTAACACCCTGATGGATAATAAAACAAGGATTATGGCAGTAAATAACAGCACTAATTGGCACTTAATTCCTCTACTATCTTCTACATCTAAAGTTCAAGTTTACAAAGCATGTCATACTAATCATCTTTAAGCACAAACAAACCTGAAAGTTTAGAAGATTTGCGCAGCTTGCTCTTTTTTGTGTCTAAATGTCTAAATTAGCTGTCAGAATCTGGAGCCTCATTTTCGCTCTGACCTAGGCAGATCTTGGCATAGGCAGGGCCGGCCAGAGACCCTCTGATATCTGATTGGCCGCCTCAAAACGCTTAACATTGGATTTTTTTTTACTTATCAGCCTTTTCAGGAGAGTTGTGCTGTAGGGTTTTATTTATAGAGGTGAGGTGTATCGAAGTTGCCCAATCATCTTTTTATTTTCTGGTGTGTGGCCCTCAGTTAAAAACGTTTGGACACCCCTGGAATAACAGATTTGGCATTAACTCTGTGCTCTTTTTAGCCTTAGAAACTGTCTGTTTATTGACAATACTACGTCAAAAGGATTGTGTAAATGATCCGAAACAACAAAATCGACCAAATTGACTTTCCTTAAGTTATCAGAAGCAAGGTTAGGGTTCTTAGCATATTAGTTCTGTCCCCAAGAGAACAGAAATCTCCAGCAACACTTGTAGTTTAAAGAACAACTTTATTAGACATGTTTTGGCATATAGCCTTCATCAGGGTCATGACCCTCATTAAGGGCATGTAGCCTTCATCAGGGCCATGACCCTGATGAAGGGTTCATGCCGAAACACATTGGTCTAATAAAATTGTTCTTTAAATTACAAGTGTTGCTGGGGATTTCTGTTCTCTTCAAGACTCTCCTCATCCTCCATGCACCTTGGTGAAGTTGTGCCAGATTTACCCACTTCAGATCTCCTTAGCTCTATCCTCAGACATGACTGATGTCATATTTTTATTATTTATTTGTTATTTAAAGGCAGTTGACAAACAGCTTTCAGGTGCAGTAGGGCCACTGTCCGGTGGCCGTACTGCATTACAACCAGGCGCTGGTTTAAAAGCATAAATAAACAGAAGATATACATATTTTTAAATTGAGATGATTTCCACATTAAATCTTCAAATTTTTAGAATTTATTTGAAAATCACTAATAACTTGAATATCTGAAAATCATGCCCAAGCCTAAATCCCAGAATGCTAGATGTTCTAATAAAAACTAACAAAAATACAACTCCTTTGGCACCCAATATCAGGTTATCTCATCTTTTATCACCAGAGAATTTCTCCAGTATGTTTGAATTGTGTTATACTGATATGGTATTTGTGCAATTTTTGACTCTTTCTTTGGTTTGCAGCAGCTATAGGTCAAAATATGGTTGAAGAGCTGTGGTTTTTTTGGGGGTTTTTTTGTCAGTTATTGAAAAGATTCAGAAATTTTGGCTTTATGTAGCATCAAGTGTGTTAGACACAGTGTGTAGGCTCAGATCACAGACTTGGCTTAAATATTAAGAACTGTTTAAGAAATTTAAGATTTCCAATCACCCCAGTGTCACTGTTGCTCCAATCTCATAATCAGCTGTTTTCTTACTTTCACTCCACTAATATTCCCTCTATGTTATCATAACAACAGACTGACCGGACCAATTCATGTTCTTAATTTGACTTTATGTGGTTGGTTAATTTCCTTATTTGCCTCTTTCTTTCTTTCAGTAGTTTTTGAAATCATATTTGTTACATTTTGGTTATTGCTGGGATTAAAAGATGTGTATGAATCTGAGTTTGTGTCATTGTAGAACATCCTTAATCCAGCTCTTAACCCTGACCCTCTTCTCTGCAGTGGATAACCAGCACATGCTGCACTACATCCGAGATAAGACGGCAGTCCCTTACTTCAGCAACTTGGTCTGGTTCATCGGCAGCCATGTCATTGAACTGGACAAATGTGTGCAGACGGATGAAGAGTTAGTGTCATCAAATTTTCTCTGGTTTATACTCTCTGCTGCCACCAGAGGTCAGGCCTGTTTGCAGTCTATAATTCTGGTGTGCATAACATGATAGAATAAGTCAGGGACATAAATCCTATTTTACATTTAATCATCATATATTTTGACTTTCTGATGGGTCGTTGTCTTCAGTTTGGTCTTGGAATCCTGTACAATAAATGCATAACACTTTCTGTTTCTTGATAATGTTACAGTCTCCTCTATCTTAAAAACATCTCATCCTCTCTTTTTTCTGTTACTGCCAGACATAAAAATAGAGGGAAGTTGAGTGACCTGGTAGCCGAGCACCTCGACCACCTCCACTACCTGAACGACATCCTCATCATCAACTGTGAATTCCTTAATGATGTTTTGACTGACCACCTTCTCAACCGCCTTTTCCTGCCTCTCTACGTCTACTCTTTGGTCAGCCCAGAGACGGTACATTGCCCACACTTGCAGGTCGTAATAAAATCAAAATCCAAATATATAATATTATAAATATATTAACAGACAATAACAGTTGTCTTTTTGTTCAAGTACTCAAATAAGGTGGCATTCATTTTGAAGTTAAACAATTTAAGGTGGAGCTAATAAATGTCTAGCTTTATTATTGACCTGTAAGAACATACCAGTGGTTTTGCAGCTTGCAGTACTGACAATTAATAACACAACTATTAAACTTAGGCTCTACTTTTCAATTTTTCCTCCCTATGAGGAACCTACAGGTGTTAGTTTATCAACCCTAAGGGAATTAAACTTCATCAGCTTAGCTCAAACTTTACAATGAGACAAAACAGCACTGCTTGTCCTTCAAGTTTTTTATCTTTATATATTTGAGATTTCTGCCATGTTAGACCAGCACCTTTTAGGAATTCATATCAACTCTGATGCTTTGAAATTCAACAGGGAGAAACACAAGAATTACCTGACAAAAATGTTGCAAGATATTTTCATGACCCCAACACTTGTGTAGCATAATTTGGTCCGTACTTTTGAAAATCTCCGAAAGCAGGTATGGAAATAAGTAGAGGATATTTTGCCGAACTGAAAAAAAACATAAATGTGTTTGTTTGTAATTCATTAAATGATTGTGTGACTCTATTTAATCATTGAAGTACTTTTTTGTGTTTCCTTTTGTTCTTTAGTCTGACGACCGAAGGATCAACCCTCAGGTTTCTCTCTACCTGCTTTCTCAAGTAAGTATCCTGTAATTCTCACAGCTACGGATGCAGGATGTTGGATTTTTTTGCAGATATTTACAGATTAATTTAGCCGATACTGATATTCAAATATGTATTTTTAACCTAGAACTTCAGTCCTTTTGAACATATTTTAATGTATAAGGATGAACAAAGAAACAAACCTGGGAACTTTAAACACACTTAAAAGTTAAAAGATTGTAAATGAAGAAAGGAAAAGACCTCAACCGAGGTAGGTCTGTTGCTCCAGCCTAAAACGTTACAAACGTATTGCACAAATGGCAGAAATTTTGTCAACATATGCTAATATTCACAATGAAAAATGTTGATTTTAAATATTGGCAGACATCAGTTTGCCTTTTTGAGCTAATATCTGCCAGTACCGATAATATCATGCATCCCTACTCACAGCCTTAAATATCTTCACTGTGAGTTTTTTTGTCAGTCTGCAATCCTTTCTTATTATTTATCATAAACGTTAAAACCTAAGACCATGGGTCAATGATCAAAACACGACAATTCTTCAGGCTAAGGTCTGGAATATCATCTCATCTAACCTGTGATGTGATTCACTTCAGTTCATAATGAACATTTAATATCCACAGTTTATTTTGAGCTGGAGGGTTCAAACAAAACAATAATAATAAAATAATACCAATAAATTAAGTTTTTTTCTTGTTGCAAGTAAAAGAAACTTTATATTTGATAAAACAAACATTATCTCTGAGTCTACCCTGTTCTTAAAGTTTGTTTTTACCCTATTCTTGTTGATCTTTTTAAAGTTTCAAATCAGCTCTTTTTTAAATAATTAAAAACACAATCAAAAGTGGTCTTAATTTCGTCAACTAAAACTATGACTAAAAATGTTCGTCGACAGCCTTTTATTCCACGACAAAAAGTAGACTAAAACTAATAAAAATAGATCTTTGATGACTAAAACTGACAAAGTAGGTTTAGTTTTTGTCAAGATGACTAACTAGACTAAAATATAATGTAGTTTTCGTCAGATATTCATAATCTGTGATTTTTTTTTCCACTGTGGGTAAATCTGTCAAAAAACAATGCAGCTTTATCTATTCTGCCTCTCAGCTGTACAAAGCAGGGACCCCAGGTTTGGCAGGGTGCAGAGAACACACTACTATGATTTGGTACCTGATTTAGGCAAGAAAATAAATGCTTGGATTAAAAGTAAAGACTAAAATGTGAGGACTTCTTATGGACTAAAATTGAACTAAAACTAAAAAGGATAGAAATGACTAAAATGGGACTAAAACTAAAATGCATTGCAGACTAAAACTAAGACTAAAATGAGAAATAGCTGCCAAAATTAACACTGCTTAAACACATGCTTTTCTCTGTCTTTTCCTCTTCCCACTCTGTTACTTTTCTCACATTTAGTGAGAGAAACAATCATTACTCATCTTGTGAACATCCATTTCATGTTTACAGAACTGCTGTGAATAGCAGACATTTTAATAAATTTTACAGTAGTTTTGTTCAATTTTTAAACATACGGTTGCTTCTTTTGTTGGTTTTATTTCTAAAAAAAATGCCAGTTATGCAATTTGTAGATAAATTACCCAGGTAGATTGGCAGGGTAATTTAAAGTAAACTAGTTCAATTAGGCATAATAGTTACACAGAGCAGTTTAAAGAATAATAGAGAAGCTTTTTTTTTTTTTTTGTTTTTAAGATTTTAAATCTCCGATATCTCTGCTTTTCAGTGTATTTGTCACTTTTATTGGTTTATTTTCCCAACTGAGGATCTCTGCATGTTTTGCAGGTGTTTCTGATCATCCACTATCAGCCGATGGTCAATGCCCTGGCTGACGTCATCCTCAATGGAGACCTGTCTGTCTTCACCCCGCAGCCAGACACGCACAGCACACATAAGAACACGGTAACAAATGCACAGAGCACTAACATGATTTGTGTGCACACACAAACACAGACACTGGGGAAGTACAGTACAAACAGACCTACACAGGTGACCACATAGATGTTGCTCCATTAGTGTGTGTTAGTGGTTATGAGACTGCAGGGTCATGTTGTCTGTGTGATTCATGCACAGCAAGGCAACAAAACACAAATCAATGCTGTCGTTTTTCTTTAATTCTTTTTTTACAAACACCCTGTAATTCTTTATATTTCCTTTATTGTGATTTCCCGTTTTGTTTTTCTTTTGTTTCTCCCTTCTTGTCCCCACCTGACTTCCCTTTCCTCTAACTCTCTGTCATGTCTTCGGTTTCAGTCTGTCCTCCCCCGTGTCTTAACTTTGTGACCATCTGTTTATGTAGCCAGGTGGGTGTGCTGAAGTAGTGAGCGTTTCTAAGAACCCCTGTGGTTATTCTCTGTGCTGCATGCAAGTGTGTGCGCCAGACCTGTGGTTGTTGTTAGAATCAGCCTACCTTTTCAGTGAATGTGAGTTCAGGTGTGATGTCTTAACAACTTCGGTCTACCACAGCAAGAACCAAACTTTTACCTTTGAGATCCACATCATTTTTGTCTTTGACATTTTAGGACATTTTTAAAGCTCTTGTAAAGACTTTTTGGCTGCTTATGACACCGTCTCAAATTCAGGCTTAAGCCTCTCTGTATCAGTTTTTCCCAACCATTTTTCCTTGGAGCCCCCCATACATGTACCTAAGAAAGTGGAGCCCCCAGGACCCAAGAGAGAAGAAAACGTGGCATGCCGCCACGAAAAAAAAACAACATAGATTTTACTTGTTTTACTGATAAAACCCTATAAAGAGGCCTATGCATGCTTTTCTTATATAAAGATGTTTATAAACTGTTTATTAACTGCTTTATCATGGTTTTAGTCAATGTTTGCAGATCAAATTTGGCAGGCTTAAAGCAGACAAAGCCTTGCTCCCCCCATCCCCCTACCCCCCAGACCCCTGGTTGGGAACCAATGCTCCATATGACCCATGAAGATTGTTTTTTTTTTTGTTGTTTTGTTTTGTTTTGTTTTGTTTTTTAATCAGATTTTACTTAACCGTTATTTAACTATGAGGGAATAAACCTCATTGTGATTAAAATTTTTCTTTCATGAATATCCTGGTCGAGACCAGTAGCAGAACAGTTAAGTTTATTTAGGACCTTTTTGTGAAGAAACACACATGGTATGCGGCTTTAAGTAATTCTTGTGGCTGTTCTGGGATCCCCCTGCCCTTCCACAAGCCTATGGGGAAAGCATTAAACAGGTTCCTGGTCTTCATATGCTGATAAAGAAAGTTTAAGACAGGGAGAGAAGCAGCAAAAAAAACCCAGAAGCAGAGCAGGCATCAATGACAATAGAATGACATTGACTGAGTCAGAAGCAGAATGAAAGAGGAGCTGGGTTGGAGAAGGGTTGCAAGAGCAGCTTGCAGATGGAGCTGCAGAGCATAGCCAGGCAAGAGCATTTAAATAAGGCAGCATGAGAGCGCTTAGCCAATAGTTGGCTTAGAGCAAATCAGCTGGCCATCAGCTGATGAGGGTTTGCGTGAGAAGAGCTGATCTCAATTATGGCAGCAGTTGATTCCATGACCTGCCTGAATTTATGCTATATGCTCAGTTTATAAAGTTACACACAGATAATGAGCAATACAAATACAATTTCTAACACATGAGAAATACATTAAAAAACAATGAGACCTTCAAAAGGACTGAATGAATGATTCTCACCATTTGCAAAGTGTTTTCAAGAGTTTCTCCTTCCTAAATGGAGGTTTTAAATCCCACTGTGCTGAAAAAAATGGCTTTGTTTCTGCTGTTATCACTTGGCTGGTTAAACTGAAGCCATACCTTGTACATTCATTTATTCATATTAGTCTTAATACTTGTTAATATTTATAGAAGTTTTTTTTAAATAGTTTTCCCTCTCTCTATTGTGTTGATTCATGTTACTTCTACTTTGTAATTTGAGTTTCATGATGGATTTTCTTTCTCACTGGCTGCAAAAGAAATCTACCTACTGGTACAAATAAAGTAACCTGAACCTTGTCCATGAACATGGTCAGCTGAAATTCCCAAGTTAATATGATCACTAATTAAACCAGAACACCAGGACCAGTATGTCCATGTGCAGAGGAAAATGAAACAGAAAAAGTGCAGACAGTTTAATCTCATGTTGCTATTAAGTTAGTTCTGATCTCAGAATCAACATTATGATAACCTCAAGTGTCGCCATGTTTGTAGTTTACATCAAGTAGTTTTATACAGCCTGCATGCGTTATGTATAGGCATGCACATTTACAAGTATGCTCACGGTAGAGGAATAGTGCCAGTCTCATAACCTATGCCCATTCACAGTTTTTTTCTGTTTTTTTTGGCACTGGCAGCACCTACCTTTAATACAAAACCAAAGTATTTAAGCATTCTATGTCCAGTATCCCAAGCCCAAAAATACTTTCAATTTCAGCTGCTTTTTGTCACTGCACACGCAGCACTCTTGTTTGAAAGTACTTCAACTTTTTGGCAACCATTGAACTCATTAGTGTCACTTCTCCCTCATAAACATTTAAAGGAACAAGGCTTCTGATATCAGCTTTGTCAATAACATGGTGGAGGAGAAACTGATACAACTTGTGTTCTCAAGGGTAAAATAACAAGGTGTAGAGCTGCTGCTTTGCCAGGACAAGATTCCTCTATGCCAGGGGTTTTACGCTTTGTTTTACTGGGGCACACCTTAGATCAAGCCAAATTCTCAAAGCACAGCATATTCATATCCATGCAAAATAGCCTCTCTTACATTGATCTTTAGTTGTTGTGTAGTTGTAATAACATGCATGATATCAATATTTGCAGTTAATATCTCAAAAAGTCAAAAAGGCAGATATGAAAATATGTTTATGTACAAGTAAGTTTGTGCAGATTAAATCAGAATCGACTGACCTACCACAGCTGAGGTTTTTCTTTATTATCTGTGTTCCCTCAACTTTAGAGTTTGTTTTAAGGACTAACATTTGGGTCTGAACTTCAGCTAGTTTAATTTTCTACAATGAGAAATGTCATGTCAAGTACTTTATCAGGATTTCTTGAGGAACTGGCAAGAAATTCTGCTGTTCAGTGAGAATTTATTTGAATAATAGATCAGTTATAGTACGGGAATTCTGTTTCATGCATACCTTGTTATTGTTGCCTTTTCTTAGCCATATTTCCTTGAATAAAGGACACTTTTAAGCCACTAACATAGCTCTAATGGCCACTATTGAGCGAAGCAGAAGTAACAGGCTGGTAAGAAGCAAAGAAGCTGAGGTTGAAGGCGCTGCCAGCACATAAAATGCTTCCACTAAAACATAAGCGCTACTACAACATTTTAAAGCCTTTTTGTAAAACTGTTAAGAGAGTAAAGGAGAACTGTAGTGTAAGCATACTGTAAAAATATTTGTGATCTCAAGAGAGGTGGTTCAGTTCAGTTGAGCAGTCAGTCTTGAGATGGTTTCAGTGTTCTGTGACATTTGGAAAAGTATTCTCCTCCCTGCTGTTTTGGCACTCTTCAGCTCTTAAAGCTTTTATGGCTTGCCATGACCCAGTGCTAGTTAGAATACTTTTCTCTATATAAGAGTAAAACAATGTTTTCTTATTTTGAATAGAAAACAAAGTTAAGTGGTGTGACACCATTTATGAAAATGGAACCTAAAGTTATGTGTCTTAGTTCTAACCTTTTACATGTATGAATGCATGTAGGAAACATGCTTTTCCCCAGAACTTCCCTGAGGAGAACTCCTTATGGTGAATAGAAAACAGTGAAATGTTACTCAGAAGTATTCTTTTGCATGTGCATGCTGGATGGAGGATGTTAATAGTTTCCACCACATCAGATAGAACAGCTGCTGTGTTTGTGTTTGATTTATTATAGATGAAACACACACTGGCGGGGCATGGGATCAGTTTCTGCGCAGGTGGTCACATAGTACTTCCTGTTTGTCTGTGATGTGGCAGGAAAGAGGTCACATGATGGAACAGTGACAGAGCTCACCTAACCTAAATCTCTTTCCTGGAAGAGGAGAAAAAGTGCTTTTTTTTCTCTCACTTTTTTAAACACGTGTTTGCTTGCAAGTGCACCAGATTGGTACAAGGTGACAACATTTGCATGTCTGTACTGAAGTTTCTTTTCTTCCTTGAGCACATGCAGCTGCTTGTTAAGCCTGCCTGTAAATTGCATTGTTCTGTAATGTGATGCTTGGTGTTGTTGTGCAGGAGTTTGCATGTGTAGGTTTGTCTTATACGCTCCCTGGACTCCATTAATTTCTCAGCATCGGCTCAGAGTGTGAGCGGTTTACCAGAACATCGTCAGCTCACAGGTGCAACACACACATACACTGATACAAGTCTGTGGTTTGTGTCTGAAGGCGCACAGTGTGTTTTCATCAGATATGATCCTTAAAGCTCTTACCCATCAATGTTGATGCAGATAAGTATTTTTTAACCATCATATCAGCCCAAAGAAAGGATAAAACCATCTTTAATAGGCCTGTAGAAATTAATTAAGAAATTGTAAGCCTATTATACCTCTGTAAAAGTGGATAGAGAAGTATGCAGCTTTATTATGCTAGGTTTGTAGTTTGCAAATAAGGCTGACTTAATATAAAAGACATACTGTTATAAACTAGGGTTTGTCACAATACAAGACTTTTTAACTAAGACATGGTTCTAGTAAAAATCAGGCTGTACTGAGCTCATGAGTTTCAGTTTTATTGTTGTCACAATATGAGCTTTCGTGATAAATGTATGACGAAAGTCTGTATTTGTCAAAATGAAAAAAAACTTCAACTAATGCAATCAAGCATTGTTTTCTCACTCTGCATGTCAGCTGTTACAGCTGCAGTTTTCCTAAGTATTTTTCTTCCTTGTAAACTTAAAAAGTTAAAAAGTCAGGGCGCAAGTGGCCTAGTGGTTTGAGGCACACCCTATGTACACGGTCAGCCCAGGTTCAAATTTTGCCTGTGGCGCTTTTTGCTTCTCTCTCCCCAGCTCTCTCATCCCTGTTTCTGATTCCATCCATTGTCCTCTTCTGCCAGTAAAGGCCCAAAAAGCACAACAATAAACCTTAAAAAAAGTTTAAAAGTAAGGAAACTTAAAAGTAAGGACATTTCTGTCTGGTAAATGAGTTCCTAATAAATCTTACATCATTGAAAAGCCTGTTTATTTCCCTTTTAAATGATGCCAAATTTGTAAAGAACATGCATTTGTAGGTTGAGTATCAGAGCTGAGTATGTGGGTTGCGCCCATGGAAAACTTGCCAGATCTTCTCTGCCAGTGCCAAACACTTTATCTTGCTGTTGCATTTGACTCTTGTTTTGAGCTTATAGTACCCCCAGGTAAAATCGGGCGTCTGATGGCACCTGATTGCCTGTGCGGTTGGGCAACTTCAAGCTGGTGTTCTGCAAAACCAAGTTGTGGCATTACTTGGAGTGAGCCCTTGTACCATCTTCAAACTGAAGACCAAGTTTAACAGAGGGTGGGCGCCTTAAGGAGACGACACCCAAAGAAGACCGTTTCCTTAGCCTGTCAGCACTTAGGAACCGTCTTTTGAGCCGTCATGATCTTGAGATAGCTATGCATGCCTTAATAAGTTCCAGGCTGGACTACTGCAATGCACTTTAAGTTGGCATTGTGCAAAATGCATCTGCATGTCTTATAACAAACACAACCAGACGAGAGCACATTACTCCCATTCTCTTTTCCCTTTGTTGGCTTCCAGTCCATTTTAGAATTGTTTTTAAACTTTGTTTGCTTTTAAAGCTCTGAATGGCCTTGCTTACCCTATTTATCTGGGATTTTAATTGTTCGTGGACACGGCAGGACTTTGAGGTCATCCACCCAACTTTTGTTGGAAGTCCCCACTTGTAAATATAAACACTGGGTTGACCGAGCCTTTTCAGTTGCTGCACCCAGGCTCTGGAACAATCTCCACTCTCATATGTGTGTTATCTCTGACTTGGGCCTCTTCAGATCCTAACTTAAGACTTATTTATTCACAATGGCTTGTAATACCTTGTAGTGCTGTGAGTGTTTTATCCTTTTAGTCTGTATTTATAAATGCTGTTGTTTTTTGTCTTTATGGATTTGTCTTGTGCTCTTTTTTTAATGCTATTTGTTTTTTTGTAAAGCACTTTAGTCACCTGTGGGGTGTTGTAAAGAGCTATATAAATAAAGTACATTTACATTTACATTTCTACAGATTTGTAGTCAAGGTTTACAGGATGATATGGCTGACGGCATTGCCCAAACTATTCAGAACAGACTGCACATCTCCAATCTGTGGTCTCA
The DNA here is from genome assembly GCF_018320785.1 of Cheilinus undulatus. Taxonomy (NCBI): domain Eukaryota; kingdom Metazoa; phylum Chordata; class Actinopteri; order Labriformes; family Labridae; genus Cheilinus; species Cheilinus undulatus. The sequence goes on along the minus strand of NC_054885.1, from coordinate 11,571,292 downwards.
TAGGGCTGCCAGGACGCCTGTCATACTGCCTTTCACTGTCAGGCGCGTTTGTGCTGGTACTGGCACCACGTGCACTGGACCCTGAACATGTGGAGGAAGGTTATGTTTAGCGGGGAGTCCAGATTCTGCCTACAGATCGTCGGGGCTAAGTGTGGAGAAGAAGCCAAGAACGTTATGCAGACTGCTGCACCCATAGAGTCACATCTTTTGATGGAGACAGTGTGATGGTGTGGGGCAGCATCTCCCTCACTGGAAAAACAAGGCTTGCCATCATTGGAAGCAATCTCAATGCAGTAAGATATCAAGATTCTGCAATCCCATATCTCCACAGTCTGGGGCCATACTCTATCCTCCAAGAAAACAACCCTCGCCCCCACAGAGCGGGGTTTATCAGAGACTACCTCCAGAATTTGGAAGTGGTGAGGATGGAATGGCCTGCCAGCAGTCCTGACCTTACCCCATTGAACACTTGTAGGATCAGCTTGTGCTGTTCGTGCCAGGTTGACCAACACAACCACACCGACTGACTTGTAGTTGCAGCCTTAGACTCAATATCTGGAGTCTTATGACACAGATTTAGAATTTCTTGTAAATGTCAATATGATAACTTGGTTTTACTGTAAGTCAGTGTTGATATCCTGCTTAGCATCTTATCATCCACCAGCTGCTTCCTGTGTCTGTATGTGTTTGGTTTGAGATATTTCAGAAGGTGGTTTGTTATAGTTCCAGCACAGCCAAACAGAAGTGGCATCAAAACCATCACTCATGTGTGCATGTATGTGCATGGTCATTTTCTCCTCTGCTCTGAAGTTTATCAGGGAGGAAGTGGCTTGTGTGTTGAAACAGACTTGATTACAAATTAGTTCACCGAGGGTTTACTGTAAGACTTTGCATTTGTGTGTTAGTCTGAGCAAATAAAGGCACATGAGTTATGTAACTGGGTGTCTTTTTTGCATTGTAATGCATGCTATCAAGTGTCTTTTTTCTCACACATCTACCTGGAAAGGGTTGCAGCAAATTTGCTTTCCTGAAATAGAACAGTTGTTCTCAAGTTTTCTTGCATCTGTCTGTGTTTACGCAAAAGTATCAACGCCCAACTTTAACAAACACCTTTTTTTCTTATATGTTTTGAACCATTATATACTATTTTAGGCATTCAAATTTTCAAATAACAACTGCTTCAAACAAAAACAATCAAAAATTAGTCACAATTTTTCTTAAGAATCAGAAAGGAATGCTGTAGCTTAAAAGATCTCCCCTTCATGCTTCTTATGTCTAATCAAACCTTCTCAATCCTCTCCATCTCCCTCTAGGCTAGCTCAGGAGGTGTACGTCGGTTCGCAAAGCCCCCAGAGTCCCTGGAGCGCTCCCTGGAGCTGTCCCGCCACCGTGGCCGCAAGAGAACCCAGAAAAGGCCAAACTACAAGAACTTAGGCGAGGAGGAAGACGACGACAGGGCCGGGGGAGGAGGAGGAGGCGGCGGCGGTGGAGGAGGAGAGGAAGGCTGGGATGACGAAGGCCGAGGTGGAGAGAGGGAGAAGGGAAAAGGTACAGAGGGAGTAGGAGGAGGAGGAGGAGGGAGTTCTAAGGGAAGCAGAGCGAGTGGGGAGACGGCGGAAGGTGAGTGTGTGTCTCATTGGACACAGCAGTACAGGACTGTGTTTTTGAGTCTTTCTTTACTCCCATCAATCAGACACAGTCTGCCACGATGCACCCTGGGTGTTTAACAGCCACCACAGCAGTATGCCTCATCTCCAAACATTAAGAGAGAGACTAAAAAGTTAATATAATTCTTACTTCATTGTGTATTTTCTGTTTTGCTTGATTTTTAGATACCTGGGGGAAGTATTCCAACATGCATATGACTGTTCATGCATTTATTATTTATTATAAAATCCATTGATTTGTATGTAGCTTTATGATAAGGGATGGGAATTACTTGATAACTTACGAAATGACACAGTGCAATGAGAAGGGGTGCAGTATATCATATAATACAAGTCTATCTGACATTGCCCCCCTTTCAGCCTTTTCTATGGCTGGTTAACTTCGTTTACTGTAAGTCTTGGAATATAAGTCACCCCGCTGAAAATTTCTGGGATTTTTTTTGCTTTTTTTTTAATCTCTTAAGGTAAATTCTATACTACTGCAGGCCAATTTTCTATTCATTCAGTCCACCATGTTCCATTTATGTGAAGCTGTGTAGCCCTTGTAGTACCATCTGTTTTTCACTTTACAGAGTTTGTGCATCTTCTAGTTATATTACGGTGGTTGGGCTCTCAGCCTGCAGTGATTGTAGTGAGAAAGACTCACCCCATGAGTTGCCCTGCCTTCGCTGCTTGTCACTTGTTGAATTTACTGAGGAGAATTTCCAGTCAAACAGGCAATCCTTTTTTAATGCATGGTCATGCTCTAATGAGGAAGAAAAGCTGTTAAAAAGTGGCGTCACCTCCTGTTTGTTTGGTCTCTGGTCCACGTGCATTACAGAGGAAATGGGATAAATTTTCAGTCATGTCAGGCCTTGTGTAATGTGTGACAGTGTTTATTTAGTCGACTCAAACTGTGACTAAAAATGTTAGTCGCCTATGTTTATACGTAAGAAAGACAAGACTAAGACTGACTGAAAATAGATCTTTGATGACAAAAATTCTGAAGAAAAGTAGGTTTAGTTTTCATCAAGGACACTAAAATGAGACTACAATAAGTTTTCAGATTTAGGCAACGAGAATTATCATTGTGACTAAAACTATTGACTAAAATGTGAGGACTTTATATGGACTAAAATTAAGCTAAAATGTTGTAATGTTTTTGTTGACTAAAACTACACTTAAACTATAAGGGTAGAAATGACTAAAATGTGCAGAAAACCTATGAACATTTTATCCTTAAGACTAAGACTAAAATTTGAAATGGCTGTCAAAATTTAAACAAATGTGACAGTGGCAGCTACACACTTGTGGTAGCACTTTATGCATCATGAATTAGTAGTGTGATGCCTTAAATTTGCTTAAATCTATTCAGAAAACTTTTTTAAAATGAAAATGTAAGTTTTTGATTGTATCACACAGGTGAGAACAACGATCTTTTACGGTTTTGATATTGATATTGCATCCCACCCCTACTCATGAGCACGAGTAAGTTTTGTTTCAGGATGATGCATGATTCCTGAAAAAGGAACTTACAAGAATTAAGGTTACAAGAAGAGAGTTTAAGTTAAAACTTGCAGGAGAATAAACGGCAAAAGCAGAAATAATTCATAATCCCTCTTTTGTTGGTTTTGAGATGAGACCGCTCTGTTGTTGTTGCTTCCTCTGTTTTGGTACCTTTTTTTTTATTTCTCTGTGGTTCCCATGGCTACCACTGATCACATGTTCAACCCAATCTCCATGGCGACTGACTGTTCATATCCATGGTGACATGCCATCCATCCTGTGCTCCTCACCTCTCCGCCTGTCTCTCCGTCCTGCTGTGTGTGTGTTTAACATTAAAATGTGACTATTTCATTCACCTGAGATGATTCCTTCTCTACTTCAACCAATCAGACTCTTTTTTTTCACAGTGCTTCTGCAGCTGCACAGTCTTTAATGCATCTAAAGGCCATGATTCAAAGAATTTAAAGATTGTGTGAATTAATGGTGGGATGAAATATTGATATGGCAACATCCTGACTAGGGGGATGCAATGAATCCCTGAAGCCAAACATGCACATTATGTTAGAAAATAAAAACAGTGATGCTCTGAACAGGCATCTCTGCCAGTTTGAGTCATGCAGTGGAAGTAAATTTTCCAAAAAAAAGAAGTTGGCAGTGATGAAAGTTAAAGCATGATAAGAGGTTAAACTAACACCAAATTTCAGTTTACCTTTGTTAGTTTTGTGATATTATTATCCTGGGCCATGTGTGGCATATTTTACAAAATGAGACAATAAACTCATGGCTTGTTTCATCTTTTTTTTTTTTTTTTTTTTTAAGGTCTGCAGGGAGAAGGAAACACTTCAGTCTGTAAAATCATAACCACTGGTGACAGAATTTATTTTCTCCATGTTTAAATTTGTTTCCTCTTTGTCTTAAGTGTGTGATGTGATTACCATTAAACCCAAACATTCCCACTTCTGGGCATTTATGCATGTCCAAACAAAATGTGCGTGTTTGTGTCGCGTGCTCACAGAGATAGAGATGGTGGTGATGGAGAAGTGTAAGGTATCAGAGCTGACCGAGCAGAACATCACTGACGAGGAGAAGACAGCTGCAGCCACACGCACACACATGCAGAGGAGCAGGTATGTGAGCACGCTGAGCTGTGAGACTGCCTTTAGAGGTGAGAACTGTGAATAAAAGTGTTGATGAGATCTCTCTCTCTACTTGCAGACCATTCTTAGACATGGTGTACAGCGCTCTGGACTGCACTAATGATGACTACCACGCCTTGTTTGTTCTCTGCCTGCTGTACGCTGTGTCACACAGCAAAGGTTTGTATTTCTTTACACATGTAAAGTAATCGCTGTTCACATATTAAATGAGGTATGACTCTTTAAAAGCTAGACTAGTGCTTTAATAGAATGTTATTGAACATAAACATTCTTCATCGTTTTTCTCCGTCAATATACTCACCTTCAGCATTCAAGTCTTCCACTGATCAAGGCAGTGCAGCAGGTCTTCTTTGTGTCAGAGCCTCTATTGTTCTTTATTTAACTTCTGACACAGACTCAAAATGTGTTCCTTTCAGCACAGAGTTGATCTTAGGGAAAAGAGAAAGTCACACGGTGCTAGATTAGGGGATCAGGTGAATGTGATTTGTTTTTGGGCCAGAAAATGCTTCACCAAGAGAGCAGTGAGCTGGCACATTGTCTTGATGAAGGATAAAACCATTTTTCCACAACTGTGGTCTCTTTGTCTGGACTTTTTCTCACTTTTTTGTAGAACTTGTTCACCGATTATTTCTCTGAAAATTGTAATTTTAAAATCCATAATTGTTGCATTTTTTGGCAAATCTTGGGCTAGTTGAGTCTGTCAAATCACGAGAAAAGTGGCTTCTGCTGCTTTAAACCAGAATGAGGCCTGAGGGTTACTTAGTATCTAGTTTTAAACACAGACTCAGATCCAGTTGCCCAGAGTAGCATCACAGGACTTTATAACTGAATTCTTTAACAGTCCAATATTCAGCATTTACGGGCCCTGAAGAGGCCTTACCTATAACAAAGTGCATGTGGCGTCTTGTTCTATAGACGTGAAATATGCAGACATTCATTTATCTGCTTCTTCCTCTGCTGTTGGATAAACAGCCCTGCCCATTCTTCTCTGAATAACTGTGTGAAAGGATTATGCTGTTTGTTTAAACACTTCTCTGTCATGAAAAACATCTCAGCTATGTAAATAGCAGCATCCTTCATATTGGCAACACGAGAATCAGCAGAAAGGGACACGTTATCATGTGCAAGTCATTGTTTCTGTGAAGGTCTACAATGATGGTTGTGATAGCACAAACTGTCATAATAACCACATTTAAAGCTTTAAACCAGGTTTAAATGTACTGTAATTGCAGAGTCTTATTTCTTGCCAGTAAATCAAACTTAAGACACAAGCCTGAAGACAAGACTCTGTGCAGCCTGTTTTTTTTAACTTATCAGTTATATTTCAGATTTGGCATCAAATCTTAAATAGCTTCTTTCTGACATGGTCGGCCTCCTCACTGTCTGTCTGCAGGAATCAACCGAGATCTTCTGGAGCGTCTGCAGCTGCCTGTTCCTGACCAGGAGAGGAGCTCCTACAGCCTGGTGCTGGCAGAGAGACTCATCAGAATCATGAACCAAGCAGCACAGCCAGGTAGCACAGGCACTTAAAAGTTCACAGTGTGCACGTTTCATATTTTTAGTGTTTGATGTTTAAATTGTTTGTACAAGTTTGCTGCATTTGTGGCTTCAACTTAAATTCTCATTTCATGCTGTACACACTCACTGATCACTTTGTTAGGTACGGCTATTAAACTATATCTAATAGAATATAATATCAGACCAAGCAACATTTTTCCTCTCTTATATTATCAAATTTTAGTTGAGTCTGTGTGAATTGTAGCCTCAGGTTCCTCTTCTTAGCTTACAGGAGTGGCACATGCTGTGGTCTTCTGCTGCTGTGTCATTTTTGCCTTTCTTAGCCTGAACCAGTAAACTCATTCTCCTCTGACCTCTGCCAGTAACCAGGCACTTTTGGCCCAGAGATCTACCGCTCACTGGATCTTCTTCTTTTTTTGGACCATCTGTAAACATTAGAGATGGTTGTGTGTGAAAATCTTAGTAGATCAGCAGTTGTGAAATACTCAAACTAGTTTGGCCAACACCAATAACCATGATGTGTGAAAAGCTACTTAAATCACCTTTCTTACACGTTCTGAATTAACTCTAGTTCATCATCTAGGCCAGTGGTTCCCAACCTTTTTCCTTCGGGCCCCCCTACTCATATCTAAGAAAAGCTAAGCCCCCCCAGGACCAACTTGGAAAAAGTACGCATCAATTTTAGTTGTTTTCATTGCAAAAATCCCAGCATAATAGATCTACATATACTTGTTCTTGACAAAAGCTCTATTTATTAACTTTACATTATTATGAAGGTGTATTTGGGGCACTCTGGAAAAAAAATAATGTAGAGGATCCTGTAACTTTCAAGAAAAAAACTCAAAATCCTCAAGTTTAAATTGTTGTTAATTTGCAAGAAGAAAAGTTTTTTTTTTTTTTTTTTTAATTTAATGTTGTAAACATACATGAACCAGAATGTAGAATGTTTTAGGGTATTAATTTGAGAAATTTTCAGCTTGGTTTCTGAGAAATGATTGACTTTTCACTGTTATTAATTTACGTTTTTAAAATCTTGACATTTTTTAGTTTCTAGTGTCAAGGTATATATGACTTTTTAAATTTGGAAATTTCAATTTTTTTCTTGTATATTCCTGACTTCTAAACTCTGAAATACTGATTTTGGTTTCTTGTTTATATACAACTTTATAATCTCAATTTTTTTGTCTTCCTAAAAATGTGCCTTTTTTGCACAAAAATGAACGGATCTTCTTCATTTTTTTATCTTTTAGGTTGGCCCTTACACATTATGTTTCTAATCTTGTTTTTAAAAATCTATATGTACATCTAATTTTGACATCAGAGCAGACAGGGCTCCCGTGCCCCCTGAGATCTGTGGCATCCATTTAGGGGTGCCTAGACCCCAGGTTGGAAACCACTCATCTAGGCAGTGTCTTAAAAGCGATTAATGCAATATTAAATACTTAATGCACTAATTATGCACCTTAATTACATCACCATTAGTGTATTAAGCCTGACAACCCTAGTTTGCACAAGATAGTCAAAAACCAAATCCTCCCTTTTGCATGTTATAAATATTCAATAAAGGAATTTCCTTTCTATTCATTTCTGTTTCTGGTATGTGTGTGTAGATGGTAAAGTGCGTCTAGCTACCCTGGAGCTGAGCTGCCTTTTATTAAAGCAGTCGGTGCTGTCTGGAAACAACTGTATCATCAAAGATGTACATCTGGCCTGTCTGGAGGTAAAACACATGCAGGCACCTTTATGCTTCTTTCATTATATATACTGTCCCCTTGACAAATGTCACAAACACAGATGAAGCGTTTCAGGGATCAGAGCAGGCTTGTGGGAAGTTGAGTCATCCATGAGCGAAACGGGAATTTTTTTCTTTTACTCCGAATGTATGGCTTCAGTGTTTCTCAATCAGTTGTATCTGTGGTTTTGACCCAAGAATCATTAAGAGCAAGCTGAAGTTGTTTCTTTTTCTCTCCCCTCCCTCTTTAACATGACATCTCATGAACTCCTTCATGCCCTCAAACCATCCTCCCTCCTGCTCTCTGACCTGGCTTGTCTTTCTGGGAAATAGTTTTATTTCCTCATCCCTCCCTTTATAGTAATCCAGAAGTTTTTTTTTTAATTCCTCTTTTGTCTCATCCCTGGATTTACAGAAAGTCATAATGTTCCTACTTCTGTGGTTTGTCTTATGATTTAAAGCCGGTCTTGCAGCTTTCACTTGGCATTGCTATTATTTAGTTAAACATTTAACAGGTTATCTTCTTGTTTGATTTTTTACCTCTGATAAAGTCAAACATTAGGTAAGAGACACTTTCAGTTGTGGTAATTATAAGGGGTTTTCCGGGATCATTATAGTAATTAGAGTTATCTTCTACTTACCCAATGAAGACAAAGTGCAGAAAAACTAACCTCACAACTTTTCACAACTGCATCCGTTTTTGTTAAGTGTGCCCTGACCTGCTTGTTCTCTCTCCACCCTGCAGTGGAGGAAGCCACTGGCTCTTCATTACTAATCTCTGATAGGAAAGCAGGCCGGCATTTCCAGGTTCAGTTGATTCAGTATTAATCAGATAGGGCTTGAATTGTTGAAGGAATACTGTTTGCAAAAGCCCTTTCATTGTGGTGTCCCAGCAGGAAGAACATCCTTTCTTTCTCTCTCTCTCTCTCTCCGGCTCATGATGTGGTGAGGAAGCAGTCAGTGAATACACAGTTTAAGTAATTCACAGGACATGAGTGACAGATGGAACAAAGCATTGCATCCTGGTCCTTTGGTTGTGACGGTAAAAGTTGGTCATATAAATATCATGAACATGTGTCATTATTTCCTCATATCAGCTGTTAGACTTAATCCGACCATAGTAAGAGGTATTATTTTAAATGAAGCTCTGCAGCACATTTCAAACTTTTACTAATATGAGTAATACAACATCTGAATAAATTAACCCTTTGGTTTCTGATAAAGATGGTCCTAGGTGACTCATTTAGAAGTAGATTAAATGCAATCATATTCAGAGTAACTAACAAGTCTTAAGGTAGGAAAATTCTCAAAGAACACTAAAAAATTAGCAGTATTTTTGCCTGAATTTAAGTGATATAATTGCCAAGTGTGGCAAATATTAGCAGTGCTCCAGGTAATGGGCCAGTTTAACCAGACACCGTCTCTGCTCTGCTCCTGTGCTATGGTGCCTGTTTACCGTGCTTGTTAACATCTGGCTAGTAGAGCAAGGAGAGCAGGTCCACTAGCTGGAGCTGCAGCCCATCTGTAGTTGTAGCCTCAGCTAGGCCTGGGCAATATGACATAAATACCATATCAAGGTATCTTTTCTGCCCTTGATGAAAGGCAGTTAAACAACAGTTAGAATTAAAAACCAACACAGATAGTACAGATGTTTTATAGATTTTCACACATGAACCTCGGTGTTTGTAGTCCATCAAATTTCCCTTCCTTCGCCCTACTTTGCTCATCACCAACTTAAAAAATAAAGTCCACCAAGTTCCCTGATTTTTTTTCAAAAACTTTCAGTTTTCCTTTTATAATTTTGGTTTGTTTTACCATAGCATCATATGACAGTAGATATTTAAAATATAGGATTTTACCTGTAGCAGTTGTTCTTTTAGCTTACAAGCACATGCCTGTACATGCATTAGCTATGCACCAATCATGAAAGTCTATTTGAAGGCTAATTTTTAGAGCCTGTTTTAATTCTTACATATTTATTTGTCAGGAGTGGAAAGTAACTAATTGCATTTATTAAAAATTACAGAAATTGAGCAGGTTTTTGTGCAACTGTACTTTTTTAGTACATTTTTAAATCAGTACTTATACTTCGACTTAGGTAAGTTCTAACCAGTGTAACTGTACTTTTACTTGAGTATGACTCTCTTGTACTTTTGTCCTCTTCTGTTGACATCTTAAGCACATAGCTAGAGAATAATTCTGAGTTGATTTTAACTCCACCAGTGTTAGTTCAGCTCTGTAAGGGTCAATTGATATAAGTTTTTCTCAATGCAATTTCAAATCTTGTGGGATGATTGGGAATGGATTCCCCATCATGCTTTTGGGCAGAGTGTTTAGATGTGTTTTTTGCATGTGTAGTTGTATTTGGATGTTGTCTGTTGTACAGTGGTCCCTGCTGGGGTTCTTTTGGTTATATTTTCCTTTGATTGTTGCTGTTTTTGATGTGAGATACATTTGCACCATGAGTGAAGTTATCCACAGAGTAAGAGTTTAAAGTCTTTGCACCCTGGGTCTGTTTTTTTAGCATGAGTTTATTTCGGATCCGTAATCCAAAAACAAATGTCACGCACTCGAATCTTGCACACTGAGTCCGATGCATTTTTTTTATTTGCCTTCACTTCCAATATTTGTAGAATGTGGCAAATTGTTTCATACTGTGAGCTTCATACAGCACCTGCTTATGCTTCATAGCAGCCAAGCCAAGTTGAGGAGATGGAGAACAACTTTTTATCCAGTCTCCGTTATGAGTAGGCTACAAATGTTTGCCCTTATCTGTTATATTTCCATGGTTGATATCCGCATAATACACTGGCAAACAGTGTTTAAAGGGACTTTTTGGTGCAGGAGAGGAAGAGAGAGAAGGAAGGGGCCAGGCAGGGGTGAGTGAGAAAGAGAGAATGAAGCAGCAGCAGATGCTGATCTGAATCAACAATCACCCATTTAAATGACTTGGACTGATGTGAAATTTCACCTGTTCTGTAAAAAATAATGACTGATGAAAATTTCAGAGTAAACGTGCAAACATGATTAGAGCAATATGAGATCAATTTCCCCTTTTAACATGCAAAAGATTCGGACGAAAAGGCAAACGCAGTATGCAAAGGCCTTGAGTGATACTGCAGCTCTGTCATTTTTTAAATTATTTAAGACTTTCAAAAGTGGAATAGAACTGTATGTAGATAGGATCAATATTAACTTTTAAAGTGTTAGATTTAACAATGATCTCAATGTCCACCATCAATTGTGCTTAGAATTTTAATTTATTATAGAGGTGTCACTTTACCTCAACAACCTGATTGGAGATCTACTGTCTTGTTGTTCTTGCCAGTAAGGAAGGATTATTTTTTCATTTTTTACTTTTACTTCAGTAAATTTTAACCAGAGTAACTGTAATTTTACTTGAGTACAAGATTCTGGTACTTTTTCCATCTCTGGTATTTGCCCTGAAACAGATTTGATGTATTTCACTTGAAGTCATGACTTAGATTATAGCAGTGGTTCCTAACCATTTTCCTTGAAGCCTCCCAAGGGAGGCTTGGACCACCAGCGGCATTTATTAGCCTATGTGAAAATGTGCAAAAGTGTGGGAAAATACTTGTCTCTAGGGCTGCAACAAATGATTATTTTTTTATGTCGACTAATCTGGCGATTATTTTTACGGTTGGTCGACTAATGGTGGCTATTTGGCATACTGTTTTGGATCCCCGTTTTACCTTGCCTTCTTATGCATGCACACCTGTGAAAACTTAATGGTTTAGCAAATTGACATGACATGTCAAGTTGCTACATCGTCAAGGTTTGTTTTTCCTCTAATATAAAAGTACTGAACTGATAACTAAAGTAAATTGCACACTGAATAGCGTTACTGAAAAAAACGTTACCCTAACAAATATCAAAGATGGTTTTCCGACTGATTAACGTACGGCACCAATGTTATAAGTAGGCTACTGGAATTAATCCTCGTGCCTGAAGCACAAAGGGCTCAGTAACTAAATGCAAAAGATCTAAAAGATATTCATGCAACTTGCAAACTTGCCCACTCGCGGTATTTGAAGACGCGAAAGCTACAGTGTGTTTACATTTTCAGGTGTTCGTGCATTGCTGTAGTGCTGCCATGGTACGAGAGTTTTACTTGACACAGTTTGCAGTTGACTTGTTTCGCCAATTTGTTTTCTGTGAAATGTTCCCAAAGTTTAGAAGCTCTGGGTCGGCTTTTTGGTGCGTTCTCCGTGCTTTCCGCCATGCTTAACTTCTTCTTCCCAGTTTCTGTGAATAATGTAAACAGTGGGAGCGATACTGCACCCACCACTTCCTGTAGTGAACTGCAAGTACAGATGAGTCCTTACCGGCCGGTACTAGATTTTACCAATATAAAAAACAATAATACGACGCGTCGACACTTGAATTCCCGTGTCAACAAATTTTTATAGTTGACACAAACGATTATGTCGACGAATCGTTGCAGCCCTACTTGTCTCTAGGCTTCTCTGTGTTTTTTAATATATCACTGCTACAAAACATACATTTGATAAGGCTGAGGTTACATATAACTTTTGATATCAGAGGCTAGGCTGTGTGTTTGCAAATGTCTTATCTCGCTTGTTTGTTTTGCAGGGTGCCCGAGAAGAAAGTCTGCATCTACTGCGCAGATTCTACAAAGTAAGTGTGCACAGTTACACACCTCATAAAACAAACTTTAAAAATCTTAGATACATATGCACACACAGTTTTACACAACTGCACATTAGTAACCTACAAATTTAAGCACTGCTTTCCCAGCTACCTACACATAATCTAGACTATAAACAAACAGGCATACAAAACAAAAAGTTCAGATATATCTGGCTGCCTAATTTAAAGCTGATTCATTCTTTTTGAGAGTTAAACAAAAGATCCAGCATATTCAGAGTTTGTTTATCCCTGCTGCTGATTGCTGCTGCTCTGCAGGGTTTCAGTTGGCAGTCTTGCCATGGAAACATTGACTGTTCAGCCTTTTCAGGCAGTAACAGTATCTGATAGGGCCAAACAAACTGAAAAGCAATCATTTAGAGGGATAAACAAAAAATGAACAAACAGGCACACAGCCAAGCTAGAGCCATGACCAGTCATTCTAGAGAACTTAATCAAAATCTACCTGTTGGGTGTCTTTTTATCAGTATGAGTGCAAGTCTGAATCCTCTGACTATAAGTTGGCTGTTTCCCTGAAACTGTTAAAGGTAAAACTGAAAGGATTCCTGTGTGTACATCACATTCTTTATGTTTATACATGGGAGAAATATCCACTTTCTCTTTCACTTTGAGTACCTTTGGATATCAGTTTTGGAATCAGTCACAGCAGAGCAGTTTGGCAGATTGACAATAGCTCCACTATGTAAGACCTGGAAGCCCAGGATCGTGGAAAAGCACTTAATCAGCAGTGAGCAAAGAAACTCAATCCAAACTCTAAACAGAGAGGATTCTTAAAGAAAAAAAGGTCATCTCTATGTAATGATGGTTTCTCTATGATTGTCTAGTTTCTGATGTTTGTCTTTTTCCAGAAAAGCTGGCACGAAGACAGAATAGTAAAAGGATTGAGAGACTAATGCACAGCTATACGAGTGTAATAAAATAGCAATAAAAAGATGAGTGATTATTCACAAGGGGCCCCAACATTCACACAAAGTTCCTCTAAGGAGTTTGAAGTGAGTTTGAAACATGTTAAAAACTTTGTAGGAAATCACCAAAAAAACACATTCTCCAACAACCGAACTTTTGATTTTCTTTTTCAATTTACAGTTGCAGTTGTTTCATTTTATATGGAAAATTATAATATTTTTCCTACAGCCAGCTGTCGTTGTTTCTATTTTCACTTGAATGACATAGATACACAGTAAAAACTGGAGTGTTAATTTCTCAGTGTTAAGTCGATTTAACTCCCTAAGTGTAATTTTAACTCCACCCTGAGTTAAGTGGTCTTCAGTGTTAAGAGCTGTTTGACAGTGCTGATCCCATCAACACTGCAGAGAGTCAGTTGATGTAAGCTCTGCCTACTTTTAATTTTAAAATTTGAATAATTTTCCCATGATGTCCTCATGCAGAGTGTTCATGTGTGTATTAGATGTTTTGAATTGTGTTTGGATATGTTTAGATGATGTCTATTGTACAGTAATCATTGCTTGGAGTCTTTTGTTCATGTTTCTGGTGGATTGTTGAAGATTTTTAAATTTTTAAACTTTCCACCTTGAGTGAAATTGTTTTCTGAGTAAGTGACTACCTGCCATTGGCAGTAAAATGTAGTACACGTGTAAAGCAACAGGGTTGCATGAGTGAGTAAAGTGTAAGTGTTTATCACTTACCATAAGTTTCAATTATGTAACAGCCCTGTTAAATTGCCTAAGTATTACTATTTAGCAATTGATGGATTATGTTATTAATCAATCTGCTGAAACACATCAGAAAAGAATGATCTTACTACGGTGTTAAAAACCATCTTCATGTGTTGAAAAGTAATACTTAAATGCTATGATGAATCGCTATTGGAGAACTATATAAACTCATCTTAGGTGTTAAACACTATGGGAGTTGAATTAACACTGACATAGAGTTGATTTGTTATTACAGAAGAATAGATAACCAACACAACTGGGAGTAATTTTTACACTCCTCAGAGTTGATTAACCTGTAGTGTTAAGTTTTATTAACAGTGTACAGTGTTAGCCAGTGTTAATTTTTTGCTCAATTTTGAGTTAATTTTACTCAGAAATTTTAACACTGGGCAAAGAGTTAATTTAACACCAATTCTGATAAGTCCCAAATACACTCAGACACAGTGTTAAATTTAACTCTTTAAGTGTTGATTTAACACTGTAAAATTTGCTGTGTAATTAAGCGATGACGTGTCTGGTCCGTCAGATGGACATGATAAAGTGATGATGAGCATCTACATCACTACAAACATTGTCATCTGTACTACCAGCAACCCAGCTTGTCCACACAGCTTGTCGTATCAGTCCAGCATTTCCTGTTTTGGTTAGACAAGTATTTTTTGTTGAAACACTCTTGAGAATTCCCCTCCCACTCCTACATTCATTTATATGCATGACGTGCTGGAACACGCTGCAGCAGATGAGCAGAGTTTGGAATAAATTTAATGTTTAGAAGAAGAGAGTAAGCATCATTTTGATGTTAGCAGATAGGGGCCTCCAGTTTCTGTGTTGTACTGCTGTTTAATGTTCTAATGCATGCATGAGCAGAGGTATGTGGTTACACTGGGACAGTGAACATGTACATCACAAACCCTGCAGAGATGAGAAAGTGACGTGAGAGTTTGAGTGTGTCAGTACTGGTTTTTACTCTGCATGTATAGACCTGATCAGACTGATAAGTCAGCAGAGTTCACGGTAAAAAAAATATAAGATATGTCTCAGAGAAAAGGAAAATCTTTTGAGAACCCACCAGCAGCTTCAGACAACGTTATCAATCTCTTGAAGAGCTTTTTTTGCAGCTTGCATGTAAACTGCAGAAATAAAACAGTAATCATCAGACTGTAGATTATACATGACAGCAGTCAAAACAATTTTTTGGAAGTAAATGAAAGATACTCGTGCCATTCTGAAAGAATGAGCACTCTGAAGAAATTCCCAAAACTGGTTATGCGCTTAATATTTTGGAGTCTACATAATGCCAAAGCATTGGCAATTATGCAATAGAGAAATTTTGCCAATGTTTGGTGCAATTTAGACTGTCTTTAGTGGTTGCCAAAAACAGGGTGTGGATTGGTTTTGAATCATTTTAATGCAGCGGGTTTGGCTTGGATACCTTACAGTACTATCAATCAACAGTTATGGATACTCACTGTGAAACAGGTGGCTGAAACTTCTTTCATTCATTAGTATTAACTGTCATGTCATTTTCTTTTGTCCTCACAGGGCGAGGAGATCTTTCTGGACATGTTTGAAGATGAATACAGGAGCATGACGGTCGGTAAACCTGATAGATCAAGTCAATTTCACTGTAGAGCTGCACAGTTAATTCAATTTTAATCTTGAAACACAAGTTTTGGCGATTATTAGGGCCCGAGCATCAAGTGGTGCAAGGACCTAATTGTTTTTTGCTTGAGACGTGTTATTATTATTATTTGCCGTCATCGCATGGACTTCTGAGGCCCTTAACATATTCAAAAACACAAGAAACTTTGCAGGTGCTTCTGGTCTTGTGAAAAATTTGACATTTTTCTTGTCTTCAACATGCCAATTCAGAATTGCATCAATAGCGCCCCCTAACAGTTTTCAAAGTTAAAGCCTCCTCCTTTGACTTTGCTGTAGATTCATGAAATTTGTGCGCAGGTGCGGCTTGGGGGGGATCTACAAAACAGCCATGCGGGCCTACACTCTATCGCCAACAGGAAATCTGCCATTTTGAATAAATGAGCGAAAATTGGGGTATTTTTGCCCTGTTCCAGGGGCCATATCTGAATGAACTCCTTTGAGGGATTTGATTGGATTAACTTGTACTTCGGAACAGAGCTGTATGAGACATGGCTGATGAAAAGTTATTCAGAACAGCCTGGTCTTTCAGCAGCGACCTTCAGTGGCTTACCCTCCTTGTAGAGGGTGAGAATGATTGTCCTCTGGACACTTGTCAAGTCAGCAGTCTTCCCCATGATTGTGGTTGTGTGAACAGAACCAGAGTGAGAGAATGAAAGCTCAGTAAACCTCTGCAAACTGGACCTTTCCACAATATTCTAATATTTTTGAGATAGTAGATTTTAGATATTTGAAATTTAACTGTCTGAAGTAAAACCCAGGAAAAATGAACTTTTACATGATGTTCTAATTTTCTGACATGTGCCTGTATAAAGTATGTGTAAGGCATGTGTCACTTGTTTCAGTCTAGGCATTAAAAAAAAAGGTTAATAGCAGCATATAAGGGTTGCGTTGAATATTGTAGTAATGACCAGTTAATAATGATTGATTGTGATCTTAATATTGATCAAAATAATTGTGATTATCATTTCAACATACATCCCTAATTCATTGCTTTTTCTTGTACAAAAAAATGTGTAACACTTAAGCTCATACACACTTATTTGTTCCTCTGTGTTGTGTTCTCTATGCTGCAGAGTAAACCTCTAAATGTGGAGTATCTCATGATGGACGCTTCAATACTGCTGCCACCCACCGGGACTCCTCTGACGGGCATTGACTTTGTCAAGAGGCTGCCCTGTGGCGACGTAGAGAAGACACGCAGGGTGTGTTCTGAAACACACTCACACATGCTGGAGCTCAATCTATAAAATCATGATTTTAATCATGATTTGTATCTTTGGAGTTAGTGCACATGGAACCAACCACTAATGGTCTTTACCAAAGCAATCCATACTTTTTTGTATGAGAACACTCGTATTAGGTGTGTGCCACATTCTTTGGTGTGTGTTCTGCCAGAAACAACAACCTTGTGGCAAAGAAATGACAGCATACTGGCAAAACACCAGACTTCAGCTGATAGATTAAGAATAATTAGTGGATTCTGGCAGGGATAGAAGCAGCTATTGTTTTGGTTTGTGCTTTTACTGTTTTCTTAATGCAATTTTGTCAGCTCCAGACTGAAAAGTTTGTTTAACTTCTCCGTTTGTGTTTGCAGGCTATCCGTGTGTTCTTCATGCTGCGGTCCTTATCGCTTCAGCTTCAGGGAGAACCTGAGACACAGCTGCCTCTGACGAGACCCGAGGACCTTATCAAGACAGACGATGTGTTAGACCTCAGTAAGGCCACAGGCTCACAGTATACTGTACCAAAACAAGAGCATAGGCTAAAGGAGGCTTAATCTGCTTTTTAATGCATCAAGTTAACAATTTTTGAAAAACTGTAGGGTTGATAAGGACATTATCTAAACACAAATGGGGTCTAAGTACAGCAAAGAAGTATAATAGTGGAAGAAAATCCAGGAAAGAAATAAGTGATAACACCAAAACAGAAATGACAGCATAGTTGCTTGAAACACAAAAGTATTCCTCTCTTTTTCAAACACACACAACACTCTGAAAGTGATTTATGGACTTTCACATGCAAAAAAAAACGAGAGAAAGCATGCAGACTTGCGTCACCATTTTCACACAACCTCAACAGGCCACTGTACATAGGTGTGCTCATGATGTTTTAGAAACTTGCATGTGGTTATATCTGCCCTGCAGGATAGCACAGAAACACCGTAGAGTCTGTGAAATGAAAGAGGATTTTTCACACGCTGCAGTGTGCAGACTTTGCATAAAACTAAATGAGAGGTTGGCTGAAACTTGGCCAAAGCCGATCAATGTTTACAACCCCTCACTACCTGCATCAGAAACACATTGACCTCTGAGCACCCAAACTACATGACTCAGCCAGACTGAGTCCACGAACCTGCCGACCTGCCAGCGACCTCATGTGATCACATGACTTCAGAAGAATAACAAACATGTATGCCTGTTGATACCCTCAGCTTGCTGTCCCTTTACCACAGGCTGTCCAGGCATGTTTTACGATGCAGCAAAAATCATAAGACAAGGAAAAGTATCAGGATGAAACCCTGGCTGGAATGAACAGTTGTGTTTAGGTTTGTGAGCGGTGATCTGGCTGGTGATGCTACCCGGTCTGCTTGCTCTCACTGGTTGTTGTGAGTTTTCTGTTGGAAGCACTACGACATAGAATCGTAAATATCAAACATGTTTGTTATTCAGGGTCTGGGGGACTGCGACGTGATTTGGAGCAGTAAAATAATCTTGTTGAAACCACACAGTTGAGGATTATTCAGACAAACAATTGTGATGGGGGGGCAAATCTTGCCTCAAAAGGGGCTTAAAATCCTGTTGAGTGTGGCTAGCCCTAGCTAGTCAACTAACCAGAATGTAAGAATACCACAGACACCACCTTTGTTTCAGGCTTTCACTTAGAGCAGACAGGAAGGACAATTTTTTATATGTAATGAGCTCATCCCCTCACTTCTAAAGTTTTAAAAATTCCCAGAAAGGCATTGAGGTGCACTGAAAAAATTCCCCTTGGCCACTTTCTTATCTTAAATCTATTGGTAAGTATTTTATAATGAAAGCAAAAGCTAAGTTCCTCTGTCTGTTTCCTTTCTTCTTAATTCTTATTCATCTGTTTTGATTGGTGGAACGGCGTTGTCAAACCACAAAGATCAGTGTTTGATTTCTGTTCATCATTTGATTTTAGAGGATAAAAATGGTGCTAGTCTACCATTAAAATCCATTCTAAGAATTAAAGACTAATGATAATTCCATTCTAATTTTGCGTAGGCGTGATGACTGTGCTGTCTGTGGTAAATGTAGGTAGTCTTGGCCTTTTTAGAGTTTATCTTACCATCTTTGATGACACAGCTGCAGTTTCTGTACTTTTTGATGCTCGTTTGATTTGGTTTGACACGAATAATGACGTTAACTTCATAAATGTGGTCAGGAGATGTTTTATAGAGATGTGCCATGGTTGTGGAGACATTGGTTTCTGTATTGAATCATTGCCAATTTTAGTTTTTGTATAATTAGCCTTCAAAGCAAAAGAGAGTGATGGTTATTGTTTTACAATAACTGTCATAGTTTTGAGTCTTGGAAACTTTCTCCCTTTTCTGGTGGAGGTAAAAAAACAAATTCTAACATTTCCTTTGACTGCTATGTCGGAAGGGTTTGGTTTAAGATGAATCTTAGGTTTACCTGGAATTGGTTTGAATCTTATACCATTGGAAAGCCTGTTTATTTCCCTTCTAAATGGTGCCATGTTTGTAAGGAACATGCATTTGTGGGATGAGCAGCAGAGCTGAGTATGTGGGTTGGACCCATGAAATATCTACTAAATCTTCTCTGTCAATTCCAGTTTATTCTGCTTTTGGCTCTTGTTTTGTGTTATATACAAATTATTTCAATGGATTCTATCTCACAGGCAAATCTAAAGAAGAAACCAGAGCACGAGTCACTTCTTGCAATTTAATCAGGCGCTCTCCCAGAAGCAGAGTGTTACAGCTGAACCTCGATTTGCTTGTTTGTATTGTTGTGCTGTTGCTGTGTGTACTTTAAGGGGGCGTTTCATCTGACCAGTGTCAACCATAATTCAGGTACATTTGAGCACGGGATGGCGTGTGTGGTACTGCAGTTTATGAAAGACTTGAAGGGAATTTTTTTTACCACTCCTGGGGTGATAGAAGAGTTTGCTGTTTTAGCAGTGAGCGCAGTGACCACACCTGTAGAAGCCGGAGGGAAGAGGAGGCAGCCAGACACACCGAGCTCAACCTGTAGAGGGGCTAAAGCACAAGACACTACCTCATTCTCATTTGGTTTTATTTGCTGGGTTGAATGATTGAAATCTGAAGAAAAAATGGACATTTTAACAATTGCCAGTATGTATCAGCAGTGTGTGACCAGGCTGGTGACCAGCTTGAGGAGGAGATGCCAGGCTGTTGTGGCTGTGTTTGGCTCTTTCACACACTGCTGAGGCTCCTGTTTGTAAAATGAATAACATAATTGCATTGCCAATACATCACAAAACAAGAGTGAATGGGAGAATGAGCTGTTTGACACTGGCGGAGAGAATTTGGCACCTCTCACATACTTAGCTCTGCTGCTCATCCCACAAATGCATATTCCTGGCAACATGTTGCACCATTAAAGGGGGAATAAACAGGCTTTCCAACACTATAAGATTTATTACCAAGAAGCATTGTTACAACAAAGAAATAATCTACCAAACACAAATTTACCTACTTTTTGTGCTAAGTTTATTTCAAGACTACCAGCTTATTTATTTGTAGTTAAGATTTTTAAATCAGGCTTTTATCACATACCTGCTCAAAAAAAATCCTGTATTTGGTTTATTTGGCCTCAAACCATTTCCAGGTAAACCCAAGATTAATCTTTATAAGACTTAAAGATTTACAGCTTACCCAACAGTCAGAATAAACTATTTCTGGTACAGTGAAATGGAGCCTATTTCAACTAAGCCAAAGCCCTCCACATTTATATTTCCAGCCCACTTGGGCTCACATGACTGTTTTGTGAATGTAAAGATCAGCCTTGGCTTTACCCTTATATAGATGAAAAATATTCCCTTGTTGGGTTTCCTTTGGTTTCTCTTGTCGCTCTGTCACTGTCACTTTCATATAAACCAGGTGGCTGACTAAGAAAACACTCAACCAGTCACTGTGGGAAGAAGAAGGGTTTTTCCTTATGGTCTGGGGGATTTGAACCTGCAACCTTTCACCCAAAAGCCAATTTTCTGACCATAAGACTGTAGCATCCTCCATTTAACTTCATCCTGTGGTTTGAATTGAACAACTGAGCATTTGCAATATAATGTATCAGTTAAGCTGTTTGAAACAGTCGCATCAAGAGGTATTTGACTGATGTGTTAAACTGGCACTCAAAGAAGTCTGCTAAGATTGAAGTGCATGCATTAGAATTAAAGGAGCATCTCTAACAATTTGGTTCAGATATACAGTTTAACATTAAAGCTCTGCTTTCAACTTTCCAGCAGAGTAGTCAAAATAAAGATATACATTTTTTTATTAATAATAAGCCACACTGAGGTGGTATAAGGCTGTAGGGAGTATCCTAAAATTTGGCTCAAGAATGTTACAATTTTTCTTCTTCAATACTTTTAAAACCAGGTGTGTAAAATAAAACAATCTTTATTGTTTTAGATGATCGGTAGTATGAATGAGTACCCAAACCTTTACATTTTTCACAGCTTTAGTTACATATTTAGCCAAAAGCTGCTTTAAGGAAAGACAGAGAGCACAACTCGATTTGGCTGCAAGTTTTGTTAGTTAAAAACAAGAAATGGCCCGTAGTTTGGGGCCCAGGTGTTCTAATTAAGTGACTGATATCAAATCAGGTATTGCTATTGTAAATGGTAAACAGACTTGAGTTTGAGCAAGGAAAACAAAGCTTAAAAAGGCTTAACTGCTGTTTCTACAAAAGTCATTACTGACTGAGATGAAGTGGAGATGTCAGGCATAATAATGGCAGAAGCATCCAGCACCAAAGCAGGTCATTTATTCACATTTTTGAAGGAGTTGTACTTCAGTGTGACAGGATATCACCTGAAAATGAGCTGTCAGAAATATGAGACTTGAGACTAGAGTCACGTGGTTTGGTTTGGTTTGTCTCGTCTTCACACTGAGGAATACAATAGCTTCATTATGTCCCTTTGGTGCTCAGTAACTCAAGGGAAAGCTGAAAGGTACAAGGAGTGCTGAACAGTCAGCTGCTTATTAAAGGTGGTCTGATGTCCTTTAGTCAACAGAAACATATTTTGTTTGACTGTGTCACAGACGTATTATTTTGTGGTTAAAAAGGGAAATAGTGGATGTTTCAGTTAAGCTGGGTTATCATCCAGGTGTAAAAAAAAACAGAATTAAAGAAACACTATTAGAAACAGCAAAACATTTTTATGAGTAATGATGGCAAAACTGGGCTCATGAATGATAAAAGAGGAAACTAATGACACATCAGTGTACTTTCAGACACATAAATAATATCTGATTTTAATTCTATTTCAGTTTTTCATATATATTCAACTTCCTTTTAACTAGGGTGGAAGTGAATCTTTTAAAAAAGATTCCTTGACTGTTACGTATGAATGAAAGGAAACCAACGCTTTTACTGATAAGCACTTGTCTGTGTGGTGTGAGCTCTTTCAGAACCTAACTTAATCAAGGATTTTACTAAATTTCCCACATTTTTACCCCGCTTTGGCTTTGTCAATATCGATGACAAAGCAGGGACTTCCTCTTCAGCTGCACATACATTTCTCCCTTTGCTATTTCAGTGGGTGATGTCAAGTCTTGGGCAGCCCCACAAAGCGGTCAGTGCTATCTGACCCAAAAAGATACTTAAAATAAGTGAAAATAGTACCCCAGGGGTGACAGAGTCTCTTTAAAACACCAGCATTTGCTGATTTTCCAAAAGGAAAGTTGAAAAGGAATCAAGTTTACATACTTCATGATAAAACCTTATATAAGATTTTAGAGAAAGCATATCTCCATAGATAAATAACCCTTATCTAATAATGCTGCCCTTACTCCACAGAGGTCCATGGAAGCCCATCTTCACCAGAACAACAGTTTAGCTCAGCTGGTGGAGGAGACTACCCTTTTATAGAGCCTACAGCCATCATCACACTGGTCACAGGTTCAGCTCTTGATCCCAGGGCTGATTTGGCATGCAACCGCACCACTCTCTCTCCCAACATTTCTTGTCTCTTAAGCTGTCCTGTCCAATAATTTTTCCTCCAAACATACAAATTACTGTACAGTCTTGTCCCCTGTATCTCTCAGACCTCTTAAAGTCCATCCTTAAACTTCCACTCTTCTGATACCTGCAGAGGTGGAAAAGGACACCATTATTGCACTTAAGTAAAAGTACATCTATTTTGGTTAAAATTTGCTCAAGTAGAACTAAAAATGCTTATTCAGATTTGACTTTAAATACTGAGTAGCTACTGAGGAGTTGTACATTATAGTATGATGTTTCCTTATTGACAAGAACAACAAGAGTGTAGATCTCCAACCAGGTTCTTCAGGTAAAGTCACACCTTTAAAGTCAAATATACAGCAAAATTGACACTGTTTATTAAATTCATATAGAGTTACATTTAGCACTTTAAAGTGTCTATTTTGGTCCTCATAGCAAGACCGCGCATACTGCTGAACTATACAATGTGTCCTTTAGGAGCATCCAAAGGCAAACTAACCTAGTGAATAACTTCACTCATGGTGTAAATTCATCAAACTTACTTAAGTTGAAGTGAAAGTGCCAATTTCAAAATGTCCTCAGAAACTTACAGAGAACCCCAAAACACTACTCACTGACGGTAGTTTGAGTAAATGTGTTGAGTTGCTTTTCACCCCTTGATACTTGTTGACTTACGACAGCAAAGCTTTTATTGTGGCAGCCCACATCCACTGAAACATTCTCCTGGAAGAAATCTACAACCCTAAGACGCTGGTCACTCAGAAAAATACTGAAAAGTCACCACTTCAACTCAGCCTATGGATTTGTTTAAATCTTGTTATATCAAGGAAACTGTTTTTATTCTGCCCCTGTCGTTCATTCTGGGTTTTTTTTGTGTTACTCCCTCTGCCCTAACTAAGAGCATCCTTGAGTCCCTGAAAAGTCACTATAAAAATCCAAACTATTATCTTTTGTCATTGCAGTAATAAGAAAGTAATAATTTCCCAAAATTAATCTTACAAAAAACAAAAGTTCTACAATGGTGTTTCTCCTGGACAAAAGTATTGCTAATTAAAGCCTGCGGTGATTCAGGTTTTGTTGTTTCTAGTACTGGCAATGCAGTGGATCAATCACTGAGGCTGGCTACATGCTAGATGATTTTAGGCCTAATTTTGGCCCGATTGCCAAAACAGGACCTTCCTGGTCAGTCATCTTCCGCACTTGTTTTTGCGTGTAGCTGCCATTGAAAACCCTTATCACAAAGCTGCTAATGCAAAGTTCCAGACTGACCAACAGGACTATTATTAACTGAGTTTAATTGTTACTGAGCTAAACTGACTTCATAGTTTGATCAATGTAAAAAGTAAATATGCTAAAGATGCAGGAGCTGCTGGCTAACATGGATCAGACAAAATTGTATCTGTAGGTCAAGTTTTGATCAGCTTTGTGTGAATTCTTCACATAAGAGCTGCCAGCATTAAAGGTGGGATATGTCCATTCAGATACATCCCATGTTTGATCACTAGAGTTTCTGTGAGATATTGCTTTTATGGAATCACCACTGTTAAAATGATACTGTAGACAGCAGACGTGTGGTCTTGCTGCATTGTCTCTTGTATGCGGTAAAAGGATTATAATGTGAAACAAATGCTGAATCTGTCTTTGTGTTTGTGCTTTATCCATTCCTTTACATGTACAGGTGGACAAGAGCCAAAGGAAAGGGCTTCATGCTTGTGTATTTTTAATGTCTGACATAGTTTAAAAATGTTTTTAAGAGCTGTAATCCCTTTGTCTGAAACCTGTATAGAATTACTAAATCTCCTCTGATTTCTGGTTTGCTTTAAGCTCATACGGAGGTATCAGCATCATTTTCAGTCCATTTCACTAACAACTAGAACAGATGTGTACTTAAATAAAACTTTTAAATAAAAATTTGTCACAGTTCCTGGAAATAATAATCAAGGAACCAAACATTTCAAATGTTAAAGTGGAAAGGACAAAACCAGACAGTTAAAGAGAAGTGTGTCGGGGATTGTGCGTCAGTACAGTGTTAAAAGTTCACCCTCAGAGCCAGCAAGAGAGGGTGACATTTAAACCAACACCAGTGGTTTCACAGCCAGAAGTCAGTGGTTCAACTTGTTGCTTTCTATTAGTTGGTAAACTGAAGTGAAGCTGCCGAAATGTGGCCATCATCCTTCAAGTATAGGAGAACGTTTCTTCAACTCTGTCCTTTTACTCTGTTTCAATAATTATAATTGTGTGTATATAAAATAAAATAAAATATTTGTGCTTAATGAAGAATAGTTTAGAACTGAGATCTTTACTCAGTAGAAACTGGATAACCAGTTCCTAATTTTGTACAAAAGTTTCTTAAGAACATGAATCATTTTTCTCACAAGTGAGATAAAACAGAAGTAGGTTCAAGGCAACACTTCTCATTTTATGTTTGATCACTTTAGTGAAAATAATCATCGGTCCTGATGGAGATTTTCACTGTGTTTTGTCTAAATGATCGTTTTATTTATTCATTTGTTCTTATTTAGTTTAAGGAAAAAACTTAAGTATCAAATATGATGCGATTATTGTTTTGAAAGAATAAGTCGTTATGGCATGGGATGATGTATTTATAGATGAGCATGTGTGGCATGGTGGGAAGGTGATTACACACCACAGGGATCCAATTTGTTTGAGACCAAGAGCCTTTGAATAAACACTGGACTGTTTGATTTTGAGATGTGTGAGTTCAGGACACCTGCAAAGTGTAGCTTGACCTGAAAATATAAGCGCTTTCTCACCTATCTTGTGTTGTCTTTTGCAGATAACAGTGACCTCATAGCCTGTATGGTGGTTAGCAAAGATGGCGGCCAAGCCCAGAGGTTTCTCGCAGTGGATGTGTACCAAATGAGTCTGGTGGAACCAGAAACCAAACGTCTAGGGTGGGGGGTCGTCAAGTTCGCTGGGCTTCTGCAGGTACGATGTGCAAACAGAAACTGGTCCTTTTGTTGTGTTTTTATTTACAGCTTGTTTCTATGTCTATTCTTCCCAAATACTACAGTTCTCTTTTTTTCTCAGTAAATATGATTCAGATTACATTGGCTAGACCTGACTGTCTCTGAGACATTTGACTCAGACACTAGAATCATACATTGCAGCTTAGAGATTTTATGATACCAGATCCTGTCCTTTTGAAATGTAAGGCCAAAACACGTACAGACAGATAGACAGGAAGAGTGAGCATGCAAAAGAGTTTGAAAGATTTAAAAGTGGATCAGTTAAAAAAAAAAAAAAAAAAAAAAAACTTGCATCAAAAGTCTTTTTGCACAACATTAATAAGTTTATCCCCATATTTTGGTGACATCTGTAGTTTTTACTTTTTCATTTTTTGTCTTTAGGTAACGTTAGCTTTAGATATGCGTAGAAATAGAGACTACAGAAAGTGCAGGTCTTAGGAAAGATCTGGCTTCATGCTATCTGGAATCATGATGATGTAACTTTATGCATCAGAGTCTTAGGACTTCCCCAAGACTCATGAGGACTTAATCATGGAGGCGAGACTCCTGACGTGCTGTCTAAGCTGCTAAAATACAACCATTCCAGTTATGCATTATAACTGAGTGTCTTTTCTCAGCCACGACCCAATTAAACAGTGACCACTCATCAATTTCTTACTTAATGGCCTCCCTTCTAAACACAGTATCTTTATAATGCCATGAGGGATGTTCAAACTTTACACAAAAGTTCACTCTGACTCAAGGTTGATATTATTCTATTTTTAGGGTTAAAGGCCACGGCCAGGCTCATGTTTAGCCCTTGCTTATGAGTGCTATATCTCGAGAATTTTTTGAGGGATTTTTTTCAAACTTTGTGCATACATTTACGTCCACTGAAGGATGAACTGACTGGATTTTGGGGGTCGAAGGTTTGTTTATAATCTTTGTACCACAGAAAACACCCACCTTTTGTTCTTGATCCACCACTGTTCTTTCACCGCCCTGCCAATGGAAACTTCACAGAGGTGGCTAACTGCCAGGTAGTTGTTATAGTTTAGGCAAGTTTCTTAAACCAGAATTGCACAATCTTACATTTTCTCATCATCTAACCAGCAGATTGAGATGTTATCATGTGTTTTCCACATGTAATGAAACTAACTGTTTTAAAATCATGTTTCCTTCCTCATTGTTCCTTATGATTGTCAGCTGAGTTAATGTTTATTCATCTGATCTTGTAAATGTAACTTCCGTTCACAAAAACAGTCAAAATCTATTCACATAGCTCCTTTATAAATCCAGATAATACAAATCCAGATAACAAAGGGGCTTACGAAAAGAACAAGAAACAAAAACAGTGGTAAAATTAGGAGAATCTCTGTCTGGGTACAACCTCTCTCAAACTCAACTCTATTCTTTAGTATGTCTTTTGATCTTTCTACCAAAAAATAGGCGCCTTAGTTCATTTAGTTTATCCTGCTTCTTATTTTGTCTTTGTCCCCTCTCTAACAGGACATGCAGGTGTCTGGTGTTGAGGATGACAGCAGGGCGTTAAACATCGTCATCCACAAGCCCAGCTCCAACCCGCACGCCAAACCCCTCCCCATCCTGCAGGCCAACTTCATCTTCGCCGACCACATCCGCTGCATCATCGCCAAGCAGAGGCTGGCCAAGGGCCGCATCCAGGCCCGACGCATGAAGATGCAGAGGATCGCAGGTGAGAAAACAGGGAGACTTCTGAGGTACCTTCACATTAGTATTCATAGTAGCCCAGAAAAGACTAATGTGATTAATGGACTAATGGAGAAAGTATAATTTGATGTCCTCTGTGTGTTTGTGATTATTTTCTCTCTCTCTCTCTCTCTGCAGCTCTTCTGGATCTGCCAGTGCAGCCCAGTGCATCTGAGGTATTGGGTTTTGGCCAGACAGCCAACGCTTCTCCCAGTGCTCTGCCTTTCCGGTTCTATGAGCAGTCAAGACGAGCACCCAATGACCCCACAGCCAATAGATCCGTGTTCGCCTCCGTGGATAAAGTACCAGGTGACGCACAGATAAACAAGCTCCACAGCCTACACACTCTGCTGCAGCCTTGACACTACTTTAGAGAAGCAGACACTTCACTGTGTATGCTTTTATGCAGACACAGAAGTCATTATCTCTATAAACTGTCTCAGAATACATCCACGTCCACATTTCTCGCACATTGTGGGCTACAGGAAATAGTAGGCATCAGCCATCTTCCAAAATGTGCATTAACCATAGTTAACACCTGCGTCTGTGTCTGTTCGTGTGTCTATGTTCCTGTGCTCCTTCACCAGGATTTGCAGTGGCTCACTGTGTCTCTCAGCACAGCCCCTCCCCTCTCTCATCCCCTTCGCCCCCCTCCAGTGGGAGTGGGAGCACAGGAAGATGTGACTCTGTTACCACGAGCACGATATCAGCTCAGAGCCCCACAGGTAGCTCGCACAGAACACGTCTCAAACATTCAGGAGCACACAGACAGTGTAAACGCTAAACTCCCAAATGCAAATATTAAGGTAGCACTGTGATGTAGTCAGGCTGTTTATGGAGTAGAAATATGGTTGTCTTCACATGTGATACCATTGCGCATAGAGATGTCACAAAGAATGGATTGCGGCTGCTGATAGTATCATGGACTCGTGTCACCTGCAGGTGTTATCTGCCCCAAATCTAAGTAGCAGCCTCTGGGAACAAAAAAAAAAAAAAAAAGCATAGAGTTCTGACAGATGAAAAATATGTGATTCTTTTTTTGCCATACAGCCCAGCAAACTAAATGGCAACAAAAGCCTCAATTAAAATAACTTAATTTATAGCACTTTACACTCAAACATTACACTAGCATGCATACACAATGCTTCAGCAATTTATCAGAGCAGACACATGGAAATCCAGTTTTACTGTTGGTGATATGGTTCCTTCCATGCAACAGTCAGTACGTTTATATGCAATCAAGTGAAGCTCTTATAACTCAATGAGGAATTTATACAGGACTGCTGTCCTTGTGTTTCTATCCACAAGGCCATCCATAAGAGGGGAAAAAGGAGGAGAAACCTGAATAATAGCCACTCTTATCAAAGCAAGAAAACATTCATTTTATTTTATCTGTAGTACAAATATAGCCCTCTTTACAACAACAAACTTACCTTTTTATTGGTAAAGTTAACACTGTGGATGGGCAACCTGAACTTAACCCTTTGGAAGTAATGTTAGACTTCAAAGTTAATGTCAAACATCAGGTTGCCAGAAATAAAGAAGAACTGTGAAAACTTAAATGGGAAATAATTACATATTTGTAGAAAGAGGCAAAATAGTCAAGAAGAAGCAAAATGGGTTAAAAAAACTGTCATAAAAAAGTTGTCAACATGGGCAAAAAGCAGCAAAAATGGGATATAAATGTCAAAAAGAAGTGGTCAGAATGGGCCGAGAGTGGCAAAACAGC
Organism: Cheilinus undulatus; assembly: GCF_018320785.1. NCBI lineage: Eukaryota > Metazoa > Chordata > Actinopteri > Labriformes > Labridae > Cheilinus > Cheilinus undulatus. The sequence continues at coordinate 11,542,090 of NC_054885.1, read as the reverse complement.
TAGAAATGGGCAAAAAGTGCAGAAAATGGGCAGTGACATTAAATGGCCAAAAAAAACAGCAAAAAGGGTTTAACAAAACCCAAGAATTGCCTAAAAGAAGCAAGCTATATGGGTAAAAAAATTGCTTAAATAAGTGATAAACATGGGCAAAAAGTGGCAAAAATGGGATAGTAATGTTAGAAAGAAGTGACAAAAATTGGCCTAAAGTGGCAAAACAGTTTAAAAATTGACAAAAGGTGGCAATAGTGGGCACAAACTGTAGAAAAAGTGTATTAGAGGGTAAAAAAAAGCAAAAAAGTGTGTTAAAAGTGGCAGTAGTGGGTGTAAAGTGGCAAAAGAGTAGAATTAAATGGCAAAGAACAGCATCAGTGGGTCAATAGGGGCAGAAAACATCAAAAATGGGTTACACATGGCAAAGAAAGTGGCAAAAAATGGTTAAATATGGTAAAAATGGGCCTCAAGTGGCAGAAGAACAGCATAAATGGTTAAAAAGGGGTGAAAAACATCGTAAATTGGGTTAAAGATTGCATAGAGGGGTGAAAGAGTGGAAATGAGATGCGAGAAAACAGCAAAAATGGGATAAGAGGGGCAAAAAACATCAAAAATGCGTTTCAAGTGGCAACAGGCAAATGGCATAAGCTGGAAAAAAGCGTTAAATGTGGCAAAAATGGGCCTAAAGTGGCAAAAGAGTGGCATTAATGGAAAAAGGTTGAAAAAGGGGTTGAAAATACCAGTAATTGCTTAAGTGAGACAAAAAAGTGGAAAATTATGGCGTAATGTGGCAAAAAAAATAGCCAATTTGGGTTAGAAATGGCAACAACAGTGGCAAAAATGGGCAGGGAAAGTGTTGAAAAAGGGCTAAAAAGTAGCATGAATAAATAATTCCAACACCAGAACCCAGTAATAGTTTGACACGCTTTTCAGGTCCAAAATGAAGCAACTGTAGCCAATTCTAAACATCCAACACACATGGAGAGGGCCCACTCTGTGGGTGTTTTTTTAGGAGCCCTTTCACATCTGTGGGCAGCCCTGACTATACGAGCACTGTCAGTATTCACTTATTCTTTGGCTGTTAGCATAAGTGTTTGTTAATGGAGCGTTTTCTCCAATGAGGCTCCTTTGAAAGCACCAGGGACCGGTTTAGCCTTAAATGTTGTTATAATGAAAGATTCAGTTTGCAAACAGGACACTGATAACCTTTTTGCTCTGCAGAGTAGTAATAAAGGCCCTGGTGTGTTTAAAAATCACGTGTGTTCTATCCATGTTGTTACGCAGCAGCAAAGCAGTCCAACCCTGTTGTATCTTTTACCATTACAGTATGGAGGGAAGCTAAGTGAAAGGTTTTATTTTAGCACTAAACCATAAAGAACAAGGGTGTCAGCAGAGTCACACAGGGACACAAAGAGCACAGTGTTTACCTGTGCTCTATGTATCACAGGGTGTGGTATAGTATTATAGTATTAGAGTGCCTGTCAGCTGTTTCCATACGTTGGTACATTTCCAAGAAAATAATTAAATGTCATGGTGCACATAGCTTTCCTTAGAGCACACAGTGTCCCCTAAATAAACTGAACACCACAGCAGATAAAAGTCGCTGGTTTGCACAGCACTGGCAGGAAAACCTCGGTTTTTAACCAACCTCAAAATTTAACAACAGGGCCTAACAGAAAATCTTCTAAAGCAGTCTTTCTCTAAGTTGATCTGCCTTAATCACCCCTCTCCTCTGCTCTCTTCTAGATGACAGCACATTTCTGGAGCAGACTCCTCCCTCCTCCTCGGTCGGAGAAGGTGACGGAGGAGGTGGAGAAGCAACAACAGTGTCTTCTACTCCAGTCACAGCTCCCACCCTGGCCCCCAGCCTCACCCCAGCCTCCCAGCCCACCATCTCCCTCCTGACCGACAGCACCACAGACACCCTCAGCGTGGAGTCACTGACACTGCTGCCCCCCACGGACCCTCCCCACCTGCACCCCATCGCCAGTCTCATTTCAGCAACGCTGCCCCTCCAGAGACCAGATGCCTCCATTGCAGAAGAAGAGGAGGAGGAGGAAGACGCAGGAACAAAAGGAGAAGAGGAGGAGGGGTCGCCGCTGGATGAGACGGAGACGGATGCAACAGTAAAGGAGGAAACCACAACGACGGAGTTGGCCACGCCCACTGAGGAGGCTCCAGAGGGTGAAGACATGCCGGCTGAAGAGAACAGAGAGCAAGAAGGAGGCGAGTCGACAGCTGCGGAGATAGAAGATGCAGAGAGAAACACTGAAACACCAGACTCACCTGAACTGGATTAAACAAACACGTTAATATTCATGCACTGAATCTGCTCCTTCACACACACAGAACAGAGAGGTTTGATAGTTAAACTTAATCCAGCTGAGCTGCAGGATATTTTCACACAGGGCTGTGTGTGTCAGAGTCCGAGGGTCTTTTGGAGGCATCTCATCTTTTGTGTTTGCACATGAAGAAAGACAACAGAGGACGACAAATGTCAGAGGAACTTAAAGTTGGCTTAAAGCACATTTATGTTTCTCTGCACTTCAGTTTAAGTGAGCGTGTGCGAGGACACGCAACCAGCAACGTTTTTTACTCATTCTGATCGATTGTTGACACAAACACACACATGCTGCTGCTGCTGTGAGCTTTTTCTCTGCTGGTAAGGTTTTAAAGACGGGTTCTTTTTCTGTGTCTTATGTTCAAAGAGCATTTCACCACTCCTGTAGGAATGCACATAGAAACACGGTGCACATAGAGACAGCTGCACTCGCCTTTCAGCACCTTGGTGAGACCTGCTAACAGTCCCTGCCATCAGTTGAATGTGTGCAGGGCTCAAATATCTGCTGCTTTGCTTGTGAGTGAGTTCTGCATTTTTTTCAGCTCTCATTGTTTCACATCTGAAGTCATGCTACATGCATTTCCCTTTTTCTTATATACACTACAAAAACTCAAATCTTAATTTTTTTGTCTAATTTCTGACAAAAATTCAGGTTAATTCAATAAAACCTTTATTTATTCTCAAAAGGACAGTGATGTTTCGCCCGTTTCCAACACTTATTCAGAGTGCAAGCGCATCATAAGAAGCAAAACTTAAGAATAATTGAATGCAATCACCAAAATAACAGAAATCAGAGCTCTTACAACTGAAAACAAAGAAGGTAGAAATTGAAGTCCTGAATCCTGCAAAAAGATCTTATTTCACTGTTTAAAAGCCTTATTTATTCGACATATTCAGACAAACAAATACAGTAAAATTCACATTATAGGTTGCACAATCCAGGTCAAACACTGCATTAACTAAACTCTATAAACCAACTTCAGACTGTTTACCATCCACCTCTGTGAACCATCCTAGATAAATAGTGCCCTTGTGGCAAGTTTAGATGTGCCGTGGGAATTTATACAACCAAATGCTATTTCTACAACAGCACAAAAACTAAAGATATTTGAATATGTTAAAGAAGCTATTTTGCATAAATATGAACATGGTGTGCCACAAGATTTTGGCTTGATCTTTGGTGCACCTTGGGCAAATTATGTGTGAAAACCACCAGAGTACACAGTGTCAGATGGCATGCAATCACCTCTGGCTGCTGCACATGAAGTCATGACAATGCATGACTCAGCACTTTCTACTGGTATACTGGTTACACCAGTCTATCACAACCACTGTTTTCAGTGGAAAAATAGGAATTGACAGTGTGTCTGATACACTGGATATATTTGTTTGCAGTTAGTTAAAATAGCTGTCAATGCAGAAAGCAAAATTTACATCTCAAACTCTTGAAATGAAGTGTCATGTTTGAAAAAAAAAGTAATGTGATATTTTTTGTAAGAAATTAGACAAATACACTTGCTAAGATTTGAGTTTTTGCTGGCTCTAAATTCAAATTATACATTAAACCCGAGGTTCTCAACTGGTCTGGCCTCAGGACCCTCACCAACCTCCTTAGTGAGAAATTACAGCAGTTTCTGAAAGTTTTCAACCCTATTTGATGAAAATGTTACTTTTTGGACCTTAAATGGAAAGAACAGGATTGAACAAAGAGACAAACATGTTCAAGACCTCTGTTTCCTGTGATAACGTGCATTTTGGTTGTTTTCAAAAATATATCAAGAAATTATATTATATTATAATTATATTATAATATTATCACATGAAACCAGCTTTATTTTGCCCAGATAAAAGATTAGAAATAATCCATTATCACAGCAAAGAAAAATCCAATAAAAATAGATTTTAAGTCCCAACCCACCAGTTGAGAACTACTACCCTGCTACTCTGTTATCTTGAACAGGTTTCATGCTGCAGTTGAGGCTTTTGTTATTGAAGTGATGCATGAAGCCGTCTGCTATAAACGTGTACATGAATTCATCCCCTCATGCAGAATGAGGTGTGAAAGCAGCTTCTTGATTGTTATATACAGTTTGGGCAGACAGTTTAGCACATGTTGCCTGAGTGAAGTGTTGACAGGCTTTTTTTTTTTTTTTTTTCTTTTTTTTTGCAGATATACAACAGCAGATAAACTCTGACCTGGTTGGATCAGCTTTTATGTTTGATATGAGTTTATTTATCAACCACCTAATTGACAGAATAAAGGAGATCTGGAAGGAGCGCAAAAGACGCCTGAATTCTCGGCACCTGAGTTATGCATAATGAATATCAGCTCACTGAGTAGTAGTAAATAATTCACTGCTTGTGCAGGCTTCATTCATTCTCTACAGATAGTGTTACTCTCTGTAGCAGCAGAGGTGAGCTGCTGTGTCACTGATTGGAAATTCTCTTATGTTTAGAAATATATTCCTGCTTGATGATTTAAGTATATGACGCAGCATAAGAATTAATTAGATGTAATTGAAATAACAGCCGTGTTATCAGGTCTGCACTTCCCAACAACACCTCTGGGTTGAATGTATCTGCCTTTTGCCCCTAAGATGCTGACCAGAGCTTCTTTTCTATTTGGAGTGATGGTAAAGAAATGATTTGTCTCAACTATTTAGAACCTAAAATCCTCATAGGTAAAATTCCACAACTATTTTCTGGAGAAAAAACATTTATAGGGATGCACAGAGTTAAATTTTTAGATTTAAGAATTTTTCTTCTCTTTCTGTCTCTGGGCACATCCGGCCAATGTCTGAATGATAAATATCATTAAGGTAAGGGAAATACAACAGTGATCAAACATAAACTTCACCTGGGTGTCACACATTAGTAGATTAAGAGATCGGTGCTATCCCTGATCAATTTAGTGCGCAGTGTTTGCTCACTTTGTCTCTCTCTCTCTCTCCCCTACTCACTGAAACGCACATAAACTCTCATTACATCTGTCCCGTAAATGCCTTCGTTGTTATGGAACCGCTCTTGTCAAATGTCAGCTCCTGCCATTGTTTAGTTTGTGATTTTATGTCAAAACTTTAAAGTTCCCACGGTGGCTCCAATCAGGAAGTAATAAATGTTAAACCTCCTCATGCGGATCAGCTGTTTTCAAATCAGATCGCAGGTGAAAAACAAAGAGACAATGTATGTTTTAAGGTGATTTAATAAAGGTTAGGCTACTGGTAGTAGCACTGAGGCAGGAACACTGTGAGAAGTGTAGGGGGGCCTCATACCAAAGTATGCCTAGGGCCTCACTTAGTCCAGAGGCGGCCCTGCTAGAGGCATTGAAAAGTATGATGTGGCGAGTGAATTTAAGTCTACAGTAAGTTTGAGATCTCTGGCTTTGCAACCTGAAAACAAATGCTCAGAATACGTGTTCATTTGCTGTGATTGCTTTGAGCTAAGTGGGGAAGGGGCCTTATGTTGGTCTTTGTCTGGGGCCTCCAAATTACCAAAACCATCCCTGGGTATGAGTTGACAACGCTAGTTAGCTAGCGCTGCAGAACAACAGCCTCAACATGACATTGTGCTAGCGTTACTAGCTATATAATGCTAGTGAATTTGCAGTTAAGTAACATATATAATGACACTGCACCATGCAGGGTCTGTAAGATATTTTATGGTCAAACGTGGAAACAAATTTTGGCGGTTTGGGTGTTATACATCATCCTGGGAAAGGTCAGCACTTTTTCAGGGACATCTCAAGAAGAGGGGCTACAAGCAACAACAAATGCGTCCATTTGAGAAAAAAAAAAAGTATGAAGAACCATTCAGTGTTAATTTTGTTGACTAAAACTCAGACTAAAAATGTTGGTCAACAGCCTTTTTTCCATGAAAAAAACTAGACTAAGACTAACAAAAATAGATCTGTGATGACTAAAACTGACAAAAACTAAGTCTAGTTTTTGTCAAGATGACTAAACTAGACTAAAATGTAATTTAGTTTTCATCGGACACTCAAAAGCCACGATATTTCTCTACTGTGGGTAAATCTGTCAAAACAAAACAATGCAGCTTTAGCTGTTCTGCCTCTTAGCAGTAGAAAGCAGGGACCCCAGGTTTAGCAGGGTGCAGAGAACACACTACAATGAGTTGGTACCTGATTTAGGCAAGAAAATAAATGCTTGGACTAAAAGTAAAGACTAAAATGTGAGGAATTTATATGGACCAAAACTAGACTAAAATGTTTTGAGTTTTTGTTGACTAAAACTAAAAAGTATAGAAATGACTAAAATGTGACTAAAACTAAAATGCATTTCATTTTAAGACTAATACTAAGACTAAAATTAATAATACCTGCCAAAATTAACGTTGGAACCATTTAGTTTTCTCATCTGTGCATCTCTACAAATCCTGCAGACAAATACACCAAGAGTCTTGGGTCACTGACTTATTCAGCTGCTGCTTTAAGGTCAGCGTCTAAGGGCAAACCTCCTCCTCCTCTTCAAATCATCAGAACAAAGGTTTACTATCGCAATAATCTTAAGAGCTAACCACTAAGGGGAGAGAGGAATGTAACAGACAACTTATCTCTCCAAAGCAGTGGTTAATTTGAATGGCATGAGTGTTTTTTAGTTTTTATTCAAAGCTGATTTGTTCCTCTTAGGAAAAAAAGCACAGTCACTGATTCTTTACTGAACTTTCTCCCTGTCCAGTCATCCTCTTAATCCTTTTATCATTCTCTGTGCTCTGCTGTCCAATTCATGCTATTTTTCTGTGCCATTACTGCACAGATTAAGTCTTAATTCTTATTTTCTAACACTGTACAGTCATCACATTTGTAACGGCGAAATTCAGAGCAATACTGATTTTTTTTTGACTCTGTCTCGTAGTATTTCCATCTTGCTGCTGTATGTAATCTGCAGAAGAATGATGGTGATGATCACTGAAGAGGCTTGGCCCATTTTGCAGAGCAGCTGCTGGTAGTTTGGAGGTGAAAATGCCACGTTTGACGAAAAAAAATGGCAGCTTTTTGCTTGAAACAATCAGCAGCTTCTCTCTAAACGTGCCACAACAGGCTTCGTTACTAAGTCTGCGATTGTAGTGTGTGTATGTAATGTAATATGTTTGTATGCTTTGTAAATGCTTTATGCTTTTAAACCTGTAATTATTGTTAATGAACAGAAACAGAGGCATAAAATAAAGAACTGCAATAAATTATTCTACTTAACTAGAGTGAGATCGTGCCTGAGTCTGTTTGATTGTTTCTGCAGACAGACAAAGCTTTTGTTTTTTTCCTCTAAGAGGAGGAGTGTGCTCTTTTTCTTTCCTTTTTTCCCCTCTTCACAGAATCACTCTGTTGCTTGAAGAAAGGAGGTTCTTCTCAGTGCTTGAGCGAGAAAACCACAGGAAATATTTGAAGAGCTGCCTACCTTAGGAACACACCCACAACATTGTTTAACTGAGACTAAGAAGGCTTCCACTGACTGCTTTTATGGATAAAGCAGCACATTTTCAAGCAAAGATTCTTCTAGTTTTTTTGTGTTTGATTAATGACACTAGCTCATGAGGAAAAGGAAGAAACATAGAACCAGGTGGGGTTGGTGACAGTAAAGTAATTTAGTAAAAAAAAAATTAGCCAAAATGCAACTACATGGCCTGTGGGTAACCTGAAACATTAGATAAACTATTTCACATATCCATGGCATGGGATTTATTCACATCCATCTGGGCAACACCCCATAAACAGTGTTCACTTCTGATAAAACTGCTACCAAAGCAGCATCCATGCAAATCTTTTTGTCGTCATCCATTGTTTACAGGCGTGCAGTTGCTGCAACTAAACCACGCCCAGCTACTGCCTCAAATGGCACTGATTGGTCAATGTGAGTGACAAGTATTTCAGTTTGAAGCTTTCCATAATAAGTTCCTCCCCTCATGTGGGGAGTTAGCTCCGCCCACAAGCTCAGTCGGTCCTCCTTGCTTGGAAGAAGGTTCCGCTTTCCTCTCCTGATCCTCCTCTCAGCTGGCAGCTGAGAGGAGGATCAGGAGAGCCACATCCATCAAGCCACATTCATTTCCTGAGAGGGGCGGAGTCAGACAGCTCATTATAACATTTAAAGCCACAGAGACAGAAACCGCTTGTTCTGAGCAGGGCTGAAACAGAGGGGTTTTTCAGATATGAAAAAATCCAATACTGGAGTGTTTTTTCAGCAACAAACTTCACAGGAATGTTTTGGGGACCTCTGAGACCAATATAATCTTGTCTTAAAAGGGTAAAATATAAGCCCTTTAAGACAGAAAAATCCCCCAAATCAAGAGTGTGTCTGAGACCAGACAAGTGTCGCCTCAGAACAAATATTTCCAATGCTAACACAGTGAAGTCGGATTTGTTAGTGCCTTTAAAAAGTATTCACCCCCTTTATTGATTGTATAAATCAATCATGTTCGATATTATTCTGAAGAATAAATTGTCAATAAATCTTCATCCAAGCTGTAGTTGTCTTGCAGACCGAATAAGATGTCCTCCAGGATTTTCCTACATTTTGCAGAATTCATTCTACCCTCTACCTTTACAAGCCTACCAGGGCCAGCTGCCAAGAAGCATCCCACAGCATGATGCTACCATCAGTCTGCTTCACAGTGGGGATGGTGTGTTTGTGGTGATGTATAGTGTTTGGAGTGTCTTGTCTGATGGCCAAAAAGCACCATTTTGGCCTCATCCGACCAAAGAACTTCCTTCTGCTTGCCCATGGAGTCTCCCAAATGCCTTTGGTAAACTCTAGTCAAGATTTAGTGAGTTTTTTTCAACAGTGGCTTCCTCTTTGCCACTCTCCCATAAAGCTTGGACTGGTGAAGAACCCAGGCAACAGTGTTGTCTGCAGAGTCTCTCCCGTCTCAGCTGCTGAAGCTTGTAACTCCTTCAGAGCGGCATAGGTGTCTTGGTGACCTCTCTCACTAGTCTCCTTCTTGCACGGGCACTCAGTTTGTGAGGCAGATTCACACATATGCCATATTCCTTCCGTCTCTTGGTGAAGGATTTAACTGAACCCCAGGGGATGTTAAGGGCCTTGGAAATTTTTTGTATCAATCCTATGACTTACACTTTTCAGCAACCTTTTCTCTGAGTTGCTTGGAGTGTTCTTGTGTCTTCATGGTGTAATGGTAGCCAGGAATACTGATTAACCAGTGAGTGGACCCTTCAGACAAGGGTTTCTTTATCACTTGAGACACATTCACTGCACTCAGGTAATCCCCATTTCACTAATTGTGAGACTCCCACACTCTTGGCTGGTCTAGTTCTTGCAGAAGTGAGTCTCTGATTGGTGCTTTGCTCCACCAATCAGAGATCATCAACCTGCAGAACAAGTGGATGGGATTCAAAGGAGGATCAGTCAAGATTGTTTTGTTTAGCCCTTGGCTACAGATGTGAGGTGTGGTTTCAGCTGTAACACACTTGAAGTCAAATTTAGAGAGATGTGCAATACTTCTTTGCAAGTTTCTTAGATGTTAATGCCATGCAGCTGGTGAAAAAACAAGCTGTAAAACTTCATGGCACTTCTACAAATAGATCCAGACGTGTGCTTTAAGTGTAAAAAATGATGCATGTGTGACCTCTGACCTAAATTCATATATGCGTGAGTATGACATCAGAAGGCCGTGACGTTGTCTTTGCACTTTCTACCTCTGCGCTGCACTTCTGTGGTCGCTGCAGGAGCCCTCAGTCAGCTTGTGGTCTGTATGTGTTGCTTTTATCACAGTTCCCCTGTTCAGGGAAGTCTGGTTGTGTGTGCGTAAAGATATGTATGGTTTCCTGGTACTGCAACCATACCGAAAGCTTTATGTGTCTATGTGTCTCTTTTTTCTATACTGAGCCCGAGTCAGAGCTTAAAACTGGAGTTTCAACTATAGAGTCCTTGAAGATTCACGCGTGCAGTTGTGTAATCAGGTCTGCACGCCACCGTGTGTGAGATTTACTAGTCTTTATGTATGTTAGATAACTAGTGGAAGGATATAACATAGCACTATTGCGATGTGTACATAGCTCAACACAAGAAGGTTGCAAATGTAGCTTAAATGAGCACATCACAGTAGAATCAGCACCTCCAAGTCCAAGGCCACACTGCTCTAGATTTTGGCTCTAGCCCAGCACAGAAATGCAGATGAGTAGTAAGTCTGTTACATTTCCTGCTAACTAGTTATCATTCGGTAAAATCTGAGAAATCCAACTTACAAGAACTGGTGGGAGTGTAAATCCCTAGAGAAGCTTGAAGATAAAGAAGCTGGTGACTAATGGTTGTCTCCCAGGAGCTGCAGTTTTCACATCACTTTACAAGGTTTATTCAGGCATATTAAGTGTGTTTGTGAGTATTCAAAGAACAGAAAACTCCAGAGCAAAGGATTCCACTGAAATCAGCTGGTAACAGCTCACTTCACCTTTCACTTCTCAAAATAGCTGGGCCATGTTTCATGACCGAAACTGTACTATGTACAGTATATGATTCATTCACAGTCACTTAAACTCAGCCACACATGGACACTTCACTCTTAAGATATCTGCCGTGAATTTCAAGGTAAAGCTTCAAAAAAGAAGATAAGACATCAGTGCCAAGAAAAATAAAGATATTACAATCTGGGTTTTCATCACTGACTCATATTCCACTGAGGTAACTGCCCTCAAACTACTTAGGCTCAACATGAATCAGATTGTTAGTATTACATTCACTATGACTCAGCTTTTTATGTTTATTTATGTGTATGTGTGGGTCTTCATTTGTCTAGACCAAAGAGAACCATAAAAGAAAAATCCCCGGCCTTTTGGTAAGGTTTGGTTTTCAGCGTTGTAGTCTGTTAGCTGTGAGGAAACAGATAGGTGAGTTTAGGTTAAAACCACAGTTTAAAGGTAAATGCTGCTGGGCACTGTCTGTAAAATGATGACATACTTTCACACATCACGAAACTGACAAACTTCACAAAATCATTCTAAAGGTAGTGATGATAAAGTCAGTCATAGTCCTGTTAGTTGAAACAATACAAACCCTTTATAGGGCACTCATTGAAATACTTTGAAATTCAACATTTAAACCCTAGAATATTACCCTAAGACTTTTAGTGGGGATGCTGAGCATCCACGCTATTGATAGTTGCCGTTTTGTTTATTATTATTCTTCCGTGCCGGCTATCTCCTTCATACTTTGATGTATTGACACTGTTTAAAATTTTTTTAAAAATCAGTTTCTTTGTCATTTGACTGCTATGACTTTTCTCATTTCTAACTTTTATAATTTTTAAAATATAGCTATTTTCATGCTATTTTCAGCTACTTCTATACTTTTTCAGCCATTGATGGCAACTTTCAGCTACTTTTAGGCCCAAATCAGCTATTTTTATGCTATGTTCAACTTTTTTAGGCTACTTTCAGCTATTTTTATCTTTTTTGAGCTATTGAATGCCATTTTCACCTACTTTAATGACATTTTATGCTGTTTTTTCCTATTTTTATGCTATTTTCAGCTATTTTTATCCTTTTTTGAGCTATTGAATGCCATTTTCAGCTACTTATATGCCATTTTATGCTATTTTTATGTTATTTCCAGCTATTTTCATGCTTTTGGCTATTTTCAGCGGTTCTCCCACAATTCAGCTCTAAGCATCCCCATGCAATTTCAGCTTTAATTGCAATTTTGATCTAGTTTGTTTTGACTTTGTCACTTAAATTCTTCTTGTCATTATTACGGTGAAAATCAAAACCATGGAGTGACCATGTTGTTTCTTGCCTGATTCCACCTGAGTCAGTAACTTCACTCATGGTGCTAAAGTGTCTAATGCCAGTCTTACAGTGCTGGACAGTTGTGTGGTTTCTCAAGCACAAGTTAACATAATTGGGTTCATGAATTCTCCTCTCTCCTGTTTTATCACGAACAGCCAAAGGAGAACCACAGACATTTGTCATGCTTTGCCCACATGTGTGCAAAGATTATGCTTTTTTTGGGGGGGGGGGGGGGGATTTGCACAATATTACAAGCCCTGATTTGCAAAAATGTCAGGATGCCAGAAAATTAAGTAGAAGACACAAAGACAAGTTTATAGGAAAAGATATGAATAGCTGTGAAAAGACACCAACAATTAAAAGTGGTTAAAATGGGGTAAAAATGGCTATAACATGGCTAAAATGGGCACAAAAGTGAAAAAATTCTCAAATGGGTGGGGTGAAAAACTGCAAAAATGGATTAAAATTAGCAAAAGGAAGTAGCAAGAAGCAGCAATACATAGTAAAAAAAAGGGGTTGAGAGTGGCTAAAATAGGCAAAAAGTGGTACAAATCAGTTAGAAGTGGCTAAAAAGAAGCTAAAATTGGCAAAAAGAAACAGAAAAGGGCAACAAAGTGACAAAAATGGGAAAACAGCTAGTAACAAAGGGGTAAGTTGTGTTGGAAATGGCTAAAAAGTGGCTTGAATGGACAATAAATGGCAAAAAATAGCTTAAGGGCAGAGAAATGAAGTGGCAAAAATCAGAAATGTATGGAAAAAAGGGTTGAAAGTGGCTCAAAGGTGGCTGAAATGGACAAAAAGTGGCAAAAAATGGGTTGGAATTTGCAAAATTGTGTTTTCAATGACACAATTTGTGGCGAAAATGTGATAAACTTATCAAAAAGAAGTATAAAATAATAGCAACTTGTGGCAAAATGTGCTGAAAGTGGCTAAAAAGCATCATACATGGACAAAAAGTGCCAAAATGGGTTGAAAGTGTTTAAAAGTGGTTAAAACTGACAAAAAGTGGCAAAAATAGGTTGGAAGCAGCAAAAACGTGTTTCAAATGGCAAAATTAATGGGTTATGGAAAGCAAACAGAAGTAGCAAAAGCCAGCAATATGTGGCAAAATGGGTTGAAAGTGGCTAAAGAGTAGCAAAAATGGGCAAAAGTAGCAAAAATGGGTTAGAAGTGGCACAAAATGGCAAGATAATGACAAAATGACCTAAAAATAGCAAGACAAAAGTTGCAAAACCAGCAATATGTGGTGAAAATGGGTTAGAGTGGATCAAAAGTGGCTGAAATGGGTTGGAAGTGGCAATAAATGGGTTGGAAATGGCTCAAAAAAAGTGCAGAAATAGGTTAGAACTGGCTAAAAAGTGATTAAACTGGACAAAAAGTGGTAAAAAATGGGTTGAAAGTGGCTTAAAAGTTAGCTGGGACACTTGCACCAATGCTACTGATCTAACACACATGCACTGACATCATCAATAATTCAAAACTGGCCCATTCTCTGGGTTTTTCAGGGGCCTAGCCACTTCTGTGGACAGTGGTTTGAATCAGCATATTGGCCACCCAACCCCTAATTGTTACTTTACTTGAAACATCAGTTGTAGTTGTCGTTACCCTGCAGTTTAATATCACTTAATAAAACTTACTAATACACACTTTAACTTATTATAAAGTTGACTTAATTTGTTTGAGTCTGGAGAGCTATCAGGTTTTACTCTCCCATCCTCTTTAAGCTTTGCTTCATTTTGAAACACCAGTCTTTCATCTTAGCTTTAATCCTGGATGTCTATGCTGAAAATGTACAATAGGTTTGTCTAGCCTGACTCACCTGTGACTCACATACTTAAACAAGGTGTATATACCCACCTGAGAATCACCACACCCACTATGCTGTAGAAAGGTAATCTATCAGAGTGAACAATGGCAACCTTCCGTTTAAGAAACCTGTTGTCTCAGTTTGAATGTCTTGTCTTGTTGATTTATAACAGTGCTACATTTAAAAATGAAACACACTCAAGCTCTAATTCTGGCCTTGATCTAACTTGTCTCAGTCAAACCACTAAACTGAAAAATTCCCACTTCCTCCTGAGGAAATTTTAATCTGTACCAGATCCTCATTAGGTTAAAAGCACTCCACACACACACAAAGCACCACACACTTCATTATGTGTCACCTATACCCCTGTTTCTGGTAAGTGAGTGTGTGTTTAAGCGTAACAGTCCATTTACTATCAAAGAAACTCCTCCTACCTGTCACTTTGGCCTACAGAGATGAATCACTGTGGTAATGATACTGTACGCCACTTTTAACACTTCCTGTCTGTCTGTCTGTCTGTGATACAGCATGGACGTTTTTCAAGTGTTTATGTGTGGGTGTCCCTCCCCCATGTTTCACCCCCTACACTTGTGCCAATCTTGCATATGACATGATTTAAGGAAGAGAAATCATAAAGTCAAAAATAACTGCAAAAACTCCAGAGAGGTTACTTTAAATATGTCTTTATTTAAAAAATATTAAAAGAATAAACATTAATCTATATATATATATATATATATATATATATGTTTTCAGTAAAGAACTTCTCTGCATGGTAGAGATATGATAAGCTGCCTCTAGATACAGTACAAGTAAACCAGACTTCAGTGCCACCGGAACTCCTCCATACATTTAATCCCAGCTGCACACAAGCTGTGAACCATGTTTGCAACCAGATTTTAAGAAGATGTGAAGTGGTTGTTTTTCCTTGCAAACATTCATATACTGAGGTAAAAATCAACATCATTAGAGTATTACAAATCTGCTACAAGAGTCCAAGTGGTACCACGGCTGAGATAGTTTCAACCGCTCCCTCCAACAAGTGGACATTTCTCTAGGAGTGCACTTCGTTGTTTCTCCCAAAGTCCTTCTACAGTCCGATTTTAAATATGTCGCTAGAGGCCAGAAATGGGCGACAGAAGATCTTACAGTTCCTTCAAGAAGAGTCAAAGGTGACAGAGCTGGCTCTGTAATTGTTCTGTTGTGTTTGTAGTTTCTTTTTAATGCAGCGCTTTTCGACGTTTTTGAAAACAAAAGCTGCTTCGTCTGTGTGCAAGTTGAGTCTTTGGAGGTAAAGAATGTTGAAATGTGCCGCATGGACCTCATCCAGCTGAGGTGCCCCTCATAAAACATATTGCAACTTTTCAGTCTAGCATTTTGAACTGTTTGTATCTTCAACACAGTCTTAACTTCCAACCCACGATGTACCAAACTTTCATCACTACTTGGTAGGAGCTGCATCCTTGAGATTAGAAATAATACTACCAGAACTTTAAAAGTCAAACTGCTCATAGTTTGTAAGGGAATTCCAAAAGCATGTCCTTGACAACATGTGTCAACGGCAACTCTCGGACACGACTCCCTCCCCCACACAGCTCTATGATGCGTTTCCTGCACAGCTCCTGCAGCGTCGGCTCCCATTTCCTGTAGGGGACGCTCAGGCTTTTCTTTGGAGAACTTATGTAATGCTCCAAGAGGGCGAAGAGCGACGGAAAGGAGCGCTCGTTGCCCGCCAGTGAGAACTTCCGGTGTTTGTAGTCGATGCGGATGCTGACCGGGCCACTCTTGGCGTGGTAGGACAGCGTGAAGAAGACGTCTTTCTGGCGGCTGTCGCGGATGAGGAAGCTGCCCAGCGGAGCTTCTCTCAGCATGCGGTGGGCGTCCTCGACTCCTAAAGGGCCCCAGTAGAAGCCGCTGTGCTCAAGCTTGGAGGCGGTTTCGGTGATGATCTTGCAGTCCTCCTGACAGGAGAAGGTGCGGAAGTGAGTCTGATAGATGAAGGGGACTGCGGAGGATTTCTGGCTCAGATCTGGAACAGCTTGACGTTGGAACTGCTCCGACTCGGTTGGCCGAGGGCTCAAAGTGAAGTCCTTGCTCCCAGCCGAAGACGAGGAGGAGGATGAGGATGAGGACAGGGAAGAAGATGAAGACAGTGATGATGAGGAAGATGATGACGAGGATGAGCTTGACAATGGTGTCTTGTCATGGCCTTCCAATGTGCTGTCGGCTACCATCCTACAGAGGAGAGAGGCCCCAGACCCTCTCCCATCTCTGACCACCACACTGTCATCCTGTAAGACACAAGACAAGAAAAAATTAGTCATCCCAACTTTAAAAATCAAAAATTTCAACTACAGTCTGCTTCAATATGAAACTTTAAAGACAGAGGTGGTTAACTTTGAAATCCGGTTATGGTCCTGAAGGAAGGCTTTCATGTGTGTGTGAACTGAGCGACTTTCTCTAGATCAGAAACCCATCCTACTTTCCATTCATGGTTTCAGTATTTGATGTGAACTGGAATCCGCGGTTTGGCTTTATTACAGTCAAAGCTGATGGTAACCACAGCCAGATTACTGTAATCACTTCCATTCTGTTTAAAAGGGCTGCACTATCTTAAAAGAAAATCTCAAAATAACATTTCCAACACAAAAACTGCAGTATACACCTCAACAAAACATGAAGATTAGGGATGCACGACATTGGATTTTTGCTGATGTAGCTCAGACCTTGAACTTCAGTCCTTCATCAGTCAATTTAAGGTTTTTGGGTAAACAGATGACTAAGTCTGATTTGTTAAAACAGACTCTCAAGCCCAAAATATTACCTGTAAATACTGGCAGAAATTTTCCTAACCACCAATACAGTCAACTCATTAAAAAAAGCATATAATTGTATCTGGTTCATGATACCATTTAATCAGGATTTTCTATCCTAAAACACAAATGATTAAAGCAATAACAGTGTTTTATTTCAAACTCTTTCAACAAAATAGCAAAATATCCTTACGTCCCTATAGAAATGTCAGTAATAGTTTTAATTTTAAGGTTGCATTGCTATTAATAAATATTACGAGACATTATGGATATATTTTAGACATCTCTTTGTAAAGCATTTGCCTAAAATGAAGGATGGATTTTTAGAAAATGTATTGAAAAAAATATTTTTGGTAAAAAAGGTTTAAATTGTGAATATTTGCATTGATTTGAGAGGTGAACTGTATCACCAATAAAAATGCAATTTCTTAGTCTGTATAGTTTTTTCCCTCCTTATTCATTCACTGTATTTTTTATAGTGCCTTTTATTGATCATTTTTGCCTAAGTATTTTTATTTTCAAATCTATTCATTGTTCTCTTCATTTGGGCTTCTGACACAAGTGATTTTCTCCTTGTTGGGATCAATAATGCTTATTTGAGCCTAAATAAGAGTAAAATAATGTTCATCTTAGTGTGTTATCCCTTTATGTAGTTATAAAAACGTATTTATTTACAATAATTTCTAACTAAATGACCAAAACAATCAAACTAAAGTGAGGGAATTATCTTTAAAACATGCTAGTTATAACAATAATAATATTTTATCTTAAATAAGAACGATATTAAGTTAATTTCAGTGAGTTATCCATTTATGTGCTCACAAAAATTACATTTTTACAACTTTTTCTACCTAAATGACCAATAAAAGAGGCTAAAATGGAACTATTGTGCGGGGAAATCGTCTATAAATCATGCTAATTTAACTCTGTGCGACACGGTTGTAGTAATAGTCTGACACGCCTCTGCTGGTGATTTTAGGTACTGCAGCCGTTACCTTAAACACTTCTCTCTTATGAAGAAACCAACCCATGCCGTTTGTAGTAAGTTCATTTACACAAGTCTTTACTCAACACTACTTTTCACTAACCGAAACGCCTATCCTGTTTGTGATTCAGCTTCCTACTGTGTAATTTACTCAAATCGTTCACAAGTTCTGACTAAAGTTAGTTTGAATTCCAGGAAAAGTTCCCTTTTCCAGGAGAAGTGACGTATGAATGAGTAATTTTACAGCATCAATACAGAAGCAATAAAGACAGATAAGAGTTCTATATGTGGGTTTAGTATCAATAATAAACTGAGGAGCAAAAAATAAATTTAATTCACGTTATGAAGTAGCTAAAACACATTTGCAGCATTTTATGTCCAAACGCGTCCAAAGGGACTTCAGCTAGCTTAAACTCCTTTTGTATGAGTTTTTCTCTCATAGCAAACACAGCCAGAAAAAGAGCAACCGTATCAACTGCAAAGCAACCTAAATACCGTCTAAAAACACTCACAGTGCAGTATTGCTCGCATTTAAAGAGTCTTACCGTTTTGTTCTGTTAACAGCCGCGGGTTAAAGCTCCGTTTGTTGTGGATCCAAAGTGCTCAAAAGCTGCTCCCAGATCGGTTAAATCCTGCTGCTAATCCGTGAGGCAGCACAGCCGGGATCGAGTATGTTTCATTTGACAGATCGGAGGTAGTGTGTCGGCCTGGTGGCTGGGATTATCAGCCTTCAATTCATAACTGTCATGTGTGAATCAAGGTAAACAGTCCTCCTTTTATACTTAGCGCTTCAGTCCCTCCCGCAAAGCAGACGACTTCTAGGAAATTGAAAGTGAAACTAAACTGTCCTCTCTCGTTTCAGCTCCCTGTGTGTGTGTGTTGTGTTTGAAAAAGAAACCCGCAGAGCCATGTGACCTACAGAAAGCAGATGACCCTTTCATGTAAAGGCAGCGTTTATTTAAAACTGCAAATTATTCTGCAAAAACTTGTTTTGTTATTGTTTGATGAACATCTATGAATGAGTGCTCTCTCTCTCTGTCTCTATTACACTCTTCGACACTCACTCCATTTCATACTTGTATGATTCCTCAATTAATCCACAAATTAAATATTAAGATGTATCTGTGTATTAAGATTATGTTGTTATTACTTGTATGAGTTGAATGTGACAAAACTACATGATAAGCTGATCAGTAAATACACATTTTGAAAGTAGATAAATGTTTTGACCTTTACTCAACAGCATGAATCCTGCCCCAGACACATATCTCTGCAATCAAGAGGCATTTGTGTATAACAGGCTTGTCACAGCACCAGAATTGTAAACTTAGATGCAAGTGAAAGTCAGGTAATCTGAACACTGCTTTTGTGCAGAGCAAACCAGCAACTTAGGCATCCAGTATGGAGCAAATTTTTGTTTTGCATAAATGAAATTGCAGGAAAACTTTAATGCAAACAAATGAATTGAACCAACACATATTTTTGCATAGTTTCCAATGCATATTTTTAGAAATGTGGAGGCCCCAGGCAAAGACTGACATGAGGCCCTTCCACATTTAGCAAAAAGGAACCAAAGCAAGTCAGCCAGATATTTAAAAGCATCTCTTTCAGGTACAGCAGGGGTGTCAAACGCAAGGTCAGTTTCGGCCTGTGGTACAGTTATACCCAGCCAAATAAAATTATATCCTATTTTTATTATAACTGACCCTCTAAAATAAGGTCTGCAGACTTCCCCTATGTCCATGATAAATCATAAAATATGCAAAAGTAAAAGTTAGATAAAAGTCAGGGATGTGGGGAAAGGCATACACTTGTGTTTTCATTTCATATTTTACATTTTGCATCTCACAAATAGGACTTAAACTCATGACTGCGACTTTCAATTTCATATTTTGACCTTTTAGGTCAAATTTTGACCTTAAAACATGATTGCGATTTTCTATTTCATGTAAATTTTGTCTTTAACAACATTATTTTGACATATAATTTCCCGCTTTGACCTTTTAAACTTTTTAAGTTTGACTTTTTGTTTCAGATTTTTAGCCTTTGAACTTATCATTTTGCTTTTTTTTTTTATCTAAAATCATTAATCATCAGTGCTAATCCCTGTCAGGCTCTCAGATTAGACCTACATTCAGAATTCGGCCCCTGCTGTGATTGAGTTTGACACCCCTGATCTGCAGGGTGTACCCTAAACCAGGGCTGGACAACATGGACCCAAACAAATCTTTTTAAGATGAACTACAACACATGATATTTAGTGGGGATGCTGAGAACTGTTGTGGAAGAACTGCTGAAAATAGCCAAAAAGCACAAAAATAGCTGAAAATAGCATAAAATGGCATGTAAGTAGCTGAAAATGGCATCCAGTAGCTAAAAAAAGGATAAAAATAGCTGAAAGTAGCTTTAGACTAGCTGAAAGCAGCCTTAAAATCGCTGAAAATAGCTAAAACATAGCTGAAAATAGCCTTAAAGTAGTTGAAAATGGCATTCAATTGCTGACAAAGCACATAAATAGCGTAAAATAGCATGAAAATAGCTGAAAATAGTGAAAAAATAGCTGAAAATAGCATAAAAGCTGAAGAGTGCAATGCCTGATTTGTGAAAAACGTGAAATCATTGCTCAAAATATAACATTTAGTTAACAAAACAATTGAACACTGCCTTATTGACAGAGTAGCCTCTTGAGTCTAAAGGCTGAAGGAGATGTTGTTTACTGCAGTGTTACTCAACCCTGCTCAACCAAGAGAATACCAGAATTATAAATTTTACGGTTCTAGTAAAAATCAAACAATAAAGTCTTAGACACCCGATATCAGGCAATTTTTCATTTTTTATTGTCAAATCAAAAAATCACAGACACACTTGTTTGGAAACTTTAAAATATTCCTTCATATTTTTCACCAAACGAGACAGTATTGTCATTCTCAAAATTACAAAAAAATTGTTGGCAACGCTTGAAAAAGTGGGTGGTATTGGGAAATAGTGAGTGAATCCTCACACTTTGCCACTTTGCTTGGCCTTCCTTGGCAGCCCCTCCAGCTCTTCATTCTCCACTTTGGGTTTCTGCTGCCTTGAGTATTCACTTAGCAGGACATCCCTTTCTAGTATATACAGTACTGTGCAAGATTTTTAGACATGTCTAGGCCGTAGTTGAGGTTGCACAAAGGCATAGCTAGATGCGGAAAATAAGCTGCCTGAGGGCACCATTGGGTGTGGAGGAGGATTAACACAACCCCGGCCATGCTCTGGATGCCCTTGCATATAACCACAGGCATGGGAAAATAATCTTTTGAAATTTTCTGCCCCAATTTTGGGGAAATGAAGTTCTGATATTATTGTCAAATATTTACAATTAAATGATTTCAGAATTTCAGAGTTTAAAAATTTGGAAGTTAACAAGAAAAAAACTTTAAATTTCAAAGTTTAGAAAGGTTTGAATTTGACATTAGAAACTCAAAAATTTCATGCTTTTGAAAATTTGTAGTTTTGCCCAATGTGAATTTATTATTTTTGCAGTCAAACATTGCTATTTTTTTTTTTTTAACTTAAATTTACTTTAAAAATCAGAAAATTTTGGAAGTACTACTTTTTTCAAGAGTGTCCTAATAGACTGTCATAATAATGATAGTTTATTCATAGATCGTTGGTCAAAAACAAGTGTTGGATTTGTCAGTGACAACAATTACATCTTCTTCTAAGAGGGTTCTGGGGGGTTAGCTTTTTGTAAGATAAGAGTAAGGGGGGGGATCCTAGGGAAAAAGGTTGGGCACCACTGGCCTAGCGTACTGTTGTAGGGTTGCCACAAGCCCCTGGTTGTGCTATTGACGTCTAAGGGCCGAAAAATGCAGATGGTGCCTTGGCCGAGCTTGGCCCTCCCCCGTCTCTCCTGCCCCGGGTTGTGGCTACATGCTTAAAACGTATTCACATGATACAAGCGGGATTTTTCGGTAACTCTTTGGACACTGGGTGGAGAAGCAGAGCTAGGGTGAGGTGCTCTGACTGGGGCAAACACTAACCCCCAAAGAATAATGAAATAACAAACACTTTGACAACCTCTGTGTATTATATGAATGTTTATTACAGTAAATATTTAAGACAAAAGCAACACTGGACGAATCTGATAAACAGTCAGTCCCTCTGCTGCACGTCTTTACAGACTTTACCTTCTTCTGCAGAGAAATGTATAAATGTCTCCTTCCTGTTTGGGCTGATTCATCCTAGAAATGCTCTTATTGTGACATCCTACACTCTTTCCTTATTTAAGTTTCAAACTTAGTCCACATTAGTGTCGTTGCATTGCACATCCCCTTTTTAATGTTTGCTTTTGCAAAAACGGAGTTCAGTGACTCATTCTTGTAAGCTTCAGATCCCTGTGGTCATCTGCCAAGGGTTTCACAAAAACTCAGACACTCCAAGTGCATCAAATAAAACCTTTTGCAAATTTCTACTTTGAAAGGTTTTTAATACACCTAATTTAAGTCAGAAACATTTAGAATCTCACTTACATTAGCTAAGAGAGTGTAGGTTGCTTTTTGAGTGTGTGTGAAACAGAGGAATCAGAAAATAAAGATCAGTCTGATCTTATCTTACTTTATCTATTAAAGCATGTGCAACAGTTTCACACTTGCTGCCACCTCTACTGCTACTGCTGTTATGATCTTTACTCACCAGTGGCTTTCATTGTAAATGACCTAGCCTGTGTTTCATGACAAATGAGTCATTCTCCTGGCATGCATGCATGTAATATCCAAATTACATGACTTTATAAGCTCATTCTAAATTTATCAAATGAGTCTGGAAAGATGAAGCCACTACAGATCACATTAGAAAGGTGCCTTTGTTTTCTTCTGCAGCATCTAATCAAGAGCACCGTTATAAAATACAAAGAAATGAAAGTTAAGAAAAGTCTTCAGCTGCAAAAATGGATTGAATAAAGAGTTTTACATGCAAAGTGCAAGGAGGGGCAGATGGAGCCTGATCCCACAGATGTTTATGTGTTAGCTTACCAAAGAGCGAGAAACAGAAAGTTAAGGAAGGAGTCCAGATCAGCTGTTACTGCTTAAAGAGGCAGAGACAGCCGCTCTGCAGACACACATGCAGACAGACCAATGATGGTGAATGAAGGCTGTGTGAGGTTTTAGAGTCTGTGTCAGGGTTATTTTCAGTTTATCTGACTCAACTAGGACCTAGATTAGCTCGCTTCTTCTGTAATGAATATCTCCCGGTGGCAAAATGTTGAGATAAAACTCCTTGACTGCACATCTTCTGCAGCAGCTGACTGGAAAAATAGAAAATCTTCTCCCTCATAGAAACATGTCTGCATACAGTTTAGTCTCAGTTTCGACAGTGTGAGTACAGTAACTTTAAAGGTTGAAAATATGCATGACCCAGCCCATTAAAGGCTCAAAGAGAAGCTTCTCCACTGTGATTTAAAGCTCCTGCCTGGAGTTCTAACTGGTATTGGAACAAACTGAACCTGACACTTATGAGCTTCAAAGTAAAAGGAGACCACCAGCATGAAGACTGGTTTAATTTCTGTAAAGTTATTTTTAATGCCTGGAACTTCTGCAGCGTGGTAGGTGTCAGACCAAATGAGATATTGCACACTACAGGGCACTGCAATGAGTGACACCTTTCAAAGAGATGAAGTTTTTTTAAATAATAATGAGAGTATGACAAACAGAGCTACCGCCTCCCTTATTGGTCAAACGCCTCTGCCTGACAGTGAAAGTGCAGCGCTGGTTTGTGCTAAAATGATTCGTAGAAAAGTACTAGTATTTCTTTAATTGCGTAGGCGCATGTTGCCTTCTGTTCTTTGGATTACGGACTAGTCATGTGTATGTGGTCATGCAACCTTTGATTTTCAAAATCTACTAAGTTCATCGTTGAGTCAGAGTGAAAATGTGTGGGGATTTGAAAGAAAATCCTTTAAATTATTCTCAGTGTCAAATTCACAAGGAAGGGATGGACATGAGACGCAGTGTCATCCCTAAATCAGAGTGGACATTTCTGCAAAGTATAAATTTACTTAGAGGAAGTTTGAGATATTGCATTCAGGGATGGATATGAGGCCTTATGGCACTGACCTCCAGATTCATATTCTCTCATCTCTGAGTCATAGTGGAAATTTGTGCAAAGAAGATGATCCTTCAAAAGATTCTTGATGAATGAACACTAGACTTTGGGGCACTGACCCTTGGACCATGACCTCCAAAATCTAGATCATCAAATTTGTGCAAAGCTTTGGGAAAGTTCCTCAAAGGGTTCTCGGGATATAACATTCACAGACAAAGGACGAGCATGAAGCCTTATGATATTGATCTCAGACCCAGGCCCTCCATGTCCAATCAGTTCATCCTCAGTCAGAGTGGACATTTGTGGAAAAAAAAAAAAGAAATTACCTCAGACAATTTTGGAAAAATTGCATTTACAAGCAAGGGATGAACATTAGACATTAGAGTATCCCGCTTCTTGAGATTTTGCGTTCACTACCTGGACGACCTGGATGACCCCAAAATAGTGATGGGAATTTCGCCTCTTCTAAGTGAACCGGATCATTTGGTTTGGCTCAGCAAGAAGGGCCGGCTCTTTCAGCTCCCAAACAGCTCTTCATTCGGGTACCAGTTATGTTCATTTGACCTGCCAGATTTAGCAATATCATGACATATGATTGATATTTGTGCTCATATTTTAGTCCAACTATGCTCAAGTTTTTGAACTGCTGAAAATATCATGCTATTATTTTTAAAAATATACTACCCCCCCCCCCCCAAAAAAAAAAAAGACACCTTGCGGGTCAAATGAAATCTATTCACTGGCTGGGCTGTTTGACACACCTGTTATAAAACATTAATGTTATACCATCAAGCCTGTGCCCCTCTTGCAAGATGTGCCTATGGAAGTGTATATGTAAAAAAGATCATTCCTGATAATCACATAACACACAAACAACACTACATGAATAGTAAAAGTAACGGTTATAATGATATAAAATGACTCTCAAGCAGGATCCGGCTCTTCGAGTCGGCTCTTTGAACCAGCTCACTCACGAACGACCCATCACTACCCCAAAACACGATGCCTGTGACCTTGGCTATGACTACTTTTGAGGTATACAGTCTACAGTACCTACACATGTATAGGACAAAATCATCTGAGAGATACCATATCTGCTACAAGGGATGCCAGACATTGAGAAAAAGATCCTCACAGGATGTAATAAAAGATTTGTTTACAGACAGATGTAGTTTTGTATTAAGAATAGAGACAACTTTATGAGATGTCACAGGAGCCAAAACTGTATGCAACTGATAACCAAGGTTCTCAAATTTTTCAATGCTTTAAATACATGTTCAGATCTGTTATTATTAAGGTCAATATCATTATGGAAAAGTACTGAAACTAAAAAAAAAATGACATATTTTAAATGGAGTTGTGTAGGAGATTGATGATTGCATCAAAAATTGCAGTCAAATTCCTGCAGACTGTCTAAATGTGCAAGAACTTGGCAATGTTTCAGTGAAATGCTGCCAATGCCTTTATGCATTTGAGACAGTATTCAAGAGTTTTCCTGCAGTTTTTGATCATAACAAGAAATCAAATAATGCTTGGCACCTACTCTTTAAGTTGTTTTGTTGGTTTCAAACCAGACATGCATATTGTATTACTTTCACCAGTATCATAGCCTAGATTAGAACTTTGGTACTGTGACAAGCAGTGAGTCTAATCAGAAACACACTCTCACTGCAACACTGGCTCTCTGCTACTTCTGCCTCTGCATGTGTGCCATGTCTGTCTTGGGTTTTCTTTGCATGCATTTGACTCATGTTTCATTTTGTCAATAATGTTATGCTTCATGGTGCAGTTTGTGATAGCATGTGTGTTTGTGTGTGTCTTGCGTGCAGATTCCCATGGCTGTGGTGTTGTGCATGTGTGTCCTCGCTCCATGAGTTTCATTTCTGTGAAACAGGGAGAGACACAGGAGAGTGAAACATAAGCAACTTCACAGGATGCCTGTTGTTGTGTGTAAATAAAGATCTCTGCTACCTGTCATGTCTGCAGGATTGGAGCACTTAAATACAGCAAAAAGTGCATTTAGACATGCATTAGTATGCATTACTATTCTCCCTAGACATGTCATACATGCAATGCTTTTCAACTCTTTGTTGCGTCAGTGCTGCAGAGAAAATCCCATTCAAACTGTTTGAATGCATTCTCAGTCAAACATGCTCATATTATGAACTGAAGGTTGTGTGTGACCAAGGGAGTTCAGTGTTACAGGACAGTATGGCGAATTGTCTGTATGTAAAGCTCATGTGAGACAGAGGAGGACATCAGAGTTTTTGACATATGCTTGGTTTCATGTGCATGATTGAAATTATAGCAAAAGGTTTTCTTTTTTCAGCAACATCAATAAAACTATGTTCTAAAAGATGCTGCATTAAAAATAAATCTATTTTAGTTCAGGTTTCTGCAAGGCAGTAAAGCAGGCTTTTTATTGGCTCAAAAGTTAGTGAATGCAGTATCACAGGGAGCAGTGATCAATGACAGATGCAGGCTGTGGGAAGTCTGTTTCTGGTTCTTTCTGGGCTCCTCCTCTTGAAACCAAAATAACTTTTTTATTGTTTGGTAGAGAATCCTGATGCACAATTACAAAATGCTGCAGTACCTCAAATGTCCACTTGAGCCTGTCTTCAGACAAAAAAGGAATGAGGCCCCATTTTAAATGTCATTTTAAAGTACAAACAGGCATGTTTAAAGTCAGGTACAAAAACAGTTTTGATCTCTATAGCTGATGTTTTTTGTTTGATGGTTCAGGTTACTTTATTTGTACCTGTAGGTAGGTAACATAACATGAAACAATACAACCTGGAAAACCCTTCCAAATCATGATACCACATGATACGTTCACTGTTTTTACTTTAAACTGGTATTTTCAGTTTGTTTTATATTTGTTTGTTTGTTTTTGTAAATTTTTGCCCTTACAGTGTGATAAATTTAGGATTTTAAAAACATAAAATCTTTGAGTTTCTATTGTCAGAATTTAAGACTATAAACTTTGAAATTTCAGGGTTTTTTTTTTTTTTTTGTAAATTTACAACTTTTTAAACTCAGATTTTTTTCCCAACAAGTTTCACTTTTTTTCTGAAAAGTTAACAGATCATCTTATTTTTTTCTCATATATACCTCTTCATGATCTATTGTTATTTGAAAAAAAAAGGATTAAAATATATATATATATTACCCCATCCAGGGGTGCCTATACCAAAGTCAGCAATGTTAACTACTGAGCTATGAGCTGCTCACCTGCAAAAGCAGCACTCACACAAAGCTAGAAGCTAGAGACCCCTGACCCCTGAGTGAGGCTCAAGATATCTTCAACAACAGCAACAGGTACAGGTAACTCTGCGTCACGTCTTCTAAACACAATGTCACAATGCCATTTAAAAATTCTTTTCCCACGTGGCGTACATCTGAGAGATAGACGGCTGTTCATGGCATTAAAGGCCTTGCCCAAAACAACACTGGATACTGATCATGCCCTGATCAAGCTTTGAAACCCCAGTCTCCTAAACAACAGCCAGTAATATAAACTACTAAGCTAGCCAGCTGCTCACCTGCAAAAGCAGCATACTCACACAAAGCTAGAAGCTAGAGACCCCCAAGGCCTGAGTGAGGCTGAAGATATCTTCAACAACAGCAACAGGTAACCACAAAAGCTGGGATTAAAAAAAGGCTTGTGGTAGCAGATATTGCGGAGGAAACGTTGCCTACTGTAGCTTTGTGCTTTGCATATTCTTCTGTGAGGTGCTGTTTTGGTGTAATATTCACAACTTTTCTGTCACCTTTTATTATAGCATATTTAAAAAGAAAACAGATAGATGTTGTGTATGTCCTCCTTAACAGGATAAGGATATGTGCTAATGTGTCCTCATATGTTTGCACTGTATTTTTATTTCATTAACTTACAGTTCTCAGGTTACAAGGAGTCATGCACAAGTACACCAGTTGACCCTCCTTGATGTCAAACACCCGAAGGAGTGAAACGTGACTGCATTGAGGCAATCAGGCAGAGTGGAAATGAATGGGAGAGGTTGTCACTCAACTCTTATGTCACTTGTAATCCTGTGTGTTACAACATAAGGACATTTTCTGCCCTTTGTGATCTTTGTGAAGCATGTTTTAAAAACACCCACAAATGCCATGTTCAGTCAGTCATAACGTTGTTGCATGTGTGTGTTGTTGTGTCTTATTCTTCTTCTCTGTTTTTACTGCAGGTCACATACCGCCATGCCACCTGCTGTTTCTGAATGTGTCGTCCTGTCAGGAAGTGAGTGAACACCTTTTTAATCAGAGGATTATATCTGTTAATGATTTATTATCAGAATGATAAAATCATATAAAATAATTGCAATATCTGCCAATGAAACAACAATAGGACCTTTGTGCTGTTGTGGTTGAGTCCACTTTATTTAAACCTCATATCCTTTTACTCTGGCTCACTCCACCCATCTTTACTGAGAAGTCTGTATCACCTTTTCTGAAAAACAGGAACTCCTCCTTCTTCAAAGCTTGATTATTCTTTTCTTTTCTTCCTGCTTTCTGGCTGTGGTCATATTTTTATTTGCTAGCAATGACTAAGAGTCAAATTACAAGGAAATTAATGTGTTAACTCTGTTTGCTTTTTTAACCATTCCTGTTTTACCTCTGTTCTTCCTCTTGTCCAGTAAATCATGTATCACAGGGCGACGTGATTGCCATTCTTTTTCTTTGTTCAGGCCAGCATTTGATGCTTGTATGTCCACTTTAAACCCTGAAGAAGCCATGCTCACACAGCAGCCATTTACAGCACAAATACTGTTAACTTGTTTGTAATCTTGGGTTCAGGTTGTATTTGTTATCTATGGGGTAGCCTTCATGACAATTTTTTCATTCCCAACATCTTAAAAATTGAGATTAGGGAGGAATTGATGGGCAAACCATCAGGGACTTGGACTATGCACTGTGAGTAATCATTTGCAGTGCAAGCAATATAGTCCAGCATTTTCAAAAACACCCTTAACCACAGCTTTTTTCTTTTCTTTTCTTTTTTTTTTTTTTGTCGATATATTAAATCAACTTGTCATAAGAGGACAAAGCCTGATTTAGCTTTCTGAGGGAATAATTTCCATGTCATGAGCTGCTGCTACTACTAGGAAAGGATTGCCTATTGTTTTATGTTTTCTTGCTGAGATTTCCGTGAATAAAGGGATATATTAAGCTCACAGGCCTAACTCATCTAACTTGCCAGCATTATCGCTCTGACATTGAGGATGTGGACGGTGCAAGTGCCAGTAAGCACTATGGACACAGGTCCTTAATCAAAACACTATATCTAGCCTCCATTCATTGGCTAGTTAGCCAGCAGGTGGTAGCGTTGAACCACCCCCTGACTTACATTACTGTTAGCTAGGAAGTAGGGCCAAGTTATGTAACGCCTCCCTAAAAGTGACATCTTCCCCTTATGCCTGCCTGCAAGGTAGCAAGCTCGAGGATAACTAGGACATGGTTCAACTATCAAATAAAAAACACATGAATTATTTTTCCTGAATCATGGTTTCTTTGAGTTAGCTAGTTCTTATCATACTGAATATTTGTAAAAGTCAGAATCAGAGATGATCTAGATTTTAGGAGTACTGTTTTCATGCAGAAAACTGGAAGCCTCTATTCATATAGCAAATAGAGGGCTGCTTTCATACAGCCAAAAGAGGCACAGCTTTAATTTTGGCATTAGGAGCACTGTTTTATAGAGCAAATAAGATTAGTTTATTCACACAACCAAAAGCAGGCTGCATTCATACAGCCAATAGAAGCACTGCTTTCATAAAACCACTAGTGCAGTATATATGTAACCTGACACGCCAGATGGATTTATTTCACACATCCATCTGGTAAACTTTCAATAGTTGGCGTTTGGGAAAGGGCAGAGCCTTTGAAAAAAAAACTCAGAGGGTGATTGGATGAACGTTCTGTTCGTCACATCACATCACAATGGGCCAATCGGAGCAACAAAACATGATGTCATAGCCTCAAACTGAGGTGCGCCACTACTGACGAGTAAACTCCATAGGGAGCTGCATAACGCTAACCATGGCGGCAGTAGACATGTCAGTACACGACTTTTGTTGTTTTTGACTTGTTCACTTGTTCTTCTATAAACGAAGAAATGTCGTCAAGTTCTGATAAAACTTTCTCTTTGGCAGCATCCACGCTAATGTCTTCCGCCATAATTGCACTGGCCTCTTGTTGCTGCTTGCTTACGTCACGACTCCACCACGCCCGAAATTACTGCCCCTCGTCGCTGATTGGGCCTGTCACTTTTTAACCGGGCCCAAACTGTTCAGATGGGAGCTTTGCAAGACGGATTTGCCAGCAAAAAACACAGAAACGGGCGAATCCATCTGCTTCGCAAGGTTAGTATATATGAGCACTGTTTTCATACAGGAAGTATGATTGCCTGTTCACACAACAAAAGTAGGCTCCATTCATTCAGCTAATGGTTGCACAGCTACACACAGCCCTAGAAGCCCAGTTTGAATAAAGCAAACAGGAACCTTTACACATGCTAATGAGTAGGCAGCAGCTAAAAGAAGCCCTACAGTCAAAATGAGGAGCACAGCTTTAATTTAGACATTAGAAGCACTGTTTTCACACAGAAGTGTCCTTGATTCATACAACTAAAAACAGGCTGCGTTCATACAACCAATAGGAGAACAGGTTTTATCAATACATCAGGGTTTCTGTTTTCATACAGCAAATAAGACTCTTTCAGTCATATAACAAAAACTAGAGTGTGTTCATACAGCCAATAGGAGCACAGCTTTTATTTAGACAGCAGAAGTAATGTATTCATACAGCCAACAGGAGTGCTTCATTTACACAGCCAATAGAAGGCTGCATGCATACAGCCAATGGGAGCACTGCTTTTATCAAGATATTAAGGCAGCTCATTTCATACAGAAAATTGGAGTCATGTATATAAACCGCCAATAGGAGCACAGCTTTTATTTAAACATTAGTGACTCTGCATTCATACAGCAAACAGTATTGCTTCATTAACAGTAAGAGGCTACATTCATACAGCCAATGAGAGCACTGCATTCAACCGGCCAACAGGAGAACAGCTATCCTACGGACATTAGGGGGGTTGTTTGCTTAAAGATAATGAGTGCTTCATTCATGCAGCCGATTGTAAGCTGTAGTCACACAGCAAATAGGGACACTGTTTTCATACAGCCAGTAAGAGTGCATCTTCAATGTAAAACCTCATAAAAGAAATAAAACAATCTTCTTATGTTAACATGTTGTGTTTAATAAACTTGTTATGGAGGTACATGTTGTAGTTTTTCCATTAAATATAAACGAAAGCAATTCAAATTCAGACGTGGTTTTAAAAAGTCGCTAAGGTGCCAGAATGCACAAAACGCTATCAAAATAGAGCTTTCCTTTATTCAAAATTCTCAGGTGGAGGGCTCTGGTGTAAGCCCCTGATGTCCTTAAGCCAAAGATAAACCCCTGCTCCAAACAGGGCTGTTGATGCTCAAAGGCCGTTGATGCTGTAGTTACAGCACTAAAATGTTGGATATTTTACTTCTTTTTCTCTCAAAGCCCAAGAAATGCTACTGGAAGTAAGAGAACATGCGTTGGGCAGGAGATGGACAAAAGATATGGAAGAAACCCAGGAAAAGGGAGTGCTGGCAGGTATGTTATCCTCCTCCGCATGTGCTCCTCACTAAAATGCACTTTCAATATGAGGACAATCATGAAGATCATGAGACATACATTGATTTTATTGAACATATTGCTTCTCATCAGCTTTTTTTTAACTTTCGTTTTTCATTTATACTCATAGATAATGTTTGCTATTAGGTGTTTACCCAGTGACACTGAAAAAGAGTGAATAGCTTACGGCTTACAGTAATCATTTGTCTCCAGTAAACATTAGACAGATCACACATCTTCTGTAAACATCCTTAGAGACATCTGCTCCTTAGATATCCCAGCAGTGTGTCCTCATGTGCCCTTTTCCACTAAACCGGCGACTTAATCATTGTGTGTACAGTATCAGCTCTACTATCAGTCAATTCTCACAAACATGTAATTGGTTTATGATGCGGTTTATTGTAAGCTGTAAAACTAAGGTTGTGTATAATGAAAGTGGAAGCAAAAGAAAGAAAAACTTGACACAAAAATGAAGAAATAAAAAATATTTCAGTGATTTAAGTTTTTGGTACAACTACAATACTGTTTTTTATGCCCCTATATCTCAATAGCTAGGAGGCTTTATGTTTTGAGGTTACCAGCCACATATAAGTGAATCTGAGCTATTCCTTTAATCACCATGTCTTGAAGAAACTTTGAGGGATTTTCTCCAAACTTCCCACAAATGTCCACTCACATGTCACATTTTCTACCCCCTAGTTTAAAGGTAAATGTCACTGGGTAGTATATTCCTCCCTTGCCTGTGAATATGAGATTTGAGGGATTTTCTCCAAACTTCCCACAATGTCCTGAAATCTAGAGAACATGGTATTTGGAGAATGCTTTGAGGATTTTCTTCACACTTGGAAGAAAGTCCACTCTAACTGATAGTCAAACTGATGTCATTTATGTATTTAATATGTAAAGAATGCTTTGAGTGATTATCTGCAAACTTTGCACAAATGACCCGAGGAGAAGCTGCTACATTTTTGACATCATAGGTCAAATATTGTGGTAATTGGGCTTCATTTTCACCCTTTCTTCTGAATGTGATATCTTAGCCCTGGAGCCCAACCGTTTTTTTAACCATTCTGTCTCGCCTGGACTTTTTGTCTTAAAAACCTTGTAAAACATTGCGTTGCATATCAAACTTGTTCTTCAATCTCAATCAATCTCAAATATCTTGAGGACCAAAAGATGAAAAAAATAATAATTCTAGGACAAAAAGTTTTCATGATATGAAAGTCCTTTGCACTTTTTGGAATTGGTTTCCTTTGAGTCATTATTCAAAGCAGTTCCTGTCTGCAGTGACACAGAGGGCCACATCACAGCCTCTCTGTGTCTCTTTCTCTCCGTTATAAACTCCTCAGTCTGTCTCATCCAGTTTCAAAGTTATGAAGCACTTTGGTAAAGCATGACATAATGACGGAACAACCTGCCATTGGTTGTCACAGCCCATCACAATGCATAGTGGGAAACTATGGTGGCTAATGCTAAAGCTAACAGCAGGTATGATAAAAGGAAGTGTTCAGTGTTGAAATTACTGGTGTGGATTTAATCTTTAAATGCTGTTGAAAGTCACCTAAGTTCCAGGCTTGCTAGAAAAGCTAGAATGATTTATGCTTCAGTTATTTAACTTTGATTAGCATGTCTCTTCTTGTCATATACAATAATGTCTGTCTTAGAGGTCAAAAATATTTCGAGGGATTTGGTGTTTTTGATGGTTAAACTGATGCCATTCTGGAGGTCGTAGGTCCTCATGTTTCTACCTTGTTTATCAACACAATATCTCAAGAATGCTCTGAGATTTTCTACAGAATTTGCAAAAATGTCCACTCTGAAAAACAGATAGCCTATGACATTTTAGTGGTCAAAGGTCATGGTCCTTGGCCCTCATGTTCACCCCTTTCTTCTGAATGTGATATCCTTGCTTTGAGGGATTTTCTTCACACTTTATTTTGATGTCCACTCTGACTCAAAAATTGACATTATGCTTTGGGGTGGAGGGCTTGGGTTAAGGCCAGTGGGCCCCATGTTCATGCCTTGTTTGAGAATGTGATATCTTAGGAACTCTTTGATGGATTTTATTGAGATTTTGCTAAATTTTTATTCAAGGCTGAACTGGTCGGACAGCTCAAAGTTCAAGGTC
This sequence comes from Cheilinus undulatus, assembly GCF_018320785.1. NCBI lineage: Eukaryota > Metazoa > Chordata > Actinopteri > Labriformes > Labridae > Cheilinus > Cheilinus undulatus. Next base: position 11,508,513 of record NC_054885.1, on the reverse strand, counting down.
CTTAGGCCTCAAAATTATCCTTTGCTTCTGAACATGATGTCTTAAGAATTTGATGAATGATTTTCTTCAGACTTTGCACAAATGTCCACTCTGACTGCAGGTTAAACTGATTAAATTTTTCTACAGTATACTGTAGGTCAAGGCCATCAGGTCTCATATTCATCCCTTGTTTGTGAATGTGATATTTCAGAAACGCTATGAAGGATTTTCTGCAAATTTAGCACATATGTCCACTCTGACTGAAGGCTGAACTACATTTTGATTTTGATACACTTTGAGGGATTATCTTGAAATTTTTAAGGTAGAAGGTCAAGGCTACTAGGATCTCGTTAGCACAGTATTATTAGAATCCATTCAGGGGTGTTTGTCAAATTTGGTACAAACCTTCACTGTAACTTGAGGGTGAACTGATTAGATTTGGAGGTCATGGATTGCCATAATCTTGGATATTTTGAGGTTACAGTGATTTTGTACCATAGTGTAGCTTGACCCACCAGTGTTCAGTAATTCTAGACCTTACAGAGGCAATTAACTGTCAAGTGTTAGCCCAAAAAATATGATCACTATCTTGTCCTACAATCATGTTCATGTAATTTCTTTTGCTGTGAGCCAAACTTAAGATGCTGTCTTGGTTTCTGAAAGATTCCAGTGTACTCACCAATCTTTTGAGGGACACCACCAGTAACCAGCATCATAACACCAAAATAAAATCGCCAAGTTTAGCAATTCCAGCTGCTTTTGGCAGGCAAACAAAACCCTTGTTCAAACTTGCAGCTGAAACAATTAAATATCAAACCCATGTAGTATTTTAACCACAGCAGCTTCTTGTAAGTCTAGTCTGAGTGTTTTTCTTTGTGATTCAAGGAAAGGGAAGAGTCAGCCGGCCTCAGCAGCATCTGGATATGTTTAGATCCAGTAAATCTGATCCAATTGTTCTTGGTTTGATCTGTCAAAACACGATTGAGTCCTGGTGAAAGTGGAAGTGGAGCTGCAGTGAAGTGAGAATGGATGTTTTGCTGAGTGAAGTCAGGAGGTTCCAGAAAATTCACCAGGATACTTATAACTTTCAAATTCACAATGCTGTAAGTACGGATCATAAACACCGCTATGTCTATTGTGTAATTCTGATAACATTATGTGATAACGACTGACCCATGGACCTATCCTGCTAAATGCGAAAGTACCAATGGTCTTCTGTGAAATGATGATAGTTAGAGGAAACATTGCAGCATTTTTAGTTTAACTGCTAGCCTTCCATAGTCCTCTGGCTTTAGCCATTGCCATTATTAAAAATCTCACAATAAGCATGTTAAATCTTAAAGGAAGAACTCCCCTGGGCCCTTTATTCTTAAGTATCTTCAGTGTGTTAAATATCAGGGTTTTCATGAACCAGAATCATACAGAATACAGTTTTAAACTCCTTACTTCTTGTCATAATGCCTCTATACTCAGAAATGTTGTTGAAGAGTACAATGCTAGAACTACAATAGACTTTGTTACTCAAGTAAACCTTGTGCTCTCATTTTTTCATCCCACTGGTCATTCCCTTTGTCATAATTCAGTATAATGGCTCTTTGTTCACTGACAGAACAATGACATGTCATTGTTTATGAGCCACTCTTGCCTAAAACAGATGAAAAAAATCTGATTATTCCTGTCTTGCTCAAGTGCATCAGCGCCGCATCTGTGAGCGCTGGAATCACATAAAATCTCTGACCTTAACTCTTCTATCATCTGTGCAGATTCAAGAGTAATTCAGCGAAGCAAAACTATTCTCTGTAAAACAGCAAGTAAAACAGCAGGTTTATTTGAAAAGCAAGAGCGACTCTGAGAAACCAGTCAGACAGCTGTTCACAGAAAGAGTTGATAAGAGCTTCTGGTAAAATGCCTTTAGGAGAATTCTGAGAAATTCTCAGAAATGTACTTCTCTATCTTTACCAGGAGAAATGGCATTGTTAGAAGGATGTGCTGAAAAAGACAACCAGAAAAATAACCTGGAAGCCTAGTTTCTGTGGTAGTGTGATTTCTTGAAATCAGATCAATTCATCCTTAAGTCAGAGTGGATTTTCATGCAAAATTTGGAGACATTCCCACATAGTGTTATGGAGATATGATGTTCACAAGCAGAGGACTAGAATGAGGCCCAAAGACCTTGATCTGCTGCCTCTAGCATGCAATCTGTTCGTGTTTTATACAGAGTGGAAATTGGCATGAATTCTGAAGAAAAACCCTTAAGGTGCTCTGGAGAAATCATGTCAACAAGCAAGATGAGGCCTAAATATAAATCTTGCGCCAAAAGTAAGGAAAATTGGGTTTGGTAGATCGCACAGCTTATTCTGCCACTGACTCGAGGAGTGTGGAAGAACCAGACACAGCCACAGTAGCCTGGCATCTTCCTCCTCATGCTTCTCACCAGCCTGCTCACACACTACTGTGGGATGGCATCCCATGCTTCAACCAGCATTTGTCACAAGTCAGATCATGTGGTTGTGCTGGTCACTCTGGCATATTCAGCACACCCAAGCTGACCCGATAAGTTTTTAGTGGGGTTAAGGTGAGGACTGCTTCCATCCTCTCCCCTCTCAAATTCTGGAGATAGTCTCTGATAAACCCAGCTCTTCACCCCACACTTAACCCCACAGAGTTCTAATCAATTGAGATATGGGATTTCCACCAGTTAGAGATTCTCATTATGATATCTCTCTGCATTAAGATTGACAACCAGGCACCCCAGTATCTGGGGGTACAAAAGCCCAAAACAAGAGTCAATAGCCACAGCAAAAAAAAAGCTATTTTGCCAATTTTTCCTTGGTGTAACCCTCATACTCAGCTCTGCTCCTCATCCCCAAAAAGCATGTTCCTTACAAATGTGGCACCATTTCAAATGAAAAGGAATTGACTTTCCAATGGTATGAAATTCTTTGCCGATAAATATTGTGACAACAGAGAAATAATCAACCAAACACAAATTCCCTTACTTTTTGAGCTAAGATTATTTAAAAACTCCAAAATCTTACCAATCAGAGTGGACACTGTTGCAAACTTTGATTAAAATACCTTGACGTGTTCTTGAAATTTTATGTTGACCTTAACCAGGGAGCTTCTTTATCAGCTTAGTTTTTTATCCTTAAGTCAGAGTGGACATTACCATAAAGTTTGAAGGAAATCCCTCAACATATTCTTGAAATACAGTGCTGTGAAAAAGTATTTGCCCCCTTTCTGATTCCTGATTTTTCTGCATATTTATCACACTTAAATTTTTTGGATCATCAAATAAAATAATCATTTAGAAACAGCATTTTTCAGTATTTACTTGGGTTGTCTTTGTAGATATTAAAATTGGTTTGTGAAACTAAGTGGGTCGTTCTGAAGAGCTCAGTGTCTTCAAGTGTTGTATTGTAATGGATACCACCATTGCAATAAGACAGTTTGTGAAACTATAAGCGATTTTATTAGAAAGTGGAAGCATTTAGGAACAGCAGCAACTCAGCCACAAAGCGGAAGACCACGTAAAATCACAGAATGACTGCAAAGTTGCATGGTGCGTAAAAGTCACCAATGCTCTGCTGATTCCATAGCTGAAGAGTTCTGAACTTCCACTTGCATTAATGTAAGCACAAAAACTGTGCAGCAGAAGCTTCATGGAGTGAGGATCCCCTGGCCGTGCAGTTGCATGCAAGCCTCATTTCATCAAGTCTAACGCCAAGCATTGGAAGGACACCGACACAGGACTGTGGAGCAGTGAGAATGTGTTCTGTGAAGTGCCTATTTGACTGCATTTTTCACTACTTCCTTTATCCCTATTGATGTTTAGAAAGTGCACAACTTTGACCCCCTTACACGGAACTAGCTGTGTAATTTCAAAAATTATTTAAAGCAAAAGGCACTGATACCATCAAAGAAATAAAACCTCTATCGATCACACCACCACAATTGCCCCTAGAGATAGATACATTTGCCTGGACCTGATCCACCACTTTACTTTCACTTCTTTACAGTTGTATACCTCATAAAGGCAAGTCACTGCAGCACAACATATTCAGATGTGGCTGGTAAACATAACGCCCCCTTTTATTCTCAGCATCCAAAACCCAGTGTATTGTTATGTTTTGGGATTGTGTTACCCAGACTGACATTACGAGTTACCCACATTCATGCAAACACAGCTTAACAAAGCACTCACTGTTCTGTGCTGGTTTGGGCCTGTTGTTTCGTACAGGCTGGGAAAAGGAATTCAAGTCAGGAATGCTGTTATGAGTACAGATCCATATGTCTGACTGAATCAAACATCAAATGACAAATTATGATGAAATCAATCAAAGCTGCACAGCTGTTAGAGTGACAAACATGCTATCATCTCAGATCTAGTATTAATTTAATGTATTTGGCTTCCAGTTGCTTAGATGTCATTAAAGCTCATCCCTGGGTGCTCCCTTTCACTTGGCCAAGTTTCCTGCAGTGCTATTTCTGTTTACTATTAAGACAGGACCCTCCAAAGGATCATCTGACACTTCATAACCTTATTCTTGTCCAGCCCATTCTGCTGCAAGACTATCATTCAAAAGTCTTTTCCAAACCACTGGTATTATGAAAGCATTAGGGGCCATTTCAAATAATAGTTTTAATACTAGAATACATTTTCTTAAAATCATAATTTTAGTTTTAACTAACTTCAATAATATTTCAATAATTTGTAAATTTCTGATCTTTCTTGTCAATCTTTCTAAACAATATTTTATTCTATTTTATTAATATCTTAAAGTTGTTATTTATTAGTCTGTAAATCCCTTTTGACATTTTATGTCAGATGGATGGATGGATGGATGGATCTCAGTTGTGGTTGTACGAGGGCAATGGATCTTTCTTGGAAAAGCAAATACTGTAAATACAAAATAAACTAAGACTTCCTGTTGCATCACAGCATATTGTATTGTTGCTTACTTTTTTCACTGAACCACCACCACCCCCCTCTACTTGTGTCCAAAAACAGCTAAGGCCTCTTGGGACCCACATGCAAAACAAAAACAAACAAACAAACAAAAAAATCCCCCCCCAAAACAGCAGTTTGATTTGAAAATTACCTAAAACACAGCTTAAGATGCCTTTGTATGAACTATTCATGGGTGTTTATTCAGGGTTTTAGAAAGTATTAGATACATTTCATGTTACATTTTAAAGTGTATTACTTAATCTTATTGCACATTTTTTCTTTCTTGTGTTAAACTTAATGTATGTTTTTATATCCTACTGTAGAATACCAGAATTGAATGAGATCATATCACATCGTATCATGTAATATTGTATATGGTATTGTCTTATATACTATCCTATCGTACCATATTGCATCATATCCTACCATGTCATATCATATTTGATCCCCTCATATCATATATGATTATGTTATATTGTATCTTATCATATAGCATATAGTATTGTGTTATATGGTATCATACTGTTTTGCATCATATTGTATCATCATACAGGATTTTACTGTATTGTATCTAATCATATAGTCTCATGTTGTTTTGTATTTTACATATCATAATTTATCATATCACATCACATCAAATTGCTTATTATTGCATCATGTATCATGCAACATCAAGTATATAATGTCATGACAAATATCATATCAACAATAGCATGTCATATTGTATCATATCACATCTTATCAAAACATGTCATGATTTATCATACACTATATTGCCAAAAGTAATCGCTCACCTGCCTTGACTTTCGTATGAACTTAAGTGACATCCCGCTTTTAATCCATAGGGTTTAATATGATGTTGGTCCACCATTTGCACCTATAACAGCTTAAAACTCTTCTGGGAAGGATTTCCACAAGGTTTAGTGTTTATCGGAATTTTTGACCATTCTTCCAGAAGAGCATCTGTGAGGTCACACACTGAAATTTGATGAGAAGGCCTGGCTCTCAGTCTCTGCTCTAATTCACCCAAAAGGTGTTCTGTCAGGTTGAGGTCAGGACTCTGTGCAGGTCAGTCAAGTTCATCCACACCAAACTGTCTCATCCATGTCTTTATGGACCTTGCTTTGTGCACTGGTGCACAGTCATGTTGGAACAGGAAGGGGCCATCCGCAAACTGTTCCCGCAAAGTTGGGAGCATGGAATTGTCCAAAATCTCTTGGTATGCTGAAGCATTCAGAGTTTCTTTCACTGGATCTAAGGGGCCAAGCCCAGCTCCTGAAAAACAACCCCACGCCATAATCCCCCCTCCATCAAACTTTACACTTGGCACAATGCAGTCAGACAAGTACCATTCTCCTGGCAACCTCCAAACCCAGACTCATCCATCAGATTGCCAGATGGAGAAGCACTATTTGTCACTCCAGAGAACGCGTCTCCACTGCTCTAGAGTCCAGTGGCGGCATGCTTTACACCGCTGCATCTGACGCTTTGCATTGTACTTGGTAATGTCTAAAGTGATTGGAACACCTTATTTCAATTATTTGGATGGGTGAGTGAATATTTTTGGCAATATAGTGCAGCATTTCACATAACATGTATGGTATGGTGATGATGTATCATATTGTATAATATTAAATTGTTCAGTGTTGTATCATATGATATTGTATTGTACCCTATCTTATTTAACTGCACCCACTTTTTATTGGATTTAATTGTACTGTACTATATTGTATCACAAGTGACTATGCCATAGTGTAACATTCTTTGTAATATCATTATGTATCCTGTTGTGCCCTATTGTATAGTATCAGACTGTATTATATCCAATTGTATCATATTGTACCTTGTAATATCATATTGTAATGTTTCATATTAGATCATTTTTCACTGAATTGTACCATACTGTTTAATATCATATCATATCTTAACGTTTAATATTGAATCATATCAAGTAGCTTATTGTGATGTATGACACCAGATCATATCATCTGACCTTCTTGAATTCTGATGAATCAAATATGTTATATTGTCAAGAAGAAATGCAGCCTTCATTTGACTGAAACCCATAGTCATCATCTCCAATCTAAGTGCAATGGTTAGTCATGATTTTCTGGTCCATCATGACCAAGATGTGATTCACAGATTTAAACTGAAATTTATCATACTAGAGAAAAGCATGAGGCATATTAAATACACTTCAAAAATGATCTGTCTAGAATTAAGAAAAAAAAACTTGATTCTAGTCTGAATCTTCCCAAATTAAGTGAAATTATCTGCCAGTGCACTGAGATAATTTCACTTGACAAGATTTCTTGAAATAAGAGAAATATCTAAGCTTTAGACAAGTGAGAAATGTCTTAAAATAAGTGTTCAGACTTATTACAAGCACTTTAAGTCAAATAAACTCAAAATTAGCTTGTGAAGGCTTTTCACCGTTTCTTTCTGAAGTTGAGAGAAAAGATCTTAAAAATGAGAGAAACTGAACAAGATTATTCTTCTGAATTCAAGAACTCTTACTAATAGTTTTTCTGTCTTTAAACAAGACTAAGCATTTACTCTAAATTGAAGAAAACAAGTCACGTGTGAATCATAACCAGCGTTTTGAATGCTTTCAAAATGAAACTGGTGCTGACCATCCAATGTTTGTTCATGAGAAAGAGTTCTGTCTCAGAAGTGACGAACTTGGAGTACATTACAGCAAAGATCAGGGATTTTCTGGGAACTGATGGCATACAACATGCAGAAAGAATAAGGTGGCTTATTCTCAATGGGAACAAGTGTGCTAGTGACAGGTATCTAATAATCACTAGTGCAAATGAGACAGTTCCTGTCTTTGGACTTATAAAACATTTATTTGGTAGACTGGTCATTGTACTGTTTTGAATTCCAGCTTTATGAAACTGTGGGTTGGGAAAGAGATCTTTCAGCGTATGAAGTTGCATTGCCCAATCTCGCACAGGCAACAGAGTTAATAGATGCTGAAAAAGACAGTTGATCACACAACATATTACAAACAGTGTGTATATGTTGACGAAATATAACCTTGATAATGTACTTGCATTGAAAAGTTGAAATGAAAAAACACTTCAAACAGAAGAAGAGGTGCTGAATCTATGATACCTGTTTTTTTATTGTCACTGTTGTAATAATGAGTTGATACTTGTGATGTTATACTGCAGCTGAATAAATATTAATGCTGGTACAATTAAGTCCAAGTGTATGAACTGGAAAACTGTGAGGTCTTGAAACAAGTCTTCACAGCTAAAAATGGTAATGAAAGATGCAGTGTCATCTCAAATGAAGTCTTATTGAAATAATTCAGCTAAGTATGCATTTAAAATAACTGATATTAGGATTTTGTAACTAAGTAAGAAAGAATAGACGCATATTCTAAAAACAATACTAATAATCTTACACATACGTACACAACCGTATATGAAAACTATGCTTTCCTGCAATGGAGGTGGGATACAGAGATAAAACATCATCCCCACTGGGAAACTATTGGAGTAAAAGAGACACAAGTCAGAGTGAAACTGAAATCAACTGATCTTTTCCACTGAATCATGGTCTTAATGTTATTTAAAGGATCCAATCCCAATGAGTTGTAGTTTCCTGTTCCCCCTCCTCTTTCTGGGAAATGTAGTTGCAGTTTGAAGGACCAGACTCAACCAAAAAATGTGCAATTATTGTATGCACAACAAACACATGTGTCAATTTGACAGCAGGAGGTTGTAATCAGGATACCTTTAAATAGTCTCAGGCTCTGATACACACTATGTGCACAAACATATGCTTTGCTTCTGCAATTTCTTTCTGAAAATCCACAAAAAGTCTACAGACACATTTTTGAGGCCTTGTTGCGTGTGCATGAGTCATTGTGTGACAAAAAGTCTGTGTGCATGCAGAAAAGTTTATGATATAAAATGTTTGTAACGTATGTTTGTGTATCATCCAATTGTGGTCTGGATCTGCTCCAGCTGCTTCACTGCAACAGCGCGGTTTTTCTATGAACTTGAAAGTGGAAGTAAAATCAAGCACTTACAAGCCCCTCTCCTGGGTGTCGATAATTCAAGAGAGCCTCCGGGAGTCCAGACTAGCTTGTGATATACTACTCTTCAGGGCTGTAGAAAATAGGAAAGAACTATTTTGCTTACGTTTTTAAAAGTTTTCAAAAGGTTATTTTGGCATTCAAACATTTGTAGATGTTTGTGATCAGATTGACCTATAGTAGCAACTGAACTGAGTTTAAATGTTTGCTGTAAAGCGTTCCAAGTGCTTTTGGCTTCAGCTGTCACTGATGTGGAGACGTAAAAAATGGTTTGCCTCAAAGGGGAAATGTCATCTGATGGGATTATTTAAAAATCACTTATCTGTTCTCTGGAATAGTGAGCTGATAGTGACGCAGTTTCAGGGGATTTATCAGGTCCATCCCGGGAGAAATGCCAGCCAATCTGGCCAGACTTGCTCTTCCTTAGAAACACACCTTGACAGTACAATTCAGCAGGAAAAACTCACAAGTAGAGAGATGTTATGATAGTGAAGTGGTAAAACCATTTCTCTTTTCCGCATCAGAGTGTGTTAAACACTGAATCAAGAGTGTCCTGAGCAAACAGTTAATGGTCTGTCCACATTAGCCAACACACCAATGTCTTCACTGCCTGTTAAAAGTCACAGTTAAAATATGAATCAACAAGTTGACTAGCATTGAGTGTTGGAAGATTTATTTTCAGCCTTTCCTCTTTTTTGTTTTGCAGTAGGAGCCTCGTAAGGATTGTTTGTGGCCATACTAAATCCTTGACAGTTGAGACGTCATATAAAACCTGGGTTTAATGTTACCATTGTTCTGATCAGAGAGTCTACTTCTCTTCTGTGACGTGAAGCTTTGCACTGAGGCGAGGCTTTCAACATGGACATGCAATTTGTGTGCTTGGTGGTTCTTATCTTAATAGTGTGTTACTGTGTTTTGTCATACTTATGTTTTATTCATTTATTCAGTTATAGTAATGTAAAGATAACCTAATCTGTAAGAAAGTGACAGGAGCAATGACCATCAAGGGGCAGCACTTTCAGGCGCGACAGAGTCGTGAGGTAAGCAAGCAGCAACAAGAGGCCGGTGCAATTATGGCGGAAGACATTAGCGCGGATGCTGCTAAAGCGTAAGTTTTATCAGAACTTGATGACATTTCTTCGTTAAAAGAAGAACAAAGAATAGCAGTGAGTTGTTTTCTTTTCAAAAACGACAAAAGTCGAGCACTGACATGTCTACAGTCGCCATGGTTCTGGCGTTATGCAGTTCTCTATGGAGTTTACTCCTTCAGTAGCGGCGACGTCACGTGTTTTGTTGCTCTGATTGGCCCGTAAAGATGTGACAGAACGTTCATCCAATCACCCTCCAAGTTACTTTTTTTCAAAGGCTCTGCCCTTTCCCAAACACTGTTTATGGTGCCAGGTTAGCACCATATCGTACCGTACCATCATGTTGTACTGTATCGTATGGGTTTTTTTTGTGTTGTATTGTATCTTATTGTACTGTACTATACCATATCACATCACATCGCGCCTCAGCGCACCACATTGTACCATACTGTAATGTTAGATTGCTTCCCGTATCTTGTGCCATTTTGATCTTTACCATAAAGACATGCTGAACCTGTTAAAAACCATTTTTGTCTTAAGAGCCATTATCCGTTTCATCATGTGACAATACTGTAAAAGGTATGCCATTCATCTTTGTCAGAGTCCTGTCATTCTCATTCAGCCATCAGCTAAAACTCCTACTTACCAAAAGACGACAGACACAACACATTTCAACCCACACACCATTTGAGTCATTAATATGTTGAGTGATATCATCCGAAGAAAGAGAAACCAAAAGACACTTCCGAATAACCTGCAAAGGTCAACATCCATTTGGAAATGTCCTGGACATGAGATATGCTTCTAAGACCACTCCCTCCTTTAAATATAAACATTTTTACTTTCTGGATCCTTTTTTATTATCACTTGGCGTCAGTGCACATCCTGCACACTCAAAACAGTTCCTTAGATAAATTCGCTGGATAAAGTGTAAACTTTATAGTTTTTTTTCCATTTATGCAAACTGAAAGCACCGAATCCAGCCTTTAGGACCTGCTTCTTGTAGGATTTTTATCAGGAATTCCTGATAAAAAGATAAAGTGAAGTAATGCTGTAAATTTTCGCGAGACAGAGCAAAGTGCGCCTGCTGTTCTGAGGGAAATATCACGTCAACACTTAGTCAACTTTATTTCAAACCCCTGACAAATGTTGGCATCATATGTTGGTTTGTCAAGGAGACAAATGAAACTAAAACAAAATGAGGCATATGGGGGTTAGAAATGTTTTATCTTCCAAATTTAACTGACCCAGAGCTGGTCTATGCCACATTTTATTTTTATGTTGTGCCAAAGTTGGAACATCTGTCTCTGGCTTATTGTTCACATAGAAAAGGCAGTGGCTTGCTTGTATTTGCAGGTGTTTATTTTATTGACAGTTTAGTATTTTAAAGCAGAGCTGAGTTGGCAAAACTGAAGAAAACTTCCTAAATCATGCAGAGGTTTTTATGTTCCTTTGAGATGTTTTCTGGTTTTGAAGAAAAACACTTGAAGCACTAAATCACACACATTAGTTCAGCAAGAAATGTTATTCACATGACTGATCCCATGAGCCTTATTAATTTTGGAAAAATATTCATGATGCTTTTTTGCATTTTCTCTTGTATATTTCTTAGACAACCAAGATAACAAGTAATACATGTTTTGCAACACATTGTCCCTTATAATTCACAATAAATTCAACAGAAACACAGTAAGTACTCAAGTTCATGTAAAGCAATATAGTATACCTGGTCCTCAGTGGATTTTCACCACAGCAAGGAGAAAGTTTTGTTCCAGAGACGGCTGCAGGCAGTGAGACAAAATACTTAAAAAAGTAAAAGGCAGTTCAGGAGGTCATCACTAGTTCAAATCTGACAGCAAGAGGGGTTTGTTTCTCTTGTTGGGTTTCCTCTCATGACACTCCCAAGTAATGAAACTCTCTGACCACTGAAAGGTTGGCAGTTTCTTGATGTCAAATTTTAGCGTCAGCTCAGCTTACTAGGAACCGCTCCAGAGATTTCTTAAAAACATACCGTACAAACCCCAAGACAGCCTACAGGGAGATAAAGTGAAGAGCTTCATGAGGGTCCATGGAGGTCAGCAAGATCATGGTCCATTGTACTGGCCCCTGTTATAGTAATGTTAATCATGTGAATGGGCACACTGAACCAAGTTATGATGAAAAAAATGTCAGATTTCAGGATGTATGGTATAACCAAGTCAACTGAGACAATTTTCATGGTAAAACATTGAATAATTGTGAATTGAGACAAAAAAAATGGGTTAAAGAGGCAAATAAAAGGGCAAAAATGGGTGACGGGGGCGAGAATAGGCTAAGCATGGCAAAAATTGTTAAAACACAGCAAAAAGGGGTGCCAACAATAGGTGAAAAGTGGCAGAAATGGGCATGAAGTGGTCAAATGGGTTACAACAGGCAAAAATGTGTTAAAAGTGACAAGAATTAGCAGAAAAATGGGCAAAAAAAGAAGGAAAAGAGATGGTAAAAATGGGTTGAAAGATGTGTTAAAAGTAGAAAGATGTGCATAAAGCAGCAGAATGGGTTGAACTGGGCAAAAAGGGGCAAAAAAGTGGCTAGAAATACTTCAAACTGGCAAGAAAAGGCCAAATATGGCACAAATGGGCAAAACATAGTGACAAATGGTGGCAAAAATGGGCAACAAGTGGCTTAAGACTGGCATTACGTGGCAAAATGGGTTCAAACTGGCAAAAATGGGTTAAAAGTCACAATAATGGCCTGAAAGTGGGAAAATGGACAAAGAGTGGCAAAAGAACGTGGCAAGATGGGCAAAAATGGGCAAAAAGCAGCTAAAAGGGGGTTAAAAGTGGCAAGAATAGGCCAAAGAGGCAACAAGAGGAGGCAAAATTGACACAAAGCAGCAAAATGACTGAAAATAGGCAGAAATTGGTTAAAAGCAGCAAAAATGTGTTGAATGTAGCAAAATTGGGAGGCACAAGAAGCCAAAAGTGGGTTCAAAGTGGCAATAATGGGCCAAATGTAAGCTACGTATATGTTTGCTTTAGCTATGTTTGCTAACGCTAAATAAGCTAACGCTAAATAAGCTATAGAAAACAGAGCTAACACAGCTGACTTAGCTACACAGCTAGCTTAGCTAAAACCAGGCCCACAAAGCAGCTATGTGAGCTATGCAGGTACGTTATCTATATACCTATGTCAACTTCAACTACATTTACTAATGCTCAAATTGCTAAAGCTAACTTAGCTACATTGGCTTATATAGTAATGTGAATTACATAGCTAGCCTAGCTATGTTTAAGCTAATGAATCTAAAGTAAGCTGACATGTAACTACTTCTAAAGCAGGTCTATACATAATTCACTCCCTCTGACCTTTTTTCTCTGTTTCGCTTTTGAAATTTTTGTCTGTAATGTTTGCAATGTAGTTATTTCATTAATGTAACTGCCAGACTTTTTCTATGAATAAAGTTGAGTTAGAAAAAATCAAATCGGGAAATATATTTTTCCAGCAAATTACGACACATCCTTTCTGAGCTGAATGGTCTGTGAGAGTGGCTGTCAGAAATAGACGGTCCGCATCCAGACGTTCTCCACCACCTAAAATTGATGACAAAAACTCTAAAGCCATAACTGAGTCACAAACACTGAGATTCTCAGTCATTTCCACGTCATTTATGATGATTAGAGACCAACTTCTGATTTTGCTCGACACGGCCTTTAAATGAACCTCGAGGTCAAGATTTGTGAACATTGACACAGCCAGCAGTTTTAACTTGTATTAATCATATCATCATTTGCTGTTTAAAGAACCACAGAGAAGTGTGTAAGTTCTAAGAACAGTGCAGTCATTTTCCTGCCACCCTCTCCCTTCCTGGAGTTGCTGTGTTAGCACTTTTTTTTGCTTTGCTGTGACAAAACATAACCGGTTTTGAGCTATATATAGGCTGTTATTAAAGACAACTTTGAAAAGTCAAGAGTGAAAATTCTAGAGGAATTGAACAACACAGTTTGTCCACTACAAGCATTATACTGCATCTATGCAACAGTTATTTCATCTAGAACTTTTATGCAGGTACAACTGATGTCTCATAACTTACCTACTGGGTCTTCTAGCTGACTACACTTACTGAGCCACAGTCACCCAGTAACTTATGAGTGACACTAATAAAAATGGATCCTTAGATTTGGCAGTAAAAAATCAATCAGTCTTTATTTTGAACATGCTAATTCATGACAAATGTTATCCCACAACACTTTACAGAGAATGCTTGTGTAGACCTTGCTTTCTCAGCAGCTCTTAGCGTCACTTTAACATTTCTGTATCATAATGATCACTGCTGTAAGGCTGATATTGATTATTGATATTACATCAGCTGTTGAAAACAGGAAGAGGGCTTGCAAATATTTCTTCTGTGTAGTTTTCATCATGAAGTCTTTAATGATGAGTATAAAAGATATTGCAACAGTACACTAAAATCAGTCTGGAAAGGGGTACAAAGCCAATTCAAAGGCTTTGGGACTCCAGGGAACCAATGTGAGAGCTATTGTCCACAAATGGGAAAACTTGGAACAGTACTGAACCTTCCCAGGAGTGACTGGCCCACCAAAATTACTCAAAGAGTGCATCAAAAGAACCCAGAATATCTAAAGACCTTCAGGCCTCACTTGACTCAGTTAAGGTCGGTGTTCATGATTCATCTATAAGAAAGAGACTGGGCAAAAATGGCATCTATGATAGAGCTCCAAGGCCAAAAACACTGGTGGACAGAAAGAACACAAACTCATTTCAGATTGACCAAAAACATCTTGAGGGTCCCAAAGACTTTTGGTAAAATATTCTGTAAACTGGCGAGACAAACGTTGAACTTTTTGGAAGGTGGTGCCCCGTTACATGTGGAGTAAAACTACCAACGCATTTGATAGTGAGAACATCATATAAACAGTCAAACATGGTGGTGGTAGTGTGATGGCCAGGGGCTGACTTGCCGTAATTGATGGAGCCAGAAAATCCTAGAGGAGAAAGTCCGGCCATCAGTTCATGACCTCAAGGTCAAGCGTACCTGGGTTACGCAGCTGGACAATGATCAGGAGTGGGCTAGTCAAAGTCCAGACTCTGATTGAGATGCTGGGGCATGACCTTAAACCGGCCATTCATGCTGGAAGACCCTCCAATGTGGCTGAATTCAGTTATTATGTTTAGGGGGCAGTTACTCATTTCACATAGAGCCAGGTAAGGCTCCTTTTCTCGTAATGAGGGAAATCACAGATTCGATGGTAGAATCCAAGTCGTCCCTGAATGCCTGGAGCTTTGTTTCAGCCCAGGACACATGCATTCCCAACATTTCAAGTCAAGAGACCCCACAATGACATCTACCGTCCCTGCAAGGATCACAGCATCGTCAGCAAAGTCCAGATTGTTGAACTGAGTCACCAAATGACACCCCGCAGTTCGCTGCCCCTGTTACCTGCCGCATTATCTGGTCCATACAGGTACTGTAGAGAGTCAGAAGATAGAGTCAGAGATAGAGGCACTAGACTTCACAGCACTGTGTACCAGAATATGGGGTAGACATAAACTGGAACACAGGAAAATATTTAGTTTATGTTTATGTGAATGTACATAATTATCCTTTAAATTTAGAAAGATATCACTCCTGCCACTTCTGAACTGATAAACAGACTAATAATAATCCTACTACCACCTCTTTATTAATTCTTAATTCTATGAAACCACTTACCAGCTCTGCACCCATGACCTGAAAATGTTTGACTTACAGGAAAACTGCCTTTTACTCAAACCTATGCAGCTCTTTCCACTAAACGCAGACTCAGTCATACTATGATAAACACACACTAACACCCACACACACTGAGACACACACGCCAACTAAAACCACAGTTGTGTGGTCGTCCCTCTTTCACGCTGACTCAAACTCTAGTAGTATCTGATAATCAGTGAAACAGTGTTCTGCTCTCTGGGGAGCACGTTTCTCTGTATTCAGCTCACTTTTTCAAAATTCTACAAAGCCAACACCCTGCACACATTTCAGGAGAAACTCTTAAACCAGAACACACATCGCATTAGAAATTTGCATTGGCTTTAAGAGAGGTGTTAATAGGCCCAAGCTTTATCTCATCACTGCTGTTTTTATGTAGGCTAACCTTGCAGAGCAGATGGATTTAATGCCTGTCTCCAGGTGGATCTACAGTATCATGTGAAGCTTCAAACTAATCAGGCCTGCCTACATATTCTGCTGGGCCCCAGACAAACCCAGAAAATGGACCCTCTCCAACTATGATTTATTGATGACATCAATGTCTCTGTGCTGGATCAGTAGCTGCTAGTGTCCTGGCTAACTTCATTTTGGAGCTAGGAGTTTGTCAAGCTGCTACTGAGTTCTGATGTTCAAAGCACTTATTTGTGCCACTTTGAACCGCTTTTCATCACTGTTTCCACCCATTTTTTCCTTACATTTTTCCCACATTCACCCATCTTTGCATCTTGTAACCTGTTTTGCTACTCTTAACCCTATTTCCTTACTTTGCCCACCCATTTTGCCACTTTTATGCCTCTGTAACCCACTGTTGCCAATTTTTCACCACTTTTTTGCAACCTTTAACCCATTTTTGACACTTTTTGACTGCTTTTCGCCATTTCCCTGCCATTTTTTGCCCCTTTAATTATTTTTGTTTGTTTAAAAAGAATGTTTGGTGCTCTTATCATTATTTTACTTATTTGAACCAATAATTTTGCAACTTTTTTTGCCAACTTTTGACACATATAACCACTTTTCATCACTTTTTATCTGCCACTTTTACATCTTTTAACCAATTCTTGCCACTTGTCACCCATTTTGCCACTTTTTAACTGCTTTTCACCATTTTCCCACCTATTTTGCCTTACTTAAAGTACTTTATCACATTTTTCTGCTTTGATCCCAGTTTTGCCATTATTGCTTTTCACAGCATATTTCACCACTTTAGCCCATTTTAACTGCTTTTGTCATTTTACAGCCCATTTGACCCATTTTGTTGCTTTTCTTCACCCACTTTTGTTCTTTTAACCCATCTTGCCACTCTGCAACCACTTTTCACCAGCACTATTTTGGCGTTTATTTGCCCCTTTCTGTGGTGTTTCTTGTCATTGTATTATCTTATTTTGGTTAGCTTCCGGTTCTGGAGGCTGTTGCTGGCTGCTAACTTTCTTTGCTTTCCCTGAGGCATTCACCCCTCCCCCCCTGGTGCTGTGGAGAGCGCACACCTGCAGCGAATCACTCATTGAGGATCACTATTTAGGACCTGCTGCAGCTCTCTTCAGCGCCTGAGTCTCGCCAACCTTACCTTACGGTAAACGTCAGCTCCAGGCTCCTTCTCTCGAGATCTCCCAGAGAAGTTTCCAGTGCTCTTTTTGAAGAACCTTTTTTGAGTAATTTCCAGTGCTTGTATTTTGCTTCCTGTTGTTAACGTGCCTCTCCCTCTTCTTTCCAGTGCCTCCTGCCCTGATCACCGCAGCCAGCTCCAGCACACTCTCACTATCCCTTGGACTCCTGAGATCCCCCCTCCCTTCGTCACTTACCTGCACAATAAATCTGTTAAATCTGCTCCATCATCTCCGCATCCTGAGTCCTACCATTACACCCACACAACACTTTCAACCCATTTTTGCCACTTTCTTGCCTATGTTACCCACTGATGCCAATTTTCACCACTTTTTTACAACCCTTCTGCCCATTTTTGACACCTTTAACCCATTTTTGCCACTCTATAGCTGCTTTTCGCCATTTCTCTAACCATTTTTTGCCCCTTTAATCATTTTTGTTTATTTAAAAAATGTTTGGTGCTTTTATCACATTTTTATTTTCTTTGAATCAATTTTTGACCATTTTTGACACATTTAACCACTTTTCATCACTTTTCATCTGCCACTTTTGTATCTTTTAACCAATTCTTGTTACTCATTGCCAATTTTTGGCGCTTTTTATCTGCTTTTCGTCTTTTCTCTAACCATTTTTACCCCTTCAATCATTTTTGTTTGTTTATAATAATGTTTGGTGCTTTTATCATAATTTTGCATCTTTGAACTAACATTTTTGCGACTTTTTGACCATTTTTGACACATTTAACCACTTCACATCATGTTTTATCTAACACTTTAATTCTTGCCGCTCATTGCCCATGTTTGCCACTTTAACTGCTTTTCACCATTTTTCCACCCCTATTTCCTTTCAGAACTCACTTTTATCAAATGTATCTGTTTTGATCCCATTTTAGCCATTTCACAACATATTTCAATACTTTTTCTGACAGTTTTTGCCAATTTTAAACTGCTGTTTTTCATTTTACACCCCATTTGTTCCCTTATGTTGGGTTTCTTTGCCCAGTTTTGTTTCTTTCAACCATTTTTCACCATCACTTTTTCCACTCAACTTTTTTTCCACTTTATTTATTTATTTATTTATTTTTTGTGCCAAGTTGACCCTTTTTTGGTCTCTTTTTGGAATTATCCCTTTTCCCTCAAAGTGTATTCAGGTTCCTCTATTCTCTTTTCTGGCATTCGGAAATTTTTGCACATTGTGGCCTAGCTGTTGGGTCTGACATTACTTTCTTATTAATTCTGTTTTATGAAAAGGGGGTTTAAATTTTGAAAAAGGCTGTATTAAATATATAATTAAATGCATTTATGTTGTTTGATAAGAGTGCTGGATACATTAATGACAATGCACACAGATCACAGTACAATTAGTTCAACAGCAATGAAAACATAGTAGCATGAATCTAAATATGAAGGTGCAACAAGCTTTATGCTATATAGGAGGAGGCTGGGGTGGAGGAGGTTAAGCTTTGCAGCAGCAAACAGGGATTAGTGAGCAGTCATATTTAAATACACCGCTGTGTTGAGAGACAGAGTTGTGATTGGCTGTGAGCTGGGAGGTGATAATTAGGATCAGTTGGCCGTCAGCTGATCATGGTTGGGTGTATGGCTACCATGTCCTGCATGGACTAACCCTGAGCTTCATTTCTGCAATAGTTTGGCCACTTTTTTGCCCAATATTGCCATTTTGCCACATTAACCAATTTTTTTTTCTTTTCACAATTATTTAATTCCTATTAAGTTGTCTCAGTTTTTCTCTACTTAATTTTGTGCCCATCCACATTTTTAACATTACCAATAAAAGGCATTTCTATTTCAAGGGGTTTACATTTTTGAGACTGTCTAGAGCGATATAGATGTTTGATAAGAGGAAAAATCATCCTGTTCTAGGGGATGAGGAAGTTTTCGTCTCTGTCTCAAAATTCTTTTTTTCATAATTATGCAACCAGGAGTGCCGTGATTGGTCAGAAGAGTGTTCATTGGAAGCCTTATGAGCACACTTCCTGCTTAGTTAACAGCAAAGGAATGTGAGTTAAAACTGTGATATTTTCTCAGAACCTTGTAAGGCCATGTAAGGCTCAGGATTGAAGATTACCAAAGAATCTCACACACCTGCATGCCATCTTCATCATCACTAGAGTCTTAGAAGTGAAGCCACCTATGCAGCTCATCTCATCTTTTCATTAGAAATGACTGTGATCTATTTTAATAACAGTGTCAAACTCAACGCCCACGCTGGGAATTATCTTGTTAACCTGAGCTAAAAGCAGAGCACACAGAAGTTCAGGTTTGATACTCCTGGAATTATGCAAACTTTTTCACTTTCAAAGAACTCAAATCATGAAATGAAAGTGATGTCATCCGACTGTAAAGTCATCAAACAAAAAAAGGGAATAAGCCTTTATTGTAACTAAAACAAAGGCTATTTACAGTGCAGAGTGTCTACATATATAAGCTTGTTTGGGTGATAAAAACAGGGAACTGGCACTTCTCTCTGATAATTTAGTATTTCACAAGAAGAGGATCCGTGTAAAGCATTTACAGTAAAGGCTCAGAAACACATTGAAATTGAAATGATACTGTCTGGTAAAGAAAGTGTCCTTTTTCAGGTTTCACTTGGTGTTAAGAAGAAAAACTTCAGTTTTTACATGTAATAGTAAAAGAATGGTTGCAGCACTGATAGTATCAGATTCTAGGTGGCTAACACTACTGTCAAAATCCATAAAACATGCCACTGTATGATTAGTCTGACATGTCTGAGAAAAAGAAACTGGAGCATGATTAAACGTGCTGATTAAGATGGCTGAATTCCATTTAGCTCCTCTTCAGTTTTCAATTTTGTTCTGTGGTGTGGAACAAGATGACCAACACAGCCCACCACACACTAACAGAGTCATTCACCAACAGCCACAGTGTCCACTCTCAAACCTCCAAACCTCACAGCTTCAAACACAACTGCAGAGCAGTGGTCCTCTACCAGCCTGGGGTCAGGATCCACCGCTACCTCCTTATTGACTAGTCATGACAAAGGCCTCCCATAAGGGGGATAAAAGCAGGAGCTATCTGGGGCCCGGCCAAATGGGGGGCCTAAGGAGATCAGCAAAATCATAAGATAAGCTGTGAAATATTTGTGTTTTAAGCTAGATAATAGCCACTCTTATAAAAGCAACAAAAAGTAATTTTCATTTATTTATGCTGTTGTACAATAAAATGTAAAACTCTTTTCTTGAAATAGAATTACCTTTAAATAAGTGATGTTAATAATGTTGATGGGCACATTAAACCTAATGATTAGGAGAGTAATGTCAGACTTCGTGGCTAGGCCGTAATGTGCACAAATGTCAGGATGCATGAAGTAAAGGAAATTGAGAAAACTTTTTTATGGAAAGAAACAAATGTAGGTAAAAAGTGGCAAAAAATATGGGAAAAGGGCAACAAATGGCATAAATGGGTTAAAAGTGGAAAAAAGAAGTTGAAGAAATGGGCAAAAAACAGCTAAAATTGGTGAAAAAATGGGGTAAGGTGGCCAAAAGACGTTGCAGAAATGGTTACAAGGGGGAAAAAAAAGGCAAATATGGGATAAAAGTGGAAAAAAAATGGTGGGAAAGGGCAAAAAGCAGGATGTGTGGCAAAAAAGTTTCAAAAGCAGCAAACAGAAGTTGAAGAAATGGGAAAAATTAGGTGGAAAGTGTCAAAAATGGGCAAAGTGATGCATAGACAGGCAACAAGCGGCAAAAAATTGGTAAAGACCATCAAAAAGTCTGTGATTTGGACAAAATGGGGCAAAAATTGGGAAAAAGAAGGCAAAAATTGTTAAACTAGTCCAAAAAATTGCATGAATTGGTTAAAAGTGGCATTAAGAAGTTGAAGAAATGGGGAAAAATAACTAACATAGGTTAAAAAAAAAAAGACAAAAAATGCAAATATGGGCAAAAAGATGATGCAAAAATGTTTAAAAGGGGGAAAAAATGTGCAAATATGTGCAAAAAGTGTCAAAAATTGGTAAAAAGGGCAAAAACAGGATGTGTGGCATAAATGTTTTAACAAAACAACAAAGTTTGAGAAAAGGGCAAAAAAGTAGCAAAAGGAAAAAGTCGGTATAAATGTTAGAAAAATGGCAACAAAAAATCTAAAGCTATGGGCAAAAAAGTCAAAAAATCAAATATGAGCAAAAGTAGCAAAATGGGTGAAAGGTGCAAAAAGCATGATGTGTGGCAAAAAAAAGGGGGGGGGGGTGTTAAAGACAAAAAGAAGATGAAGAAATGGGAATAAAAGGTGGAAAGGTGAAATGTCTATACTGTGCAAAATGTTTGGTGTTGTGATATGATTGAATAAACTAACTAAACTAACTAAAGTGGCAAAAATGGGCAAAATGTGCATAGACAGGCAAAAAGTGCCAAAAAAAAAAAAATGGTAAAAATGTAGCACAAAAGTAACAAAAAAAGTGTCCGATTTGGACAAAAAGGGGCAAACAGTTGCAACAATATTTTGCAGAAATGGGTGAAAAGGGACAAAAGATTGCAAAAATGGGCAAAAAAGGGTGAAACTAGGAAAAAAAACAGGATGTTTGTCAAAAAATGTTCCCAAAAGTCACAAAAATGGGTGAAAAGCTACATTCGGCGAAATGTGGCAAAAGTTATAGCAATTAAGGATGAAAAAAAGTGATGATGTAAAAACTACCAACATCAGAACCCAACAATAGCTTGACACACTTTTCAGCTCCAACATGAGGGAAGATTTAGCCAGGACGCTAGCACCAATGCCAACACACGTGCACTGATGTCATCAATAAATCACAATGGGTTAGGGCCTGTTCTCCAGGTCGTTCAGAGGCCCAGCCAAATCTGTGGGCACCTGGTTGTGTCCCAGATTTCTGGAAATGTTCAATCATAACCAGGTGTTTCTAATGAAAACAAGGCAGTTTGGACTCTAAAACAAAGACATGGAGACAAATCCTGCAAAACAAAAGCACATCATAGTGTTTTGCTACATATTTTTTTCAGGTACATGCCAGACCGACCGGTTGAGAAGCAGAGCTTCAGAGTAAACAAGTGAAATGTGGAGAGCTTTGTACTTCTTGTTAAGGGTAACTAATCTAGGACAACCTGACCATGATTTACAACATTAATGACTATAATTGCAGAGTAAAGCATCAAAATACTTTCTAAAGCATTTAATGAGCGATTAAACAAATAGTTTGGGCGTTTCCTTGAAGCTCACTTGTCCTGTTGGCGTGGGAATTTCACCCATTACTCACAGCTGTGGATTCTAGGTGAAGGAAAAAGAACAACGTGACAGCATCAGCATAGAGCTGATTCATTTTTATATGTCAAAGGAAAATGTCAATATTATTGACTAGCACATCTACAGGGTGAATGAGACAGCATAAGTGATGAGGATTGTGCTAAATCAGCACAAATGTTTCTGATCCAAAAAAGATTTTGGAATATGTAACACCTTAAATGTAAAATAGTCGTCTGATTGAATACTGAAAGAAACAATGCATCCACAGACAACAGACAAATGACACATACAGTAGATCAGTGGTTCTCAAATGGTGTGCCAAGGCGCACTAGTGTGCCCTAAGATCAAGGCACAGATCTGGCTGATTATATCAGTGTGTGTGTGTTGGATCAATTGCATTGGTGCTAGCATCCTGGCTACCAGTTGCCTCATTAAGAGCTCAAAAGCATGGCAAGCTTTTATTGGGTTGAAGTTGGTGGTGAAATTATTAATACATGCTATTTTTAACCAAGTTAACCAATTTTCTACCCATTTTGACCATTTCTTTTGACAACTTAAACCATGTTGCTGCTTCTTTAAGCATTTTTGCCACTTCTTTTTACCACTTTTGACCCATTTTTGCCACTTTTTTGGAACTTTTTGCCACATTTAACACATTTTTGCTACCTTTTTGCCAATTTTTGCTCCCTTTTGCCTCTGTTTGATGACTTTTCTACCCTTGTGGGTTTTTTTTTAATCACCTTTAACCCGTTTTTACCACCTTTTTACAACATTTAATTCTTTTTGGCCACTTGTAACCCATTTTTTGACACTATTTTGAGACTTTCAACAAGTTTTTACAAATTTCAACCCATGGTTTGGCCAATTTTTTTTACCAATTTTCACCCATTTCTGACTTTGTTTTGCCCCTTTTTGTTCAATTTTGCCATGTTTTTTCATCACTTTTAACCCATTTTTGCCCACTTTTGCCATCTCAATGATCCCCCAGTTGGTTGGGCCCCAGAAAGCTCTCCCCTTTATCTCCCCTTATAGTCCATAACATTTTTTAAAAAGTCTGTTTTGTATTGATATAAATATGGTGTGCCTTGAGATTTTGGCTTAACCTTTGGTGCGCCTTGGGTAAAAAAAGTTTGACAACCACTGCAGTAGATAACCCTTTTAACATGGGAAAAGAAAGCCCAGATATGCCAAAGTTGCTGCATATGAAGTACAAGCCTCAGAAAACTGCTCACCACACAAACTGCTGCAAGAAACCTCTGCTCCCTCAGGGCTAGGGTTTGCACTATGGAGGATTGGGCCTTCCACCTCACTTTCTAACACAGCTGGAATACTCCCTTCTGACCACTTGAGGGCTCCACGTACCTTTCATTAAAGGACTTAAGTGGAGTTCTGTACTGTTCCTGTATTGTTCAGCACACCGGGTTTTCTTGGCCTCACTTAAAAAGGTTTTTCAAATGTGTCATTCATGTCTGTGTCAACAAAATAAAACCACAGATCAGGGTCACCCTCATCTGTTAGGTCGGCATATCAAACAGAGATGAAATAGCAATGCTGCTGCAGTAAATACACAAGGTGCAAAAATCAATATGTCACGTCAGTTTGAAGACTGTTTTTTTTTTCTTGTATGTATTATGCAATCTTAAGATTTTACTGGATGAGTGATTAGTGTACATGTGCCACACATATGCCAAAGTGGTCTGCTGTGCCTTCATTGCTCTTTCACTGATGTATGATCAGAAGAATGAAGTTCAAAGTTTCATTTTTACCGAAACTTGAGGAGAGTCCCGCATCAGTAACTGAATGCATGCAGGTAGCAGAAATATGACATGACTGGTCTATGATTAATCACGTTGGAACATCAGCTGAGCCAGTTTTTCACACTGCATGATAAATGCAAAAAATATAAGGCTCTGTCTCCCTCTAGTGGTCATCTGAGCAAAGAAAGTCATACTTGATCTCAGTTACTCTGATTGCATTAAAAATAACTGAATAACTGACTTCCTAACTGTATTGCAAAGATGGTTTGACCCCCAATTCCAAAAAAGTTGGGGCGCTGTGTGAATTGTAAATAAAAATAGAATGCAATGATTTTCAATCCTACATACATAAACAACATATCGGATGAAACAGAGGCATTTTACAATTTCATGAGAAATAGTTTGAATTTGGTGGCACGTATCAAAAAGTAGGGACAGGGTCATGTTTGTGTAGCATCCCCTCTTTTTTTAACATGTCTGTACATGTCTTGGAAGTGAGGAGACCAATTGCTGGAGTCTTGGGAGAGGAATGTTGTCCCATTGTTGTCTGATTTAGGATTCAAGCTGCTCAGAAGTCCTGGGTCTTCTTTGCTGGATTTTTTTTTGTTTTATGATACACCAAAAGTCTTCTGTTGGTGAAAGATCTGGACTGCAGGCAGGTCACTTCAGCACCTGGACTCTTCTACTGTGAAGCCATGTTGTTGTAATGGATTGGTATGTGGTTAAGCCTTGGCTCAAAAGGCCTTCCCTGAAAGAGACGTCTAGAGGGGAGCATTCATGTTGCTTTAAAACCTAAGATGGTCTGACTGATGACAGCAGATGTGCTGCTGCATTCTGGATCATCTGCAGAGGTTTTACTGTGCATGTAGGGATGCCTGCCAGTAATGAGCTGCAGTAGTCAGTGCGAGATATTACAAGATCCTGTACCAGGAGCTGTGTTGCATGCTCTGTCAGGTAGGGTCTACTTCTAAAACGGGTCAATACATTTTTCAATCTTCTGACTTTTTTCTTTGTTTTATTTATGAAATGTGGCTTAGTTTTAGTCTGTAATGTTTGTAATGTGATTATTTCATGAATGTAACTGATAGACTTTGTTTATGAATAAAGTTGAATGAAAAAAAAAACTTCTTGAATGTTTCACCAGCACATTACATCACTTCTGTTCTGACAGAGGTAGCATCTCAGAGTAGTGGTCTGCAAAAGGGGGGACTTTTTTTAATAACAAGCTGGATGGTCCCTCTGCTCTTAAGCCTGTAGAACATGGCGTTTCTGGTTTCCAAAATGAATTTCAAGTTTTGATCCGTCTGACCACAGAACAGTTTTCCATTTAGCTTCAGTCCACTTTAAATGTGCTTTGGCCCAGAGGGGAGAGTGGCATTTCTTGACCTAAAACCAGCTTATACACAGAGCCCAAATTATTTTGCAATTTATGTTGTATAACACCCCAGTGAATCAAGACAGGAAGGTTTATGACTCAGTGTCCAATTTACAAAGCGTATCATACTAGTCATCCTCCTGCACCAATCATCTATACAGTTTGGCAGCTTTGTGCAGATTGGTTTTGATTTGTGTCTGAATGTGGAGATGAGGTGTTACCATCTCCCATTCACAGTGTCTTTCTTTAGTGGGGTGCAGAGGTTGCTGGGGGGCCCCGAAATCTGATTGGCCATCCCAAAAGTTCTAAACAATGACTGTTTTTTTTTTTGCCTTGTTAGCCATTAATGTTAATCTGTGATGGCTGCTCATTTCTTGGATCACTGAGAGTATCTTAGCCTACTGGACTGTCTTTATTAACTTAAACCACCAAACATGTATGTGGCCCTCAGGACACACAAGAAGCAGCATGCATGATCCAACACAGTTGTTTCCTGACTAACACGTTAGAGCAGCATTTATCTCTAAAATATAAGCCTGATCAGAGTTTAAGCTTCTAAATTTCCTATGTGTATTTTGAAGAACCTTTCATATGACTAAACATGCCACCACTAGAGAGCACCATTCTGTCATTTAGATGAATCTCACTGTTTTAGAAGGCTGAGTGAGAGCTGAGAGATGACGGAGAGAGAGAGAGGTCAAGATAAGGTGCTGTGTGGGTGTGTTTTGCTAGATGAGAGATGGAGATCACCAGCACGCTTGAGGTAGAAAGTCTCTCACTATTTTCTTCCTCTCGTCTCTCTCCCATGAGAGCCAGTCCTTCATATATAAATAGCCGTACTGTAAACACGGTAACAAGTCCTTTTTTTCTCTGGTCTTTATTAAGATCAAGAATATCTTCAAAGGGGCAGTAATTGATCGTGTTCATGTGTGTTCGGGTGCTGGGTTGAGGCTATTTTTTCAGTGTTGCACAACACATACACTCTTATATCAGCTTATCTGAGTCTCCTGTTGAACCCAAGAATTATTTTCCCATTTGCAGCCATGTTTCTAAATGTTTCAGCTCATATCTGAGAAGTTCTAATGACGCCGTTCCAACTGACTCTTAAGATTTCTGTAGGCAGAGAAATTAGAATTAGTCACTCTATGGATGACAGAAGTCAATTCCAAAAAAGTTGGAACACATTAAAGTGTTATTCAATCGAATGCAGCAGCAAGAAAATATAATATTGAAAACCTATCCTATATATATATATATATATATATATAAATATAAAAAAAAAATGCACGCAACCTAAATTTGATGCCTGCAAAATATTCCAAAAAAATTGGGACAGTAGCACGTTTTTTCTTCTTAAAACACCCCATAAGCGTTTGGGTATTAAAGAAACTAAGTGTCAAAAAAACAGATGAAATAATCACAGGATTGTTGAAATCAAGGGTAATTCCTATTTAAAATTTAAGTTTTGGTGTTTTCATGGTGGCGTGTTGAATATGTGCCCATTGTAACCACAAGTAAGAAAAGTGCAAACTCAACGATAGCCCCTGTAGAGTACAGTGCAGGATGTTCCTCATGTAGTGCCATACATTTGCACTAGGAAACACATCTGCACTGCATACAGGTCAGTGAAGTACACTCACTCTTGTATTTTGAAGCCATGCTGCTGTAACTCATGCAGAGCAGGGACATCCCTAAAAAAAAAAAGCTCAACTGGATGGAAGCAAATCTTGCTCCAGAGTGACAACCTATTGTGCATCCTCCGTTCCTCCAAGTTAATTTCTTTTCCCCCTTCACCTCAAAAATAGATCCAGAGAATCCGGAGAAATCTTTGTGTGCAAGGGACAAGGTCAAAGGTCAATATTCATGCTCGTGATCCTCAGGCAGCACTGCATTAAAAACAGGCTTGATTCTGTACTGGAAGTCCCTGCATGGGCTTATTTTATGTCAACACTGTTCACTGTGCCATCCACGAATGAAAGTTAAAGCTGTATCATAAAAGAAGAAGCCATATGTGAACATGATCCTGGGCCTATAAGCTCATTTAAAACGGACTGAGGCAAAAATGGAAAACTGTTCTGTGGTCAGATGAATCAGAATTTGGAATTCTTTTTGGAAACTATGGATGTGTGTTCTACAGGCCCAAGAGGAGAGGGACCCTCAGGCTTGTCATCAGCACACAGTTCAAACGCCTACATCTCTGATGATATGGAGTTGCACCAGTGCCTATGGCGTGGGCAGCTTACACATCTGGAAAGACACAATCAGTACTGATCATGTCATGGGCCCTAAATACCCTTGCACTATCACAGATGCTGGCTTTTGAGCTTTGCATGAATAACAGTCTAGTAGTCCATCTCAGATGACCTTAGGGCCGGGGAAGTAAGCGGTTCTTATGGATGTTGTTGATATATGGCATTCCCTGTCCATGGTAGAGTCTGAACTTCTATTTGTAGCTGCAGTGATATACTCTGTTAGCTACAATTAGTTTTCAAAAGTCTTCTTGATCCAAAGTTGTAATCTCCATTGTAAAATGATGCTGGTGTTTAATGCAGTGCCTCCTTTAGGGTCAAAGGTCATAGAAATTAGGTGTTAGTTTTTTGGCTTTGCCCCTTACAAATATTGATTTCTCCAGATTCTCTGAATCTCTCAAGAGGATCTGGCTGCAGACCTCTATGGTGGGGCGACCGCGACAATGGGACAGGAAGTGATGTACATTAACCAAGCTGGAACCAGAATGACATAGTGAATGAGGTATTTTTATTGAGTGTGTTTCACAACATTGGAATTTTATGAAAAAGACATCAAAAATTCCCTGAGGGAGTTAAATTTTAATTTTAACACACTACAAAATAAGGAAAACACAAAGACGGTTTGGGCTGGGCACCCCAACGCAAAGTTCATGGTTAGGGTAAGAAGAGAGGGGGATGAAATTAAAGATAACACACCTTAAACTAAGGAAAAACCCAAGAAGGGTTAGTACATTTCTTCCCACCCCACCACTGAGGTTGCCCCATTGCAGAGGTCTGCAACAGATGTGCCTGAAACGCCCCACTATAGAGGTCTGTGGCCAGATGCCTCTTCAATCTTTTGAGTGTAGATGCAGAAATCTCTAATTGCACATTGAGGAACATTGTGCATGAACTGTTAGCCCACGCAGACTTTCACAAGGTGGAGAACCTCACTTCTTCATGACCAAACCTTTCAGGAGTTCTCCTTTTATAGATTTTGGTGCTTTTTGAGCATTCCCCAACTTTCCAAGTCCTCTCTTGACTATGTCCCAACTTTTTTGGAATGGAATGCATTTCAGAAAAACAATGAGGTTTATCAGTTTGATCATTACATTTATCATCTTTGTGCTGTTTTAATAGTTCTTAAAGGATTTGAAAATCACTATATTCTGTTTGATTCACATTTTGCACTATGTCCCAGCTTTTTGGATTCAGGGTCTGTAGTTTATTCACTGGTTGTGCAAAACAAGACAAGATGAGAGCGGACGCTCTGATTAACTGTCAGCATCAACACATAAAAGCTGATAGCAGTGGACACAACAGGAGCCGATCTCCAGCAGGAAGCCAGTGCCGGATCGTGTTCCTATCACGGCTGACTCACTCAGGTTTGTTCAGGTACCTGTGCTGAGAGCACAGAGAGCTGTGAGGGTGTTAATCTAAACCTCTGTTCACATTCTCCTGTAGAAGCTCCTCTTTGACAGGTGATTCGAAGCAGCTGGAACGGCTCCACGTGCATCAGAATAGAAATGTTGTTTACACCCTCCCCAGGCCAGCAGTGGGAGTCGGCAGCAACAAGAACAGCAGTGCGAGGGGAACAGGCTGATCCAGTGTGGGAGAAAAAGGGAAATTTGCAGAAAAACACAACAAAAATGTGAGATGTCCTCCAGCAAATCAGCCTATTTGGTGCCTCTAGTTTTTGCGGCTTTGCCAACACAGGTGTGCAGGGACACGTTCACAAACAACATCTATCAATTTTTGTTTATTTTATTTAATCATTTCTCTATTTTGCATTTGGTGCTTTCCTGTTTTCTTGCAGTGGCGTTTTGATAAAATGCCTGCCTGTCTCCAATTATTGACATGTTTTATATTTAATGTGAACTTTTTCAAGCTCCTGTGAGGAGTTTTAACTGGCCATGAAACACACTCGCATTAATAGTGATTCCAAAGCAAACTAAGTGAAAATGTGATGTTTGAAATGTGTTGTTTAATGTTATGCACTGTTTGTAACGGCTGTGCTATTTTAAAATGCTTATATTGTATGTCTCACGTCAGAACCTCCTCTCTCGTGACCACATGTACATTAGCTTTAGCTTAACAGTTTTGCTGGGCATGGCCCTTCTTTTTTCAAGTCTAGAAATGCTGCCTTTTTCATACAATTAGAGGAATTATTGTTTTTAAGAGATACACTATATGGACAAACGTATTTGACCACACCTTTTGAATATTGACTCCAGTTGTTCAATCAGATAGGTTGCTACAGGTGTATAAAATCAAGCACCTAGCCATGAAGTCGCCATTTATGGTGCAAAATGAGGAGCTCAGTGACTTCAAGCATGGTTCTCTGATGGATGCACCTTCGTTTCATCCCTGCTGGTGTAATGATCATGCGGCCAAATACTTTTGTTCTCCTGCATGTATGCGCCACAATCAGGAAAGACTGGACTAAGAGTTCTCTGGTGATCCAGAGATCCCACACCAAACTTTGACTTGGAAGTCATTGGAGCTTTAATGCATAGCATTACAGATGGTGCATTTTCACCTGGGTTTGGTTATTACTGGAAGATAGAGGGTTAGCATGCATAGCATTGCAGACGTTGCATCGTCATCTGCCTTTGGTTGTTACTGTAAGACTGGGGTTAGCATGCATAGCATAACAGATGTTGCATTGTCACCTGGATTTTGTTATCACTGTAAGATAGAGGGTTAGCCAACATAGCATAACAGATGTTGTGTTGTCATCTGCCTTTGGTTGTCACTGTAAGATAGACGGTTAGCATGCATTGCATTGCAGTTGTTCCGCTGTCATCTGCCTTTGGTTATCATTGTAAGATAGAGCATGCATAGCATTTGCACCTAAAGTAAAGCTTAGAGTTTGTATGTTTGGTCCTGTCATGCTTGTCCATTCTTTCACCATCTGACTTAAAACCTTTACCACTTGCTAACTTGTTAGCACAGCTCACCAAAGGAAGGTCCAGTAGTAACTTGGGCATATCGGCATCTAGCAGAGTCAGACATCCCATCAATAAATCATGCATGCATGCTACAAGAACAGCAATCCATTTGAACTGCCTAATTAACTTATGGCAGTAGCAAAGCATCGAAACACAGTGAATGAGTGACATGTTTGACTGTTTGAGGAGAGCAGGAGGATTTTTAAAATGCAAATTACATTACAACTGCATACAAGGCCCTGAAATGCTTCACAAACAGATTGCACAGTGTCACAACTAACCCCAAATTTTTTAAATGTGCCAAAAAAAAAAAATCCCCTCTCTAATTCCAAAAACACATGCAAATGGACAGAATTGCACCCCTAACTGTGCTGCAGAGCAAACAGCATCTTTGTTTGCCTATACTGAAATAAGTCATCACGCAGTCATTTGAGAAATAACTATTCCATTTCTACACAAAGCTGCCTCAATGGAGAATGAGTCTAATTCTCAAACAGTCGTGCTAACAGCCACACACAGTTATGAGTAGAAAAATTACTCTGTTAAACTAGGTGGCAACTGCAACACAGTATTTTCAAGAGATGTCAAACAGATTCTTTCTTGTGACCAGGAAAAGAAAACCACCACAAAAAGATTTCTAATCAAAGTCTGTAAATCTATCTTTGGCTTCACTTCTGTTTTATAAGCGGGGGTTAAAAGAGTCCATGGCTGTCAGTGACTCAGCACTTCACTCATGTGTGCAGACAGCTCTGGAGCCATTAGGCATGATGGTGTTGCTTTTTTGGTCAAGCTGTCCTTGCTTGCCTCATTTGCGGAGAGAACTTTATTTCAAATGATAAAAATACAACCCAAAATTCCAAAAAAAGTTTGGATGCTGTGTAAAATAAGAACAAAATGCAATGATTTGCAAATCTCACAAACAAACCCATATTTCATTCACAATTGAATGTAAACTACTTAGACAGTTTACCAATTCATGAAAATAATTAGCTCATTTTGAATTTGATGGCGGTAACACATCTCAAAAAAAGTTGGGAAAGGGCAACAAAAGGCTGGAAAAGTAAGTGGTATGAATAAAAAATAGCTGGAGGAGCATTTTGAAACTAATTAGGTCATTTAGCAACAAGTCAGTAGCATGACTGGGTATAAAAGGAGCATTTAAGAGAGGAACAGTCACTCAGAAAAGATGGGAAGATGTTAACCAATCTGCAAAAACTGCATCTAAAAATTGTGGAACAATTTCAGAAGGGGCAGGTAAAAGGTCAAAATTGGATGCGCATGATCTCTGGGCCCTCACACATTACTACATTTAATACAGGCATGACTCTGTACTGGAAATCACTGCAAATTTGGCACACTTGAGCTTTCTTTAGAAATCTTTTTTTATCATTTAATGAAGAAAAAATTACAGAACACACAATTTGGGAAAAAAAGATCCACCTGAGCTTCATCACAGTTGGATTCTACCCTCACAGAGACAAGTGTTATGTAAGTAAAGGTCTCTGGATGACTCATGGCTCAACAACTCGCCCAGTGTACTTCACTTTAATCCTGATCAGTCATTTTTGATACAAGGTTTTCTGTTCTCAGCCGACAATTCACCACTGACATGAATGGGGTCTTTTTAAATGGTTAGTGTAGGATAGGTTAGGGTTAATTTCTTTACAGACTTTAATAAACTTTCAAATAATTTCAAACAAAGAGTTGCACCTTGTTTGACAAGAAACACTGAAAGATACAGATCTAGAGCGAAACAATGAGTAAGACAGATGTATGGTTATCTTGGCGATAGAGTGTAAACTTTTTTTTATGGTCAAGGCTGGTCAATATTGCGATAATGATGTTGACAATATTTGTCGAATTAGCAGTTTGAAAGAAGACTGATCATTCTAATACTAGCATTAGCAAAATAGATAATTCAATATTAGTTGAAATGGAGCAGCTCTTGGGTTCACTTTAACATTTTTTGTACTGAAAATAGATGTAAGACTGATGTTGGAGCAGTTGTACGTGGGTGGTTTCACAGCTGTAGGTCATCAAAGCTCTTAACCCCTTAAAGCCTGTTGTATCATATTTGATACATACTTTTATGATACCTCTATCTAATCTATATGATCAATAAATTACTAAAAAAAAACCTGAATACAATCTGATAAATGATAAAAATGCCCTCAAGTGGATTATCAGTTACCAGAAACACCTAACGTATTAAATGAGATACAAAAACTATATATGTTACATTTTATGGAAATTTTGATTCTTTTGAATTTCAGTAGAAAGTTAAATAAACTTTTCAGTTCCAAAAAAATGAGAGTTTTCTTTCTATAATTTGTGCTTTCAGGCTTTAAAGGGTTGATAACTGTAGCTGTGTTTGTTATTTATGGGAACAACAATGTAGACTGAACATTCATTAGCATAAGCAACAATGTGAGCAGTGAAAGAAAGGGGAAGCAGTTATAGCAACTCAAGTTGAGCAGTTCCAAACATTTAATATCACTCAGTCATCCTGTGATCATGAGAACATTTCTATTTTTTCATCATGATTTACCTTGTTTCCCCTTATAAAAACAATCTTAACGAGTCAGTTTTCCAACCAGTGTTTTTATTGTAAGATAAAGACACCGAGAATGACAGCTCTTGAGAAGACAGCCAAGAAATACTCATTATCATGGCAGAACAGTGTGAAATAAAATGGTTGTATGTCTACCTAAGGCTTGGAAAGAAGGCACGAATATGAATTATGATTGGGAGTATGTCGTTCCTTTGCCTTGCCAGCACTTTCCATAGTAAAAAGACACAATATAGATGCTCACAGTACAACTTACAGTGTCTATAAAAAGTATTCACTTCTAAGTATTCCTGGCTACCATTACACTATGATAACAAAAGAACACTCTGAACTCAGGGGATGGATACATAAAAAATTCCAAGGCACTGGACATCCCCCAGAGATCAGTTAAACCCATCATCAAGAAATGGAATGAATATGGCACATGTGCAAATTTGCCTAGATCAGGACCGTCCTCACAAACTGAGTGATCGTGCAAGAAGAAGACTAGTGAGAGAGGCCACCAAGTCACCTATGGCTGCTCGGAAGGAGTTACAAGCTTCAGCAGCTGAGATGGGAGAGACTCTGAATACAACTGTCGCCCGGGTTCTTCACCAGTCCAAGCTTCATGGGAGAGAGGCAAAGAGGAAGCCACTGTTGAAGGAAACTCTGGACGAAAACGGTCAAGTGGAAGGAAGTTCTTTGGTCTGATGAGACCAAAATGGTGCTTTTTGGCCAATCAGACAAGACAAAATATTTGGTGGACACCAAAAACTGCACATCACCACAATCACACCATTCCCATTGCATGATGAAGCGTGATGGTGGCAGCATCATGCTGTGGGTATGCTTCTTGGAAGATGGCCCTGGCCATTGTAAAGGTAGAGGGTAAAATGAATGAAGCAAAATAGAGGAAAATCCTGCAGAACAACCTTATTTGGTCTAGCAATTTTCACAGCAAGGTAATGACCCAAAGCATATAGCAAATCACTCCCATGATTCCCTGGACGTCATCTCTTTTCTCACTGTTTTGCTTGAGGGTGCCCTGGCAGTGGAATTTACATATCGCACATTTAAACAGGAAACAGCTATTGTTATTCAGTGTTTTTAATTTTAGGTTAGATGATTGTAAAGCAAAAATAAATACGTCATATATTCGTTCCCTCTGGCCCTATGCAAATCCAGGATCAATTTCAATACAGTCTTTAACATGATTACACTCACATCAGTGTATACGCGCCATCCACCCCTGTGCTGCCGGAGGTGTCGAGAAGAAAACACGCAGACACAACCTCGCAGCCTTTAACATGCCTACAGTTCTACACAATAAACACATTCATGCAACCACACAAAAACACACACATTTCTGCACGCACTTCTGCCAAAAATGAGAGAGGAAGAGGGAGAGAAGTGTAAATATGCAAATGTGGTGTGAAAGCAGAAGAATGAGCGCTCGGTGGTTTCGGATCAATGATGTTCAAGATGAATTTAACAACTCTTAAAATGAGAGAGAGAGAGAGAAATAGGAGCTGAGGGGGGCTGAAAAGACAGTGAGACAGCGAGCGAAAGAGGAACTAGTTTGATTGTACAAGATAAAACTTACATAAGTGAGATAATTGGGCCTGCAAATGTGGGTTTGCATACTTACCTTTGGTTAAATTTAGTCAGTGTATGTGTGCAGACTGAAAAGTAGGGCTAAAAGAGGAAAATGTGTAAGTAGAAAACAGCTTTTGTTTTTAACTAGACTTGGCCATAGTAATAGTTAACATGAAAAAAGAACTAAAACTCACCAAAGCCATGCAGCTCAGTCATAAGAGTATATGCTTTTGTGTAACCATATTTGTGCGTCAGAGTGTGTTCAGTACTGTAGTCACAGGATGACGAAAACAACAGGTTTATATAACGACTCCCTCCCTTTGTGGAAGAAAAAGATGAGAAAAAAGAACCAGGGGATTGAAGAGGAAATGTGCGCGGAGATGGAGTGGGGAGGAAGATGGAGAAGTGAGACAGAAAAGGTGAAGGTTTGGTGAGAGACAGAGACGAAAATCATTAACAGAGAGAAGACAGGGCTGAGCATTCTGAAGTCATCTGCAGAAAAACCTCCGTGTCTGCTGCCAGACGTCACTTTGTATATCCTCTAGGGGTGTGAATCTCTCCTTCTCAAGACGATTCGATTCGAATCTTGATTCACCGATGATTCATTAAAGCGCACAATGATTCGTCCCGATCTGACTCGATCCGGTACAGTCTGATTTTAGAGTCAAAATAACTTTTTGCTTTAACAAAAATTTGCAAAAAAGGGGGAAAAGAGATAATTTCATAATAATCTAAGTTCATTTGGTCTTATTTATAAAGCAGACAAAACGCCAGGCCTCCTGTGCTACAATCTGAAATGTTTAAGAAAGTTTTCATCACACCCAGGTGTCTTACTTTGACATTAAATTGGGAGATAAATATTAAAATGAGTTTTTACTGGTACATGTTTGTCCTTCTGTACTTCTAACTTCCTTAGGATTATTAATCCCAATGACAGTACAAACTAAATATCAAATTTTCCCAAGAAGCACAAATTAAAACGAATTTAAAGTCACAAGGAGATGTGGATAGACAGAGCTATGTGTGTGAGCTAGAACAAGGGGTTAAAATAATATTGAAAACAGTCAAATAGCGTTAAATTTGATTTGGTGACGACATACCTGCAGTCTGCCACATCTTACTGAGCATAGACACTGTGGTGCCGACGTAGACACTTGCCCTAGTTCAATCACCAGGGGATTAGTTGCATCAGACCCTGCGTATTGATGAAATTGAAAGAGATCAGCAGCTTATGTGCGAAACAATGGGTCACAGTCTCAGAGTCTATACATACACTCAGGTAGTCACAGGGCGTGCTTACATCACTACCACTGTCTCTAGACACCTGTCACCATTTAGCCATTTTTATTGTTTTACAGCCTGCTGGGCAGACGGTTTTTTTTAACAATGCGGGTATGTGTGCCTCTAATTTTCAGTTTTATTAACAAATAAGCATGGATATAAGGGTAAACAGGTGAAAAGCTGAAGTCTGAGCAGGTGGCTCAATCTACAGTAAAACCTCCATTAATGAGAGCAGTGTGGCTGCACATGCTGCTATCAGTCCTGTAGCTAAATCAATCTCATCTAGGTCATCCACAGCCAGCTCACTGCAATGTGAGGGATCAGTTGAGACTGCAGTTGTCAATGTCTTAAAGGAGGCCTTAAACATGCATGCCAAAAATAAAACTTTTATCTCGTGCTAAAAATGTCTTTTAATTTGCTTTTTTACGTATCAGCATCATGATCTTATTGCACTTAAAAACCAGCGACAAAATAACCTAAACATTGTTCTGTCTGGGTCAAGAGTACCTGGATGCAGCCGAGGACCTCCATTTTAAAGCGGAAATCAGAAAATCGCCGCCATATCTCATCTTCTAATACCGGAAGTCACCTGAACTGAATGTCTTCTTTGTTATTTTCTCCGTGTGTCGTCACCATATTAATAGAGGAAAGTCCTCCACATAAGGAAATAAAAGTAGACGAAAAATACGCAAGTTTTCTGCTTAACAAGCACAGTGATAACATTACCGAATTTTGATCCAAATTCATGTAATTTAGAGCACAGACATAATATGTGACGGCAGATTGCTCTGCTGGCCAGACGCTGACATCACCACCATGTTGTTAGAGGCTGCGTCATTAAATGCAGTAGACAAGAACTGTGCACGTTTTTGGGATAAAAAGCTCAAACAACAAGGTTACATGGATTTTAATGAATCATTTATAATAAATGATCCATATTAAAATAATAATTGATAGTGAAACATAAAAGCAGAATCCACTTTCTTGTATTTTCTCAGTTAAATAAAAAGATGTACTCCATGATTTAAAATAAAATAATTTTATACATAATACAGTTTCATTTGTATAGATTGTTTTTATTTTGAATATATATATATATATATATATACGATCGTTTGAGCTTTTTTTTCCGAAAACGTACACAATCCTTGTCTAGTGTATTGAATGACGTAGCGGACTTGCCTCTGGCAACATGGTGGCGACCTGGGGGTCAGGCCAGTCAGCTAATCTCCCGTCGCATGTTATGTTTGTGCAAAGTGATACTTGAATTTGAATCATACATGGTTTATTAAAATTAATCTTATGTAATCGCTGTTAAAGGCCCTTTTGCTGTAACAGGCAGACTTTCCTCTACTAATATGGGGGCGATGTATGAAGAAAACAACAAAGAATATGTTAAGTTCGAGTGACTACCAGAATTAGAAGACGAGATATGGCGGCGCTCGTCTGACTTCTGGTATGAAGTGGAGGCCTTCGGCTGCATCCAGGTCCCTCTCCTCTGGGTTCATATCTCTAACTAAAGCTTGAGTAAAGCCCCTGCTTAACTTATTATTTGCAGTTAAACCGAAACTCACCAGTAATAGGTCAAGCCCTCACTAGTAATGAACCAATAAATGACTTAACAGGCATATTTGCAGTACCAAATTTCACTTTGCTGTTGTTCTTAACCAGGATACACCAATGCAACAATGCCTCCCGCTTATTTAAAAGCCCAACTGCTGGTGGAACAAAGGGTGACTAATTTCAAAGCCCAGGTACTCAGGTGGCGCTCAGTTGCAGGAACCAATTAAACTAAGAAAAGAAAAAATCCATAACACACTAAAAATGACTTTTACTGTAACTTTATTGGGCGCAAACAGTCCGTTTTGCCTGTAGCTTCCTCAGGGTCACCCAGCAAAATAGATTCAGGTGGCTATATTAGAGCTTGGATGTGATATGTGAGCTGTATTAAGGGCCATGATTTTCACGATCCAAATATTTCCAGATGCACTGCTTCAACAAGATGATATTGCATGCTTACAATGCTTGTTTACATCTGGGAAGTAGAGACCAAAGAAAAGCTCTATTATTGGAGCTACAGTTATTCTATTAGTTCTGGCTAGTGGCAGGTGGCTACTTTTCACATTGGACATGTATGCAACCTGCAAAATACTGCCAAATCTACTGCTCCAAGATGATATTATGCGTTTACTGTGCTTGTTTACATGCAGGCAGTAGAGCCAGAAGAAGAGGTCTGTTACCAGAGCTACAACCAGTACAGTCCTGGGTAGATGCAGGTGACTACATCACAGCTTGGATGTATGTCATGTGAACATGTAAAAATAATTGAAATGCAACCAGTTATTCTTGTCCCAAGAGGTAAATCATGTGATCTACCTATCCCTGACCCCATGATCCCTTCTCAAACACTAATTTGACGGTAAACAATGCATCAATGCATCATCTCCCGTTTAGCTATGTAGCCACTGAGAGTGTTTTTATTTGCTGTCAGCAGTGAGATAATGCTTCACACTCACAGCAACAATCATTCACCCCTGTCCCTGTATCACTGTCATCACACCTCACATATTCATCCCTCTGCTTTTACTATACTAATAGAAGCAGGTGGTTAAATAGGCTGCTTTGCTCTTTCTATGAAGCATCATATTCATAGCTCAAATGATTCAGGAAGTCACATAGTTTAATACCTTAAATGCATCTGAGGGAAAAAAAAAAAAAAAAAAAACTTCATGACATGAAATTCATCCAATATTCTCTGATGATGATCCTCCAAAATCCATTTGAAAGCAAAACTCTAAAGATGAGTCACAACTCAGCAACTGTGCTTGCTTTCAATGCCAGCTTTCAGACTTAAAGAGTTTGTTTTATTGCTTCACCAAATGTGAGATGCCTCTTCTTGGAGATGCACTCTTCAATTTCAAAGATTTAAAGGTGTTTCTTTGTGTTTACTGTTGGCTGTATACACTATATTACTAATTTAAGAAGGGTGTTTATTCAGCTGTTTCAGTATACTTGCATAACCTGCTCCAAATCTCTGAGTCTGAAAATCAAAAATGTATCACAGCTTCACATTAGAAGGTGATCAGCAGCTATTGAGATCATAAAGGAGTGTCTTTACCTTAAATACAAAGGTACAGGCCAACTCCATGAACTACACATTGCAAATGATATTTAATTTAGTCTTAGATTGCGACTTTTAATGAGAAAAAAAATGAAAGTATCATAGAGACAGAGGAAGAGCCTCTGTGTACAGAGCAACAATGGGTTGATGATTAACAGGACTTTAATCCAGGTAAGCAGTGAAGAGTTTACCCATGCAAAACCAGGAGTTATTACATTGCTGTGGTAAGTACTCAGTTCTGATTGGTCTAAGGTTTGCTATTTTTGAGCAGCAGACTGCTGCTATGAAAAATAGACTGTTGCTAGACAGACATCTATGATACCAAGCTGATCTCAGCTCCACGTCTCTTCAATTCTGTTTCATTGACTGTGTATAAAAATAGACAACGTGTCTCCGTCAGTTTCAATGTGCATGAGTGAAGCCAAAATACTCCCACAGTGGATGTTTAAATATTGCACGGGGGATGTCATTTGGAGCTGAGACATGTGCAAAAAGGGAGCTGTGAAAAAGAGAATACAAACCTTCCTCAACTGAGAGCACGCATTTAACTTAAGCCGGGTATACACTGTGTGGTTTCAAGCCGACCATGTGACAGTCGTGGCAGAATGTCATCTCAAACTGTGCGACTGAATCATTTACAATGCACGACCATCGTGCACGAGTTGCGCGCTCACACTGTACGAGCCGGCGGTCGTGCATGACCTGAGTGCTCACACTGTGCGACTGAAATCAGGACGGACTGTGACAGAAACCTGCTGAGTTTCCTTTTTTAAAATTTCTCAGGGTCTGAGAGTGAAGTGTGTCCAGTCATATTCTCTCTCCCTCCCCCCTCTAACTCTCCCACAGTCTCTCTCACTCTTTCTCGCTCTCTCTCCCTCTCTCTCCCTCTCCCGCTATCTCTCTCTATCCCACACACACAAACAGCATCACCTCTGTGTCAGCTGCAGGTCCGCGGATAAGAATATTTCCTTTATCATAGCGGGGTGCATCAGAAAGTCATTCCAGCTGTTGTCATGGTGATTTAGGATGTTGTCTGACCGTTTACAAAGGAAAAAAAAATCCCCAAAGTTGTTTATTCCACTCGTGGTTCTGCTCTCACTGTGAATTCTCTGGAGTCGTACGACCAAAATACCAATCATGCCAGAAATCCTCCTGACCAGTTGGGAGCAGGTATTAAGGTCGTAGTCAGGCTGTGGTTGGCCGTCGTACCCCCTGTACACAGCACG
Organism: Cheilinus undulatus; assembly: GCF_018320785.1. NCBI lineage: Eukaryota > Metazoa > Chordata > Actinopteri > Labriformes > Labridae > Cheilinus > Cheilinus undulatus. The sequence goes on along the minus strand of NC_054885.1, from coordinate 11,467,770 downwards.
ACAAACGACGCCTGATCCAACTGAAAGTCGGCCTAACTTCAGAGTGAGTCGTGCGACTCAAAATTCGTGGCTTAATCTCAGGAAAATCACACAGTGTACACCTGGCTTTACTGCTAAAACGTCAAAGATCCAAAAGGTTACAACATTCACCCAGCAGTCTCACAATTAGTGAAATGAGAACCACCAGAGTGCAGTGAATGCATCTCAGGTGTTTGTAGTATAAAGACATGTGTGTCTGGAAGGTCCGGTCATTGGTTAATCAGTATTCCCGGCTACCATTACACCATCAGCAGCATCATGCTGTGGGGATGCTTCTCAGTACCTGGCCCTGGAAGGCTTGTAAAGGTAGAGGGTAAAATGAATGCGGCAAAATATAGGAAAATCCTAGAGGTCAATCTTATGCAGTCTGCAAGAGAACTACGGTTTGGCTAATTAGCTTATTACTGGTATTAAAGACTTAAAAGTCCCAGTGCTGTTGTAATCTTTATCAGCACTCTTGGAATTCCTCTTTGGATTAGTAGTGCCACGGTTGCCAGGTCTGCAGTTGTCCTCTGGAATTAAACTAATATTTATGTACTGTACTGGTCAAGTAGACCTATTCTGATGTCATGTGATTGAAAAATAAACTCAGTATCAATTTAAAACAACTTTGTCTATGCTCAAACCGTAATAAATCAACAAGCAGATACCAATGCCTGCCTCACACAACCAAATACACATGCACACACTGAAACACAGTCCTTCTCTGCTGACACCCGAACAGATACAGACGCAGCACTGCTGCATTGTATGCCACCTCCCTGCCCTCATTAAAACATAACTAGTGAGGCAAGAAGTGAAAGTGCCTACAACAACAACTAACAAGCTTGCTAGTGACTACTGCATAGAAACATGAGGCCCGGTACATAGACGAAATATGGAAAGAAGTACACAAACAATTGGAAAAGGAACCAACATTATAAGGTGTTCAGATTGAAATTAATGCATTTGAAGAAAAGAGCTACACTGCTCAAAAGATTAAGGGAACACTGAAAATAAACATGGATTCAAAGCTGTGTTATACTGGTGTTCCACAAGTTGTCCTTATATTTTAGCAGTATGTGTGCTGCAATATCGAACCAATTACTTAAGCAATTTAGATTTAAAATATGTGCAGGTATATACAAGTAATTTATGGTGCTATTTTGAAAATAGCCTATTACAATACATTTGGAACTGTTAGCAAATCTAAGATATTTTCAAGGCAAAATGAACGTTGTGGTAGAGGTTTTCCGGCCTTATTTTAAATGTCTGATTTGTGCTAGTTTTTGGGCTGGCTTTAGTTGTTGTTTGGCTATTTTTTTTTTTTTTTGGCCATTGGGCCGTTTTTTACACACAGACCTGGCAATCCTATTGGGTAATAATCCATTAACAATGACATTCTTGTGTTTCCTGTGATATACCATACCCAATGTAAAGGTTTTGACATCACATTAAAATACATCTCATTAGGATTTGTGTAATTCAGTGTTTAAATTTCCTGACTACCTGAAATGTATCAGAAAGGACTGATCCAGTGGTAGACTCAGGATGTCTGAGAGGCAGGGGTGAAAAGGGGCACCTGCTGTATGCAGAGGAGCAGCAGCTGAAAGGGTACACACAAGGACATTTTGTCGAGCAATGTCCAATTGGAAATGCCTGGAGAGCACTTTATCTTGTTCTATCTGCCCAATAAGGGCATCCAAAAGGGCACTTTATCTTGTTCTATCTGCATAATAGGGTCATCAAAGACAACACTTTATCCTGTTTTATCTACCCAACAGGGGCATCCAAGAGGGGATTTTATCTTGTTCTATCTCCATAATAGGGTCATCCAAGAGGGCACTTTATCATGTTTTATGTACATAATAGGGCCATCAAAAACAACCCTTCATCTTAATCTATCTGGCCAATAGGGCTATCCAAAAGGGCACTTTATCTTGTTCTATCTGCACAACAGGGCCATCCAAATGGCTCTTTATCTTGATCTATCTGGCCATTAGGGCTATCCAATAAGGCACTTTATCTTGTTGTATCTGTCCAATAAGGCCATCCAAGATGGCTCTTTATCTTGATCTATCTGGCCACTAGGGCTATCCAATAGGGCACTTTATCTTGTTCAATCTGCCCAATAGGGCCATCCAAGAGGGCACTTTATCCTATCTGCCCAATATGGCCATCCAAGAGGGCACTTTATCTTATCCTATCTGCCCAATAGGGCCATCCAAGAGGGCACTTTATCCTATCTGCCCAATAGGGCCATCTAAGAGGGCACTTTATCTTGTTCTATCTGCCCAATAGGGCATCCAAAAGCTTCCTTTGTCCTGTTTTATCTGTCCAATAGGGGCATCCAAGAGGGCAGTTTATCTTGTTCCATCTGGCCAATAGGACTATCCAAGAGGACATTTTAGCTTGTTCTATCTGCCCAGTAGGGGCATCCAGTAGTGCACTCTGTAAGGTAGTGTCCAGTGGAAGAGCATCTTTAAAGGGCTCCTTATCTTGTTTTGTCTGCCTAATATGGAAATCAAAGAGGGAATTTTATTTTGTTTTGTCTGTCTATTCGGGGTATCAAAGCGTTCACTTTGTTAGTAAGAGCCTTCTGCCCCCCCCCCCCCCCCCCCCCCAGTCCACCAGTGGACTGATCCAGCATTTTGCATTTAACAAACATTTATTTGTGATTTAATCTTCCCTTTGTGTAGGCTTGGAAAAAATGCTTCTTCACCTTTTTTGTGTATCATGGCATATTCACTAACATCAGACCTGTTGCCAGTAAATCACACCAAAAGTTGTTGCTTTTCACATTCATACACTGAAACACCCCAGAGTGATACCTCAATGTAGGCTCTCTACTGGGAATGCTCACGCCTGGCTTGGCCACACCAAACCTTCCTGTGTTCCTAAATAAACTCACTTTAAACAAAACACTACATCTTTTGCCAATAGAACCTTTTATAAATGTATCCTAGAGTTAAAAATGATCCTATGAATGGATGGTGGAAATGGACTTCTTAAAATAGCCTTTTTATTGTGAAGCAACCCAACCTGCTTGTTGAATTCTTGGTATTCTAAAAGTCAGCTTATTTTTAGTCACATTAAGGGAACTAATTAAACTGCAATTTTAGGTAGACCCCGTAGAGAGATAATTGAGCTTTTACAGCTCAGAGTCTCCAAATGATACTTTGCTTTAATGCCAGGGAAAAGAAAGTTAAAGCCCCCTCCTCTCTCTCGCTCTATCTCCCTCCCTCCTCTCTCTCTCTCTCTCTCTCTCTCTCTCTCTCTCTCTGATTGTCAGACTCTCCGAGCGCTGACAAGAAAAGGAGGAAGCAGAGGGAGAGCAGCACGGCTGACAAGATAACTACTAAAAACAAACAAACTACCTAAAACCCACAATTTTACACTCTTCTTCTCGGACACGTCTACAGAAACGACTTTTTCAGCAGCAGAATAAACGCTTTACAGGCGCCAACAAGTCGCGTTGGTTCGGTAAAGTAGAGGTAAAGACACCCGCACAGGTAGCCGGAGAATGGCAGACTCGGCGGCGGCCAACAGCGACGGGGAGGACGGACCCCGCGAGCCCATGCGGGGCTTCGCGCGCCAGGGAGCCCTCCGTCAGAAGAACGTGCACGAGGTGAAGGACCACAAGTTCATCGCGCGCTTCTTCAAGCAGCCGACCTTCTGCAGCCACTGCACCGACTTCATCTGGTGAGGAGTGGACACAGGGAGGGATGGATGGATTTAGTTAACGTTTTTATCGAATTAAATCACATTTATTCTCATTTTTTACATTTAAACACATTTTATTGACATTGTTTTAAGGTATCCCATTTAAAGTAGTGGCTCAAGTAACACCTGGTGGTATTGAGCTCAGGTTGGCATGACTTAATGACAGCTAAATGAGAGCAGGTTAGCTGACCCTGTTTATAATTAGGACAGAAAGGCTGGAGTGTTTGCTAATAGCCTGCAGTCGGCTGAGTTATAACTGCATAGCTTCCTACAGTCATGAAAAAACAGGATTAAAACAAGATAACACTGCAGCATACTATGTTGTGTTTGTTTTCTCCATAAGGTTTGCCATGTGTGGTAAAAGGAGCGCACCCTCCCCTTTTTCTCAGCACAGCATGCTCTGCCCCTCCCACCAAAACAGCTCTCACTTTAATTTAAGTGAGGAGCAGAGGGAGCTAAAAAAGCAAGCAAGCAAGTTAAGGACGACATGTCGTTGGTTGGCAATAAAAGGGAGAAGGCCCAGATCACGATTGTGGCTGCCCCTGAGGCATCATGGGAAATGTATTGAATCATTCGCATATGTGCATTTGTCCCCATTTAATAAATCTAGTAATGATTATGATTTAAAAAATAATAAGGCAGCTCTGTTTGATAGAGTTACATCATTAAATTTATGTCAGGAATAAACAAAGTGGGAGTGTTGCACCAGTTGCACAGTTTCCTCAGAATAAACATCGATTTCATCTTTATTTCTGCACTTGTTGATTCTATATCTGTATGGTAGATGGGAGGGAAGACGGAAAGATATGTGGGCCGCTCCGATTAAACAAAAAAAAAAAAAAAAGAAGGAATAACCGCAGACCTTTGTTTGATAATATTAGTAGGCAGAGGAATGGAGAGAGGTTGAGATGAAAAATGAAAACCGTCCAAAAAGAAACCCAGTGAAAATGAGTGAAATGCTGCCAGGAGGAATAACTTGAGCGGCAACAAAAAAAAAAAAATGTGTTTCACACGGGGTCAAACATCCTCCTCCTGCTCTTCTTAGTCCTCCTTCTTGCTTCATCTTCATCCTCTGCAGACATGCCACCATGCAGCCCACCAGGGTTTACTAGACAGTGACTGCGCTCGGGTTATTAAATGAGTTTCCGGCTCTAGGTTGGCCTAATTTGTCCCGTTTATTATTATCTGCACTGTGCGCTATTCCCAAATCAGACATTATTTAAGGCCTGTGATGGGCTTTTTAATTTGTGAATGGCTAAATGGTTTGACCTAGAAGACTGTTGGTATAATGGGATGGTCTCACTGGTTGTAAATACCTCTAAATAGAGGAACACTGTGCACCCTGTGTAAAGGCTTGACCTGTTTAGTCTATCTATCTATCTATCTATCTATCTATCTATCTATCTATCTATCTATCTATCTAGGTCAATAAACATAATGAATAACAGCAATCAGAGCACTGCATGATTTCACACCCCGACAGATTATGTATTTGTATCCAGAAAATGCAAATGAGCCGAGCTCAAGCTGAGTTCACTTCAGTGTGTGTGCATGAGTGCGTTTGTGTGTGTCTCATCCCAGCATTCCCCATACCATGGACTAGGTGTGGCTGACCATTTCGCCCTGGGGCAGGCGCTGCAGACCTGCCCGACAAGACAGCATGAGCGTGTCAGTGTTAGTGCAATGGTCTAAATGACCTCAGCATACTCACCATTGTGTTCATAGATTAATCGAAAAGTTTGCCTGTATACTACAGTGGGTGGGTGGGTGCATTTTAATTTCTGCCCTTTGGAATAGAAAGCTTTGGCGCCCCGCGGTAGCTGCAGATAGTTCTGACATTTGCCTCGACGCAAATGTCTCAAGGCGAGTCGGAAAAGGGTTCAGGTTTCCTTTGAGTCTTCTCTCTCTCGCTACACGTGTGTTAGCGTGCGCTTCTGTGCCTGTAAAATGTTTAACCTGTTTTCTGTGTGTTCCTCCACAGGGGTTTTGGCAAGCAGGGATTCCAGTGTCAAGGTAGGTGGATTAATCCACGACACACATGCAGACCTTTTGGTGCTGCTCCATTGCTTAATGACCCACGGCAACTTTTCCACTCTAGATTTCTGTCATTGTTTAACTAAATGATCTCTGTTTCTCTTTTTAGTACTCTCATTTGTCTCTTTCTATTTTTTATGCTTTTGAGGTTAAAATAGCAAGAGACTTAAACTTCTAGACTCGTCCTTCTTTTTTCCTTTTCTACCTATTTCTTTTAATATATTTCTCTTCTCCATCTTCCCATTTCTTTGAATTCAGTTTCTTTCTTTTATCTTTTCTTCTAAATAATTTGTCCTCTGTCCCCGTCTTTCTCTTAAGATTCTGAGCTCTTTTCCTGATATTAAAGTCACTATTCGATGTTGAAAATACCTAGCTGTGTACCCTTAATGCCACTTGGACTCATGAAATCAAAATCCCCTTGCACACTTGAATGTTTGACAACTTCTGGAAAATTTTCCTTGACATTTTCTTGAGTTTCCCTTACATGCATGTACCTAACAGTGGGAGATTTTCCCAAAGCGGTTAAAAAAGCTGCATTTGAACATAAATACATTTTGTTATCATTTAATTTAGGGTTTTTATACCTTTATGAAATAGGAGGACCATGGATAGAATTGGAAACAGGAATGAGAGAGCAGGAGAAGGAGCCAGACGTTGGGCTTGAACCTGGGCCGCCTACATACAAGGGGTGCAACCTTACCACTTGGCCATCTACGCCCCCACATAACCACATTATTCAAGAGTACAAAGGACATTCTGGCAAGCAGAAAAGAGTATTAAACAGCTTCATTATGTGCACAAATATTGCATTGATAGACAAAGTAGACAAAAGTAAACTGCTCCCATATAACAAAGCCTGAATTTCCCTTTTTGACGTTGCATTTCAACATTTCATGATATTCTATTTATCTATGCTTAATTGTCATTTTACTGACCCAGGTTTGAATGCATCATTCTGGAGCCTTATGCCACTGTTGTTAATTAGCTAACTAGCTTTCATCCTGCCAATTTCCATACCAATTTCAACATTGAAATGCCATTTTTAATTAGCAGGACAACGTTTGGATGCACTTACTATGACTACTTTGAGAGGACGAGGACACCCACAGCAGATGTTAGTTGAGTATCCACCCCAGAGGAAGCTGAGGCTCATGCATATTGTTTGAAATTGATGCATAGTGGCCATTCCTTTCCTTGAAAGAATTTTTTTTGCAACAGTACCCTATATTTTTTGCTTGGAATGCACAAATTTATTGGCATAATAGGGGTATCAGCAAGCATTAGCTTTAAAAGTAAATTATCAGGGCATAGATGGCCCAGTGGTTAAGTTGCACCCCATATATACGGGCAGCCTGGGTTCAAGTCCGGCCTGTAGTTCCGTTCCCGCATGTCTCTTTTCCCTGTTCCAATACGATCCACTGTCCTCTTCTGTCAATAAAAGCATAAAAAGCCCCAAAGTAAATCTTAAAAAAAGAAAAGGTAAATTATCATACTGGCAGATATGACATTTTCTGCAGATATTTACAGCTAAAATTGTGGATGAACATTTTGCCAGTAGATATAGTGTTGTAGTCAGGACCACACTCTCTGAAACTAAGACAAGCCTGGAATGAGACCATAAAAATCAATGAAAAAACATCATTACAAGGTTGAACAGGAGAAGTACTCCCTCTTAAATTGTAGTGTGCTTTTGAATTAATTTGATCACAAAAAACAAGGTGTCTGCAACTCTGTCTTCAAAGCACCACAATGCAAAAATCTAGAATCTTAGCAAATATGTCAAACTAACTTCTTGTCAGAAATAAATCCTTACATGTGTTAAAAGACACTTACAAGTTTTGAATATCTGCAAATGTTTGTCTAGATTTGTCAGGTGAATGAGACCTAAGAGATATTTCCAACAAGCAAAAAGATCTGCAGGTGTCCGACACGTAAGGTACTTGAATAGATTTTGGAGGCGTAACTGTCAGTGACCTAATGGCTGTTTTAAGTCAAATTACATTATTTATTTCGGCTAGTCTGAAACAAGACCAAGTAAAAATGTGCTTGATTCCGAGACAAGACCATGACATTCAAAATGTGGTCCCAAGATGAGTCAGGAGACCAAGAGGTTCTCGAGTACTGTGACACCAGGTAGGGCCACCTAGTGTTATTGGCACAATTTCAATATCAGCACATTTAAGTTGAAAAGGGAATTATGGCATCAGCTGATATGAAAATTTCTCAACGATATTTTGGCTATGAAATTCTGCCCATATCAGCTGTAAATACTGGCTTTATGAACAAATAAGTGGAGAAACAGGAGTGGAATTTAAGGCGAGACCAGATTCTCTATTGCCTAAGGACTGAAATTTGTTAATTGGTTCATCCTTAAAATTTCAATTATGTATTTTAAGGACTGAAGTCTTAGGTCTGAACTGCATTTAAATATCAGTATCAGTTAAACTTAATTTGGAAATTTTAGAATTCCGAATATTGGCAAAAACAAAACATAACAATACTGTGCATCTCCACCAGTAGGGGATGTTCTTTTAAAGGAAATGCCTGTTTTACTCTAGGCAACATACAAGAAAATTCTAAGATTCCAAGATGGTTCTAGATGTGCATTTGTGTCTCTTAGCTTGATGCTAACATAAAATGGAACTCACCATTAACAGGCTGTCAGATTTAGCATTGCTTCATGCTGATTTTAACTTTTTATTTTCAACAGTTTCCTTTTTTTTACTTGATACCACTGAGATATGATGATTTAATTGTTCATTTCAGCAGCTCAGTTGTGTCCCCTGCTTTTTTCTTCTTTTGCTATTTAATGGCAGTAAACAAACAGTTTTCTGGTTTCTCTACAGTGACCATTAGGTGGCGCTATATTCAAACCAGGCACCAGTAAGGTGTAGTTTTAAATAGAGATTATAGTGGGAAGAGCCATCTGTATCGGTATTGAAATCAATATCAGCAAAAATTGGTTTGGAAGTATTGGCATTTTGGAAAGCGGCAAATATCAGATGTTGTCTATCCCTTATTGAAGTGACTGGGTTTAAATGGCATGACATAACTCAACATATATTATATTACTTTATAGACTTTATAGCCACATTGAGAAACTCCAACATAATTGAATTTTGGGGGTTTTAAAAATGCTGAACCAGGACCACAACATGATTGGTTTTCCATCCCTGTCTTTTCACGCTTATGGGGAAATTTCCACTTATATTTCCTGCTGCATTTGCATGTTGGCTCAACCTGAATTTTTAAACACATCAAGGTTTTTAGCATTGAGGTGAGAAAAGCTGGCCTTTTTGGATTCACACATACAGCTTAACACTAATTTCAGGAAATTTTCAGGAATGAAGTCCATGTGTGAAAGAGGCTAAGACATGCCACTCAAACTCCCTGATTTGTAGTTCATTCAAGGCTATTCAGTCAGACAGTCTGAGTCTCTTATCATCAAAGTATCAATATCTTTTAGTTGATTTTTTTTGGTCATACAGCAGCAGTGAGTTTATCTTTCATATGAATAGATTCATCTACAATGAGTGGGAAAAGTCTCTGTGGGAAACTACATAATGCAACAGAGACAAGTCTGGAAGTGGAGGCAGGACTGCCGCTTGATTCTTGGTGAAGCATGCTGTAGGTGTAGTTTAAGTTATTGATGGAAAGAAGGTGAACTAAGATGTGGAAGGAAGTGACTCAGCATGAAACACTTCCAGCCATACAGTCAAAAGTGTATTTATGTAAAATATGTGTCAAAAGTAAAAACAAGTCAGTGTTTTCTCAGAATATAGTCAGTCACAGTTGCAAATAATATGAGTACACTGGTTCATTCAGTTGCCCCAGGAAGCCATGTAAGTGTGACACTGGTGGCTGAAGTGAAGGGCAGGAAACTCTAGTCTTCTGCTGCTTTGACACTCACTGTTTAGGTGAGAAACTGCCTTGCAATTTGAACAAGACTGAAGTAACAGTTATGGAGGTTTAGACTCTTAATGTAAGTTTTTGAGTGACTGCATACTGTAAAAGTAACCCTGATTTAAGCTGAGAAAAATGAGAGCAACAAAGGGCAGAAATCTCAAGTATCTAGTGAGAGACAGGTCACCATTTATCTGGTTCAACTCATAAAACATGACCAGTGAGTGCCAAACACTCCCATAAAAGCTTTACAATGTTTGAATAGCACTAACTCATTAGTTTGGATCCAGTGATTTCAACATGGTAGTAAAACTTGCTAATGATTTATTTCCCCCCAGAAAGCAAACAGAAACACCCATCAGACATCAAGCCGCACTTCCTCCAACACCCTCCTCCTCTGCAGTTTAGGTGGTCTGCTGTGTGTTTTGCTGTATGCTGCTCATCCGTGCTGCATGTTGATAGGACGACAGCCTCCAGTTCTGAATGAAATGACAAGTTGTCATAACTAATGACCCTGTGATAAGAGCTGTTGTTAATCAGCCCTCAATTCTTGGTGGCTTTTACTCTGCCTCGACAAACACCATCAGCTTTTTGAATGGTAGCATATCTTAGTCAATAGGGATGCACTGAGCATCAGTCTAACATTGGTATATCAACTGATATTGGGCCTGTTGACAATCTATCGCCCATCACAACAGTGGATTTGCACTGTTTGAAATGGTTAAGCACATAAAACTCTGATCTTGCTTGTGTTTTCTCAGTCAGTGTCCAGCATCCAGTCTCAGTCATCGCAACCGTCTCTATTAAGACGTGGCTCATTTGGCTCAGTTCAGTAGAGCGGGTCATTTGGCTCCAAAACAGCTGTCATTTTGTAACAGTAAGATTTTTTAATATATATTAATTATGAACAAAAAATGGGGGAAAGAAAACTGACACTCAAATGTGAGCAAATGATTGTGGCTCACATTAAAGAGCCGTTTCGTAGAACTAGCTAATTTATGAACGGCACATAATTACTCAGTGGCTTACCCTACAAGGTTTATTTGGTTAAATGTATATCACAAAAAAAAAAAAAAATCAGGGTTGACTTATTAATTCGTTAATTTTAAGATTCAACTCTCTGAGACCGGTGTTGTCATATATGACAAGAACAGACACGTTATTCAAAGTTAAATAACTTTTGAACCATATATTATAATTTTCTTCTGAAAGTCCTCTGTTGTGCCATTCTAGTGATGCTGTCCACGCCTTTGTAGCCCTCAGGAAAAGTTTTCTAGCAAGCCTAGAACCTGGGGGACTTCTGAGGATTAAATCCACACCAGTAACTCTGATATTGAACAACTTTTTAACAATTTTCGATTGCACCTGCAGCTATCAGGTTAGCCCGCCACTGTATTGTCTGTTTGTATTCCAGAATGCATGGTGACTGGGCTATAACAACAAATGGCAGGCTTTATCCTCATCACATTATGCTTTACCGCACAGTGCATGTGCACAGACTTAGAAACTGAAGAAGAAAGCCTGAATGACTCATAAAGGAGAGAAAGATACAGAGACGCTGTGATGTGTCCCTCAGAGTCACTGCAGACAGGAACTGCTTTAAATAATGACTCAAATTCCCAACAGCACAAGGACTTTCTGTTGTAAAAATGTGAATATTTAAAAGACTTTTAATCACAGAATGATCTTTTTTTTTTTTTTTAACCTTGTTGGACCCAAAGAGATGGGAGAACAACTTTGTGAAAAAACATAGCCATTAATGTTTACAGCGTTTGATACAAAAAACCTGCAAGTTTCGATATCCATTTTTTTGTCTTTGTAGTCCTATAACATTTTATCTTAAATTCCAGTGACATTACTGCAGCACACACATTTTTAAAGCCCAGGTTGTCCTGAAAAAACACAATGTTCAGAGCTTGACTGCATCACAGGGGTAATGTTTTACAAGCTTTGTAAGGCAAAAAGTCCAGGCGAGACAAAAATGGTTCTGAAAAATAAAAGGTACATTACATTATTAAAGTACTGTATATTATCAGTTCAGGCCCCCATATGGTACTGGTACTGTTTTAAAAGTATCCATTTAGCAAGGTTATCCAGTGAAACACAATTGATACCCAACCCTATGGACTAAAGAGTGTCAGCCCCACATCACAGTTAGAAAGGGTAATTTCACTCATGCCTACTCAAATTTGGACCGATTCCCTAATTTCCACCATGGCAACTTTTGGAGGTTGGAGGTAAATGACAAATCTCTACCACTTCATTTGTGCTTCTGTCGATTGCATGATACATTGACTTTAGAGGTTATGTTGCACTTTTTGCGTTTTATTCTTTTCTTTTGGGTACGTTTGTTAATAATAAAGATCTATCAATCAATATGGTCAGTTGTAATCCAGCCAAAACATGAGAAACACTCATTGTTTGGCCAGATGACAGGAACATTCACTCATAAAGTTCTAAATAGAACTGCATCTACTCCTCACCAAGGATATCAGCAGCATTCACTGATCAATATTAAATAGTGAAACATTTGAGGCCTCATGCAGCATCGTGTTTCATTTTCAACCGCCTGATAAAATGCATCATCACGGTAATAAAGCCATCATTTGACTTGATCTACTTAAGTGTTATTCTGTCTGCAGAGCAGAGACTGATTCAGCACCACATGAACAGACAGAAGCTATGAGAGAAACATACCAACTCATGAAAATGTTGGTGCTTTGGGCTTTTGTGTGTGTATTTTTTATCAGTTTGCTTTGAGTCTGTCTTATCCACTTGTATTAACATCTAACTAGATATGAAGGATTTTTTTCACGTCTCCTAGCAACAGTGAAATATTCAGATGCAGCCGTCTATATGTATGCTGCAGGATGGAGGAGATGCTGTTCAGCTCAGCAGTGGGTTAGCTGTAATTAGCCCTTGTGTATATGTAACGACTCGATAGGGTTCTTTAGGGGAGGTATCCGCTGCCTGCCGGGGGTCCTCCGTGCGTCTGGAGAGGAAGCTGTGTGGTTGTAGGTGTCCGACACTTTCTCGCTCCATCAGCGGGACTCGGACAGAGCTCTGCTGGGCTGATGGAGGAGTGTGAAGGAGAAGTGATTTCACATCCAAAATATCAGATCTCGCTCCAGCTGGTGCCAAAAATAACCTATTTGTGTTTGACGGTGTGTGTGCGTTAGTGAGTGACTGGGCTCTTAGCAACAGTTAGCACTTACCTTCTATCAGGTGTATGCATGTGGGTTTGCGACCTGAATTGCACTCTGACACACAAGATTGTCCGGAGCAGGGTATCGCTTTCCTGAAGCTCAGGGAGAAAGGGAATTCCTCTGCAAGGTCACGCAACCACACAAAGACACACAAAGTCAGGATGATCTTAAATGATGGGATGAAAGGTGCTATAGTTTTGAATCAGTTTATTTTAATTTTTTTTACTTCTGGACAAGACTGGATTCAGCAAACTGGACTGTTGTCCAGGAACCTGAGATCTGTAGAGGGCCAAGGGAAGTAGGGGAATAACCAAAATCAGGTTTGACCTTTGTTGACTTTAGCCTGTCTGCTAGTGCTGCTGTAGCTTTTAACAGTGCCATCACACATACCAACATACTTCTCCTCATTGGTGAGTCGGAGCGAAACAGGTCTAAAGTAATGTAAAAGCACTTTAAGTTCATCAGAATGTAGGGTTGTTCTGTTTCTGATACCAGAACCAGAAATACATCTGATACTGCTTAAAATGCAGGTATTGGTATTGGCAAGTATGGAACGAGTTTATGCACCGATTTGATACAGTTTGGACTAGCTTTATATTTTGCTTCGTTTAGCCATGCTAGAGGTTAGCGCTATAAACTGGAAATTAATTCTTCTTCGCTGCCGGAAAGCACTGCATGCACAGGCTACTGTTTTTAGAGCAGCGAAGAAGAAACAACGGACCCACTGCAGCAGCAAAGAATGGTGGCTTTGTGACAGTTCTTCTCTGAATGTGATCGTTAAAATGCCTCCCAGACCAGCGCCGTCATACACGACACGAAGTGACACAGTTTATCAAAAGTTAAACAACTTTTGAACCATAAATCACTGCGTCTTACTTGTTTTCCCCTTGAAGCTAGCTGTTATATCACCCCATAGATGCTGTTGATGCCTTTGAATCCTGTTGGCAACATTTTCAGCGGGCCTTGAGCTCATGTGACTTTTGGGGACTTTAATGATTAAACCCACACCGGTAAATCTGATATCGAACGTCTTTTTATCCATTTTAATTGAATTATGATAATTTATTACAGCTAGCTTGAATGCTAACTACCATGCTGTTTACCCTCCTTGAGTGTCTGTCAGCCAGTTGCAGGCTGTTCCGTCATCGCGTCATGCTGCCCAAACAGAGCATAATGGAGAGAGAGATAGAGAAGGCCTATGATGCAGGTCTAAAATATTTGCTAGTCTGCACAGTCAGTCAACAAAGTTCACACATGTATCAGATCGGTACTCATTATCGGCCAATACCCAACACCTTGGTATCGGAATTGTATCGGGAAGGAATAAAATGTACTGTAACATCCCTGGTAGTTATATGTGAGTTCAACCCTCGACACCCTTTATTTCCATTTACTTCTTAAAAAACGTTCATACCGTGCAGATCATAGTACATGCTAACGACTTAGCTGCTGCTGAGCTTCTCATATTTATGTTTGGTGAAGTGCTACGGGAAAGCTCAGACAGGAAGGCAGCAGCCGTTAACTGAAGCTACAGCAGCCTCTAGTGGCGGGAGGTTCATTGCAGTGAGCATTAAAGACTTGGATTTCAAGCCAGTGTTTATAAAAAATATAGGTGATTAGTTGAACCAACTTTTTTTCTTTCCAAAACCTGTACTGAACCGTGACCCCAAAACCAAACTGCAACCTCTGTGAACTGTTAAACCTCTGCTCCACAACTGCTTAGTTCAGGGAGCTAATGACAACAAGGACAACTTAGCAGTGAAAGAATTTCTTCACCCACAGGTGGAACCACTAATGTTAGCTCTGCTAATGTTACAACCTGCATGGACAGGCCCCCGTTGCTCCTGCAGAAAAGTGATTGGTAATGGTTGCCTTAGACTTCTAATAGCCTTTGCACTGTACGCATGTTTCCACAATTACTTAGTAGCTTTTGCAAGCAGTCGGTAAAATAAATCCAAAACGGCAGATTGAATATTTGGACTTATGCTCTTGACTTGATGACTCTTGGATATGGACTGCTTTATTGCTGATTCCATCGGCTGATAAGTGTTGGTTGGATCACTGGGCAGCAGATATCCAGGGGGGCACTTGAAAGCTGTTGCTCAGGGGCACAGTGTCATTTTAATCCGGCCCTGCTTCTGGATTAATTATCTAAACAGAATGTGGTGCAGATTATGTTTATGGCAGCTTGTTTTCATGTGTGTCACTGAAAGGTCAAGCCATCAAGTCATAGCTTTTACACGATGACACACATTCATGGAACCTTCCCCTGGTGGGCAGGAGAGGCGTTCTACTGCTGCTCACTACAGAGACGTTGATGGTCTCATGTGTTAGCCAATTTAACTTCTGTTTTTTTTTGTATAAAAGACGTTTTTGCCTCTGTCACTCACATGAATGAATATTATGAATATGTCAAGTGGTTTGTGTGCTACGGCATCAGTCTGTCATTAGGGTCAAATGTGAAACCCAACATAAATTTGGTCTTATTTTCTTTTCTTTTCTTTTCTTTTTTTTTTTTTTACCTCAGTTCTGGTTGCACTAAGTGAGAACAGTGAGGATAACTCTGCATCATTTACACTTTACTATTAACACTCAGGCCTGTTAAAACTTTCATATACAATGTTAACAAATGACATACTAATAATAACAATAAAACCACTGATTTTGCATCATTAAATATTTGTTGTTCCTTAAAATACTTGTGTGTTTACTCTAGTTCCTCTTGGTCTAAATTCTGTCTGGTCATGGTCGAATAAAAGGAAGTTATTTTTTTCTCTAAGTCATAATTTGAAATCCATCCATAGACTTCTGTTTTAAAACAGTATTGTGGTGGTTTACAGCACACTGTCTGTTTTTATATGTAAATGAAGTTAAATATTTGGGAAACCTCAACTCCCCAAAAGCTGGGACATTGTGTAAAATGTGAATACAAATACAGTAATTTGCCAATGTTTTCAACCTATATCCAGTTAAGTACAGCACAAAGACAACATATTTAATGTTCAAAATCATCAACTTATTGGTTTGTGGAAATACACACATTCAGGATTTCATGCCTGCAGCTCATTCCAAAAAAGTTGGCACAGGAGCAAAGACTGGGAATGTTTTAAATTGCTGAAAAAACACCTGGAACGTTCCACAGTTAAGTAGGTTAATTGATAGCAGGTGATAGCGCTGTGATTGGGTATAAAATGAACTAATAGTTCTTCACATGCAATTTGGAAGAATGTAGAGATTTCACCACCTACAGTTCATTATATCATCGAAAGATTCTGAGAATCTGGACCAACCTTGTATGCCCATAACCTTCAATCCCTCAGGCAGTACTGTACTTCATTAAAACTGGGATTATTCCGTGACATTGTGTGCTCAAAAACACTTCAGTAAACAATTTCCAGTCAGCGCAGTAGTTGCTGGATCTACAAATAAATGTTAAGCCTCTGCCATGCAAAGCAAAAGCCATTTATCATCTGATCAGGACTGAACTGAAGTGGAAATGTGTGCTGAGGTCTCACAAGTCCACGTTTTCAACTGTGTTTGGAAATGGTGGCCGTGGAGTCCTCTGAGCTAAACTGGAAATGGACCATCCAGATTACTTTCAATACAAAGTTCAAAGGTCTGCACCTTTGATAGTGTGTGGACGTTTTAGTGCTCATGCCGTGGGTAACTAGTACATCAGTGAAGGCACCATTAATACTGATACAGGTTTTAAAGCAACATTCCATCCCAGTTTTAATGTAAGCTATTTCACATTGAGTCTAAGACTTAAGATTAAAATGCAGTTTAGGTTTAGTGACTTTTTGGTCATTTTAAACCTTTATAGTTTAAGTTGATAAAAATCCTTACAATTTAGTCTTTACTTTTAGTTAAAACAGTTCTTTTCCTTGAACTATTTCTTTCAGTCATATTGTAAAACTGATAAAAATGTAAAGCCCTTGTTTAATGCACTATCAATCAATTGTTGGGACAATTGTTTGTCCAGTGAGGTCGGCAGAGGTCACAGTCATAAAGCAGGAGAAAATTAGGACAAACAAACATGGCGGCACTGCAACAAGTGCCAAATGAAAATAAAATACTAGGGAAATATGACTAACATGAGGGCAAGACTAATGCTAAACAACTAAACAGTTAAAAAAAGGGATAGATCCCATTTTATGGTATTGCAATACTCACTGTATTGCAAAATGTTTAAAATCGCAATAATATTGAATCATGGGGCCACTATCCCCCCCCCCATTATGCACATGGAGCTACTTTGAGCAGACCTTACAGATACTATGGAGTAAGTAGGAGTTAAATGAAAGGCTTTTAACATGGGCCCTTGCCAATTGCTAATTTTCTAAAAATAAGTCTACTTCTTTCTATAAAATAATACTTATTCTGTGGCCAGTATGGTTTGGTTCTCCAGTCTGACCTCTCTGAGTGTTGCCTGTTGTCTTACTGTGTTAACAGTATACCTGGTCAGAGCTCCCTGCTTTGTGTTGTTGCTGCAAACAGTAGACTGTACTGCGTCAGTAAGACTGCTGTTTTCCATACTCTATGAAGACTATCAGACTTAAATGCACAGCTTGCATTACATAATGTAGTGTTTCTAAAAAGTCAGTGTGAGTTTTAAAAATATTTCATTCTTTTCGTGCATGTACTCACGCTTCATCCTCGTTTTAATGAGCCGATGAGCACTTATTTTACTTAACGACATTTGATCCCAAATGTGTGATCTCTAATGCTCCCACGTGATCAAACTCTGGCTCGTGTTAATGCCCACGTTCCTAAATGAGTGCATTAATAATGAGTTGGGTTTCAGCATATAATAGGCTGTCGAGTGTCCTCACCTGTCTCCTCACGACTTAATGGACAAATTACCCTTTATGAGAGCTTGAGAGAGATGGAGTGGCAGAAAGTTTGAGAAACATGACAAATGAGGAGACTAAGGAAGGAAAAAAAAGGAACCTGAGTGCATGGAATAAATGGAAATAAGGATGCGAGAGCGAACTGGAAGGAGACGGTGAAATAAACGGGGGTGGAATTCATCAAGGGACAAGACAAAAGGGGGAGAAAGTGAGTGGGAAGGGCGTAGGAGGAAGAGGAGGATTACATGTGATTTCCTTGAAAGTTCCATCGAGATCATGGCAAGTGGAGGGAAAACAGACGGGTGAGAGACGCGTCCTTCGAGAGCAGTAACAGAAAAGTGCTGTTTTCTCCTGGGCCTTAAAATGTAACATGATGTAATACAAAATCCACTGCAAAGAGGTTTGACAGTGCAGAAAAACACAATAGGGAAGGAAGAAAGAAGATAAATCAAGAAACACAACACTTGTAAATTCCACCATCCTTTCTAGTGTCCTTAAAGCATCCTTTTTATAGCTTATATTCTCATGCAAACTGCACGCTTAGCCATCAAACATAACTGTACTCTTTTTCTGCATTTTTTAAGCGCTCAAAAACTGCACAAAACTCAAGTGGTTTGTTCCTGCAGGCTTTGAAGAAGAACATGTAAAAAAAGAATAAATTTGTATAAATAAAAATGAGGCTGCTGGTTGAAAATGAATGAGGAATGTATCCTGGAATGGCACTCGAGCCGAGAGGTGGTGGGTGAGATTTTTTTGCGAAGCAGAGGAGATAATGGACTCAGAGGGAGAGAGGAGAGAGGGATGTAACAGTGTAGGAATGGAGTGTAAATGGCACCTAAAACAAGCCCATAAAGGTGTTGTTTTCTGCACCTATTAGCGCACTTTATAAGTAGAAATGTATGTATTTATAAAGAGCTGCATTCAAGCTCGCCTTTGACTGATGTGGCGCTTTAATCGAGCCCCTTGCTTTCATGAGAAAAACCATCACGCTGCTGTTGGGCACGGTGCCCGCACCTCCTCTGGATTTAACAAAACGCATTTTCCATCTTTTCATGAGTCGATCCAGGTTAAAATGAGTTGGTGAACGTTTGCAAACATCTGTGTCTGTTGGTGTTGCCGAACGCAACTCAGGTGCTTCTGCAGCTCTAACCTGTGCGTGGGTGGGAGGTCTATGGATCTAAACCCTGCCTCCCACACTCACATATCCATGCACATACCCATGCATGTACAAAAACATGCTGAGATGCATCATTGAGATCCTAGAGGAAAGGGGAAAAGATGAAAAAACATCTCTGTCAGCCAGCCTTTTGTTTTCCAACTCCTTTGTAGTGGATTCACAGATTTCTTCTGACCCATCACTCTCATCTTCTTTTGTTCTCCCTTACTTCCTCACCTCATCTTTTCAGCCACCTTCTGTTCTTTCTAGATCTTGCTCATTCCCTGGATGTCTGATATCCGCACTATTTCCCTGCCCTTTGCTTTTTATACGCACGCATGCACAAGGTGTACTGGCATCTGGACGCACCAAAGAGAGAACCAGCTTTCAACCAACTCTGCAGGAAAAAAACAACAGCAGCAGTATTAGAGTATTTCCACACTAAGCACAATTATGTCATAATAGGGATGCACAGATTCATCAGTCTGATGTACAAACAGTTTTAGCATGTAACACTGCATTGTATAGTAATGTCACAGTTCCAGGTATCTGTAGCAAAGCTGAGCTTTTGCATCCATTAGAAAGTATCTATGTAATGATAAACTCGTGCTTTTGAGTATTTTGTTACTGTCAGTCCATCCATGGAAGTTTCCACTGTCTTTCCACGCAGTGGACAAAGTTATCCACCTCACTCTGCAGTTAAGTGGTGGCAGCAGGCTGAGCAAGTCAACCCAGTGACACTTTCCAACAGCTTCTGGGGGACCCTGAGTTGTTCCCAGACCTGACAGGATATATAATCCTTCCAGTAAGCTTAGTATAAGATAAAAACACTAAATCTAAGAAGAAAGGTACTCAAAACTAGTGAAATTATTCTTCCATGCAGCTAGATCATTTGACTTCATAAGATATCTTGAATAAGATTGTTAAATCTAGAAATAAGTAAGTCGTTACAAGTTACACACTAAAAAAAAAGAAATTAACTTTTGAAACAAGATAAATGATCTTACCACTTCTTAATCTAAGTTTTTAAATCTTGGTAAGCACCAAATAATTTGCAGTGATGCGAAGGAGTGGCAGTTTACTCCTAGTTCCCTCCAGGTGTTTCATCATTTGGTTGTTTAATTGACGTATTATTGGAGAAATCACACGATCTGTCACTCTTTTAAAGTCACAAACAGGTTTTTTTGTAAGCCATTCATTCTGTTAAATGTCCCCTTCTGCTCTAGAGTAATATGTGCAAACTATGAAATTACGAATGCTATCACATTGATTAAAGTCCTTTTAATACAACATTTTAAATAAAGTTGTTCCCCATGCTTTTTTTACATTTATTTATTCGTTCAAGATTTAGTTGTGATTTAGTTATTTAGTTCAAATGTATTTTTCTCAGGTCAAAGTGTCAGAGTTGAATGTCAGTACATGTGTATTCTAACCTGGCATGCAATCTGGAGAACCTCTTATACACAGCGTTTAGGAAAGGGCAGAGGTTGGAGGTTGATTGAATGAATGTTCTGTCACATCTTTACAGGCCAATCAGAAACAACAAAACATGTGACCCTGTCACTACCGTAGAGTAAACTCCATACAGAACTGCATAACGTGAACCGTGGCGACTATATACATGTCAGTAAACGACTTTTGTCGTTTCTCAAAGGAAACAACTCACTGCTATTCTTTGTTGTTCTTTTAACGAAGAAATGTCGTCAAGTTCTGATAAAACTGGTGCTTTAGCAGCATCCACACTAATGTCTTCTGCCATATCTGCACCAGTCTCTTGTTGCTGCTCTCTTATATCATGACTCCGCCATGCCCAAAAGTACTGCCCCTCATCGCTGATTGGTCCTGTCACTTTCTAACCGGGCCCAAACGGTTCAGACGGGAGCTTTGCAAGATGGATTCACCAGTGAGAAACACAGAAACGGGCGTATCCATCTGCTTTGCAAGGCTATGTGTATTCATATACCGTAAGAAACGGACCAATCAGGGCATTTCCTCACAAATCGCAGGTTTTGGTCCGCTTGCAAATGCCCCTGTGTGAACATGGAAAAACGTCCAACAGTGTAACAAGTTGGTACTTAATTTAGACCAGATCAACCAAACAAGAGGTGTGAAACGCCCAAAAATGTAGCATTTGAACCATCTTTAACCCAACTTTTAGACTTTTTTGTCTTATATTTAGTTTGTACAGTGAAGGCAACAGAATCAGTGACAGAGTATATTCTGGGAAAAATGACTCTGTGAGGAGCAGCAGTATAAGATGACTCAGTTAAAAAATAAGTCAAAGAATGCCACGATGACTCACTGGTTTAACTCAAAGACGGTATAATATCTATTGGTACCTCCAAGTCAGAGGCCATGGTTCTCTGCCGAATAAAAAGGTGAAATTGCTTCCTCCGGGTAGGGAGTGAGTCTCTGCCTCAGGTGAAGAAGCTTAAGTTTCTTGGGTTCTTGTTCATAATGGAGATGGTAGCAGGGAGTGCGAGATTTACAGGTGGATTAGACTTAACAGCGGCTTGCTCCTTCTGGGTGGGGAGCGAATCTCTGCCTCAGGTAAAGGAGTTCAAGTATGTTTGGTTCTTTTTTCACAAGAGAGGTTTGAAGGAAGTGTGAGATTTACAGGTGGATTAGACTTAACAGCGGCTTGCTCCTTCTGGGTGGGGAGTGAGTCTCTGCCTCAGGTGAAGGAGTTCAAGTTTCTTGGGGTCTTTTTTCACGAGAGAGGGTAGAAGGAAGTGCGAGATTTACAGGTGGATTAGAAAAAAACAGTGGATTGCTCCCTCTGGGTGGGGAGTGAGTCTCTGCCTCAGGTGAGGGAGTTCAAGTTTCTTGGGGTCTTCCTCACGAGAGAGGGTAGAAGGAAGTGCGAGATTTACAGGTGGATTAGAAAAAAACAGTGGATTGCTCCCTCTGGGTGGGGAGTGAGTCTCTGCCTCAGGTGAGGGAGTTCAAGTTTCTTGGGGTCTTCCTCACGAGAGCGGGTAGAAGGAAGTGTGAGATTTGCAGGTGGATTAGTACTGCAAGCATTATTCCGGACCATTGTGGTGAAGAGGGAGCTGAGCTGGAAGGCAAACTTTTTGATTTACCAGTTAATCATCCTCCCAGCTCTCACCTATGATCATGATGACTGAAAGACTGAGATTGTGGATACAAGCGGATGAAATTAGTTTGGTTGTGCTTGGCCTTAGAGATAGGGTGAGGAGTTCAGACATCCAGAGGGAGCTAAGAGTAGCTGCTGCTACTTTGAAAAGAGAAAGTTGAGGTGGTTTGGGCATCTGATCAGGATGCCTCCCTTTGGAGTCTGATCTGGGAACGCCTTGTAGGAGTTAAAAAGTTTCGCTGGGGAGAAAGACGGCGAGGTTGACCTACTCAACCTGCTACCAATGGGCCTGGATAAGCAGAAGATAAATGGATGGACAATTAAAAAATCTGGACATTGCCTCAGTGGTATTCATCGAGTTTTGAAGCCTAAGGATGTCGGTCGCATATTGAAAATGCTGCGTCTACCAAAACTGTGGCTAATCTGTGTATAACCTAGCTACACTGGCAAAGAGACAAGGATAAAAGCAACGTGGAGAGATTGGATGACTTTATGTCTGTAGTGTGATTTAGCTTTAGTGATGCCTAGCCTCCTGGCTAACAGTCATACATAATTTAGCCCTTATATTGCCTTATTATGAATAACTTTAACCCTTAGGTTGCCACTGAGTTGAACCCAAACCACAATCTTTCCTCAACCTTAAAACTTTTGTGTGTCTTTACAAACTGTGACTGCTTCACAATGTTAAACATATGTTAGAAAGTCTGTAACAGAAAGGAGAGGCTGTGCAAAGACACCAGGGATGGAAATAAACCTGCACTATTTGACAACCAGGGAATGAGAACAGGTTGTTCCTTATTTCTTTCTGTACCTCAGCCAGTAATTCCATATTCCTTCCCTTCATCTTCTGTCTTTTTCAATATTTCTTCATACTTCCTCACTCTCCCCTCCACCTTTCTCTCTCTCTATTTCTCTCCATCTCCCCTCTTTCTCTCTTGTGGCTGAGTTGGAAGCTGTGGGCTTTGATGCTTTTATAAATAGCCCAAGTGTTCCACTGAGAGTAGCACCAAATGGGATGGATGGATGGCTGGATGGTTGGGGGAGCGCAGGAGGGGTGGAAGAGGAGGGAGGGATGAGTGTGTAGGTGTGAAGGGAGAACACTGGAAAGCACTGGAATAAAACGGGAAAAGATTAAAAAGGGGCAGATGTGGTTATGGAGATAACAGAGAGTAGTGATCAGAGCGAGAATGGGAAACTACGGGGACTTGAATGTGGCAGAAATATTTGTACATATTTCTGCATTTCTCTTAAAAAAGATGAAAAATACCATGTGAAACCTGCTGTAAGGGTGAAAATTGACTCCTTTCATCCTCTGATTTTAAACCTCAAGAGACAAATTTTCCTTCTTGGCAGTGTAAGGAGAACTAGTTCTTTTAATAACAACCCTGAAAAAAGCCTCTTGTAAATAAGATTCTGTTTTGTTTTTTAAGTCAAATAAGGAATGACCAGAATCTCACCAGAATTTGCCGAGCAGATTCAGTTTAAAAGATCGTGCTGTGTGTGTGTGTGTTGCAGTTTTTCTGCAGTTTGCCCTTTTGCACCACAGATTGATTTTAGCTCTGTGATTTTTAAACTTTGTAAAAGAAGGGAAATTCACGCTTAGATGGTTCATTTCATTATTCTGAATTTTAAAGCTTCTGTAATCTATTTGCTGATGCATTCTCTGACCTTTCCATGTTTTAAACACAAAAATCAATCGCTGGAGCCAAAAAGGGGACCGGAAAACAGAGTTTGAGCTGTTTCACATTACTGAGGCACACAGGCTTGGAGCTAAATGCTGATTTAACAACCTGTCAGCCTTAGAGCCAGTGTAATATTAACCATTGTGATCGACTTGTTAAGTTTGCCAGCATACTAACTCACCACAAAGTATAACAGAGGCCATTAGGAATGACATTTTTGGCTTTTTTTTTTAGGCTGTTCACAGAAAAACAAAAAGCTTCTGCAAGCAAAAGACAGCACTGATTGCTTCTTTCATTTTTACCCAGTAAAAATCTTGACCATTTCAGTCTGTCAAACAGTCTTCCCAGAGATTATCTGTACATTTCTACAGCTTTTTAAATGTCTTTCTCTGTTCATATGATCCCTATTCTATGTACTAAACTCTCAGTGTTTTTTATCAGCTGTTTTTCTCCAGAGAATCTATTTCAGTCTGCTTAGGATCATAGTCATGTTTGAGAATAAAACCACTCCCATTCATTCCAGAAGGACTGGCAGGATAAAGGTGGCCCAAGACTTTTGCACAGGACTGTAGTTACTACAATCCCATATTGGCACTGTGTAGAATGTAAATAAAAACACAGTGCAATCCATGTTTTATTCACATAACATATCAAATGCTGAAGCTCAGACATTTTACCATTTCGTGAAAAATTATTAGCTCATTTTGAAGTTGATTGTTGTCGGGGAAACAATAGGCTGGAAAAGTAAGTGGTACTGATGAAAAACAAACAACTAAAAAGTTAAACTGGGAACAGGTCAGTAACATGCTTGGGTATGAAAGGAGCATTTTAGAGAGGCAGAGTCTCTCAGAAGTAAAGATGGGCAGAAGTTCACCGAGCTTCAAAAAACTGCATCTAAAAAACGCAGAACAATTTCAGAAACATGTTCCTCGCCATAGAATTGCAAAGACTTTAAATATCCCGCCATCTACAATAGGGCTGGGAAATTAATCGCAAATTAGATTAAATTGCAATATGGCCTGCTGCAGTTTTCAAATCGCAGGAGTAATATTACTTAACCTGAAATTTGAGTCAAAACACCGATTTAAAACTTTTTTTTTTTTTTTTGCAGCAGAGACGTTATGCATTAAATATCATGAGATCATTTAAGACCCATTTTTTTGAATTTTGTACAAAAAATCCTACTTTCTTCATTTTTGTAAATTTTTTCTGATTGAATTTCAGGATGACATGAAAATAATAGTTCCCTTCAAAACAATAATTCATATCCAATTTGCAGTATGAGTCAAAATAATCGCAATGAGATGTTTTTTCAAAATTGTTCAGCCCTAGTTTTATCTAATAATGTGTTGGTTATAATATGTAGTAGGGCTGGACAATTAATTGAATTTTGATCATGATTTCAATTTTGGCTTCTCATGATCATAAAAACATTATAATCGAAGAAAAACGATTAATGTATGCTTCAAAGAGTATTTTTGGGTTTTGTTTTTGGCTGTGTTATTAGTGATTTTTGTATGTTGCGAATTTCGCAAGTTCTACAGGAGTGCCTGTAGATTGGATATGTATTTTTATTTATTGATTTTTATTGCTATTATTTAATATATTGATATTAATATACTTGTTACTAATTTATTTTTGATTGTTCTTGTAAGTTGTGGTTCAATAAATACTCAAATTTTGAAATCAATGAATAATCATGTTTATTAATAGTGATTTCAATATCAATCAAAATAATCGTTATTATTATTTTTGCCATAATCGTCCAGCCCTAATATGTAGTGATATATTGCTTGTGTTTGTTGGAAAAAAAAAAACAAAAACTAAAGATGACGAACTTAAGGAATAATCGCATATCAAATTGCAATTGCAATATTGGCAAAAAACATAAAATCGCAATTAGATTATTTTTCCAAATCGTTCAGCCCTAATCTACAGAACATAATATCACGAAAAGATTCAGAGAATCTGGAGAATTCTCTGCGTGCAACAGACAAGGCTGAAGGTCAGTATTAAAGGCTGTCCTGGACATCACTACATGGGCTCAGGAGCACTTCTATAAATCACTGTCTTTCAACATAGTTAGCCATGCCATTCACTGATGCAGATTCAATGCTATCAATGCTGAAAGTATATAGAGGTTTTTATTGTCCATCCAGACAGTGTCTCCTTTAGAGAGGGCCTTGCCGACAATGCTAAACCATATATTGCACCATAGCATGGCCTCATAGTAGCCAGCATTCCAGACATTTGGCGCATCATGAAACAACAAATCCGGTACTGAATACCAAGAACTACTGAGCAGCTAGAATCCTATATTAGACATGACCCTGTCCCTACTTTTTTTTTTAGATTTACTGCAGCCATAAAATTCAACATTAGCTATTATTTTTCATGAAATGGTAAAATGTTTTCCCTTTTAACATCTGATATATTGATTATGTTCTTTTATGAATAAAATATGAGTTTATTACAGTAAATGCTCCACTTGGCAGTTGTGGTTGAAGATGCCATTGAAGTATTTATTTATTTATATGTTGTCTGATAACTGCCTACTTGTTTGCAGGCTCAGCGTGCATAATTTTAAACATCTTGTGTACTATCTAAGCATGCTGAAATGTACAAAACAGGCTGAGAATGGTGGGAGTTTCATGTTTTTTTCCTGTATGGCCTAATAGACCAACTGGTGAGGACTTTATTTTCACCATTACATGTTATATAACACCCTTCACCCTTTCATGCCCCCCCCCCGCTGCCGTTTTTAAAACAGCTCTGATCGTTAGCCTCAATCCGTTTATTGATATTTCAGCATTATAGTGTATTGATTTTTCCTTCATTCTGTGGTGTTTTTCAGACACAACAAACTTGCATCCTAAACGGCTCATGCTCACGGCACACAGCAACATGATATGAATCATAGGTGGGAAGACTCCTTCTGATTATTACTAGCGGAGGAGACGCTGCTGTGTAGGTTTGAAACTATTGAAATTCATTTTGCTGCACCCATCTGAGGCTCCAGATTTGACAACAGCTGAGAGGTGCATGAAAAAAATACTGAATAAAATCAACTAGTTGTTAAAATCCTGTAGTGAAGGCATGCTACAACCATATTACTCATTCTTTTTAGCAACACTGGGTGATAATTTAGCAATATTCTAGCTTAAAGATCAGGCCAGTTGGTGTTTTTGTGCAGTTGTTTTAACTACAAATGTGTGTAAACTGCGATTCAATCATGCTTTTGTTTACTGACATGCTTTTTCTGACAGTCATTGTACAGAAAAACACCCAGCATGTTTCCTCTCATAGCTGCTTCCTCTTCTCACTTTAACACAGAGGGTGTAAAAGAGCTGCCATTACATTCTTGTGTCTGTCAGTGAGTGAACATGCAGTTTTGCTACAATTGTTCAAATCATGTTTGATCTCTGTGAAAGATATGAAAAGCTCTACCTATTTTTATGTAAACTGCCTTTAAATAGCTTCTCTGTAATTTGGCAAACCATATAAAAAAGGATAGTTTAATGTTTTAAGCAGAAAAAGCTTTAAACAGGTGTTAGTTCCTCTTTTTCAAGGTCATTGGTGGCCATCTGACACATTTATGTGTGTGTTATTCCACAGGTGTGAGTGTATTTGTGTGACAAAGTCTAATTTTACGTGTCATTTGGGACTAACTTCTTTTACTCTGATCTACTTTCACACATCTGAAGAACGGTACTGGTGTGTTTGTTTGTGTGTGTTTCAGCTCCACATTGATACTCGATCTCCTTCAGGGCTGGGCTGTCCTTGCCGTTGACTTTTGCGGCGGTCGTACCGCGGCGACACCTTAGAGACATGTAAGGACGGACCAGACAGCCCATGTGGGTCAGGCTTGTTAGGCATCATAGCCTCCAAACACACAAATAAGAAAAATCAGCAGCAAGTTACTGGATCAAGATTATTTCTTCTCAAACTGGCAAACTACAAGCTTGTTATTTAACAGTAGCGCCACCAGCCATAATCCTAAACACACTGTTCATACAAGTATTTGTCCACCTGCCCGTTAGACCAACAGGGACTGTAATGACATTGTATTCAAATACATTGTACTTTAATGTAGTTATAGTTACAGTTAATATAGTTGGAGTTAGTCCCATTTTTTCAGCTATAACAGCCTCCACTCTTCTTGGAAGGAGGGTTTCTATGGGAATGTGTGCCCTTTCATTTTGTAGAGGCACTGACGTTAGTCTAGAAGGGCTGGCTTGCAATCTTAGTTCCAGTTCATCCCAGAGGTGCTCAATGGGGTTGAGGTCAGAGCTGTGTTAGTGCGAACGAGACCACATTAACACCAGTCTAAGCTGAACCAAAGTGGGAGGACATGATGGACATGTGTCACCATGTCCAGCTCAAGTCTTTCCTGCTGTCCTGGTATTACTTCCTTAGTTTCTTGAGTTAATTAATTATTTGGTCTGGTGTTTCGGTGAGCCCAGCCTTCGCTATCTCTTTCGCAAGTTCAGCATATAACTTGCCCCTCCTTGTACTACTCTCCAGCTTCAACTGGAATTTTGTTGATGTCCAGATTGCAACCAAACATTTTGTCTCCCAAGCAGACCTCTTTCTCTGCATTTTCTGCTTGTCTTAACAGCCTAGAAAGTGATACGCCCACTGATGATGTCACGGTTCCCAAGAAAGAACCAACTATTTTTAGTTCGGCAAAGAACCAACTTTTCAGGTTCAGAACGAGCCGGTTCAAAATTAGGTTCAGGAACCAGAACCCACACGGAGCCCTGCCAGACTATAAGGCATATGTAAGGGCCAGTCAAGCTCTTCCACATCAAACTCATCAAACCATGTCTTTATAGTCTATAGACAGGGGCACAGTCATGTCGGAATCAAAAAGGGCCTTCCCCAAACTGTTGCCATAAAGTTGGCATAGCATAGCATTGTCCAAAATGTCTTGGTATGCTGGAGCATTAGGATTTCCCTTCACTGGAAATGAGGACAGTGCCAGTGGGAGTTCTGACCCCTTCAACTTGGTGGTATTTATGCACCATGAGCCTTAGCACTTGTTAACCCTTCTCTTTCATTTTGCATGGCCTTCCTCTTTGTGGCTCAGTTGCTGTTGTTCCTAAATTCTTCCACTTGCACACAGCTGTAATTGAGTGACTAGCCTGCTGTTTGGCTGACATGTAGTGCTTGAGAAAAGCCCAGTGGAAAGTTGAAGGCTCACTCAGTTTTCACAATTCCCCCTGTAAAGGCTCATTTAAGCTCTACGTTGTAACCACATACAGGTACGGAGGGGCCATTCTGCGTTTTTTTGGGCCGTTTGTCATCCGATCTCTTGAGGCAGACGTGGATCAAACGTGGCAATACCACCGCCAATCGTTGGGCAGTGAGCAATGCGGCCCACTTGTATTTAAAAATACAAGCATATTGATGATGCTAGTTTACCTGGGCACAAAGACAGACAGCTACAAGAGCAGAATGGACCGTTCTTGCCTTACTCAATGGGATGAATGGAGCTCAGTATGAAACGACGACTTCTAGTGGATTTGTTTTTCAGTGTCCACCCTAACATAACAGACACACGTCAGTATTAGGGTACTTGCGATTGTAAAGTTCAAAACACACTGATCTATTTTTATGCATGTGTAAATGAGCCTTTATGCAACTACTCACGGAAGTCCCTAGAAATATGTATATAAAACTGTAAGGTATGGGGTAAATACATCTTCAAAATTTTCATTTTACAAGTGACCATGTAAGAACCACTGGAGGACATGTCCTTACTTTACGTGGTTTTAGGTCCCCTTGACTGTAGGAATATTTGGTTTTCATTACATAGTTGATTTCAGTCCTGGAGTCAGGAACTTTGAGAATGCTTAGCAGCTACTGTAAACCATTGAATATTTTGAAAATACTGACTCCCATATCTCTCCATTGTTTTGTGATCCCAGACCACAGTCTGTCCTTGACTGTAAGCTTGAACTTTCCCACAGCAGTCAAGGACTAAACAGCGTGTTTTACTTTCCAGTTGATGTCTGCTTGTCAGATCGAAGTTCTAACACTCAAACATGTTGTTTTTTCTAAATGTCTGCTCATTAAACCAGTCTTGTTGACAGTTCGGCTGAGTTGTAACACATTATTAGGTGCTAACTCATTGTGAATCTGTGTCAGTCCCAGAGAGAACCGTTGCCTATACTTAACTCTGTCGATAGCTGTCTCCCTCACACAGAGGAAATGGTTCATCATGCCTGTGGCTGCTGTATTGGTGGAAACCACCAGCAGCCACTCTGGCTGGTTACAGCATCAATAAAGCCCCCAGGAGCAGGATCTGACAGCTTCTAGAAAACCCGGGTAACCCAGGTTTAGTATTTCAATCAGTTAAGTTGTTTTGTGACCTGCAGTTGTTATGTTGAAGATTCACTGTTGTGTTATAATACAGAGCAGGCCTATCAACCCAATGTATGCTCTGTTTGAGCTTTCATTTCAAGCAGGAAGATCAACATCACTTGGCCAACAACACATAGATCTGATTTTTTAGAAGTGATGGACGCTAAAATGTAGTCATGCTGTGTTCCAGGGTGCAGGTTGTATGAGTTTAGGTCATATTGCTGTGTTTTGATTTTGAAAATCATTTGACAGGATTTTAAGTTTAAGCTATAATTAAAGTTGGCCACAAATTATATTAGCATTTGGTAACTTTCAGGCAAGTTAAGTCAGCTTGGGAATATATGAATCCAGAAAACACTTAGATAGAACCTGTCTAACATAGTGAAGTAGGCTACAAGATCTCAAAAAGCAACACATCATGCTGTGATCCTAAGAAATTCAAGAACAAATGAGAAACAAAGTCATTTACATCCATCAGTCTTGAAAGTGTTACAGTGCCCCTTCTAAGGCTTTGGGGCTCCATCAAACAACAGTGAGCACCCTTATCCACAAATGGAGAAAACTTTGAACAGTGGCGAACCTTCTCGGGAGTGGCTGGCCTACAAAAGTTACTCCAAGAGCGCATCGACAACTCATCCAGAAGGTCACAAAAGATACATCTAAACATCTAAATGTGCAGGGTTCACTTGGCTCAGTTAAGGTCAGTGTTCATGATTCAACTAAATTATAAGAAAGAGACTGGGCAACAAATGGGGCATGGGAGAGCTCCAAACCAAAACCACTACTGACCAAAAAGAACACAAAAACTCATCTATATTTGTCAAAAAAGAATCTTGATAATTTCCAAATCCACAAATAACATGAGTGAAAATAATCTACGCTGGCCGAAATGACTCAGAATTTGACCACAAAGTCAAGACTACAGGCATGTTGCGAAATTTCAGTCAAACATCAACCATGGTGGAATTGTGTTGTTTCCATCTTTAGCCTTATCGGACAATATTGTGAAACATACATCCTACAGGCAAAATTTGTGGTTCTTTTAATGTCATTTTAAGAGAGCAATCACAAAAAGTATGTTTGTCCAGGTCTGGTTAAATCTAATGCATTCACAGTGAAGAAGTCAGAGGTTCCTCCCACATGACTCTCACCAAAGTAACACAATATGCACCTCTGCTTGTCCTTTTGTTAATTACTCACTTTTCCTACACCTTCGCTTCACTTTGTTTTTATCGTTTGAAATGTAGGTGATCTACCGATTGAACCTGATCAGAAGCGCTCAGGGCAATTTGACTGGATGACTGGATGAGCTAAATATCTACAGTAAAACGTGAATCATTTTGTGTAGGTGGGATGGCCCACCTGGATTACTAACTGCTGGGGGAGAGCTTCTGCTGCTGTGGTGGCTTTGTAAAATGTACTATGATGTAATTTCCAGCACAAGGGTCATTCAGTTTATAGGTGGACAGAATTTCACAGGCTGAAACTCATGATATGTCTATTTTTACCAAAATACGTAGATACTTACATACAGTCATAATATTATCAAAATATAGCTTAAACAGGCTGCTGTCTCTGCCAAGCCATTAAAATACCGCAGCTTGGCAGAGACAGCAGCCTGATACATCCAAATATGACGCTATAAGTTTCCAATTCTGGATTCTGACCTCTGACTTTTTGTTCTTACTGCTTTTATGGTCTTCAGAAGTAGAATAAAAGGCTTAAGTCCTTATAGTTAAGTGTGAGTCAGAGCCAATGGATAGGTCAAAAGTCTTAGATTTACGCCCAGATGAATGACGATTGATTCCTGTGTGGTTAAATTTGGCTTCTCTTAAGATGCTGTTTTTTTAAAAATGTATGTTTTATACAAGGTTGGGCCCAAATATTGACATCTCTGCAAACAAAATAATAATTTGGCAAAATTTCACTGCTTTGACAGTGTGATACTGCAATTGATTTTCTGGTGCCAAATATGCATATTAAAAGAGGCGTCTTAGGAAGATTTTCTGCCAATGTTGATTGAAAGTTAATGTCCAAAAAAGAGTTTTATAGCAGGATAAAAAAAGACGAAGAAGACAGAAGTTCAATGTAGGATGGCAGGGAAATTTAAGAGGTGCAACTTACACCAAATTACAGGAGATGAAAACATTAATACAACTCTTTCAGGGCGTTTAAGATTGTTCAGTTAATCAGAAATCATGGCTGCTTGACACCTGATTTAAGTTTTCATTCACGTTAGAGGAAATTTGGTTTATTACAGTTCTTCCAGCTGGTAAAAAAAATAGCATATATTTTTTTTTTTTTTTTGTCAAATCAATCTTTATTGTATACTTGTACTGATTCTTGTACCTTAATACTGGCATTAGCCAGGTTCATCCATCTGTCACTGCCATTGGTTGCAATAGCTCAGGAGGGTTTTCTTAAAACTTAGGCTGAATGTCTGTTAGATTTGGAGGTTAAAGGTCACCGTCATTCAGCATCATATCCGTATTCATGTGAACATTTTATCTCAAAAACACTTCATGAGTGTTTTTTTAAACCTCTCACAATTGTCCTCTCTAATTCAAGGATAAATGATTAGATTTAGTTGTCATAAAGATAAAGCCAATCACGCTCAAGTTCATTCCTTGCTTGTGAGCTTGGTGCTCCAAGAATGCTCTAAGGGATTATCTCCAAACTTTGCACAATTGTCCTCTCTGATTCAAAGATAAACTGAGTACGTTTTGTAGACACAAAGTCGAGATCAAAAACTACCTAAGCCCTTCCTCTTGAACCACTGTAGTACTTTCACTGCTCAGTAATTGCACATCAAGAAGGATTATAACAGTCAGGCAATAGTTCTACATTTTTATTGTATTGCAAGGCAGTGCTGGGCAGTTAAGTGAGTTTCACTTTTAAATACAGTTTTGGTTATGATCATTAAAAAGAAATGTAATCAAGATCAAACAATCACTGTGTCAATTCAATGTCTTATATCCATAGGCTTTGTTTTGTTTCAGATTTTCTCTTACATTTTGGCCATATTACTTGAATTTAAAAAAGCCATCCAAACCAACCTGGACCTACGTAAAAGTAATTGTTAAATCATTAAATAACTGTGATTAACCACACTTTGGAAAGCTGAATTCAATACTCCCAGCCGCACCCAGGTCTGATTACTACCAGACCTGTTCAATCAAGACATCATTGAAATAGAACCTGTCTGACAAAGTAAAGTAGGATAAAAGATCTCATAAAGCAACATTATCCTACATATAAGGGAATTAGGGAACAGATGAGAAACAAAGTCATTGACATCCATCAGTCATGAAAGGGTTACAAAGCCATTGCTAAGGCATTTGTGTCAGTGAGAACCATTATCCACAAATGGAGAAAACTTGGAACGGTGGTGTACCTTCCCTGGAGTGGCTGGCCTACCAAATTTCCTCCAAGAGCGCTTTGACACCTGGTCCAGGAGGTCATGAAAGATCCCAGAATTACATCTAGAGACCTGCAGGCCTTGCGTGACTCATCTTGATGATCTCCAAGACTTTTGGGAAAGTACTCTGTGGACTGACCAGACTATAAGGTTTTTGAAAGGTGAAAGCATTTCATCAAATGAACATCAAACCACCAGTCAAACATGGTGGTGGTAGTGTGATGGTCTGGGGCTGCTTCAGGACCTGGACGACTTGCCGGAATTGATAGAACCATGAATTTCACACCAGAAAGTCTTGTCACCAGTCTTGTTCGTGATCTCAACACCAAGTGCACTTATGAATGGTTTAAAAAATGAAGGTTATGGAGTGACCCAGTCGAATTCCAGACTTGTATTTGATTGATATGCTGCAGCATGATCTTAAACAGACCATTCATGCTCAAAATGGGGTTGAAATAAAACTATTAAGAAGAGTGAGCTAAAATTCCTCAGAGGGGATGTAAAAGACTCATTGCTAGTTGTCACAAATGCTTGCTTGCAGTTGTTGCTGCCAAGGGTGGCACAACTTGTTATTAGGTTTAGGGGGCTATTACTTTCTCAGATGGGGCCAGGAAGGTTTGGATGTTTTTTTGTCCTTCATAAATGACATCATTATTGAAAAACTCAATTTTATATTTACTCTGGTTAGGGTAAGTCTAATATTAAAGTCATCTGAAACATTTAGGTGTGACAAATATGCAACAAAGTAAAGAAGGAATCAGGAAGGGGGCAGTCTTTTTCACAGCGCCGTATATACGACTTTATCCCTGTTTGAACCGTCTCTGAACTGCCAGTTTGTGCAAACATCTCTTATTGACGGCGTTATCTAAATCACACAGTTGTCAGAGTTGCTCCATTTCTGTGTGTTGTCAGACGGGAACCAGCTAACTATGTCACTGTTGCTCCTGAGATACTTTAACCCGTTCATGGATGGATGGTAACCTAGCAACAGGGACATGAGATGACAGGAGAGCAGTGATCCCAGACCTCTTTTTCTGTCTCCCCCTCCATCTGTACGTCTCTTTCTTTATTTGACTTTATACTTTCGTGTCACTCTCTCAGCCCATCTCATGTTTAATCTCTCTTATCTCTCATCTGTGCCTTTACTTTTCTGGCTTTCTTCCACTTTAACTCCAGTTTTCTGTCTCCCTCTCCTTCTCAGCCTTGGTTAGCTGACATTTATTGCTTTATGATCTCTTCCTTTGATATTTTATTAAGGAAATATAAACCAAGAAGGACAGGTACAATTTTCCTTTAATATCTTCCATCTTTGAGGTTGAACATCTACAATCATCCTTATTTATTTTTTTAAAGTCTTCTCTTTTAAACATTAGAAAAATGAAACACCTTTATAGGTCTTGATCTCAAAGGTTTCATTCACGCCTTCATTTTCCTCCCGTCTCGACTTCTGTGGTGCCCTTTTTACTTGCCAAGCAACCCTGGCACATCTTCAGCGATTACAACATGCAGAAGACTTTTTACTAGGACGAGCTCTATCACTCTTATTTTAGCCATCCGGCTTTGGCTGCAAAAATCGAGGTTCCAAAACCATTTGAAGTTTCTTTTAATTAGTTACAAGAAACTTTGTGGCTTTGTTCCTGCCAATATTTCTACTCAGTGTTCTCTCTGAAGGTCTATCCAAGACAGCCAACAAAAACCTGGCGGCAATGCTCCTCACCAAAAGTAAACACAAAAGGTGACTAGAAAAAAAACACATCTAAAACTCCTGTGTCAGCTTTGATGCCCCAGGACAAAGTTGTACCTTTTATCTCTTTTTCAGGTCCTGAATTTTTTTGGCTTTAAAAGCACTATACTATATCTTTGAACCAAAATCACCAGAACAGTAGATACAAGAAATGGCATTGTTTTGATGAGTAAGATTTCCTAAAATAATGAACCGAAAATAAAATGTTTTCTCAGAATTATCACTTATAGAAGAAGTGTGTACAGTGACTCTCCCCTCTGTCTGCATTTACCAAATTTTCCTTAAAGGACATTTCATGGATGTCAGTGTTTGTGCAGGGATGTAAAGCTATTGTTAGTCCAAAGATCAGAAAATAAAATTAATAAATGTTAAAAACAATTACATTTTCTGTCTCCGTAACTTTTTATACAGCTGCAACAATGTATGATTGAGATGGCAAAGGGACTTTAAAATTTTATTTTCCCTCTAGTTAAAGAGAGTAGTTATTCTGCGTTTCATTTACCTCGGAAGTCAGGTGTCGGAATTGGGAATCATCTAAAAACCCGGATTTCCCAGTTGTTTGCGTTCCTTTTGTCACAACCAAGACAAGTTGGAAAAACAATGGATGCCGTTCTTGCATTAGCCAGTTGTTTTTTAGCAACATTGACCAGTTGCTAGCCAATAAGCCTTTAAAACAACACACTGCGCAGTACTTCATGCATTTACAAGACTGTTGCTACACAACAGGCAAACCGCAGGGTAGTGTTGTGTTCACAATTTCTTAAAATGCACTGAGAAACAGCAAAAAGTTCTGAAAACATGTTGAAATCACAGCTTTTACTACACTTAATGCTTTGTGCTGACATGTTGTGTCGTCCAGGTCGAGGTGCTCTGTGAAAGAACGAGTTCACCAGTTGTAAATACGACTCTGGAAGACGTTCCATCTGCCACTTCTGGTCGGAGGTCAGAAATGGGAGTTACGTCGACAAATGGAATGCAGCCTTAGCCCAGCAGAGACACATAGAGCTGAGACATCCCTGCAAACAAAAACTTGCACCTTCCTGCATGTTTGTGTGGAAGTGTCGGTGTATTCTAAGTTTTTCAGATCCTAACTGTGAAATATTGGGAAAATATCAGCTATCAGGTGATCATTTTCTTTTTGCAGTTATTTGGGAATTTCAATGATTTATTGTGGTTATTTTCAGTTAATTAAATATTAATTAAAACTGTATTAGTTTGCACTTAAAAAGAGTCCATACTGACAAGGTGAAGCAATCCTTACCTGTGATTTAATGAGGAATCAAATGAGTTCAAAGAATTGTACTCTATGGTCTTGGCTCTTAGATGTATAATATGAATGAGTGGAACTCTATGATGAAGGAGATACCTTCAAAGGGCTTCGTCTGTAAAATTCAACACTGTCCTACATTAAAAAAATGCAGGAGTGCATGTACAAAGTGACTCCTTGACATCCAGTCAAATCTGATATCACAGAATGCTGATCATTTTTGACTTGTTCACTAAGCTTTCTGGGAATTTTTCAAACTGAAATCAGACAGTCATCAGCGTAGTGGTGTCTTTATTTTCTATCACTGTGAAATCAGGAGGATGCTAAGGGAGTTGCATACAGCTACCCCCCCACTGTGGTAGATTTTCATGGTAATATTGACAGCACAAGGAAATAACATCTTTTTTTATCTGTGTTCCTCTTTTTGGTTCACTTGTTCTCACTCCCTCACTCTCTCCCTTGTTCTCTCTTGCTTACTGCAGTTTCAGGCTTAAATATAACCGTTTCTGACTTTTCTTTCATAACTAGCATTTTTCAACACTACAGAATGTAAAATTCAATGTCTATAGTCAAGCATAATGCTCATGGTGAATATTTTCTATGGAAAACGTTTAAACTCTTTAAAGCCTGAATACACAA
Organism: Cheilinus undulatus; assembly: GCF_018320785.1. Classification (NCBI taxonomy): domain Eukaryota; kingdom Metazoa; phylum Chordata; class Actinopteri; order Labriformes; family Labridae; genus Cheilinus; species Cheilinus undulatus. Next base: position 11,430,667 of record NC_054885.1, on the reverse strand, counting down.
ATTTTAACCAGAAAATTCTCATTTTTGGAACTGAAGTGTTTATTTCACTTTCTACTGAAATCCAAAAAGATCCAAATTTCCATCAAATTTAACATATATTTATGTATTTTTGTATCTCATTTGATAAATTAGGTGTTTTTGGTAACAGATAATCCACTTGAGGGCATTTTTATCATTTATCAGATTGTATTCAGAATTTTGTTTTTTTTAGTAATTTATTGATCATGTCGATTAGATAGAGGTACCATAAAAGTATGTATCAAATAAGTCACAGTTGTCAAACTCAAGGCCCAGGGGCCAAATGCGGCCCACGGTGCAGTTTTACCCGGCCCGCAAGATCATTTCATATTTTAATTAGAAGCGGCTCACCTGAATGAGGTCTGCAGATTTTCTGCAGTATAGAAATGTATATTTAATGTTGAAGATTTAAAAAAATAAATAAATAAATAAATCCTTGTTAAGTCATAACAATCTGAAAAGTAGAGAGTAGAAATGGTCAGGAATGAGGGACAGAAATTAATTTGTCTTCATTTCATATTTCTTTTTGCATCCCAAGATTATGACCTAAACTTAGGATTTTGACTTTTTATGCCATATATTGACCTATTAAATTCATAATTTTGACATTTTCTCTCTTACTGACCTTTTAAACTCCTAACTTTGACTTTTAATCCCATTTATCCTTCACAACTCCTGATCTAGAATTTTATCTATTTTGACCTTTTAGAGTCACAGTTTTGAATTTTATCTCATATCATGACCTTTAAACTCATGATTTTAAGTCTCAAGCTCATATATTTGCCTGTTAAAACCTTTATTTTTTTTACTTTTGATTTCATATTTTGACCTTAAGGACTTAAAAAGTTGACTTTTATCTCAGATTTTGAGCCTTTAACTCATTTATTTAGCATTTGTTTGACATGGACACACAGTAACATTGATGCTGTGATATTTAATCAATTTGACTTTTTTTTAAACGTCTTAAAATCCTTTATCATCACTGTTTAATTTTCCCTGTAATTCATTACCTGTGAAACACAGTTGACAGTTTACGGTTAAATCTTGACCCTGTTAGGCCCTCAGGTTAAATCTAAACTCAGATTTCGGCCCCTGCTGTGATTGAGTTTGACACCCCTGCTTTAAGGGGTTTAAAAAGCTAGTTATGCAGCATGCATGCATGTAGCATTAGCCTGTAGGTAGGCCCCCCTCCTGCAAATTCAACATAACTTTCTCATATGGTTCCTTATGTTTATTAATAAATTATTTGTCAAATTCCTTGTCTAGTGTATTCACATACAGGGGTAGAAAGGAAGTTTAAGTAACAGGGACTTTTTGATGTACTGTCATGCGTGTTCAGTCCTTGGCTTGAGTGATGTGTTTGTGTGCTTTTTAATTCCACCTCTAGTTTTTATTTCTGACTTACATGTGACCTTCACAGAACCAGAAAAACCAGGAAAAAAAACTTGTTTGTCCAAATATAGTTCTGTTCAGTGCTTATATACAGCACATATAGTGTGTATTGTATACTTGAGTGTGTTTTTGTGTCAGAGTGTCTGTACAACTAAAGAAGCAGCCAGGCAGCACTGGTCTGTTGCCAAGCATTGAGCGTTATGTTGTTGTCTTGTCTTGCCCTTTAAAACACACACACACACACACACACACACACACACACACACACACACTCACAGGCATACTCGAACCAGCGCTTGTGGTCTTTGTTTGCCCTCTGCTAACCCGAACTCCTATACAGACTCAGAAAACAACAAACAAACTTCCTCCTACTTATTTGGCCAACGAGTTACGAATGCAGCTGTGAGACTTTGTTCTGTTGGAATATTAATACAAATACTATGAATATCTGGCAGTTGTGCTGCTTTTCAGTTTTAATTATCTCACTGTTTACTACTCTAAGGGCCCTTGTATGCCCCATGCAAGCACAGCACAGTGAAATAACTTCAATTTTTTCATTGATGATTTCATCAGTGCCCTGTTTGTGTTCAGTGGCACAATAAAAGGAGAGACATTTAATGAGGCAGCTGTAGTACTGCTAATTAAAAAATGACGACTAAAATCAGCAGTGTAAATACTAACGAGCTAGCCTGCAGGTGCACCTGGCTCTTGAACGTGAGTTGATTGATTTGTGTGATGTTAAGCTAACGTACAATCAAGGCACAGAATCCACCATCTTTGGGCTCTACACCTGGGTTTAAGCACGGGCTAGATGTGAAAATGTAGAGATGATAGACATAGATGGGGTCGTCAACAATAGATAGAAAATGCAGGAAAAGACAAGAGGAAGATGCAGAAAGACAAAAGAGGGAGATCCAGGTGGATGCAGATGAAAGACGGTCTGGAGGTGTAGAGAGAGAAAATAGGAAGATTTTGGAAAAAAGGAAGGAGATGCAACAAGAGAGAAGTAAAAGTGGAGACAAAGAGAATGGGAGACTCAGAAGAAATGAACCAATAGAAATAAGCTGGGAAGAAAAGAGGAAGATGCAGAAAGTGAGAAAAGTGTGTTGGAGAAAAAAGATGTGTAAACAGAAGGGAAGGAAATAACAGAGAGATGCAGAGGAAAAGGGAGAGGGAGATGCAGAAAGAAAGAACAGGGAGAAAAAGGAAGAAGAGAGAGATGCAGGGGTGAAAAAGAAGAGAAGGGAGATGATGAGTAAAGAAAAAAAAACAGAAATGCAGACAGAAGGAAGAGAGGAGATACAGGAAAAGAAAAGAGAAAGCCTCAGATAGAAAGAAAGAAAGAAGAAGGGGATACAGGAAAAGAGAAGAGGGAGACCCAGAAAGAGGGAGAGGGAGGTAGAGAACAAGAAAAGGACATGCAGAAAGGTAGATACAGAAAAAGAAGCGGGAGATGCAGAAAGAAGGATGAAGCAGAGGCAGGAAGTGAGGAGTGAGAGATGCAGGAAGAAAGAAGATATACAGAAAAAGAGAAGATGGAGATAAAGAATGAGAGAAGATGAAGATGAAGAAAAAGAGAAGAAGAAGAAAGGCGGAAGAAGCAGTGGCTGGAAGATAGGAGACGCAGAAAGGAAGAAAAGGAGACGTAGAAAGAGAGAAGAGGGTGATTCAGAGAAATATAAGAGGGAGATGCAGAAAGAAGTGGGATACAAAAAAAAGCACGAGATAAAGAAAAAGAGAAAAAAGAGAGCAGAAAGACAAGGAGACGTAGAAAGAGAGAAGATGGAGATGCAGAAAGAAGGATGGAGCAGAGGCAAGAAAAGAGAAGTGAGAGATGCAGAAAGAAAGAAGAGGGAGATACAGAAAAGAGAAGAGGAAGATGCAGAAAGGAGGAACGGGCAGAGGCTAAAATAGAGGAGTGGGAGATGCAGAAAAAAATAAGAGAGTGAAGCAGAAAACACGTGGGAGATAAAGAAAAAGAGAAGATGGAGATGAAGAAAGAAATAGGGAACTGCAGGAAAAGAGAAAAGGAAGACTCAGGAAGAGAGAAAAGAGAGATGCAGAAAAAGTGTGACAGAAGCCAAAACACAGTGCACACAGTGCTACATTTTAAAACATTTTCATTTTCACCATTAATTCCTTTAAACAAGATGTTAGTAACTATTTTGATGGCTGAAACTTCCTTTTGGTATGATTGTCTTTTTTGCCTTTAAACAAGAATAAGGAAATTACCCAGTTTTGGTTGTCTATACCTTTTGTTCAGAAATACTGCCAATATTTATTTATTTATTTATGAGTATTTAGACCTGCAACTTTTGACCAAGAAATGTGTCAATTTTCACTGCCTGCGACTACCATATTGAAAATTTACCAACATATTTGTGCTACTCAGGCAGTATTCAGAAGAATGCCTGCAGGTTTTCATAAAAAAAATGAAAAACTAACCATCACACTGGGTCAAGGACTTCATTTGCAGTGTTTGACAAAGGGTATCAATGTCATTTTATGCTTCCTAATGATAAAAATGGCCTCATGTAAATACAATAAATACCAAGGTATGTTCTATTGTATCTCTAAAGCTCTACATTCTGCCCAGCCTTCACTGGTGGTATTTCTTTAGTTTCCATTATTTCTCTATTGCTAAGAATGCCAAACCCCAGCCTTTTTAGTTCAGTATTTTGTTAACTTGTTACTCTGTTTGACTCTGTTATCTGCAGCTCTTCACTCTCACCCCCGTCCTCTCTCTCCCACTCTCTCTCTCTTGACCTTTTTACACGATTCTCTCACTCTGAATTAACAAGTGAATCAGTCGATTGGATAAATCTGCGGGTTGAGGGTGATGAGTACCCTTCAGCAAATTAAATTCAGCCAACAGCCATATATACATAAGTTACTCACTGGAGCTCTTCTTTTTCTCTAACTTCTTCTCTCCTTTCCTCGGTTATTTTTCTTGCTGTCTGGACCAAAACAGCAGGTAGTGTTTGCGGGGGAGTCGATCGAGAGAGAAAAAGTGGCATTGAAGGGGGGGGAGGGAGGGAGGGAGGAGGCCAGGAGAGAGGAGGATAGTTGATCTGCTGTAGCGGAGATTACAGGCTTGTGTGTTTGTAAGTGTATGTGTGTATTTTGCTGGACATGCTCAGGTCACACTGTGGAGGTAGATGTACTTCTGCTATGAGAGGAAATTAAGTGCCCTCCAAACACACTCACAAACACACACTCACAAAAAAAATATAAAAAACGCACACACAAAAACAGACGGAGAAATCGGAGAGACAGACATTGTTGGCGCAAAGACTACCACTGCAGATGTCTTTATCCTTTAATTTAATGCAGTTTTCTAACTCCATATTTCTATTTAATCCCAGCTAGAGGTTTTAAAAATCAGCCATAGTCAATGTCATTTAGCCTTTTTGAAAAAGAAATAAAGATAAAGAAAACAGATTTCTCTCAAGTCCAGCCACAAATTCTCTATTAGACTGACGTTTGGGTTTGACTCAGCCACTCCAGAACGTCCACTTTGTTGTCTTTAAACCATTTCTGTGTAGCTTTCCCTACATGCGTCAGGTCACTGTCACGGTCAATGTTATTCTCTAAATAAGTTTGTCCTCTTGGATTTTCCTATATTTTGCTGCATTCATTTTACCCTCTACCTTTACAAGACACCAATCACAGTGAAAATGGTTTGTTTATGTTCATGGTCAACATAACGTCTTCTCTGATGGTCAAAAAGCACCATTTTGGGGAGCACAGATGGTTGAGTGGTTTGGGGCGCTACCTATGTACCCGGGCGGCCCGGGTTCGGATCCAGCCTGTGGCCCTTTGCCCCATGTCTCTCCCCACTCTCTTCCCTGTTTCTGAGTCTATCCACTGTCCTTCCTCTGTCAGATAGAGGCATGAAAAGGCCCAAAAATAAATCTTAAAAAAAACAAAAAGCACCATTTTGGTCTCACCAAACAACACCAAACAACTCCAGTCAAGATTTAGTAGCAGTTTTCTTCCAACAGTGGGTTTCTCTTTGCCAGTCACCCATAAAGCCATCTCAGCTCCTAAAGCTTTTAACTCATTCAGAGCAGTCATAGGTGTCTTGATGGCCTCTCTCAGTTGTCTCCTTCTTGCACGGCCACTCAGTTTGTGAGGACAGTCCTGATCTGGGCAGATTTAACATGTGCCATATTCGTTCCATTTCTTGATGATAGCTTTAATTGAACTCTGGGGGATGTTCAGTGCCTTAGAATGTTTTTGTATCCATCCCCTGACTTATACCTTTCAATAACGCTTTCTCTGAGTTGCTTGGAGTGTTTCTTTGTCTACATGGTGTAATGGTAGCCAGAATTCACTTTTATTTGATTGACGTTACTTTGTAGAAATCGGTCGTCACTTTGACATTAAAGAGTATTTTTTTAACTTTTTTATTCAAAAAGCCAAATCATATTGGCCATGATTGATTTATATGTTCAATAAAGGGTAGAACATCCAAGTGAGTGAATAATTTTTTCAAGCACTGTACATGCATACAAACAGGATCCTGTGGATATGCACTACAGGAGAAATGTCAGAATAAGGAGTGGATGCAGATGGCGGAGGGCCCAGGAGGTTGGGGTTTGGTGCCTTGCTCAAAGAAGATATCTCATGCCACTTCCTAGACTTGGTCCATTTCTGGGCTTGAACACTCGACCCTCTGGTTCCCAACCCAAGTCTGTAGAGTCTGAGCTGTTGCCACCCAAGCTATAGAATACTTCACCCCGTGCACACTTTGTGATGATAGAAGTTAGCCATTCAGCCCAAATCTGTTTTTGAACCAGGTTTTTAAATAAACCAACCATTACAATAAAGTGTTATAAATTGTTAATTATATTTCTTCTGTAGTTCTCAGAGTAAGATGTAAAGGATCTTTTTCATACAAACAGTATATCATACCCAAACAGTATAGTTTTGGTGCTTTAATAAACCATTTTAAAGGTTTTCCTTTCACCAGTACAGTTGTCACAACCAAGTGCCCTGCTTTACCCCACAACACACTGATGTGGTCATTATTTCCAAGCTTTGTGCACACAATCAAACAACAAAATTGTTTAAGCAACACAGTGTGCCAGAAGGCATGTTGGTCAACAATGATGTACTGCTGTGCATATTTTTTTTTCTTTTTTTTTGTGCATTGCTAACAGCAGAAGAGGGTTTTACAGTGTCATTGATCAACAAGGAATCAGATGAACACAATAGCACAGTTTATCTTTTATTTAAGGGCCTACTGGTTGGATACTGAGATGCATCAGGCCTGTGAGACATATAATAGCAACGCAAAAGACAAGGACTCATCTGGCCTCGGAGTGAATCCAGGATGACAGTTTGATTGGTTTCATTCATCCACCACTGGTAAGAAGATTCACTGCCCCTAGTTTGGGGTAGAGTACACCCAGAATTATTTATTAAAAATTAGTTAAATGACATGTTGGACCAAAATGCTAATGTAAGGTTGCTCAGTTTGTGAGGATGGCCTGATCTGTGCCATATTCCCTCCATTTTTTTGATGATAGGTTTAACTAAATTCCAGGGGATGTCCAGTGCCTTGGACATTTTTTGTAGCCATCCCCTGACTTATACTTACCAATAACTTTCTCTCTGTGTTGCTTGGAGTGTTCTTTTGTCTTCATGGTGTAATGGTAGCCAGGAATACTGATTAGCCAGTGACTGGACCCCAGCCAGCATGACCATGTGGACCCCTTTTGGATCATATGCAATTTACAATATGGGTCTTGTGGGTTTGTCCATAGGTTCCGTAGTTGCCAAACCTGTGATTGCCCATGTGAACTGCAAGTGTGGATCAGCCCATAGGAGGCCCCATCTTTGCAATTGCCCATGTTGACTACAAGTAGGCTCTATCTTGGATCTCTACGGATGGGGCCTATGCGGGACTCATATTTTTCGCCAGGAGGCTTCAGGCCCTCCTAAATCACCTCTTTGCCTGTGTCTAGATTCATTGAAATTTAAGGTTGAGATAGCATTTCCAACAAGGAAGCCACTGTCAGTGGGCTTCTGAACATCTCTTCAGAAACCAGTGGATGAAGTCACGTGAGCTACATTCATTATTTATACAGCCTTTGCTGAAGGCCATGGCCTGTAGCTCATTTAACCAGGATCCAGAGACTTTCACTTCCTCAACAAGCTGTACCAGATTTCCATTAGTGAAGGAACTGAACCTCCAGTTATACACAGTACCTCTTCTGGGCAGCTGTGAAAGTGTGAAGAAGACATTTCTGACAAAAATCATGAGTGCTGTGAAATTAATCAGAGTGACAAACGAAGAGTTTAATGGTGGCAGAAAGTGATTAAGACAGAAAGTACATGGAATTAAAAGTGACAGATAGGAGACAGCTGAATAAATCAGACAGAGTGAGTGGGATGGAAGGAGAAACTCTTCTTAGACAGACGGGCGGACAGGCTGTGACGGACAGTTTTCTAGAGAAGGAGATGGAGTGAATGGAAGACAGTGAATGAGAGATGGAGTGAATGGGAGAGAGGATAAGGGTGGAGGTGTGAGCTGGACCATGTAAAATCATTTTGTGCCAGAATTCCTTCACAGTGCTGGCACTGAGCTGAAACTGAAATCGAACGGAGCGAGAAGGCAGACAGACTGTGGTGTCTCCTATTATATCTAATTGAATGTAACATAGCATACTGACAGAAAGTAGCTGGCTGAAGCTGATACTCTGAGGTGCAGCTTTATTACAAGGTACTTTGTCTTCTTTTCACAAGTGTATTAATATGTGACTGACCCAGTCAATCAATCCTTTTACAGCAAGTATGACTGATTAGAACAATTATAACAGCTGGTTGCAAAGAGGTCAAAGGCGGGGGGCCTACAACAATAGACCATAGGAACCTGCGAGACTAGAAAGCATGAGAACTCTATTCTCTGATATAAAGTTTATAACCTGTATCAATCAGATATGAATGCATCAGAGGAAAGGCAGGAGCTTGCAGTCTTAGGCTATTGCAGCCGTTCATTCTTTTGACCGGGTTCGTAGTTGCGAACAGCCTTACAGTTTGCACTTAGTGAGAAAAAAAAAAACAGCGTTTGGAAGTGTTGCTACCAACAACAGCCAACCCAAGTCTAACCTGGTCACTGATCTCTGAATGAGCAGGGTAAAAAGTTGCATGGATATCAACCAACTCTTGTAGCAACCAAGCTTATTAGTTGTGTCCACACTTACAGGGCAATGTGTAAATAGATAGCTTATTTGGCTGTAGACCTCAGGTCAGTGCATGGGCCAGTTCGCCAAGTCAACCTTGGCCCTGTACTGCTCCGGCCTCCTGATGACCATCGGCCTACCCTGACCCTTCCAAGATGCATGTGGAAGCGCCCGAGGCCTGGTGCAATCCAACGGGACCTGGGCACCCAGTATGAGGTCAGCTGGATCAGGTTTGGGAAAGCGTGCCAAAAGCCTGTAGAAGTGCAGCTGCAACATCTATACCCAGCAGCTGACCCTTCCCATCCCCACTTTCCTGGGCATGTCAGTGTTAGACATCTCTGGCAGAGACTTTAACTTTGCAATCCCTGAGTATGCAACATGTCAAACAACAATGTAACAATACAAAAAATTGACAAAAATCAAATCAAAGCTTCTTAAATTGAACATTTCTTAAGTTGTGTTGCAGTGGCATCAGGTTAAGCAAGTCAACCAGACATCCGTCTCCCTAGCAACATTATCCTAATTCTTGTTGGAGCATTATGAAGTGTTCTGAGGCCAGATGGGATACACAGTGCCTCCAGATCTCCTCCCAGTTGAAAGTACCAGGAAGACCTCCAAAGGGAGGTGGTCAGGAGGCATTCTAATCAGATGCCATAGCCACCTCAACCGGCTCCTTTCAGTGTTGAAGACGGGACTTTACTCCAAGGTGCACCTGGATGTCTTGCTCCCTCCCCTGCTTTAAAGTTTGAGGCAGTCACCATCCTCAGGATCATCATTTCAACCACTTAACTATCCTTGATCATATTCCTTGGGTGAATACTCAAAGCTCATGACCATAGGTGAGAGTTTGGCCAAAGATTGACTGGTAAATTAAAAGCTTTGCCTTCAAATTCTCTCTTCACCATGATGGTTTGGCACACCTGCTAATGCTCTACCAGTCTGACAAATAATCTCATTGCCCATTCTACCCACACTTGGGAAGACAATTCAGAGAGGCTTGTACTTCCCACTTCCTGTCTGGAGGGAGCAGTCCACCCAGTGGAGAACCATGGCCTCATGCAAACCACCCCTATGCCTTCTGGAGGCCCCAGGCTTTAGAAGCCAACAGAACAACATCATCTGCAAAAAACGGAGACAAAAGTCTGTAGTCAAAAAATAATAAAGGAAACCCTACTACCCTCTGCTGCACATTGAGATGCTGTCAATGGAAATAATGAGTCATTGTGATAAACTAAATGATACTGGCAAATGATGCCAATACTACATTTTTAGAAGCTTTTAAAAAAAAGCACAATTATTTCACCATTTAAGGTCTGAAATGAAGCCATTTAATGGGATTTTTATCTGTGTTTAGTAACTCATTAAGAGTGTAGAACATACTGCATGTGAGCTGTCAGTGTAAACCAACAGTCTAGTGTAACAAACACTTTGAGGGTGAGAGGAGAGAAAATTAAATGGCTGAGTGTCTGCCTTCTTTGCTCTCAGTCACAAAAATAAATGAGAGAACCCCGTTGGATGACAAGTATAATTGTAGTTCTTAAATACAGGGTAATTTCTCATAAAAGATCTAATTTGGGCATGTTTTGTGAGAGTGTAATTGATTGTTTTGTTGTGTTTACACTGCCTGTTACATGTCCTACGATCAGCACCAACCCGAGGTCACACTTAGCCTGCCAAGCGAAATCCTCTGTGTTTATTCCCTGAAAATATGAGCTGCATCAACATGAGAAATTCTGGATGTGGAGCTGGAGGAGGAGAATAAAGAAGAAGTAGAAGAAGAGAGGATTGAGTGATGGAAGAGAGAGAGAAAGAGGAGGAGTGATATGGGTGTGCTGACTCACTCTGACCCTTCTCCCTGCTTCACCAGCAGCATTGTGGGTATTTATACATCGGCGTAGGCTGTTCGGCCCCCTTATATAAGCCCTTATACACACAAACACGCACACACTCACACAGAAGGGGAGGTGCCCAAGGTGAATGGCATGTTTTGTTCAGATTATTGACTTTCTTCTTCTTGCTTTTTCTTCTCTGTCGTTGGGCTCTTCTTCCTCCCGTTGGATCGGTTTCTTCTTTGAGTCTTTCACCTCGCTCAGCTGGATGTTTCCTGTTCTTCGAGACTGTAGGAAGACTGAGAAACCGGAGCAGCAGTCTGGCCCGCAGACCTAGCTCCACGCTGTTTACACACTGTGCCAGCTCTTCTGCCAGGCGGTGGTCAGGGTGAAGATCTGATGGAGATGTTTTCTGTAGTCAACTCAGCGAACCCAGTCAGTCAGCCAGCCAGTTGATACATCGATCTACACGGAAATCAAACTGTCATCTTTAATCTCAGTTAGCAAGAAAACAGTTCTGTACGTCAGTATGAAGAAGGTATTTTAGCAGGGAACACTTTGTCTGTGTTTATGGGAATGACACACAGTAGATGATGTACTACTACAGCTGTAGATTAATAAATATGACTAACGAGAGAGCTTCATCACACCGTGTACAGAACCCAACCTCTGAAACTGACAGTATCGAAATCTGGGACATCACTCTACAGCGTGCTACCGTGTCTCATACACTCACTGGCAGCTCATTAAAGGAAACAGATATGTAAACCATCAGTGTTCTGCCAACATTTCATGAACAGAATCTAGTGGCTTACTGAGAAATCCGAGGAGAGAAGGGAAGAGTAGTGTTTCATAGGATAGAATTGTGTAATATGCAGAGAGATGTGATTTGGAGTAACGTAGATAACTTGTAGGTGGTAAAAGTGGTTCCTAACCTATTTTGTCTTTGGCCAAAATGCCCTGATGTTCAGTAGTTTCAAACAACTACAGACATATAATTTCAATAGCCATTTGTGACTGATAACCTGCATTTAACAGCAATAAAACAAACACAAACCAAGATACTGTGAAACAGCTTTATGTCTGTGCTTAAGATAAAGTAAGCTGAGTCCAAGACAGTAGAAACTGAGCCCCACAGTACACCCAAGTTACTTTTACCCTGTTATTACAGCCTGCTTTACACATACAACAAATGACCACACCTTTAAAATTACTAAAAATACATTTTTTTTTAACCCTTTAAAACCTACCTTTGTGCAAGTTCGCCAGGACATATTCTTACATTTTTACATACCTTAGTGCAATTTTTGGGAGTATTTTTATTGGTAGTATTTTATTTGTTGGGTGGGGGGCGGCTATCAGGTGAGGACACGTAAGAATCATGTGACAGGTCATGCCCACAACGTGATGATGTTTATTTCAACGTAGGAAGTGCTGTTAAGTGCGCTTTATTGTGTATTTTACGAACCCATCACTGCAACAAAAAATCGCTCTGAAACATGGTGAATGTGTAAAATGTTAGTTTAACTCCCCAGATTTTATATGCAAAAACAATGATTGATCTATTTTATCCGGTTTCAAATCTACTGCCAATCAAAAATGAATATGCTCATCATAGTGCCAGTGCTACGCTGGGTTCTATAGGGTTTGTCTTTGTGTACATTGTGTAAACATTATAATGAAACCTGTGACCTGTTCCTTACACACACAAAGTCAGCTGCACAATATATGCCTACATTTAACACATAAACTACATTACTTATCTTTACATTAGCACCGTAGCGTTAAGTTAGCCCATTAGCACTCTAGCTGGTAGCATAACTTAGCAGTTTACATCAGCCAAATACCATCTCCCACTCCCTCATTCGAAAACAAATAAGTAACAAGTGCTCCTTTAACCACTTTGAAACTCTGCATTACAAATAAAAAATGTGTCTTACCATCAGTTGTCCAGTATTAGTCCTCATAAACTGATGATCTCAATTGTAACCTCCACTAAAACAGTAAATACAGCATTGTGGTTTCTTTGGAGTAGTCGTGCAAAGAGAGAATAGCGTCCACTGTAGATAATTCAGAGCCACTCCCCTTGTTGATGGCTCTTGCCACAGCTAAAGTAACATTAGCTGCTTCTGCTGATTAGGCAGAAAGCCCTGAGCTAATACTTCCAGACCCATTAAGTGAGCAGGTGCTCTTGCCATTGGCCTTAACAATCCATGCATGAAGTGATTCTGTGTTGAGCATATAGTCCCAATCCATCTGAGGTCATGGGTAGATTTACCCACTCTTTGAAGTCCCCCTCAGCTCTCCGCTCGGCCCAGGCCCAGCTGCTGTATCGGTGTTTGTGCCGCTCAGCTATCTGTAGTTCCCTTTGTTTCGCCTTCCTTTTTACCTGCAGTGATGACTAACATCAAATACTTCAATACCATTGATTTCCCAGCGTAGTTTTCAGTAGCTCCCCTGGAGAAGGGCTTTGTTTGACCGCATCCACGTTGATCACTTGAATATTCACTGCCTAGATTAGCCATGTAATGTTACGCGTGTACATAAACAACCTGCAGCACATAACAAGAAGTAGGTTAAAACTATTTACTTTGAGTTTATGATGAAGCAGTCTTGCATCATTTATTTTAGCTAACACAATATATAATATGTAATTACTCCCTATTTACTTATTTTGCAATTGCAGTTGGACATTTTAGCTGTAAAATTTTTTATCTTCCAGACACCTGCTGAAAGCCAATAAATACTGGCAAATGTAAACTCTGGTCAGAACTGGGGATGCAACCAATCGTCGTTGTCAATAAAATTTAATGACATTTGTTAAAAAAAATTTCATTGTTGGTGATTTGTTGGATGCATTTTCCCATGCTGAAGGCGTACATTGCATTTTGATCAATGACAAGTGAGTCATCTCAACTCCTCACTATCTTTGCTCAGAGTTGCGTGCAATCGGCGCCAGTGACACAACATGGAAACAAAGCATAGCATAATCACAGCAATATCGCCATGTCCCAAAAGTTTAAACTTAAGAGCGTTTAAGCCAAACGCTGCAAATAAGTGTTTAACTTCTGCTGCAGAGTCCTTGTGAAAGTCAGGAAGCACAGGGGAGACTTGTTTGCTGCAGGCAGCTTTGAAGCTTACTTTGGAGCCAACCCCTTTATTTTGACTCAATAGCAGTGACAAACAAGCAGAAAGGGAAGCCTGGCTTCAGTCTTGAGGAGTTGAGATGTTTATCGTTGCACTTACAGCTAAAACGGAACATTTGACCTGTTCTTTTGTTTCAGTTATCAATCACTTTTCTCTGCTCTCCCCCTCTCACATGGCTGGTGTGTGTGTTAATGTGTGTGTGACACACTTGCCTTCTGCTTGCCACAAACTGAACTCTGCTGCTTCTATTACACAAAGATAATCTGATATTTGTAAAGTAGACCATGCTTATCATGGGAACACTGAAGATAAATGCAAGCTTCCCCTGCTGTCTCACCGAAGTTTTTGATGCGAGGGCCTTTAATGTAAAAGAGAGAAACATGCATACTATGCATGCTTTGACACGCTCTGTCTGGGGACCTAGAGCTGCAAAATCATTGCATTTAGGCCCCCTAAAGAACATGTTTACTCTTGCATGGCTATAATACAAATCACAAACCTCTGGGAATCTACAGAGTTGCAGAGACACTCCAGTAAAGCTGGTTTTATCTGCAGATAGAAACTACAAAAGCACTTGAATGGCTGAATAGTAAGAGATTTGTGTGTAAAATGTGATTTTTAGAGCAGTCTGATTGTTGACAGTAAAGAGAGTAGCTCCCTGTTGGCTGGGGGAGCTCTCCTGAGGCGCTAACTGCTGAGTATAGTGTAATTTAACACCCAGCCAGTGTTACAGGTTAACTCTACAGGTACACTACATGACTGCTTACAGCAACCTAAGCCATAGTCACAGCTGCAGTGATGTAACACTGAAGGAGAAAGCTGTAAGGATAGGATCAGAAGAATAAAGGATGATATAAAGACAGATTAATGCCTCTGTTATATTAAACTGTCATGTGAGTGTTCATTTTCCATGCAGTGGACCGTGAATAATAAAGACACACAGGCAGCGTGCCAGCTATTCTGGAGTCAGACGGAGAGAAAAGTGCACCGAGGGCACCCACAGGGCAGAGGGAAGCAGAGGAGGAGCAGGTTTGTGAGAGGCTCAGGCAGAGAGCATCTTCACTTAATGGACCGTTTGATCCATGCAACCTTCAGAGCAGGACACCAGAACCTGACTCTGAGCTACCGGATGAAACTGAGAGGTGCTTTTATTTGTGCTTCATGTAACTAGGGCCAAACTATGAACTGAGACACAGGAAGAGGAAGATCTGCTACGGCACCCTGAGGAAACATATGATATACAATATAGATGAAAAAAAGAGAGAGGGAGAGGGTGGGGACCAGAAAACGAGAACAACAAGCATGCAGCTATTCATGCACATACAGCCGGAGTGTTTGAGGTGCGGCCTTGCTGCTCAACTTTACAAACAATACCTGCATTTGAATGATTCCACAAAGGTTTCCAAGGCTATTGTGAGGCGGAGCAGAGGCTGTGCATGAATGCTGAATGCTTGGCCCTGACAGCTGATTGAAATGCTTAAAAAGTTCTAGCAATTAGAGTGAACAAAAAATGCAAGATCTGCAAAACATGCTCAACATGTGCCACTAAGTGAGATTGAACTTCCTCTTTCCTAGGAGTCCTTGACTTGTGAATAAAATAAATGCAAAGAGCCATACTTTATGATGTTGACTTTTAGATTTAGTATTTAAATGATTGCTACTGCTACACCAGTGTGGTTGTAAACCACTGATTAGAGCAGTGGTTCCCAAACTGTGTGCTTAGAGGCAGGTTTAGGTGCACAACCATACATTAATATTACAACTACACAACAAGTCTAGATACTATAGCACAAGCTAGAGATGCTATTTTGCATGAATATGAATAAAATACGTTGAAGAACAGTGTATTATAACATAAAATATTGCAAATACTATGTTGAACATTCAGAAATATGCAGGAGTACATGTACAAAATGACTCACTGGCATAGACAATCCCCAGAGGGATTTTCCTCAGGAGTCCCTGTTTAGTTGCTTCTCTGTGTAAGTAACCCAATAGAGTCAACAATGGTGAAAGTCTTTAATTTTATAATTTGTCCTGTCTTAAGTTAAGGGTGCTTGACTTCCTGTTCAGTATCCCTTTAATATAGAAGAAAATAGGGAACGTCTGGTATATTTGAGGGTACTTTATTAACTTAACCAAAGAAACAAAGAGGAACTTGGATTAAGAAGTAAATGTAAAGAATGAAACATAACAGTAAAGAGTGAGATCTTTGAAGTCACAAGGCACAGATTTACACTTGACCTGCCAGCTGGTCTGACCTGTCAGAATGGCTGGAAGAGAGATGGAGGCCAAAAACAAGATGATAGACTCAGTACAACTCAAAGTCAGTGGTCTGAAGCGAGCTCCAGTTCCAGCAGTAGTGTAAGCCAGCCTTCTGAGACCAGTGGGCTCAGGTTGATCCGTAGAACTGGGCCTATCAAGAAGCCTGTTCTCACGGCCCTCTAAGTGGAGGACAAAGAGAATGAGAAGCTGAAACCTGAGCCTGAAGAGAAGACAGTCCCTTACCACCTGGAGAAAGAAATTCTTACTAATGTTTACAACTTAAAGAAAGACAACCAGACAACCAAAGCGTAACAAAGGGAAAAAAGCGCCATAAGGAAGTGGCAAAAAAGTGTTGGAATGGACAAAATAAAGACAAATGTGATAAAAGTGACAAACATAAGTGGCAAAATGGGCATAAAGTGCCAAAACTGTGGAAAAATTAGTGGGAAGTAGCAATAATGGGATAAAAGTGCCTTAAAGAAGTGGCAAAAAAATGGTTGAAAGTAGCAAAACTGGGCATAAAAAAAGAAAAAACTTGGATTAATGGTGCCAAACAAAATGGCAAAAATGGGCATAAAACTTCATGAAAGTGGTCCAATGAGTAGAAGGAATAACACACTTGACACACTTTTCAGGTCCAAAATGAGGTAACTGTTTGCCAGGATCCTAGCACCAATTCCATTGATCCAACACAAATGCACTGATGATATCAATAGATCACGGGTTAGACTGGCACTCTCAGTGTCTCTCCAGAGATGTTTGATAGGGTTCAAGTAAGGGCTCTGGTTGGCCCACTCTAGGATATTCACAGAGTTGTCCCTAAGCCCCTCCTGTGTTGTCTTGGCTGTGTCTTTAGGGTCACTGTCATGTTGGAAGGTGAACCTTTGGCCCAGTCTGAGGTCCTGACTGTACAGAATCGGTTTAAACTGAAGATACTTTGCTCTATTCAGTTTCCCGCGACTCTGACCAGTCTCCCAGTCCCTGCTGTTGAAAACCACCCCCACAGCATCGCAGCACCACACCAATCTACCCTGAGAATATACTGTATATTTAAAAGTGTGATTATGATGACAAGGGTCAGGTCACAATGGTCATCTCGTCTCCACTTAAAAGGCAAAACAAGAAACAGCTCAAATACCACATAACCAGTAGTCTTTAAAATACATAAAACCTCATAGGACTTTCTCCTCCTCTCTTTAGATATTCAGGCTCAAAAACTGGTCTAAAATAAGAAAAAACTGTTTATTGCTCAGACAGAAAGCTGTCTGAGCTTTTCAAACCCATATAATAAAATATCAGTCTCGGATATTCCAGCAGCACAATTATATTTAGTCTCCAGACCTTTGCTCTCTCTTCTCTACATCCTTGTGTAAGCTGGTCTGACTTCCTGACATTAAATAATCCACCTCTCCTTTTGATTTCCTGAAATCCACCGCTTTATTTCTGTGCAGGTGTTTTATTTTGTTCAGGCCAAAAGGTTGACCCCAGTCCTGGATAGCATACAGCTCTATTTCTGTAATAGATAGGGGTGTGTGTGAGTGTGTTTTGGTTAGGGATTTGGCTGCTCCAGTTTTCCAAAAGAGCAGCTGCCTTGAAGCAATATGTGCACGCAGCGCACACCGTTTCTATCTCTACCTCCATGCCTGCAGCCTCACGCTACGCTGTACTCAATCTGCAATATCATTGAAATGAGTGGGAGGTGTGTGTGTGTGTGTGTGTGTTTATGTGTGTGTGTGATATCATTGCTGTGCGTGGGTGGTGTGACCAAAGAGAGGATATTGCGTGGGAGTGAAGTACCATTGAGGTGCACATGATTTGTGCGTGTGCATGTGTCTTTGTATTAATTATAACCCCTGTGTGATCGCTGCAGGTTTGACAATAGACAAAAATGAGATGGAATATGAGAGAAGAGCTGTTCTCTAAATATGTAAATGAGACAGTGGAGATCTCACCATGATACTAACTGTGAAAAAAAATCACAGAAATACTGTATTTTATATCAAACCTAGGCTCGTTATATGGTTGTAACAAAACCAGTTTTTAAAATGTAAATATAAAACAATATCAATACTCGTTCTGATACCATGGCAACAAATAATAAAAGTCCAAGATACACAATATTTTATTATCTGCAATTATCATTCCTCTCCTGAGCACCTACTTTATAAAACAGATCTACCTTAAACTCTAGTACCATCTGTTTGCACCACAGCAGTGCATCACTGTTGCCTCACAGCAAGAAGGTTCCTGGTTTGAACCCCAGTCTGACAGGGCTTTTCTTTATAGGTTCTTCCCTTTGCATTAGTGGATTCTCTCCAGGTTCTCTGCTTCCACCCACAGACCAAAAACATGCTTGTCAGGTTAACTGGTGACTTTAAATTGCCCATAGATGTGAGTGTGAGCCTTCTGGTCATTTGCCTGCCTCTCGTCCAGTGACAGCTGACATAGGCTCCTCCACCTCCCCACCCTCATGGTATTTTAACTCTGCCTTTGGTGATAGTTGTGAAGTACAGGTGCACATTAGCGAGTCACGCTGCCCACCTTCACTGTTAATTTGTTGTCTTTAACGAGAAGTCTATTCAATCAAACCAGCCCTCCATGTGTTAATTTACTTAACAGCATACCACTCTTTTTTGTTTAACTCTCGTTGTCGTAAGGCCGACACAAAAAGTTGAATGGCTTTTGAAATATGGATCGTAGCCACTTACTTTTATTGCTCTTCCAGCCTGCCGTTGTGCCGTTCTAATGATGCTATCCATGCCTTCATAGCCCTTATGTTACCTTTTCTAGCAAGCCTGGAACCAGGGTGGCTTTCTGAATACGGTGGCCGAGGAGGGTCACAACACATGCAAACGCCACAACACTTGCAAACTCAGAAAAAACATGCAAACTCAGAAAACACCCGCAAACTCAGAAAACACCTGCAAACTCAGGTTAAACTTTGTTTAACGTTCTTCAGATGTTGTTAGCTTTAAGCTAGCTCGCTCCTGGCCACTAAATAGATGCATTGTTGGCGTTTCTTCATTGTTGTCCCTAGCCGAGCGTGCCGAGTGCACCGCACCCTCTACACAAAACAATCGGTATCAGACATCGATAAGTCTGTTAAAAGAACACTTACCTCTTTGGAAACAACTCCATCTTGGCCGACATAAACAGGATGTGGGTCTGTCACTGATTAAAGTCCCCTGGAAACATTTCCGTTTTTTTGAGTTTGAAGTGTTTTCTGAGTTTGCAGGTGTTTAGGCATTTGCAGCGCACGTGTTGTATAATTGATGCAGGTGTTTTCTGAGTTTGCAAGTGTTTTCTGAGTTTGGATGTGTTTTCTGAATATGCAAGTGTTGTGGCGTTTGCATGTGTTGTGACCCTTCTCGGCCACCGTACATATGGCTTGAAGGGATTAGACTTTTCTGAAGACAGGTTTGCATCAGGGATTAAGGGATTTCAGGTAAACTCCTGCACATTATCTAAACTGCACAAAACATTGGCAGCATTTTGGAACCAAAATATTTTGCAATTTGTGCCAGAATTGCCTGCAATATGTGAAGATTAAAAAGAAGATATTACCACACATTGGCAGCCTATACCTTTTTTTGCTATGGTATTATATCAGGTATTAATATTACTACTATCATACCAAAGATTAAAATTGTTGTGTCATCAAACAGGGCTGGAAGTATGGGCCAAATATTGCACAGCCCGTTATGTCAACATTCATCCATATACTGTTTATCCTGTCCAGAGTCGCAGGGCTTAAGTCAATCCCAGCTGCTAGAAAAAAAAAAAAAAAAAAAGAAGTTTACTGCTGCATAAAAGAATAGATGCTGATTTTTCTGCCTGTTATGTAATCGATTGATTCATTAAAAAACGATTTTTGTACGATTTAAAAGCTGCAGTAGAGGAAGATGAATCAAATATGCTTTCATGTTGTGGCTGTGTAACCTGTTGTGGCTGCTGCTATCATCACAATCTGTATTTCCCACTTAGACATACACGCAGTGTAAACATACAATCATGTGGACTGAGCGTGTGAGTTATTTTTAGCCCTCATGTTCGTCGTGCCTGTCAGTGAAGCTGACATCGATCAGGGTGGAGAAAACTCGCTATGCATCGGAGCCTTCGCGTTTCTGCACCGCTGATCGTTACCAACCTGAAAAGTGCAGCCCTGTTCCTCTGTTCTCGTCCGATTTGGATTCTCACTGTTCGACCTGTCTGTGATCCTTCACGTGTGAATTTTTTATTTCCACCAAATCAGTGCAGAGGGAGAAAAAAAAACAGAATTTGAAGGAAATTCTGAGGGCTTTGTTCATGAGGTTACATTTGTCTTTACATTCTTGATATTTAGAAGGTGCTCTTATGCAGAGAGGCTGACAATGAGTCAGGAGCGACAATAAGAGAGTGTGGGTGTGAAGACACAAGCAGCATCCTTCTGTACATTTATCAACACTGAGGCTTTCTGAGGTGAAATAAGTGCAGCTTCACACGGCTCAGAGACAGAAAAATAACTCCAAATGTCATCTCATTTAGCTTCAACTGTCTTTACAGAAAAGCCTACAAATGTTCCTTTCAGAAAGCCGATGATATAGGAACTAAAATGCTTGGAGACAGCTGCACACTGGCCAAAAAAAAAAGAAAGAAATGGAGATGTTCTTCCTCGTATTCGGTCCCCTGTGTGTTATGTGTGGCAGGATTTTTCCACAGCTAATGTATGCTAATTTTGTTTCTTCTTCTCTCTCCACAGTGTGTTGTTTCGTGGTTCACAAACGCTGCCATGAGTTCGTCACTTTCTCCTGTCCGGGTGCTGATAAAGGACCTGCATCAGATGTGAGTAAAGACAAATCAGTTACACAAAAAGGGCAATGTCGGGATAAGACGGAGGAAGAGTTGATGTAAGAAAAGAGGAAAAGTTCAGTGTTACTAATGAAAAACATCTGGAGGTGCATTTTGCAACTATTAAGGGAACAGGTCAGTGACATAACTGAGTATAAAAGGAGCATTTAAGACAGGCAGAAGCTCTCAGAAATCAAGATGGGCAGACATTCACCAATCAGCTAAAAACTGCATCTAAAAATCGTGGATACATTTCAGAAAAATGTGTCAAATAGATGTTGAATATCCCATCATCTACAGTACATCATATAATCAAAAGATCCAGAGAATCTGGAGAAATCTCTCTGCAAGAGACAAGGATGATGGTCAGTATTGGATGCTTGTGATCGTCGGGCCCTCAGGTGGCTCTGCATTGAAAACGGCATGGGCTCAGTTACACTTCCAGACATCACTGTCTGTCAACACAGTCTGCCGTTCCGTGTACAAATGAAATTTACTGGACCAAGTAAAATTTTCAGTAGTTTAAATAAACAGGCGGAGGAGGTTTTAGGCTGTTTTAAGATTTAGTCTAAGTTTTAGTCTTCAGACAAAAATAGTTAAAGTTTTAGTCACAATGTAGTCCTGTTCACCCTACATAGTCTAGCTTTAGTCAATGAAAACTCTGACAACATTTTAGTCTAGTTTTAGTCAATAAAAAGTCCTTACATTTTAGTCTTTACTTTAAGTCACATCATAGTCCTCTCTTTAAAAAATAACCAAATTATAAAAAATTAAAAAGCTCATTTTGTACAATCAATAGCTTACATGTAGTCATCTGGAATAAACTGATTAAAATACTAACATACATTAAACAATGGACTTTTGTGATGAGAATCATTGACTTTTATTCGAAATGGTACTCTTATTAATGCACCTTAATAACCAAACTTTTTATTGATAATATTAGTAATATTAATAATAAGGTTTTAGCTCCTTCACTTGTCAGAAATCAAGCTGTCTTTAAACAAGTGGTTCTCAAACTGGGGTCCTGGGACCCCTGGGGGTCCGCAAGACACAGCTTGGGGGTCCTCAAAATAATTTGAAATAAATTATTAAAGTAATGCCATGTCATTAAAATGCAAAAAAAATACATATAGGGACAACAGCGCCTTAAAACAACCATACTAAACCAGTGACTCCCACATAAGTCAGCTTTGGGTCGTTTAAAACTCAGGTATGATTGTACGATATCACGTAAATCTATCACTCGTCAATCAGTCACTTTGCTCCTTGATCCAGCAAGAAAAAATGGATAAACATTTCAGCATGTCCACTTCATCAGCTGATGCTAAGACCAAACCAGCTAAACTGAGCAATTACGATGACAGCTATCTTGGGTTTGGTTTTATTGAGAACAGCGACAGACGACCAAAATGTGTTGTGTGTCTTCATGTGAAGCCATGAAGCCCGCCAAGCTAGGCGTCATCTGATAACAAAGCATGCAGAGTTTAAAGACAAAACAAAAGATTTTTTAAGACAGAAGGGTGAGGACAACATCGACCAGAAAACACGAATGGTGAACCTGACCACAACCTCAGAAAAAGCACAGAGGGCTTTTTATTTGGCTGCTCAAAGGATCGCAAAAAGTAAGAAGCCACACTCACAAGAGCTTGTATTTTGGTTGAAGAGTTGAAATACAGCATCTAGGAGTAAAAATGGCAGTCAACATATGTTTAATCAGCGTGAGAGTTATGTGGGGGTCCTCGGAAAATTTTCTGCCCTGGAGGGGGTCCCTAGCCCCAAAAAGTTTGAGAACCCCTGCTTTAAACACATCATAATGTAAAGGTATGCTTCCTCTTTTGCCTTGCTAATTAGCACGTATCTCACAGATTTTAACATTGATTTCAATTTTGGATGAATATTTTTAACTAACAGGACCTAGTACAAGGTTTTGGTGTTTTTTTTATCACTGCAACTCTGACAAAAAACTGAGGAGGATTACTGTACAGCAGCAACAGAGGATAATATTAGGAGTCTATGCTATTTAATGAGGTTTTTTCAATGATTCAAAGTTAGGCTGGTTGCATTTTAGTTTAATGTCTTGTAAAGACTACCACTAGAATACAGAGAAGAGCAACAGGTTTAATCTACCTATCAGCTCCTCTCTATGTCACGCTGCTTCACACACCCAGACACGCCGCTCCTCCTGCTTTTGCTCCACGCATATTTTAGTCTCGTCCCATCTCTGTAACACAAAAAGTCATCTGATTTAGTTATCCACAGAGTTTTTATCATCAGTAATCTATTTTTTAACCCCTTTTTGTCCTGTCTTCCTCCTCCGTTTTTAGTCAGGATGAATGTGCCGCTCTGTGGTGCTGATCAAAGGCTCTTTGAGCGACCGTTATCGGGGAGGAGCATACTGAGACATCACTTCAATCCCACTGTTATAGACAGAATCACAGAAAACACTGTTTTGGCTGTAACCAAAACATTTTGACATGGTTTCTTCAACCAAGTTTACCTCATAATTTACAAATTAAATGTTATTATTTTTGAGCATGCGAAACTGGCACTGACCAAAAAACAACACGTTGTTCTGGTAAAAAAAAAATAGAAAACATAATAATAAAGATAATTTTTATCACATCAAAACAAATAAGAGTCACACAAATGCACACACGTGTTAAACAAATGGCAGTGAAAGCAATTACGATAATTATAATAAAAAACTGAGTACAAGTCACTAGGCTTAGGACTCAAAAAACAAACTTTTTGGAGTGAAATAACAGAAAATACATGACTCTTTTCTGAGTTTTTACTCTCTAAAGTCCCTCAAACACCTTCCAAAAAACTCTTAAGACTGTTTCTTCCCCTGCAGAGTTTAGCACTTTGATTTTTAGACATTTTTCTTTGTGTTATTGCTGTTTTGACTTGATTCCATTGCTCTTTTTTTGGTTTTATTGTGCACTGTTGTTGCCGATGGGAATGAGGAAGAATTAAAAAAGGTTTAAGTGTTTTAAAAAAACACTCATTTTAAGGAACAACCACAACATAGAGAGATAAAAGCCTTGTGTCAGTAATCCTCTTCCTTTCTCTTCACCCTCTAATCTGCTGTAACAGGAAATGCCTGTAAGAGGTACTTGGTCAAATCATCAGCTGTTGAGCTGAGAAGTGTCTTCTAGATTTAAGTCTATTCTCTTATCTAATCTATTGAGATGACAGTATTGTCATTGTTCTTCTCTTGAGAGCTCTCTGAGGGTGCCGACCTCATCCTCTCTCAAACCTCTGTGGTCTTAAAGTTCCTTGTCCATATCCTGCATCCTCCTGGAGTGCCCTCTGTCAGTCTGACAAGTACACTTAGTGAGCCGCCTCTAGAGGAAACAGTGGTGTTCACTGTGAGCTTGGTAGCTATTTTAGTCAGGGCTGTAAAATGCCAGGGCTGAAGGCCCCGGTGTAGCCTAAATATTGTTATCAAAAAGATCTCATTGCCATTTGTTTTAACAATCCTGCACGTTCTTTTAAATTTAAAATGTATTCATTCTGTTTGACAAATCGCCCCTGTAGCAGATGGTGCATATCGTTGATTTAAGCAAATAAATAATTTCGTGCTTGTATTAAGTCACAGACAGCTGGTTCACATTGATTCATCCACAGCTTTGTAGTTAGTTGAATCATGTTACATGACTGTGTTAATATGCTGCAGATTCAGAGAGCTGGTAGACAGAGGCTGGTAATGCTCGGCATGATGCGCATTGTTCTGTTTTACTGCATTGCTGCACAAAATAAGCAAACTCATCATAACATGTTGAAATCACAGTGAGAACAGAGCATTTGTGGAGAGATGGGTCATGATAAAATACTTGAAAAGTCATAAAGTGTGGCTGTTGTGCATCTGAAAGCTGTTTGCTAACCACTAAATTTTAAAAGAAGGAAGGAAGTACCAGTCATGTAGATGGTTTTGTCAGTTCTATCTGTTTCATACTGCTGACAAAACAAGTCTTTCTCCCTCATTTACATACGCCTAATAGTCATTATGCTGAGCTGACCTTGACCACATCATAGTATTACCATCTGTCAGTTTGTTAAGTGAGCTAATTATCTTGTATTCTGCTGATTTCAACACTGGATTATAATTTTTTTAAACTACTTTCCACAGCTGAGCTGAGCAGATGAAGAGGATAACTGTCGTCTTACAGCTAAAGCCAGTGTCATGAGTCTTCCTGCTACTCCCAGTGTAACAGAAAGTCAAAGAAACTACATTTGGGTTCAGTTTGATCCACAATGCTGATACACTTTAAGCTTTTGTTCCCCTTTGCAAGAACTGTCAGAGATAATGTTTTTGCGTAAAATGATGTCAAGTCATGGAAAAGATGACACTCGATTTCAGTGTCAGTAAGCTGAAACATTACTGACATTTTGGTTTTGAAAAATGCAAAATCAGGTCCTTACAGAAATTGAGCGTTAGTTCAGGTAGGTCATGGAGTCAAGCGCTGCCATATTATTAAAATCAGCTGATATCATGCAAGCCCTCATCAGGTGACAGCCAGCTGATAGGGTAGCACTCTTGCTGCCATATTTACACTGCTCTAGACCGGCTCCCTCTGCAAGCCATTTCTACGACCCTCCTCCACCCCAGCTCCTCTTTTATTCTGTATCTGACTAAACCAATGTCGTTCTGTTGTCACCGATGCCTGCTCTTGTTTTTGCTGCCTCTCTTCCTGCATCAGGCTTTCCTTGTAGGCACAGGAAAGACAGGCACGTGTGCTGTTCCTGCTTGATGCTTTCCACATGGCTTGTGGAAGGGCAGGGCTATCTCAAAGCAGCCACACTGCCAAATATATGTAACGACAATAGGTGCAAAATGAATAACCGCTAATACTGAGAAATATTTATAACCGCAAATCCTGCGTTTCTTGACAGAGTGACCCTGACTGAGCTAGATTAAGATCTCCATCCCAAGTGTCAGGTGGCATCACATACTGTTAAGGTGCTAACAAGCTAAGTTAGCATTCCAATTATGTTAAAAAACAATCTAAACTTAGCCCAAAAAATATGGAAACTTGTGTTAGGTAGATTTTGTTTTTTGTTGTAACAATCCTTCTTGGCAATAAATACTTACATTGTTGGAAAGCCTGTTTATTTCCCTTTTAAATGGTGTCACATTTATAAGGAACATGCATTTGTGAGATGAGCAGCAGAGCTGAGCATGTGGGTTGCGCCCATGAAAAATTTGCCAAATCTTCTCTGCCAATGCCAAACGGCTAATTCTGACATTGCTATTGACTCTTGTTTTGAGGATCTAGTTAAATTTAAAGTTACCACAAATGTGTTGCTAAGTCAGTAAGCCTGTGAATGGTGATTCACATTATATGTTAGCATCAAGCTAATGAACTAGCATGAACTTCCCTTTTCACCTGTAAGAACGTAACCCTTCCAATGAAGACCTATGTGGCAGAAATATGTTGTAAATGATTTCAATCATATTGAAGGCTTTTCAAGTATTTCCTTCCTCATTTTCACACTTCTCATGTTTGGAGTGTCTGGTTTCCTCTTTTTATATTTGGCATTATTTCCCCTTATTCAGCAAGATTTACTTAAGCCACATTGAGCAGCCAGTCATCCCCCCTTGTCTCTACGTAAATAAGACTTAGAGTTAATTTTCATATAGGATAACCCCCCCCCCAAAAGAAAAAAAAAGTTTGGAGTGCACGTATATCCTCCTGAAACCTGAGCCTTTGTTAGGAGAGCATTTTTGGTTTGTTGTTGCCTTGTCATTGAACAGGAATTTCTTGGAAATTTTCCTTTCCAAAATTTTCTAAAATGTAAAAGCAAATTCCCCCTTAAATTTCTTGGCAAATTCTAGAAATATTCAGAAACATTCTCCAAAATTCCATGAAAAAATGATGGAAACACCCCAAGAAAAGAAAATCCTGAAAATTTCAAAGGACAATCCCAAAACCCAAATTCCCAGTTCCCCCAAAATGTGGTAATAAATTGCCCATATTTTCCTTAAAAAGCCCCCCCCCCCCCAAAAAAAACCCAACAACAACAACAAAAGAAGCTTGCCGAAATTTCCATTATCTTCTAAATTTCCATTAAAAAAAACTTACAAGCAAATTCCCTCAAATATTCAAATAGCAAATTATCCCATCATTTTAAGTAAATGCAATAAACTTGAATGGACATTATTTTCCACAATTATGTCATCAATTCTAATACCAAAACTGATAACTTTAAGGTAGAGAAGCTAAAATGTAATGTCCACATTTGTGGACCCAGGGTCTTAGGAGGATATGCAGGTGTTTTTTATAGAAATGCTTTTTAAAAAACATCGGATTTTTCCCCTTTAAATGTTCCTTCCTTAAATGCTTTTGTAAACCTGTATCATTAGTCACCTGATACAGCTTCCCTGTCGTCCTCCTGTTCATTCCCTCTCCTCTTTTTTCCTGCACTTAGATTTCTATCTTTGGCATACATTGAACTCTCATCCACTGCTGTGTCTCTCTCTCTACCTTCCCTCCCTTTTTATCTTACTCTGCTCTCTACATCTCTATTTAAATGCCACTCCACTCTGGGGGGCCGCTCTTACCATTCCCACCTTGTTATTTCCTTAATGAGTTCATGGTCTTTGGACCTGGGTGACTGCACAGTGGGAACTCTGGGAATCTCAGCTCCAAACAAGCTGCATATTTAAATAGACTGTGGTCTGCATGTGGAGAATGGTTTGGGTGGATTTCTTTGATAGTTTAAGTTATTTGGTAAACTAAATGTTTGTTTTTTGGGAAAATAAAGGGAAGTCGACAGGTTGCTACGAACGATTATAGAACACCACTGCTGAGAGTTTCTAATAACAGTGTTAGATTTGCACAGCTTGACACCGCGTGTTCACCCACGCACACCTGCACAGATATGTCTTTTTGAACTCTGAGAACAATATATATTTTCGGCACGTATAAGCGCTTACCTTCCAGTCCTTTTCTGCCTGATCAGGCTGCATATTTATGTGTCCTCAACAGCTTTATCTGTCAAATAGTTAATTACAACAATGAATGGTTCAGATGAGTCATACTGTTTAAAATTCAGTTTTGCCATGTGGGCAAAAAGGAAAATAAAATCCTCGGTCTTCTCCTTCTGTTGCTTGCTTTTTCTCAAGATTATGGAAATCCTCCTTTTATATGTAAGAGAATATGACTATGAATATCCGAGAATGACTGAGGCACATTTTTGTTGTCTGGTGCATTTTTAGCAAATCGAAGTGCCAAATGTCAGGAGTAATACCAATGTAGAGAGGAAAATATCCTAAAGAGTAGATGTTTAGGAGATGTTGCTCTGGCCATATCTCTTTTGTCCACCAGGACTCTACCTCCCCTCTCCTGGTGTTTCGACATGCAAGCATGATCCAGGTGCCATTTGTAGGACTCTTTGTTCAGATTTTCTACCCAAAGTTGATCTGCTTATCTATTTGTTTTGTTTTTATAAAGAAAATCTTTGGTTTGGAAAGTCTGATATTACTATCTGAAATGGCGGAGATGACACTCTACCATTATGTGTCTACAAACAGTGTCCCCACTGATGCAAGTGCCCAGTTTGGCAAAACTATCAGCTTAAGATGGACAGATGGATGGACAGGTTTTTGTATCAAAACATGGATTGGCAAATAGATGGACCGACAGACTCATGGATGGATGGACAGACTGTTGGATCCATGGGTGGATGGATGCCATTATACCTCTACGAACAGCATGAGTGGGCAGGGCTGCCTCTCTTCCTCTACTTGGTTTCAGGGCTAATGGTTGGAGAGAAGTGAAGAAAGGAAGTATCTTCTGTCAGTGTGAACACAGAGCTGACAACAACAAACCAGGGAGTTTGACTTTTTAGGGAAGTCATTGCTCCACAGTACATTTCCACAGAGTATTCTTGATTTTCAGCTAAAAATTGTAAAGAATCTGGTAGGGATGTAACCTTGCAAAGCAGATGGATACGCCCTTTTCTGTGTTTCTCACTGGCAAATCCATCTTGCAAAGCTCCCGTCTGATCCGTTTGGACCTGGTTAGAAAGTGACAGTGAAGTTCCAACTTCTGCTGCATCTACCTCAGAACTTATGTATTTCAATGCAATAAAGCTACTGGGAGCTAGCACCAACTTTTTGGGGCTTCACATGTTGCCAGAGGTTTATAAAAAGTTTACCAGGGCGCGCAGATGGTCGAGCAGTTTAAGGTGCGCACTATTTATAAGGGCGGCTGGGGTTTGACACCGGCCTGTGGCCCTTTGCCGCATGTCTCTCCCCTCTCTCATCCCTGTTACCAAGTTTATCCACTGACCTCCACTTTCTTAACCTGACACACCAGATGGATGTGTCTCACTCATCCAGCTGGGAAAGCTTCAGTACAAAACGTTTTGGAAAAGGCAGAAGCTTTGAAAAAACTCGGAGTGTGATTTGATGAACGTTCTGTCTGTCACATCACTACGGGCCAATCAGAGCAACAAAACATGTGACGTAGCCGTTATCAAGCTGAGGAATAACGCGAAACATGGCGACTATAGACATGCAAGTGCTCGACTTTTGTCGTTTTTTGAAAAGAAAACTGCTCACTGCTGTTCTTTGTTCTTCTTTTAACGAAGAAATGTCATGAAGTTCTGATAAAACTGGTGCTTTAGCAGCATCCACGCTAATCTCTTCCTCCATGACTGCACCGGTCTCTTGTTCCTGCTTGCTTGCGTCACAACTAGTGCCCATTGACGCTGATTGGTCCTGTCACTTTCTAACTGGGCCCAAACATTTCAGATGGGAGCTTTGCAAGATTGATTCGCCAGTGAAAAACAAGGAAATGGGCGGATCCGTCTGCTTTGCAAGGTTACCAATTTCTAATAAAGGCATGAGAAGGCCCAGAAATAAATCTAAGGGAAAAAAGAAAAAGGTTCCCAAAGACTTGTTCTATGGACCTTGCTTTGTTTATCATCCAACTTTCAGAAAGCTAGAGTCTGAGCATTTGACCCTTTACAGTGGGTTCATGTCAGAGGATTGTGTTCTGTCCCTTTTACCATCCATGTAGACTGTTTCCTGTTGATGGCAAACTTCTGAATCTGCAGCATTGGCCTCAAGATCTGGCCTGAGATTGGTCGCGAAGACTGCTTGTGCAAGCTGAGCTTCCTATGTTGCTGTTCTACCTCTGCTTCCAGTCCATTTGTTCTTTGGGTAGATTACAGAGCTACTCTCCTTGTAGGTCAACCTAACTGCTCCAATTGCCCTAGAATGTCTACATTCTCATGACCAACAGCAGGTTTTCCTCTCATGCATGAAGAGGGGGTGGATTCCCTCTCTTGTTAGCAGTCTCGGTCTTCTGCTTAGATTTTAACCCCAGAAATGCTTTGGGTCATTTCCATCCTCCTCAGTGCATTTTATACTCTTCAACGAGGCTTGAGACGGACAGTTCTAGAGCAAAATTTCCATACAAGCTGATATCACTGAGGCAATGTGGGTGTCTATTTCTTGTTTTATGAAATGTCTCTTTTCCAGTTTCTTTGGGGGATAGGGATTTCATAGACCAGATCAAACAGAGTTCAGTATTTACTGCAGGCAGCATTGTTTCAACTTGCCAGGGAGTGAAGTCTTGTGTCTGCTGGCAAGAGCTTTGATGGTTTCTTCCCTAAGATGGTCTCTGTGTTCTGTGTCTGGGACATGCAGAAGCTCTGGCATGACATCTCTTTTACCACCAGTGTTGGTCTCTTACTGAGTTTCCTCTCTGTCCACTTTTTAAATCTTTTGTCCTGTAGTAAAGCAAAGCTCAAAATTGTCTAAAATTTTAATCTGTTCGTCTGTGGACAAAGTAAAATTGAACGGAGATGATTATATGTAAATTATTCTCTGATTTAACTTTCAACTTGTTGCAGGCTCATTACAGTGGTATAATTACACTAATCTACATTAGATTTAAACTAATCCTCAGGCATTGACCAATCGTGATCTTCTTTGAGTCCTTGAAGCTGATCGTGTTGAGTGAGATCTCGGTGAGTCACCATGTGGGTTCAGCAAAGCAGGAGATGTTTCTGAAGGACACCAGGTAGAGGAATAGGAATACATAACTAGCTGAGATTCTACATTCTCAGTAATATATGCCTACTGTCTGGCTAACACTGTCATTTTACCTCCTTCCACCGCCTCCCCCTCTCTCTCTCGTCTCTGTCAGTGATGTATGTTTAAAAGAAGAAGTCAATTATGGATCTGGGTTAATAGAATGGGTTCCCCGTGGGAGAGGTCGAGGGATACGATCCTCTAATGAAACCTACATTTCATGCCCACAGTCTGCTGAAGGTATAGCACTTAGTGTGTGTATGATGTGTTTGTGCATATATATTTATCTGTGACTGAGCTATTAGCATACAAACACAGTGATAGCCACGTTTTACACTATTGCCAATAAATGAGAACATATGAAGAGAGTAAGAAAAGGTCTAGGATTGGAGATTTTCATTCCTTGAGGGTTAAGACAAAGCTAAAGTGAAGCTAGTCAAGTCAGTTTGTCAGTTTATGTTCTGCAAATCACAAACTGTCCCACAGGTGTTAAATCATTCCAGCATTTAACTCTTTCCAGTTAAATGCCAGTGAATGTGTCTCAAGTAGTTGTAGTATAAAGACACTTGGACCTGGAAATTCCAGTCAGTGGTTAATCAGTATTCCTTGCTACCATTACACCACTAAGACAAAGGAACACATCAAGCAACTCAGAGGAAAGGTTACTGAAAAGTATGTCAGGGAATGGATACCAAAAATTTCCCACGGCACTGAATATCCTCTGGAGTTCAGTTAATCCATCATCAAGAAATTGAAGGAATATGTCACATGTTAAATCTGCCTGGATCAGGCCGTCCTCACAAACTGGACGACCGTGCAAGAAGGAGACAAGTGAGAGAGGCCACCAAGACACCAATGACTGCTCTGAAGGAGTTACAAGCTTCAGCAGCTGAGATGGGAGAGACTCTGCAGATGGCAGCTGTTGCCCGGGTTCTTCTCCAGGTAAAGCTTCATGGGAGAGTAACAAAAAAACACTGCTGAAGAAAACTGATTAAATCTGGACTAGATTTCACCATGAGGCATGTTGGAGACTCTGTGGTCAAGTGGAAGAAAGTTCTTTGGTCTGGTGGTGCTTTTGGCCTTCAGACAAGATGCTCCAAACACTGCACATCACCACAAACACACTATCCCCACTGTGAAGAACAGTGGTGGCAGCATCATGCTGTGGGGTTGCGTCTTGGCTTCTGGCACTGGAAGGCCTGAAAAGGTGGAGGGTAAGCCAGAGGTACATCTACTAAATACTGACTTGGAGGGGGTGCAGTCACTTATTTTACATTACATGTTGAATTTATTTGACACTTCTTTGTAATATTTCATCTTACGCCCATAAAGGCAATAGATGCTGCTGTGGAGGGTCATTGGGCTTTAACTTACATTTAAAGTGTAATCTCTTTCAATTTTGTAACACTGCATCATTTTACATTTACTCCAACAACCCAGCTGATGTAAATCAGAACACATTATCTGAAAGGCCCTTGTCTAACAAATTATGGTCTTTTGAGTTTATATGAAACATCAAACTAAAACTATCATGATAAAGTTTTCTGTTAGAGAGCCAGGACTCATGTTGTTTATCTCCTGTTAGCCTGCCTGTCACAGCCATCTTAACTTACATGACAGGATAAGTGTGTGTTTATGTGTGTTTCCATGTTTCCACTTGACTGATGATGTTGTCAGGGGAAATAATGGACATCAATAATTAAAGCCAAAACAAAGGAAAAAGCAGAGCAAAAGAAAGCACTTTGACAATAAAGAAGAGTCAAAACAGTGTGTGTGCTAGCACTGACTAATGGGTAGTCACTGTTCTGGCATTGTGTGCTGATGTTATGAGCAAACACCAAGTAAACAACATACGCCATGCACACTCTTTGTCCAGGAGCACCATGCTGCACCATCTGTGTGAGTAGTGGGGTCTCAGTGAGGATGTTACTGTTACAAAAGTTGGAAACTTGTAGGCAGAAAGAAGAAAAATGTCAAGAGAACCAAACTGTAGTGTGAAATATGAAAACATCTTCAAGTAGAATAAAGTCTGTTCATAAATGCCCTTACAAACATCACAAGAATTTTTTTGGCTTTATTTGGGTCTTCTGTCCCTGGTGTGGTCTGTGTTTTTTCTAAAGCTATCTGTACTCATTGGTATTTTTCTACTTTGCAAGTAGTGCTTAGCTAGCAACATGGCTCTGTGGACGGTATTGCCAGGCAGGGTGTGTCATGACACCCTGAAGAAGGGGCAAGCCGATATGCATTGGTCTATCTTTTTATTTCAAACCCCATAAATTAAAGGCCTTTTAAATATTCCAGATTTAAGCACAAAAATTTTTGGTCTTAAGTTTTACACCCCTATTTAATTTGCTCAAGTATTTGTTCAATAAAGAAAGTGCCCTCTTTACTTCATGTGTAAATATGACTGTGGATTTTTAGTTTTTTTAAAGCTTTGGGAATTTTCAATTCTACTTAACTCTTTAATTACAGTTTACCATCCTCCCAGAATTGTCATCAAGTATAAAGCACACTGCACTTTGTATATGAAGGAGTGCTGGCTGTCAACAGTAGGTGGCAGTGCGACAAAGATACTTAAATGTGGAAGCAATGAGGGCAAGACTGTTATTTTTAATTTTTCATGTTAACAAATTGGACTATAGACTAGACATTCAAAAGTGTAGAGAGCTAGACCTTGATCATACATATTAGATTTGAAGAAAATCAGATGTTTCATATAGTTACACCAACTTCCTGCTACATGGCAAGATGCTGCAATGGTGCCTTGGCCCCGAAGCATCCTTCAATTAAACATTTCAGTGTTATGGACAGATATTGTCTCCTGTCTGAGTCTTTTCTTTTCAAACCTGAGCTTGGGAGGTTCAACAGAGTACAAGGAATTTTTAAAAAAGCTATTTGTGTCACTTCCTGTTGCCAATAGGGGGTGCTTTAGTAAAATATTTGCATGTTGCCATGTTTAGTAGGTTACTGTTATCTTGCCAGGAAAAAAGCTGAACAATGAGAAATGTATACTGAAGTTACAACAGGTTAAAGTCATTTTGCACTATCTGAAAAGCATTATTACCTCCGCCAAGGAGGTTATGTGATCGGGAGGGTTTGTTCGTTTGTTTGTTAGCAACATAACTCAAAAAGTTGGGGATGGATTTTGATAAAATTTTCAGGAAATGTCAGAAATAGCATAAGGTTAAAGGCGCTCCCCATGTACGCGGGCGGCCTGAGTTCGAAACCGGCCTGAGGCCCTTTACTGCATGTCTCTCCCCCACTCTTTACCCTGTTTCCAACTCTATCCACTGTCCTCCCCTATCTGATAAAGGCACAAAAATGCCCAAAAATAAATCTTAAAAAAAATGTTAAAAAAAAGAAGAAAGAAATAGCATAAGGAAGAACTGATTAGGTTTTGGGAGTGATCTGGATCACCGTCTCTTTTCAGGATTTTTTTTAAAGGATTCTGTACTATTAGGAGATAGGGCTAATGGTGGAGGTCTGCGCTCTCCAAGTGCTTTTCTAGTATTGAAATTGAGACAAAGCTGCTGGACTTCCTGTTCAGGTTTTGGTATTGGGCTAAGAGGCTTTTTTGTAGGTGCAGTCATGGTGCAAATGCAAGCTTAAGATTGTAAAACTAGGCAACGTTGTTTGCAGGGGTTGAGTGTTTGAATTGTTTTTGGGAAGGCAAATCAGTAATCTTAAGAAGAAAACATCCTTTGGCCAAACAATAAAACGAAGAAGTTTGACCCCTCAAGGTATTCAGGCTCTATGTTTTAGCATCCCTGTGAACTTTGGTGATGATTGACAGAAGCACTGCTGAATTATGCGGAGTTTTAGTTTCTGATACACTGCGACAAAAGTTGTCCACATTGGGGCCCCGATCACAGCCCGTCCTATGGCGAAAACACAGTTTGCACCGATTAAGATCTCAGTTTTGTCTAGAATGGCCAAAAAATCCTGAAGTCAATCAGAAAAAATCTTTCTGAGGAGTTCATTAAA
Organism: Cheilinus undulatus; assembly: GCF_018320785.1. NCBI lineage: Eukaryota > Metazoa > Chordata > Actinopteri > Labriformes > Labridae > Cheilinus > Cheilinus undulatus. The sequence goes on along the minus strand of NC_054885.1, from coordinate 11,395,964 downwards.
ATGTGACACCAGTTTATTGGCGAAAACGCCATAATTTGACCTTAAGAAGCTCACTTCCTGTAAATTTTAGAGGATTGTCCCAAGATACTTTGTTTCTCGTCTCATAACGTGTATGTGTACTGATTTTCATGCATGTAGGTCTAGCTTAGTCCCCTGGCTGATTTTTGGAGCCCTATCTAATGGACTTGCACAAAACCACCATAATATGTAAATTTCCACAAGGGGACAATTTTCTGGAAAGTTTTGGGAGTTTTGGAGCATGTTAAATCCCCCCAATCTCAATTACAAATTCTTTTGCTAGAATAACAAAAAAAAAAAAAAAAGGAAAAATGCTTCCAGTTTTAATAGGGTGCTTGCTCCGAGGTAGGTGGTCAAGCCTTTATAAGAAACTAAATGTTAGCCTGTTAGCATCGCTACTTCAGGCCTCAAAAGCATTGTAGTATTTAGCTCAGAGACCCACTGTGCCCAAGTGATGTCTCATTATATCCTTGTAAAGTCACATTAACCTGAATATTCAGAGAAGTTCACGGCATTGTTGGGGGGAGAGGTTGTTGGCATTTCTATCATATGAACAGTGTGATACTTGAAAAGCAACACTTAACAGGAATGAATTAAAAAATCCAAGTTGGAGGGAATCATTTACCTGGGAGATAATGAACAAAGTGAAAATACGGCTGCACATATGCCGATTCATAAGATCTGGGAACCTCTTGCGCTTTTTTCTGACTTACGTACATACATTGGGGTACTCACTGATCCCATGTACCAATATGAGTACTTAATTATACCCTTAAAGGTCTTTAAATTGGCTTTCAAAGTATGTTTTGATAAAACGTCACTCACTTTCTGACAGGTACAAATAAAGTGGACACCATCGTGCAGCTGCATCTGTTGCTATCACTGGTAACATTCATTTTTTATGTACCCTGTAATGTGTTCAGTGGATTTCAGAACCAAACAACCAAAATAGCCAAGCACTTAAAATGACATGTTGTCATGTTAGTTATTAAAGGAGCTATAATTAAAGAAGCCATTATTCATCCCTCTTCTTTTAAAGTTTACAGTCTGCTCTTCTTTTGTCAGCCACGTTTACAGTTTGTTAAAATAGCTCCAAACTGCAGCCATGGCTCCTACTCCGCCTACGTACCTGCTCAGATAATGAGAGGCTAACATCATGCTGTAAAGCTGTATTGGGTGCAGCTGTTTTGGCAATGACTATTTGCCAAAACAACCGCAAGTACTTAGGTTTGATACCAGACTAATCTCCAATTCTGGCATTGGTTACGGTGCATCCCTATGTTTCAGTGCTTTTGACTTTAACTAATCCACACCACCTTCCTTCCTTGCTACAGTCACACTGTTCTTAAAAAGATAATCATAAATTAAAAAAACTGGATCTAAAATTGTGAAACATCTTAAGAAAAAAGTTATTGTACACAAAATTGCAAAGACATTGATTGTCCCACCATTTACAGTGCACAATAGCATCAAAAGATTCAGAAAATCTGGCGAAATCTCTGTGCTCATGTGACAAGGCCGGAGCCCAATACTGTATTCTATTGTATTCTCATGATCTTGAGCCCTTAAGCATCACAGCATTAAAAAAAAGGCATGATTTCTTACTGGAAATCACTGCATGGGCTCAGGAACACTGCCACATATCATTGTGTCTCAACAATTTTGTTTCGTGCCATCCAAAAATATAAGTTAAAGATGTAGAATGCAAAATAGAAGCTATATGTGGGCACAATCCAGAAAAGCAGCTATCTACTCTAGGCTAAAGCTCATTTAAAATGGACTGAGGCAAAGTGGAAAACTGTTCTGTGGTCAGGAGAATCAAAATATGAAACCCCTCTTGGAAACCGTGATCACTGAGTCCAGTGGACTGAAGAGGAGGGACCATCCAGCTTGTTATCAGCGCAAAGCTCGAAAGCCTTCATCTCTGAAGGTATTGGGTTGCATTTGTGCCTATGGCGTAAGCAGCTGTCAGTGCTGAAAAGTATATAGAGGCTTTAGAGCAACATACGTATGTGCCCATCTAGACGTCCCTCCCTGGGAAGGCTTTGAAACATGAGTTGTCCAACTGAAATAAGCTTTGTGTGGTACAGATTATATTGAATAACTTAATTCAAGTGACAAGAAAGTTGTGACCTCTGCCAAGGAGGTTATGTCATCGGCAGGGTTTGTTAGTTTGTTCGTTTGTTTGTTAGCAACATAACTCAAAAAGTCATAGACGGATTTTCATAAAATTTTTAGGAAATGTCACAAATGGCATAAGGAAGAACTGATTACATTTTGGGAGTGATCAGGATCACCGTCTGGATCCAGGAATTTTTTAAAGGATGTTTTACTATTGGGAGATAGGGCTAATGGTGGAGGTCTGCGCTCTCCGAGTGCTTTTCTAGTTCACAGATGAACTGGTTCTAATTGCTGGCTCTTTTATGTGAAATGTGAGATGGCTACCAGTTGAGATCTAGTTTTGTCTTTTCCATTGTTGTGGATGTTTGGCATAAAGAAGCCAAAATGGCGTCATTGCTGCTTGGAACCTGTAAGACCAGAGCCAAACCAGATGATCTTTATCTCTTAGAAATAGCCAGAATTCCCATCACAATATGAGCAATGCTAGCAACACTAGCTAGCAGACCTCCACAGATTATATCTGTTGATGAGGCGATCTTCAGTGAGTTCCAGTAAGCATTGTGTCTATGCTATCAAGCTATCCTGGATGCAGGCATCCTAGACAACCTCCATATGCAGCCTGAGCTATGAGATATCAAGTCCTCTTCAGTACACATTAAGGCATGCCTAGCACTTGGCATCTAAATCCTCCAAGTGCTATAAATCTGTGTTAATGCATGGTATAAACAGGGTCCAAGACTCTCTAGTTAGGATTCATGCTGTTACATGTGTAAAGTACAATCAAGAGAGTTTGGTAACATTTTTATTTCTTCAACAAGGTTTGATTTCTAAAAAGAAGAAGATAGATTTTTTTCCTCCCATTTTTACCTGTCATTTTTCTGATCAGTCCTTGAATTTCCAAGGTGCATGCATTCATTAGGTTTTCATAAAAAAGGCTGGCACCCTCTGTCCTCATATCACTCTCTGTCTGTTGTTCATTACAGCAGCTTCAGCGGCACAATGTTCCCTCTTTCTTATTTTTTTTTTTTACAGAGGAACAAGAAACGAGCAGAAGTGTGCCTTGTCCTTGAAAAAACAAAGAGAATCGGCAAAGAAACAAACACACAGATGCACCAAATCAATGCAAACACAGATACCAACACACCTACGCAACATGGCTGACATGCAATCATTCAGACAAACCCTTCTGAAGACACCTTAGGGGAAGCTGGGTATAATTCAAGCAGCAGCAGCTTAAATTAGACCTTATTTCCAGGACAGGTATGAGGGAGAGACAGCGATCAGTCAGCTTGTGTTTTCTGGCTCATTAGAGGAAAAGACTTTGAGGTTGTTTTTTAACCTTCATATTTAGTGCTTCACATGTTTGGTAACTTTGTCGAACTCCCTTGGCAGAAGGATTTAAACTCCTACAGTGAAGTACAGCAGCTCCAGCTCGGCCTTGATCCCTCCTGAGTGCTAGATTGGACATGCTGAGCGTTTGCTGGTTCATGTGGCGGTGTTTGCGTGTGGATAAGTGCACCCTGAGTGGCCATGAGTTACATACGCTCAGGCAGTATATAAGTTTGTGTGTCAGCTACTGAAACAACGGTGTGTGTCTACTGAGCCGTAGCTGCAGGTGTCACACACACATATGTAAACCGTCTCAAACTTCAGACAGAAATAGACTGTAGATCTACTCTTGTTTTGCCTTTGTGACGGATGTTTGTGAAAGAGGAAATGAAATCCAGAAGTTCATTACATGTATTACCTGATAATTTGTGCATACATTGTGATAAATGCTGCATTCAGTGAACCTGTAGACCATAACAGTGGAAAAGAGGGCCTATGAGAGAGCCAGCTCCAGTGTAAGACCTCAGCAGAGCATGTATGACTCTCTTTAGCAGAACTTTTAGGTGTCTAGCGAAGTGTTGCCTAATACTGCAACAATAAATGTGGTTTACATAAGAATTTGTATAAAGTTATGAGTGCTGAGAGGGGATGGAAATGTCTAAGTCTAAAGGACAGGTCAGCATTTTTTAGATCATCATAAATAGCCATGGCGTTTCCCAACCTGGGGACCAGTCACCCCTCGCAGCAGCACCAAAGATCTCAGGGTGGATAAGAATTAGGTGTGAATGTATGTATTTAAAATCTGGATTAGAAACACAATGTACAACGCTGTACTAGGGCCACTCTAAAAGTTCAAAAAAGGAGACTACTAATTTCTTAGCAAAAAAAAAAAAAAACAACATATTTTAACCAAAATAATTTTCTAGGAGCTTTAAAAAGTAGAAAATTTAAAAATGTTAAATTTTTAGTACCATAAATTCCAACAGTGTAAAGTCAAAGATTGTCAAGAAACTAATCTGAAACTGGTTGGATTTTCAGCTTATCCACTTTATAATCCAGTATTTCCTAGATGTTGTCTGTACACATTTAAGACTCTTAAATTCAGGTATGTCTAGTTTTTTTTTGCTCTCAAACAAACTAGTTTTTAAACCTTAGAATACCAAAGGGTTTATTTATTTATTTGAAAATCAACAGGCCCTCTTAATTTATCCATTTTTTAAGACTGGCCCCAATGTGCCGTCATAGTAATGGATAGGTTATAAATATGTCTTTTGTCAAGTGTATATAGGCCTATTATGTTGGGATGTTCTCAATGAAAACAATTCCATTTTTGATCATTTTGGAGTAAAAAAAAAAGGCATTCTTTTGGGAGAATTTTTAATTTATAAAATCATATATGTACAAGAAAGCAAACTCATAAATTCAAAGTTTAAAAAGTTGTTAAGAAACTAAAAACTCAAATGCCAAATTTTATAAGACAAGTTTATGAAAATGCAAACGCACAGTGGCCTTTTTCAGTAGCTATGACGGCAGCAATTAGCTTTAGGCTACTCACATTTTCAATGACATTAATTTCTTCCCTTTTCTCTCAAACCATACTGCAATAGAATAGGACCTTTTAAGTCATAAGGCAATCACTTAGGGTTTTTGCTTTGGAAGGTTCTGAACTGAGTGAAACGTTGGCCATGATAGAGGCTGTTCAAATTCTCTAACTGGTGAGGAAAGGAGCCTTATTGACTCCATTAATATCTCCTTTAGCCTAGGAAACACTGGACCATCCTTTACTGAGGGAGAGATGAACAGACAACCCACAATTCTTTGCGTCAGCTTTAATATTCAGTGTTGCTAGTACCGATCCAAACAATAATTTTCACTGTCAAACTAACAATTAATGTGATAAACGGAAGTAAATAAGCTCATATTTATCACCGAGGCTTTCATGTTCATTTGCTGCATTAAACAGGGAGAGCGTGCCGAGTGATAGAGGCTGATTTTGTTGTCCATCAATGTTAAATTGTAGTTTCTACTCAAATAACACACGCCACGTCCGTAAAATCCGCCTTGGGAAAGTGCAGTCAGATTACTAAATCACTGTTTTTCTTTTTATCCTCCTTCTCCCACTTTTCCTTGACCCTTTGATGTTTTTCACTGGAGTTAAGGAAAAGTGGATAGGAAAGGACCCAAGAAGTAATTTTTGAAACTTTTCAAATGGACCCTGAGTCTTTTTTATACTGAAAGGTTGAGGCTACATTTTCATTGTTTTTTAGTACATAAATTGAGCTCAGAAGACTGTTTTAATAACCAAATAGTTTACATCACTAAGAATTCTTCCAATACTTTCTACATTCTATGTTTACATCCCTACTGCTTTTTATTTACAGTAAGCAGGAAGAGTCCTTCACTTGTGACCTTAAGCTTAAAGATCAATCATCTCTGCTTCACCACAGAGTGTGTGTGTGGGAGTTTGTTATTGTGTGTTGGATTGGTTTGAACTCTTACAGTACTGTGTCTCAGTCCCTGTTTGAATTCAGTGAGGCTTTATCAGACTTCATGCAAGGCTGACGGCATGCAGAGTGCTTTTTTCTAAAAATGATGATGACTATGCGTTTGAAATGAACCCTGTTGGGTTTAGATTACATTGCATTATGTCTATGTGGAGCCACAAGTTAAAGCAAACATCTGAATAATAAATGCTGTGTAGTCTACATTCACAAGTATGATTGAGAGTGAAAGAGAAAAATAAAGGGTATCATATGGGGATGAAAATGGGAATATAATACGTCTATCAACATTTTAATATTTCAGTTTTCTTTCAGTATCATGTGTTTAACAACAATTAAATCTCTATTATGATAGATAGTATCGAAAAGTTGCAAAACTTAAAAAAAAAAACCCTGCAAAAATAGTCCAAAAAAATCCGCTAGTCTTGGTTAGCAGTTAGCTTACCAAAGACAAAACAGTAAAAAATTTGGGGTGTTTGCATTTTGATTTTGTTGCCTTTATATCAATGCCATTTGATTTTTACTACTATGATTTCAACATTTAAAATTCTGGTATCATGACAGCCCTAACTAATAAATGGTAAGCAAACACAATAGACATGCCTGAATATGTTTTAATGGTTCGATCTTTCTTCCTTTCAGGACCCGAGGGCGAAGCATAAGTTTAAGATCCACACCTACTCCAGCCCGACCTTCTGCGACCACTGTGGCTCTCTGCTCTACGGCCTCATACACCAGGGCATGAGATGTGACCGTACGTACTTCCAGTAAAAACATAAACATATATATGTGTGATATTTTATGTCACAGGCAATCCGTACCATGCCTGGGCATGTTTGAGCCTAAAGTCTGGAACATTTGACCAGCGTGAGTCAATTAGTTGATTAGTTGTTTGTTAAACACTAGTCATCTTTGCATATGAGGTGAGACCACAGAGAGCCTTCTTACAGTATTTGAGCTACAGTGAATGGATTAGTTTCTTGCAGCTTTTTAGTCAGTAAATAGAATAATTGGGGCAAATATTCATATGAGTTGAGGCTTTAATCACTTTAAACTTTCTTACAGTGTTGGAGATACAGTAAAGGAGTAAGACACAGTGCAGGATATTTTACTTTAAGCAGGTCTCAAGTGCTTGTTGCTTGCTTGTCTGGCACTCAGTGATTGTTCAGTGGCCATCAGAGTAACTCTGTGACTGTTGAATGGTCTTTAAAGGAACTCTGTGACTGTTGAATGGTCTTTAAAGGAACTCTGTGACTGTTTAATGGTCATAAAAATAACTCAGTGACTGTTGAGCAGTCATCAGTATAACTGTAACTATAACGATATAGCTTTGAATCTTCAGCATCAAAGTTGATTATATGTTATGCCCTTTATGAGCAAAAGCACAGAGAAGACGAATAATTAGTTTGGCACTTTCAAAAAAGGACTTACAAACTAAACTTAAAACTGACATAAGCAGGTAAAATCTGCAAGGCTGGTAGGTTTTACTGATGGATACAGCTGTTAGTCATCAGCAAAGAGGTGAAATTCAACATTTTGACTTGGTATGTTGTGCCCTGGGAATGAACATTTAAAAGCAAAATTAAATTAGCCCCACTGTTGATCCCTGAGGGACTAAAATTTACCATATAGTGGAGGAAACATGGTCACCAGCTTACATAAAGAAATCTTAAGCATAAAAAAATAAAGTATTATTCGCCCCAGTATCGACCCCTGAGTGATTCCATGCTTCAACAGAGAAAGAAGGGCAACATGGTCACCAATGTAACACTGCAAAACCCTCCAGAGTTGTCCCAGTTATAGCAGCACAGCGCTTTAGACTTCCAATCATCTTTTTCTGGTGTGAGCTGCACCAAAATCCAACAAATACACACATATATCAGCTAAATAAGTAGTTACTCTGATAAGCATAGTCTTAATACACAATGTTTCTGTCCAAAACCTAAATAAAAGGTAATACATTGCACACATATTATGCAACATTTTTATACCATTACCAGTTCATATCAAACCTATCTTCTTCTCGCATACTTGTGAAACTGTCATGTCTTTATCTCACTTGTAAATTGTTGGTATATGCTTATTTTCCCACAGCAGTGCTGCATATTTGTTGGTAAACATGTGATGTCTCAGAAACAACGTCAGCGTTAAAACAAATATGTATTAAAATGTGTGTAATATGATTATGTCCTATTTTCCAGACTGTATGATGAACATCCATAAGCGCTGTGTGGCCAACGTGCCGAGCCTGTGTGGGACAGACCACACTGAGAGGAGAGGTCGCATCATGATCACAGCTGAAGTCAAGACTAATGTACTCACTGTTACCAGTAAGTGTTAATATATCTCTCTCACAACCACACATAAAAACACACACATACAATCCTCAGCTGCTGTAACACAGATCCAGTGTGATGATGAGCCAGTAAACAGGGATGTGTCTCCCTCTACTGGTTGAGCTGCTGAGGTGGATGCTGGGAAACAAAATCAGATCCAAAAAGCTCAACAGTGTTCAAACCATTTCCAGGATGGTGCAGGAAAGCTGACTTTATTGACTTGTATTCATCTCAAGTTATGAAATGTTCACCCCTGGACACAAGTAAGACTACTTCATAGACAAATGAATGCAATTAAATTCATGGAAGCTAAAAATAATTACTTTTTAAAAGAGTACTAAATGTACCTTTTTCGGGGCTGACGAGGGATTATCATTCATCAGTCTTTATCTCAAATTAATGAAGGATGTGTCTCATGATGCTCAGTTCAAATTGCTCTTTGGCACAGATGTATTTTGAATCTCAGGGCTTTTTAACACATAGTTTGGTTTATCTGGTCTGAACAGTTATGTTATGAATTGTTGTATTGAAGGGGATGATCACTTTTATGATGTTGTTTTTATTAAGAAAAACATCAAAAAAAGGAAAGTTTTGAGTTTTTGCAAATTTTGCAAATGGATCAAATGTTTTATGAGTATTGTTCATGTTCATGAGTATTGTTATTGTTCATGCACTGAAGTGTTGATATAAAGATTTTGTAAACTCTTAACGGAGGATTCTGATAGTGATTTTTTACTTCTTGAACCAGTGCTGCCAAAAAAGTTGGCACACACTGTTAAGTTATATACAAGTATATGAGAATGCAATTCTGTTGCTTTTTCTTTTTTTTTTTTTTTTTTTTTTTTTTTTTTACTTTTCTTTTTAAGGCTGTAGTAAACCAAAAAAAAGGTGCTTCTCTGAAATTAAACCCACACACTTACCAACCAATTGGTCGCTCAGGTAACAAAAAAACAAAACAAAAAAAAAAACCTTCCCTTTATCTCAAGATCAGCTTAATCTCTGGCAGGTTCCTCATTGCACCCCCTCTGGTAGTTTAAATGATCTTAGAATTAACATAAAAAGAGTTATGAAGCATTATTTTCTCATTATGTTGTACTAAGATAACTAGACTCAGAGACTATTAAACTATTTAGAATTGTATGACCTACAAAATATTCTTAGATCAGTGTTTCCCAAAGTGGGCCGTGGGCCCCCCAGAGGGCGCAGCAAGGCAAGGTTAAGCAACACCAGCTGATGACTTCAGCACTGCAGAAGAGCCACAGTTCATTGATGTCACCTCAGATTCAACCATGTGTGTAGTTCAAATCTAAGACATTGTCTGCATTTTGGACTGGAGTGGAAAAGAAGTACTCCTGCCAGGCAGGACAGCCCCGGTCACACTCCTCCTTTTTGCAACATCCTACCAGTGTGAGATAGGTTTTTCTGCTTTTGCCTCAATCAAGACAACGAAACAAAACAAATCAAAGCTAGACTTTGAAATTAACTGAGTCTCGACCTTTTACCATTATTTAGACTGGAAAGTGGATAGTGAAGGAAATCAGGAGAAAGAGAGATTGAGGGAAAGCGTATTTGAAAGGTGCCAAGGACAGACTTGAACCCTGCTTAGAGGACTAAAACCTCTCTAAATGGGGCGTGACCTAACCACTCAGCACCCATTGGTGTGACTCTTTTTAAAAAGATTTGTTAACTTACTTAACTCCAGCTAAAACCAGGAACATTTAAGTTGGTAGGTTCCATAATGTGTGTTCTACTAACATCGCTGTACAACTGGGAAGTGGAACAGGTGGAAAATAATTCACATGTACCTTGTGTCACCTGCAGATGGCAGCACAGGTTTATATTATATTTGCCATGTGCAATCAAAGTCCATTACAGATGTTCCTCAACTGTAGATATACATCAGATTTTCTTGATATAGGATAAACTTTTGACTGAAATCCAGTTAATCCAAAATGGAAAACAAAATTTACTCTGCCAAAGAATGGTCTGAATTTACATTTAGGGCTTTTCTGCTGTAGAGTAACAAAAATGTCAAAGCCTTTATATTTCACATTACTGGTGTGTTTGAATTTTACAATAGCTGAGTTAAATCACAGTCTACATAAATGTGCTTAAACTTTAGCTCTATTATATCACTCTGATGAGCTGCACTATATGGACAAAAGTATTTGGCCACACTTGTTAATTATTGAATTCTGGTGTTTCAATCATGCCTGTTTCCACAGTTGTACTAAATCAAGCACCTAGCCATGCATTTGCAAACTTTTGTGATACTAAATGGGCCGTTTTGAAGAACTCAGGGACTTCAAGTGTGGTATTGTGATGAATGCCATCTTTGCAATAAGGCAGTTGGTGAAATTTCATCCCTGCTGGATGTTCCACAATCAACAGTAAGTGATATTATTAGAAAGTTGAAGCGTTTAGGAACAGCAGCAACTCAGCCATCCATTGGTGAAGAGTTCTGGACTTCCACTGTCATTAATGTAAGAACAAAAAAATTGGTAGTGGGAGCTTCATAGAATGCTGCCTCACATGACCTGCTCCAATGCCAAGCATGGGATGGAGTGGTGTAAAGAGCACCAATGCAGGACAGTGGAGCAGGGGAAACGTGTTCTGTTCTCTGCTTTGGCAGTCACATGGGTTTGACAGATGCCGAGAGAACGTTACCTGCCTGGCTGCACTGTGCCTGTAACTGTGAAGTTTGTTGGAGGAGGGATAATGGTTTGGGACTGTTTTCAGGGTTTAGCTAGACCCCTTATCTGTAGTGAAGGCCAATCTTAATGCTTCAGCATACCAAGACATTTTGGACGATGCTATGCTTCCAACTTTGTGGCAACAGTTTGGCCCACACAGAGCCCTGACCTCAACCCTATGAAGCACCTTTGGATGAACTGGAATGGAGATTGCAAGCAGGCCTCATCCAACATCAATGCAATGAATGAATGGAAACAAATGTTGTGAAAAGCCTTCCAAGAAGAGTAGAGGCTGTTATAGCTGCAAAAAGGGGGACCAAATCCATATTAAAGTACAAGTTTTTTAATGCAATGTCATTCCAGTCCCTGCTGGTGTGATGTCAGGTGGCCGAATACTTTTGTCCATATAGTGTACATCCCATGCATTGGATATGTGAAAGAGACAGACACCAGAACAGAGCTAGTTTAAACAGGTTCAAGCATGGCACAGATGTGTCATTTGGACTATGAGTGTGTTTTAGGGGGATGATGTGTCTCCTTTAAATTCTACTGTGCAAGATAGAAAGTATTGTTGTCTTTTGTATTGCACAAGCAGAGATAAATTCTCCAGCAAGATTTCACTGTAGGCAAATTTGTAAAAATCCTTAAAAAGTGACACTAAATCTTCTAGCCTTGCCAAATTTTGAAATCTTATTAATTTACCCTTTTGGTTATTACCAGGCTTTATCCCTCTTTTTCATTCTCCCTCTCCTACTCTGTCCTCCTGGTTCCCACGCTTGTGGACTGATAATTAGCCGGGATTTACTTTGGGAAATGATAAGAGAGCGGACTTATCACACAGAAACTGCCACGACAGCAAGAAAAGGCCCAAACTCTGAAGTGCTCGACAGCAGAATAAAATGAAGCTGTACTTTAAAACATCTGAATAAAACTTCAGTCTCAATTTATATTAATGCCATTATCCTGCAAGGAAGGATTTTCTTACACTACTTGTGAATTGCAAATTTACAACACTACTTGTGCTTTATATTCCTTGTTCCCTCCTCTCCTTTCCCCTGTAGCAATAATGCACATAGCAGTAGTGGGTGCGTAGCTTATTTCAGCCTACAGGGGTCAGTGTGGAGCCACCAGCAGCTTCTCTCCTCATTGCAGTGAGATGCAGAGAAAAAAAAAACACCACAGAGATTGAACTGTAGAGCCACATGGAATTATTCAGCAGCTTAACATAACAGGCTGCTGGAAATGGCTGCTAAACCGAGGAATGTATCCCCGCTGTGGACTGCTGGTGAATTTAATTAAAGCAACTGGCATGTGAAAAGTGACATATTATTGATTACTATTAAGTCAGCTCCTTCCCACTTTACCGAGGATCAGAGCTCAGTAGCAGAGCGAGGGCCTGTGGAGACAATCAGGATCTAGCTCGAGGACGGTCCAGAAGGGATTGGGATGTCAGGTTTAAGTCTTGGACGGTGCACCGGTCCTTATAGAGACAGTCCAATGGCTTTTTACTTCCCAGTACTGATACCAGTTTGTAGACATAAGTCAATACCAGTATCTCACTGACACCAGTGGGGTGTTGATACTGGTGGAGAATCTTTTGCTTGCTAAACTCTTTGCTACCACCATGTTTCTGTCACAAGATGATATACCTCAAACTAGGGCTGGGCAATTAATCGCAAAATAATTGCAGTAAGACATTTTTGTTAGATTGATTTGAATTTTGGGGGGATTTTTGCTTAGAAATATTTTCATATTTTTGCGGAAGTTTGAGAAATTAATTTTGACATTTTTAGGAATTTGATTTGAATTTTGGGGGTAAATTTAATTTAAAAAGTTTAAAGTATGTTCTTGAAAATTTGATACATTTATTTGTAAGTTTTTGGGGAATTTGATTTGAATTCCTTGGAAATTTGTTTAGAAAATTGTAGGTATTTTAATGGAATTTTTTTAAAGATTTATTTGTAAATTAGGAGAAATTTCATTCAAATTTCTGAGGGAATCAGCTTTGAAACTTTTAAATTATTTCATGAAAATTTGAGAAATTTATTTGTAAATTTTAAGAAGTTGATTTGATTTTTGGGGGGGGTTGCTCTGATTTTTTTTTTTTTTTTAGTATTTTTATGAAAATTTGAGGAGTGTTTTTGTAGATTTTTGGGAATTAAATTTGACTTTTTTGGGCAAAGAGTCAGGTTTTTAATTTTTAGTTATTGTCTTAGTATATTTGAACATTTATTTGTAGATTTTGGGAGATTGGATATGAATTTCTCGGGGGAATAGCTTTGTGTGTTATAATATAGAATGGTTTATAAGATGAGGAACCTTGAGAACAATCACATGTTAAATTGCAATGGCAATGTTGGGTGAGAAATACCACAATTAGATTATTTTCCCAAAACGTTCAGCTCTACCACAAACCAGTTTGATTGTTGGGACTGTTTTGTTATTAGAGTGGTGACCTTAGGACCTAACTGGTCCATATGTGACACTGTATTTTAGGAAGTATTGAGTGTTGATATCAGAATACCTTTTTGTAATCAAGTATTTACACAGACACTGTATTAAAGATTAATAAATGTTACAACTCCAAGTCCAAAAAAGTTGGAACACTGTGTGAAATGTATATAAAAACAATGCAATGTTTTGCAAATCTCATAAACCTTTATTTTATTCACATTAGAACACGAACAATATATCAGATATTGAAATTGTGACATTTGACCATTTCATGACAAAAAAAAGCTCATTTTGAATTTGATGACAGCAGCACATCTCAGAAATGTTGGGACGGGGAAGCAAAAAGTTGGACAAGTCAGTTATAATGATTGAACAGCTGGAGGAGCATTTTGCAACTAATTAGACTAGGTATAAAAGGAGCATTTTAGAGAGGCACAGACTCTCAGAAATAAAGATGGGCAGATATCTACCAATCTATGAAAAACTGTGTTGAAAGACTGTGGAACAATTTCAGAAAAAAGTTCCTCAATGCAAAATGGAAAACTGTTCTGTGGTCAGATGACTCGAAATCTGAAATTCTTTTAAATCTTTTATCTGATGGTATGGGGTTGTTAGTGCTTATAGTGGGGGCAGCTTACACATCTGGAAAGGCAGTATTGATGGTGAAAGCTAAATTTTATGTAAAAAATTATCTTATTTGATGCATGTTTTTTATCAACATATATGTAACCAAAATAAAAACATTTGTTCATTTATTCATTCATTCAAAATTGTTAAGGGTTTAAATCTTCCACCATCTAAAGTACATATCATACAAAGTTCAGAGAATCTGGAGAAATCTCTGCGCCTAAGGGACAAAGCCAAAGGTCAGTACTGGATGCTCATGATCCTCAGGCATGGCTCTGGTTCTCACTGCATGGGCTCAGGAACACTTCCAGAGATCATTATCTGTCAGAAAAAGACAGAGACAGAAAAAACTGGCAGGCCAAATCCTCATATTTCCATTTTTCACGATTGTAAGCCTTCTTTCATAAGTCAGTGTTATTAGTCACCCTTTACATCTGTCATAGGTTACAAATTTTAAACCTATAAAAGGTATCATTTAGATGCTAACCATGATCATTCAGTGTTTAAATTAATTGAAAAATTCATGTTTTTTTTTTTTTTTAATTCCCTGAAAAGTGGGGATTTTGTAGATAGGAGGTTTTGGCCCAACAGCAGCGAAATGCAAGTTAAAGCTGTATCATGCAAAGAAGAAGCTATTTGTGAACATGATCCAGAAATGCAACTGTTTCTATGAACTAAAGCACATTAAAATGGACTGAGGCTAAATGGAAAACTGTTCTGTGGTCAGATGACTCAAAATTTGAAATTCTTTTTCAAAAGCCTGCATCTCTGATGGTGTGGCGTTGCATTAGTGCCTATGGTGTGGGCAGCTTACACATCTGGAAAGGCAGTATTGATGGTGAAAGGTAAATAGAGGTTTTAGAGCAACTTTTGCCTTTTAGGGAAAACCTTACAAATTTCAGCAAGACAATGCTAAACCACATACCACATCCATCACAAGAGCATGGCTCTGTAGTAGAAGAGTCTGGGTGCTGAACTGGCCTGTCTGCAGGCCAGAACTTTCACCAATAGAAAACATTTGGTGCACCATAAAATGAAAAAAAAGGCAAAAAAAATGCTACTGAAATCCTAAATCAGACAAGAATGGCACAACATTCCTCCCCAAACCTCCAGCAACTGCTTTCCTCACTTCCCAGATGTTTACAGACTGTTGTTAAAAGAAGATACACGATGGTAAACGTGGCCCTGTCCCTATTTTTTCTGTCATGTATTACTGGCTTTAAATTCAAAATGAGCGCTTATTTTTTAGTTTCAGCAACAGTTGTTTATGTTCCATTGTGAATAGAATGTGGGTTTATGAGATTTAAACATCATTGCATTCAGTTTTATTTACAGTTTGAACCGTGCCCCAACTTTTTTGGAATTTTGAGTGTGTGTGAAAACATTATTGATTGGCATAAAATCATGGTCAGATGATGTTATGGTCCATTGGAGTGAGTGGAGTTTATTACTCCCGTAATTTGACTTCAAAACACCTCTTGAGAAGCCATGGGTTGACCTCAATGAGGCTACGTCCATGTTGTATACAGTGTATGGAGGGTCCCTGTACACTCTCACAGCTGACTTATGGCAAATTGAGTGACTAACAGATCATTTCAGTTCATTTGAATGAATCCTCAGGTATTTTACTGTGGCGCCTCCTCACACATGCATAGAAATCTAATATATATTTAAGCTTCACATGACTGCCAAGTCTGCTTCAACAACCCACTGATGATATTCTACTGAAGCTCTAATTTTGCCGTACAAACACGTGTGAGTTAAACACAACATGAGGATCCCACTAAAACTCTGATGAGGTCGTCTCACATGGGAGAAAGTGCTCTGCCAACGCCCACGCTGCTCTGCACATACAGTATTCTGCTGTTACTGCACTCTTATTTCCACCGCCCACCCTGGAGACTCAAATACATGCCTTATCTCTCTCTCTCTCGCTCTCTCTCATAGACTCACACATGCCCTTTGCAATTAGCAAACACTACATGCCAGGAAGATACTCACACATGCATACAATCACATGCAGAAAACACCTGAGCATGCACGAGCAGGCCAATTCGCTCACTCACACACTCACAAAAACACCCGCCCTGGTGTATTTACTGTAAGTGTCCTCTGAGACTATTTGGCATGCTACCCTCTTTATAGCTCCTCTCAAACAGCATTTGATGGTCACTTTAACAGGCATCATCTAATATTTATTGACCTGCTCCGCTGAGGGTTTAATGCTGGTCTGTGCTGTGGTTAACCTCCCGGAGCTTAGCGTAGCACGGCGCTTGAGCAGCATGAAAACCTCATTTCTACGACTTCTTAAAGGTGTTGTCATGCTGCGAGCTCACTGAGAAGCTCTCCTTTCAGTCATGGTTTGAAAGGATGCAGAAGCTTCCCTGCAGCTCTGAGAGCTTTGCATCTCAATTGTTAATTGTACAAACATTTGGGCTTTTATTGTAGAAAAATAAGTGCTTCAGTTCTTATCATGCTAGGCAGAAAAAGGCTGAAAAAGTCCCACTTTGGGTGAACTTGGCTGGCTTTCATTGTACGGACTAGTTGCAGTATAATATGACATTTAATGTAAATGTGACATTTGTAATTTTCATAATTTGTCCTCTAATCACTGCACATGTCTCACTACTATGGCTGGTCACAGCATGATACCTGCTCATGATTCCTTAAATCAAAGCCTTTTTGTATTTCTGTGAAATTATACTACTCTAGCCTTACAAAAGAAAACACCTTGTTCTATCAGATACAAGAAAAAACATGTTAAACATGTAAGAGCCGTAAAGTGCATGCTAACTTGTCATGATCCACCACAAAACCTTGATTTTGCTTATTTTAGCTGATCTGTCATGCAATTTGGGGAAGATTCACCCAAATTTCACGCTACTAAATCAGCCTTTTTTTTTGTTTATATGGTGTCAAATAGCAAAATGTAGGGTTTATTTTTTGCTCTTCATGATGACTTGAATCAACCAACCTGACAGTGGCAGAAACCTACAAAAAGGACCAGATGTATTGGTAGATAGCTATCCAATGGGCAGGGACAATGTGATTACATTGCCTATGTCTGGAAGGTCCAGTCACTGGTTAATCGGTATTCATGGCTACCATTACACCATGAAGACAAAAGAACACTCCAAGCAACTCAGAGAGTTCAGATAAATCCTTCATCAAGAAATGGAAGAAAAATGCCACATGTGTAAATCTGCCTAGATCAGGCTGTCCTATCAAACTGAGTGGCCGTGCAAGGAGACTAGTAAGAGAGGCCACCAAGACACCTGTGACTACTCTGAAGGAGTTACAGGCTTCAGCAGTTAAGATGTGAGAGACTCTGCAGACAACAACTGTTGCCCAGGTTCTTCAAGATTTAAAGCTTTATGGGGGAGTGGTACAGAGAAAGCAACTGTTGAAGAAAACTCAGATTAAATCCAGACTAGAGTTTGCGAGAAGGCATGTGGGAGACTCCACGGTCAAGTGGAAGAAAGTTCTCTGGTCTAATGAGACCAAGAAGGTGCTTTTTGGCCATTGGACAAGATGTTCTAAACACTGCACATCTTCACAAATGCACCGTCCCCATTGTAAAGCACGGTGGTTGCAGCATCATGCTGTGGGGATGCTTTTTGGCAGCTGGCCCTGGAAGGCTTGTATGGGTAGAGGGTAAAATGAATATAGGTAAAACTTTATAAGACTTAAACAGCTCAGTGGACCAGTCAAACGGCATTTGCCCCCTGCTATCAAACAATGACCTTTTTAACTTATCCTTTATTTCCTTTTTAATCTATAACAAGTTCCTTTTTTCCGGGAATAAGTTCATGTTATAATTTTCTATCTACCCATAAAACAGCTCTGTATCCAGTTTTATATACGAGTGGAATTTTAAAATGTGATTAACCACAGAAATTCTCTGATTAGTCATGATAAAAGCAAAAAAAAATATTCACAGCCCTAGTTATAAGCCTCTATATAATGATATGGTTATGCTAAAATCAATAATACTTCCTCACAACCTTCATAATGTTCCATTTATCAACATTTATATTTTCTTTGTTCTGTGCAAATCAAATCAAATCATGACATGAAAACCTATTTTAAAAAATCCAATCAGCAGGTAACTTCATGTCTCTAAATCACTGTTTTTAATAGAAGTTTTAACCCAAACCAGCGAAGCTAAAATGTGGATTTCTGCCTTTTTTCTTAACGGAAAGTCAACCACAAGTGCAGCCACATTGTTAACTTACTGACCCAGTAAGCCAAGACACCGTGAGACTTATTTTCAGACGGATCTTTGTACGGTGGACAGGGTCAGATCAAATTTTTAGTGTTCCTAAAAGCTAATAAATAAAGAATGGCGTCTCTCTAGCGGGCAGGAGCCTGAGCTGCTGTGTGGAGTCGAGAGGCACAGACTTGAACTTCTATGACTCAAAAAAAGCAGTTTGTCTTTTTTGTAGAGAATCTGAAACTAAAAATTCTTTTTGTATTTTAGCAGAATTAAGGAAAAACTGAACCCTCTTTTTTCTTGTGATTTCGTGCAAATTTGAATCAAAGGACGAGCGATTAGGAAAGGTTCTTGTGTCTTATTTGTGTTCACCATTGCTTCCCCAGTGAGCGGTCTGTAGGACACAGCAGCACCAGCTCTGCCTCTGGTAATTGGATGTGACCTCACAACTTGACCAGCAACAATAATTGCCTCCACACACAGGGGATTTTACACCACTAGAATGCAATTACAGCCCAATAAGAGACAGCCACAATAGAAGGATTAGTGTCAAAACTGGCAACCTTCATGGGTCTACATGGTCTTTATAGACAGATCTGGCAATCTCAAGGTGCTAACCCCCAATAAACCTCATGGGGGTTGTTTTTTTAATATGTTTTGTCCTTTCTTTTTAATTTTACTATTGATACAGCCCACTTTGGGTCATAGTTTTGGGGAAAAGAGTCCTTTCTCCCCACCTGCAATGCTGTGATGGTTCAGTTCTAATGCTAACAAGCTTGAGAATTTTGTATTTTTTATCACTGCTGAAATCAAACTGAATATCTCTTTTCCCTCTCTTTGTTCCCCAGTCAAAGAGGGCAAAAATCTGGTTCCTATGGACCCGAATGGTCTGTCAGACCCCTATGTGAAGCTCAAACTGATCCCAGACCCTCGCGGGGAGAGCAAACAGAAGACCAAGACCATCAAGTGCTGCCTAAACCCCGTCTGGAACGAGACCTTTAAATTGTAAGGCCTTAGTAAACTGTGTCTTAGTTCATTTATCTCTCTGTTTTCCCCCCTTCTCTCCATCTTTTCCAGATCTCTCTTTCATCTCTTCCTTCACTCGGTGCAACGTTTTCATCACATTATGCTCGGCTTTCCAAGCATGTGTAACCGCTGGCGCGGAGAAAAAAAGAACACACATCTGGCTCCTTCTACTCATGAAAACTTGCTTTTGGGGTCGTTTCCTGCAGTTGGCTCTAATTACAATCTTAATAAGCCACATCACAGTTTGCATGGAGGGAGATGTAGATTTGCATTTTGAGGCATCTGGGTGCAGATGTTCAGTTTGAAAGGCACTTTCTCTACCTATCCAACAAATCGAAGCATGAGGTGATTGAGGAAGTTGAACAAACAGTATTTAATATTTTTTTGAACATGCAGTACATTAAGGCTGTATCTTTTGTTTATTAAGATGAACATAATTACCAGAGGAATTATACCACTCACCCTTAAGGCAGTCCCTCACTAAAGTCCTACCTGCATGGGATTATCATTACCTATGGACCAATGATAATTATTATTGGAGAGGCTGTCTGTGTTTTTAATCCTTGGTGAATCAGCATCACAGACATTTTGGGTGGCTTGTTTTTGATGCTCTGTGAGGCTTTTTCTGCTTGTTTTATTTGATTTAAAAATGGAGTCTGCCTTGTGCCATCATAGGCTGTTTATACTGTGTTTCCTAAAATTTATTTCAATGTCTGAACAAAAATAACTTTAACTTGCTTACTTACTTTCTTTCAGCTCTAAGTACTCACACCCACATGCTGGGCTCTCCTCTCACAGCACTTTCCCCTCTTGCCTACTTCAACTTCTATTTACAGTGGCCATAAAAAGTCTACACACCCCTGTTAAAATGACACATTTTTGTAATGTGAAGATGCGATTAAGACATCATTACAGAACTTTTGCCACCTTTAATTTAACGTATAACCTATTACATTCAATCAAAAACAGCCACATTTTTAATAGGAATTCTAAAAAAAAAAAAAAAAAAGAAAAAAAAAGAATTAATATGAACTGTCCTAGACTGATGAGTTTTATTTGATACATTATGCAGCTGTTTTGGTGTGGAGTCCATCAGCATAACCTATCTTAACATGGAAAAACAGCCCAGCCTCCTTATACAAGCACTCAAAATCTGACAGATTACGAGGGCAATTTTTAGCAGGATTAAGGTCTGGGCTCTGGTAAGACCATCCTAAAACTTTTATCTTCTTCTTGCAAAGCCTCCCTTTTGCAGATTTGGATGTATGCTTTGAGCTGCAACACATTTCAAACAAGTTGGGGCAGGAGCATACCGACTGCTGTTACTTTTCCTTTTATTCTAACAACACTGTTAGATATGGGGACTGACGACACTAAATATTACCGTTTAAAAGTGGAATTCTGGGGCGCAGGTGGCCGAGTGGTTAAGATGTGCCCCACTCTCGTCCCTGTTTCCGATTCCACTATCA
The DNA here is from genome assembly GCF_018320785.1 of Cheilinus undulatus. Lineage (NCBI taxonomy): Eukaryota > Metazoa > Chordata > Actinopteri > Labriformes > Labridae > Cheilinus > Cheilinus undulatus. The sequence goes on along the minus strand of NC_054885.1, from coordinate 11,375,177 downwards.
TCCTCTATCAAATAAAGGCACAAAAATGCCAAAAATAAAACTTTAAAAAAGTGGAATTCTTTCCCAATCTTGCTTGATGTACATCTAAAGTCGCTCAACAGTGCAGAATTTCTATTATTGTATTTTTTTGCTTCATAATGCTCCATGCATGTTCAATGGAGACATGTCTGAGATGTAAGCATTCCAGTACCCACGCTCTTTAACTGTGAAGCCATGCTGTTGTGACTCATCCTAGTGGCTTTGAGTTCTCTTGCTAAAACAAGCAGGGAAATCCCTGAAAAAGATGTTGTCTGGATAGAAACATACACTATATGGACAGAAGTATTTGGCCACACCTGTTGATAATTTAATGCAGGTGTTTTAATCAGACCTGTTGCCACAGGTGTATCAAAATAAAACACCTAGCCATGCAGTCTCCATTTGCAAATATTTGTGATACAAAATGGGTCGTTCTGAAGAGCTTGGTGACTCCAGGCAGGGTACTGTGATTAATGCCACCTTTGTAATAAGATGGTTCATGATATTCCACAGTCAACTTTGATTGGTATTAGAAAGTGGAAGCATTTAGGAACAACAGCAACTCAGTCATGCACAGTTACAGAGCGAGGTCAATGACTGCAACTGAATGGTGCATAAAAGATGCCAACGCTCTGCTGATTCCATAACTGAAGAGAGTGGAACTTCAACTGGTATTAATGTAAGCACAAAAACTGTCTGTTGGAGCTTCATGGAATGGGTTTCCATGGCTGAGCAGCTGCATACAAGCCTCACATCATCAAGTCTAATGCCAAGCGTCAGATGGGGTAGTCCAAAGCACACTGACACTTGATGGCAAATAGGTTCTGTGGAATGATAAATCCTGCTTCTCTGTTTTGCAGTCAGATTGGGCAACAGTTTGGGGAAGGCCCTTTTCTATTCCAACATGACATTGCCTCAGTGCACAAAGTCTATAAAAACATGGTTTGATGAGTTTGGTGTGGAAGAACTTGACTGGCCCACACAGATCCCTTATCTCAACCCCATGGAGAACCTTTGGGATGAGCTAGAACGGAGATTAGGCTTTGTCATCCAACATCAGTGCCTGACCTCATAAATGCTCTACAGAATGAAAGGGCAGAAATTCCCACAAGAACACCCCAAAATGTTTTGGAAAGTCCTCCAAGAAGTGGGGTCAACTCCATATATGAATTCAGAAACAGTTGCATGCTCCAGCAGTATTAGTTGAAAAAGAAACATTGCATGTTTTTTAGAAGCTGTGATTGCTGTAAACTCAACGATGTAGTAGGGCAACATTTTCAAAAAGTACCACAAATGTGGCAGAATTGCTTCAGAGATCTCACATTTTTATTTTTGGAGATGTCATACAGGTTTATAAGGCATCATTAAACTTGTTTGCTGTCTTTGTTTCTCTTCCAGCCACCTGAAGGAGTACGATAAGGACCGCCGCCTGTCCGTGGAGATTTGGGACTGGGACCTGACCAGCCGTAATGACTTCATGGGATCGCTGTCCTTTGGCATCTCAGAGCTCCAGAAACAAGGAGTGGATGGATGGTGAGATGAGAGGCTGTATGGATGTGTGAATGAAGGAGGGTTTGAAGGATCTGAGGCAGACAAAGAGCACAGGTAGAGGAGGAGGAGGGAGAGTGAAGGTGACCTTGTTAGTAGCAGCACTGTTGGAGAAATACTTTAGTCAGAGCTCCTCTTTTTTATTCTGGTGATACTTAGTGCCAAAGCATCTCTACCTTGTCTCTTTATCTCTTGTTTTTTATCTCCAGCTCCCTCCCTCCTACTCTGTCTCTCTACCGAGCTCAGCCTCTATATCTCTCCATCTTTCTCCTATTTAACTGACGGTGCTGTGTCAGGGTTTTTAATGAGATGCCAGCATTTGAGGTAGAATGGTGGAGGCAGAGAGGTGCCATTAAAAACCTGATAACCATTTAAAGCAGACAGAATCTGTGAAGGTGTGCGCTCTTCATCACTCCTGAAATGTGCAGCTTAAAGTTTCACATCTGCTGACACCAGCATGATGACAGAGTGATGGAAATAAGGATTAAACCAGCTGGGTTTACAAGTCAAAATTCAAAGGGCTTCTTGCTAATACCTTAGATAATCTAAGCAAGCTAGTGTAGTAAACCAAACCATTTTGAGGTTACAGCTCCAGTTTGCATTTAACCACTTCCTAACATAACCACCAACTATGGCATGAATTCCTAGTTAACAATATTATCCAGCTAGCTTAGTGGAACCACTCACAAGCTTTACCTGCTTCATGATTTGGTAGAATAGGCATAGATTACTACTTCAAGATAATGTTTGTGAGCAAGCTAATTTTTTTCTAAGGAGATATTTGTACTAGTTTGATTACTAATGTTAGCTTCTGTCATTTACAGTCTTACTGTCTTTCAGAGCAGTGGTTCCCAACCTGGGGACGCCTTGTCAAAAATTTTGCCCACAGATAAATATATCTGTGATTCGGGATTTGTTTGATCAGTGTTTATAACTGTTAAATTTCATGTCTGTCACTCTGTTCACTGTGCTGCTGCCTTTCTTGGCCAGGACACTCTTGTAAATGAGATTATTGATCTCAGTGAGGTTTTCCTGGTTAAATAACATAAAATTTAAAAAGAAAATATATATATATCGAGAGAGAGGGATAGAGAATTTTTTTTAACAAAAATAAATCATGCTAAAAAATATAATGTATGTAGGTGTATTAGGGCCACCCTGGAAGAAAAAATAAGAGGCTCTTTTCATTTTTGAGCAAAGACAGTAAACATTTTAATTAACCCTTGTATTGTGTTAGAAAGCTGCCCACATCTTTAGTGTTAGCGGGTCAAATCTGACCCGTGATTTAACTCAGCTTGAAAATACTTGAAAAACAATAGTTATCATCCAGTATTGTTTTTCACCTCATAACTAACTTATTATGTATTCATATCCATGTAAAAACTGTTTTAAATGTTTTTTTTTTGGCTAAATAGACCTTTTCTCTTACAATATACCACTCATTTTCAATTTAAAAACTGTTTAATTCACTTATTTTATTTCCTACAGTGAAGATAATGCGTAAGTATATTATCCAAGTCTAAAAGACCAATATTAGAGCATATCTACCCAAAAATTGCTTGTGTTTTTTTTTTTTTTTTTTTTTTTTTTACTTAACATTATTAACAATAGTGACATCCGTGGTGTTGTGGTGAAAAACTGACCCATATAGATTTATTGTTAGGAAAAAGGCAAAAAGCTGTTTCCTTTTTATAAAACTAGCTTTATTAAACTCAGAATAGCAAGTGCTAATTGAAAATCATACCATAAATTGAACATAAAACAACAATATGGTGTCAGGGCAGGTGTGTGTGAAGGTGTGTGTGTGTGTTGCAGGTGTGTGTGTGTCAATATAAAGGTGTGTGTGTCTATATGAAGGTGTGTGTCTATATGAATGTGTGTGTCTATATGAATGTGCGTGTTTATATGAATGTGTGTGTTTATATGAAGGTGTGTGTCTATTTGAAGGTGTGTGTCTTTATGAATGTGTGTGTGTCTATTTGAATGTGTGTGTCTATATGAAGGTGTGTGTCTATATGAATGTGTGTGTCTTTATGAATGTGTGTGTGTCTATTTGAATGTGTGTGTCTATATGAAGGTGTGTGTCTATATGAATTTGTGTGTCTATATGAATGTGTGTGTTTATATGAAGGTGTGTGCCTATTTGAATGTGTGTGTCTATATGAAGGTGTGTGTCTATATGAATATGTGTGTCTATATGAAGGTGTGTGTGTCTGTATGAAGCTGTGTGTGTCTGTATGGGGGTGTGTGTGTGGGTGTGTGTGTGTGTGTTGAGGCAAATTGAGCCATATTTGATCCACAGAGCAACCCACAGCTTCTAAGTGATGCATGCAACAGCCAGTATTCTCTGCTGGGTCATTTTTGCCCCGTAACACCACAAATGTCACTTCTTCTTTTTTTTTTTTTTTTTTTTTTTGAGACCTTCAGAATTTACTAAAGTGATAAAAAATATCTTTTGCTGTGTTAAAATAGCTGTGTCTGAGGATAAGATGAAGCCTCGTTCCAGTACAAAAAAGCAAATGATACTTTTTACATACCTAAACTTGAAAACGGGTCAAATTGACCCGAACACAATATAAGGGTTAAAAAGAGAATATAAAGTTATAAACAAATTCAGAATTTCAGAGTTTAAAAAGTCAAACATTTACAAGAAAGAAACAGGAAAATTCCAAGTCTATAAAGTCTTGAACTTTGACATTAGAAACTCAAGTTTTTAAAATCTTAAAATTAATATGTGGTAAGGCAAAACTTTACAAGAAACCAATCAATAAACTTTGGTAAGAATTTCAACTTCTCAACCTTTTAATCTCAAAAGTTCAAAGTTTTGATTCATGTACATTTACGACTGTTAAAGTAAAAGAAATATATATTGTTATTTCTAGAGTGGTCCCAATACGCTGTTGTAACAATGGATAGTTTATACATAGATCTTTCTCAAGGACAAGTGTATGTAGGCCTGTTATGTTGGGATTTTTTCAACAAAAGCTATTAAAATTGATGTGTACTTTTTCCAAGTGGGTCCTGGGGTGGCTTAGCTTTTCTTAGATATGACTTTTTAAAGAAAAAAGGTTGGGAACTATTGGAAACAGGGGTTTGTATATCAAAATATAGCTAAAAATAAGGTCAATATTCCAGCCCTGAGGCTTGTATTAGCCAGCAAAGCTGTTTTGAATTTTTCTCCTACTGAAATTATTATGTACATGCACGTTATGGTTATAGGTGTATCACTGAAACTGTTTGAGAAAAGTGTTGTTTAACAGTGCTGAACACATTATCTTTACATCTGAAATCATAAAATGAAAAGGTCTTGTCACAACCACCTGAATTCACATTTTTGAGATCTGCGTCACTAAGCAAAGACATTTACTGTGAATACAGTGGTGAGCCTTTGAGATATAGCTTGTGGCATCACTTGTAATGAGGCTGATATGAGCAATTATATTTTATTGATTTTGTTTAATGATTAAAAAGCATGCTAAGGTTTTAGTCCGTCTCTTTCAGGCTTTGCTACATCACCATGAAGAAGAGAGAATTACTAAATAATCATCCAATTATTCTTTAAGACTGTAAAATTGTGTCTCAACTGTTTGCAGCTTTAGCTAATTGCACTGTTTTTAAGGCTTAAATTGTATATTAGAATTGATTTGACTGTAAATACTCTCTCTCTCTGCAGGTTTAAGCTGCTCTCCCAGGAAGAAGGCGAGTACTTCAACGTTCCCGTGGCTCCGGAGGGGGAGGAGGGCAACGAGGAGCTACGGCAGAAGTTTGAGGTGTGTGTGCTATCGTACCTTTTTTTTGTCTTTTTGTACTTTTGAATCACAGGCGAGTGTGTCCCTGGGTGTGTGTGAGTCGCTGGCATGGTGAATACTTGTGAATGTGTGTGTGTATACTGTGTCTGCATCTGTGTGTGTCTGAGTGAGAGCCTCTCTGGGAGAGCTGTTAGCAGTTGGCAGGCACACTTAGAGTACCATCCGGTCTGGCACACTGCAGGTCCAGACGTGTGTGTGTGTGTGTATTCATGTGTGTGTGTTTGCGGCTGACCAGTAGGACCACTGATTAACACATTTGGCAGTGTGGAGGATAACCCCACTTCTGTTTTTTGCTTCTCTTTTCCGCTTCTCCTTCTGTCCCGCTGACACCTGGCCAAAAATCATGAATCGTTCTGAAGTAGTTTTGGGTCCATTTTTTCCCCCACCTGTGCCTTTTGTCCAGGTCCAGGCTGATAGTTAGCTTAGCAGAAAGAGACTGTTTCCACCATCATGGGATAGTTTTATCAAGAAAGTTGCAAGAATAGGACTTTAACAGTTAAAATTTCTAAACAGTGAAGGGAGGTCAAACTTTCTAACTGATTTAGAGTGGAAAAAAATTCCACACAAGTTTAAAACAAACCCTTTTTTATTTTTATCTTTTTGTTCCATTTAGATATTTCAGACCAGGGGTGTCAAACTCAGTCACAGCAGGGGCCGAAATCTGAATTTAGGTCTAACCTGAGGGCCCAACAGGGTCAACATTTAACCATAAACTGTCAACCTTTTTTCCAGGTAATACATTAAGGGGGAGAAAAACTGATGATAAATGATTTTGGGATTAAAAAAAAAATCAAAATGATAACTTTGAAGGCTCAGAATCTGAGATAAAAAGTCAAAATATTAGTTAAAAAGGTCAGAACACAAACTCAAAAGTCAAAGTAATGTTTTCAAAAGGCAAATATATGAGATAGAAAGTAAAAATCATGAGTTTAATGATCAAAATATGAGATAAAATACAAAATCATGAATTTAAAAGGGCTAAATACGGGATTAAAAATCAAAGTTAGGGTTAAAAAGGTCACAATATGGGTTAAAAACAAAACTTTGAGTGTAAAAGGTCGAGATATAACTTAAAATTTAAGATTGTGAAAATAAAAGGTCAAAATATGGGATGAAATTCTAAATTGTGTGTTAAAATGTAAAAATATGGGATCAAAAGTTAAAGTTAGGGGTTTAAAAGGGCAAAATATGAGATTCAATATGAAATCATGATCTTGAAATTTAAAATTGGAATCTAAAAGTTCACAGTATGAGATAAAAAGTCAAAATGGTAAGTTTAAGTCAGAATCTTGCGATGCAAATTGAAAAAATTAAATAAAAACAAATACATTTCTCTCCCTCATTCCTTACTTTCTTTCTTATTTTTACTCTTTGCTTTTTTACATCTTTATGACTTAACAAAGGATATTTTAAATCATTAAGTCTAAATTTGCATTTAGACCAAAAATGGTTCAACCCTTTTTTTTCCATGAGAAAGACTAAAACTAGCCAAAAATAGGTCTTTGATGACTGAACTTAGAAAAACTAAGTCAAGTTTTTGTCAAGATGACTGAAACTGGACTAAAATGTAATTTTTGTTTTCAGTAGACATTCAAAATCCATGATATTTCTCCACTGTGGGTAAATCTGTCAAAATACAATGTGTCTAGAGACTAAAATGTGAGCACTTGTCATGGTTTGACTAAAACTACAAAGGGAAGAAATGACTAAAGCGTGACTAAAAGACATTAAATCTAAAGGCTAAGAGTGAAAATTAAAAAAGCTGGCAAAAGTAACACTGCTGTTAGCATGTTTAATTCTACTGTAAAGTTAGCCATTTCAAAATGGGGCCTCAAGGGAATTGCTTCCTTTTTGAGCAAGCTCCTAGTGGCCACTCAAGGAACTGCAGTTATGGCAAAACTAATATCTAGTGCCATTTGCATCAATGCATTAATAGCGATGAAATTAAATTGAATTATTGGTGCACTGATTGATTTTAACCACATGAATTGCATGCTTTTTTGTCCCTTTCTGCATACTATGGTTAAACTTCTTAGAACATCGTTGTCGTATACAACAAGAAGAGACGCACACTATTAAAAGTGAAATAACTTTTGAACCACAAATCCTAGCCACTTGTTTTTTTCCTCTTTGAAGCTTGACATTGTGCCTTTCCAGTGATGCTATCCACACATTCAAATCACTTGAGAAAGCTTTTCTAGCAAGCCTGGAACTCAGATCATTTTCAAGGGTATTTAAAGATTAAATCAACTCCAGTAAATCCAGTGTTTAACATTTTTTTTGTCCATTTTTAAATCCCTCTTCAATCGTTCCTGCCATTAGCATTGAATGCTAACTACCATGTCGTGTCTCACAATGCTTTGTGAAGGGCTGACAACCAATGGCAGGCTGTTCTGTTGTCGTGTCATGCTTTTTAAACTGCACAGCTCATGAATAGCCTGTGATGTGGCCCTCTGGTACACTGGAGACAGGAACTGCTTTTGTTGTAACTATGGCTGTATCTTGAAGATTTTTTTTTTTCAAATAATGGTTATTTTTTAACTTTTTGGTCTGCAAGAGATGGGAGAACAAGTCTCTGCAAAATAATTTAAAAAAAAAAGCATGTTTGTATCAGTACCAAAGTTGGGCAGTTTAATATGGGGCCTAATGGGCATTGACCCACTTTAGGAACCAACCTCAAGTGGCCACTGCAGGAACTGCAGTTTTTAGCACTTCTCAGTTTCACTCCTGCAGATTGCCACTTTTTTGACCACATCAGGAGCTTGTAATCAGGGTGTACTTTAAAAGCTTTGTGCTGGAATAACCTTGTTTTCATTGTTAACACTGAGTTAATTTAAAAGCCTGAATGTGGCTATAAGGCGAGTTATTGTGCTTCTCCCGCCTCCATTCTCCCCTCGCCGTCTCCATTTGCTTCTTTTTCTCTCCTTCACTTATCTGTTTTGTCCTCCGTCACCTTCACTGCCCCCCTGTGTGTTTCTCTCTTTATCTGTTTTCCTCTCCCTCCTCCTCTTCCTCAAGGTCACGGTCCTCAGACGTTCACTGAGACTCAATCTCAGGGGGGATGCTATTGAGCACACACTCACATACATAGACAAAAGCATGTAGGCAACTTCCAGACTGAGGCTCTCAGAGAGACAGAAGACGGAGAAAGAGAGACAGACAGAGTGATTTCTCTTCGGTAACATGACCTGCATGCCTCCATTCAACTCATTTAGAGTCACACAAACACTCCCACACATTCAGAGGAATGAATAATGCACATGCAATCACACTTCGACTTATTCAGAGTTATTGGGGAGATATTAGCTACGGAAAGTCGACATGTCCGCTGATTTCATCCTCACTCTCAACACAGCTCAGAGAATGTGTCAATGAAAGGCAGAGATTAATGATGGAGAATTTTTGAATACTGTAGTTTTTATAAATATCAATCAGCATCTAAAGCAGTCCACATGAGTTCTCTTGTTTTTTTATTTTAGGGAGGTGGATCTGATTTCCTTTTCTTTTATCTACATTTTTATTAATTATTTATTGATATATACTTATTGATTTATTTATTAAATGTTTTAATTCCTTTTTTATGGATAAGTTAATATTTTGTGGTTCAAAAAGGGAGGAATAGAGCATTTTAGATCGTCTAAGCGTCTTAAAGTCTACATATAGAAGAGACAAAATGCCAGGCTTCCTTTACAAATATTCTCACATGATGTTTATGAAATCTTAATCACCAACACCTGCCCAGGTGTCTCACTTTGATGCTTAGGGCAAATATTAAACATTTTAAGCCATTTATAATATATTTAATATGAACTTTAGTGAGACCTATGTCCAATCAACATGATCAATAATCTTAAAACCTGTTCTGATAAATGATTTAAAAATGCCTGCCAGTGGATTATCAATTGCCAGAAATATTTAATGCATTAAAGGTGTGATATCAAAATAAAATGTGACATTTTATGGCAATTTTTCTTTTCATTTTTGGGTTTGGGTAGAAAGATAAATAAACATCTTAGTTCCAAAAAATTTGAATTTTCTGGCCATTATTTGAGGTTTCAGGCTTTAAATGGTTAAACTTTGTTTTCAGGTACATGAATCTTTGGCCTTCTGTACCTCTAACTTCATTGGCTTTATGAAATCCTGTTAACAAGTGAAACAAAATACTTTTTCCCTCTGAAAGCAGGAATTAAAGCCAGTTACACAGTTAAACCAGATTAGAAAAAATACTTTGACAGAGCTCAATATGTCTGCTAGTACAGGAGAACAAAGAGTTAAAATGATATATGAAACTGCTTTTTTGACATAGTATTTACTTCTCTCATAATTTCTCTTATTATTTAGTCTACAAGTCATTCAGACAACCTTGTCTCTGTAAATGTCATTCTTTGCTTTAATTCACAGATCGATCTCCTACTCAGACAAATTTTGTGTGTTTAATATCATGTAATTGGGCTTAATTGTATTAATTATGTCATGAAATCTTTCAGTCTAAACAACATGTTTCAGTTGTAAGTCGAGGAATTTAACAAGACAGAGAAACATGTTCAATATTCAGGTCAGTTTTTGCCACTTGCTCGTGTTACAATCTTTGCTAAATCTTAGCCCTGCTGACTCGGTTATGAAATAAAGATTCTTACTATGAGATTAAAAAGTGATAATGAGGTCAAAAGTCAAAAATATGAGATAAAGGGGTAAAATAAAATATGATAGTCATAATTTCTATCTCATAATTTTGACTTTCTGTTTTATAATTTCCATGGCCTTTGTCATAAATATGACTAACGTTCTCATTATTTCAATGTCCAAGTTTTTGTTTGATGTCAATAGGCCAAGTAAAACAGGAAATAAGATCAATTTAATTTGATATAAAAATTAATGTTACACATAGGGGGTAGCGGACCATGAGGTACAGGACTGGTGCTGGTATTAATTTCAGCATATTGTAATTTCTTTTTAAAAATGACAATGTATTGTTTTAAATAACAGATTTTAAAAATCCATTTTTGTGGGGTGTTGGGGTTTTTGAGGCCCTATATGTAATTCAAAATTAACTCAATTAAACAAATCAAATTAAATTAAAATATATAGATTTCATTTTATAAAGTTGCGGTAAAAATACGATTATACCAAACATGAGCATGGTATACATTTTCTGAGGAGTTTATTTTGTCAAAAGAAAATTTTGGAAATGCCAAAATAGTCAGTGGACCTCTAAGGTTAAAAAATGACTTTTGTATGATTTTAAGTGGCAGAAATGGGCTGCCACAATGTCAGTGGGAGACTTGCAAGTATGGAGATGCTAAGCAAGAGTATGCAGGCTGAGCCACAGAGCCTCAGTAAACTGATTTCTAATGTTAAAGTTTGTGCATCAACTGATCTGTGCTACATTTTTACAGAGCCAGGACTCCCAGTTGATGCACTCCAACCTTTGATGTAAAGATTGGTTATCAATTCCGATCAGTTTATCTTTACTCCACCAGTAGTAATTGATGAAGATATGTTATTTTGGCCTGTACTGTCCATGGAGACGTGATTATTTTTGGTGCACAGCAGTGAAAAGCACCTCGTCTGTGTTCAGGTTAGGCCTGCTCTTTTCAAGAACCATCCGATTTTGGATCTGTTGTTTGGCCTTTTTCTGCTGCTTACTCTGTGCCCAAAGATTCAGACACAGAGAGCAGCGTTAATCCATGAAGGCGCAGAGTGTTGACTCCAGCATGCTCGGCTGCTCCCAAATACCTCCACTGCTCCTCTGTGTGTGTTAGAACAGATGGAGATGGATAGAGCCTTTTATCCATTGATGAGCAGAGAACTGTATAGATTGCACCACTCACACTCAAACAAACGCTTGTGCATGGAGCAGCAGCAGAAGAGCACTTGAAAGCTTTACTCTGACAATTTTCAGGACCGAGGAGAAATTACTGCACAGGACAGAAGAAGAAGAAGTGCAGAGTGCCTCGATGTGGATCAGCAATTTGAAGATAAGATAGGATAAGATGTTCTCTTCTTGTACCTCTGGCTCTGAGAGCCAAGGCGTTTTGTTCATGATTTAAGACCTTCTTTAAATAAAGGATGGCTTAACAAAGTGGAGATAGGATTATAATTAGATTAGATTTTTAGATTCTAATAGTTTTAAATGACAAGGTCAATGCAGAGAGGATTCACCTGAGAGAAAAGTTGGGAGTGAATAATAGAGACGGGAAAGTGGTGACAGATATGAATAAATGGTGAGGAAGAGACAAAGGGCACATTTATAAAGATGAAGTAGAGATGAATTTTCGAGAAAAGAGAGAAGTAAAACTTTCAGACGTGAGTGGTTGAAGGACAGAAACAAGAGGAAGCGGTGACAGACGTGATTGAATAGAGTGGCAGACTCGCAGGGAGGCCATTTTTTGTTATGGAAAGTGTGAAGTGGAGTTTAAAGTGCCTGCAGAGAATAAATGAAATAAAGTGAAGCAAAAGGCTGGAAACTTTTTCCTTTTAACATATTAATCACTCAGATTCCTGTCTCTTGAATAAAATGTTTCTCAGTGACGTTAAAACGCATCAAATTCAGACGGCCTTTGTATATTTTTATTCGGCTAACAGTCGTTTAATGTGACATGATTTTCTACACAATTGTGGCTTGTTTATTTCTAGTGTTTGATTCATTTAAATTTCACTGACTTGAGGGTAGGATATGCAGAATTTTCACACTGAAATGTCTCAATAAATAAACATACATATATTTTAGTTGAGTACTTTCATTACCTCTGATATTATCAACAGTTTCCAAAGCCAGAGGCACATGACCTATCTTATTGGTGTTTTGTGCTGTGTGCTTGTAACAGACCATGATTCTTCTCTACCATCAGGTGTGCGTTCTGTTGCTTAAGCCTCCACCCATAACGCATTACTCCATCCTTGCCTCCAACTTCCATAATGATATGGCCCAACTAGACATTTCCAAGTCAAGTAGTTACATGGAATGAAAATTGTAATCCAGTATTAACATAGGACCAATACCAACAAATCTGATATATACTGCACCAAATTACAAGACAGATTTCGGTGCTTCATTTCGGTACTTCACCACCCAACGCCATACCTGTGACTCCAAAGGAAAGGCAAAATACATTGTGTGAAGAAGTTACACCTGTTTCCTTCACTCATTTGCTCTTCTTACAATACCGAGCCAGCTGCCACCAATTTGCACACTTTTTTTCTCTTAAAAGTAGCAATTCAGGCACCCTTTAGGCATTGACACCTTTAAAAAGAATCAATTTAGCACCAGTATTGGAAAAACCCGAACAATACCCAACTCTAGGTAGATGCTGCTGAGCTCAACCCAAATCCGCTGCCTACTTGTTGTTTCCTACTGAGGAATCATTTTAATAAAAACTTCACAAGGATTATCTATAGCACTGATTCCCAACCTGGGGTCCGGGACCCTCAAGGGGGCACCAAACATCTCAGGGGTGGCTATGAGGCTTTGAATGCTCGGAGGCTGCCAAAATCAGATTAAAGCCACAATAAAACTGTTATTTAGTTGTTTTTAAAAAGGTCTTTTGGTAATAAAAGCATGCACTGGTCTTTTTTGGTGGTGTCAATGAAACAACTGAAATCTATTTTGATTTTTGACAGCAATGTGTCACTTTTTGTTTTTGTGTAGGTCTGGGGGGGGGCTCAGCTTTTCTTAGGTACATGTAGAGCAAGGAAAAGGAAATTGGTTGGGAAACACAGATTAATAGAGATGCCAAAACTGATTTGCAAGTATTTATACATTCATTTTAGCCTATACTAATATTGATATTTAAATATATTTTTCAGACCAAACTTTGTATCTTGAAGCACAGTTTGAATTTTATTGAATGAGGATGAACAACGAAAAGACTTCAGCTGACATACAGAGCTGTCTCCTGGTCCAGCCTAAAACTCCGCATTCATATTCATACATACAGCCAGTAAAGGCCAATATTTACAGCTAATATATTGGTCGTAAATATTTTACATATTTACAAATAATATATTATAATAATTGTATATATTTACATATTTTAATGTCTGCCAATAGCAATATCATGCTGATGATATTATGCATCCCTAAATATTTGCCTAACAATAAACCATGGAATAATTTGACATATTGAGGAAGAAAAGCTGTTAAAAGTGGCCATACCTCTCTGTTATGCACCATTATTGTTCCCAAAATGCTTTGCAGGTAGCTCAGGATGTAACCCAAAAAGGCCACTTTGAACAGCTTTTTTATTTCAAATTCATCCATCATACAAAAATGGTGGCTTCTTGTTTTGTATACTCCGTATAGAGTCCAGTTTTCATTCCTAAATTCATTGCAGGAAGTCAGCCAGGGAAGTTGTTTTTTATACATATATATATATATATATATATATAGCCCCTCTTATTGTGGATTTTATATTCTGTGTTGTTGCGAAATTTCCTGGACATTTTTTGTCACATTATTAATATCATTCACATTTTTCTGTCATTTTTCTTAAACAGAGGGCAAAGATCGGTCCAGGCAAGAACACAGAAGGAAAGTCAGCCAACGCTGCATCCCGCTTCGACTCCAATGGAAACCAAGATCGCATGAAGCTGTCGGACTTTAACTTCTTGATGGTGCTGGGCAAGGGGAGCTTCGGCAAGGTGAGGCCATGTTGACTTTTGCATGTGTTCAGTTTCATTCACAAAACCTTTATTTACAGAAGCCATGCTTCCCTTTTCTACAGCTATGCTAAAGTACATACAAATGAGTTTGAGAAAACTGAGATAGAGCTTAGACAAATAGAGCAGTATCATCTGCATATTGCAGTTAGTTTCTGATTTTTTATTTTTTTTTTTGTAAAAAAAATGAAGGGACCCAGAGCTGACCCTTGAGGTTCACCTCTGTTTAAGTGGTAAAAATACCCTTTTTAGCAGCTTTGACACACAGAAATCTTTGGGAATGTAATGAAAACATTTACAAGCAGTTGAGTTGAGCACATGATTGCAGAGTCTCTGAATAAGCAGAGCATGAAAGACTCAGTCAAAGCAATTGACAGGTTAATGCAAGCAGGAGAAGACTGGTTTTACAGCGTAACTAGAGCAACAATTTTTAACAATTAATATGACAACTTATATGACTACATATTTTGTTCTAAAATCAGACTATTTAGAGCTGAATATATAAATATTTAAAATGAAAAAAATTGTAATACTATCAGTCATTTCAGGAATTTTTCAAGAAGGGAAAGAATATTATCTTCGTGTACAATTATAAGGATTACCTGAGTGGTACAAGGCACAGGTGCACATTTTAGCATACAGCATGCTGTATCTGAAAAAGAGCAGTTATTGCTGTTACCATCTGGAGCATTAAAATTTATATCCACCTGCTGGCAGATGCATCATGAACCATTCTTGGGTGAAACCAGAATATTTTTTCTGTCAATTAATTTCTTCAGTAGTCAAAGCATGAAGATGTAACATTGCAATGCAAAAAACAGCAAGTATAACATGAACTTTTCAACTTTTATAACAACATGCATCACAACAGAAATCAGGTACATCAAGCATGAGCACAAATACATATAAAAAGACATAGATCCAAAATACACCTACAGGGACATAAAAATTAATTTAAAAGAAATAAAAAACTGTGGGAGGCTGGACACTAGGATTTGGAGGGACCTCAGACCAAATGCCTAGTGCTTGGATGCAAAATTTTGTTCAAAGTAAGTGAGGGAAGGCTTCCAAACTTTTAGAAATACCTGTGTTGAGCCCTTAGGGAGTATCTAAGTTTCTCAAGTTAGAGATGTGATATCACACTCTACACCCATTTCCTGTGCGATGGTGATCTGGTAGATTTCCAGTTAATCAAGACTAAACGATGCACTAATAATGACAGAAAAGCTAAGGCATTGCACTGTGCACCTGTAAGTGCAAGCCCTCCAGGAACTACTTCAAATAATGCAATGACTGGGTCTGGATGTATCTCCTTATTACAAACAGTAGAGAACGTTTCAGACATGGCCAACCAAAATGAAACCAGCTTTGGACAGCTCCAAAAAGAGTGGTTAAGCGGGCTTCATCCTGATGGCATCAGGAGCAGGTCTTATCTAATCCTGGGAACATCTTTGCTAGTCTGCTCCTCCAAAAATGAAGTCTATGTATTACCTTGAATTGTAATAAACTGTGTCTAATGCATATTGATGAAGAGTGAATTTTTGAAATGGCAGACTGCCATGTTTCATCCAAAATTTCAGTCCCAAAATCCTCTGCCCTCTGTTCCTAAGGGTTAGTCAAAGAAGGAGCAGTCATTTATTGAATAAAACTGTATACTTTAGATATCAGAGTGTGACATAATTAACAATATGTCCAAGACGAACCAGGACCACCATTCAACGAGACTAGCATGTCAGGATCTTTTTTATATCGGGGTCCAGTTTGACACACTGACCCGACGTCAACAACGTAAATCCTCATGTCTACTAACAGGAGAGCATTTGCTCCTTATCTCTGCATCATCATTTATAAGAAGCTCTTTTTCTACCTTCAGAGAACTAATGTGTAGATTTTATTTTATTCTATTTCCCTTATCACATTATCACATGCATACCTTAGGTTCTATCTGAAGGAGAGCCCGTCCATATTGTCCTCTTGATACATCCACACTTGAAATCCATAATCCAGCAGCCCATAATTGTTTCTTATTTTTCTTTTTTTTTAACAAGCAAAAGACCACTGCAATCCCATAGAGCACTTCCCCCCACAAGAGTCAGGATCACTTTTGTAGTATGGCCAGGCTGTTGGCCAAGACGGGCAAAGATTGTGGTCGCATAGGCTGACATGGTGCCATCATGAATGACCAAAAATATTGTGTATTCTGAGTAGGGTTGGTTAATTAATCGAAAATTAGATTAAATTGCATTCTGGCCTGCTGCAATTACCAAATCGCAGAAGGTCCAATACTTCTTTAACCTGAAATTTATGTAAAAATGCCAGTTAAAAACTTTTTCTGCAGCAGAGATGTCATGCATTACAAATTATTCAATTATTCAAGTGCCATTTTTTTATGAATAGTCTATAAAAAAATCCTACTTTCTTCATTTTTGTCCTTTCTTCTTATTAACAGTTCATATCCATTTTTGCAATAAGAGTCAAAATTGTCACAATTGGATATTTTTTCGAAACTGTTCAGCTCTTTTTTAATCTAATATTGTGTTGGTGAAAGAATGATTTATTGCTTGTGGGTTTTTTTTTTTTTTTTTTTTAAGATTTATTTTTGGCATTTTTGTGCCTTTTTTTGATAGATGAGGACAGTGGATAGAGTCAGAAATGGGGACGAGAGTGGGGGAGAGACAGGCGGTAAAGGGCCTCAGTCCGGATTCGAACCCTGGTCGTCGGCATAGCTGGGGCGCACCTTAACCACTAGGCCGCCTGCGCCCCTTATTGCTTGTGTTTGTTGGAAAATACATAAATTGAGGAACTTAAGGAATAATCACTAATCAAATCGCAATCACAATACTGATGGAAAAAAATCGCAATTACATTATTTTCCCAAATCGTTCAGCCCTAATTCTGAGCTGGCCTTAAATGTAAAAGCAAACTGGAGCTGTAGCCCGAGGTAGTGACATGCAGCTGCATAGACACAAAATTCAACTACCTTTGAGGCATGAACTGATACTAATTTTAATTATTTGTTTTTTGACTTGTAATTCTTGTTTGGTTGATGACATTCAACCTTTGTGGTACTTTTTGATGCACTTATTTATAGAAACAGCCAATATAAAAACTGAAGAGCTGACATGCTCTGTTGTTTCTCTATAGTCACATATGTTTTAGTTGTTTTTTGAAGGTGGGAATCAGCTGCTGACCTCCGTTAATATAGAGATAAATTGCCCATAGTTACTATGAAGCATGCATTTTTTAGTTAAGTGTATCGACAGCACTCCAGGAATCTGGAAACAAGCATCATGTGTATGGAAAGGTACTGTTAGATCTGCACTGTAATTGTGTGCCATGATTAATCTCTTTTGGAGCATTAGTGCGCTCTTTATCTCACACAGAGTGCAAAGGCAAAGATGGACAGAAAGAGAAGATAGAGACGGAGGGAGTTAAAGGGGACAGAGGGCAGGTAGACAGAGATGGATGAAAGGGAAGAGGCAAAGACTGTGACGTGACAGGCGGAGAGAGTGATGAAAGGAGAGAGAGACAGATGTGAGAGCACGGCGGCAAGGTTGACATGAATGAATTGAGAGAGAGGTAAAAACGTCAGACTGAATGAGGAGAGGGAGTGTGGAAAAGAGGAGGTGGCGGGGGGGCGCGGACGGCGGTGACATGAATGAATGAAAATCAAGGCGTGAGACGGAAAGAATGGGAAGAGAGAAAGAGAGGCGGACGAGATAGAAAATTGGGTAAACAGCGGGTAAGCAGCAGGGGAAGAGAGAGAGACCATTGTCTGTGTACCAGACCTGTATGCCGGCTGCCTGTTTCCATGGTAACAGGCATTTAAAGCTACACCGATGCGTCAATGTGGAGAGCCTGAGTCGATGGGCGATCATTACTGGAATACTGGACACACACATACACACACACATCACTTAAACATGCACAGACTCCTTATTTAGGCCTCTACCATGCATGTGCCCACCAGGACATTTTTAATGACAATTTGGAGAGAAACAATGCAAACCCAGTTACTTTATACACAAATAAACAAAAAGCAGGTGTTCAAGATATATGTGCATGTCTTATAAAGGTTTAAATGCCTTTTAAGTGTTTGCATGGAGGGCTGGTGCATCCAGAGCTGCCTGCAATGTGAGAGAACATCTGCATCATAATACAGCTGCTAGCATCCCAGTGGAAATGCTTACAGTGTGATGCTAGCACACTTGTTTCTCATGGGAAGACTCATCCAGTCACGGGGTTCAGCCTGATCTCTAATGTCATAATCTCTATGTGCACACACAATCACTGGGTGCAAGCTTTGAAAGCAGAAAACACTCAGAATAACACACATGTGGTGAGTTTGCATTCAGGGTTTGTTGTCAAGTACAACACTGTTTCCAAAAAAGTTAAAATGTCCATAAAAACAGAATGCAATGATTGTCAAATCTCATAAACCCATATTTTCTTCACAATAGAACATACACAACATATCAGATGTTGAAGCTGAGACATTTTTAACATTTCATGAAAAATATTAGCTCATTTTGAATTTAATGCAATACAGGGACCTTATACACACCAACTCAATGGGATGTCATTTGTCTGGGAACAACTTCCACAAACAAGTGTTGAATAGACGTAAAGTTTACATTAAAAAAACAATCAAAGCCTGTTTGTATTTATTAATTAAACCTTTTAACATTTTCATTAACTAACAACGTGAATGCTAGGACAGACACTGCATGGATTAATCACACTATGTAGACTGTTGTGTATGATATGTGTCAGTGGAGAATATCACAACAATCCATTTTATTACAATATAGCTCAGTATCGTGCCGTGCAATGTTGTGCAGCGGAGTGTGCTTTCATTAGTTCTCCCTGGGTAAATAAATTCACTGTGCAAGGTCAGCAGAGGAAACACAGTGGCATCATTTACGACATATGACAGTTCATATCCTGAGGACTGAGTCTCTGTCAAACGACCCTGAACAACTTTCTTAGATAAAAGGCCGTCGCCAATAGTGTCAAATGCTTCAATTCAGATTTATTTATCAGCCGCACAGTGGCCAGAATGACCTTCAGTGAACTGACTGACATGCATCAGTGAAAATGTAAAACATCAGTTTCACTAAATGCAGCAGAATTGGCAGTTCTTGATGATGACAAAATGACTCCAAATTCTGTTGCCCTCCGTCCTGCTCGTGTTTTTTCTGCAGAGGCGTTTGATTTCGGATGAAACCCTGTGGTTTTGTGTCCTCCCTCTCTTGTGTCGGGCTTGTCCTTGTCTTCGTGGTTGCATAAAATGAGCTTTGGGCCAGATGGTGCCCTTTCTCTCTGTTTCGACTTTATAGACTTTGTATTTACTTAGAGTCACACTGGCACCATATGGGATGAGCTCTGGCACAAACACACACTTTGTCCCACACTTGAAGCTGCTTTTAACTAATCCGACTACAGCTGAAATTTAAACTTTAATGCTGAAGGTCTGAATGTATGTTCCTGACCTGTGACTGTCCTCCATGCAGACACAGTTATGGTGTTTCCATCAAAGGGGCTTGCTTCTAGTGATGGGAATCTGGCTCTCAAGAGATCTGGAATATATGGCTTAGCTTAATACTAAGGGCCAGTTGAAGTGTCACTTCATTTGGTTCACTGTTGGCTTTTTATGTTTATTGAAAAGCATGTTTATGTCAAAAGGGGGAATTAAGCTGTCACAGAGGTGCTGCAAGCTACATCTCCATAACAAACATGGTACGTTTTGTGCTTGGCCACATGACCACTGTTGTATGAAAATTAAAATACTTCAGAGCTTCACCCTGTACAATAAGGTCCATAGCTTTCAGTCACAACTTACGTAGAGACCAGAAAGGAAAAAATACACACGCCCAAGCCTTCCAGGGCTGGCTGCCGAGAAGCATCCCCTCAGCATGGTGCTGCCACCATCATGTTTTACAGCTGGGATGGTGTATTTGTAGTGATGTGCAGTATTTGGTGTCAGACAAACACCACCTTGGTCTCATCAGACCAAAGAATTTTATTCCACTTGACCATGGAGTCTCCCACATGCCTTTTGGCGATCTTTAGTTGAGATTTAATATAGGTTTTTATCAGTGTCCTCCTCTCTGCCACTCTCCTGTAAAGCTTTGACTGGTGAAGAACCCGGGCAACAGTTGTAATCAGAGTCTGTCCCATCTCAGCTGCTGAAGCTTGTAACTCCTTTGGAGTAGTCATAGGTGTCTTTTTGGTCTCTCACTCTCACTTGTCTCCATGTCGCACCATTACTTAGTTTGTGAGGACAGTCTGATCTAGGCAGATTTACACATGTACCATATTCCTTCCTTTTCTTGATGATGAATTTAACTGAACTCTGGGGAATAACTTTATATCTGAGTTTCTACGAGTGTTCTTTTGTCTTCATGGTGGAATGGTAGCCAGGAATACCGATTAACAAGTGACTGGACCTTCCAGACATAGGTGTCTTTATACAGCAATCATTTGAGACACATTCTCACTGACCTCAGGCGATCCCATTTCACTAATTGCAAGACTACTAGCACTGATTGGCTGAACCTCTGTTGAATTATGTCAGTTTGAAGGGAATGCATATCTATCCATACACTCTTTTTACATTTTTGTTTAATTGACATTACTTTGTATAAATCTGTTTTCACTTTAAGGATGTTTTTTTTGTCGTTTTAATGTCAAAAGCAAAATTATATTGACCACGATTGATTTATAATACCAATAAAAGAGTAAAACATCCAAGGGGTCAAGTACCTGGCACTGTACCAGTACATAAACATCAGGTTTTCTGATTGTAGTTATTTAGATGGGTCCAAAGTGACAACATATAGTTTACATGACTATTTCAATTTGTCAGTGGTGTTTAGGTGATGTAAACATGCATCATTTTGAGGAGGTGAAGAATTCAAATGAACAGGGCTGCAGCTCCATGTAGTGGTCAATGGTGGCTGTTGTGTTTACACTGCTGCCAGGAGGAAATCTAAAAGTATGGATGGATTTCATGTGTGTATTTAGACTGCATTTGTACCAGTTATGCTGCTGTTTGGGAAGTGAAGAGTGAAAAATTTATCATGAAAGTATAGATGAATGCTAATTAGCTAAAATTAGCTATTTTACATTACTTTACAATAGTATCAGGATCACTGTCAGCTGCCACTTTCTGTCAGTGCTCTAGCGCTGTAATGCCAGTTCAAAGTTAGTCATATTTTGATCAGTTTTTCACAGTATACGATGGCAGAGTCAGGAGAAGTCTGTCCAGCGCTACTGTGTTGATCCCTAAAGGAAAAGTGGAACATGTAACAGCATTAACCCATACAACAGAACACCATCCTTGCCCTCAAGGGGGAATTCCTTGAAAGTGACGTCACATGAAATCTATGGAAGGATACGCTCGGTACCTTGGTACCCAGAAGGTTCCAAATATAAGATAGGATTTTTTTATTTTGGTACTTCTCCCAACTTTTATCAAGAAATGCAAACAACTGCATACCATTCTGAGCCAAACTCAGCCAGGCTAATTGGTGCAAACACATCTTTACACTCTCACATCTCTCACACATACACACTTGGAGAGTATACCTGTGTGTCTTTGTCCATCTGTGCTGTTTTTCCTGTAGTATCCCAAACTCAGTGACCCCACTTCATTATCATGCCTGAATATTTATAAGGCATAAACAGCAAAGTTTCCAATCTCTATGGAACAAAAATTAAAAAGTGGGCATAAGGTCACCATTAATGCTCTTATGAATAATTGAATAAAGAGTTTTTTATGATTTCCATTAAAGCTGACAATTAAAGCAAGGTATAATGGAGCAGGTAGCCTTTTAGTCATATATTCTGTTTGCAGTAGTAGAATATGCCGGCTTAATGATGACTGAAGCCGGTGGTATTCTCTTTAAACAATGGTGTTTCTAAGATCGAGTCTATCTAGCTTCCCCAGAGGAACAGCACATTAAACACATCAATAAATCAATCAAACTCAGCTTAATTTAAGCGCTGGAGCAGTTGCAAAATTATTCAGGTCACTTGGTTCAACCTGTGTTTTATGCAAATGAACATAAGAAACGTTATAACTGTAATAAAATGAAACACGATCGGATAAAAGATCCTTTGTGGAGGTCTCAAAACTCAATTAGCCTCGCGGCAACTACAAACACTCAGTGTTAGTCATGTAATGGAAAGCTCAACCACTTTTCTTTCTCTCCTTTCTTTGGCGGCTTTGTTTAAAGATAAATGTTTAAAAAAGAAACTTTATTCTTTTAAGAGTAAAGAGGAAGGCTATGCAGTGAGAAGATAAGTTTGAGCAAAATGCTTTAACATGTAGAACAGAGACTCTATCAGTGCTAATGCAACTTTCCTCAGTGTCTGATGGAGGTGTTGTCTGTTTTTTCTATGTAGCCTTTACTGCTGAAACAAATTAATGCTATTAACTACTACTATCAAGCCTTGATCTGGCTGTGCATCATGTTTTTATGCATCCAGTTCTACATTTTTAACGTTTTCTTTAAACTCAGCTTGTGCACGAAGTATCATGCTAAATCAGATGTGTAAGAAGTGGAAGTGTTCCTGAGCCCATGCAGGGATTCCCAGTACAGAATCATGCCTATTTGAATGTGGTGCTGCCTGAGCATCCAGTAGTGACCTCCAGCCATGCACATTGACCAAAGAGATTCCTCAAGATTCTCTGAGTCTTCTGATGATATTATGTCCTGTAGATGGTGAGATATTCAGTGAACATTATTAGTTGCAAAATTCTCCTCTAGCTGTTTGTCAGTAGTACCTCTTACTTTTCCAGCCTTTTTTTGCCCTACTTTTTTGTCCCTACTTTTTTGAGATGTGTTGCTTCCATCAACTACATGAGCTAATATTTTTCATGAGATGGTAAAATGTCTCCATTTCAACATCTAAAGTCATGGACAAAAGTATTAGCACCCCTGGATTTTTTCCAGAAAATACACCATTTCTCCCAGGAGTTGTTGCAATTACACATGTTTTTGGTATACACATGTTTATTTCATTTATGTGCATTGGAACAACACACACACACACAAAAAAAAAAAACCCAGAAGAAAAAAAGCAAAAATTGACATAATTTTACACAAAACGCAAACAATGGGCCAGACATAATTATTGGCACCCTCAACTTAATATTTGGTTGCACACCCTTGGGAAAAAAATAACTGAAACCAATCACTTCCTATAACCATCAACAAGCTTCTTACACCTCTCAGCAGAAATTTTGGACCACTCTTTTTTGCAAACTGCTTCAGGTCTCTCAGAGTTGAAGGGGGCCTTTTTGAAACAGCAATTTTGAGATCTCTCCATAGGTGTTCAATGGGATTTACATCTGGACTCATTGCTGGCGACTTCAGAACTCTCCAGTGCTTTGTCTCCAACCATTTCTTAGTGCCTTTTGAGGTATGTTTGGGGTCATTGTCCTGCTTGAACACCCATGACCTCTGACGCAGACCCAGCTTTCTGACACTAGGCCCTACATTGCGGCCCAGAATCTTTTGATAGTCTCAGATTTCATGATTCCTTGCACACAGTCAAGGCACCCAGTGCCAGAGGCAGCAAAATAACCCCAAAACATCCTTGATCCTCCACCATGTTTGACTGTAGGTACTGTGTTCTTGTCGTTGTAGGCTTCATTCCATTTCCTGTAAACAGTAGAATGATGTGCTTTTCCAAAAAGCTCTACTTTAGTCTCATCTGTCCACAAAATGTTCTCCCAGAAGGACTGAGGCTTACTCAGGTACATTTTTGCAAACTCCAGTCTGGCTTTTTTATGTCTCTTTGTCAGCAGTGGGGTTCTCCTTGGTCTCCTGCCATAGCGCTTCATCTCATTCAGATTACGACGTATGGTCCGAGCTGACACTTATGCACCCTGAGTCTGCAGGACAGCCTGAATTTGTGTGGAAGCTGACTGAGGATGTTTATCCACCATACCAATTATCCTGTGTTGCATTCTTTTTGTCAATTTTTCTCTTCTGTCCACATTCAGGGAGATTAGCCACAGTTCCATGAGTTATAAACTTCTTTGTGATATTACGCACAGTAGACATAGGAATTTCAAGATCTATGGAGATGGTCTTGTAACCTGGAGATTGTTCTTATTTTTCCACAATTTTGCTTCTTAAGTCCTCAAGCAAGTCTGGGCTCTCCTTTGTCTTCTCCATGCTTGGTGTGACACACAAAGGCACACAACACAAAGGATGAGTCAACTTTTATACATGCTAACTGGCTCCAGGTGTGATTTTTATATTGCCAGCACTTGTTACTGCCACAGGTGAGTTTAAATGAGCATCACATGCTTGAAATAAAATGATTTACCCACAGTTTTAAAAGGGTGCCAATAATTTTGTCTGGCCCATTTTTGAGTTTTGTGTAAAATTATGTCAGTTTTGGTTTTTCTCTTTTTTCTTTTTTTTGGTGTGTGTTGTTCCAATGCACATAAATGAAATAAACATGTGTTTACCAAAAACATTTGTAATTGCAACAATTTCTGGGAGAAATGGTGTATTTCCTGGAAAATCCCAGGGGTGCTAATACTGTCATCCATGACTGTAATATGTTGTCTATATTCTATTGTGAATTAAATATGGGTTTACAAGATTTACAAATCATAGCATTCTGTTTTCATTTACATATAACTCAGTGCCCCAACTTTTTTGGAAATGGGGTTGTATTTATGTCTTTAAATGTTTGAACCCTCACTTTAAATCTCTACTTTCTCAGAGCATGGACTCCTTAAAAGTTTGCAGTTCAAATAATTCCTTCAGACACCGATTACAGTCTAGAGAGTTGAACTTTTGTTACCTGGTCACAAACCTGCTTAAACTTTGATGAGGTGACCTGCGAGTTGAGACTTGACCCACATTTTTCCTGCTATTTACAGCAGCTACTGGATTCTTCAGGAAACAATATATGAGTGAAAGTAGGAGACTGAGAAAGTCAAGAAAAGTAATGATGCTGGTAAAGGACGGAATAGGATACTGTAAACAAAGACCTGAGAGAAAAGGCTAGATGGAAACGCCTCAGTTTGAGAGAATGGCTCGACCTTGATGACAAGACATTAAAACTGCTGACAACAAGAACACACTAATACACAGCAAGGTGCAGACAAGTCCTAGAGGTTCAATTTGTATGTCTGCCTGGATGACCTTAACAGAAATCCTGTGTGCCTGTGTCACTCTTGTGTAATTATGAACAGATGCTCCTCTAGACTTCACTGTTAAAACAGTTAAGTTTCTAGATTGCTTGACTAATGCCAATTTCTTCTTGTTGTTGTTCCTTCTATCTATCATCTCCTCCTGCCCTTTACTTCCTGCTTCATTCTTTCTACACTTTTATACCCTTCCTTATCTCACCCAACTTCTTTTTTCTTTTTTTCCCACTACACAGTTTCCTTTAAGAAGAGAAATATGTAAAATCCACCCTTCCTCCCTGTTTCTCTACTAACTCATTTGACTTTTCTTCTCCCTGGTGTCCATGAAGGACAAACCATTTCAAACTCTACAGAAGCACTAAATATTCTTACAGTGTACGATTAACTTTGGTTTCATCTGCTACTGCTTCTCTTTTCTGCTTAATTGGTGAAGTTAAACTTGTGCAGGCTAATGAGTGTGGTAAGAGATTTTGATCCTGAATTAAACATGGAAACTAAGGGCTGGTTGTCAATGCAGATCTTGAATTTCACTTTAAGAAAAAAAAGAACATGAAAGATGATCCTTATGGACAAAATTTTGGTCAAAATTGATCAAACTCCTAAGTGGAATCCTGCACAACAAGTGTTCATTTCTTTTTCTATATTGCTGTTTTCATTTCACACCAGATGTAACAGGATGCACGCCTTCCAAAAAGTTCAGTTTTTGGATCTCTCCCATTTCTGCTCAGTCTCTTCCTTATTGTTGAATCATGAACACTGACCTTCAAGTCAAGTGAGGCCTGCAGATCTTTAGATTTTGTCTTTTGGGACCTCCTGGATGAGTCGTCAGTTTACTCTTGGAGTTATTCTGGTAGGCTGGCCCTTCCCAGGAAGACTCAGCAGAAGTGAAAGTTTTCTCCATTTGTTAATAATGGCTCTCATCCCAGAGCCTTTTGAATTGGCCCTTTGCAGACTGGTAGATGCCAATCACTTTGTTTCTCATCTGTTCTTGAATTCCTTTAGATAGCTCCAGGATGTGTTGCTTTTGCTGTGGATGATTCAAGAACTTTCATGGAAATTCTGGGAAATTTGGATGATCTTTTTGGGAATTTGTTGTTATTTTCAAGGAAATCAGAGGATATATTTGAATAATTTGGAGAGTTTCATTGATAGTTTGGTGGAATTTTGCCTTAAATTATTGGCATTTTCATGGGAATGTGGGAAATTTGTTTGGAAGTTTGTGGGAATTTGCTTTGAATTTTATTTCATGGTGGTTTCATCGAAATTTTAAAAATATATTTGTTAATTTGGGGTAATTTGGCGGGGTATCCTTTGATGTTTTCATGGAAATTAAAGGAAATTTGTTTTAATGTTTGGTTTACTTTATTAACAAATTTTTAGATATTTTTATGGAATTTTAAAAAACAATTAAATTGAATATTTAGGGTGAATGTTGACCTTTAGAATTTCAAGAATTTTCATGGAATTTACAGTGAATATTAATGGAATGATAGGTGGAATTTGAGAAAATTTTGTGCATGGAAATTTGAGAAATTTCTTTGTAAATGTTTGGGAATCTAGGGGGGAGTATTGGGGGCAGGGTGTCCTTAGAAATTTCATAGAATTTCATGGATATTCAGAAACTTTTTTGTAGTGTTTTTTTTTTGTTTGTTTTTTTGTTTTTTTGTTTTTTTGTTTTGGGAATTTTGTCATTTTCCTAGAGTTTTTGGGAATGTATTGATATTTTTTGGGGGGAGAATTTGACAGAAAAATTAAGAAATTTGTTTTGAAATTTGGGGGAATTTGCTTAAACTTGTTTAGGAATTTACAAGGAATTTTGGGAATATTTTTATTTGAGTATTTAGGCTTTGAACAAATTTCACAGCTCAAGACTCTAGCAGGTTAAGGCCACTGGTTTTTCAGCACCAAGATTCATTATTCAGTCTGAACGGCCATTTAAAACTTTGATCAGCTGGAAATACTGCTGAGCCTACAGAATTACACAATATTTTTGCATAAGAATTGTGTGTAACTGGATGTTGTTCTTTTCCCTTTCGACTAAAGATTCAGCATAATGGGGATAATTTCACAGTGTGATGCCATCTTCTCTGCCATCTCTGCGCACCCATTCACACACCTATGTTAATCCTCTACTAGCACACAGCTATGTGCTAACAGGAAGCAGAGAAATAGAAACAGTGCACAGGCTTTTAGTAGTAATAGTTTTTTCAGTAAATAATTACATTTATGAAAAATGTCTCTAATAACATATTACTTAAATTGCAAGACTAATGTGTTAACAAAAAAGTAATCTGAGTACTCCAGATTATTTAGTGTCATTTTACCTGCAGAACTGAATATTTAACAGATCTTTTTTGTTTCCTATCTCTCCTCTCTGTTTCTCTAGGTGATGCTGGCAGAGCGTAAAGGGACAGAGGAACTGTATGCTATAAAGATCCTGAAGAAGGATGTTGTGATCCAGGATGATGACGTGGAGTGCACCATGGTGGAGAAGAGAGTGTTAGCGTTGTCTGGAAAGCCCCCGTTCTTAACACAGCTGCACTCCACCTTCCAGAGCATGGTGAGTGGGTTTCACTAAAGCTTTCATTAAACATTTGACTAACACTTCTACTCTTATTTATGGAGTTTGGATCAGACAGTCATGGTTACGTAAAGCTCATCGACTCTTGTGTTAGTTTTTGTTACATTTGTTCTCACCGTTCCTCCCCTAGTCTGCTGATCTAGTTATGAATGATGCTGAAGCTGCATCTGTCCCCGTAACTGTCAAAACCAACATGTTACATCCACTATTTTTCACATCACATAAACACACAGCTTTAAACCTTTTTGTCTCACCTCTTTCCTGTTTTTGTGCAGTCCCTTCTTTGCTTGATACAGAGAGGAACAGCTACATAAGCTTCATTTAAATACAAGAAATCACCAAGTAGCACCCCTAACTCCCTAGTATCCCTGCTAGTTGAACGGTATGCACACAGTTTAATAATGCCTTATTACTATACACTAAAAGACAAAAAGATCTGTTTCCCATGCCTTGCACGTTGAAGTGACACCCTCATTAGGCCCTTCACTACCTTACGTTACATTAGATATGAAGAGTCACAGTGCGAGCCCAGCTGAAGGGCACCACTCTCTGCTGCTGAGCGCTGTGGTTTAACAGCAGCCCCCCTGCCTGCTGTCACCAGCTCACAGCTGGAATGCTCACGCTGGATTCATGGTTGATTCATGCTCATCTTCTGACGTATAATCCATATTACACTAAAGATGAGTCAACAGAGAAGTAAATATAGCCCACTGCTCGCATACTTAACACTGAGAACATGAAATTTACTTTCAAGGCTAATACATGTATTTCTCTGAGTGCCATGTGTGTGTTTTAATCCTTTTAGGGGTTGTTGTTTTTGGCTAGCCTTGTAAATTTGACTCAGCCCACATTAACACAAACACACTCTAACCCTTGGGTGTCATAATGGATGCTCTTTGTCGCTGCAGCAAATGCAAAATGTAAAAGCAAAAGCAAATGTACCTACTAGTACAAATAAAGTCACCTAAAGATGAAGATCTGTGAATATATTAATGATGCCTCCTAGTGTATAACAAAAGGAGTTGGATGCATCCAGTTTTAAAAACACTTAACCCTTACCCAAATTTTCCAAGTGGTATTTCGGCCACATAATTAAAAATCACATTATACAAGAAGCTTCTGACCAGGCCCTTATCATCAAGCAGAGTGTGTGCCTCTACATGAATTTAATTCAGTCCTTTAAGAGCAAGGGTGTCCAAACTGCAGCCCAGGGGCTGAATGCAGCCCGCGGTCCATTTTTTGATTGGCCCGCAGTAAATTCTAGAAAAAAATGAAATACAGCCCATATTTGAACATGAAGCTTGTGCTTGGCTGTATTGTACTTTTTACTTTCAGCACTAGGCAGGGCTTCCATGCTAATTCTGTAAACAAACATTTTGTCCAGAACAAATTATTGAATTGAGTTTTTTTAAATGAAAAACATATTCCCAACCAAAATAATAACAATAGTTTGATTTATAATGCCCTGATAGATTGCAAAGGCTAATAGCAGCACCAATGGTGTTTTATAGCAGAGCCAGTAGTAGCCAGGGCCAACTAGGGCCCCCTGAAATCTGATTGGCCTTCCTAAAATCCTTAAAATGACTGGCTAATTGCCTTGTCAGCCATTGACTATCCATTCAAGCATACTTAATCACTGAGCATATCTTAACCATAATAACACTGGTTTTACTAACTTCACTATCCTCAAGGTGAATGATATGAAAATGGCTACATCATCCTCATACATTTTCGTATGTGGCCCTCAGTGGGAAAAGTTTGGACACCCCTGTTTAAGAGAATGCTTCTATTTCTGAGTCTAAAACTCAATAAGGACATAAGGCCACTTCTCTGTCTCTGATGGCACTGTGAGCTTTATGGCAGAGTCATCTCAGTGAAAAACACATGAAAGCCAATAAATTCCAGATTTGTGGAGGGCTGCAGTGATATTTGTCCTTCTGGAACTTTGTCTCATTTCCACACAGGATCTCTGGAGCTCAGTCAAAGTGACCGTCAGGTTCTTGGTCACCTCTCTTACCAAGGCTCTTCTCCTGTGATTGCTCAGTTTGGCTGAGCAACCAGCTCTTAAGAGTCCTGGTTGTGCCAAACTTCTTCCATTGGGAACCTTCAGAGCAGCAGATTTTTTTTTTTAACTCTCCCAGATCGATGCCTTGCAACAACAGTTCCTTTGGCTTGGTTTTTACTCTGATACTGTGAGGCCTTCCATAGAGAGGTGTTTGCCTTTCCAAACCATGTCTCATCAATTTAATTAACCACAGAATTGGAGAGAGCCTGAGTTAAATTGCAAGTGTTTTTGCAAAGCGTCTGAATATTTATGCCAATGTCACATTTCAGTTTTTTTATTTTCAATTCATTTGCGAAAAAGAAATATTTTCACTCTGTCATGTTAGAGTACTGACTTTAGATAGGTGAGAGCAAATCTTGCTTTGTGGTCAAGTAAAAATGACCACAATCTCAGTGCTAATTCTGTGAGCCAAGTGTAAGCGTTAGGCTAATGAATTACATCCAGGCCCAGTGGTGGGAAATTGCCCCCTAGAATATTGCCCCAGCCACCACTTGGTACAGCACACATACACAAAGCCAATTATAACTTACATGCTTACACAGACATGTCATATCCACTGTGTAACCCTTACAATTAGATTTTAGTCACACACACACATGCATGGAGCACACATACAACAACTCACAGGACTTATCAGGCGGTGCAGGACTGTATACTCGCAAACACAGCCACATGGCTACACACTTAAAGCTGTAACACAGACAATATTTCCTCCAGACACAGTAGCACACACCAAATCCCCCCACTCTCCCTCTTATACTGTACCTTATTGGCAATTTCTGTAGATAATGGAGGAGAATTAGTTCTTAAATTGAAGTTGCTGTCTTCCCTCAAAACCCAATCACTTCTTTTTTACCCTCTTCCTCCTCTTCTCTATCTCTAATCCTCCATTTTCACTGCCTCTGTCATTTTTTTGGCTGTATCTCACCTCCAATCTTCTCCAATTTGACCCATCACTCTCTATCTACCTCAAACTCACTCTCTCCAGCGTGGTGCCACTCCTCTGTAACCTCTCACCTACCTTTATTGGCACATATGTACTTTTTGCTTTCTAACTCACTCTCCTCATCCTGTCTACCTCTCTGTATCTCCACAGGACCGCTTATATTTTGTCATGGAGTACATAAACGGAGGAGATCTCATGTATCAGATTCAGCAGGTTGGAAAGTTCAAAGAGCCCCATGCTGTGTGAGTACGCACACACGCACACAAAGCAGCTTTCATAGTCGGAAGGATTCAGTCTTGTGCCATCATGACATGAAATCTTAATCCCATGTTTAAAGGTGTTTCACAGCTTCATAATACTTCTTTTTTTAAAATAAGCCATCAGCAGTTTGACAGGCTCAGGTGATGGATGAGCAATCTCTAGCACAGCCCGGGGGTGAAATATGTTGTTCGCCTCTGAAGATGTTCAAAGAAAGGAAAGTAATCCAGCTGTGAATGCAAGTTTTCCTGTGTTCTGTAAAATACCTCCAAAAGTGCAGAATATCATTAAGGTGGCTGGGCGAGATCGCTGCCTGACACATTTGACAAGAGGGCTGTCAGGGAAGCGAGAGGTGCGGAGGAGTTTGCCCTTCAGGTGGTTTGTAGGGAATTAGAGTTTCTTCCTTCTAGCAGAAAGTTCAGGCTGCTGAAGGGCAAGTCAAACATTTATCTGAGGCCATCAGCTTCCTCCTCTTCTTTTCATTTAGACAACAGGTAGGATACTCTGCTCGGTGGATGGCGATCATGCCTTTAACCCGAGTCTTTTTCCTATGAACTAAATTTCTGCTTTTCTCTTGGTCATCACTCTTATCAGATACAACATCCAACAAACTCTAAAACAACAGACACAGAAAATAGGCAACTAAGGACCAGATCCACAAGAGGAAAACTGCTGTTTGCACATGCTAAACTTGTGCAAATGACAGGCCAATCCACAGAGGATTCCTCTAGTAACAACAGTCACTCATATAAGCAAGTACTGTGCAGAACTTTTGGGCAAGTTTGGGCAAGAAAATTGTACATGTGGCGTGTAAGCTGCTTTAAAGCATCTGAGGGCAGGAAGGAGGATTGACAGAACCCCAGTTGTGCTCTGGATGTCCTTGTATATTACCAGGGGAAAAGGCCAGGACAAAACAGATGCCGTCAAGCTTGACCTTGGCTGCGGACAGACACAAGTTTGTCAACATGAGCTTAATTCGAAACCCTCTCTCTAGCCCTGGGTTTTGCCACATCAGCAACCTGTGAAGAATCCTTAGCACCCTACATGCCTAAAGCTTATGCACATGACTGTATATTCACAATAACACTCACAATGCAGCCATAAACATACTTTAGGGCAAGGTCAAACAGCAATTATATCATTGGCCTTAGCTGTGTTTCAATTCAGGGGAAGTATCCCTAGTAGCCTTCTTGTCTCTTTCATGTCTGAAATTAGATCTGCAGAGGATCGCCTCTTAGGTTCACCAAGTGTTCCCACCCTTACCCTTTCACTTTTAAGCACAGCCCCCACCACCTAGCAACCTCATCAGTTACACTGGAACATGCTAGCATGACTCACATCATGACTTACATCGTGGTACACTATGATAAGGTACGGTATGGTAGGATAAGATACGGAGGGATATGGAACGTTTTGTCTTGTTACGTCCCATCAAGTTCTGTTTCTTATGTTATGTGACAGTACAGTATAATATCATATGATGTGACACAATACGATACAGTCTGATGTGATACAGTACAATCCAATACAGTACAGTATGGTAGGATAAGATATAGTATGACACATTATGGTTGTTTCATTGTGTTACATTACATTACGTTATGTTATTGGATGGATCTTTCACTGGCTGGGAAACAGAGGAAGTATTTGTATGACACATTTTAGGGAGCCTTTAAAATGGGACAGCTTTTAACACTTTGCTGTCTCATAATCAGTCTCCAGATTTTCCTCCAAAGGATGCAGCCCCTGAATTGGGACAAAGCAATTGTACTTGGCAGTGCATTTTACCACTGCCATTTTTGCTTTCTTCAGCCGGAAGTCACTGCGTTTGGACAAGGGGGTGGTCCTGGAGAGGAGCGAGGCACTGGCTATGTTTATCAGAGTTAAGCAATCTAGGTTCAACTGGTAAGCTGGCAAATGAGCTCGCGACTATAATAACTTGTTGAGGTCATTACAGGCTAAAGGGTTTTGTGTTTTTTTTTCTTTTAAATAAAAGTAAAAATGTTGAGAGTTGGCTGTCTCTCCAATGAAAGAATAGCAGGTGGATGACACTGAGTGTATACTAAAAATATAACCAGTTTTAATACAGCAGACTGCTAGCTCACTCCACTAATGACTTCCGTTTGACCATTTTGGTCGCTGGTGTATCCATGATACTTAGAGGCTTATATTTCTAGCTCCTTCCACCAGTCATTTTAGAACTTTCAAGACTTTAAGAAGAGTAATCCAACATCTTCAAGAACTTCACTAAAGTATTTACATCAAGTATTTATATAAAACATTCCCAGGAATCAACAAGAACACCTGATACTTCCAGAAGTTGTTGCTTTCTTCAGACAAACTTTGCATAGTTTACTCAGCACACTGTTGACATTTTTAGGTTTGCTCAAAAAGACACACTGATTGTGTTTCCCCTGCACACACACAATCATAGCTGGCCGGTTGTTGAGTGTGTGCACCTCCTCCTGTTGATCTTATCAGCTGCTCTCTGGCCTTGAAGAGACAGCACTGACCTTTATGCAGGCACACACACTTACAAATTATTCCTTTCTTTCCCTTGTTGTCCTTTCTCTCAGCCGCTCTCTAATTACTCGTTTTGTTTCTCTGTGTTTGTTTAGATTCTACGCTGCAGAGATAGCCATCGGTCTGTTCTTCCTACATCTAAAAGGCATCATCTACAGGTAACCTCTATCCCATCACACACGAAATAAACAAACAAATCAACCAAGGTCAGACTTTGGCCCAAAGTTGGGCAAACAATTTCCTAAAACCAATATTGCACTTACAGTTGTGCTGTTGTACTGAATACCAGCTTAACTAAGATCAATTTAGCACTATATCTGCCTCATGCCTCATGCCTTTGATCAAACCACAGCCTTGCTGATACTCAGTGGAATAGTTTAGGTGTGATATTAATTGCTTAAATTAGTTTTTTCCTCCTGTAGAGACCTGAAGCTGGATAATGTGATGCTGGACTGCGAGGGTCACATTAAGATCGCAGATTTCGGCATGTGTAAAGAAAATATGAATGATGGAGTCACAACCAAAACCTTCTGTGGAACGCCTGACTACATAGCTCCTGAGGTAAAGTGTTTGTGTGAGTGATGGCTGATGGGCCTGCAGTATGTGGTATCTGTTGAATGTCCCCTTAAAGGTGCAAAATATATAAGTTTGCCCTGATATGTATGTATTAGCTTAAAAATTACCAATTCGATTTCCAAGTGGAGTAGAGATGCACCGCATGGTATAACACAACACAGTGCCATGCAAGACAGTGCAAATGGATATGATATGGTACAATGCCATGTGGTACAATACGCCAAGCAGGGCCAGGCCTTTTTAGTACTTGGACTGGGAGACGACTATGTAAGGAAATTTGTGTCAAAAAGATTCGAACAAAATTTCTCAGTATCAAACATAATATGAAACCTTGCAAAGCAGATGTATACTCGCATTTCCTTGTTTCTCACTGGCAAATCCATAATGCAAAGCTCCCGTCTGAACCGTTTGGGCCTGGTTAGAAAGTGACAGGACCAATCAGCATCAAGGGGCAGTACTTTCGGGCGAGGCGGAGTTGTGACGTATGCAAGCAGCAACAAGAGGCCGTGCTGTCATGGAGGAAGACATTAGCTGCTAAAGCGCCAGTTTTATCAGAACTTGACGACATTTCTTTGTTAAAAGAAGAACAAACAACAGCATTGAGTTGTTTTCTTTTCAAAAGCGACAGACTGTGTACTGACATGTCTACAATCCCAATGTTTCGTGTTATGCAGTTCTATATGGAGTTTATTCCTCTATAGCCACACACGCGCACCTCGGTAGCGGCAATGATGTCATGTGTTTTGTTGCTCTGATTGGCCCGTAAAGATCTGATAGACAGAACGTTCATCCAATTGCCCTCTGAGTTTTTTTCTTAAAAGCTCTGCCCTTTCCCAAACGCTGTATATCGAAGGTTTCCCAGATGGACGTGTGAAACAAGTCCATCTGGCGTGTCAGGTGGCATAATATGCATTTGAGAACCAAAAAATGGGAGAAAGAAAAGATAGATGTTCAAAATTTTTCATTTTTGAAAAGAAAACAACTCACTGCTCTTCTTTGTTCTTCTTTTAACAAAGAAATGTCACCAAGTTCTGATAAAACTGGTGCTTTAGCAGCATCCACACTAATGTCTAATTACACCGGTCTCTTGTTACTGCTTGCTCACGTCACGATTCTGTCGCACCCAAAAGTACTGCCCCTCATCGCTGATTGGTCCTGTCATTTTCAAACCGGGCCCAAACTGTTCAGAAGCCATCTTTGCAAGATGGATTCGCTAGTGAGAAACAAGGAAACGGGCATATCCATCTGCTTTGCAAGGTCAATGACTTGACAGATTACTTGCAAAAAGAGTCCATGGTATAGATATGAGTCAAAACTGAGAATCTGAGGCACTCTGATACATGTTTCGAGTCCAAGTCTTCATCAGGGCATTTTCATTCTTGTCTGGGTGAAGTCTTTTTGGAGTCAGAATGTGTAGATATTGTTGTTTGATTAAGGATTTTCATTACATAAGATTGCCTCGGATTCTTAGTTTTGACTGCCATCTATACTATGGATTCTTTTTCAAGTAATCTGGCAAGTCATTGTTCTGCTTTTTTAACAGAATTAGATATGATACAATACAATACAACACAATGCATTTCAATACAATGCGTTCCATTATGGTATGGTATGTAAGTAACGTTACGTTACGAGATAATACAATAATATGCTATTTAATGTGATGAGATGTGATGTGATGTGGTGCAAAAGGGTACGTAGGGATTTAGGAAGATAAAGTATAACACATTATGGTACGATACTATATAATACTATATAATAGACAGGAAAATTTGTTATGACCTTCAAAATATATAAATCAGATAGATTTCAAATTAGCATGTCATTGCTTTAAACTTTATCCAATAATAGGTATTTTAGCTTGTTACCTTAATGACTGAAGTCTTTAAGGCACGTTTCCTAAACAAAGCTTCTTTCTTTCTCTTTCAGATCATAGCGTACCAACCTTATGGAAAGTCCGTGGACTGGTGGGCCTTCGGAGTGTTGCTCTACGAGATGTTGGCTGGACAGGTGAGTCTGAATGTCGGCGTGTGTGTTATAATGCATGGGTGCCAACTCAGAATAAGCAGACATGATAAAGGTTAATAAAAATAACAGTCTTTGAGATGGCATGCTAATTAGCAGAATTTACATTCATGACTAAATGTGAGAAAAATCAGTCATGATTGTAGCCTTTTAAATCTAACTTTGTGAATTAAAGGTTAGTTTTAAATTACAACGTCTGATGAGGGTTCCTCTTGTGGCATTAATAATTGCTGGAGTAGATGTGACATTTTCACATGGTGGATGTCTCCTTTGGAGTGGATCTTGAGAGCGTGAGAGACTGAAAAATCTCTCAATTATTAAATTACCATTCTCTGTTTTCCTGTCCCTTTTCTTTCCTTGCCTCTAAAGCCTCCCTTTGACGGCGAGGATGAGGATGAGTTATTTCAGTCCATCATGGAGCACCATGTCTCCTACCCTAAGTCAATGTCCAAGGAGGCTGTCGCTATCTGTAAAGGGGTGAGTCTACACAAACACGCACAATACAAATCCTCGTCTGTGTTGAAAGCTCAACCTTGCTCTCTTCTCTCAAAATCCCTCTCTGTGCTCTCCTTCCTGCTCCCTCTCACACACAGAGGAGAGAATAGGCAGGGTATTAATTTTGTTTTAGGGAAGGATGCAGGGATGAAAAATGGGAGGAGGTAAACGGAGGAAGGAGGCAGGGAGAGGAACATCAAAATTATCTGCATAATTAAAACCATTGTAAGGGAACATTTATTTGGAGTGAAACAACATTGTTCGTTCTCACTATCTGTCCTGCTTCCATCTCTATCTGTCTCTCTCTCTCTTGTCCTTCCTCTCTCTCTTGTCCTTCGCTCTCTGCAGTGTTCATTGTTAAGCCGCTGTTTCACTTTTTTATCCTACATTCTCTCTATCTCCCTCTCACACACGCAGACATGCAGACGGACAAATTCTCTCGCTATTACTTGCTCTCACTCACACACACACACACACACACACACACACACACACACACACACAGACGTTGCTCTGCTCTAATAGCCTGAGCTTGTTCGGTGTGCTCGGCTGACTGTGGAAACTCCTCTCCAGAAAAGACCAGCCAGTACCAGATGAGACCCTGACACTTGGACTTGGCTGGTGTTTGTGTAGGTCTGAGCTTATTACTGCTATAAACAGAGCAGATTCTCTTTATCAGACCAGCATCTACCATCTCATAACTCTACACCTCACTGAACATGACAAATTACACAGACATCCTCGCTTTTTAGGATGTATGGATTGTTTAGATACACTTAAAGAATAGCTAAACCCCAGAGGGGGCTTACAATTCAAAAATGGACAGGGCTTTCAATGTGTCCAAAGTTGTACATGGCGAGTGAATTTATTTGGAAACATAACCAGTTTTAACAGTGCTATCAGAGTCAGGGGGTGCAAAGGGTGCAAGAATACTGAAAAGTCATGATCAAAAGCTTAGAATATGCAATGGTTTAGACAACATGAGGTAAATAAGATCATTTAAGATATTTTGCACTAATTAGTGCAAATGTGCATATGAGACAAGGCATTTTACCACAGTGAGTTTTCTTACTTCCTATTTCCACAATCTCCACCTGTGCTGCGTTCCCGCCATGCAGCGCTTTGCTCCAACCAATGGCGAGCCCTGAGCAGCTCAAGACTAGAGATCATGGGAGAACTGAACGTTTACACAGAAATAGTATATAACAAACAATTTTTTTTGCCTTCCCGTGGTTGACTGGTCATTAGCTTCAATATGACGCCATGATTTTTGTTTTTTGCTACCAAAATGGGTGAGTACAGTATGTGGTTAAAAGTTCATTTTCTACAAACGATGTGTGGTTTCCCTGTGGTTTTTCCATCTCAAGAGTTAACTTTTCTTCATCAATGGAGCCAAAGTATCTTTGTGACCCTCTGACCTCCCAATGACCTGTTGCTTGCAACCAAAGGATTAGTGGTAATATTGATATAGTGATGAATTACTAACAGGAGTCTGCATGCATTGTATTTTGAAGTTGACTGGATGCTTAGCACGTGTTTCTGGCTGTTGGGATCTATCAGCTCTTTGTGGATTGGCTTGGTTTGGAAGAGACTTGCACTGAAAAATGACACGAGGTCCCTTTAAGAAGTTTTCACCACCCTGAAAGTGTTTAACCCTTTTACTGGTTTCATAAATCAACCCCCCCCCCCCCTTTTTTTCTTTTATTGTCACAGTGAAAACAGATTTCAACAAAGTAATGTCATCTAAGTGAAATAATACGATATTGGCTTTGACTCGGCCACTCCAAAACATTCACCTTGCTGTCTTAAAACCACTTCTATGTAGCTTTCGCTGCTTCAGGTCATCATCTTGCTGGAAAATAAATCTTCTCCCAAGCTGTTGTTTTCTTGCAGACTGAATACGATTATCCTCCAGTTTCTACCTAGAGTATATTCTGCTGCATTTATTTTACCCTCAACCTTTACAACCTTACCATGCCAGCTGCCAGGAAGCATCCCCACAGCATGATGCTGCCCCCTGTTGAATTAGGTCATTCACTTTGACGGGGTTGAATATTTATGCAGCTACTTACTCAAAATTGCATATTTTTATTCAATTACATTACTTTTTAGAAATCTGTTCTTACTTTGATATTAAAACGGGTATTTTTTGTCCAAAAAGCCAAATTATACTAACCATGATTGATTTATAAAATCAATTAAATGGTAAAATATCCAAGGGGGTGAGTACTTTTTATAGGCACTGTATCTCCAGCAGAGTGGAGTGGTGCTTTTGGAACGTGATGGGAAAGACGACCCAGAGCGTACACTGGAACTGCAAAGACTGTCTAGAAAGGGAGCGATTTGCTCCACAGTGTGCTTCATTAGCAGATTGCAGTGCAGGCAGAGTATGTGAAAATTGGGGGTTACAGTATTCAAGTAACAGTTAGGTAAATAAAGAGCTTACCAGAAGGGAAGAGTTTAAACAGATGATGTGGGGTCTTCAGTGATGCAACCGCTTAAATTTAGTGACCCTGGACTGTTGTAAGTCCTGGATGCAAGAAAAGCCAGCCCTAGTTATTGTCCATTGCTGTCTCTTCATGTCCTGTTTCGTGGTAGATCCAAACCAGATGGTGAAGGGTGTGCAGAGGCGATGAAGGCAGGTTGAACTTGATCAGCTTTCTCAGGAAGTCCAACCTCTGCTGGGCTTTTTCCACAGTCTACATTAGGGGTCTACCTCAGGTCCTTGGAGATGATGGATACCAAGAACTTGAAGGTGTCCACAGTAGACACTGGCAAGAGATTCTGACTTACATCTGCTTGCAAACTACTCCTCAAAGTCAACCAGTTCACACCATTACCATACAAAGAACACATCTTTGAGCAATAATCCCAACTCACGTCTTTTCTGAGGACAGAAAATAAATCACAATCAATAGATCAATCACAATCTCTCCCTCTTTTAGTGTACATGGAACAACAAAGAACATTCATTATCATCTTAGTTTTTTAATATTATTTAATTAGCAGATAATCCCATCATCATAAAACATTTTATTTTAGGCCATTACTAATGAAGTTACAAAATGATATTTGCTTCGTACTAAAATATGAAGTCATACCTCTCAGATAGAAATAAAGTCCCTGGTTTTTATTTGAGGACTTATGTATACAAACAGTGCAAGCTTGAATAAAGATTAACATATTTAAAATATGAATATGAAGGAAAAATGATTTATTGTCAAATTGATGATAAACATGTTCAACGAGATTACACGTGCACAGCCTGTGTTATGTATTAGTGATGATTACTGGGTTGTAGCAGTAAAACAGTTGATCTTCAGTGGAGCGTGAAGCCTCGCCTTCGTCCACCCCCACATCTCCCGCTGCGGCCTGCCAGCACTGCCTGGGTTAACTCTGTGTGTGCGTTTGTGTGTGCGCACATGTTAAGAAAACATGAAGCTGTTCTTCGCAAATGCTACAAGACATTTCCATTTTGAAAAATGAAAAAATCATCCTGTTAAGTTCAGTGCAGTGAATACAGCAAGTTCTGAACATGGTGGGTTAGCTTTAGCTTTAGCTTCAACTGTCTGATGCTATTTGAACGATACAACAGCTGAAGCATTTTAGTGTAGTGTATATACGTTCTGGAGGAGATGCCATTGTTAATCTTGATTTTAAAGTCTTGAGATTTGGGTCAATCTTGGTGCTCAGAAGTCTGACCTACTGTGCAGATGAAGCAGCTCACTCACAGACAACATTGATGTCCTGCTTGGTGCCTAAGAGGTCTTTCCAAGACAGCATATGTCCATGTACCTAGCCCCACTGTCCCTGGCTGGATATCCTCACTGCCTTCACATGCCCGTGTCCCTCTTGTCCCTCTGACCCTCCCAGCTGCAAGAGACAAGTTGTCTCTTGCAGCTGGCGATGGCCTTGTTCCAGCTTATAGTAATGTCATGACCAAGCCCCAATCTTACAAACCACTCCTACAGCAGCTGCACTCCTACAGCTGCTTTCTTTTCTTCTACCTGGAGTGTCCACACATTCAAGAATCGTTTCCTGTAATATTTAAAATCAACAGAGGCATATGCTGATATCATGCTGTCCTGTCACCTTGACAATACTTGCTGTTGTTGAACCTTGCAATTTTGCCCTAAAGATTGGCACCTTTAATTTATTTTGCATTTTAAGGTGCAGATATTCTTAATCCAGGACAGTAGAGAGATAATTATCGCCAGCATACTTTACATTAATGAGTTCATGTTCACA
Source organism: Cheilinus undulatus (assembly GCF_018320785.1). Classification (NCBI taxonomy): domain Eukaryota; kingdom Metazoa; phylum Chordata; class Actinopteri; order Labriformes; family Labridae; genus Cheilinus; species Cheilinus undulatus. Next base: position 11,334,248 of record NC_054885.1, on the reverse strand, counting down.
GTGGGTAGTCTTGTGGTTTATGAGTGTGTGGAAAGGCAGTGATGAGACATTTCCCCTCCTCTGCCTTCCCCCTGACCAACATTCATATTTCATAGCCAGCAATGGGACACACACAGACACACACACTGGCGCAAATGCTTGAGCTGCTGCTATGTCCTGTAGTGCTGTTAGTGTTTGGTACATGAAGCCTTCACTTTCAGTGATTCTACAGTGAAAATAAATTGTGCAAAAATGTTCCTACACATGCAAAGACGGGCTTTTTTCCCCACTGCTGCTCTTCTAGAAGCAGTTGGAATGCAGGAGCATCGCAAACAACAACGGATGATGCACATGGACAGATATTGTAGTGTGACAGTGGTGAGGGTGACTGAGCATGAGATAATAGGCTGGCTGTAGCATTCACAGTCAAGTTTTTTTACAAGTTTTTTTCAGCTCTTGGAAGAGTCCTGGTTGTACCAAACTTCTTCCACTGAGAATTATGGAGGCCGCTGTGCTCTTGGGAACCTTCTGTGCAACTAACTTTTTTGTGGCCTTCCCCAGATGTGTTTCTTGCAACAATCCTGTCTCTGAGCTCTGCAGGCAGTTCCATTGAGCTCATGGTTGGGTTTTGCTCTGATATGCAGCTGTGAGGCCTTCTATAGAGAGGTGTGTGCCTTTCTAAATCATATCTGATCAAGTTGATTTACCACAGATGGACTCCAATCAAGGTGTAGAAACATCTCAGCAACAATCGAGAAATGAGAGGAACCTGAGCTAGATTTCAAATGTTTTTGCAAATGCTCTGAATACTTATGTCAATCAGTGTTCATTTTGTCGACTAAAACTATGACTTAAAATGTTGATTGACAACCTGTTTTTTTTACATGACAAAAACCAGACTAAAGGTCTTAACACACTGGGTCCGTTAATTTCGGATGCAATTTTCAAAAAAAGTCACACACTCGGACATTGCACACTGGGTCTGATGTGTTTTTATTTGCCTTGACTGCGAAAATTCATCGAATGTACCAAATTGTTTCATAATGGGAGCCTGTGTCTCCGTCACTCCTTTAAAATCCCACTGGATCCATCCTGACAGAGAGCTTCATTCAGCACCCATTCATGCATCATAGCACTGAGCAACGTTGGAGAGATCGAGAGCAACTTTTTAATTCTGTCTCTGTTATGAGCTGTGAGTAGGCAACAAACGTGTTTTTTTCTGTTATATTTCCACAGCTGATATCCACATTACACACCTGCAAATGATGGTGTTTTAAGTGAGGTTTCGCTGCAAGAGAGAGGAGAGAGAGAGGGAGGAGTTGGGTGGGTGTGAGTGAGCGAGAGAGAATAAAGCAACGGCACTGATCTGGATCATAAATCACCCATCTGTCTGTTATATTTCCATGGTTTATATCCACATAATAAATGGGCAAACTTTGGTGTTTAAAGTGAGGTTTCAGGGCGAGAGAGAGGGAGAGAGAGAGGGAGGAGGGGTCCGGTGGGGTGAGCAAGCAAGGAGGAAGCCGCGTGCACTGTTTTGAATCATCACTTACCCATTTAAATGACTTGGACTGATGCGAAATTTTGCATAAAATCAAGCCTGTTCTGAAAAAAAAAATAATGATAAAAGATGGAAGAAAATTTCGACGTCAGTGTGCAAAAATGATTATAACAACATGAGCTCGATTTTCTTAATTAATGTGTGAAAAATATTAACGAAAAAACAGATTCAGTGTGCAAAGGCCTTAAGACTAACTAAAATAATGATGATTAAAATAAAAAAAACTAAGTTAAGTTTTCATCAAGATGACTAAAACTAGACTAAAATGTAATTTAGTTTTCTTCAGACATTCAAAATCCATAATATTTCTCCACTGTGGGTAAAAAAAAACAATGCATCTGTAGCTCATCTGCCTCTCAGCTGTAGAAAGCAAGGACCCCAGGTTTGACAGGGAGCAGAGAACACTACCATGACTTGGTACCAGATTTAGGCAAGACAATAAATGCTCGGGCTAAAAGTAAAGACTAAAATGTGAGGACTTTTTATGGACTAAAACTAGACTGAAATGTTTTTGAGTTTTCGTCGACTCAAACTAGACCAAAACTAAAAAGGATAGAAATTACTAAAATGTGACTAAAACTAAAATGCATTTTGTTTAAAGACTAAAACGAAGGCTAAAATTAAAAATAGCTGCCAAAATTAACACTGATGTCAATGTGATATTTCAGTTTTAAGATTCGGTATTCACCTTGTTATGATTGGGTACTGAGAGTAGATCAATGAGAATAAAGGATTTATCAACTGAAGCATCAGGCTTTAGAATTTGCAGCAGGCCAATAAAAATTAGGCTACTTTGGTCTTAACAAATTTTTTTTCAATAGATTAACAGCACTTTTGTAAAATTATAATGTTTTGTGTCTTCTTTACTGCAAGAAAGCATACAGAAAGAAGGAAACATCATGACTGTCTGGAAAGGTGAGCCTGGTTCACTGGATAGCTAATGCAGCCTGCTGGAACCCTGACAACCAGAACAAGTAGTCTTTTTTTCTCATGAGCCATTAATTCCTGCATTCAGTGACCTATTTCACAGGTTTGTGCTCCAATGAACTGAGATAGCTTCAGTGATGAAAGTGGCAGCTGTATCTGTGTTGTCTGCCAAAAAAGCCCCCAGATTTGTTGCCAGACGCTTGTGAAATAAAGTTGCTGAAGGGGTCCTAAAAGATGCTTAATCTACTGTAGAGGCACAGCTGTTGTTTTAAGTGTGCCCCACTTAAGTCATAGTCCAATGAGAGGGAAGGAAGGCATCAACGTAGAGAATAAGAGCAGGGTTAAAGATGCAAGAAGAAAAATGTTCTACTATAATAAACGGACTCAATCATTTACTTTTTGCATGCTTCTTACTTGTACGTGTTTGTGTGTGCTCGGGCAGCAAGTGTAATTATATGTGTGTATGTGCAGCGTAAGGTTGACTGACCCGTGGAAAATGTTATTTTAGTTGTAATGTAATGAGTTATGACTGCTGCTCCTGAGGGAGGCACACACCATCCCCGCACACACTCACACTTGCGTCACTAGCCTTGATGCTGTTCTTAAGGTTTTGTGTGCGCAGACATTATAAACGGTCCTTAATGACGCCTGAGAAAAAATAACACTGTGGTTAAAAACAGGGAGAAAACAACAGCGGTTATTCATTTATCTGCAGGCGAAGGTTTGGTGGCTTTTATTTGGTCCCCAGAGGATGAAAAAGATAGATAGTAGAAGTGATGGATGGTGAAGGGGAAGAATATGGCAAAAGACAGCGACAAATCATTACAATAATAGTAATGATGTTTATTTATGAACAAAGATGAATGAAAGAATGACTCCTGGGCAGCACTGGGGACAAGAGACAGGAGGAAATCAGATGAAAGTTTAATGATGCCGGAGGGGAAACTTGGGGCATCACAGCTGCACACTGTTGAGTGTAGGTCAGAGCTAGCCGCTTAGTTTAGTATTAACTTCCTTTATGCAAATGTGACAAGAAAAGACACCACTTATTATTATTATAAAGACTCTATTTACAGATTCTACATAAAGATATAGTATCTGTACCCAGAGGTTGTGATTTTCATGAGGTTAAGTGCTCTGATTTCTACTTGTAGTGAATTTGTAGTCCGAGCTGATTCAACTTGCCTTGTTTGAGAATGCATAGGTCAACAAACATACATACTTCCACCAGGGCTGGTTTGGAGACAGTGCTCAAAATAGTACCAGTTCTTGGTTTTTCCATAGCCAAAAACTGGCTGTGGGCCAGAAGAACTGGTTCCAGTGTGGAGGCAACTTCTTGCTGATTCAAGAGAGGGAAACCAGTTTACAACCAAAATGCCTCGAAAGAAATCAGCGGCTGACATCACTGAGATTTTGCAGATGTTTTAAAATCTATTGTCAAGGATTGTAAACTATGTAGAAATTGTAAAAGTTATCTAAAGCATGATTATTTCCTTTATCTATCTCTGTAATTCAAGAGCCTAAACCTCTGATTAATATGTGATATGCAAGCCTCAGATTCAGAAGGAGCGATGTGAATTCTGTCTGGGGACAGTGGACAAGCTCTTTGCCTGGGGGGTACTGCAGAAATATTGGGTCCCGGGGCCAATGTGATGACCCATGAGGTCCCTGTAATAACCAAAGTGGCCCAAAGGTTGGGCTGAGGGTCAGTTCCCCCCAAGGGTGAAGCTATGATTCTCTGCCAGAAAACGGTTGGGGATGAGTCTTAGCCACAAGTGGAGGACTTCAAGTATCTCAGGTTCTTGTTCATGAGCGAGGGTGGACCAGAGATTGGCAGGTGAATTGGTCTAGAATTGGCAGTATTGGTGACATTTTTCCGGACCGTTTTGGTGAAGAAGGAACTGATCCAGAAGGCAAAGCCCTGGATTTTTGTTCTAATCCTCAACCATGGTCATGAGCTTGGGTAACTATGGAGAGAATGAGATCACAGGTTCAAGCAATCAAAATGAGATGGGGTGTCTGGGCTCAGCCTTAGAGATAGGGTGAGGAGCTTAGACATCCTGAAGGAGCTCTAAGTAGAGCCACTGCTCCTTCATCTTGATGGGGGCCAGTTGAGGTGGTTCTGGCATCTCATCACATCTCTAGGATGTGTCCTGGTCGTCCCTGTGGAGGTCTTCCAGGCACATGTTGAAGGAGATCCCGGGTTAGACCCAGGACTTGCTGGAGGGGTAATACAGTCTGGATGAATGGATGGATGGATGGATGGATGGTTGGATGGATGGTTGGTTGGGTGGGTGGTAACCCTAGTTAGTGTTTGGGTACTAGGTGGAGGCACCAAAACTACTCATAGTTTAGTTTTGTAATAATAGTTAGAGTATTATTAGTTTCCAAGGCCTTCAGAACAGCAGATCTGGGCTCTACTCTGTCATTTTTCAACACAATGAGAAAAAATGCAAAAAAAAATCCCCCAGAGGTAGTTTATGGTTACCATCCAAGACCAGCAATAAGCAACCTGAGCAAAATTGCAAAAGAACAGACTAGTTCTTTGATAAAGGTTGAATCTTTAATTTTCAAATCCTTTTGGCTCCATGTTTCCTTAAGTTTTGCTAACTTACACATCTTGGTATGCTTGGACACTATGCTACAACCACTCTCTGTAATATTGAGCTTTATACCATGCTAAATGTAGCATTTAGCTCAAAGTAGCAGGGCCTCACTTGGCTATTAGCATGACTGCACACTTTTATTGTTGATAAAGTATTTAAAGTTTTGAAAATATCAAAAAACAGTTTCATTTTAGTTTCAAGACCAAGATGGAAAAAGCAGACAGTTAATAGGAAGTGAAAAGGAAAAGATAGGATTTAAGAAACCTGGTGATCAACAAATACAGGAAGGAAAGGAAGGTAATCTTAAATTAATAGAAAAATGGATGAAGGGATTTGCAGTAATTCTTCGGGCTTAAAGTAATTCTCTTTTTTTCCTGTCTGTCCAGCTGATGACGAAACATCCAGCGAAACGGCTCGGCTGTGGTCCAGAGGGGGAGCGAGACATCAGGGACCACAGCTTCTTCCGCTACATGGACTGGGAGAAACTGGAGAACAAGGAGGTGCAGCCGCCGTTCAAACCTAGAGCCGTAAGTCTGAATCCGACTCAATCCCAAAAAGAAAAGAGAATGGACATGGGTTGTGCAAACCAGGAGTTTAATCCCACGTTGTGCTTAAATTCCTGGCAAGACATGCTACAGATTTGTGTGTTTTTCACTTTTCAGATGCTAACCTCTTCTTTTTTACTCCAACAACTCTTTCTCCTCTGTCTCTGTTGACTTACTTGTCTTTTCAATTTCAATTTGGTCCTTTTGTCTCTTTCTCTCCTCTATTTTGGACAATGCAATAGGTAAGTAGGGTGATGATGAAGACCATGATAGTAATGAATGTGTGGTAACTATAATAATAACAGGTCAGACTGGTCAGAGGTGTGGCGGGTGCAAAAACTAAGCAGTCTTTTTGTAAATCAGGCCTTTAGTTGTCAAGATTAGTTCTGGACGTTGTTGGTTTTACTGGCTTTAGCTGATGACCCAAAGACCTGAAGTTTTTTCTTTCTCTATCAGGGTTAATTCGAGTTCCCTGTAAACACGTTCATTTTTGACTCTTAGTAAGTCTTAACAGTGTCAGCAGCAGTGACCTGAAATAACTGTGTTTGTGTTTTTCCATTTTTTTTCTTCAACAAAATTAGTTTGATCCTAACTCGAGTCAGAATGATTTTATTATATATACACGCACCCCATAACACGTTCATACACTCACACAGCCTCAGGCCAAACTGCAGCTAAGGAGTTTTTCTGAGCTTTTTATGCAGCTGTCTTGGCCCATTGGGGTTTTGGTGTTTGTGTGTCTGACTTAGCTTACTTTCAGTGGCACAGACTTGGGGATGTCTTGGAAAAGGGGCAGATTTTCTGGGTCATTGGTTAAGGTTAAAAATGGGGTGTGGTGTTAGTTATTCTCAAGGAAAATAAAAATTTATTGCCATGAATTGTGCCTAATATTTTTCACCCTGAAACAAATTTTTATATTTGACAAAGATAATCCAAGTAAATACAAAATGCAGTCTCTAAATGATCGGCCATCTAAACCTACCTGGCCTTGTACGAAAAAGTAATAATGGCTCTCACCATGGTTCGCTGGAGTATTAAAGCCTTATAAGTGGCTTTTTAACTCTTTCCAGCCTTATAGATATCAATGGCTTTGTTTCTTATCTGTTTTTGAATGATGTGTTGCTTTTTTGAGATCTTTTAGCCAACTTTATTATGTCAGACAGGTTCTATTTAAGAGACTTCTAGATTTATCAGGTCTGGCAGTAATCATGCTTGGGTGTGGCTAGTGATAATAAACTCAGCTTTCTGAAAAGGTGGTTAATCACCGTTAAATCATGAATTATCAGGGCGCACACACTGACCATAACTGAGTCAAGTAAGGCCTGCAGATTTTTAGATGTCATTCTGGGTTCTTTTGTGAACTCCTAGATGAGTCGTATATGCACTCTTGGAGTTATTTTGGTTGGCCAGCCACTTCTGGGAAGGTTCACCACTGTTCAAGGTCTTCTAAATTTGTGGGTAATAGCTCTCACTATGGTTCGCAAGAGTCCCAACGCCTTGAAAGTGCTTCGTATTCCTTTCTATACCGAGAGATGTCAATGACTTTGTCATCTGTTAATGAATTTCTCAAGACTGCAGTATGATGTGTTGCTTTTTGAGATCTTTAGCCTACTTCATTTTGTCAGGCGGGTTCTTGATTCAACAGGTCTGGTAATAATCAGGCATAGATGTGTCAATTGATATTGAACTCAGCTTTCCAAAACAGGTGGTTTATGACAATTAAATCATTATTTAACAAAGGGAGGGGTTTGGATGCCTTATTTCCCTTTTATAAAAGAGAAATAATCATTTAAAAACTGCATTTTTTATTAACTCAGGTTGTCTTTGTCTATTATTAAAATTAGTTTGATGATCTTAAACATTTAAGTGTGACAAATATGCAAAAAAAAAGAGATTTTCACAGCACTCTACTGGCGTGTTATCAAAGTTGGATGGGTAATGCTGCGACATGCTTGTGTTGGACAGTATAAACAGTTTACTCATTTATCCCGTGTGCATGTAGAGGTCACCTTCAGGACTTGTGTTTTAAGGCTGAGGTCTTTCTCTGATGTTACTACTCACATATGTCGTCTGATCTCTTCTTCTCTCCCTCTGTATCACTCTCTTCTCTCTTTTTGATCTCGTCTTTCTGAAGTATTTTGTCTTTCACCTCCCTGCTGTGTCACTTTACAATCCCTCTCTTTTTCTCTTTCTTCTTCTACTTTTTGAAAACAAAGTGCTCAGATGTTTAGAGGAACGGTGTGTTTACCCTGCATAAAAGTTTAGTGTTCAGTTTAGCATCTGAAGGTGGCTCTTTGATCTTTTCTGCTGCTTATTCAAGCCATGCGTGCGTTGGTTTGACGAGGGGGCTCTCTGTATCTCGAACAGGTTTTTTTTCACACTGGTATGTAATGATGTTTTTGTGTGGATCGTTCTTTGTGAAAGATGTTTGAAGCTGCAGCCTTTCTGTGGTTACAAGTTGGAGTCTGAACTGTTTGTGATTATTGTCTCTGTGGTTTCAAGCTCTAGGAAGGCTTACAGTGAGTCTGTTTGATGGCCTATCAGCTGAGCTTTTGAATGAATGAATGAATGAAAGATGAACTTGCAGACTATATTACTTCACTGTATTGGTGTAACTTCACTGGATTGATTTGTCATTCATTTGCTTCCCATTTTTGACCTAATTTTGAAGACCTAAATGAATAAATTATCGACAGTAGGATGGACCAATGTTTTGATTCAAAAGATCTGCGCACTCTTTAATGTGATTTCCTGTTAGGGTTGATCTGCTCTGTGCAGACTGACACGGGCACAGCTGAAAACTGACTCAGCTCTTATCTTAAGTCAGCAGAGCAGGGCACACTGGAGCTTCTGGCACGTGCCTGAGATGGATTACTGTGCATGCTGTTGTAACTCAAAGATTGACAAAACTGAAGAGTCAGCGCTCAGACAACCCTTAGGGTTTTTCAATTATTTCTGGGCATAGTTCATTCTGGTCCATTTTCTGTCATTCCCAGAAATTAATGAAACACCCTAGAGAACATACCTGAGTGCTGACTCCTTAGTTTTGTAAGTCCTTTTTGGTTGTGCACCTAAAAGAAATATTTAGCATTTCAAGTTGGGTTGTATTGTAAAATTGTATTGGCATTAGCCTCCACAGCATTACCCCTTAAAATGTGACATGCTTCTGAAAGCTAGGCTATACAGCACTACAGATGGGTACAGTTGCTCTGCGTAAGTTATGTCAGTTTAAAATAAAAGGGCTAAAAACAGTGTGGACTCAATGGTACACTATATTGAAAATTTATGAGTCTGGCTGTGTTTCGCTCTATTTTTCAATGCAAGCCTGGCTATATTTTCTTCTGCCTCAGCGTATCTGATCATCTATTTGGGTCTGTGAGCTTCTTCAGAGACAACAGAAACAAACTAGACTAAAACTATGTACTTCCGCTCAGTTTTCCTTGTCAACAGCTGACAATTCTTTCATAAGGTAAGCATATGCCAACTGTAGCTTTGCTAATTATCAGCCATTAGAAAAATAAACCAACAGCAATAAACTCAATCTTATGCTAAATTTCCTTCTGGTCAGGGTCGGTTTCTCTAATTATCCTCAGAAAATTGAAAGTCTGTAAAGTATCAGCATTCAGTGAGGCAGGGAACTCTGGTTGGGGTGTGATGCAGGCTGTAGGCATAAGTTAGCTACTATGATCAACAGTAGCTTAGTGGGCATGGGCTCACAGTTTACACATATACACCACCAGGTTACTCGGCATCTCTCCTGCTAACCAGTCCTCACAAAAGTATCCCCTCTTATCAACAGTCAACAGCATGTCATCGCCACTCAAGTTAAAATGGCTAATTTTACTTTTTTTTTTTTCAGCTTAATTTGCTGTTGATGACTCTGACTTAGACCTTTACTCACTAAGTAAATTTTTTCTGGTGCATTTTTCTAGATCTTTAAATGGAAAAAAAGGCTTGCAATGAAACCTTGCACTCTGGGTCTGTTGCGCTTTATTTGTAATCACTGCAAAAATTCCCAGAATGTGGGAAATGATTTTATACTGTGACAAAAAGAGATGAGGATGAGTGGGGCAAATCACGGAGTTTGAAGTGAGGTTTCAGTGTGATAGAGGGGAGGGGGCAAGCGAGAAAGAGAGAAGGAGGCAGCAGGGGCTGATCTGACTAAACAATCATCTATTAAAATGGTCGGATGCAAAAAAAAAGGCAAAACATCAAACCTGTTCTGAAAAAAAATGACAGTTAAAAGTTTCAACATCAGTGTGCAAACATGGTTAGAACAACATGAGGCCGATTTTCTTTTTTAAAACAGACAAAATTTGGACTCAGTGTGCAAAGGCCTAAAGATCACAGACCCAAAAGACTGATCAGATACTCTGAAGCAGAAGAACATGAAACCTGTAGCCCAAGCATGCATTGCAAAATAGGGCAGAGCACAGAGGCTTTCTGGTTCAGAAATAGTGCAAAAATTTCTGATATAGAGTACATTTCATCCAACATTTTTTTATTCTTTTGGCTAATTTTACCTTAAACTAACTAAATTATGCATTATGCAACTGTACCCATCTGTATAGCCTAGCTTACCCAAGCATGCCCCACTTAAAAGGACGTTTGCTGAATTCTCTTGAGGCTAATGCCACTGCTGTTGCTCAGTGCCTCATACAACCCAACTCCAAAAATGTTGTAATAAGCTGTTTGGAGTGTGGTTCTTCTTTGTCTTTGTCTTGACCCGAAAGGAATCGATTTGCTTCAGAAAATGTTTTCTGGAAGGGACACCGCACAGACAGGCTGGCGAAATGGAGAATCAGAAGCAGTGAAATTATGATGATTTATACTACCTGAAAAGCTGTAATAAAGCAGTACATTAACCTGAACTTCAGGAGGAAGGCAGCTATTTGGTCGACGAGAGGAAATCTGTATTCCCATTCTTTTTCTCATCTGAATAATGATGTTACTCCTTAAACTTGTGCTCCAGTTTGATCCATGACTTTTGTAATGTGTCACACACCTATGGACTGGTTGGTAGGTTTGAAACAAAGAATGCCTAAGCCATCACCGTGGACTTTTTTTGTCTTCACTTTTCACCGTTCATCTGTCTTTCCATCAGGAAGTCTGCTGTCAATCCATTAATCCATCTTTTCACATTAAAACTCCAGTCATCCTTCTAGGAACACATCCATCTGTCCATTCGTCAGCACATTTTTATTTGTTCTTTTCTCTGTGATCACAGTTTTTCATGTTTGTTTCTGTTTTTATGCATGTTTTTGGGGCTCCATCTCAAACAAACCCTGTTCTGCAGTGCACTACCGTGAAATGAAACCTAAAAAGGCATTTATTTCGTGCCCTTGAACCTACAAAGTTAACCTAAAAATCCCACCAACTTTAGATGCGTCTTTCCCCACCTTGGATTTCTTCCTTCATAAAAATCTTGGATGTGACTTTGATATAGTAGATGCTTGTCCCATCAGCTGACTATTCTTAGCTAAGGTGTTGTGTCATTTATTTAATCCCCCAGTGTGGCTAATTCTTCCCTTTTTCCCCAAACAGGTTAAAACAAAGTAATTAGCAGCAAATACTTTCTGACCCTGGTGTATTCCTCATTTCACATATTTCCCCAAACTCTAAACAGCCTGCCTTAATTTCATTTGGCTTTTCAGAGTAACAGGGATTTAATGAGTTTGTAGTTTTCCTCTGGGTAATGTAGTCAGAGGACACTGAATCCTTGTTGTGTTAATTAAAGCTGAGTGCAGTGATGGAGACAGGAAGAAGAAAATGAAGGAGTAGCTCGGCCCAGTGTGCCCGTGAGGCGTACTGTCGGGGAAATATAGTTTTCAAGTTAATAACTTGTTTTATGTACTTAGATGGGCGCTAAGCTCGGGGGTATGAAAGCTTTATTTGGGGGGTTCCCAGTGGTCAAAGTAGGATATACACCAATCAGTCAGTACATCAGGACTACTGTACCTGCTTAATTTAAGTCAGTCCAACACAACAGATCTACTAGAACTTCTGCTCTGTTGTTTTGGGGTGTTTTTTTTTTTTGTTGTTGTTGTTTTTTGTTTTGACAGCGCAGCAATGGTGATGACTGTACTTTATGAATAAGAGTAAACTCATAGGTTGGTCCTGGTCTACTGGAGGGCAATACACCTTGTCATGCAACATATTCTAATGCACCACTATCAGTCACTATGATGTCAACAATAATTCAGTCAAGGCCGCTTTGTCAAAAAAACACATGATTTGCAGCTTTAAGTAATTAGACATCAAGTAATTCAAAAGAAAAAGTTTCTTTGTCACTCCAGAAATAAGACTCTCTCATTGCTAGCCACAGGCGTGTCTCTCAAAACCAGGATAAGGTGCAGTGTGTAATATTTAGCCTAGTAGCATTTAGCTGAACAAACTTGGTAAAATAAAGCAAAACATTTCTAAGACGGTCTATCTAAATAACTGTTTAGTCATCTAAATTCAAAGACAGCTATTTTGTAAAAACAACTCAGAATAAACCTTTGATTCATACATAGGGAGGGTCCCCTCCATGGATGCCACCATCTTGGATTTTTACATGTTTCCATGGTAACATATTGGAAAAAAGGAAAAAAAGGATAAATAAAGTTATAGTAGTGTATTGTATTGTATTCACATTACAGATACACATTAAATTCAACTGGTTGCCACAGTTTCCAGCAGAGAAATGCAAACTAGAACCCACTTCTAGATGTTGATATTCAGTTTTACACACTGCACCTTTAATCCTGGCCTCTAGAATCAAGATACGATGTTAAATTTGCATGCCCAAACCCAAGACGAGATACTTAAAAAAATCTGATGGAAACCAGGACACTCATTAAGAACATTTAAAAATACAGTATGAGAATCTGACGTAAAAAAGAAATAATAATAATAATAGAAATAATAATAGAAAAAGAATTATGACAAAAATGCAGAAATTAAATACTGATGGACACTGATCCACTCACTGGTCTTACCCAATTAGTTACTTAAAATTTCTGCAGAACCTTGTCCAGAGGATTTAGATTCAGAGCTTGCTCAGTTTGTTTCAGACATATCAAAGTAGTACAGTAAGACTATCTGAAACCTATCTAAAATTTCTAAAACATTTGGAGTTATCGCCACTGCTCTTTAGCTCGTTGGTTTATCATATCTCTTTAGGCCTCCACAACCACAGCATGCAGTCAGCCCACAAATAGCCCCAAATACAGCATAGTCATCCCTTTGAGGTTTTTCTTAAGCAGCTGCTTAGAAATTCCTATTAATATAGCTTTAAAAAAAAGCTAGATGGAAAAAGCAATTGTTTGTAATAGGAAAATTTATGAGTAAATGCCATTAGTAGCTGTCAATATAACGTACTGTAGTGCACTGCCACAGGATGTTTGAGACATTAGAAGATTGTTGTATTAAGCTTGAATATGTTTCAAATATTTGAAAGGGGTAGCATATACCTGAGGTGTGCTTGATTTGTCCTGTTCTTAAAGTAGTATTTTTGTATTACTTTGGCGTAATTAATTACAGAATAGTCCTTAATACGATTGTACCTGTATTTAAGATGCAGTTGGTTTTGGGGGGCAGTCAGGGGGTAAAAGGTTTAGACTGCCTACCTGTGTGAAGTCCAGAATGTGTAGCTCTCTCAGAACTATCCTGCTGTCTATGGTAACACTGATAGTTCAAAAGCACAGACGCACAGCCTGTTACATAGAGCTGGTCACTTGTTGCCTTTAATTGAGGAGTCTTTTCAAACAGATTGGCACTCCATGAGGTGTATTAGCTTGACAGTACACTATCATTTTCTTTAGATGTATGAATATGATCTATCAAGGGTGAAAAGCTATTAAAAAGTGTCACCACAAGCCACGAGCAGGTCACAATTGCAATGGGTGATAGTGGCAGCTCCACTTGTAGCCCATGAAAAAGCTTTAGATTGATTTTAGCACTATAAAAATATTACTCTCATCATTTTAAATAGGTGTATTTGTCACTCAGGTATTTACAGTGCAGCCTACATTTCAGATGGAAAACCTTTTATAAATGAATTTAAGTTCTGTGACGGATAAATCAAGCACACCTCAGTCACTTGCACCTTGTTTAGATATTTGAAAACATGATCAAATAATGTCATCTCACACCCTGGTTCAACCCTCCACCCCCCTTTCTTTTGTTTTCTTCTGCTTCTCCATCCATTCCTCTCCATCCCCACTCCTCCCTCCTTCCTCCCCTTTACTTCACCCCTCCTCCACAGTGCGGACGGGAAGCCGAGAACTTTGACCGTTTTTTCACACGCCACCCGCCAGTGCTGACCCCTCCCGATGAGGAAGTGATTCAGAACCTGGACCAGGACGAGTTCCAGGGCTTCTCCTTTATCAACCCAGAGTTCCCGGGAACTGTTGCAGCCACCCCTGCTACCGAGCAGGCTTGATTTTCAGCTCATGCATGGACACATGGACACACACAAACACCACAAACATATACATGATGATTTCCCCTGGAGCAAACGCACCCAAACATGCCAAGTTGAAATATCCCTGAAATGATTTGTGCTGTCGTAGGCACCGAGAAGCCATGACTTAGACTGACTCACAGACATGTCGAGTCAGCTGTAAAACTCATTTGTTGTTCACACTGCTGCGACCTGGATGATGTCTTGGCCTAAATGCATGGAGCAGTCTAGTCCAGCTTACATCTCAAAATAAGTATTCAAACAATTCAGATTAAAGGTATAATATGCGACTCTCAGAGAGGATATCCAGTAGATGTTGCAATTCTGGCAACAGTTTTTCTCTGTGTCCCCTCCTTCTCCATCATCCCTCAATGTTTAGTTTAGTTTGTAGGACCGATCTTCATTTTGATATCCAGCGCATAATTGCTTTGGTTCTTATGTCTTCTAAGTATTTCAAACCAAAGTCTCTGCAAACAGCTTCCCTGACTAGACGGGGCCGTCTGTTTTCCCAGTGTGGTGGAAAAAGATGTATAAAGCATGTTTGACTCTCTTACTTATTTGGTCCTGCAAATTTCTGATTCTATTTGATTCTGTCTTGAGAAGCATTTTGTTTTTGGCCAAAGTTTTCATTTCCAAGGTCGTGGCTCTCTTCCAGGTCAGCGGGCCTCCTTTGTTTACAAGTGGGGTCCATCTCAAAGCTACTTTAGGTATGCAGTCCTGGTCTATTCTAAGACCAAGTCTTAGCCAACAGAGACATCAATATTTGATTTCCAGGACTGCACTGGCAGTTTATAATTTTTGTTTTATGCCAGAGAAGCAGCGTATTTTCAGTGAACATCTATTGTGAAGTTCATTTATCTTTTTCGTGTCACTCTCAACCAATCACCAGCATTCAAAGTCGCACAGACCTCTTGTATCTGATGTCACGCAGTGTGTTCCATCCAGCCCTGTCCCTGCATGTACAGCAAAAGGGGGAAGTTACTCATTGGGTGCTAGTGCTAAATAAATACTCCTGCCGTGCCGACAAGTTCCCTGCTATAACATGTGTAGTGCACATTTTGTACAAAGAAAGTTTAGAAAAAAAATCAGTGTTAGATGTGTGCAAATCATTTTATGCAGCATAAATAGCATTTTACATAGCAATAAAGCACTGAATTGGCTAATGGTAATGCTAGTAAATTCCTTTGCCATCTAACCTCGCAAAGCAGATGGATACACCCGTTTCCTTGTTTCTCACTTGCAAATCCATCTTGCAAAGCTCCCATCTGAACCGTTTGGGCCCAGCTAGAAAGTGACAGGACCAATCAGCGACAAGGGTCAGTACTTTCGGGCACGGTGGCGTCGTGATGTAAGCAAGCAGCAACAAGAGGCTGGTGCAGTTATGGCGGAAGACATTAGTGTGGATGCTACTAAAGCACCAGTTTTATCAGAACTTGACGACATTTCTTCATTTAAAGACGAACAAAGAACAGCAGTGAGTTTTTTTTCTTTTCAAAAATGACAAAAGTTGTGTACTGACATGTCTACAGTCGCCGTGGCTCGCGTTATGCGGTTCTATATGGAGTTTATTCCTCGGTAGCTGCGCACGTGCACCTCAGTAGCAGCGACAATGTGACGTGTTTTGTTGCTCTGATTGGCCCGTAAAGATGTGACAGACAGAACATTCCTCCAATCACCCTCCAAGTATTTTTTTCAAAGGCTCTGCCTTTTCCCAAACGTTGTATATTGACAGTTTCCCAGATGGATGTGTGAAACAAATCTATCTGGCGTGTAAGGTTATTTTCCATCTATTTCAGTAAGTGACTTCATAATAGTGACATGTCTGCAAAAGGTCTATAGCAGTGATTTAACACGGCTTTTATACTGTTGTTTTGCTGAACTGCCCCAACTTTAGAGTCTTGCAAATGCACTACCAGCTCTCCGCAGCATGCTGTTGTTTCCACTGCAGGCATTGAAGAGACTTCCATACCATTGGAGAAAGATCAAAACCTCACATCTCCATTTTTCTTTTTCTTTCTTTTCATAAAACTTTGCTGTTGGTCACCCTTTACATATGGGAGTGGCTTTTTTTTTACAAATTTTGAAACAACAAAGGGGTCAAAACAATGCTGACTAAGACCATTTAGTGTGAAATTTTTTTTTCCATTCCCTGAAAAGTGGTGACTTTGGAGACAGAAGGTTTTGGCCTTATGCCAGGAATATTTAAGATATCACTGGCATTGTTTCAAAACCCTGTACAGCCATTTTTCATAATTTTATTTAATGTTGTTCATAAATCAGTGCTATTGGTCAATGTTTATATCTGTCAGCAGGTTTTAACCAATTTTAAAGCAGTAAAAAAGCTTCAAAAAGATGCTGCCCATGACCATTCAGTGTTAAATTAATTGAAAAATACAGTTTTTTTTTTTTTTTTTTTTTTTTTTTTTTCATGTGAAGAGATGAATTTGGAGATGCAAGGTTCTGGCCTGATGCCAGCAATATCTTAAATATCCCTGACATCAGGCCCAAACCTCAGATCTCCAATATCACTACTATTAAGGGAATGAAAAAAATACTCAAAATACTCAAAAATCATCTCTAAATGGTCATAGCATCTTTATGACTTTACTGTTTCAAATTTTTTATGAAAAACTGATTTATTAAAAAATAAAAAAAATTAAGGTTTGGTCCCACGCCACTGATAATGACGTTTCTCCATTTGAGACTACACATGCAGTGACCATAACAGCATAAGTACGTTTGCAAGCCTTTAAACCACCAAGATCCAACTGTATAACAGCCATGTTAAATCACTTTGCTGTAGACCTTTTAAAAACTACCATGATGTCACTTGCTACCTTGGACAGCAAAGAAATTTGCTAGCATTACCGTTAGCCCACTCAGTGTTTTGTTGCTATGTAAAATGCTATTCTATGTTGTATAAAATGATTTACATGCATCTAATGCTGACATTTTTCCAAACTTTCCTTGTACAAAATGTGCACTACACATATTAAACTCAACATAATAAAGAGTTGAATTCCACTGTGATTGGTACATTTTTGAGCTTCCTATTGCGATATAAACTAACTTAAGGAGGTGCCATTCCATCCATGTGAATACAGAGCTGAGAACAACAAACACAGAGGGAGTTTGACTTTGCCCCTTTTTAGGCTTTTTGGCCTTCATTTAGATAACTGAAGACAAGCAGGAAACATGGGGAGAGTGAGGGGATGACATGCACCAAACAGCACCCAGATCAGAAATCGATCTTGTGACCAGTGAGGACTGTAGCCTCTGTAAATGGGCGCCTGCAAGAAGTCATCATTCAGTTATATAATTCCTGCAGGGTTTATTGGATATCTGCTACATTTATGCTGACCGTGTTGCATATTATACCTTTAAATGCTAACCATACTGATATTCCCTGTCCTTCTAGTTGATGCAAATTCAAACCAGTTAGCAAAAATGCCATGGACTAGCTTGTTATATGCAGCTTGCAATTTTTGCTTATGTTTAACACAGTGGTTATTTAGCTTAGTTTACCAGATAACATCAAAGCAACATGAAATTAACAGCCATAGTCTAAATTTTTGAATTAAGGGATAAAAGTGAGATATACAATCATTTGCTTCAGTGATGATTAATGATATAGCAACGTGTTAACTTGAAAATGCTTTACCACTTCCCAGCACACAGACACAAACACAACCGCATCATCTGCATACAACATATCTGAGGCATTCAATGTTCTACGAGTTTTGGTGAAAATTGTGATTCAACTTTTCTTTAAGTCATTCCTCAGCTATTCCAGCGCATCCTGAGTTGGGCCTGTATTTTTGGTGTGCTTTTTATTCAAGTGTTTAACGATGATAATAATAATAGTGTCTGTATGTTTATCCTTATCTTAGCTAAAACTGGAATGCTTCTCATACTTGTGCATGAGTTTCTATATCACTAATAGCCCTGGACTCTGTTTCCCAGCAGCACTTTACCACCTGATCCCTGCACCACCTGCAGCTTTGTGCCAGTATTGTCATGGTTCTCAAAATGTGCACTTAAATTTGATCAGCAATAATGACAGATCAAACAAATATCAGATTTCTCTATCAGAGGGATCATGATGGTAAAATGCTGCTGGGAAATGTAGTCCTCACCTAAGCTTTGAGTTAGTTAAATAGATAGATTATTCTACTTCTTATACTCTGATTCTCTGTTATCTAGTATTTAAGCAATGAAAGAGACTAGCAGTTAGATTCTGTGCATGAAACCAATACCTGGGCGTTTGTTTACAGCGTACGTGTGTGCACGTGTATGTTTTATATGTGTGAAGGAGTACTGTGTGTGAAATCAAACAGTTGCGTTCATATTTTCTATGTGTCCATACCTGCCTTCCCAACAACTGATTGTAAAATATTCTTTATCATATCAAATAGTGTTTGTAAGATCCCCTTAACATACAACTAGCTGCTTTATCACACAGATATAAAAGGTGTAAATAGAAGAAAATGATGGTTTCTGTGCTGAAACATGATATAAAAATCTGAGTCAGCAGGTCAGGAATTATTAGGGTGTCTGAGCAAGAGTGAGATTAAATTCAGAGAGATTTGTTTGTAAGACAACAAAAACTATAAAACACCATGTGTTCACAGTGTTTTTTGGCTGGTAGTCCCTATGACCACATTTTCAGGGCTATTGTCATGGATGTTTACTGTTGCTAGATTAACTGATTCACTCTGTAGTGACTTTAGGGTCTTTTTTGAGTTTGTCAGTGTATTTATTATTGCAATAATTCAGGAAAATATCTCCAAGAAAGCATAGAAACACTATCAATGAATCATTTTCAGTCGTGACTGACTGTCAAGAACACACATGATTTGTGATTTCCATGTAAAAGTCTTCAATCTCCCTATAAAGCAGTTCTGTATCCAAACTGAATGTCAATGCCCCTTAATTTAAGGCTTACAAAAATTACCTAAAAACAGTTTTCAATGCAAAATAGGAGAAATTTCAGAATGAGGAACAAGGATGTGATTAATCACGACTAACTACAGAATCCCTAAGATTAATCATGCTTAAAAATTTTAATCTTTTAACAGCCCCAGTTTAAAATTATAAAAAAAATAGACTGCCTCGAACCAACTTGCTTGTTAACGAAACATCATTACTGGGTAACTGACACCGCATCCATTGATTCCTAATTGACGTTCCTCCCATCTGACATTCAAGCATCATCAGGATCACATGACTGAAAACAACAACAGCATAAATGCTAGGCACACAAGAAACTGCATCGTCAACTGCCAGCTAGAGCAGTGGTTCCCAACCTTTTTTCATTAAGCCCCCCCCTTCATATATCTATGAAGAGCTATGCCCCCATATATTTATTGACACATATTTCAGGTTAAAGAAACATTGCACCAAAATAGCAGTAGGCCATGTTGTGATTTAATCTAATTTGCGATTAATTGCCCAGCCCTTTGCTAAGTTCAAATAGTTACTAGCTAAAAAGGGATGTAACGCCACCTAGCATAGGTAGCATAGCATAGTCAAGTCAAACATCCACCCATCAGTAAATAGATTCTTCTCCTGTTTTTGTACAGTGGGAAAAGGACCGGAGTCCAGTTAAGTGGCCTGATCAAGCTTTAACTTGACTACTATCCTCTTAACTTTGCATGTAAAAGTACGGATTTACAAGCACAGCCATGCTGCAAAAGTTGAACTAATTTCAACAGAGAGCACTGTTATCACAGCTAACACTGATATGTTTGGACCCAAGTACATTAGCATATAAAACAGCTTAATGTCCTAGTAAAAGTTTCTGCAGTAGAAGACATGTCACCTTGATATCACAATAGGGGTTGCCAGCACAAAACATGGCATTTGTGGACACATGCCATAGAAAATAAAAGTTTTGATAGCTCCTTGAAAATACCAGTGCAGTACTGTAGATTTGCTGATTAATATGTGGCCTGGATATAAAACTTCATCAGTGACCTGCTTTTGAAATGCAGGTTAAGAACCTTAGCATCTCCAAAAAAGTTCCCTGGCCTGGTTAAAGTTTCTGCAGTAGACGACTGCAACCTTGATATCAGATAGGACCAACAATATATCATGCAGCCCTACTTTCCCAGTCTACTTTAGTTAAAGTGTTGCAGAAAAGATTTCTACTCACTGTGATCTGTGTTTTTCAAGAAGCTGTCTGCATGCGTAATAAGAATTTCCATCCTAATTCCAGACAGCAGCAGTCGTGGGCACATGTTTGGGCTCGTCCTTCTGAAGCAGGAAAATCCTTTATATGTGTTTTATCTTTTGTTTTCCCAAGCTAGCAATAATGTTGTTGACAGGAAGGTACTGAAGCGAGCTTCAGAAGGCTCAAGTTTGGGCTGTAATTAATTAACATGCAAAGACTGTGAGGTTATGCAGCTTATTGGTAAGCACATTTATCTCAGGCTGCTGCCACTGTATACGTCCGGGTGCAGCTGATGCTGTGTGGAAGCAGCTAAGGAGCTTCAATAAATTACATTTCTCTTCATCACACAGAGACATCAGGGAGGGGGATGTGTCTGCAGAAGGGGCACGTTCAGGTTGACAGGAATAGTGGCAGGAAGTTGTTCAAAGCTAAGCAGGTTCTGACCTAATAGCGTCGTCACTCATCAAACATCGGGCCTGAGTACGAACATCAGGAACGCTAAACTCCCATGTAGTGTGACACAATACATGATTGTCCTCTTCTTGATACAGAGGGCTGAGTTCACAATCGTGTCTCTTTTTTTTCCTTGTTTTCAGAGACTGCTAGCCTCACAGCTGTTTTGTTGTTGGCATGAGTTACATTCTTTGACCCACCTTTCTGATGACTTCTACAAAAACAGCAGATAAAGTCATGACAACATACGACAATTGGTCAGGATCAGACTTGTAGTGTTGGTCAACACAGGACTAGATTTTTGTCATATAGTCTGACATGGTGCTATTGTAAAAGACTAAAAAAAACATATAGTCTAATTGGACCCTTTGCCTGTGTAACCAAGAGAAGAATAGTTAAGTTCCATTCAGGTGAACAAAAGTCATCCAGGCACTGAGCCACTCCTCAAAATCCTGACTATTAATAGAGTGCTATACATATTAGGAAAGTGGTGCATAAAATCATGAAATCAGGGCTAACTAACTTCAAGATAAGAGAGATGGTTGTGCCGTCTAATCCAACCCACTTACAGTAGTTTGTAATAAAGGTACTTGTGTTCAACATTATTTTAGTATTATTGACACCTTTTATGTGAAGATACTGCCCTTTTTGTTTGGCAATATTAATGGGAAAACATCATAAAATCTGGATTACCTCCAATTTCCACGTACAGCAACCACGCTGCGATCTGCCAGTGAATCGTACTACGGAGCACATTGCTTCCTCTCCAGTCTATCAGAGCAGTTCCACAGCCGGCGCTCCAGTCCGGCAGTGGGTGCATCCCTGGAGCGCCACTCCGCTCCGCTCCAGATACACTGCAGGTCTATTTTCAGTGCTGGCCGCTGCCAAACCGGGTCAATTCCTGTCAATCAGAAAGCTCCAAACAGGAAGTCACAAGCATAGAATACCTGGTTCTTTCGAAATACAACACAATGCACAGACTCCTGATCGTATCGTCTCTATATCAACATTACGTCTCATCCTGCAGGGAGAGCAAAGGGTCACAACAGCATCATTGATAAAGAAAAGTTAACTTTTGAGGACACTTAGCTAAAGAATTTTACATAAAACCACAGATCCTTTAAGCAAACATTAACCTTTAAACTTCCTTATGTGTTCACCTAATGGCAGAAGCAATAATATCATGGACTTATAACGGAAAGGATGATATATTAACCCCAAAAGGTAAAATAGTCCACTGTTGACATACTATTCCTGCATGAACTCGCAGTTCTCCCGTGATCTCTGCCTGCTGATCAGGGCTGCACGCCGCAGCGCAGCTCTCCAGACACGCTTCCAGTGGGCGAAGTCGCTCGCCTTCAGTCGGAGCAAACCTGCGGCGCTTGGGTGAGCGGTGCAGTCGTCCTATGTGGAAATTGTGGGTTAGGCTGGTCCTGTCTGTTTTCTCTTAACTGTTTGAGTTCAGCACAGGAGAGCAGCTTCTAAATCACCGCATCAACACAAAGCTATTCATGTGTCCACTGTCTGTGTCCTAAGTCCATCGCCTGTGTTTTTTTTTCTCCTGTTTATGTCTCTTGTATTATTATTGCAACAAATAACTATATATAGCTCTACAGAAACACATATAGAAGTGTGTCAAATGTTGATATATAAGTAAACACCATGTTGTCAGTATTTCAAAGGGTGAGTGAAGAAGATTGACTCCAGGATTTGTTGTTTTTGTTCCTTCTCGAGAAGCAAAATGAACTCTGCATGGGACATGCTTTTACCTTTTTATTAGTAAGGATTTATATACACATAACGTATTTGGATGATTCATGTTTTCCGTGTCAGCAGTGCTCCAAAAGTGTGATCCAAGCTACTACGTGTGAAAATAAGGACATGTATCTATAGAAAAAAAAAGGAAAAAAATGCTTTTCACATTGCTTTCCATGTGCCAAATTTTTTTTTTGTTTTGTTTTCCAAGAAAAAAGGCATACCTAAAATAAAAGATTGAAAATATTACGTAGGGGATGTGTATTGCCTTTTCTGTCATCTGCATGTCATTTTCTAAGTGGGTGTTTGGAATAGGGCTGTTGCTACACAAGGATTGGTTGGTGTCCAATTTGTAATATTGTTAAACCTCCCCAAAATTATCCCACATAGATACAGTATTAACACTAAATGATTAAAAAAAAATCATAGTAGAAGAAGAAGGCTAGTCCAAGCTCTTGCAGGAATAACACAGTGTGCAGAGAGCATGCAACTCTGCACTCATTTCATTCAGTGAAATTCAGTCTGTCAAATGTCAACTCCTGCCACCATTTGGTTTAAAAGCCCTGAAACTGAATAGAGGTACACAATATGGACAAAAGTATTTTGCAACACCTGTGATTATTTGATTCACGTGTTTCAATCAGACCTGTTGTCGTATTAAATCAAGCACCTAGCCATGCAGTCTCCATTTGCAAACATTTGTGATACAAAATGGGTCGCTCAAAAAGCTCAGTGACTCAAGCGTGATACTGGTTTGTGGAAGTTAATCCCTGCTGGATATTCCATAGTCAACTTTAAGTGATATTATTAGAAAGTGGAAGCATTTAAGAACAACAGCTCTGCTGATTCCATAACTTAAGAGTCCTGAACTTCCACTGGCATTAATGTAAGCACAAAAGCTGAGTGCTGGGAGCTTCATGAATGGGTTTCCATGGCCGAGCAGCTGCACGCAAGCCTCCCATCACCAAGTCCAATACCAAGTGTCGGACAGAGTGGTGTAAAACACACAGGCACTGGATTGTGTCCAGTGGAAACATGTTTTATGGAGTGATGCATACTTGGTAGTTTGATGGGTGAGTAAGGGTTCAGGAGATGCCCAGTGAACGTTACCTGCCCAAGTTGGGTGGAGGAGGGATAATGGTATGGGGCTGTTTTTTCAAGGTTTGGCCAAGGCCCCTTATCTCCAGTGAAGGGCAGGCTTCCAATTTTTTCCAACAGTTTGGGGAAAGCCCTTTTCTGTTCCAACATGACTATGCCCCAGTGCACAAAGCAGACTATAGAGACATGGTTTGATGAGTTAGGTGTGACTGGCCCACACAGAGACCTGACCTCAACCCCATGTAGCACCTTTGGAATGAAATGGAACAGAGACTGTGAGCCAGGCCTTCTCATCCAACATCAGTCCCTGACTTCATTATGCTCACAGAAACACACCAAAATCTTGCTGGCAATTTACCAAGTCAGCCAGGGTGGTTGACTAAATTGTTGAATTGCCAATATGTCTTGTTTCTTCAAACTTCAATCATGCAACCCAGCGATGGATGAAAAAGCTGTTTTGGCTTTGGCAGAAAAGATTTGACAAATTCCACAAATGCATGTTCCCTACAAATGTGGCACTATTTAAAAGGGAAATAAACAGGCTTTCCAACAGTAAAAGATTTATTGCCAATAAGCATTGTTAGAACAAAGATATACCCTACTAAACGCTAGTGTCCTTACTTTCTGTGCTAAGTTCAGTAGTGCAGTGCAGTTTGGCAGACTTCAGCACAGGCACATGAACATTATTCTCCAAGTTGGGTCGAAAGCTGATTGCAATGCGAACGTTAGTCAATAGCCACACTTTGCAAACATTTGGCATTGCCAACAGATGCTATGATCCCATGTTTATTTGTGTTTTTCTGAACTATTCAGCAAAATTCAACCCAAAATGTGCTGGCTTTTTGTCTCAGTTCTCTTGTTTGGTCCTTATTTTATGTCAAATCATTTTCTAACCAACAACGAATATAAACCTGATGAAACTGGGAGAAAACCAAGACCCCTGGTTTCTCTGGTCCACACCAGCGTGGCCTGAGCATTCACACCACCCCAAAACAGAGATGCTATCCAACAAAGTGCACTAAAGTTTCTTTCAAATGAGCCTTTCAGCTCAAGTGTGAAACTGTCAATGGACTTTAGTATGACACTAGTAAATATCAAGTATTTTGATGCCTTGTTTTAATGCCACGGCAACAAAAATGGAAATCACATTTACCGAATATTGGGAAATTTTTTAACTATTAAAAATTGCAGGCAACTTCTCCACACTGTCTGAATTGCCAATACATTTCTCCCATAAGATTTTGCTCTGTATTGTTTGCATGCAGCTGTTGAACTCACCCTGATGTCGGTTAGCACTATTCTTTACTGTTGATCATTGAAAATGAAGGAGACCCTTTTTGAACACATGGTGTCAAAAATCATTAAATAAACCCAACATTTTAAAAACCCTAGTGTTGAAGGGCATCTAAAAAAGGAAAGATAAGGGAGATTAGAGTGATAGAGGGTGACAGACGAGGAGTAAATGGAAGAGAGAAGGGAAAATGGATGTAAAGGAAGACGAGGGAAGCTATTCAACAATGACAGGCGGCGAGAGGAAGAGGTAGTAAGAAGGGACGGTGGGATGGAGGAAGCATAGGGAGGCTCTGTGAAGCGAGGCAGGCGGCTACGACAGGCTGTGCATATTTCATGGCTGCCACTTATCATAAGAGCCTTTCCCTGATGGGGGAGCGTAGGTCTGATGACTTCAAGGAAATAACATGCAGAACACGGCCTACATACACACAGCCCTGCTGAGCCACTCAGCTGCTTCACGTCGCCTCTAAAGCTGCTCCCAATCCACTTCAGTCGAGCTGCTACTGCTGCTCTTACTAGCTGTGCATTTACTTTTAATAGGGGGTTACTGGATCTTGCACCATTTATTATCTGTACTATAAAGCTATGTTTACAAGCATGGACACAAACTAGATACACGTGGTCCTAAACCATGACTGTACACATTATTACCAATCATGTCAAATCACTGTAATTCACTGGGAATGTAAATAGGTAATCACAGAACTGGTCTAGGTTTTAAGGAAGCCCAAAGAGGACATGCAGTCATATATTTTATTTACTCAGGGAAACACGTAAATTTCAGTTGAAATCTTGAGCTCTCCTCTTATTTATCAGAACATCTTTGGACAACATTGTTTCCTGTGGTAAGGAGTTCATTCCAGTTGTGCAAATAACTTGAGAAATTAAGTTATCATGTTATCAAATTAAAGATCTAAATAAGTCTAGATCTCCTGAGAACAAATGGAAATTTCTCAACAGCGTGAGATTATACACAGCATACTAAACTGCTGGTTAGTATGCAGTTTGCACCATTCAGATGCCTGACATTACACCAACAGGGAATGTAATGACATTGTATTCAAATGCATGTAGTTTTTATGGACTTGGTCCCCTATTGCAGCTATAACAGCCTCCACTCCTCTAGGAAGGCTTTCCACAAGATTTTGGAGTGTTTCTGTGGGAATTTGCACCCATTCATTCTGTAGAGCATTTATGAGGTCAGGCACTGATGTTGGACAAGAAGGCCTGGCTTGCATTTTCCGTTCCAGTTCATCCTAAAGGTGCTCAGTGGGGTTGGGGTCAGGGCTCTGTGCGGCCCAGTCAAGTTCTTCCACACCGAACTCATCAAACCATGTCTTTATAGTCCTTGCTTGCTTAGTCAGGTACAGTCATGTTTGATTTAAAAAGGGCCTACTTCAAACTGTTACTACAAAGTTGGAAGCACAGCATAGTTCAAAATGTGTTGGTATGCTGGCGCATTAAGATTGTCCACCAAGGCTTACCATTATCCCTCCTCCACCTAACTTTACAGTCAGCACAGTGCAGTGAGGCAGGTAATGTCCTCTAATCATCTGACCAGGCTCACCTATCTGAGAAGCATGATTAGTCACTCAACAGAACATGTCTCCACTGCTCCATGGTCCAGTGAGTGCTTTAAAACACTCCATCCAATGCCTGGCATTGGACTTGATAATGTGAGGCTTACAAGCAGCTGCTCAGAAATGGAAACCCAGTTAATCAAGCTCCCATGGCAGTTTTTGTTCTTCTGGAAGTTCAGAACTCTTCACTTGTGGAATTAGCTGCCAACTTTTACGCACAATGTGCCTCATAGCAAGGGCCACTGTGCCTTGCTGTTGCTCCTAAACACTTCCACTTTCTGATAGTATCTCTTATAGTTGTCTTTTGAATATCCAGCAGGGATGAAATTTCACAACCGTCTTGTTGCAAAGATGACATCCATTACAGCACCATGCTTGAAGTCACTGAGCTCTTCAGAAAGATCCATTTTGTATCATAAATGTTTTCAAATGGAGACTGTATGGCTAGGTGCCTGATTTTATACACCT
Source organism: Cheilinus undulatus (assembly GCF_018320785.1). NCBI lineage: Eukaryota > Metazoa > Chordata > Actinopteri > Labriformes > Labridae > Cheilinus > Cheilinus undulatus. The sequence goes on along the minus strand of NC_054885.1, from coordinate 11,307,365 downwards.
GTGGCAATGGGTCTGATTGAAACACCTGAATTAAAAAATGAACAGATGCTTTGTCCATATAGTGTACATTAAATAAGTTAGTGGCAAGCTAGTCTCTTACAAAACATACATTGAGCTAGCTGTTCACCTGTTCATTTTTAAGATGGATATGAATCTATCTATAAAACTGAGCTCCTATTTTATGTTTGGTGTCATTTTGTATCAATTCATTCTGTTTATTTGGGACTGAATCACATGCCCTAACAGCATGCAAACATCAAACATAACATAGCATTGCATGCTAGCTGTATACATCTGTTAGATATCTATTTATCTGCCCTGTTGATGTCCAGTTTCCTGTAAAAAAAAAAAAAATATGGCAAATAACACTTTTATTTTGTGTTTTTTGGTACTGACGTGCCTTTGATGGCTTTAAGCTGAATCATTTTGCGTCCATGTTGACAAAAGTCAGAGCACAGCATCTTAAACATCGATATGGATAGAATGAATGCATAATATCCCCACTCTGTAGAACAGACTGTTGAGCGAGGAAAGAAAGAAAATCAAGGAAGTATACCTGTTGAACGCTCCTGATACCTTGCCATCTCCCTCTTTCCTTGTTCCTCATAAATCATAACAGATACAACACAGAGGTAGATAAGAATGGGACGACGGGAGACACATTTTGTCAAAGACTGTCAGGATACTACAGTATCAATGTAATCAAGCTGATTTAGTCGCTGACAGACCATCAAAATCAATATTTACTCAATATGAGAACAATCTCAAACATCTTCAAATGACGGCAGATTAGGTACATCTCAATCTCAAAAATGTAACTATACTGATTAAAGATCATAAATTATTAATGAAGCTTGGCATTAGTTTATGCAGGACACATAAGTCATACCTGATCCCAATTATTGTGTCCCAGCTCCCACAGCCACTCACAGCTCTTCTCTCAACACAGTGGTGTATTTATATGGCACACTTCTCACTAATCCCTGCTCGCATTAATGCTGACGCACCACTCTGCTGCTGGCAAAAGTTAACCTCCTCCACCCCAGCTTCCTCCTTTATAGTATAAAGCCTGTTGTACCCTCGTTTAGATTCATGCCGCTATGTATTAATTGCTTTTGAACTACTGCTATTATAATCAAAACAAATGGTCATAAATGTATCTACCCATATGGGGGTTTCTAGCCATGTGTTCCCTGGAAAGTCAAAGCAAGCTGCTCAACTAAATGTATGACGAGAGTGTTCCTGAATGACCTGTGTTTAACTTGTATCTACCATGTTTTCTGGATGCTGTTCTCCCTGTTTAAAAAAAAGTCTGTCCTCAAGTTGCTTTGTTATCTCCACAGTTCTTGGCAGGAAAAGGCAAACCTCACTCTCCACTTTGTTGACTGTATTCTGACATTGTCATACGGCTGAATTTTATGCAAATGTATGACAACAGCAGTACAGGCTCCCATGTAACAGTAAGTTCCAGCACATAAGCTGTATAAAGTTTGTATTGGAGTGGATGTAATAGCCATGTACACAGTAAGCCGCAGCAGTGCTGGAGTACGTGTGATAATTAATTCCAAATGTTGCGGCCCCCAAATTAAAGCCAGTGGCTTCAGCACAAAGCCGCCTGCTCTTATCAGCCCAAAACAGGTCAGCGTTCGATACCGCCTTTCATTCACCCTTCTCTCCTCTTCACCTCCCTTTTCCTCTGTGCCTCCCACTCTCCCCACATCCTCGGCTGACATCGGCTCGTCTCCCGCTAATCCTCTCGTTACTGAAAAGAGATGGGGTGAAAGAGAGAGGGAGAGGTGGAGGGGAGTGACGCAGAGGAAGAGAGGGAAGGGGAAGGGAGGCAAAGACTAAATTAAAGACTTACACTTTCTTTATTAAAAGCACTGCCTCTGGAGCACAGCCACTAGAAGAACATTGAGTGGTTTTGCTTATAGCATTCTATCTATACATCTATACCAAGGGCCACTGATATTTATCTCCCTTCCTGTCCTATGCTGCTTCTCTTCTTTTTCCCCTCCATATCTCTGTCTCTCTGCCTCACAGCATTGACTGCTACTGAAGCGTGTTGAGATGAAACACATTATGAGCTGGCCTACATGGCTGGCAGCTGTGTGTATGAGCTTGTGTGCTAAGAGAGTGTTTATGTGTGTATTTTAGGTGTAAAAAATATCTGTGTGCATGATATTCAGCAGTGTGTACAGTGGATTTGCAAGGTTTCAGAAACATAAGCACATACTAATCTGTGAGCTTCTGTTTGAATACAGTCGTATGTTAATCACCAGTTAGTTAATCCTAACTAACTATCGACTGTAGGTTCTTTGCAGATGATGTCACGCAGCAGTGGAGAACCCTAAATGGGGGGCAGGAAGTGATTTCTGCATAAAGAAGTGCTATCAAAAGGCCGTGGTTTGCGCTGTTGCCGCTGCCCTTAAGCTACTTTTGTGTCCCAAAAGTAGTGAAACATTCAGAAAAAAAAGAAACTTTCAAAAATCGGGCAGTTACATTCATAGTATATAACCACATTGCAAACATTACAGACTAAGCAACATTTCATAAATGAAATCAATAAAAAAAGTTAAAGCACTTAACAGGGGGTAAATTATGTATATACCCGTTTTAGAAGTAGCTCATTTTTGCTTTATTAGCTTTAGCGAAAACTAACGTAGATATGCAAGCCAATGCAGATAAGTTAGCTTTAGCTATATGAGCTTTAGAAAACATCGCTACAGCTAGTATAGCTATGTAAGCTGCATACATAACATAGCTATATAGCTTATGGAGCTAAGGCTTGCTTTGTGAACTTTAGCTGCGCTATCTACATAGCTAACACAGCTAATATAGTTACATCAGCTACTTTTGCTACGTTAGAATGTTTTCATGGATGATGAGCTTTTTCCTTGTAAAGAGACTGTTAACCTTATTTAACATTTAATGGTCAGGTCTTGCAGGTCGGGTTTTTAGTTTTCAGTTTAAGGTATTGTAACCCTTACCTTAATCCTGACCCTTTTCTAACTAAAAGTTCTAGAGTGTAAATCCATTCTGATGAATGTTGTGTCCCAGTTTAACAGTCTGTTAGAGGGGCAGTCTAAGATCTATGGTCTGTAGCCAGAGCCCTCTCAGTAAATCACTCTTTTGTAAAGTGTAGGGATCGTACTCAATATAGAAATTTTCCAATGAAATTTACAGAGCCATGAAAAGCTATGAAGTCTTAATTTTCCTCCATCTTATTCATTCCTAATGGCTGTGCTCAATCTCCTGCTGCCTATTTGGCAATCACACTTCATCAGTATAGCTGCAGCCTAAACAGATAATATGGACAACACACCTCTGTGTCTTCTGTTGTAGAAAGTGAAGCCAAAATACCCTCACAATGGCTGCAGACATATTTTGCTTGTGACGCAATTTGGAGTCAAGACGGGAAGTAGGGGTCTGGCTGGTTGAGCTTCATAGATGTCAAGACTGGCACTAACATTTATCCAAAGTTCTAGTTTATGTTACTCCGCCTGTAATGTGCCAGTCCAGTAAAGAGCATTGCATGAGGAGTGTTTGCCAACGGGGCTATCAATTAAAATGTTAACTCAAGACTTAGTTTGTTCAAGTTGCTTGATAGTTTGACCCACGTCCCATCTGATAACATGGAGGAGGTGTTGGGACTGATACTTCATCCAGTCAGCTAGAGAGCTCTAAATCTTTTCGACTTCATTACTGGAAGCTGTTGTTCTGTCCATCTTAATATAAAGTCTGTGTTGTTGATATAAGATAGCAGTAGCATGAACATGTTATAGTGTGGCATACTACTGCGCTAGCAGTCATGCCACAACCACTACCAGAGAGCATTCTACCCTTACAGATGGAAACCCACCTGAGATTATATGATAGTGCGCATTTTGGGTGATAACTTAGTCACCTGGATGGACCTAGATGATTGACAAGTTGAATGACTGGAGAAAAACTTAATCCATGATTTATTGTTTGTAAGATGAACAACACCAGATCTGTATAGATCTCTCTTAAGACAATACACTCTAGTGGATGTCATGTCCGGGGAACGTGAGGTGGATGTGGGCCAGCAGTGGCAGGTGTGTCCCAGTGGATGGAGGGAGCTCCAAACAGGCTGGTGAAGGTAGGAGACACAACACTGGTTAGTGGTTCCCATGATCCTGAATGCTCTCCTGTCCCTTCCTGTCTCTCTAGTTGTTGTTTCTGACCCTGACTTCCTCTGCCTTCCTGTTGTCAAACAGTTGAAAGTGGCATTGTTGTGATGTACCAGCTTGACTCCATGATCTCTCCTGTAGTCTGCTTGTTTTTCCTCATTCCCTCTTCTTGTGTTTACGCTTAGACAATCTGACCCTTGGCTTTTTGGATGTATTTAAATGTTTTTATACTTGTGAATTTTTCAAGATCATGCTTTTAAAGAAATGTAAATATACATGTGGCAATCTATTGAATTCTATCTATCTATCTATCTATCTATCTATCTATCTATCTATCTATCTATCTATCTATCCTTTTGTCAAGCTTCTTGCACAGTCTAAGAGTTTATATTTTACATTGCACCCACAATAAGCACTCCATGCCTGAGCAAGTTTGATCCCCAAAGTCCAGTTGGTTTTGACCAGTTAGAGCGCCCTGCACCACATCCAAGCACGTTAGACCTCCCTAGCCCTGGCATGGATGGAAGAGGTGTCCTTTGGTACAGCCCCATTGCTCACGTGCACAAGCGCAGATGTGCAACATTTCTGTGATGTGTAAATATTGTAGCCTTGCTTCTTGACAACTATTTTGAACAATGGTAGTGTTAGAGAACTGTACCTGACCAAAACAACTCAAAAGGAGCCACAAGCGAGTAAAAGTTGCACTCATGTTACTAGTGCTTGATTCTAAAAATGTGCTTCTTTAAATTAAAAAAAAAAAAGTCATGATAACGTGCAAGAGAAAACCCTGTTCAGGCCCGCCTGTGCCCTAAGCGTCATGAGCGCAAGCCAGCATGGTACAGGGCAGGGGCGGCATGCAAGCCAAAACTCTGTGGGGGCTGAGTTAGAGTGGGGTCAAGAGGGTCCTTCTTGGAAAAAATGAGAAGAATGGGGCAATTTTCTGCTTTAAAACTTATGCATTAGTGGCAAGATTTTATGTCTTAAAGTTGCAGAAAACCTGAGTCATCATGTTGTCATTAATATAATGCCTCCATGTTTGCCTGCCTCCTTCAGATCTGCACTTTAACCTCACCATCACCATCACATCCACAGCTGACTGGTCTAAAATGTAATAGCTAAAAGGAACAAAGCCTTATTTTGAAATTGAGGTGAGGCTGGTGGACTTCCTGTTGGGATTTTGGCATGGGTCTCAGAGGCTTTTTGGCAGGTCTAGTAATGAAGCATATGCAGACCAAAACTCATAAGCCTAGGTTGAATGGTCTGCTGTGGCTGACTGAAGTTATGCAGGGAAAAAATTATAATTCAAACACTGGTGCCAGATTGTGGCCCCATCCTATGGTGTAAACTAACACCTTTAATAACCTTAGATGTCAAACTTGTCTAAATACAGCAAAAAAAAAAAAAAAAAAAAAAAAAAATTGGAGCCAATCAGATGAAATCCCTCAGACAAGTTCATTAAAATGTGAGATCTGCAAAACGTCCCAAAAAGCCATTTTTTGAACTTTACACTTCAGGATTTCACTTCCTGTGCATATTTGTAACAGACAGTAAATTTGTTTTTTCTTTGTCTGGACATGATACTTATGTATACCAATGTTCATACATCTGGCTCAAAATTTATTGAGGGGCCCTGACCAGAGATAATTTTTGGCCCCTTTGGGAATTTCACAAGATTGAAGTATCTGTGAATTCTGGTGAGTTTTGGAGCATTTAAAGCCTTTTTCCAGCATTTTAAGCCCCAAAATTTGCACTTTATGCGCTGGAATAATAACAAAAATAGGATGAATTCCTTCAAATCCGATAAATTCCTTACTCCAAGGTGCACCGCTCAGGCCCTTGCAGTGTGAATGCAGCCTCTGTGATTTCAACTTGCACCAAGTTCACCAAGCCTAACAGTTGTTTCAAAGTGGGTGCGTGGCAGCACCGTAACAGCTGGGTCATGGTTTGATTTTCATTCTGGCATGCATGTGAACTAGTCAGGGCTTTAAGACTGGAATCCTGCAGTGTCAGCCTACTGTCTGTCCTGAAGTTTTTATCAAATTTCCAGGAGTGCATGTAGGAAAGCAGATTAAAATGGGCCATACTGATGATCACTTCCACAAAATTATCCTTCTTCTTATTTGCACATTTTGATTTAGCAGGGTATTGCAAAGCTGAAAGTGATGGCTCAGCAAAATCACTTGGAAAATGTACACAGTAGATGCCTCCCCATGCTCCTCCATGCTACAGGACACATGTGACATACAGTGATGTGACCTCCCATCCCTTCTTCTCTAATACACAGCCTCACAGAGCCAGTCCTTCATATAGCATGATTAGCCTTATCAGAGTTAAACCCCAAACCATGCATTACAGTCAATGTGACGACAGCCCCTCTGTTTTACCGCATCTATCATGCCCCTCCCCCCTCCCACAAACACACACTCCTCCATCTTTAACACCCTGCTCTCGCTCTCTTCTTGCCTCCGTCCATATACCCACCGAGCCAAGCGGTGCATTAACAATGCCCTGCCCCGGAGAAAGCCTCCACCACCACAAAGAGAGAGAGAGAGAGAGATTTCCCACACCTCCTACACAAAGTCACAGTTGCTGTTGCTCATTCTCAAGTGTCTCTCTTTTTCATGTAGCTTAGCATCTGTTTTTCATCGTTCTGTCTCAGACTGTCTCCACTTTGCTTCCTCGCAACCTTTCCTTTAGCCTGGCACACACTAAAAGATTTCTAAAATCTTAACCCATGTGGAAAATGCAAAAGACTCCCAAGTTTAAGCTTGAATTGAAGGCACAGCTAAGACGAAGCAAGACAAGAAAACAGTGCTAAGTTTTTCCAGTTACTTTCTATGTAAACCCACACCAACAGCAGTAAAACAGGCAGAAAGATGACATCACTACCCTTACTTTCAGTGTTAAAACCCCAGAAATATTGGATATTTTTGTAGATTCTCCGAAGAAATAGAGTGAACTTAGTGAAGTAGCACACCCAGGCTTCTGTAGCTACATCTTCTCTTGTCATGTCAGGTGTACAATGTCTTCTGCAGTCTTGTACCTGTCAAAGCAGACAAGGGGAGCCTCGTTGTGAGCTGTAAAAATATCCTGGCCTTACAGAGATAAAGTTAAAAAAAGAAGGTGCTGGCTGAAGAGAAGAGATTTTGAGGCAAGAAAGACAAGGAGGAAAAACAAAAGACATTTAAAATATTGAATTAATTCAACACTTTATATAACTGCATATGCATATAAGTAACAGTTTCCAGTATTAACAGATGAAAGGTGCAAAAAACAGCATATGATGGCGTGTACAGTGTCTTTTAGCAAACAATTCCAGAAAAAAATATATTAACAATGTAGCAGGATGCAACAAAAGACATGTATAAGTGTGTTAACGACTGGATTTTAAAAGTGCCCAAAGGCCATATGGAATAAAGTCTTTTTTTTTTTTAGTTTAAAAGAAGTTTACTTGGAATTTTTTGGGTCTTAATTGGTTTTGTCTTGATCTACATGAAGCTAGAACAGTTTTAACATAGCTCATACAGTACATCATTTCATTAAAGCTACATGCATAGCATGAAACATGGGCACGGTCTCACCCAGAGAAGCAGAGTTGTCGCTAACCTTGTTAATCAGATGGTTTGGCCAGATTCCACGTCTGTCATCAGGTAGATCCATCTTCCAAAGCTCCAATCTGAATGACTGTGCCAGGTCTGAAAACAGACAAGACCAATCAGCGTCATTTGAAGAGAATGAGGTGGTAACTACAGATGGGGTTTAGTTTTATAGGAAGTCAATAGCAATGGCTGCTACTACTGTAGCAATTAGCTGGGATGTAGCTGTAGAAAAGTGTCAGTTTAATCAGACCTCTACATTTCTTTATTAAAAGGAGCAAAGAGCCACACCGAAAGCTGCTCTTGGCAGAGATGTTTTTGCACATTTCCTGATTGATTTTGGCATGAATTTTAGCCACCAATAAGCTCCGCCGTTCATACCCTACTGCAGCATTAGCCTGTTAAGCTCAGGTTAGTACTAGAGCTTTGCCTATCTACCCCCTAATTTTGTCTTGTTTCTCTGGTTGGCCTGTCATGAATGTGACAGGCAGAACATTTGTTTTGTCACATTCCAAGAATTTTTTGAAAAGTCTTTCCCTTGCCAAATGCTTTGTATGGGAGGTTTCCCAGAAGGGTGTGAAATATATCCATGCAATGCAGTCTATGTGGGTTGTCAGATTAGATGGTTGCCATGTTGGAAATGCAGTTTTGAACTAACTTTTGATTGGTCTACATAGAAACCTGAAAAGAGTTGGAGTAGACCTGGGCCTGTAGCCCCCAGACAAGCAGCTCCAATATGCCAGCCAGTCTCTTAACCAACCCACACCCCCAATAATGCTTGATATAAATATCAAGGTTGAGCCTTTAAAACTAACCCCTTCAAAGAGTGAACTAATAAAGAAAATAATCAATTCAGCCATGTTTGAAACATATTTGTTTCTGCTGTAAAGTGGGCATTTTAACATGGATGTTAATGGGACTACCAGGACTTTTGGAGCTTCCCTCAAGTGGAGACTTAAGGAACTGCAGTTTTGTTTTTTCCTCCTGATTAGCTAGCCACCAGCTGATTTGCTTAGCCTAGCCCCTAGAGTACTATTGCAAGGTTGGAATGGAGGAGAAGATGATCTTTATCTTGCCTTCCACAAACATTTAGACTGTTTAAGTTAGAAATCAGGGCTAGGCTAGCCATTTCCACCAGTTTTAAGTCTTTATGCTAAGCTAAGCAAAATTTAAAAGGTCTTTGGCTCCAGTTTTGATATTGAGCAGGCATACGCTTAAGTGAACAATCTCCATCATAGTCTCACAAATTAGCAAGCAAAGTTGAAAAATATGTGCATTTATATACAAACCAAAGGCCTTAGGAATTAATCTTTATAATTTATGTGTCAGAAGGTGTACCCTAACCTGGATTATGTGACAGGCCTAAGTATGAGAAGATATTCGCCTCTATGCTGATGATACCAAACTTCTAAGTATAAAACAGTAATACTTTGTCCTTTTTCTTTCTGGTCCATCCCATTCTTCTCCAAATATTTTCCCCCTCTCCTCTCCCCTTCATAATCTCATAAACACCACCTGCAGAGGAACCGCCGAGACACCTGTAACTTTGACAAGGAATTCACGAAGATGGCGACAGACTTGACGCCGACGGACAAGCTCGTCATCATGAACCTGGACCAGGACGACTTCCTTGGATTCTCTTACACTAACCCTGACTATGTGGCTCCTAATTAACCTACACTCAAACACCCTCATGGACTGGTAGAAAATCAAGTTTCACAAGATAGGAAGGCAAACTAGTACTACACTTCGAATTATTTGTATTTGTTTGGTTCCATTTATGTCTGCATTTTCTCAGGCCATGTTCAACACTTCAGCTTCACTCCGAGGTATCAACTTTAGAATAGATTGGATACCAAAGATCTTGAAGGAGTTTATAAAGGTGTTAGAGTGTGCTTTATATGCAGGGCAGAAGCATTGAAAACATGCTGGACTGATGGTAATTCAATAAGACTGAACCTGACCAATTACATACATAATGTGTTACCATTATAAAAGCAGGGTAGTCACCATACAAACCACTCAGTATCATTTGCCTGCTAAAAAAGCTCCTTCATTCTAACTTTACGGCCCAATTTAACTAAATAGTTTTCCATTCTTTTGGAGTTAAATTTTATCCTTCTCCTAGTCCACTTTCGATCTGATGTTTTTTAGTCTGTTCTTATCCCAGATTCTTCAATATCAGGTTTTCATCACACACATTTGCCATCTCATACTGATGCACAAAGTACTTTTGTTGCATAAGTCCTTTTTCCTGAGCTTGCGTGGACATTACTCTATGGAGCTGGAGGTTCAATTCAGTCCTTTCCATACTGTTAAAGCTCGGCATGTCTTATGCTTTCTTCAAGAAGTACCTTGTGCATCTGTATGAGGAACAAAGGTCAACAAAGAAGCATCTGGATTATCACTGATGTTTAATGTCAAGATTTAATTGAGAAATGGGACCAAAACAAACAGGAAATATGCTTCTATGCTTTGTACATGGCAAATGTTTTCAGGCCACATGCAGACCAAGTTTGTAGAAAAAGGCTATGTTTGATGCTAGCATGCCATGATGTTAGCTGTTTTATACATTTTGATCCTTCTACTCTCATCACTTTGGTAAACTAAAAGAAAACAGATGAACAAGTTGAAGCGGTCAACTGTAGCACAAGGGTATTCGTGTTTCCTGCAGCTATTAAAAAAGGTGCAGAGTGCAGTTAGCCATATGGGAACGTTGTGTGTATTTTCCGTGTGTTTTGACTATCATTGCCTGTTTCAGCCTGTGTCTACTGTCATGAGTTGCTCCACACTCAGACTGAGCTTTTCACACTGCAGTCACAAAGGAATATGCTTAATGAGCAAACTTCATAGCCTGTCAAACCTTTGCGTTTTAATTTCCCTCCTTTCTCTCTCCGGCTCCCTCATTCTCTCTCGCCCCCCTGGTGTCCTTCCTTATTTATTTTTCGGTTTTGGCTCTAATCCGTATTTCTGACAAGGCCTCACTGGGAGCCTCGAATGATGTGGTGACACCGGGTTGGCAATGTGGCAGCCACAAGCGAAGCACACGCACATACAAATACACGCAGATGCACAAAAAGTGAAGGAAAAGCTGCTTTGACAACCCCCAAGTGAGCAATAATAAAAATAGCAACACCGCATTCTTCAATAACTTATTTTCAAGTCCTTCCCCTCACCTTTTTCAGTGCATGTGTTCATAAGTGTGTGCATGCTCTAGCAAACATCCATGTTCTATCATATACGTTTATATATGTGTAAGGCTTTACTGGATAAAGCCAATTATTTCAAATTCAGCTCAAATTCAGTAAATCTGCCTTCCAGCTTCAAACATCATTACATAGGCTTTAATGCCAACAAGCTTTGCGTACTATACTTGCACACATAACACTCACCAACATGCAGCCATACAGTCCGATCCATGACTGAGGGTTGGAATTATGAGGTGAAGCGTAACAAGGCGGACAATGACTGTGAAATGTTCGCTCCTGGAGGCACAAGAGACATATACTGTAGGTCCATTACACAGGCCTGGATAGTCCCCCCTCCCCTTCTAGAATCTACACGAAAGGCACCCACATGTATACAGCACATAGTGTACATATTTACACTGTATGTATGAGCATTCAAAAGCATAGTAACCCTTCAAACTCATGCACCTTTTGGAATACTTCTTTGAATCTGACTCCATTGTGTTTATTTAGATGTTGTCAATTTTAACATATAAAGTACAATCTGTATGTTTTCATTTCTTACAGCTGTATATTGCTCAGGTAAAGGGTGTAAATATTACCTAATGTTAAAAACGCCTACTCTTAGCATCTGCTGTTGGGAATAGTTGACCCTGAAGTGTTTAAAGCACTCGACAGATGGTCAGAATGAATGAATGACTGTGCAACATTACATGTATTTCAGATACTGTACAATCGAATGCTGTGAGAGCCTCTTTAGTCCGAGGAAGCTATAAAACATAGACTTGGTCTCAGCAGCATCACCATATGGTTTCTGGAGACTGCTATCATGTTCAAAGGTTGTGTTCACCAACTTGGAGATGCTATCTTGACCTAACTTTTGATCAGGAAGACATGGAGCTGATTAAAGGGATATTTCTGTATTTCAGAAGCTGGGTTGTGTAAGATACTTGGCGATAGTAGTGGCGTTAGCCTCCAGAGATTTCAGTGAGCGTTGTCTCTTCAAACAGGAGAAGCTAGGCTATGTAGCACCATATATGGGTATAGCACCTCCATGTGATTTAGTGAATTTTAGGTAAAAATGGGCCAAAAAACAAAGTTGGCTCAACTGTGCATGATATTGAACACTTTTGAATCATTTTATTGAGCAGCTGTTTAGGTTTGCAGCCTTCAACAAAGAGAATAACGTCAAACCAAGCTGAAGCAACTAATTTCAGTTCAGTTTGCCACTTCAAGAGATGGCAAAAGCTTTTTGGAAGCTAAGCATTTCATGCCAACTGTCACATAAAAAAAAATTGTGTTTGTTTTTCTTGGCAACTTTTTTTTTTTCGCCAAGAGACAGTAAGTTTTTCCAGTGTCTTAAAACACTCATATAGCCAAGAATCTTAGCAAAAAAGTGATGAATGAGAAAAGCAGAGGACTGGCATTAATTTTGGAAAATTCAGCAAAATCCAAAAGCAACTTTTTTCATGTCAGCAAAACTCATAAGACAAAGCAGGACAAACCAAAAGAAAGCTGCATCGTGTCTTAAATTTCAGTTATACCAGTGGCAATACTGATCCTTTTCCAATCCCATATGAAAAGCATTTTCTTGTGGGCAAGAAGTTGTATATAATTTTCATTTTTCATTACTGAGATTGGTGTAAATAGCAGAATTATAGGTCAATTTATATGCTTGTCTACATGGTAAAGGGGTATTAAAAATCCTCTCCCAGTAAAGTTGAAACTTGACTGGTATATCATTCAAATCATATGCCTGCAAGAAAAAATTATCCATAAAAGGATTTATCTTATTTCTTTGCAACCACAGAATTTTCTTAATAAGAGGTCTACAAACCAGAACTTTTTTCCTTTTATCTTTTACTTTTTCCTCCATGCCATAGGAATTGCAGCTATTAAGTGACTATATCTGAAACTTAAACAGATTATACCAAATAAGTCATAAAAGGTTTCACATAGATATTACCATTCAAATCAGTCAAATCATGTATAAAAGAAAAGCCCTTTTCAGTAAATGGTCCCATAAATGGGCAATCAATTAATTAATATACTGGAATGTAACCATATCATTTGTTGTCAAATATTATCAACAGAATTTGGTGGAAAGTGTAACCATGACTTATCGTATCTTCAAAAAAAAAGGGGAAACATTTTTAAAAATCTTTGGAAGATACTGAAAATGTTTTTTTAATCTGTAAAAATGGAAATAATTGTACTTTAAAAATGTTATGTTATTCATAAATTCCTCAGGTTGCTGTTTGACACATTTTAATCAACTCTGCTAATGCCTCTACCAGTGTTTTAAGACTCTGAAAAAACAACTTCCTGTTCCATGGCGAACATGAAAATGGCCATGACTAAATTTTTTTAATGTGACTTGAGCTTAAGCTGACTTGACCTCACTGTGGCAGTTGTGAAAAGGCTACAACAATCAACAGCGACTACAAAAATTTAGTTCCATGCTCATGTTAGATTTGTGGGGAATATTTACAAATTTTAAAAGCCGAGGATTTTACCTTCCCACAAATATAATAAATCCTGCAACTGTCATAGTTATTATGTTTGAAGTAGACGACTGCTATTACATTTGTTGAAAATGTATAACATGAGATTATGATGTATGTATAATTGCAAAATTCTATCACATTCGTGGTTCATTACATTTGCAGGTGTAACTATCCCCAGCTCCTAAAGCCGTATGTTGATTGACCCTGGGAAAACACTAAACCCTTAATTACCCCCACTTCTATGCCACTGGAGCGTGAATGTGTATGGATGCGTATGAAAGGAATTAGTTATACTGATGGCCACTTTACAGTGACAGCCCTCACCATTAGATTGTGAAGTTCATTTACCATTTATCTGTTGCAAAAAATGTAACTTCTCTACCTTAAACAGTTATTTCAAAGTCAGCAAAATAACTTTAAACAGGGGGAATGGCATCTATATCATTACCACAGAGTGCCCTAGTTGCCTGTTTTCAGCACTGTCTAACTTTGGCAATAGCCTTCTGCAGGGAAGAATGTGTATGGCTCCAGTTTAATGGCAATGATTCACACTCTAGCTCTCAGCTAAAGAGAAGAAAGCATGCTTTTCTAGTCTAATAGTATGACTAGTGAAAATGCAGATCGTACTTACCCATTCACCACACATTCACACTCTGATGGCGATGGCTGCTTTGCAGTAGCCCATTCATGCATGTCCATACACCACTGATGCAACAGTGGGAGAACCCTGTGGTTATGTTGCAGAAATATGCATATTCTACTTTTCAATTCACAAACAGTTGACTATAGATGCTAGCAGTCACTTTTGTGCAAAATCCCAATATATTACCGTATCCTTTTAGCCAATACAGCACTTTGGTGCTCTTTGGCTTCTTACATCACCTTTGCTAGCTTTGGCAAGAGGATAGGGCCCATATTAACTCAATCAAACACCTCCCTACCTGTTGATTGACTGATTGAAAGTTGGACTAAAATAGCATTTCCAGTACACCTACCACTATCGTTTGACTTCAAAACCAAAGGTGACATCACTGAGACTATGTCCATATTTTATACAGTCATTGGGATTCTTCTGTGTTTGGAGCCAGTATTAAGAAGACACTTGAGGGACTGTAGTTTTTTTTTTTACATATTCACATCAGCTTCATTTTCCACCACCTGCTAATTGGTTTTGCATCACATCATTATTTAAAAACATGTTTTCTGGTAACACAAGTCCCATCTTTTGGTTGTTTTTGTTGTTTAAAATCCCACACCAAGACTTTTAGGATATTTTACTATGCATGCATGTGATGATCTCTCTTTCTCTGTCATATCTTGTTCTATATGATACGGATTTATCCTATATTAAGTGTTGATTTATGGACATGTGTTTGATAATGACTTTATTAGACATGCAAAAGTTATCTGTTGGTTAATGTATGGATAAAAGTATGTCTCATGGGTTTATTGAGTGTTTCTACAGTATTAAATAACTGCCATGTTTGTTTGATTTGTGCATATAAAATATTTTGCTATTTGTTACTCTTTCATTTCCATTTGAGTTCAAATTTCTGTGTTAGGTAGTGCAGCTATGTGTTGCAATAGAAACAAGCAAAAAGGGATGAAAATAACAAGACTGTAATATAAATTTAGCAAATAATCAGTCTTCTGTGTTCTGCAGGTTTCAAACATTATCGGCCTAAAAGTGTACAAAATCTTTTGTAGTGTCCTCCTCCCTTCGCTCTTTCCTTTCCATCCGACCTTTTCTTTGATCGCCCCTTTTCATCCGTCATTTCATTTTCCTCTCTGACCTTTTCCTCTCCTCCGTCCTCTCATTCAGCCTCCTCATTGTCTTTCTCTCACCTCATTTTCCTCCCTCTTGACCTTTACCCCTCTGAATAAGCATCTTCTCCACCATTTCCTTCTTCTATTCCCCCCTCAAAGGTCCATTGTCCTCCTGTTTGTTTTTATTTTGTCGCTGCTTGTTGTGCGTTTGTCTCCCTCATTTGTCCCTCACTGCCTTCCTTAACATTTAGACCTTCTCTCTTAGCCTTGTCAGGGCTATTCGACATTAAACTTGAAATCTGATTAGCATTTAGCGCTTTAATTCTGATGCTTGAACTTCTTTGACTTTAGCTGGCTTTATGTGCTAACAACAAATATCAATATACTGGAGATAATCTACACTGTTGACACGCTGAGTACATCAAAGATACAGAAGAGTAAGAATGTGTCTTGTGTGATAGTTTACTGATAAGAATATGTTTATTGTGATGTTTTTAAATGTAGAATAATAAATCACACTGAAATATTGCATTGTTTCATTTTGCATCCTTCTTGTATTGTCCTTTTTTAGTCCTTGGTCCATGTAAAAGGCATATTGAGTTCACCTAAAAATCAGCCTTTTGTATTTGCTTATTGACACTTCTACTTGATTTCAGATAGTTAAATATCATCATTTGAACCAACGGCCAAAGGCAACAAGTACGAGCCAATCAGAGACATTATGCTCTGAGGAAAAAAATGAGAAGGGTCTTGCTGCAGATCACAGATCTCAGACTCCCCCTCTTGAAGGCCACAATGATGACACACCATATCTGTAACATAATTTGTCAATACAACATTTAAGACGGTTTCTTTTTTTAAGATATATTTTTGGGCTTTTATGCATTTATTTAAAAAAGACAGTGGATAGAGTCAGAGACAGGGACGAGAGAGTAGGGGAGAGACATAAGGAAAAGTAGCCACAGGCCAGACTTGAACTCAGGCTGCCTATGTACATGTTATTTTTTTCCAAGTCAACTTTATTAACAAAGTGTGGTGGTTACATCCATGAAAAAAACACATTGCAAACATTAGAGCAACATTTCTCAGAGAGGTCAGAGGTCTAATCTGAGATAAAATGATGTATGGGCCCTTTTAAAAGCAGTTAGACTAACATTGGCTTGCTAACATAGCTACGCTAGCTACATAGTTAATGTTACGATGTAAGCCATTAAGCCATGTTAGCTTTAGCTTCGGTAACTTGAGCTTCAGCAAATATAACAAAAGCTAACATAGCTACAGTAGCTATATAGGTAATGTTGCTGCATAGCTATGTAAGCTTTAGCAAACATATCATAAGCTAATGTAGCTTTGTTAGCTTAAGCTACGTTTGCTTTGTAAGCATGCGTAAGCTACATTACCTATGCAGCTTGAGTAGCTAAAATAGCTTTGATAACTTTAGGTTTTTGACTTTAAACTTTACGACGTAAGCCATTGAGCTATGTTAGCGTTAGCTTTGGCAACTTGAGCTTTATCAAATGTAACCAAAGCTAACATAGCCACAGTAGCTATATAGGTAATATTGCTGCTAGCTATGTGAGCTTTAGCAAATATAGCATAAGCTAATGTAGCTTTGTTAATTTAAGCTATGTTTGCTTTGTAATGCGTAAGCTGCGTTACCTACGTATCTTGAGTACTTACATAGCTTTGCTAGCTCTAACTTTTTGACTTTTAACTTTTGGCATCCTAACCCTCACCAGAAGTATTACTTTGACGGTTATTGCGTGTATTTCCTCTCTGACATAGGCGGGATCACACAATAGTGGTCTGCAGGGAGGTTCTTAGATCTGCAGTCTGCAGCCAGACTGTCTTGAAAACAATTGCAGCACACTACTGAATGACGAGTACCAGAGGGGATTTAGAAGAGTATACTCTGTTCAGACTAAACAATTATTATGGATTGTTTGCAGTGATGTGATCCCAATTAAGTTAGTATGCTCAGACTCTACGTGCTCATTGCAGTCATCTTACGAAAATTTCTACGTATATTGGGTAAAACTCCTACACTTTACAAAAGTGACTTTTCCCCATGGGTTCATCAATCTGCCTTGGGCATGAAAGCCCAAATTCCATAATAACTTAACTCTGCAGACCTCTTACTACATATTAAGCCAGATGAAGGGAGACAAGAGTCCTGAGGAGTCTTGTACTAAGTTAAGAGGCAAGCTGAGCCCCTTTAACATTTTTTTGGCCTCATTTTGTCATAAATATTCTTTTTAAATATCAGCGGTTTCAGTAAATTATATTGCAAGTTTTAGTGCCCCTTCTGGTTCATGCTACCATGCCACTTTTAACTGCTTTTCCCCCTCAATGTGAAATTCATCCATGAAACCAAAACTTTGCTTTACTCTCTAGCAGATAATAATCGTGGTCTATCAGAGGTAAGCAGCACAAAACATGAATGAGATACAGCAACAGAATGGTAGGTACCTGTAACCATTCATGCTTTCTCCTTTAGTCTTTCACATAATATCCAGAGTTTGCACAGCAACGATAAACACGGTGTTTGCCATGGCGGCCATGACAGAGCTACCACTACAAAACACGTCCTGTTACACTAGTAAAAATGCTGAATTTCCCTGGCTTTGAAAAGTGTTGGAAACATTTGAGGTAATTTGAGTACTCAATTAAAAATACAAACAACATAAGAGAAGACATTTTCACATAAGGGTTGACATTTGAGTTTGAAAAATTGATAATGGTGCACATTTTATTTCACTTTATCAAAAGCATGTTGATACTTGAAATTGCATTAAAAATGTTACTCTCTTCACAGCCTTCAAAGTCATGCTGGATTACTACTGTATGAACAAAGATGATGGGCTAAACATGCTAATAATTGTATCTAACATTAGAAACTGTCAAACAAATCGTTTTTGCTTTTAGGGTTAAAGAGAGACAAGCTCCCCATGCACGGCCCGTCAAATGAAGAGAAATCTAAAGCCAGATATGGTTACGAAGCTTTGATTGGACAATTGTTGCTCAGGGGCAGGGGTTAGTGAACGGTCATTTAGCTGTGTAATCAATGTCTGCCATGTTTATGAGGCTCTGCTCTGATGCTGCGGTTTATCTTGCAAGCAAAAATGCTCGCTGCTGTTTGTGATGAAGAAAAAAGGGATGAAGAGAAGAGGGGGAGCTGTAGAGAACGACAGAAGGGCACTGCAGCACACTGGGAAAAGAGATGAAAAGGGGAAAGTGACAAAAGCAAAAAGAATCTCCTATTTATTTCATTCAGCGGATCTTTAAAACGCTAAAGAGGGGAGCATGACAGAGGAGCTTATTGGATTTATTCCACACTATCTCTCCCTCTCTCTCTCTCTCTCTCTGATGCAGCCCTACACACATTTTCATTAGGCAAACATATTAGACACACTTACACACCATCAGAGGTATGCCCTCACGATTAAGACACATTTGTGTCCCCTTCCTTTATTTTCTGCTCTCTCTCTATCTCTCTCTCTCTTTCTCTCTCTTAATCAATCCATCCGTCAGTCCTTCACCCAATCCAGACACTCAAACTTACACAGCTACACACATTTTAATTATGCATGGACATTAGAAATGCTTGACAAATTATTACTGACCCAAAGTCTGCCTGAGCATCCTTTTTAACATTTTACATCCCCCAAAATACACTTAAACAACCAAGAGTCTTTAACTTCAACTTGTAAGTCAAAAACAGAAATTATATGTCAAAAAACTGCTAGGGGCATTTCATAGAGGTGACATGGGATGGCATGGCCTCCAACATCTCATTGGCCACCCCAGGTGCAGCTCAAGATCTGTTATTGGCTACCTGCATGGAAGAGGCGGGACTAAAATTCAAACTGGCTTAATGTTCTTTGTTAGCATTACAGCTGTTGTCTGATGAGCACATTTCTATTTGTTAGCGGTGTTTTGGAGACCCCAACTCAATGACCACTTTATTAGGTACACCTGTTCAACTGCTCATTGATGCCAATATCTAATCAGCTAACCACATGGGAGCAAACCAATGCATTTAGGCATGGACACATGGTCAAGGCGACCTTTTGAAGTTCAAACCAAGCATCGGATGGGGAAGAAAGGTGATTGTGGGTGGGCCACTCCCAAACAGCCGAGCCATTCCAGGCTCAACCAGCCTCACTTGGACTGATCCTAATTTTTGTTGATTCTGATTGGTTCAAGCTAAGTGAGGCTAGGTAAGCACTCATTCCTAGAATTAGATATAAGATCAGATCCAATACATATCAGCCTTTAAACCATGGATGATGTTTTTCCTGTCTCCTAATATTTGCTTTGATGTTGGTGATCAGATAGGTCCATCAAGGTTGACTGCCACTCTACTTGTGTTTTTAAACTTGACTGCAGCATTACAGAAGCCCAGCTAAGATTACATGTGAACTGATTTAGAAATTGTGAGTTTACATACTTTACATACGGCAGATTTCATGAAATACAATTTTCCAGGCATAAAGAGCACAGCCTGGCATTAGAGCCTCTCCATCTCAAAGTCCCAGGCCGAATTTCTGTCCCAGTCTGTCCCTGAAGGTGATCTAACTGCTGCTCTGCAGCAACTGTTGGTCCAAAATAAGACTGAGGATCTAAAGGTATTTTTCTCCAAACCCAATTCCAAAAATGTCACGACATTTTTTAAAATGTACATGAAAGCTGTACAGGGATTTACAAATCCTTTTCAACCCAAATTCAACATAGGCTTATTGACTGTTTCATTTTTTGGACTGTATACACAATCTGAATTTGATGTTTGCAGCAAATTCCAGAAAAGGTGGGACATGAGCAAGAAGTATTGATAGTTGAATTCCTTCCCTTGGCCTACATGGAGGCCAGTCTAGACCCCGCCCTATTATATTGTGAAGCCATGCTGTTGGAACTTATGCAGAATGTGGCTTGGCATTGTCCTGCTCAAATAAGCAGGGATGGCCCCTGAAAAAGGTGTCGTCTGGACAGGTAGAGTCGGTTGTCTTGTAATTGGAAGCAGTGGGTTCAATCCCCAGCTCCTGCAGGCACATGGTGATGTGTCTTTGGGCAAGTTTGTTCCCACTGTTTTGTCAGTGGCGTGTTAATGGGTATGAAAGCATGCAAATGGGATTAGCTAATTGGCCTTTACATCTTTCTACATCATGTTCCAAATTATTTTGCAAATGATATTTTTCTCTGTTTTTCCTAATAGTCGAAGTAAATGACAGTGTAATTTTCAAGTCATCAACCTTTACAGCATAATTCAGATTCTATTGAACTAACCTCCCAATTATAACATTTGATTTTTTTTCAAAAAGAAAAAAAAACTCAAAATGCACTGTTCCAAATTATTATGCACAAACATTTTATAGGTTATAAAGAACTAAAAATGGTAATTTGTTGAATTTGCAGCATTAAGAGGTCATATTTACTAAAATCAAAGCTATTTCAATCAAAAACATCTTAACAGGCCAAGCTACATGTTAACTTAGGACAAATTCTTTGATATCACCTTCACAATTCTTGCACCCATTGAACTTGTGAGTTTTTGGAGAGTTTCTGCTTGGATTACTTTGCAAGATGAGAGAATAGCCTCCCAGAGCTGCTGTTTTGATGTGAACTGCCTCCCACCCTCATAGATCTTTTGCTTGAGGATGCTCCAAAGGTTCTCAATAGGGTAGAGGTCAGGGGAGGATGGGGGCCACACCATAAGTTTCTCTCCTTTTATGCCCATAGCGGCCAATGACACAGAGGTATTCTTTTTAGCATGAGAAGGTGCATTGTCATGCATGAAGATAATTTTGCTACTGAAGGCACCGTTCTTCTTTTTGTACCATCATAGAAAGTGGTCAGTCAGAAACTCTAGCTATTTAGCCAAGGACACTTTCACACCTTCAAGGGGCCTACCAGCTCTCTCCCCAAGATTTCGCCCCAAAACATGACATCGCCACCTCCTTGCTGATGCCGCAGCCTTGTTGAGACACGGCGGCCATCAACCAAACATCCACTACTCCATCTATCAGGACCATCCAGGGTTGATGGCCAACATTTTTTGAAAACAATTTAGACTACCAGACCACGGTGAGTGCTCCTTTCACACCCAATAATGGCACCACCACCTGTTAGCAATTCCCATACTTACCTGCAGAATGTTCGAGGTTGTTTTTTAGCATTTTGAGGCTTTTTTTGGCTGTTTTTTTGCCCCTGTCCCTTCTGTTCTTTTAAAACATG
Organism: Cheilinus undulatus; assembly: GCF_018320785.1. Taxonomy (NCBI): domain Eukaryota; kingdom Metazoa; phylum Chordata; class Actinopteri; order Labriformes; family Labridae; genus Cheilinus; species Cheilinus undulatus. Next base: position 11,285,922 of record NC_054885.1, on the reverse strand, counting down.
CTGCAGGCATTTGATTCAATTTGAACATTATATATCTTGTCTTTGTGTTTTATTCAAGCTTGAAAATGGCTTCCAAATGACTGTATCTTGTTCTTAACATTTTGCACAATGTCCCATCTCTTTTGGAACTGGAGTTTGTTTTTTAGCTATTTTTCACTACTACCAATCTTTAAAATAAAAGCAATTGTATGATTTTACAACATGCCATTTTCCCAATAATCAAAACTTTTGACAGCATTAGGAACAATTGGACATTAAGACGGTAATTCAATTCATGTTAACCCTGCATGAGTCGGGCCCCCAGTCACGCCACTCCATCCCAAAAAAGACTGGACAAACCCCTCCTGCTGCAAGGATTCCACTCACACTTTTAATAAACTCACATAGAAAATAAAACCCTGAGGCTGTATCAGTAGACGTTGAAGTCATAAATCACAATTTTGACATTTTACTATCATGCCAGATTCATGCCTCATCACCATATGTCCTGTCTCTACCCTGGAGACATCCCCAGCTGGTAAAACACACAAAACAGAAACAAACATGAGCACAAATACACACAAAGGTAAGGATATATACATATGTATACTGTGATGCTCACATGTATGTTAAAGCCTGTCTTTCTCTGACTGTTAATGTACTCCGCTCTCTAACTCTGCAGTTTATGTCAATCATTTTCCTCTTCCTCCAAACACTTTATCTTTCACTCTCTAATTTCTATGTGGATTTTCATTTCCTCTTGCTTCTTCCTCTTTTCTATCTCCCCCTCCTCCTTCACTTATTCTCCCTCTCCTCCCTCCCCTCTTCCTCCTCCTCCAGTCTCTGAGAACTGGCCAGAGGCATGAGAAGGTTCCAGCTCACTGAGCAGAAGCCCTGCAGTCCTCCTCCTCCTCCTCCTCCTCCTCCTTCTCTCCTCAAGAACCAGCCTGTCCCTCTCTCCTCATCCTCTTGTTTTACAGCCAACATCCGAGGAAAGGAGAGGGGAAGAGAGAATTGTTGCAAGAGTGAGGAATGAGAGGGGAAAAGAAAGGGCAAACGCTGGACACTCCACATAAACTTTAAATCCCATGCTGCTTTTCTCTACTGGAGTTGTCATTACTGTGGGGTCATGACCTTGAACATAGGGGCTTTTAAGATATTTGTTATATGGTATGTACAAATGACAAAAATCAAAAGTCATATTTTTTGGTAAAAATATATTGATGATCAATAAATAAATCAGGATAATCATGCTGAAAAGTGATGGAACTTTAGTGCATTTTGCAAAATCAAATTTCAGTTAAAATAAAGAATGTTTCTATTGAATGTATCAGCAATATTTTCAATTGAAACATTCATCATTTGTCTACAAATTCCCCACAGTAATCTGTGTAGTGCACATTTTGTACATGGAAAGTTTAGCAGCTTACAGTGATGCCCTAAAATTGCTTTATGAAGCATAAAGTAAAGCATTTGTCTGTAGCAATGACCCATTTGCAACAGAAGCACTGAGTGGTGCTACATGCTGGCAAAACTAGTACTCAAACATGACTGCGTTTACAGGGGCTTTCAACTGAATGAGATGCTAAAACAGAGTACTTGTGACTTCCTCTCTGGGTAATCTGATGTGCATATCATGACATTTTAATGAAAAACTAAACAGAGGGATTTGTGTGAACAGCTACATAGGCACTGAGGCTTTTAGATCAATGCATGTGTGTGAAAAGTCTGGCTAAAGACAGCACCTCTCAGACGCCCCTATTGCAGACCACTACTGTGAGACGCCGCCTCTGTCAGGATCAAAATTCTCACTTAAACTTTCAAAATAAAATCATATTTAACTTCCAGGTTACATGAGAAGTTAATGTGAAGATTTGAGTAGATGCCAGCTAAACCTCGGCGGCACTAATGCCATGAATGTGCAGTGCAAATTGTGCAAATTGAATGAGTTATTTGAAAGAATCAGGCAAATTTGTGCCTTGTGCAGTGAGCTAATGGCTTTTGTCATTTAACCAGAAAACGGAGGATAAACCAAGTGGCAACCTCCAGTCCTGAAAAATGACCCCGTTGCAGTAGTGCAAAAAATTGCAATACTGCGAGTGTCCACTTGAGGCTGCCTGCAGAACACCAGAAGTCCCTGTCACTACATTTCAGCCATTTACGATGTCTCTGTCGGTTTTTGGCCCCACCCATGTTTCCTCTTTTGGGCACTCATATAAACAGAATCTGACATACGAGTGGAGCAAATTTAAAAGAATTAAGCAAAAAACCTCCCTGTATTTGCAGGTTCAGATGCACACAAATAGGCAATTTTTAGCATCTGGTGTGAACGCAGCATAACACAGCTAGAGCTAAAGCTATCGAAGCTACATCATTTGTTACCTGTATGAAACTTAGCAACATAGCTGACGTAGGTAACATAGCTAATGTAGCTAACACAGCTGAAGTTTCTGAAGCTATGTTAACTAATACTACATTTGCTAAAGCCCACATACATAGCTGCAGTATTTACCTACATTACCTTTGTAGCTATTGTAGCTACGTGGGTAATGTAGCTACATGAGCTATATAGCTATCACTTTTAATCTGACACTCTGTTAAAACCCTTTAAGTTTTTTCCCTTACATTGTGAGCTCTTGAGAAACTAGAAAGGTGTAAAGGCCAGATGAGATGCTGATGCTCCATCGGCCCTGCAAAATGGAGTAGTCCACCTAAAATTAATTCATGTACAGTCTGAGGAGATTGGTTAAAGGTACATGACTTATAGTATTTTTTTAAGATTTATTTGGAACATTTTTGTTCCTTTATTTGATAGGAGGACAGTGGATAGAGTTGGAAACAGGGATGAGAGCAGGGGAGAGACATGCGGTAAAGGGCCTCAGGCCGGATTCGAACCTGCGCCGACCGCGTATGTGGGGCGCGCCTTAAACCTCTATGCCACCTGTGTCCCACATGACTTATATTCTGAACTACATGTAAAGTATTAACAGAGATATTACAAAGATTGACAGAGTCAGTTTATTTGGATAAAACAAGCAAATGTATGTACAAACAGACTTTGAACACACTCTTGTGGCTGGGATGGAATTATCTTTGTTTCATAAGCAGGTGTTTGAATATAAGATTAGCAGTGGATTGAAGCTTTTTCGAATCGAATATTCAGAAATTTGGGCTTGCCCCCTCCAAAATCTTAACAAAAAGGCCTTTTTGCCCAAACTAACACCCTTCAACCCCCTTGACTGTCTCCTGTCTGCATTTTGTGAACATTCATAAAACATAAAACTAACTTCAGTGGAAAAATCCCCCACTGAAAACACTTCGGATGCTTTCTGGTAACATGTTAGCACCCTAGACAGGATTTCCCTACCTTACACAATCTTCCAACTCCTGCTCTCTTTTTTCTACCTTATCCTGTTCCCCCCTTCACCCTCTCCTTCATCTCCTTTACGCTTACAGTTTTTGAATTTTTCCTCCATCGACACCTTCCTCCTCTGTCTTTCCCACTCCTCATCCTTTTCTCCCTTATCTCTCCTCCCTTACCCCACTCTCTCACCTCTTCCTCCCTCTCTCCCCCCACACTCCTCTCCTCCTGTGCTGTCACTCGCCCTCCCTCCTTGCCTCCTGTCTCTCAGCCGAGGTGAAACGCTGTACTTCTCTTCCTGAAGTCATTTCTATGTTAATGAGTCTCCTTGTGAGATAACGCAGGCAGGCAAAGGCCTCGGACACACACGCACACACACTCTGACAGAGCAAGTGAGAAGGATGATAGGACCTGTCACTGCTTTCTCTGTTGATCTGTTCATGCAATTATTTAAATAAAAACTGTAATCCTTCTCTTTCTCTCCCACTCTGTTTGTTTTTGATTGCTTTAATTCCTCTGTTTCCCCCTCTGTTTATTCTGTAGTCCGTCCGACAAACTCCAATTCCAAACAGCCTGTTGCCTTGTCAATCAGCGCATCACACTCTTTCTTTTTGAGTTGCTTACAGCCTGGGAGTCAGCCAGTAAATCAGTCAGTGTGATAGTTATGCAACTACATTGATGAAGATCAACACTTTGCTCATTCCATTATGCTGTAGCTCCTCAAAATACCAAAAAGTCCCTTTTAAAGTCCATGTGAGGATTTTAGCTGGACATAAAACAAACTAAAATTCTTCTGCTTCTATATGACCCACAAAAGCAAATCAGGCTATTAGTGACAAGATTGATAAGTCAGATGCTAGCGCCACAGGGTAGGTGTCAAATAAGGCTAGTAACAGCACAGTGCAGAAACAGACTTTTCCTACATTGCCAAATGCAAATATTCATATTTCTACTTTTATTAAAGAGAACAGGACAGGGTCTTTCATAAGAAAATGTCTCTTATACATTTACTGAATAAGAAAAACGAAGAGTTAACAGGTTGTCTTTTATCAACAGGGGGTGCAAAAATCATCACAAACCAAAAGTTCTTTGCAGGTGCTTTAAATGCCATGATTCTCTCTACAGAATCGCATGCAAACTTACAGCACTGGTTCACACACCAGCCCTCACCTAAAACGAAGCCAGTTAGCTCATCCTGATACTGTTTGATATTAAGGTTGACAGTCACTGCTCAGCAAGCTCACCTCCATGGCTCACTTCTTGTTTTGAACTTAGGAATCTTCATTAAAAAAAAGCACTCCATAACATGTATTTACTGAGCAGGACACTGACATGGGCTGCACGTCCCGGTCTAGGCCCCTCTGTGCGGAGTTTGCATGTTCTCCCCATGCATGCGTGGGTTCTCTCTGGGTACTCCGGCTTCCTCCCAATACCAAAGAAATGCCTGATTGTCTTTCTCTATATGTCAGCTCTGTGATTGACTGGCAGCCAGTCCAGGGTGTGCCCCACCTCTCACCCAGTGACAGCTGGGATAGGCCAAAGGTCAGTATGGATGCTTGTGATCTTTGGGCCCTCAGGTGGCGCTGCATTAAAACAGGCATAATTCTGTACTGGAAATCACTGCATGAGCTCAGGAGCACTTACAGAAATCATTGCCTATCAACACAGTTTGCTGTACCAATGCAAGTTAATGCTGTATCATGCAAAGGAGCCATATGTCTTCTGTGGGCCAAAGTTTATCTAAAATGGACTCATGAAATGGCAAAATGTCTCAGTTTCAACATCTGATGTTTATAATTTATTTAGTTTATTTAGTTTATGAGAGTTGCAAATCATTGCATTCTGTTTTTGTTTACATTTAACACAGCACCCCAACTTTTTTGAAACTCTGGTTATCTGTGAAAACACCCACTTGTTGATCCTTATCATTAGCAATTTTGTTCTTTAATGAAAGAAGAGAAAAGCTTGGTTAAATAAACACATTCAAATAACAGTTAAAGAGGAGGAAACATGCATTTACTCATCCCTACAGTCCCCTTATCCAATCGTTTGTATTGGTCTCCAGTGAGGAAGACGGATTCATTCATTGCTGTTTAAACAGGCAACACAATGAGCTTTAAAACAGTCAGATCTGCTCAGCCTGGGGCATAAACACACACACATATGTGCACGCCCTTATACACACAACAACGTCACGTGAACGCTGACATGAACAGCAACACGCTTTAAATACGTGCACACATACGTGCATCCACGTGCACACACGCTCTCCTGCGTGTTAAGTGAACTGTGAAGCTCAGACCGCCTTGTGTGGAAGCCTCGCTGGAGTGGAATCATTAAAAACGGTCCGTGGCTCTTTAAGTGGCGTCTCTGCTTCTCTCCCGGGCGCGATTCTTCATGCATCGCTTGCCAATCTCTCTCTTTCTTTCTTTTACTCTCTCTTCTAACTAATCAGCGCGGTGCAGGGGCTGCTGCGCGGCAAACAGAGGGGAGAATACAACGCGCCGCTTACATCCAGCACCATGGACAGCACCACAGCGCGTCATGTCTTACATTCAGCACCACGGACAGCTCCCCAGGCGCGGCACAGCCTCACAACGCGGCAAGAGGCACCGCATTGTAAACACCGGGCACAAATGGCTGATTGGGAACAAGTCCTGACAAATATTACTGTATTTATATAACTCTTCAGTAGTCCAGTGTAGCTTTATGATAAGTTTCCCCGCTTATTTCACTTCCATAATGGTGTGCTTTTACATCAATATTCCTAACGACAATAATTCCTCTCCTTATTATTACCTCTCTCCGCCAAAAACTTGAAGCATTTCCTCGCTTTCGCATGAATCCCCTCTTTTTATACTGACAGCGTTGCGGTGGTAGGCGGGACATGCACCAGTGGTCGAAAACGATTGGCTCCTGATGGGCTCTGTCAAACTTGAAGCTCAATCCGAGCACTGCTGTGCGGCCTTGGGCGGAGTTTGTGGAGACGCGCGGTTAGTTTTAGTTTGTGTTGGTTGGACCGAGAGGAGGAGGAGGAGGAAGGCTACGAGGAGGAGGGAGGAGGAGTGGGGGGAGGAGGAGGAGGCGACGGCTGTCATTTTTTTCATTTGTACCAACGGGCACGTTTCTTGGGAGCAAACCCAGGCGGGTGTAGCTGTCCTACAGACTCCATCAGCAGGCGTCTTATCGGACGGTCTGTCCAGGTGGGGACTAAGCTCCAGCGGTGACAGTTCGACGAAGACGTGCTGTTTTTGGAGAATTCAATTAATCCCGTTTTGGTGTCATTTTGGTGCCTGTTTAACGCCAGTTTAAATGCCTACGCTACGTGTCTCTTCACTGCAGATAATGTGTGACTATGGTTTAATTTAAAAGCGAGTTTCTGCTGTGGACATCGAGGAGGAAAAGGGGAAAAACATGTCAGAGAGTCAACAGCTGGAGCGGAGGAAACACGACGGATCTCGGTCAGCGTCCACCCTGTCGTCATAGCTGAAGTATGGGCATTATTCAGTCGCCCATTCATTCAGTAATTTAGCCGGAAACCAAAATAAGGGAGAATAAATCCACTGTACAGCCGCTTCTGGCGCTGCTGAGACAGACTTAGTCGAAGGAGATCCTTCACCCATCAAGAAATCCAGCGGTGAGTGAGGGGCGAGCCGCCTCAACAGCTATGTTTGACTAGGAACACATCCCGCTCCTTCCAATCATACTGTGCGGCAACATCAAACAGATCCCGCTTTTTTGTTGTTGTTTTAAAGATGGAGTCCCTCTGCGCTGACTGTTTAACAGCTTAATAAAGGGGCTGTTTTGGGAAAGGAGCAGAAGTTAAGGAAAAGAGGAGTGCAGGAAGGAATAGAGGGAGGAAGAACCGTGTTTAGTGGTGGATAACGCGGCTTTAACGCAGCTCACACCGGGACTGATACATGGAAGAAGAGAGGGAGAGACGTAATGTGGCAGCGCCGTAACCCCCTCGCACTGACAGGGTGAGGGCAGCGTCAGGTAGTCTGGGTACAACCGGTGGTCGTTAAACCCCCGGTGTGCGCGTGTTTGAATGAGGGTGGTGTAGTTGGTGGTGGTGAAAACCGGTTTTTGATGCGCGAGAAAGTGACGCGCTGCCCTCCCACCTTCCCGCCCTTTGCCACGAGCCTCCTGTCAACTCAACGGACAAGCTAGCCAAGTACTTCCATCGCAATATACTTGTAATACCCCGCATTAATTATCTGTTTATTGTTATTTTTAACTCTGTTGAGCCCCTCACTCTGACCCACCAAATCTCGCGGGATATTAAGGAAATTAAAGGGTGAATCTGAAAGAGAAGGAGGAAAAAAGACCAAGTCAAACAGGAGCCGCCTATATGAAGATGCTGATGTGTGACCGCGGCGTCCAGATGCTCGTGACGACGGTGGGCGCGTTCGCCGCCTTCAGCCTCATGACCATCGCCGTCGGTACCGACTACTGGCTGTACTCGCGCGGGGTCTGCCGCGTGAAGAGCAGCGGCGACAACGACACGAGCCGCAAGAACGAGGAGGTGATGACGCACTCCGGCCTCTGGCGAACCTGCTGTCTGGAAGGTACGTGATCAGTCTGACTTACTGGCTGTCTGTCTCTACGTGTGAGTGTTTGTGTGTGTGAGTATACTGTGCTGGCGCGTGCGTGGACGTGTCTTTCTCTGTGTTTGTGCAGCTGCCTGTTTAACCCTGTCTCTCCTTCCCATGAGTGTATTCATGCATTCTAGGCAGTTTTGCCAGTAGGTAAAGGTAGGGAATTGCCTGGGGCCTCGTGCACCAAGGGGCCTCAAGGCATAGTCAAAGGTGTGCATCAGATATGAGGTAGGCTATACATAAAAAAAATACAGTAACTAAGTTTAGTGTTTAAACGTAAACCCAAAGTGCATTAAATAGCATCAAAGGAGAGTTTAATCATTCAAAATATTCCCTGCAGGGACCCCTGGACCCCCTACTGAGTTCACGCCCCTCAAAAAGCCTCACTATGTCTGCATATCAAGCAAACGGAGTAAGGTGGACTTATGCAGAACCATCAAATCCTTTAAACCAAGGGTGTCTAACTCAAGGCCCGTGGCCTGTGCAATTAAACCCAGCCCACCAGATCATATGATATTTTTATTATAACTGGCCCACCAGCATGAAGTCTGCAGATTTACTCCAGTATAAAAATGTAAACCTAACCTTGATGATTTATACTATCCTTGCTGAGTCAAAAAATAGAAAAAGTAAACAGTAAAAATAATTTGATAAAAAGTCATTAATGGGGGAAATTTGTGTTTTCTTTGGATTTTAATTTTGCATCTCACAATTATGACTAAAAGTTATGGTTCTGAGTGTTTATTTCACATCTCATAACTTTCATTTTTTATCTCATAATTTTACCTTTTAGAATCATAATTTTAAATTTTAAACCCTATTTTGACCTTTTAAAGTCATGATTTTGACTTTTATCTCACGTTTTGACCTTGTTCAACTTCTAACTTTGACTTTTATCTGCGTTTTTAGCTTTAAAAATCGTGATTTTTAATGTTATTTCATATTTTGACTTTTAAAACTCATGAATTGGAAATTTAATCTAATATTTTGACATTTTAAAGTGACATTTTGGATGTTTATCCCATATTTTGATGGTTAAATATTATGATTTTGAATTTTATCTCAGTTTTGCTGACCATTTCAACTCCTAAATTTGACTTCTATCTCATTTTTTACCTTTAAAACTAATGATTTTGAATTTTATTTCATATTTTGACTTTCATAACTCATGATTTTGACTTTTATCTCATTTTTTTGAGTGTTAAAAATCATGGTTTCAGTGTTCTATCTCATATTTTGCCATTTAAAAACATTATTTTGACTTTAAATGTCATGTTTTTACCTTTAAAACTTATAAGTTTGACTTTTTATCTCAGATTTTGAGTTTTAAACTTATCATGTTGACCTTTTAATCTCAAAATCATTTAGGTTGACACTCAGTGGTTAAATATTGACCCTGTTAGGCCCTCAGGTTAGACCCAAATTCAGAATCCGGCTCCTGCCGTGACTGAGTTTGACACCCCTGCTTTAAACAGTGGATTTCTGTATCTTGAAATGGGATAAAATAATGTAAATATTCATGATATATGGGGAACTGGTAGCCTAATGGTTATGTCTGCATGCCCCAGCTGCAGAGCAGTGTTCTTTAGGCGGCTATTTTAAGTTTTAGTCACTAAAAATTTCAGTCAACATAAAGTCCTTACATTTTAGGTAGGACTGTCAGCATTGATGCATGGATCCCAATTAATTTTTTTGTTCCTTTTCAATCCATCGCAAGCTCCTTTTTCCATCGCAAAATTTAGGCTATATTGTAATCCTAGATCTACCCAGTTAAAACATGTTAATTATTCATTTACCTGCTTTGTAATTCTACAAACGGATCCAAATTTGACCCTATAGTCACCTACGTGCATCCCTAGTAAAAAAAAAAAACAAAACAAAACTTTGAACTAATTTTATAAGCCCTATTATAAAATCACTATAAAAGTAATACACTCATACTAATGGACTATCAATTTAATTAAGCCACTTTAAAATATGCTGAAAAAATACTAGCATACCTTGAATGCTGTCTCATCTCTGCTTGGGTTTTGACAGATTATACCCACAGTTGAGAACCATGATTATGAATGTACGTAAATGCAACACAAACATTTTAGTCTTCTTGATGAAAACTTAACTCTGAATTCTTATCATGAAGGATCTATTTTTAGCTAGTCTTAGTCTCGTCTTCTTCATGGGGAAAAGGTATTCAATGAACATCTTTTGTCGAAGAATTAACTCTGGTGCAGAGGTTGCTGTCCTCTAAGTGAGCTGCCTAAATTTCGTCTGGCATGTTGGTTCCTTTTAGCTCCATCTCTATCCCAGTTTAGGGCTCTATCCTCTGTCCTGTCCCTCAAATATAGAAATAAAAGACCAAAAAGGCATCCTATAAAAGTTACACCTTGCCTAGAGGCTTGTTAAACTATTGAGATGTGGAGAATTTTAATATAACAACTCATTAAAGAGGTTATGAGCAGTACTTCTTGCTTTTTCCTGTAGTTCTGTAGCTCTGTGGCTTCACTGATTGAAAAACAATGCCTCGTCGCTTTTAGCGAAATGGAGAGAAGCCTCATGTTGCTTCTGCCTGGGGCCTCCAAACCACTAAAACCGCCCCTGTATCCATGTGTCTTTCACTTCTATTCTCACATACACACACCACAATCCTGTTTTCCTAGTGTCTGCCTCTGTCTGTCTCACACCAGAAGAGCACTGGCAGTGTGCCCAGTGTATGTGTGTTTGTGCATCCTATAATCCCCCCAAACTCAGTTCTTCAGAAGCTGTCCTTCCCTGAGTTCACAGTTGCCTCAGTTCCTCTGCAACACAATAAAATAGAATATTTATTAATGTGATGTTGTTGTCAACACACTACATGGCTGTAGGCACAAATAAAGCACTAACAGGCACAAACACAGACAGCTGGCAGCGTTATTAGTCAGCTGCTAGCTAACGACGAGATCTGCACACTGTTAGTGGGAGCTCATACATAGTCTGAAGAATCTGCTTTTTTTGTTCTGAAGCCATGTTGTTTTCATGTTGGAAGCCTGAAAGCACAAAGTAAGAGAAGCTTAATGTGGTTGTTGCTTGGTTTGGGTGTGCATTTGGTAACCATTGACAGCTGAGAAAGAGTTTGTGACATTTGCAAAAGCAAATGTCACAAACTCCACCTGTTCCTTGGTGACTAATTTTAAAGCCAATTAAACTCAAATTTAAATCTGGTCACTAGTCCAAAAATGAGCAGTGTTTGGACCTCAATCCAATAGAGAATATGTACATGACATATTCTCTCTTGGATTGAGGTCTGGGCTTTGACTTGGCCACCCCACAACATTCTCCTGGCTGTCTTTAAACCATTTCTGTGTAGCTTCGCTGTATGCTTCGGGGCATTGTCTTGCGGGAAAACACATTTTTCTCATATTAAGCCTTCCAGGGCTGGCTGCTGAGAAGCATCCCCACAGCGTGATGCTGCCACCACCGTGCTGCACAGTGGGGATGAGGTGTTTGTGGTGATGTGCAGTGTTTTGTGTCCGCCAATCAGCATCTTGTCTGGTGGCCAAAAGCACCGTTTTTGTCTCATTGGATCAATAGGAAACGTTTGAGAAAAGGCAGAGGCTTTGAAAAAACTCGGAGTGTGATTGAATGAACGTTCTGTCTGTCACATCTCTACGGGCCAATCAGAGCAACAAAACACAGTACGTAGCCGCTATCGAGCTGTGCGTGTGCAGCTACCGAGGAATAACGTGAAACATGGCGACTGTAGACATGTAAGTACTCGACTTTTGTCGTTTTTGAAAAGAAAACAACTCACTGCTGTTCTTTGTTCTTCTTTTAATAAAGAAATGTTGTCAAATTCTGATAAAACTTACACTTTAGCAGCATCCACGCTGAGCTCTTCTGCCATTATTGCACCAGCCTCTTGCTGCTGCTAGTTTACGTCACGACTCTGCCGTGCCTGAAAGTACTGCCCCTCGTTGCTGTGTATCCATCTGCTTTGCAAGGTTAGTTCATGTCATGAAAGACATCCAAACATTTCTGGCTGGAGAGGTCATCAGACGCTATGACACGTATGCCAAGCGTGCAGAGAAAAGAGAGATAATGCACAAGTTTTTTGGTAGCAGAAGGCATTCATGTCAGCGACGACACCCTAATGGGCCAAGGCCCAGCTCGCTTACATGTCGGAATATAATATAGATTTTTTTTACTTCTGTGCCAAAATTCAGGCCCATACTACAGAAATGAACCCAATATGTGCCGGTGATCATCCAGTCTTTCCTTCACTAGCATTGATCCGTGAAGCAATGGCACAACAAGGAAGCGTGTGCAGGCCGAGTATAGAGCAGAATAGGCTCAAATGTTGCTGTTGATACAGTGGGGAAATGGCTTTGTCACAACCGTTAAAATAATAAAATGCCAAAATGGCCCGTCAGTTTACTCAGGTAGGCATCAGTATACCTGCCCACGTATAGTCTACGTGTGGGAAACTGGATGAGAAACCTCTCGGCCATCTTATGTCACATTTTCTATAGCTAACTAGTGTAGTGTAGTTTGCTAAGTTGTAGGTTATGTTCACACAGTCAGCATTCAGTCCTCCTTGCCTGTGAAATTCCTTATGCCTATGGTAAATGTGATTACTTAGAGTTTAATCCATTTTTGATCACTTACTTTGGCTTTTCGCCCAGGGCATCGCCATGTTGTTTACCGCAAGACATTGTGGGAGGGTCAGTGGACCAGTTGTGTCTCTCTCAATGAATCTAACTGCAAATGTTTATTTCTTTCACTGTTTTGTCCCCAAGAGATGGGAGAACAAGTCTGTGCAAAGACAAGGCTTACTCACTAATGTTTTCTGTGTGTTAGAAATAAAAATCGCTGAGTTCCAAATTCTGATTTGTTTTTTCTTTCCTCTTTAGAGTCCTATAACTTTTTTTTTAAAAATCAAGTGACATTGCTGAAGTAGATATATTCTTAAAGCCCAGGTTGTCCTGAAACAAAGGATGTATAGAGCTTGACTGTGCACCACAGGGTTGATGTTTTACAAGCCTTTTAAGACAATGATGGTGAAAGAAATAGCCGTGAGCTCTAAGGGTTAAAGTTAGATACATCTATTGATTCTGCTTTAAACTGTACAAATCCATTCTTACATTCTCATGCATGGCCAGTATATTGGCCCTAAATATGGACAGAAATGTTCACATCTGCCAACAATGGTAGTTGATCTCTTTTTTTAGCTAATATTTTCTAATTGTGATATCATGCCTAATATACCATGCATCCCTACAAAATACTGATGGGTGCACTTCTGTGATTAGATGGTCTCTGTTCCCTGTGCTTGTTTGCAAATGGGCAGCCGAGCCAGACGAGGCTCAAAGACAGGAGTTACAACCAGTCTACTCTACATCCATGCAAGTGATGGGCATCTGAGTTAATGCTTGGACATGTTTGTTGAGGTGCATCATGTAGAAATATTAGTATTTGTTCAAGTCATTAGGAGTTCTGGTGCCACATAGCAAGGGTGACATTGTTTTATTCTAGTAGACTCAACATTCATCCCTTTTTAAAGTATGTTTTTCTTTCCACTATTGCAAAAATGCCCTCTATTTCTGGAGATATGGTTCGTATGACATATGGTACAGATAAAATTGGTTTGGACTGAAGTGGATTAACGGCATCGTCATAAATCATTACAATGCAGAATGTTGGAGAACCATTCTAGACATTTTTTTTAACTTTAATTTCCGAAGGGAAATTGGATTTTGTCACTGGTTTTGTTGCTAAAAATCAATTTTATGTGTTGTAATTGTTTTTGCTCTTTTTGTCCCTATCCAGCTCTTCCATTCTGGGTTACTGCTGTACAAATAAAGATTGATTGATCTATTGATTTTTTTTGAGCCACAGTCATTCAGTGCCCATTACAAGGACTTAATCCAAATTAATTTAAAGCTTAATTTAAGCCTCAAAAACCATTTAGACTGCCCTCATTTACAATCATTATATCATAATGAGGAAATTAGGAGCTGAATCAAACAGAAAGGATAATAATCACTGAAAACAACTGCACGCTGAGGTTAAGAAGGTTAAGGTCTTCTTGCAAAATTCAACTATCTGTCTTGAGATTGTGAAATCCATTCATCAGACAGGTTCGGTACGGCTCTTTATCTCTGCATCCATGCTGCATTTGATATACTCAAGCCTTACTTGAACACCATTAGTTAGTGGTCACACAACCCCAGTGTAACCCCCAGCTGTAAGAATGTTATTTTAATGTCAACTTGTTCGTTAATGCAGTCACTCAGGAGTCAGATTATTAAGGTCATATCTGCAATAAGATGCCTAAAAGAGCCACTTCAGTTCAAGTTTAAATGCCACATTTGTCTCCTTTTGTTTGGCCTTAACATCATTTTGCACCATACGATAATATATAAACAAAAAGTCCAAAACCCATGTTGTAAGTCTCATTAAATCCTCAACAACTGATTAATATAAACCAAGGTTTTCCTTCGCTTTATCTCTGTTTATATACCCACATAATCTAAAATGGACAATGTAGTTCTTTTAATAATATTATCACTTCTAACTGTGGAGCAGGGGTTTTAAACAATTGCTGTCAATCACATTTTTTAATCATGTAAGGCCAAAATAGCGATCACGATTAAAATCCATTCAATTGCACAGTTCTACGCTGTGATATATCTAATGCCCAAAAATCAAGTCTTGTAGCTATCATGAGAAAAAAAGAAAAAAGTTTAAATGAGGATATGGGTTAATGGGACAGAGATAACCGGAGCAGAAACGTAAGATAAGATAAACAAGAAATTAAATTAAACTCCAGTTTACTTTGATAAATAAACATTTACTGCTAAATCTAAAGCAGCATGTTTCGAGCCTGGGCTTTGACCTTGGCTCAGTCTGAATGCTGATCTCTGTCTCCATCCAGCTTTCCTTCAACCTTTCCTGTGGATTCTCAGATGGAGCCGAGATGCTACAACCACTTTTAGAGTGCCTATGAAAAGCATTCACCCCGTTGGATGTTTTACCCTTTTACTAATGTTATAAATCAATTATCACCAATGTAAGTTGGCCATAATTAAAAAAAACCTCTTTAATGTCAAAGTGAAAACAGATTTCTACAAAGTAATGTCAATTAAATAAAAATATTTAAGGTAAAATAAGTGGCTGCTTAAATAAAGTAACAGACCTTATTTAACAGAGGTCAAGCCACTCAAGTCATTGTAGTATAAAGAAACCCTTGTCTGAAAGCTCCACTCACTGGTTAATCAGTATTCCTGGCTACCATTGCACCATGAAGACAAAAGAACACTCCAAGAAGCTCAGAGAAAAGGTTACTGAAAAGTATAAGTCAGGGGATGGATACAGAAACATTTCAACATCCCCCTGAGTTCAGTTAAATCAGTCAAATCAAGAGGGGAACTAGTGACAGAGGCCACCAAGACACCACTGACTACTCTGAAAGAGTTCCAAGCTTCAGCAGCTGAGATGGGAGAGACTCTGCATACAACTGGTGCCTGGGTGCTTCACCAGTCAAAGCTTTATGGAAGAGTGTCATATAGAAAGCCACTGTTGAAGGAAACTTGTATTAAATATCAACTAGAGTGGACCTAAAGGCATATGGGAGACTCGGTGGTCAGGTTGAAGTAAGTCCTCAGGTCTGATGAGACCATTATGGCCCTTTTTGGCCATCAGACAAGACACTATGTTTGGTGGACATCAAACAATTTACATCATCACAAACACAACATCCCTCACTGTAAAGCACTGTGGTTGCAGCATCATGATGTGGGGATGCTTCTCGGCAGCCGGTCATGGAAGGCTTGTAAAGGTAGAGGGTAAAATGAATGTGGCAAAATGTAGGAGAAACCTGCATATGGCAAAATTGCACAGAAATCATTTGAAATAAACAAGGGGAATGTTTATTCAGTGGCCGAGTCAAAGTCCAGACCTGGGTGCAGTAGAGAATTTGTGACTGCACTTGAAACAGGCTGGTCACCCACGATCCCTGTGAAACCTGACAGAGCTTAAGCAGTTTTCCATAGAAGAACGGAGTAAAATTGCAGTGTCTTTGTAGGAATCTGTTTTGGCTTTGACATTATAGACATTTTTTTTTGTAAATTATTTTTGTCAAAAAAGCCAAATTACAATGACCATGACTGGCTAAAGAGCAATACATCCAAGGGGGTGGAAAAAAATTGATACAACATAGTATCTCGATATTTTGTCTGGTGATATATCGTATCGTCTCGTCCACCAAGTATTGATTTTTTCAAATTAATTGCTAATATGAACTGAAGTCTATGATTATGGAAAATTAAAATCAATTGTTTGGACAATTGTTTGTTAAATGAGGTCGGCAGAGGTCACAGTCATAGAAAGTTAGTTCAACAAACATGGCAGCACCAGGGGAAGGACATTAGGAATGCAGGCAGGGCACGAATGAGATGTACATGACACATGACGTTTGCAAGACGTGCTACATGAAAATAAAATACTGCAGAAATACGACAAACATAACGCTACATGAATGCTACATCAGCTAAACAGTTGAAAAAAATGGTATAGATTGCAATTTATGGTATCGCAATACTCACTGTATTGAAAAATGTTTAAAATCAGATTAATACAGAATCAGAAGGCACTGCAAGTATGGTTTTGCATGAGAGATTTAAGTGAAATCACCTCTCTCAGTTTTAGTTTATTTCACAGACCCCTTAAAAAATTGGGTCTGTATAAGTCCAGATTTCAGTAAACATTGACACCTGGTTGCTTTGTTCTGTTCAGATTAAAAAATTGTTGAAACTGAGCAGTGTTTCATTTGGTCACGTCTAGTGTTAGTGGGATTTACTGACACTTCAACAGAACTATCATCAAAGTCAGACTTATTAATCCAATAGCACATGGAGAAAATCTGCTCTCTAATGACCTCAATCTGGCGTTTGCTCATTTAGCACAGTAATGCTTGTTTTATTGAAAAGATTGAAGCAGACCGGCTGTTTAAGCAGAGGGAATTTTGGAGAGTTGAGTTGTGTTTGTATTGGCATGCTTATACCTTGCTGGGGTTTTTTTGCATTTGAAATAATACTTACTTTTAGGGGGCATTTTCTAAATGTAAGTTTCTAAGCAGAGACATCTCTCTGCAGAAAGAAAACTCCATCTGTCATATTCACAAGCCTCACACATACTGATGAAATGTTGTTGAATAACAGGTTTATGATTGGTGATGTTCACTGTCCTACAGTAACTGCACACCCACTAACCAGATGCTGCACTCAGGTGTGTCACCATAACATCTCTCGAGTTTATAGTCCCTGGCAAAATGGATGTTTTAATAAAAAGCGTTTCGTTTTAAAACCTTGAAAAATCCTGTTAAAATTAACGGCATCATCACTCTCATTTAACTCTGAATGTTCCCACACTGGTGCTGAGCCGCATCCATGTCAACCTGCTCCACTAAACTGTACAGCTTCTTTTAGCCGCTACTGACCACATCTCTGCTTGTGTGTGATTCTATGTATGTTTGTAGCATGCATGTAGAAATGATGTGGTTGTTGTGAGGGATGTGCTGTAGACAAGAGAAGAAGACAAGCAGGAGAGAGGGGAGAAATCACACCCAGGTACAAAACAGTCATGCCTAATGTAAAAACGTCCTATTTTATGAATGGGATTGGATCACATTGGATCATTATCGGCAGATACCCAAAGCCCAGATTCATTATTGTTGCCTACATTTATTTTACTCCTTTTTGCTGTGATAACAGGTACATTTTGGTTGATTGCATGTCACTATCTTGAGATAAAAATTTCCCAAGATCTCCAGAACCAAGCCAAAACTTTCATTTTCAAGGCAAACATATACAATAAAAGGATTAAAGTAAATTGATGCATGTACACTCAGGCTTCTATGATGTGCTTGTAAGCTTGTTTGCATGTATGTTTTGATCCATCTAAGGTCCAAACTGCAAAGTTTTGGTCATGCTGTTCCATGCACGACTTAATTATTTGTTGCAAAATATTTATACATGTCTGCCCGTTTGGATGACAGTGGAGAGGATAACAGTGACTGACCACTGTTACAGCAGCCTGTCAGCTAGAATGAACACTTTTCAATTTCTCATCACACTGCTGTCTAAATATTTGTCTGTTTTCTGGCAGTAGAAATAAAGTAGAAGAGAAACAAATATCTCACTCGAGGCTCAAACTGATGGCCAAAATGTTGGCGACATTCCTATGCAGACAAAAAAGCATGCTTTTCAACAGCATCATAACTGAGATGCAAAAATAGTAGTCCATATATTGTGCTTGCCAGTAGTATAATCACACCAACAGGCTAGTAGTTTGTAAGTTCTTAACATTGCTCTGTAGTGTCACAGAAAAGCCCATGTGATTTTTGGATCTACAGTGCCTATAAAAAAATATTCACCCCTTGCATGTTTTACCGTTTATTTTTAAAATATCTATTGGATTGAGGTCTGGGCTTTGACTCAGTAACTCCAGAGCATTCACATTGTTGTCTTTAAACTATTACTGTGTAGCTTTCGCAATATTCTTGGGGTAATTGTCTGGCTGGAAAATAAATCTTCTCCCAAGCCGTAGTTCTCTTGCAGATTGAATGGGATTGTCTCCAGGATTTTCCTATATTTTTCTATCTTTACAAGCCTTCTGCTGGCTGCTGAGAAGCATCCCCACCACATGATGCTGCCACTACTGTGCCTCACAGGGGGGGATGGTGTGTTTGTGTTGATGTGCAGAGTTTTGTGTCCACCAAACATAGTGTCTTGTCTGATGGCCAAAAAGACTATATTGGCCAAGAACTTTCTCCCACTTGACCATGAAGTCCCCCACATTTCTTATGGCAAACTTTAGTTGAGGTTTAATGAGTTTCTTCAACAGTTGATTTCTCTTTTCAGTTTTGGCTGGTGAAAAACTCAGCCAACAGTTGTCAGCAGAGTCTCTCCCATCTCAGCTGCTGAAGCTTGTAACTCCTTCAGAGTAGTCAGTGGTGTCTTGGTGGCCTCTCTCACTAGTCTCCTCTCATGGTTACTCAGTTTTTGAGGACGGATTGATGTAGGCAGATTTACACATGCGCCATATTCCTTCAACTTCTTGATGATGGATTAACTGAACTTCAGAAGATGCCCAGTGCCTTGGAAATTTTCTTGTATCCATTTGCTGGTTGATATTTTTCAATAAGCTTTTCTCTGATTTGCTTAGAGTGTTCTTTTGTCTCCATGGTGTAATGGTGGCCATGCATACTGATTAACCAGTGATTGGGCCTTCCAGATACAGGTGTCTTTATATTACGATCACTTGAGACATATTGACTGCAATCCGAGTTTTTTTCTTTGTCAGAAAGTCAAATTATATTAACCGGGAGTAATTTGTAAAACCAATAAAGGGTAAAACATCCAAGGGGCTGAATACTTTTTATAGGCACTGTTATGGTGACTGGGTTGTAGGAGCAAGTCAAAAGGATGAAACTGTGATCAACACTGACATCTAATATCTTATAAAGCCTTCTTTGCTTGTGACTAGTATCACCTGGGGAGCTCTTGTAATTTATAACAGCAGAGGTCATTTTTGATGTTAACATACCTTAAAAATCTGCAATGTCATTCATTTAAGAGTAAAATATTTAATGCAAATAACCTGCCATCCTTACGCCAGCAAAGGTCATGAGATTATTTATTTGCAAATCAACGTCTCTGTGAATTGGGACTGTATCCTTTTTTTTTTTTTTTTTTTCCTTGAAGGATTATTTTAGTGTTATTGTCACTCTGCCTTTTCCTGTTACTCTCTCCCGTTGAGAATTATAGAGGCTGCGCTGACAATTATAAGTGAACATTTTGACAGCGTTTGGGGTGCACATTCAGGTTACACAGCATGGAGACAGGTTCAAAGAAAGAGTGAGCTCGGCTTCAGAGTGGGATCTCATATTGATTGGGTGTTTGACACGTACTGTAGAGAGCGTTTTTGGGTGTTTAAACAAGCACAGACGTTGTTATGTGGAAACTTACGGTAAGGAAAGAGTTCAGACATCATGTCTTTGGGGATCATCTTAGAATATTGGAGCAAAATATAGACTAAATGAGAGATTAATTTCTGTGTCAAATTCAAGGTAGTATTAGTCGCTTGCTTGCAACTATAACCACAGGTAGGGTAAGGAAACATCCCCACTGGGTAAGGAAAAGGCAAATGGACTTGAGCTTGTGTAGTTTAGCATTTTCCAAGTTGTCTGACAACTCGAAGCACTTTTACACCGGAGGTCACATCTACCACACATACCCTTTCACTCCATTCACCCCACATTCACACACTGATGGCAGAGGTTGCTATGGAGAAATGGCCATCAGTATTAGCTTATCTCATTCAAAGGCATCCATACCCATTTACACGCCACTGACTAAGCAGTGGGAGAAAATTGGGGTTAAGTGTCTTGTCCAAGGACAAATCGACATGTGACTCGAACGGTTGCAGGACAGCCAACTCTACTGAGCCACAGTCACCCGACAACCACAGTGGCCCCACAAAGGAAAGAAGACAAGAGAGAAAAAGAGTAATCTGTGGCTGGACTACAAACTGGCAGCAAGCCAATAAAGACAAATAAAGACTTCTTTTGTTTTTTATAAGACATTCAGAGGTGGACTTGCAGATGTATTTGATTTTTAGATCAAGAAATAATGGCTAATCATTCTCCTTCAGGATTTTCTGGTAGAGCGCAAAATTTATGGTTCCACCATTTACGGCAAGTCATCCAGGTCCTGAAGCAGCAAAGCAGCCCCAGACCATCACACTACTACCACCATGTTTGATGTTCCTTTTATGAAACATTGTGTTAGTTAGCCAATGGAAATCATTTTTGCCCAGTCTCTTTCTTATTGATAAATCATGAACGCTGACCTAAACTGAGTCAAGTGAGGCCTGCAGGTCTTAAAATGTTGTTTTGGGTTCTTTTATGACCTCCTGGATGAGTCGTTGATGCGCTCTTGGAGTAATATTGGTGGGCCGGTAACTCCCCGGAAAGGTTCATCACTGTTTCAGATTTTCTCCATTTGTGGCTAATGGTGCTCACCGTGGTTTGCTGGACTCCCAAAGCCTTAGAAATGGCTTTGTAACCCTTTACAGACAGATAGATGTCAGTGACTTTTTTTTGGTTCTTTAGTTTCCTTAGATGGTGGCATTATGTAACCTTGCATAGCAGATGGATACGCCTGTTTCCACATTTCTCACTGGCAAATCCATCTTGCAAAGCTCCCATCTGAACTGTTTGGGCCCGGTAAGAAAGTGACAGGACCAATCAGCATCGAGGGGCAGTACTTTCAGGTGCGGCAGAGTTGTGACGTATGCAAACAGCGAGAAGAGGCCGGTGCAATTAAGGCGGAAGACTTAAGTGTGGATGCTGCTAAAGCGCCAGTTTTATCAGAACTTGACGACATTTCTTCGTTAAAAAAAGAACAAAGAACAGCATTGAGTTGTTTTCTTATCAGAAATGACAAAAGTCATGTACTGACATGTCTACAGTCACCATGGTTTCTGTCATGCAGCTGTCTATGGAGTTTACTCATCAGTAGCAGCGCATCGTGGTTTGGGGCCATGACGTCATGTGTTTTGTTGCTCTGATTGGCCCGTAAAGATGTACCAGAGAGAACGTTCATCCAGTCACCCTCCAATTTTTTTCAAAGGCTTTGCCCATTCCCAAACGCTGTCTATGAAAGGTTTACCAGATGGATGTGTGAAACAAATCCATCTGGTGCGTCAGGTTAGGCATTATGTGTACCTTTTTGAAATCTTTAGCCTCCTTTTGCCTACAAATAAGCAAAAAATAAACACATCAGGAAGGGGGTTTATATTTGCTCACGGCACTGTAGCTGGTGCACCCAGCTCCAGGACATCTATGGTTTGAAATGGTTAGTTTTTCTCTATTCTTATATCAAAGTTTTAATTCTGGTATGGTGACAGTCCTAGCAAGAGGTAGAGTTGTTTTAAACTTGTTATAAACTGAAAGTGGTGTGTAAAAAATGTAGATTTTTCCATACATTCACTGTGCCTGGAAACATAACTCACTGTAAATGATGTGACTTTGATCCTCTGAAAAAGCCCTGCATTTCTAACTTTGTTTTCAATTACCATAAAAAAGATGCATCGCCTGAAGTAGTGGCATGTGCGAGTGTGCGTGATGCAGCCAGACATAACCATCTCATTCTGGGGGGCAGAGGAGGCTATTACAAGGCCAGATGGCGCAGGTATAAGCTTTATTGAACACACTCTCATTTACATGCACACATACACATACTGAGACTTATAATTGAATGAATAAATAGACAAATTCCAGGATATTCCCAAGCCACCAAATAAGCACAGCTGCAGGAGCAGCACGCCAAGTTAACACAATGTCAGCACAATGTCAGTGCATGTGCACACAGGCTCATATGTGACACACTCATCATGCACGGCAAATACACAATCATGATTTCATTTTTTCTCATTCTGCCCGTCTTATCCCCCCTTTGCTCATTCCACGTCCCCAGTTGTCACGGTTTCATAATTCATAAAGTGACAGGAAGTGGATGTCTCTGACTCGAACATGTGGCTTGCACTCTGCCCGACATCAGAGAGCGGCTGACTGAGAGATGGAGCGAGAGAAAGGGGGGGTTGGAAGACATCATGTATGCAGCGTACTTGCAGGAAATGTATGGAGCAGTCATGCATATGCACTGTGCAGCATCTATCATGCAGCTATTTACAGAAGCAAAGTGTCTTACAGAGAATGCAAAGGACGAGGATTGTAGTCTTATTTTATTCAAGAAAAAAATGTAAATGGTTTTTGAACAGTGATCTCATCTCACCAAGATATAGAAAAATGTAATGATATTATGTTGTGATAGCGGAAAAAATGTGCACAATTCTACCTTTCCTTTATCTAAAAAAAGCTGAAAACATCTCCTGTTTTTCCAGAAAGTGAAAATAGAGTTGGATGTCATTGGGTTTTTTTCTGATACTGATGCATCAAATGTGGGTAAGTGAATATAGAGTATCATAAAGGATTCAGAGAAATACACTATAAGACTAACAAAAGTATTTGATGCTTGCACCATTCTTCTTGGAAAGCTTTCCACAAGATTTTGGAGTAATTCAGTGGGAATTTGTGGCCGTTCGTCCTGCACTGATGTTGGACAAGAAGGCCTGGCTCTCAATCCTCGCTCCAGTTCATCCCAAAGGTGTTCAATGGGCCTGAGGTCAGGGCTCATGTCTTTATAGTCCTTGCTTTGTGCACTGGGGCACAGTCATGTTGGAAGAGAAAAGGGCTTTTCCCAAACTGTTGCCATAAAGTTGGAAGCGTAGCATTGCCCAAAATGTCTTGGTACTCTGAAGCAATCTCCCTTCACTGGAGATTAAAGGCCTTGCCCAAACCCTGAAAAAACAGCTTCCACTTTCCAGTAATATCACTTAAAGTTGACAGTCGAATATCTAGCAGGGAGGAAATGTCATGAACAGTCTTATTACAAAGCTGGCATCCATCACAGTACCACATGAAGTCACTGAGTTCCTCAGAACGACACATTTTGTATCACTAATGTTTGCAAATGGAGACTGCATGGCTGGGTGCTTGATTTTATACACCTAAGCTCTCATTAAAACACCTGAATTCCGTAATTCACAGACATGGCCAAATACTTTTGTCCAAAAAGTGCTTCTTAAAAGATGCCAATGGAGCATAGTATTAGAAAGGAAACTGGTGTTGCATCAGAGTTCTGCTGAAATAAAGCAATTGGACATAAATTGCACACAGCCGATTTTGTGCATTTCATTTGGAGTTTCAGGGGTACCGACATGAAGCATCGAAATCTGTGTTGTATTTTGGTTCTGTAGGTATCAGATGTGCAGGTATTTTGAAGCTCAAGCTCTACATGTTCTGTTACCTTAACTGTGCTTAATGGCAGCACATGAAGTAGAAGAACATATTAGAGAATAAAAAGTAAACACACATATTGAATGTTTTCAGATCTAAATCACTTGTTAACACTGCTCTTGATGGTACTATGTTGCATAAAAAGTGTTGCATTTTAAAGAACTAGTTTTGTGTGATATATATTTGTGGCTTCTTCATCACTAACACTTAATAATGCCTGTTTTTCTAGGGTTCAGTGAATCTGTTTTTGTGTGTCACTGCAGGTGTACGGAGGTGTTAAGCTCCCACTGTGATAAATGATCATGAAAGAGCGAGGAAATGAGGAGAGAAGGGAGAGGAGAAGGGGGGGAGGTAAAAGGACAGAGACAGAGCATGAATGAAGAAGGAGCAGAATGTGCACAGGGAGGCAGCAGAGGCTGGTGGTGGTGGTGGTGGTGGTGGTTGGAAAGTGATGGATGAGCTGTGCATGGCCTCCGTTTCAGGTGAATCTCTGGGGAGTGTTTGACCGCACTGGGGATCTAAATGATCACCTGGTAATAGAGAGAAGGAACAGGGTTTTAAACACAGATGGGGGCAAAAACGATCACCCAGGTGGTGAGAAGAAAGAGGGAGGTGGGGGAGGTAGTGTGGGACAGAAGCTCAATTCACAGTGCTGTTTAAAGCTGTGATACCTACACCCCTATGACGTCTCACCTTCACTATGAATGTAACAGACGGGAAGGAGGTGTTCCCTCCTTTTTTTGGCCGTCTTCAGAGGTGTAACTGAGGTGAGATCAGACTGTAGTAAAAACAACCCAGAGATTGGGAGCGATAGAAGTGTGGAAATAGGGAATTGGGCAATTTTTGGACAGAGGTAGACAGCATGAAGGCTGAGGGTGGGACAAAATTGATACATGTTATACATATGAGTAATCCTGACTCCTTAGTTGTCAAACGGCTGTTTCCAGATATTAGGGGTGTTTGTGCCAATGTTTGTGCCGAACCGAACACTTCTCTGACCAATCAGCCAACTGGGGAGAACAAGGTGGTAGCTATGGGCAGGGTTTAGTTGGACTCAAAGCCGTCTGCAATGGCTGCCTCCAGTGCAGTGATTAGCTCAGATATAGCTCTAGCATAGCGTCAATTTTAATAGAACTTGACCACGTTTCTGCATAAGATAAAGACTAAAAACAAACACCAAAAGCTTTAGTGTTCTTCTCTAGGTTGGCTTTGGCATAAGTTTGCAGTCGTTTGCTGGTGTATCCAATGGCTGCTGCTGCAGTGGGTATTAGCTTGGATGTAACTGTAGGAAAGCAGGAGTTCAGTTGGAACTGGACCACGTTTCTTATTAAAACAAGAGCAAATAGTCACACCGAAAGCTTGTCTTGGCAGAGATGATGTTTTTGTGCGTCTCCTGACCGACCTGGCATCTTTTCTATTCACCAAGAAGCTCAGCCATTGACAATCTACGACCGCGTAAGCCTGACTCAGCTCAGTAGAAGCGAATGCGGACGATAAGATTATTTTGAAAAGTCTTGCCCTTCCCATACACTTTCAATGGGAGCTTTTCCAGATAAATGTGAACTAAAGCTCGACAGTGGATATAAGAAACAGGTTAACAGGTCCATGCATAGCCTTTTAAATGAACTAGCAATGGGATTATCTTGGACTCTTCGGCTTTCACATTTTTAAAAACAGCATGGAGATCAGGAAAGGGAGCGCTATCTATGGAAGCAAACTTTTCTTCTTCGTGTTTTGTTTCCTGGCTTCTTCGTCTTCTTCACTGGTTGTTTATAGCGGTTAGCAAACACTTGCTTTTCCCCTTTTTTTAACAGTTTGGGTGTATTTGTCATGTGACTACGTGCTCCAAACCGTGACAGTTATGAATACAAATACTGTTACACCAGATATACCCCTCCCAGATATTGATATTTTGATGAGAAAAAGGGGCGTTACCTTTTGTTTGGTGGAGAAGGGATGCTAATGTGGAGCTATTTTTCAGGGACCAAGACATTTTGGACAATTCGCTGCTTCCCATTTTGTGGCACCGGTTTGGGGAAGGCCCTTTTCTGTTCCAACATGACTGTGCCATTTTTGATGAGTTTGGTGTGGAAGAACTGTGTCAACTTCATCAAGCATCTTTGAGATGAAATGGAATGGAGATTTTGAGCCAGGCCTTCCTGTTCAACATCAGCGCCTGACCTCATAATGAATGAATGGACACAAAATCCCACAGAAACACTCCAAAATAGTGTGGATAGACTTCCAAGTAGAGTGAAAGCTGTTAAAGCTAGCCAAATTCTGGTGTATTGCCAACCCTAAAGTAGATGATGTAATCAGCTATCGAGCCGACAGCTATGTCAGAAGTTTCATTGCTCTTAATGGTGGTAGCTTAAAGAGGGGATTTGATCTGCACCACCTGATTAGACCCCTGGGAAATCAAAGTAAGATAAAAGGCAGATTGGTGACACCAGCATTCCCAGTGCACAAATCAAAATCTATGAAGTAAAAGTGTTTTAAGTTTGTTGAGAAAGAACCACATCAAACACCTTTGGGCTGAGCTTGAAGCTGGCCAGAATTACCCCAAGCTCTTGTGCATCCAGGTTCAAAATCTAATTGATCAGTTCTCCCAGAGGGTTTAAGTCTGCATGTCGATTTTTAATGTTTTCAAATGACGTGGAGATATGATATTTGAGTTCCCACATAAATCTGGCTGACTGGCGTGGTTCTAAATGCCAGAAACAAGCATGTATGAAAGTGAGATGAAGGGGAGACTGGAAAAGGATCAATGGATGTTTAGTTAATAAGAGTGTAGAAAAAACAAGGTAAAGAGGGGAGGATGAGAAGACTTGAAACAGGAACAAAGAAATGTTTTGGAGAAGGAGAAAGAAGGAAAGAGAACATGGGCGTCCGAGAAAGAACAGATTGAGACAAAGGGAGGATAAGAAGAAAGAAAGAGGAGAGGTGTGCAACCAAGCAGAACCTGTCTCGTTCTCTTTCATCAGCCATCACCGTGGAAACCAGCCTCTTCCTCCCTCTCTCTTTCTCTCTCTCTCTCTCTCCCTCGCTCTTCTTTGCCTGGAAAGAGGTAATCAGAGAGGGCGAGCGAGGTAGACGCAGCACGGGAGAGAGAGGAAGAGGCACAGTCACCCACACTGAGCTGTCAGAGGCGCTCTGAGGAAACAAGCAGTCCAATTTGCTCTGCTTTTCAACTTCCCTTTCCTCTCTCTGGCTCACTCTCTCCTCTTCCTCTCCCTCGGTTTGACAAATGCTTTATATTCTCGGCATGTTTGTGCGTGCATGTGGCTGGCTTTGGAGAGGCCGCTCGTATGCAGCTTTTGGACGACACATGGACTGATTAGGGACAGCTCTCCTGGGATCACGGCTCTCCACACCACAATAACGACAGCACTGGTTTATGAGTTCAAAGGCCTCGAAGCCCAAATATTTTATGAAAACAGAGAAGTTTTGACTCTGAAGCAAAAAGAGGAAATAGAAAAAACTGTTATTATGCAAGAAACGTTGTAGGAAGGAGTTTGGGATGGGAAGTTGAGTTTATATTTGGAGTGCAAGTCTGTTGGTCGAATGAAGCACCACTTTTCTCTAGTTTGAAATATCTCAACACCCACTGTATGGCTTGCCACTAAATTATGGCTCTGAAATCTTGTTACTAATCCTCTGGCTCTGGCATAAATATTCAGGCCTCTTGACTGAGTCTGTGGGGATAGGTCTCAATCAGGCTTGCACATCTGGACACAGCAATTTTACTCCATTAATCTTTGCAAAACTGCTCAAGCTCTGTCAGGTTCCACAGGGATTAGGTGTGAGCAGCCTGCTTCAAGTTCAGCAACAAAGTCTCTATTACACTGATAACTTTCTCCCACTTGGCTGTTGAGTGTCCCACATGCCTTCTGGCAAACTTGAGTCAAGATTTAATGAGTTTTCTTCAATAGCAGGTTTCTCTTTGCCACTCTCCCATAAAGCTTTGACTGGTGAAGAACCTGGGCAGAACAGTTGTTGTCTGCAGAGTCCCTCCCATCATAACTCCTTCAGAGTAGTTATAGGTGACCTGGTGGCCTCTCTTACTACAGTTACTCAGTTTGTGAGGATGGCCTTATCTAGGCACATTCACATATGTGCCATATTACATACATTTCTTGATGATGGATTTAACTGAACTCTGGGTTTGTCAGTACCTTTGAAGTTTTTTTAGGGATCCTTCCTCTGACTTAAACTTTTCAATAACCTTTTCTCTGTGTTCTTTTGTCTTCATGGTGTAATGGTAGCCAGGAATACTGACTGACCAGTAACTGGACCTTCCAGACACAGGTGTCTTAATACTGCAATCACTTGAGACACATTCACTGCACTCAGGCTTGGAGTTCTGTAGGACTGAGTAGTTTATGATATTGATCGCCTCCACCCTTGATAACTTATTGCAGCGTACAGGTCCATTTAGAGCAGGGATGTCAAACTCAATCACAGCAGGGGCCGGATTCTGGATTCAGGTCTAACCTGAGGGCCTAACAGGGTCACCTCTTTAACCTTAAACTGTCAACCTCATTTCACCAGTGATGAAATATGAAAAGAAACTTGATGATAAATGATTTTGACATTTAAAAAGTAAAAAAAAAAAAGATCAGTTTAAAGGCTCATAATCTGAGAAAAGTAAATTTATTACTTCAAAAAGGTTGAAAAGTGAAATTGTTGTTTTTAAAAGGCAAATATATTAGAAAGAAAGTTGAAATCATGAGTTTAAAAGGTCAAAACATGAAATGAAGTTTGTCATTATGAAATTAAAAGTCAAAATATGATTCAAAATTTTAAATTGTGAGTCTAAAAGGTCAAATTATGGGATTATGAAGTCAAAGTTTGGAGTTGAAAATATGAGGTAAAATGCAAAATAACTGGTTAAAAAGGTCAAAATTAAGAAATTCAGAATATTATATGTGAAGTCAAATTATGAGTTGAAATACTCAAAGTACGAAACAAAAAGTCAAAACCTTAATTTTGAGTCCTAATTATGAGATGTAGAATTGAAAATGTGAAATTAAAACACAAATTAATTTCTTTACCCACAATCCTGACTTCTTATCTAATTATTTTTACTCCTTACTTTTTCAGATTTTATGAATTAACAAGGATATTTTAAACAGTCAAGGATACATTTACATTTTCATACTTGTGGAAATCTGCAGACCTCATACTGATGGGCCAGTTATAACAGAAATATGAGATAATCCTGCAGGTCGGATTTAACTGTTCCACGGGCCGGATTTGGCCCCCTGGCCTTGAGTTTGACACCCCTGATTTAGAGCTTTGAAGTACTTACTCTCTGCACGCCCCCAAATCTGGTATTTCCACATGAATTATGTGACTGCAAACACCTTCTACCGTTCAGCCCTTATCTAGAGAAATAAATGTATTTTACTTGTTAAAGATTCTGCACATTTACAGATGTGTAAATGAAATATACGAGTATCTTTTGGTTGTAAACAAAGCTTTCCCACTCCATTCAAAATAAACTTGTTGGTAAGATAAGCTTGTTTTCAGTTGACTCAGATGTATTTGCAATGTGACTGCATTTTTGCCTCTAGGTCCTCACCTCATTTGCCCCTACCTGTCACAAACGCACCCGTCTCATTCTCTTCGTGTCACTTTGATCTCTGAATGAATTTCACTCACATGAATATCTGCTGACACGAGAGCTCTCCTGGTGACCTCAGTAGCCGGGGTCTTTCTAGGTCTCCTGATTTTACGGTGACTTATGGTGTTACTGTGTTTGACCTGTAACTCCTCTGCACAGTGTGTGTATGTGTGGGTTTCTGTGTTTGTGTGGAAAGGGAGAAATCAAGGACAAACAGCTGATGCCTCGTGGTTGCTTTACACAATTGTTGGGGCATCTGGAACGGTGTGTTTTGTGTTTATCTCCTTTTTACCCTTGATTTGAGGCACTATTTCCTTCTAGTGGAATATTTTCACTGTTTAGTATGCACCTAAAGTACTCTCTGGTTTTATAATAAAAACAAGTCTGATACCGCAGGTGAATATATAGTTATGTTTATTCTAAAAACACTGAATCTTAACTTGTCAGAACATCCACTTCCCTTGTTTTGATTGAGTTAATGTTCACAGTGCAATCAATCAGTACATCACTGCTTTAATCAAAATAAATTTCCTAATGTGATGTGAAGATTTAGCGAATGTGTGCATCAATTTGTATTAAATTGTAATGGATTCTATTCTATAGCCTTAAATACAAGGAGATGAAAGCAGAAGATGAAAGAAAAATCATAAATCAGACTAACAGGAGGAAATAGATCCCGAAAGAGAGAATTAGCTCAGTAACATTCAAAAGGACGATTAAGCAGAGAAATCTAAGAAGACAGAGAGATGAGGAGGGAAGTTAATAAAAGAAAATGAAGGGTTTTACTCACATCTATCCAGCCTACATAGATTCTCACATACAAAACATGAACACAGTCTTATCAAAGCACATGCATAAATTACCTCAGACAAGCATCACAGCTTTCAGGTCAGCATTACTGTACAGGCAATAAATGTTTGCATGTCATTACCAATGACTTTAAACATTTTTCTGCATGACAAGCTCTCTGTGTGAACTTAAGTATTGGACAAAACAGTGGTGTTTAAGAAAATCAAGGAAGTCAATAAAGGCAATCTCCATACAGTTATCCACACTACAAGTGCACACTTTCAAGGTCACATTTCCAAATGCATAAGTGTGCATGAGTGCATAAGTTAAACTTATCAGGAGACCACTTTGGTGAGAGTGCACACCAAAATAAGGACCTCATACATAATGAGTGCAAACAAGACCATACTTTCAAGTGAGTACTGCAAAGTAAACACTTTTGAGTGCACACTTTGGAATGCATGTCTATTATCCAAGCAAGTTCTTTAAGGTGAACACTTTAAAGCACATACTTTACAACGCAAACTTGAATTGTAAAGTTTCAAGTGCTTTTTTCAATTGCAAACTTTACAGAGTACACTTTTGAGAACACACTTATTAAGTGCAAAATTAAAAGACCATACTGTCAACAGCACAAGGGCAAGTGGACACATTAGAGTACACAAGAACATTTTAAAGTGGATACTCAAAAGTAAGAGCACAACTATAGTAGCACACTTTAAGGGGAACATGCATTCACCAAGATTTGGGGTTTTCATTTGCATACTTACAATGTAAACTTTTAGGTGCACACTTCAAAGAGCAGTTTTTAATTGCACACTTTAGAGAATGCACTTTTTAGAACACACTTAATGAGTGCATACTTTAAAGAGCACATCAGAAGTGTAAGTGCACACCTTCAAGTTAGCACTTTTGAGCACATGGCTGCACACACCCAATTGACTACTTTCATTTGAGTGCACACTTTTGAGTGCAAATTTGGGATGCATAAATATTCATCACTGAGTCCATTCTTTAGGTCGGACACTTCATAGTGCACCTGTGATTGACTGGCGACCAGTCCAGGGTGTACCCCGCCTCTCGCCCATTGCCAGCTGGGATCGGCTCCAGCCCCCCGTGACCCCCAATGGGATAGGCAGTAAAGAAAATGGATGAGTAGATGGACGACTAAGTGCAAACTTTGAAGACCACACTATCAAAAGCATAAGTTAGGACTTCTAAGATAACACTTTTGAGTGAATGAGTGCACATTTTTTTAATTGATTTGTTTTTTAGGGCGTTTTAAGCCGTTGTTATAGAGTAGGAAAATGGATAGAGTCAGAAACAGGGATGAGAGAGTTGGGGAGAGACATGCTGGAAAGTAGCCACAGGCTGGACTTGGATCCAGGTTGCTCTCGTACATGGAGCTTGCCTTAACCCACTAGGCCTCCTGCACCCATAAGAGCACAGTCAGTGAGTGCACACTTTGGAATGCATTTCTGTTTAACAAATCAGTTCTTTAAGGTGATCAATTAGTGCAGACGTTAAAGACCACACCATCAAAAGCATAAGCGCACACTTTCAAGTTAACACTTTAAGTACAAGACTGCACACTTTTGATTGATTTCTTTCATTTGAGTGCACACTTTGAAGTGTATATGTGCTGACAACCAAGTACGTTCTTTCAAGTAAACAATTTTCAGATTGTGTGAGCACTTCCAAGTGCAGTCTCTCAATAGCATACTTCAGAGAATGCACTTTTTAGAACACACTTAATGACTGTAAAGCCTATCAAAGACATAAGCACACTTGGCTGCACACTTTGGATTGAATACTTTCATTTGAGTGCACACTTTGAAGTCCATATATGTTGACAACCGAATCAGCTCTTTCAGGGGGAAAATTTCAAGTGCACATTTAAGTGCACACTTCCAGGTGCACACTTTCAGTCAGTTTTGTGCACACTTTGAAGTTTTTTTAGTCACATTATTAGTAAATTTTATCTACTTGTTGTTATCACAGAGATTATTTCAGAATAAACTACGTAATCAAGACAATATTTAAATGCAATGCTGTTGGGTTTACTATAAAACCAACATTCTCCTTGGGCAATTAAATTCCTTTAAGCATTAGGCTGACATTTAAAACACTTCTCTATTAAGTTACTCTATTTCCTCTGTGGATGCTATCATAAAAAAACTGCACTCAAGTCAGACAGAGGGATAAAATCAAACCAACAGCCAGCTGTAGTTTGGAATTTTTTGCAGCTTTTCAATTAATCTAACAAAATTTATCCACATATTTTCAATCCAGTCCATGTAATAAATGTATTCATGAACTGTCGGTGCTCATTTACAGTAAACAGTCCGGCCTAGTGTTTGCGTACGTGTGGGTGAGTGTGTGTTTCACCGGTTTCTCTTTGATGAGATCATAGGTTGGTTGTGACACTTGACATAAGTCTGTGTGACAGCTACTGACTCACTCACTGATACAGCATATGAAGGTAGCTGTTCAGAACCTCAGTGAGGGCTGAGAAATGTGTGACAGGTGTACACCCACCTATACACACATACAGACAAACACTCGGTTGCAGAAGTGGGGCTGTGTCTGTTTGTAGACAGTTGTACAAAACCTGCGTCTCTTCTCTTCAGACACAACTGATTCAGATTGTTTTTCTACTGCCTGCTGCTTTTTAAATTTAACTATGCTCTAGATTTTCATTCATTTGCCCTACAACAGACATATAATTCTGGATAATTCTGAATACACTACAGTTTAAAGAAATAGTTCAGTATTATTAAACGTGTCGTATGTGGAAATTGTTATAGTAATAAGATTAGCTACAGAGGAAGCTGGTCAAAGTGCCCCCTTAAAGGACAACATTCAGTCAGCAAACCAGAGAGCCAGCTCTCATTCCCTTTAAGAGCTGGGTGCACCTGCCGGCTTTGTGCATTGATATTTACACTGTTAATTTAAGTGTTTAGTTTTAAATAAACCAAACTTCCTGCCACCTTATTGATAGGGATCAGTATCGAAAACTGGTACTGACATGGTAGTGATACCAACACATCCAATACCTACAGCAGTGGTTCTCAAATGGTGTGTCAAGGCACACCCGTGTGCCCTGAGGCAAGTCAAGGCATGCCTTGGGGATCTGGCTGGGCCCCTGAAAAAACCCCAGAGAATGGGCCCTCTCCAGTTGTGATTTATTGATGATATCAGTGTATGAGTGTTGGATCAGTAGCATTGGTGCTAGCATCCTGGCTAACAGTTACCTCATTTGGCAAGTCATTATTGAGTTAAAATTGGTGTTGAAATTATTAATTCATGCTTCTTTTAACCAAGTTAACCAATTTTTCTACCTATTTCGCCACTTATTTCCTGCTTTTTTTTTTTTTTTTTTTGCAATTTTGCACCTTTTTTTAATACTTTGTGCCACATTTAACCCATTTTTGC
The DNA here is from genome assembly GCF_018320785.1 of Cheilinus undulatus. Classification (NCBI taxonomy): domain Eukaryota; kingdom Metazoa; phylum Chordata; class Actinopteri; order Labriformes; family Labridae; genus Cheilinus; species Cheilinus undulatus. Next base: position 11,252,239 of record NC_054885.1, on the reverse strand, counting down.
TACCTTTTTGCCGATTTTGCTTACTTTTGCTATTATTTGGACATTCATTGCCATTTTTTTCATCACTTTTAACCCCTTTTTATCACCATTTAGCAACTTTAAGCCTTTATGCCACTTTTCTGCCACTTGTTACCTATTTTGCCACCTTTTTGACACTTTCAACCCATTTTTGCCACCTTCTTGCCAATTTCTGCTCACTTTGGCCATGTTTTTGCCCAATTTAAAATTTTTTTTTCAATTGCTTTCAACTTATTTTTACCCCCTTTTAAAAACATTTAACCCTTTTTGGCAACTTGTAACACATTTTTTGCCACTTTTTTGACATTTTCAACATGTTTTTGCCGCTTTTAACCCATTTTTTGGCCCCTTATTCCAGTTGTTACCCATTTTTGACTCTGTCTTGTCACTTTTCCCAATTTCGCCTTTTTTTTCATCACTTTTAACCAAATTTTGCCACCCCCAGATGGCCCTTTTATCCCCCTTATGGGCCACATTGACTGTTATATTATTTAAAATGTCAGTTTTGAATTGATATATATATGATGTGCTTTGAGATTTTGGCTTAACCTTAGGCGTGCCTTGGGCGAACAAAGTTTGAAAACCACTGACCTGCATGACCGAACTACAACACAGACACTGATACTTTATTTTGATGCCCTGCCACCCAATGAAAAGCTACATTATACATTAATTGCTCTCCTATTATTGTGCTCTGAAACACAGAAGACACATAATGGACACTGTATGATATGTGTTGTTGGAGTGGTGTGAAGTTTTATGTGGGTAGCATTCCCACAACATCAGAAACAACCAAAAAAACATGGTGAGGACAGACTGACAGGAGTGGCAGGTTTATGCTTACTTGTGTTCTCTGGGTTTAACATTAAATAACCTGTAAACATTTATCTACTTATTTTTTATACTGGAATCCATGGCTTTGCTCTACAACACGTCCATAATTACAACTGGACAGTCTTTATATCAGTAGAATATACTGGCAGTGGCACTTATAGAAATGCATAAGATTTATTATAAAGCCTGTTGCAGCGTGTGCGTCTGTAGTTATTGGGAGGTACACACTACAGCGGACACACACAGAGGAGAGCTTGGAAACAAACAAAAGCAGAAACAAAAGCTTCCCATCTCTCAGCTCTCTATGCCATTAAAAACTGTATCAACAAATGTGTCGGTATTAAATGGTACAACACCATCTTGATTCTATGTAATCTAAGTCCATGTAGGATGATTGGGGTGTGTGTGTGTGTTTAAGTGTGTTTTGGCTGGTGATTTAGATTCCAGACTGCTAAGACACAAATAAAAACAAGTCATCTATCTCTGTGTATCCCTTGCACTGTCCTCTACGTCCATGAGTGTGTCTGTTTGTGTGCATTTTTCACCGACATTCATCAGGATGGTTCGATACATTAAAAGGCGGGAGCTGTAATGGATTCTGTGTCTGACAAACACGAGACAGAGCTCTGACTGATGGTGCTTTTAACCTCCATGCTGCCAACATTAAACTGTAAATGCTACAATAGCTTCTGTGAAGAGTCAAACAGGGTAACGATAAAGGAGGGAAGGAGGAAGATATTTGTGAATTGTTGCCTAAAATCAACAACATGGGACAACATCATCGAGCAGTTTAAAGATAGGACTTCGCTCTTTATGCTTATTAATTTTACAGATTATGTAGAAGTGTGGTTATTTCAGTCAAAGGGATACTTCAACATTTTGGCAAATTCGCCCATTGCCATAGTTTGAATAGTCTTAGTAATAGGTTTGTTACCTTTAGTTGCCCATGCAAGCTATTTTTAGCTCTGCTCTGACAGCTGCTCTGCCAACTCTGTGGAGTCTTATGGTATCCCGGCTTTCCCTCATCAAACTCATCAAATACACAATCCAACAACTTCAAAATGCTCTCATGTGCACATTCATCATGCCATGAAATAACCATGGAGCATTACGAGACAGAGTCGTTTTAAGGTAAATGCAAAGCCGGAACTGCCAAGTAACTATGGTACTGCCACAGGTGCGCACTGTGTCACTCCACCCAGTGGTTTACTCAGAAAGTAATTCTGAGTATTTGCTTCATGTGTCGTTATGTTACATAATTATATGTTATTATTTCATAGCGTGGTGAATGTGCAGGTCACAACTTGTCCACGAGTGTTTTGGAGTTGTTGGATTGTGTATTTGATGAGTTTGGCACGCCAGGTTAAAAAAAATCTGGTATCTGGTAAACCACTCATAGACAGCGTTTGGGAAAGGGCAGAGCCTTTGAAAGAAAGTCATGTCCTATCATAATTTCTTGTCATATCTTGTTTTATCATACTGCTATGTATCCTGTCATGATGCTTGTATTCATTGTAACATATAAATATTTGTATGTATCATATAGCATCGTATAGTAAGGATTCAACATATACTATTGTATAGTATTGTGTCGTATTGTAATGTATTGAATTGTGTTGTATCGTATCATGTCCTATAATGTCATATCCTATTGCATCATATTGTTTTGTATAGCATTCTGCAAACCCCACAATACCTGATTTGATACCATAGCAAACAAACAAGAAACCCTAGGAACCCAATGTTGAACAACATTTCAGTACTACCAAACCATAGCCAACATATTCTATCTGTCAGGATCCTTTACAGTTTTTTAAATGACATCTTTAGAATTTCATCTATCCAGTCATTATCTGTACTCTTTGTCCCATTTCTGGCACAGCGGGAGACTGGAGCTGAACCGTGGACAAGAAGGAGGGTACAGTCACTAGTCAATCAAAGGACTGATAAATTGAGACAAACAACCAGGCACATTCATACCTTCAGGCAATTTAGAACCTCCAATTAACCTAACAAGCATGTCTTGGACTGTGGGAGAAGCTGGAGTACCCTGAGAGAACATATGCATGCACAGATAGAACAAGTTAAGTCAAACCAGCATTACAACCAGGATCATTTTGCTGTGGGGCAACAGAGTAACTGCATATGGCTATTTTTAGAATTTCAGGGTATAATGTGTGTTTAAAAGTTTCTTATCCACTTGTTAGAGGTTTTACTTTATCAAATCTACTCGGTGTTTTATAGTGTTCAAAGATTTTTTTCATCATTCTTTTTGTTGGCTTGCTTTTCCACATGACAACTCATAGCAATCATAGCAACTTTTATATCAACCACAAACAAGGAAGGAGGGAAAATGGGGAAATGTAAGTTCAAGGATATTTGGCTTTAAGTTGTAGAAATTATGAGGCTTCTTGGAAGAAGTACAATAGCATTTTTTTTTAACTAAAGCTGGTGAGTCCTACATGAAATCTGAAAAGCAAAGCTCAATAAATCATATGTAATTTGTAGCAATATATCGTGGTTTAGAGAACTGTTATATTTTGATAATACATTTTTTTCTATGTTTCATAAAACATTGGGGGAAAAATCCATATTTACAAAATGAAGAACACTTAAACTCACACAGTGATTCTGTAAGGACACAATACTCATAGCATTTCTGTAAAAAGATAATATTTCTGAATCTATCCATCAGAGGTAAGTGATTGACTGGCAGCAGAAGCAGCTGAGCTATCTTTGGCAGGAATCAGAATCAGTTTAAATGGTCAGATATGATTAGTCTGTTGATAACAATATTTCTCTTCCCTGTGACCAAAGGTGGGAAAAGTACAAGCCCACTGTACTCCTGTAAAAGTACAGCTATTTTGGTGAAACTTTATCCATCCATTGCCTGCGCCGCTTGTCCCATTCAGGGTCGTGGGCGGGCTGAAGACTATCCATCTGTCATTGGGCAAGGGGGGTTACACCCTGTAATGATCACCAGTCAATCCCAGGGTTTGGTTAGAATTTACTTGAGTAGAAATAAAATACTCGAGTAAATTTTATCTCCGATTTTGTTTGTGATTTCCCTGGACAGGTTCTCAAGGCACAGCCAGAGGCAGGAGGGTTTTTGGATGAGTGACCTCAGAATTTTATCTCTGCTTTGCAGATGACATGGTTTTGTTGGCTTCCTCAGCACCAACATGTGCTGGAGCGATTAGTATCTGAGTGCAGAGGGATGGGGGTCAGCACCTCCAAGTGTGAGGCCATGGTTCTCTGATGATAAACAGTGAATTGCTCCCTCCAGGTGGGAGGGAAAGAGTGTGAAGAAGTTCAGATTTCTCAGGGTCTTGTTCACAAGTGAGGGTAGAATGGACTATGAGATTGACACGTGGATTGCAGCACTGGCAGTGGTGGAGATATTGCACTGGATTGTTGTAGCAAAGAGGGAGCTGAGATGGAGGGCAAAGCTCTCGACTTACCGGTCGATCTTCACTCCAATCCTCACCTAGGGTGAGGAGCTCTGACATCCGGAGGAAGCTCAAAGTAGAGCCACTGCTCCTTTGTCTCAAAAGGAGCCAGTAAAGGTGGTTCAGGCATCTGATGAAATAGGCAAGCCTTCTGTTCTCTAGATTCTCACTGGTAATATGCACGTATCAGACACATAGGACGCAACGCTCAGACTGAACACCCTGACTTGTTCTATGCCTAAATGAAAATCAAACCGTGATGCAACTGTTACATGGCCGCTTTGCATCAAGCTACTGTGCAAAGTGGCAACTAATCTGAGAAGAAGCTCTACACATTACTTTTTGTTACTGTTTTATTGATATTAACCTTGCAAAGCAGATAAATTGGTCTGATTCCACTTCTGCCATCTTGCAAAGCTCCAGTCAGAAACGATTGTACCAGGTATAAAAACAGACCTGACCAATCAGCATTATTTTAGGTAATAAGGCAGTAACACGAGTGGGGTTTAGCTGCACTGGAAGCCGTTAGTAATGCCTTAGGTTGTAGGTTTAGTATGGCAGCAGTTTTATCAGAACTAGACTGTATTTCTTCATTAAAACAAGCAAAGAAAAGCAATGTAAGCTTTACATAATAGGAAAAGGGTTGTCACCTTTTTTCCGACCAGCTTTGTCATGAGTTTAAGACAGTAACAGGTGAGGTTTAGTTGTACTTCAGGCCTGTATTTACAACGGCTGCCGCTGGTGTAGCAATTAGCTTGGATGTAGCTACAGTATGGCGGCAGTTTTATCAGAACTGGGCAACAGTTTCTATATTAAACATGAGCAGAAAGCCACACTGAAAGCCTCTCTTGGCTGAGAAGATGTTTTTGCCCTTCTCCCAACCGACCTCGGCATGAGTTTTATCCACCAACAAGCTCCACCATTCTTAAACTACAACATCACCAGCCTTTAGAACACAGGTATTACCAGAGCTGTGCACACCTAATACATTTTGTTGTTGTAAAGATGGTTTTATATGTATGTGCCTTTATGCATGAATGTTAAATCCAAAGATCATCATTTTTAAACGCCATCCTGGTCAATCAAAGTCTCAGTCACAGTTTAGTCACTATTCCTGCTCTCTGCAGAGCTGATGAATCAATTTATGAATGAATTTCTGTGCTTGTGTGTACTGAGAAGAACCTCTTCATATGCAAATAAGCAATTAGTGTTGAGTCGTTTCGTTGTTCATCTCAGCCTCCATCCTCCCGTTTCTCTCTAATTCTCCTGCGTCGTTTTACCACCAAACCGCTTTCAACCGGCACTTCCTCTTCTCCTCATCCTCCTTCATCTCACTCTATCCCCTCTTCCCCTTCATCCCCGCTGAGTCCACACACACACACCTCTATCTGCCATCCCCTGTGGTGTTGACCATGTGTGAATGGGACTGAATGATGGCACGGAAAGAAGCGGATACACACACATGAAGGCCAACAGATATGTGTGTGTGTGTTTGACTCGTCCTGAAGAGGATGACTCACTCTCTGCCTGATACTCGGCACACTCGTGGGAGACTGAATCCTCGTCGATGCAGCACAAACAACACACTCTGATTTAAACAATGTAGATGCAGACAGCTTTTCCTAACATGCATGATTGATGGAGTTCATGTATCAGTGTAATGAGCCCGTATGATGTGTGCTCGCTTGATGGCTCTATTTTAGTGGCTGTGGATATTGTGTGTGTGGAGTGTGATAAGGCTTTTCATTGGTGTTTTCCACACATGCCCTGAAGGCTTTAGCTCTGTCCTGCATCATCTGTTATCTTTCTCTCTCTTTTTTCTCTCTCTTCTTCTTCTACAACTCCTTTTCTGCCACTTTCTCTGCTGTTGGTGTATACAGTCTCGTCCTCAATGAAAAAAAACACAACCAGGGAAAAAACATGATTGATTATTGACCAAAAAAAACCTAAACGATTGAAAAAAACAATTACTAGAATCACACCAACAGGGATTGTAATGACACTGTATTCAAATACAAGTGCTTCAATATAGATTTAGCCTCCACTATTCTTGGAAGGCTTTCCACAAGATTTTGGAGTGTTTCTGTGGGATTTTTTGCCCATTCATTCTGTAGAGCATTTATAAGTTCAGGGACTGACGCTGGGCGAGAAGGCCTGGCTCACAATATCGTTCCATTTCATCCCAAAGGTGCTCCATCAGGTTGAAGTCAGGGTTTCACACCAAAGTCAAACCATGTCTTTATAGTCCTTGCTTTTTGGACTGGGGCACAGTCATGTTGGAATAGAAAATGGTCTACCCCAAACTGCTAAAAGTTGGAAGCATAGCATTGACCAAAATGTAAATTGAATTTGGAGATAAGGGCCCTAGTAACCTGGCACGCCAGATGGACTTGTTTCACACATCCATCTGGAAAACCTTCAATACTAAGCATCTGGGAAAGGGCAGGACCAATCTTCACTGATTGGTCCTGTCACTTTCTAACCGGGCCAAAACATTTCAGACGGGAGCTTTGTAAGATGGATTCGCCAGTGAAAAATAAGGAAATTGGCGTATCCATCTGCTTTGCAAGGTTAGGGCCCTAGCCCAAACCTTGAAAAACAGCTCCATACTATTATCCCTCCTCCATCAGACTTCACAGTTGACAGTTGTAGTCAGGCATCGACCAAACTAGGGCTGGGCAATTAATCGAAAATTAGATTAAATCGCAATATGGCCTGCTGCAATGTTCAAATCGCAAAAGATGCAAAATTTTTTTGACCTGAAATTTATGTCAAAATACCAGTTTTCAACTCTTTTGCAGCAGAGATGTTATGCATGACATATCATGCAATCATTCAGGTGCCATTATTTTTTAGAATAGTCTACAAAAAAATCCTAGCTTCTTCTTTTTAGTACTTTTTAAAAATTAAATATAAGAATGACGAAAACCCTTCCATGCAACAATTCATATCCAATTTGCAACACCAATCAAAATCATCAGAATTAGACACTTTTAAAGAATTGTTCAACCCTTGTTTAGGAATAAAGGAAAGTTGAGGAATAATCGCATATCAAATCGCAATTGCAATATTGAGGGAAAAAAATCGCAATTAGATTATTGTCCAAAATCGTTCAGCCCTAGACCAAACCCAGACTCGCCCATATGACTGCCAAGCAGAGAAATGTTATTCATCCCTTCACTGAACATGTTTCCATTTCTCCAGAGTCCAGTGTCGTGATTTGCACCACTACATCCGCGTTGGACTTGCCGATGTGAGGCTTGCATGCAGCTTCAACCCATCCATGAAGCTCCCACCACACAGTTGTTGTGCTTACATTAATGTTAATGGAACTCTTCAGCTATGGAATCAGCAGTGGTGACTTTCGAGCACCATTTGCATTAGCAGTCGTTGACCTCGCTGTGTATGTATGCGGTCCGCTAAGTTGCTGTTGTTCCTAAACTCTTCCACTTTCTTAAAATATCACTTACAGTGGACTGCAAGCGGGGGTAAGCGAGTGACAAGGAAGCAGTGGTCACTGTTCTGAATCATCAGTCACCCATTCAAATGATTTGGACTGGTGTGAAAATTTGCATGAAATTGAACCTATTCTGAAAAAAAAAGGATGAAAATGTTGGCATTAGTGTGCAAACATGATTAGGACATTAGGACAGTGTGCAAAGCCCTTTAGTTTGCAAAGTTTAGATGTTCTCCTCATGCATTGGTTCTTTCCGGCTTCCTTCCACCACCAAAACTTGTTTAGTTGCTTTATTGGTGACTCTAAATTGCCCATAGGTGTGAGTGTGAGCCTGCCTGGTTGTTTGTCTCTATGTCAGCCCTACGATTGACTGGCAATCAGTCCAGCTCTTGCCCAATAACAGCTGGGACAGGTTCCAGCCCCCTGCGACCTTAAAAGGGATAAGCGGTGTAGAAAATGGATGGATGGATTTCATAAATTGTCTTCTTTCTTACACTGATCCGACGTGTTTCTCTCTCCTTCAGGAACCTTCAGAGGTGTGTGTAAGAAGATTGATCACTTCCCAGAGGATGCCGACTATGAAGCAGACGCTGCCGAGTATCTCCTCAGTAAGTTTGATACCAATACAAGCCCAACACGTAGCTTACATAAGTCTGGATTTCACACAAAATGCCTTTAAAGACCAGGGCTAACCCTCCTCTTTGGTGAATTCAGTCCTATGAAACGTTGGCTGGACTGTAAATGAGGAAACTCTGGCTGACATGCTGACATTAAAGCAGACAAAAAGGTCAATTAAAGAAGAGGGAAAAAGGAAATAGCTGCATAAATGATAGAACCATAAGTGAATGAGGCTAGATGAGCAGAAAGGGTTTAAACAGAGAGAACAAGAGCTTTAAATGGATGAGAAATGAAGGAGCAGTAATAGAAGAGAGAAAGAAAGAGAAGAGGAGGGGGTGGGTCTGTTTCTCTCTCTCTCTTAGTAAATACAGCGTAAAGATGGACAGAGCAAGAAAGCAGCAACAAAAAAAGCTTGTGGGGAGGGCTGAATTCAGCCTGAGCATCTTTTTCATTGCTCCACTGAACACAGAGCAACATCCCCAGAGGCAGCCACTTAGATTGCAAGCCTCAGAGCCAGTCAGCCAATGAGGAGCAGGGACCTAGTGACCGCCATTGCATACAGCCCAGGGGTGTGGGCCACAGGGGCGGGGCATACATGCTAGGCCGCATGAAGCCACTGGTCGCATCGGCTGACATGCCGAGCTTTAAACATAAAGGAAAAGGATGCACATGAAGAATGGTGCAGGATTTGCATGCTTCTGTTCCAATACACTTAAACATCGGCTCTCTAAATCCGGCACAGCTCAGCCCTCCAGGACAAGCTGTCTGTAAATATCCTCCAATATGTCTGCACATCATTCACACATATGGAGCTCTGACAAATACTTCACTCCTACTGTAGCCTCGTTTTCATCTTCATCATCTCTGCTTGTCATTATTTTGCCTCACATATGTGTCAGTGTGACTCTCCATCTGTCTTGGTTTTTCTCCATCTTCTGTCTCTCTCGCTCTCTCTGCTCTGAATGCTTTAACATGTTCTGGACTCGGACTCAGTCAAGCATGAAGGGGTATATTCAACCATGTGTTTGCATCTCAGTGTTCCTCATGTGTGTAAAAGCGTGGGTTTGAGCTGCCATATTTTCAGAGTTTTAACCCTGTTTGAATTAGTGATGCACCGATTGTGAAAATCAGGGCCAATGCAGAGACTAATGTTGAATATAATATTTTGACTGATGCTGATGTTTTTTCATTCAAGTCCCCGTGAAGTGAAATCCAAACTTTGTGTCTTAACACACTAAATATTTTGGAATAAGGTTTCTGTAAACATGTGAAAACACTGAGATCTATGTGTGACTAATTTTTTTATTTACACTGTTTTTCACCTCTTTCCCAGCTTGGTTAAATTTGGGGGAGGCAAATAAATGAAGCCATGACATCACCAGTCTTGATGGGGAATGACCCCGCCCCCCTAATGCGACAAGGGTATAAAATCACTGAGAAGTTCATCTCAATACAGTCTGCTGTTAGCTGATGCCACTGCCTTTATTGAAAGTTAACAGCCAGTTATATGCTGTGTTTTTGTTCATTATGAGGTAAATTTCCCAAATGTATCAGCAGGGCTGGCCTACAGGTCATTAAAATGATCACAACAGAGATTTGTGCCAGAGGATCTAATTTTTCTGGAGTGGGCGTGGCTTCAGCTCATTGAACCGACACGCCCACACTGTCCTAGAGCAGATTTTACTGTCGTTTTTCATGATTTTGAAGCTCAATTTTATAAACTTAGAGATATTTTTCATGACTGAAATTTAGCCTTGTGCTTCATAACACAGTGGCCTATCACACAACAAACCTAAAATACTTCTTTTTTTTTTCATCACTTTACAGGAACTTTAACTGTTATTTGTTTAATTTTTGTGATTGTTAACTTCCTCACAGACCAAAATTTATTCTCATTGTTGAAGAGCAGTACAGTCCTGTTCTTTATCATTTTAGAGGGGGCAAATTCAACTATTGAAATCCACAACAACTTTATTTAAACATATTTAACGAAAAAAGATATTTAATAAACTGTTGCATACCCTCTTCAGGCTGAAATAAGCGGTGCCTGGTCCACACGGAAATGAATTGAGGTGTATAGGCAAAAGGGGATCTTTTGTATCGGCGTTTCATCCACACGGAAACGGCGTTTCGGGTGACTGTAAACAATACTTTTTGAAAAAGGGTCCCAGAGTGCATAAAACCATAAATGACTACCGTTTTGTCTCCATGTGGACAGCTATCTGCATCTTTCTTGAAACAATTATGTCACACATAGCGTAGCTCTCTTATGGCGCCAGCGCGGGTCCAGCCAAAACAATAATCTTCTTTCTTTTCGTGCATTTCCGAGACAGCGTTACAGCACCACTTATAGGCTTAGCATGTGCACTACATCGTTTTCAGTTGTTTTCAGTGGTTCTGTGTTTACGCGCATATTTCCTGAAATGATTCTGTCTTTACAGAAAACTTTTTCAAAACGAAATGGCAATATATCATTTCGTCTCCATGTGGACGGGGCCTCAGAGTCCTTCAGGTTGGCTTTTTTGTTTTGCACTGAGGGAAGCTTCTGTCTGGCCACACTGTCATAAGCCCAGATCAGTGGAGGGCTGCAGTGATGGTTGTCCTTCTGAAACTTTGTCCCATCTCCACACAGGATCTCTAAAGCTCACTTGGATTAACCATTGTTTGGCAACCAACAATCCTCTCTCTGAACTCTGCAGACAGTTTCTTTGACCTAATTTCTTGCGTTTTGCTCTGGTATGCTTTGTCAGCTGTGAAGCCTTCTATAGAGAGGTGTGTGCCAGTGTTAATGTCGTTGATTAAAACTACGACTAAAATGTTCATCAACAACCTTTTTTCCATGACAAAAAATAGACTAAGACTGACAAAAATAGATCTGTGATGACTAAAACTAACAAAAATGAAGTTCAATTTTTGTCAGGATGACTAAAACTAGACTAAAATGTAATGTAGTTTTTGTCGGACATTCGTCGAATCTTTCTCTACTGTGGGTAAATCTGTCAAAAAACAATGCAGCTGTATCTATTCTGTCTCTGAGCTGTAGAAGCAGGGACCCCAGGTTTGCCAGAGTGCAGAGAACAAACTGCCATGATTTGGAACCAGATTTAGGCAACAAATAAATGCTTGGATTAAAAGTAAAGACTAAAATGTGAGGAGTTTTTATGGACTAAAACTAGACTAAAATGTTTTGAGTTTTTGTCGACTAAAATTAGACTTAAACCAAAAGACATTTCATCTTAAGACTAAACCTAAGACTAAAATAGAAAATAGCTGCCAGAATTTACACTGGTGTGTGCCTTTCCAAATCATGTCCAATCAATCTAAGTTACCGCAGGTGGACTCCAGTTAAGGTTTAGAAACATCTCAGCAAAGTTTAAAAGAAATAGGTGGAACCTGAGCTAAATTTCAAGTGTTTTTGAAAAGGATTTGAATACTTATGTCAGTGTGATATTTCATACATCTGCAAAAAAAAAAAAAAACTTTTTTTTTTCTTTTGTCAATATGGGGTACGGAGTGTAGATTTATGAAATAAATGAATTTAAACAACTATAGCATCAGGCTGCAACATAAGACAATTGAAAAAATGAACATGTCTGAATACTTTTTGAATGCATTGATTGTATAATTGATTTTCATCTCCTTTTCATAAACAGGAGCTGTACGAGCCTCCAGTATCTTCCCCATCATGAGTGTGGGTCTGCTGTTTCTGGGGGGCCTCTGTGTGGCCGCCAGTGAGTTTTACCGAAGTCGGCACAACGTCATCCTCAGTGCGGGGATCTTCTTTGTCTCTGCAGGTTAGTCTGCCTTCTCTCGTCTTTTGTCATTTTTTCTTTAATAAGTATTCAACTAAATATCCCATCTCACAGTGGCTATGAGTCATTCATTTTTATGAAGTAAACTTTTTTTTTCATGTTGATCTTGCTGCACAGCGGTGGTTTGGCTCTTTTATGCAAGAATGTCCACATACTGTTTGTCCTAACTTGTTGTTTACCTAATATCATCTAACTTAATTAAAACCCAACATCATTCAGGGATGTGTCAGGTATGAATAATAATAAATTCCTTCACAATGATGTAGAAGTAATAAAAGTACACAATAAAAATAAACCAAATATAGCAATAACAGCTATTTTAAAGTGGTTTGACATATTTGTCCAAGAGAAATGAGAGCATCAATCTTAAGTATGATTTCTTGTTTTTTTTTCACATAGAATTCCACATTTGGAGCGCTAAAGCTAAGGGCAGATTTTCATGATTTACAGTGAATATACAGGACTTGAAGCATTATAAGAAAAGCATTAAAGTAGTGAACATCCAATAATAAATTCCAAGAAAATTATAGTATAAATATCATAGTTCAGGCAGTTAAATGCCTCCATTATGTAAACAAGTGCAGCGCAGTGAAAGTACAGTAATGGGTCAGGCAACAATACAGCCTGATCCACAGAGGTCAGAGGTCACTGCAATGTCAGACTAAGGTCAAGTGACCTTTGAGTTCCAAAATCAAATCAGTTCATCCTTGAGTAAGAGTGAAGGCTTGTGCCTGATTTGACAGAAATACATCAATGCATAGCTAAAATGTTGTGCTCACAAGACATGAGGTCACAGTGTCCTAACTCCAAAATGTGTTAGGTTTATTATTTATATATGGGGGGATAATTCTGCAAAGTTTGTAATTAATCCCTCAATGCCTTCTTATATTATATTCACAAGCAAGGGTTCAACATGAGGCCCAATAACCATGACCTATGATTTCCAAATTTAACCAGTTCATCCTCAAGTCTTAGTTCAGAGTTTGACGAATATACCTGAAAGAATTCTCAAGATATAAGTTTAATAAGCAAGGAATGAACAACAGGCCGAGTTCATGAGCAAGTGATTAGCATAAGGTCTAATGGCCTTGACCTTTGACCTCTAAAATCAAATCAGTTCATATTTGACTAGAGTGAATGTTTGGATAAAGTTTTAAGAAAATTCTTTATAGAGTTCTTTAGATATTGCATTCCCCAAAATGTCCAGATTGCTACAGTAAAGGGCAAAAGTATTTGTCTGACTGACCATTACACTTGCAGGGACTGTCATAGAATTGTATTCAAATATATGGTCTTTAATATGGAGTTGCCCCCCATTTTGCAGCTATAACAGCCTCCACCCTTCTTGGAAGGCTTTCCACAAGATTTTGAAGATTTTTTGTGGGAATTTGTGTCCATTCATTCTGAAGAGAATTTATGCAGTGAGGCACTGATGTTGGACAAGAAGGCCTGGCTTGCAACCTATGTACCAATTCATCCCAAAGGTGCTCGATGGGGATATGGTCAGGACTCTGCACCAGGCAAAGTCGTCCCCAGCCGAGCTCATCAAACCATGTCTTTAGAGTCCTAGCTTTGTGCACTGGGGCAAAGTCATTTTGGAATAGAAAAAGGCCTTTCCCAAACTGCTGCCATGAAGCTGGAAACATAGCATTGTCCAAAATGTCTTGGTATGCTGAAGCATTGAGATTGGCCTTCACTAGAGATAAGGAGCCTAGCCCAAACCTATAAAAACAGCCAGATACCATTATCCCTCCTCCATGAAGCTTCATGTTTGGCACAATGCAGTAAGACATTCTCCCAGCATCCACCAAACCCAGACTGGCCCATCTGGCTGCCATTGGGCATGGTGATGTGAGGCTTGACTGCAGCTACTCGGCCTTGGGAACCCATTCCATGAAGCTCCTGCCGCACAGTTTTTGTGCTTACATTAATGCCAGAGGAAGTTCAGAGCTCTACAGCTACGGAATCAGCGGAGCGTTGGCGACTTTTACACACTATTCACCTTAGCAGCCGTTGACCCTACTCTGTGATTTAACACTGGCTTCTGCTTTGTGGCTGAATTGCTGTTGTTCCTCAATGCTTCCACTTTCTAATAATATCACTTATAGTTGACTGCAGAATATGCAGCAGGGATGACATTTCAATAGCTGTATCACAGTACCAGACTGCTTTGATTTTAGTTTTTCCTATATTTAAGAGGAAAGTTGTGTGTGTCTTTATGTTTGTTTACATAATCATTTTTTGCCATTTATCTAAATAAGGCTTCATGTTTCAGTGTATTTATGTGCATCTCCCTTACAAGACTGTTTCACATTTTAAAGCCATGATAGCTACAGTTCCAGCAAGTGCATCTAACTTAACAGGATTCAGGTCAGTTCAAACTGAACACATGGATGCCAGCTACATGAGTGTACTGCTGCTGTGTATGTGTATCAGAATGTGGCGTTGTGAAAACACTCTAAACAGAAGATGGGTCGCACTCAAATACTTGTAGAAGAAGCCCGTCAAACTCTGCGTTCAGAAGAGGAGACACAGCAGCTGATTAATCAATTAGCCAGAAAACCATGAAGCTGCTGTGATGCACTATGAGAGCGTAAACACAGACAAACTCACATATCATCCATCACATGGCCGCTGACACATAAACCCCCATACACAAGCACACACTAGTGCTCTCTCCTGTAATTGCTGTTTAGTGGGATGTGTAGGGTCCCATTGGGTTTTGTAGTAGATTTATGGATCCAAATTGGTAATTATTTACCACAATAGTGCGGGCTGATTCTGGTTAATTACAGCCGGCTAATTGTCCCCGTCCTGTGCGTTCCAGCACGCTGCATGAGCACTATATTCTGGACTAATGATATGGAATAAGAGAGCCCAGCTGTGTGCAGTGACTCTCTGATGCTCTTAGCCCGTTACTTCATTTATTTTCGTTGGCTGTCTCCCGGCTCTCCTCCCAGTGAAACAGTTCTCATTAAATCTAACCCAGGCAATTATTATTTGTCAAATTCTTCAGGATTATGGGTCAGGCTAGTTATGCGACACAGTGTCCTTTGTCCACTTTGTTGCAGAACTGAAGATTTTAGCACATATTCCAGATATTTTTTCCTTCATCTCCCTTAAATACTTTGAAATAAATTAGATTCCCTTGACCTTGCATATGGAACTATAATCAGGTCATCATTTCTCAAATTCTTTTGTTGTCTATCTAATACATCTAATAAAAATGTTACCTGTTAGAGTTGCTGAACATGGTTTTATTTTCCAAGTGGTATCCATAAATACAAGGGGTGCAACGGTTTTTTGGGTAAAAAAGGAACATAACGTCCTGAATGTATGGGCCTAATTCTAGGTTTCCCTCATGTATTACTTGAAAGCTGACAGAAGTAAAGCTTATGATTTGATCCTTCTGGTGTGAGAACTACCTAGTTGGTTCAGCCTGCGGTATATTAAACATGAAAAAGAGAAATAAAAAAGACATAAATGTATGCAAAATTAAAAGCAACACAGGCATGAATAGTCTAGTATCTCCTACAATGTAGTGATGAAAATAAAATGTGTATTTAAGAGCCTTTTTAAGGGGTCATATGTGTTGTGCCATGAAGCCGTTACATAGTTCAATTAGTAAATTAAAGACTATATGCAGATACATAG
This sequence comes from Cheilinus undulatus, assembly GCF_018320785.1. Classification (NCBI taxonomy): domain Eukaryota; kingdom Metazoa; phylum Chordata; class Actinopteri; order Labriformes; family Labridae; genus Cheilinus; species Cheilinus undulatus. The sequence continues at coordinate 11,236,397 of NC_054885.1, read as the reverse complement.
AGGTAGAGAACACTAGTTAAAGTGTGCGTCTTCATGACTCATGTTCATCAGTTGAAGGACTGCAGAACAGCTAACGTAAACACAGGATGGGACGTTTTGACAGAGTCCAAGCAGAGCACCTGAATGCACTTGTCAAGAAGTTTAGCAACTCCTTCACCCTCTCTGCGTTTACATCCAGAGGCTTTTTTAAAAAACAACACAAAGAAGTTGGCAGGAGGAAGAAGAAGCCAACAGTCTTGCTGCTCCCCTACCACTGTACCCGTAGCTAACTTTTCTTATTTGTGTGTTTTGTTATGCCTGCTCTTTCCTCTTCTTCGTTTGTTATTTACAGCAAACATTTTTTACCCAAGGAACACCAAAAATCAAGCTGAAGTCTCAAGGCACACCATATTCATGTCCTTGCAAAACAGCCTCTTTTTACATGTGTCACAACATGTCCTGACTGCATGCAATTGCAGAGACAGTTTCCTTTTGTAGTATCCTGACAGCCTGAGTGACAGAGTGCAATGCAGCTCAATGGTGCAAGGTTTATCCCCAGTCACCTTGTTCCTATTTTCCTGTCCGTCACACTTAAATGGACAACTAATAAGGAAAGAGGTTGCACAGAGGACGATAAGGCACCAGGAGTGCCCTACCAGAAGAAAATTCTTAATTTTCTTTTACTTTTCTCACTGCTGGAGCTTTTTAATTTGTTTCACGGAGCAATGATTGTGATTCTTGGATATTCTCTATGTCCATTTATGAAATTTTATGGTCTGACTTGTGCTAACATGGAGACAAAACCATGTGGCCCACAGCCATTAAAGACGAGTCAACTCAAGGCACCACACCTCCGATTCTCCACCTTCTAAGAAAAAGCCTGAGATGTCATATTTTTTACATGTGGAAAACAGTCAATTACAGGGCAGAGAATTACATATTTAACAGATAACAGGTAGACAGTGTGCATGCAATGCAATCTGACGCTCTCATGCAGTAAGGACACTGCTTATAGTATCTTAGTTGTATAGTTTTAGAAACCTTTTCTACTTTCAAATGTACTTACCTATGGTAGAAGCAGAACAAAAAACAGGAAATTGTTGAAATGAACAGCATCTCAATCTCAAAAGACAAACTAATCTGTTTTAATAAGCTTCTCACATTGGATTTGTTGTTGCTGTATTTTGCAATCCCTGAATAAACTTGTCGTTCACCCGTGATTTCTTGTCACAAGCTGGAGAAAGGATACACACCGTTGGTCAGAGCTGTTTTTATTTCATGGAGGAATTTCAAATGAAGGAGAAAAGCAGTTAAAGTTGTCCTTCTGATTCTCAACCAACTTGCTCATCTTGAGCAGACAAGTGAATGAAAATAGTGTGTGTTAGTTTTGGTATTTTCCTCTGAATGACTTGCTCTTCCACTCACATCCCTGACCATCTTTCCATGTCTTTCTCTTCCCTTCAGGTCTTAGTAACATCATAGGAATTATCGTCTATATCTCGGCCAACTCGGGGGATCCAGGCCAGAGCGACAGCAAAAAGTCCTACTCCTACGGCTGGTCCTTCTACTTTGGCGCTCTCTCCTTCATCATGGCGGAGATGGTTGGCGTCCTGGCCGTTCATATGTTCATAGAGAAGCACCGTAAGCTACGGGCCAAATCCCGCACGGAGCTCATCAAAAAGTCCGCCTTCAGCCGCATTCCTTCCTATCGCTACCGCTTCCGGCGCCGCTCCAGCGTACGTTCTTCCGAGGCCCCCAGCCGCGACGCCTCCCCTCTGGGTAAAGGAGGCTACACGGGGCCTGCTGCCTCCGAGATGCCCATGTACACGCTGAACCCGCGTGAGGCGGGAAACGCCGGCACTAAAGGTGGCGGCGGCATGGGTGGCCTTCTCAACTCAGAGAGGGAGTTTCTCCAGAGCAGCACGCTCACAAAAGACTACAACAAGGACCCCAACCGCAGAACCACGCCCGTGTGAGGGGCGTGACTGCAGGAATCGACCAATTAGAGTATAAAAGAGAAGGATCGTGATAACGGGGACACACAGGGTGACCGGGGAGGGGGCGGGGTTTGATATATTTGACTGTGAACTGTGAAATTTTAGCCTTTGAACTGTTAATCCTGAGCCCTGTGAGAGTGTGGTGTGTGTAGCAGGGTCGGAACTGACGGAGAAGTTGTTCCTGACTCCATGTAACCACATATCACTGTAATCGTACATGTTGATCCTGACATATGAAGGCACATTCATTTATGTTTTTAAATGGGCCTCCTTTAAACAGGAAGTTTTAAAGCATATCGTAGGTGGTTTGCTGTTTGGGGCAACTTCTCCTGGAATCTAAAAATAATGTGAACTTAGGAGGGAAAAGGTGAAAGGTCTCTGATTTCTGACCTTCAGGCAGCAGCAGAGTTGCATTAGCGCAGGGAAGCTGTCTCTCTAATTATGATACTGTTTAAAAGTGTGGAAGTTAACGCCTCAGGATGGGGGTCGATTCATTTCAGTTCAGCTCAAATCAAAGCAGAAATCAAATCTGAAGTTTGTCCATTTATAGAAGAGTATGGATTATTTTTTTATCCACTTTCTATGTACACTAATTAACAACAAAAACATTATGACCTCCTAGGCAATCTAATGCAATTCAAAACTTCATTCTATTCTCACAAAGCGTCTTCTTTTCAGTTTTTGTTGACATGATCAGAGAGGTGATATTTCTACTTCAACTATCTTCCTACTTTATATAGGAAACAGCTTTCAATTTAATGCACCCTACACCCCAAAAAGAATGAGATCGCAGATACAAGCAGCCAAATTTAGTTTTCTTTATAGGCTGGCCTCGGCTCAGCTTTTAGGATAGGGTGACGAGTTTGGACATCAAGTGGGGACGAGATACTTCTCTGCATGGGAAAGAGCTAGATGAGGTAGTTAGGGCATCTGATTACAATTCCCCCGATTCCTTTTCTTTGGATTTTTTCCAGGCATGCCTAACTGAGAGAGGACCGCAGGGACCCAGAGCTTGCTGGAGGGATTGTATATCCCCTCTGGCCTGGGATCACCTTAGAATAAGCAAAGTAAGATATAGAGATACACCACCACCTCCTACTACAACTTCAATAACAAATACAATGTAAAGAAGGTTGATAATTCTACATTATTGTTCTGATTATTTAAGTTGTAGGGGTGGTGGTGGTGTCTTGGAGTCCATTGCATTGAAAGATGTCCTTAATAGTTTGGTTTTTTTCATGTATGTCAATGGAGAGGGCAAAAAATTAGGAACACCTTTAGATAGAATGCATTCCCATACGTCAACCACACCACTTATTCTGACTTCAATAATTCATATAAAGTCATGGAATGTATAAAAGATGGACAAAGGCTCATTAAGGCCACTCATTCAATTATAAAATATTAGGATTTGTTATTTTATGAGAAAAAAAAACTCAACAATTTTGCAATGTCTCTTCACATGCCAATGATAACATGATGATTTTGGACTAAAATCACAAGCGTTGTTAATTGTTGTGAAAGACAAACAGCTTAATGTAGGGTTTTTTCTCTAAGCAAAAGGCTATTTTTTCGATTTCATAGTCTTGTAAATCCTTGGTTTTTGTTCTGGTTAATTAGGACCTTTTAAACAAAAGGATTTGATTTTTTTTCTGGAAATTTTCTATTTTAATATGAAAATTTTGAGTTTTATCAAACACAAAACTTTCAATTTTTTTCTCAGACATTTACAACTATTTAAAAACAAAAAATACAAGCCCCTTTCTCATTAATTCACTTCTTCTAAAATGAACATTTTAGTTTTTTTCTCAGAAATTTTTTAACATTTAAACCCAAAGATTTCAAGTCCTTTTCTCAAAAACTCACAACTTCTCAAACACAAAATTCTTGTGTTTTCCCTTAAAACTTTTAAAACCTTTTAAACACAAAAACTTTAAATTTTTCTTCATAGGTTTAAAACTTTATCATCTAAAAAGTGAGTTTTACTTAAAAATAAACAGATCTTTTCTGTTTTTATTTCCTTTTTTACAGTGCCCCTAATAGTTTATCATAAACATGGACGTAGGTTCAGTGACGTCACCTACTGGTTTTGAGGCCTTATGATGGCAGTGGCCATATTTGAAATGCTGATTCTGCCTAGAATTTACACACAGAGAGGTAGAGCTTAAGCAGGCCTTAAACCTCCTGACAAACAGCCACAATGAGCCCACCTGTCAGCCAACTTAGCACTGAATTCAGTTAGTGTATTGAAAAGATTCATAGCCTCTAAAAAAAACAAAATGGGTGAGGTTAAAAAAGTTAACCCTCCTGCTGTGTGAACCAGTAAAGGCATGAGCTATTCAGACCAATATCCTTTTCTCTACCAGGCAGTCAACAATGTTTACTCTGCTGTAAAAATGAGCATTTTAACATTGCTGTTAATGGGACTTTCAGAGCCAGCCTCTAGTGGCCACAGAGGGAACTGCAGTTTTACTCACTTCTTCCTTGGCATCATTCCTAAAAATTGAGTTTACTACTTGTATAAAGTAGAAATGTCCCCTTTTCATGTTAACAAAAGTAAAAGTGTAGTGGCTTTTTGAGTACAGTTTATGGTGTAGCCATTGAATTGGTTTGCACGGGAGGTTATCATTTTGAAACCAACTGGTTTGAATATTCTTTCCATGTTTACTGATTTATCTAGTCACAGAAGGCACTCTTCAAAGCTGAACTGAAACTGAATCAAGCTCTATCCTGCGGACCCCCATCTCTCTGATCATAGATCAGAACTGTTTCTAATGAAGGTAAAAGTTTCGATCATCGGTGCTTCCTTTAACCCCTGTTTTCAGCCACCAAAGTCATCTCTCTCTCTTTTTTTTTTTTTTTTTTTTTTTACCAGAAGAGATGATCAAACATTTGTCTGTTCACTCGTCACCTTCCATCTCACGTTTTCCTGTACAGCTTCATGAATCATCTCACTGCCACCCTCTGCACATCCCCTCCGCCCTCTCTGTCTCTCTTTAGGTCCTGTCTTCCGTTGCTGTGTGTAGACTAGGTGAAGGTTTCTGGAGGTTGTTGGTTCGGGAGACCGCTGAGCTGTGAATACATTTAAAGGCAGAGCCAAAAGAAATTTAACTAACAGATGGACTTTTTTATGTTTGCCCACTACCTCTTGGTGAATATTTTTCAGATTTAGGATAAAGTTGTCTCTTACTGCCAGAACAAAATCTGTCAAATGCTGTAGCGACAGAAGCGATGACAAATGCTCACTTAAATCTAAAGTACACATCTCTCTTCTGCAACAGGATCTGTGGAAAGTTAATTTAAACTGGAATAGATGGAATTGAAGGATGACCATCCAATCAGCTGTCACTCACAGCCTCTCCTCTATCACTTCTTTACATATAAACAGTGTATTTATTAGCCAAACACACACTAATACACACCTTTAATGGCTCCTAGCTGTGATAGCCACAGTCACATTTCTAACACCTAAACAGCTGCTACATCAACTCTTTCTAGAGACAAATCCATGCAATCAGATTCATGTTTTTGTGGTTCTTTCCAAGAATTTATTCTATGTACACAATCTGAAAAGTAACAAATATTATACTGCTAATCATATGTATTTTATCATGTGTTAAAGAGGTGTAATATTAGAGAATATTGATCTGATGGGCTTTAAGAAGAATTACAAGGGCGATAAAGAGCAATCATGCAGTTTTTGAATATATGGAACAATATGTTTACAATTTGTACTATCTCTAATCTTGCTAGTTTTTTTTAAAGTTAGAAAGTGTTAGAAAGTGACTTAAGAAGTCTCAGGCACAAGTTGCTGTAAGCTAGGTATGTCCGTGTTAAGTCAATTTTAAGATTCCACTCTCGCTAGTTGACATGAGAATTACTAGTCGGTTACATAAATTAAACATCTCGGCTCCAAGTGCTGGTCAGATATTAAGTCCAAGCCAAAACACAGCCAGGGGCTGTAGCCTTACAATGGTCGCTCTGGCTAACGCGCCTGCTTGCTTTGCTCTACTGCCCAGATGTAAACAAGCACAGTGAGCAGATAGCATACCATGAAAGCAGCACATCTGTCAGTATCGTCATATTGGAAAATGTGTGTAGATATTATTGGGTTAAAGTTGGAGCCAATGGAGCAATGCATAGCCACACGTAGCACAAGACTGGGCAACACTTTTTCAGTGGGCCCTAATTTGCTAGTAACTGTATAGTAATGAGTGGTAATTATCTAGTAATTTCACAACAATAAGGTGGTAATTACCTTGCGATAAGTTGACATTTTCCAAGTAAAAAGATATGGTATATTGATATGGAAGTATGGTAATATTAAGGACGTATTTACTCAGTATTATTATATATTAATTATCAAGTAATTCCTTTTAATATCATGGCAATTCCCTGGAAATTATGTGGTATTTTACCCTAACCCGAAGCCTCTAACTCTAACCCTCATAATATTGTGGCAAATCTCTGGTATTGGCATTTCACCCTAACCCTCTACCCTCTAACCCTAACCCTAAAAATTACTTCAAGATGGACTTACTTTAATTTAATGTGCTAAAATAAAGAAATAACCTGTGAATTATCAAGCAACTTATATAGAAAATTATCATGTTGTTTCTTAGAAATTACTTGGTTAAAAAAAACATCTGATTACCAAATGATAGCCACATTATTATGAGGGTTAGGGTTAGGCTTAGAAGGTCAGGGTTAAACACCCCCTAATTACCACAGAATTGCCACAATGTTACAAGGAATTACTTGGTGATTATTACATTACTACATCAGTTATTAATTTTGAAACTTAACAATAATACTCTTATCAAAGCAGCAAAACTGAGTTTTATTTATTAATGCTGTATGAAAAAATATAGCCTTTTTCCAAAAAAGTAAACCTCTGTTCTTAAAACAAAATTATCCTTTTAAAGGTTATGATAACCATGTGGATGGGTGGAAAAATAGTTAGAATAATTATATAGTACTATAATAAAGAATAATTTTCAAATAATTAAACAATTGTGAAAAATCCAGGAATGGAGAACAAGTGATGAAAACGGATAAGAAGTTGCAAAAATTGGTTAAAATTGGCAAAAAAGGGCAAAGAAAAGTCCTGAAATTGGGTTAGGCAAACAAAGTGCAGATATTTGGTTCAAAATGGTGAAAATTAGTAAAATGGGTTAAAAGTGGTGAACAGGTGATAAAACTTGCAAAAACCTCATTGAAATTAGGTTAAAATTGGCACCAAAAATTGTTTTAAATTAAAAATGAGTTACAAGAGGCAAAAATTTGTAAAAAAAAAAAAAGTGTTGATCACTTAAATAAAATTAATTGTTGAAAATGTGGTGTGATTAAACAATTTCAACATCAGGCAATAATAGCTTCACACACTTTTCAGCTCCAGAATGAAGTAACTGCTAGCGAGGATGCTAGCACCAATGCTACTATTGACATCGTAAATAAATCACAACTGGGGAGGGCCCATTCAGTGGGTTTTTTAGGGACCCAGCCAAATGTGGCAGGCCTGCAGTCAGTAGTCAGAACCAGACTTTAGGCTCATGATCCTGATCAATGCTCCATCTGAATTGTCACTGGAACTGTGCTTAATGGTTACTGCTTTGCCACAGTGTTCTTTAATCTGATGTAAACAACAGTGACCTGAGAGCAGCGATAGCATCTCATAGGAACCTATTTGCCGAGGATATCACTCGTTTTCACATCAAAACTGAGTAAGATAAGATATATGGGTGGATGCCCACTTAGGGCTTCCATACACCATAGACTCTGTGCCTGTGAAAACAGCTCTATGACCCACCTTAGGGTCCCTTCCCACCAGTTGAGAACCACTGCCCTTAAAGCCTGCCCTTCCATTTCAGCTAAATGAGACCAAACTAACATCGTTTGTTTTGTAGAACACTAAAAAACAATGTATAAATAAACATATCAGGCAAATTCTAGCTGAGCATTTGTGTTGGAAGTAGTAGGCTCGTTATAGAAGTTATGACCACATGCAGCTACTTTTTACATCAGTCTGTGCCCCACTACTTACCTTTAATGCTACGCGAACAGAAGATGATGGTTAAACATACTAAAATCAAATTTCACATCACAATAAGACAGCTGATCACACGCATTTAAGAAGAGGAGGGGCTGTGAGTGAGAAGGAGGCCAAACAGCCTTAAAACAAAGTTGTGGAGAGAGAGAAAGAACAAGTAGCAATAGCATAAATGTTCATTTTCCCCAAACCTTTTCTGGGACTCTGAGTAAAACAAACTGAGCTCTAAGAGGAAAGAAAAACACACTTTTGTTTCCTTTTTTCCTTCCAAAGCCACCATTGCACTGTTTTGTACAAAGTAAACATGAAACAGCACTGAGCTGATACCGTCACACCACTACATGAAGACCCTGATAATAAAAAATGTTTCAAACCCCAGTCACTGTTTAATTCATGACGCTGCTGTTTTATCTTATGTCTTACGCCACAAATGGAGCTTAAAGGGACGAACGTGCGGCACCGCGGATGAGCTCTCGCTGTCCTTCGCGTGTAAATATTAATTTTGCAAGCTAACTACAACATCAGCAGTTGTCACGGACTGTGAAAGGGAAAAAAACTGCTTTTCTCAAAGCAAGGGCTTTTAATTTTTAAAGGACAGGAGCACACAAGGGCTTTTTATGCTCAGCGCTGCGGCGTTGTCTTAAAGGGTGTTATGTGGCAGCAGAGGAAGGAGCGGCAAAGTACATTTGCACAGGAACAAGAGTTTTTAAACCAGCTGAATAGCTAACTAAGGATAAAACATGTTAAGAAGAGCAGAGGGAGAGAAAACACAAGACTGTACTCCTCTGCTCCCAGGTTAGCTTTAGCCTTAGCTGCTTTTTTTTAGTGTAGATGGCTGACTTCTGACATAATTAGCTTACAAATATTGCCTTAGGCAGAGGTAGGATACCAATTTTTGATTGAAAGTTATTTAAGTTAGCTTAAGGATCGAACATATATTAGCAGAATATTCTTACTCATACTTGGTGCCAAATATTATCCAAATGTATCCTGTAGATCATGGCCTCCAGGTTAGCTTTAGATCACAGGTTCACTTCTCTAAGGATTTCTCCTGCAGTGTAGTGACTCAGCAGAAGTAGCCATGTAGCTCAGCACATCAGAGGCCCCCAGGTTCCTGAGGGTCTGTTAGGGGTCATATTTCAGATCCATGAGCCATGTCAGCATTGACCTCTTAAATCATGCATGCCATATCCATCTGCTTCCAGTGCTTACATTCGCTGTTATCAAGTCTCAAATAGCACCCGAATCTCGAAACTTTCAAAAGACGCCTTACCAGGGTGTGAGGGCCCGAAAGCCTGTGCTGTGTCCTGATGTTTACTCCAGTAGAGCACAGGGTGCTTTTTGAGACTCTCTCTTCTTACCGCCATACAGCTTTGATACTCTGATATCAGCAACAGATAATTGTATTATTAGTAAAAAAAAAAAAAAAATCTACTCTAAAGGTGCCACTGTGCAGAGGATGATCAACTCTGTCACACATTATAGTTATTAATCTATTACAGAGGGGTTGAGAGGGGGGGCAGAGTTGGGAGGAAGGGGTCGTAGTCTTTGTAATATTCTATTATTCTAGTTTCATTTTCTACTTGGATGTGCTTTGTGAGATTGTGTTTGTTTCGATCACATCTGAAGCCTCTGAGAGGAGGAGACAGGAGCGCTCGGACGATCTCTCATGGACATTGAGCTCACCTCACGGGTGCCGGAGGTCACATAACACTGACGATATACACGTTTACACGCATTCAAAGGAGGGTTCCTATACTTCTGAGGACCGGATATATATGAATATGAAAAGCCATTAAACACAGCAGTGTGTAAAACAAATTATTCTTTATGATGCTTAGAAGATCAGCTTTCTTGTGGAGACTTCAGTGTAAGGAACCCTGATACTACTCAACCATAGCCTCAAACCTACAATTATTGGAGCAGCAGCAACCAAAACATGACCTTGGAACTTTACAATTTTCAGAATGGTGCATCGTATCAGCTGTTAAAGCTAGGTTTTATGAAATAATTCAAAATATCTAAATTATATTTGTTCTAAGTCTTTAAGTTTTAATATTCTATTGTAGCTTTGCAAGCATTTTTACAGAAACCCAAAGAGGGCATGCACTCTGTGATAGGTGGATAACTACATTCTGTTTTTTCTATTCAGCTCTGGAGTCATTTATTTCACTATTACCAGGAAAGCAAGGTAATTTCAGTCATTTTCTTGAAGTATCCCAAAATCAACTCAATATGAAGGAAAAACTGATGTTGAAATTAGAGGTGGGAGAAATAATCGATTCTTATATGCATCATGATGTGGAGGTGGAAGAGTCTGAATCAATTTATAAATGTCTAATAATCGATAATCATTAGTAATTTAAATATTTAATACTGTGGAATAGCAGAAACAAAAAGGTGAAACTGACATGCACTGTGTAACAGCAAGATTTAGATTAGAAGCTGTTCATCTGTTAAAAAGGACATTTTTATGTCTGTAATTTCAGAAATGTTACAAGGAAAGGAGGCTGCTACCTTTTGGTTGAGTGCAATTGTAAATTTCCAGTTTACACACATCTTCCATTAGAGGATAGTGGACTTTTAATTTATCTTTATTTTTCTAAATACAAATGTAATGTTTTAATTATGTTTGACAGTGAGAACAACAGAAATGTAAAAAAAAAAAAAGTGAAGCAAAATGCATCAATAATCGATAACGAATCGAATTGTAGCCCTATGAATTGTAATTGAATCCAGTCGTGAGCTGCCTAAAGATTCCCACCTTTAGTTGAAATGTCCTGATAAAGACATAAATAAGTGAGGGAAACTAAAGGAACTTACTTGTTATTAAGGGAGAATGGAGTAAAATAAAATGATGTACAGTGTGTCTCGTAACCTCCTGAGACTGGAGCTCTTGTTTGGAATGCATTTTTAGTTTCTCCCACTTGTTTGAGAAGTAACTGTCTGCAGACTTCTACTGTGGGGCATTTCAGGCTTGAAGAACTCAACAATGAGGCGACCTCAACCATAGGGCGGAAAGTGACATACTAACCCTGTTAATTCTACTTTTGTCCCCCCAACCCTAACCTTTAGGGCTCGGGTGCCTAACCCTAACCCTCTTGGGTTTTCCTTAGTTTGTGTTGAGTTCGATTCAAATTTATCCCCCTCAGTAAATTTTTGATTCTAAAATTCTGCTTCTTTTTACCGTAACCTCTGACAGCGAATGGAAAATACACATCATTCAGTACGTCATTCTAGTTCTGGCTTGGGTAACGAACATTACTTCCCGCCCTGACGACGAGGTCACCCCATTGTAGAGGTCTGCAACAGATGAGCCCAAAACATCCCACCATAGAGGCCTGCAGCCAGATCCTCTTGACTTATTTGGGATAATTGGATACAATAAACTGAAACATCAGCCTTGTCTTTGGTCAGGAATTTCTTGAAAATGATCTTTTTCCAAAACACCTTAAATCCCTAAAATTCCCCTGAACATACTTTTATTGTATCATGCAGAAATATTTCCCAAATGATTCAGTGAAACAAAACCATAAAGCCTAAACATTCCAATAAAGAAGTCCTTAAAAATTCTGGTTAATACCTGAAAATTTCCAAGAAAAATCCCCCTTAAATTTCTTAGAAAATCCCCCAAAATTTACCAATACATTCCCCCTAAAATTCCAGGAAAATGTCAGAAATCCAAACAAATTCTCTGAAATTTCCATTCAGAGTCTTAACAACCTTCCCAGAATTCCCAATCAAATCCCCCTGAAAAAATACAAATACATTTCCTAAATTTCCATGAAAGTGCCCAAAAATCTTCAGATCTTAAGTCAATTGATGTTATTGCAGTAAAGCCAGGACCATTATCCCAAAATAACCAGATAATAAATCAAGATCTTAAAAAACAATAAAATTCACTGGCTACCAAAGAAAAACAGGTGTCCTGTTTGGGCTTCCGTAATTAACTGATGTCAAAGCACAAATTCTTTGTTCAAAGTTATGATGCTAAAAATTCAGTAAGAATAAACCCCTAAAAAAGGCCTAATTTTGACTAAGTAATGAAAGAATTCATCCCAAAAGCCAAAAAAATGGACTTTAACTTATAAATTTGCAGATGACTGTGTGAAGTACGTCCTCAAAAGTATAGAAAAAAACAACATAATGCAATACATACACTCATAAAAAGTCAAAAACACACATCATATAGTACACACTCACAGCTTCAGCTTTGCCCGGTGCCATGTGGGGAAACTAAAATCACTGTGTCATGTTTTGAAGAAAAAAAAATCATTCTAAGTGTTTTTTGAGGAGTAAAAACTACGGACTGTCTCTGTCGCTGATGTGTCGCTCATCGATGGAACTACAAGTACACTGAGCCAGCTAATCAAACATGGAGGAGCAGAAAAACTGTGTGAGAAATGTGAATTTTTAATGGAAAACATGCTATAATACGCACTCTACACTATTCACTCACAACACATGCACACATCCACTGACACGTACAAGGTTACTGTGTGAGGAGGGCTTACGGGTGGAGTTATGTGCCTGTGTGAGTGTGTGTGTTAGTGTGTGTGCATGTGCAGTTAGCCTCTCCTCACCCATGCACCCAGTGCCTGCCTGTCCTGCCTTCAGAAAGCTCCCAGATCAGCCATGGGGCTTCCAGTATAACCTCCTGTGCGTTCCCACGACCTTTAACGGTTGTACTGGGATCAGTTTTAGAGCTAACTGCCCCGATCATTCGTCAGCAGACGCAGCCATACAAGGTACAAGGACTGTTCTGGTTTATCATGGAGTTTAGATCACTCGGACGGAGGTCGTTTTATCTCTCGAAGGCCTGGCTTGACTGTTGGCCTTTTCTTTTAAAGCACCTGTTCTTCTTACTGGACTTTTTTGTCTCTTCCTGTGAGGCTGATTCAGGACCAGCAGAGGGGACATCACAGCAGAGACAGTAATCTATCTGATCCCTAATGACAGCTGCTCTTGAATCAGCACCACCTGTCGTAGTTTGCTTGTCGTCTTCTCTAGCTTCACAAAATCATCCACAAACAAAGGAACACCTGCAAGCTCTACTCCAAAGTACAGAAGCCCAAAGTGGACATGCATCTGTATGTTATGTTTTACTTAGGTTTTCCTGTGATGATGAGTAGTTTCCAGTTGTTTTCTTGTTATCTTGATGTGTTTATGCTGTTATCTCAGGATAAAAATTTCAGTTTTGGGACCTGGTAGTGAAGTGGTTATGTCTACACACTCCATGTATGGAGGCAGTTGCCCTCGAAGTTGGCATCCTGAGTTTAAAACTGGCCTGTGGCCTCTTTGCAGCAAGTCATTCCCCACTCAATCGTTCTTCAATTTCCAAGTCCTTTCTAAAACATGAAGGAGTCAAAGCCCCCCAACCCAAAATCTTTATAAAAAAAAATTGGTTTATCAATAATAAGTTCTTGAGATCTTGAACACCACACACACACACACACACACACACACACACACATCAGTCAAGATCTCAAGAAAACAAGGAATTTTCTTATCACAGAAGTAAAATAAGATGTCTGGATGCGTTGTCTCTTTGGGCTTCCATACTAAAGCTACTGTTTTGTAAAGGATTTGTCTATAGGAGATTGAGAATGAAAGCATTTACTCTAGTTAGCACTAGGGCTGTCACTATACTGTGGTTTTAAAATACTTTATACCAGTCAAAAATCAAGCAACATTGACCCCCTTTCCAACACCATTGCATAAAATACGCAACCCCATTTCCTAAAAAGTTATAACATCATGTAAAATGTGACAAAAGGATGTGATGATTCCCAAAACAAAAAAACCACCCAGATTTAATAGAATATAACAGTATTTTGTTGCACAGTCTTTCCCAGATTGGCGAACCTCTCCTCATTCTTACGTCATATGTCACTAAAGGCTCATTTTATGCTTCCTTGACATATGAAATTGATGATTTGTTTCACACAATATTATCATTCACACTCATATACTTAGTCAAGCATCTTTAACATTTGGAAGGAGGTTAAAAAAGCATCCACTAGGGAGTGCAATTTCACTCTGACCTTCACTTTTCCCTCACTGTGGTCCAACTGACATTCATTTTCCCTCTGATCTCTGCCTAGCTGATATATTGTAAGCAAGGTTAAGCTGTGTTAAACACATATTATCACTGAAAGACTAATCTCTCACATCACTATAACAGAAATTGCCCTATCTGTTCATTGTTGCTAATGCCTCAAATCATAGCCACGACGTAGTCTGCACTAAAGAAGAAACTGAGGCAACTCTCTAGTGAATTTCAAAAGACCAAAAGGATGCAAATGTTTGCAAGGAGGCTAGCACCTACACTAAAGATCCAATACATCGCATGCATTAATATTATTTATCACATCTGGAGCCCCAGGATTTCTGTGAGAAGGCCTGTTTATAAGTTGGTATGTCCCAGTCCCCAACAAGAGCATTGCATACAGTCGTGCATAAGTTTTAGGCATGTAGGGTGCTAAAGAATAACACAAGGAAGCAAAATGTGCCACAACCTAGGGCTGGAGAGGGGGGTGGGGAGGCCAGAGTCAAGCTCGACGGCATCCACAGCATGACCAGGGGCTTTGGCAACCCTACTACCCACACGGACAGTATCCTAGGCAGTGCTTACTTGCCTCATCTACCCCTTACTCTGCCCTAAAAGTGTGGACTCTGTTTTTTTTTTTTTTTTGACAGATCAAGTCAAGGACATCCAGAGCACAACCAGGGTTCTGTCAATCCTTCTTCCTGCCCAATGGTGCCCTAAGGCAGCATATTTGCCACATCTACGCCTTACTTCAGCTGTAATTCTTAGCCCAAACATGCCTAAAAGTTCTTTACAGTACTGTATATGTTCATAGTTCCTAACTAACCTGGACAAACTTTACTCAACTGGTATCCTTCTGTGAAGTGTTTTGCTGGTCTGGCTTAAACAGTAAGCAATACTATGAGGAAACTGGTCAGATATCTATGAGATATCTGACCAGTTTTTTTTATCTCTGAGCATCACCAATGTCCCAGATTTTTACAATAATGTTGCTTTGAAATTTTTCAAAAAGAACCAGATTTCTCAGGTTCAACAATTGATTTGTTGTCCTTCTGTTTTTGGTTAACAAGCCTAAATACTAGGTTACAATGTTTGGGAAATCATTGGATTCTATTTGCATTTGCATTTGCATAGCATCCCAACTTCTTTGAAAAAAGGGTTATATATTATCAATTAACAATACATTTACATGATGTCCAAACTTTTATGAAAATCATTGTTTTGTTACAATTTACAAGGTGTCCCAACTTTTTGTAAAAATGAATTGTTTACAGTTAACAAAGCATCCCAACTTTTTTGGAAAAGGGGTTGTAAAAGTCTTATACACCAAGTAATTGGCAATGTCTATACACTAATCCCTAAAAAAGCAAGCCAACTCCTGCACACCTGTCAAATTTCAGTACAGATACATTGCTAATGCATTTTAAGATTCAGACAGTGCTCTGTGTTTGGGTTAACCTGTTTTTCATTTAGCATATATTACAGAGTGATTAAAATCCATCTTTTTATGGTGTTGCCTTCAACCCCGAGCTCTAAAAGTGTTGTTTACATGCAGAACATACCCCAGCCCACACGGTTCACTGACCAAGCATGAAGAGGCTGGAAATGTCAGGATGTTTTACCAGGCGTCGAGAGTTTTGCTCTGTATCAGGTGTATTCAGGCTCCCTCTTGCATAAATTGTTCATGAGCAGTAACAGTACATGTAAAAGGTTTTCCCCCCATTGTGCTTTGGAGTAAGTTGGTCTTACATAAAGAGTTCTTGTTGGGTTAAGTTTGAAGGATATTTCACAGTCGGAGGGTTACAGTCAATATTCAGACTGCTTCTTACAATGCAAATGTGATTTACCAATAATGGGTCATTTAAAGAGGCCTTGACCCATAGACACTGAATTTCCCATCATTTATAACTGAGCCATGATGAAATGGGTAGAGTCAGGCTACAAAGCAACACTAAGAAATCTTAATCAGTGCATTTACATGCTGTTAGAAAAGTGGAATTATAGTGACAGTCTCTGATTTGGACTAAAACTATAGGCCTACATTTTGGCATTTTTTACATTTGCTTCAGATATCTATATGTGACCACTTACCCGCCTTTAACAGCAGTAGAACACATCAATCAGACACCCTGTGACACAGCCTCAAGTCTGCACTAAAACAGAATTTGGGACACTTTATCTTTCCAAACCTGATCCAAGACTGAGACAGTAGAAACTGAGTCGACAGTAAACTCCAGATATAGCACATGACCAGACCTTGGAAACGACTACGCAAAGACATTCTTTTGTCTATGTGTAAGTTGTTTAAACAAAATGAAAAGTGTGAGCTTTTCCTTACACGCATGCAGTAAGTTGCACAACATATGCCAACTTTCAACACAAACAACAATAGCACTTAGCTTTATGTTAGCACCGTTAGCTCTAAGTTAGCCCCATATCCTAGCAGCTTGCAAGAGCCAACTAACATCTTCCACTGAAAACACCAACGTATCATCCCAACAAATAACTAACAAGTGGTCTGTTATCTAGACACACCTTAAAACTCAGGATTTCAAATTAAAATTTAATCTTAATGTCAATTTTCTAATATAAGTCCTCATTAACTGATGATCTCAACTGTAACCTCAGCTAAAACAGTAAATAACAGTGAAAACAAGATTTTTTTTTTTCTGCCAGACATCCACCTGTGATACCGGCCAAGAGACTGGTAAATACCAGCTAAGAGACTGGTAAATACCGCCTAAAGGCCAAATAAAACCAGACCTTTTAAAAACATGTAAACATGTTAGTCCGATTGAAATTGTACTAAATCAAATTTCTCTAAGTCTGAACAACACACCTAGAAAAAGTGGTTGAAGATCGATTCACCCTCAGATGTGTACACCTCAACTGGACAAGACTAGACTCCGAGTTCGTCACATGCTCCCCCAGACTTTGACCTGTACGCCAATTAGCATAAATGCTAAACATGTCAGAATTTGCCACGTCGTCTGACTTTTAATATCACCCCAAGCTAGATAGATTGCATTTGCGCCAAAAAGTAAAGCACAGCGCTGTAAGATTTGTGTATGTTTTTACTGTTTGACTTACAACCCATTTACAGATTGCTAACTTGTTAGCAAGTCACCAGAAAGAAGGTCCACGGTTCTTGCTAACCATGAAAGGGTTCATATTGCCACCTAGCATGGTGGAGAAGGGTAACGTATTGATTCCATTTGTCCAGTTGAATATCCTAATCGAGCCAGAGCTATGACTCAACTTTACTGCTTGTGTAAACATACTGACTGTTAGCATTAGCATCACTTTTCTCCACTATCACTATGAAGTAAAACATACATTTTTAAATTAAGGAGTAAGGTAACATTTCAGGGTTACGAGATACTTTCAAAAGAGAAGATGTTCCCTTTAGCTTAAGCCTTACTGTGTTTTAAGTGCTAATTAGCGTATACTAGCAGGCTAACAAACTCACCGTGGGACTATTTCACCAGTATCTCTGATTTTTCTTTGAAATTTTGTTGCCCTAAAATTTCCAAAGGGAAATTTTGGGAAGTTTGTGTTGATATTTCTTAATATCAGTGCATGGATAAAGCCTAATAATAAAAAATATATGCTAACATTAGTGATGTTTGGCACTAGCATTCAGCAAAAAGACCTGTTGATCCAGCAGTGCAACAAATACTCCTTGTGCTGTTATTTAGCATAGGACATAAAAACTTTAAAAGGGTTTAGAGTAACCTGACTTTGTCCATTTCAAACTGACCCAAAGACTGTTAGAAAAAATGCCAGATTACAAACTCAGGAGATGGGACGGATTAATTAAGATTTTATCTTGTTATATATTTTTAGGTTGAGCTTTCCTTTATGCAGTGACAAGGATGGAAAAAGAAAAGCAGTACAGCAGTGGCAAAAAAACAAACCTTTTTGTGTTTAAGGGTATTTACTGCAGCTATTGTAGTTGTTTGCTTAAGGTGAAACTTCTCAGATGAAATGGTGAAGATGAGTAGGCTTTTTCTGTAATGAAAGTGAGAAACGAAAGCAGGAAAGACAAATGAGCAGCTGGAACCTGAAGTAGCATTTACGTATAATCAACCCCCCAATTTTGAACCACACAAAAGTGTAATAATGGGTAGGTACATTCAGAGGAACTTATAAAATCTCTGTCAATGGGCAGCTCTTTATCCTGCTCCATTACTCTGAGCCCTATCAAGAAACACAAAGTCCTCTACAAACACACTGACACATACACACACGCATGCAGAAACATGCTGGCACTCACATTCGTCTTTCTACACACAGGCACTGACTGTAAAACACAGCTCACACACATTTACAGACACACACAGCTGCCAGCCAGTTTCACTGTATACTTTCTAATGTAAACCTCCAACTAACAGCGGTCTGACACGGACACATGCTGTGAATAAAAGCACACTTTTACTTACATGATATAAATATGATACCTATATCTAGAGAGAAAGAATATTATATACAGTATAATGATTAGAAAATAAAGAGTCACCTTTTCAAAGTGCCTGTGTGGAATTAATTTTTTGTGCTTTAATGATTGTGTTGATGAATAATATGTATTTTGTGATGTGCTCTTACATCCTGCACAAAGAGAGCTAAGGATAACCCTCTTTTTTGGAGTCTTTATACATAGCAGGTGGCACCCATTCACTCCAAAATCACACACTGATGGCAAAGGCTGGTTTGTATGGTGGTCTGATAATGTGAAGTAGTCTAAAAGAAAACAAAAAACATACAGTGCTTAACAAATTTATTAGACCACCACCCAAAGTAAGGTTTATGCCACTGTGGCCTTAAATTAGCAGCATTGGTAATTACCAAAATCATTTTTTATGTTTCTGCAATGGTTAATACACCAATATGTAGAAGCTCTTTAACCAAAATGATATTTTTAATGCTAAAATATAATTATTATTGTTATCCATGAATATTCAAATTTACTGATTTACATTAAAACTGAAAAAATAGTAAAGCACATTAATATGTCTTGATTAATATGTCAAATTATACTTATTTACTTGCATTCCTGAACAAAAAAAATAGTTTTAGAGGTTGAATGTTATGCTTGATTCATTTCTGACTTCTCAGAAAAGCCCAGTGAGCCGGCTCAAATTTGGGTATAACAAGGTGAATTCAGTTTGAAATTCCTCATTCCTGATCAAAATGGTAAAACGTGGAGAGCTCACTGAAAAATGAAAGAGTCCGCATTAAAGCACTTCATGATGCTGGATGGTCTCTGAGACAAATATGACAGGTGGTCAAATAAGTTTGTTAAGCATTGTACATCATGCTGCAATCTTAAGAAATTCAAAAATAGATGAGAAACAAAGTCAGTGACATCTTTCAGTCTGGAAAGGGTTAAAAGGCCACTTTTAATGCTTTGGGACTCCAGGGAACAATGGCGAGAGCCATTACCCACAAATGGAGAAAACTTGGAACAGAGGTGAACCTTTACAGGAGTGGCTGGACAACCACGGTGAGAACCATTATTCACAACTGGAGAAAACTCTGAACAGTGGTGAACCTACCCAGGAGTGGCCAGCCAACCATGGTGAGAGCCATTATCCACAACTGGAGAAAACTCCGAACTGTGTTGAACCCTTACACGAGTGGCCAGCCAACCACGGCGATAGTGATTATCCACAGCTGGAGAAAACTCCGAACAGTGGTGAACCTTTCCAGGAGTGGCCGGCCAACTATGGTGAAAGCCATTATCCACAACTGGAGAAAACTTGGAACAACGGTGAATCTTCCCAGGAGTGGCCGGCCTACCACAGTGAGAGTCATTGTCCATAACTGGAGAATACTTTGAACAGTGGTGAACCCTTACACAATGGCCAGCCAACCACGGTGCGAGCCATTGTCCACAACTGGAGAAAACTGTGAACAGTCGTGAACCTTCCGAGGAGTGGCCGGACCACCAAAATTAATCAAGAGCGCATCCACAGCTCATTAAGGAGGACAAAAGAACCCCTAACACAGTAAGACCTGCAGGCCTGAGGTTTTTAAGAGGAGTCCAATGAAGCACAGAGGTCTCCACGTCTCTTAAACCAGAACAGAATTATACTACTGAATATGCCTTAGTCAGGAACACTCATTTAACCATTTTATTGCAAAAATGGATATACAGTTCTACTTAGCAGAAAAGGATCTGCTCAAAAGATGCTTCCTGGGTTAGTCTAGCAGCCTGCATTGACTTCCTGGGGAATGAAACCCCTATATAGAGAGAAACATTTAAGACAATACTGTATACAATATAATTTGTTTAAAAGCAGTTATAGTAGCATGAATCTGAATGAGGGTGCAACGCTAGGGTTCATTAAAAAAAGGCAGTATTGTGTTAAAATCCATCTTTTAGTGGCTCCTTAGCCATGATAATGAGGAATTAAAGTGTCATAAGAATCTCTTACCAAGAGAATATTTTTTCATTCAATGATCTGAATTTCCAATTCATGTATCTAAATTTGTAATGGTCAGAAAATGGTATAAGATTATCTGTACAGCACACCAGCACAAAGCTACCTATTACTGGTGATAGAAAAGTGCACATACAACATCAATCTCCACCCTACACATAGACAGACTTCTAGATTTGTATCAGCCGTGCCGTATTAACTGTTCTGAATAATCTGTCCAAGAGATAAGCTTTGTGCTTATCGCACAGCCACCACACAGATGTGTGAATGACAGAGAGGAGCAATGCAGGAGGAAGATGAGAGTTAAGGGGGGAAACGGGAAGAAGAGAGAAAAAGTTAATGAGGAGGCAGGAGGATGTACCAGATTTGAGGTGTTTGAAGGCGATAAAGAGAGGGAGGCCTTGAGAGAATTATGTGTATGGCTGTTTGTAGGTGGGGAGCATGCATGGAAATACAAATGCAGGTTAACATAGGTGGTTTCCTCTTGATGTATTTGATACTTGCTGATTATCATTTTGCAGTTGAAAAGGATGTGTGTGGTAGTTTTATGCATCCTTGTTAGCGTTCTGCATCATTCATGTGCAGGGATTTAATGTGTGTCACATCAGGTTGTTCACATCTGTTCACAGAGGGTCTAGCAGAAGCTGCTGATCAAATGATTCTGAGGGAATATGGGTGACTAGTGCGTCCTATCATTTGCTTACAACCCACTGAGTGCATCATCTAAAAGTTTGGCTCCCACAAGGGGTTGAAGCAGGAATCAGGTGTTTACGGCTGATCAGTTCTTACACCAATATGTGGAAAAAAAGACATGGAGTCTCAGGGAGCTTTGTGCTATAAGGTGTCAAAAAAGAAGAGATTGTGAACACCTGATTGAGTGAACAGGAAAACACTGTGTTTGGATCCTAATATCGCGTGGCTGTGTTGATGTTGTTGGTGCTTAAACATTCTATTTAGGACCTGGTTTTGTATATTACCACCAGCAGTGAAAGCATAGGAGAAATACTTTAAAAGGAAGGATTGGGTGAGGAGCTCAGTTTCACCTGATGAATATTCATAGGAGTGACGTCACCTATGGAGCTCCACGTCGTCGTCATAGAGATAAGAGTGGATGACGGGATTATGGGAGAGTCTCCGCCACACTGGGATTTTTCTGCCACTCTGCTTTTATTCCTCTTAACTGCTTTTATATTTGTCTCTCAATCTCTGCTGCTGCTCGTCTCCTCTGCTGCACACAGATACTGTGACCATCGCCCACGTTTCATTTTTCCTTTTTCCCCTTTTCACCCTGAGTCTCTGCCATTTTTTTTCTCCTCTGTGATCCTCTTAGCCATTTTCCCCTCTGCTACATTTTTCTGTCTGTAAACCCCACCCTCCCATCGTGCAGTATGCTACTGTAGTAATTGCTTTCTTCAGCTCCATCGGCCCAATAAGAAGAAATGGGCCGTTATGCTAATAGCCCATAAAGACACTGAGCAACTCCCAGCAGGAATCAAACATCAGATTATTTTACAGTGCTGTAGCAGACAGTAATGTCTTACATTTATGTGCTCTAAAAATAAAACAGCAGTTAGTGTAGAGCGTTATTTGTTCTGAATACTGAAGGTCAGAGAGGGAGTCTTTTATTTAGGACAAAAATACATAAAATGGCCTCAAACTATTGCCTCAAAGACAAACACAAACACACATCTGCTGATGTGGAGTACAGTCATGATATTATAGCAGGCAAGCTTGAAAGGTTACACACAAATATAAGAATCTGTTTGTGTGTGTGTTTGTGTCCCAGTTGGATGCTGCTCTAACAGCTGTTTGTGACTGAATGAGGCTCTGAGGGAGAGTCGCTACCAGCTTTGATATCCTAATTATCTATCTATCTATCTATCTATCTATCTATCTATCTATCTATCTATCTATCTATCTACACTATATTGCCAAAAGTATTCGCTCACCTGCCTTGACTGGCATATGAACTTAGGGATATCCATATGACGTTGGTCCACCCTTTGCAGCTATAACAGCTTCAACTCTTCTGGGAAGGCTTTCCACAAGGTTTAGGAGTGTGTTTATGGGAATTTTTGATCATTCTTCCAGAAGCACATTTGTGAGGTCACACACTGATGTTGGACGAGAAGGCCTGGCTCTCAGTCTTCGCTCTAATTCATCACAAAAGTGTTCTATCTGGTTGAGGTCAGGACCCTGTGCAGGCCAGTCAAGTTCATCCACACCAAACTCTCTCATCCATGTCTTTATGGACCCTGCTTTGTGCACTGGTGCACAGTCATGTTGGAACAGGAAGGGGCCATCCCCAAACTGTTCCCACAAAGTTGGGGGCATGGAATTGTCCAAAATCTCTTGGTATGCCGAAGCATTAAGAGTTCCTTTCACTGGAACTGAGGGGCCAAGCCCAGCTCCTGAGAAACAACCCCACACCATAATCCCCCTTCACCAAACTTTACGCTTGGCACAACGCAGTCAGACAAGTACCGCTCTCCTGGCAACCCCCAAACCCTGACTCATCCATCAGATTGCCAGATGGAAAAGCACAATTCGTCATGCCAGAGAACGCGTCTCCATTGCTCTAGAGTCCAGTGGCGGTGTGCTTTACACCACTGTTTCCAATGCTTTGCATTGCACTTGGTGATGTATGGCTTGCATGCAGCTGCTCAGCCATGGAAACCCATTCATGAAGCTCTCTACGCACTGTTCTTGAGCTAATCTGAAGGCCACATGAAGTTTGGAGGTCTGTAGCGATTGACTCTGCAGAAAGTTGGTGACCTCTGCGCACTATGCGCCTCAGCATCCGCTCTGTCATTTTACGTGGCCTACCACGTAAAAGACAGAGTGGTCATTCCCAATTGCTTCCACTTTGTTATAATACCACTGACTGTTGACTGCGGAATATTTAGGGGTGAGGAAATTTCACAACTGGACTTGCTGCACAGGTGGCATCCTATCACAGTACCACGCTAGAATTCACTGAGCTCCTGAGAGCGACCCATTCTTTCACAAATGTTTGTAGAAACAATCTGCATGCCTAGGTGCTTGATTTTAACACCTGTGGCCATGGAAGTGATTGGACCACCTGTTTTCAATTATTTGGATGGGTGAGTGAATACTTTTGGCGATATAGTGTATTTTGTCCAACAAAGGTGGTTTTGGAAAAGACAGCAAAAAATTGAAAAACAATGGTAAAAAAAAAAAATCTGAAGTTCTTGTCCAAGAAGTGTGGAATCAACCTACCTAAATTACTTTGTTGTCATCACTTTGTGTCGGCCTGTGGATGATTGCCACACAGTCAAAACTTAAGGACACAAAGCTTCACAGCAGTGACAGACTGGGTTATCAAACTTTCTGCAAGTTGAGCTTTTGAGGACAAGAGACACTTTTGCTCTCTGAGAAGGACGACCCGAGTGAAGAGCCCTCTGAACCATTGTCACAACGAGAGCAGTGCTGTGTGTGTAGTAGCACTGTGGCAAACTGCAGTGTGAAGAAAAAAAAGCCTTGGAGCTGTGAATGCTGCTCAAGCAGAGAGACAAGATGGAGAGAGTGGAAGCTGAGGGGGAGGATGAAAGACAGAAGGACAAAACTAAATCAAATATTCAACCTGGCATTGCTGCAAGACCAATCAAAGACCTCTTCATTTTTAATACCCTGGAAGAATTATAAGCATCATAATGATGGTGGAGTTATAGCTTTCTACATCAGTGCCAGCCATCTTGGTTGCAAATAATGTATAGCTGTGTCTCATTTTGGAGGACCCAGTCATAGAAGCCTGTGTAGACTGCTCAGGCAGATCTGAAATGAGATATATGGTCTATAAATGGTTCACTGTTTGAGGTTAAAACTTCTGCATTAGAGCAAAACTGTGGCAGTGTTCATTTCGCCTAATAAAACCATGGCTAAAAATGTTCGTTGACTACCTTTTTTCCATGATCTTTGGTGATAAGACAAAAGCTTGTTTGACTAAACTAACTCTTTGTCTTCTTTTTGTAGTTTTTAAAGACATTTGGCTGGAAAATATCAGACAGCTACACACCAGTGACATCAGAGGAGAACGCTGCAAACTCAAAACTCAACTCCCCCGTCTACACACAAACACTTAAAAAAAAACAGAGGTTCAAAAAAATTTCATCATATTTCAATTCAAATTTTCCAGAAGTTGTGTTTTCAGTGTTAATTTTGACAACTATTTTCAATTTTACTCTCAGTCTTAGTCCGTAAATCAAATGCCTTTTAGTTTTAGTCACATTTCAGTCATTCTTACCTTTATAGTTTTAGTGTAGTTTTAGTCATCTTGACAAAAACTTAACTTACTTTTACTCAGTTTTGGTCTCAAAGATCTATTTTTGGCTAGTCTTGGTCTTGTCTTCTTCATGGAAAAAAGGCTGTCAACTTACAACTTTAGTCATAGTTTTAGTCAACGAAATTAACAGTTTCGAGGGCATAATAAGTCGTACAAAAGGCCAAACTAAAACCTTCGTTTTCCAAAAATACCCACCAGTTAGGCCTTACTTTCTTAACAAATGTACAGTATGCGAGGCAACAGATATGTAAATGGTCAAAATGGGTGGTATGCGAGCTGAAAGAGTTTAGTTTTAATGATCAGCATTGGCAGTATACCAATGCTGAACTGGAGGGCAAAGCTTTCGATTTACTGGTCGGTCTTTGTTCCAGCCGTCACCTATAGTCATGAACTCTGGGTAATGATCGAAAGAACAAGATGAGGAGTTCAAGCGGTCAAAATGAGATTCCCGGGAGGGTGTCTGGGTACGGCATTTAAGACAGGGTGAGGAGCTTTCCTTCCTCTGGTTGCCTCCCTGTGGAGGTCTTCCAGGCGCATCCAACTTGGAGGAGACCCCGGGGTACACCCAGGACTCACTGGAGGGATTATATGTCTCATCTGGCCTGGGAGAGCATCAGAATTCCCCAGGAAGAGCTGGAAAATGTTGCTGGGAAGAGACATCTGGGCTAACTTGCTTAGCCTGCTTCCACAGCAAGTTGGCCCCGGATAGGCAGGAGAAAATGGACTGATGGATGATCAGCAAACAAAGGGGCTGTGCAATGACATTTGTCACTTGTTTATGTAACAAATGCATAGAGGGGGATGCTACAATGACTTGTCTGTAAAAGAATAAGACCACTTAGCCTACAGACTATGAGTAGTTAGCCGGATTAACGTCCAAATTTGGAAATCAAATTAGCCAGCTCAAGATTTAAGATTATGTTAGACAAATTGCCTAACTTTATTTTGAACACAGGCCTGAAATCTGGGTCAAATGTTCTTTGAAAACTGTAGAAAAAGCCTCCCGCCACTATTAGCCGCTTAAGCTACAGAAAATGGTAGGGATGCACGATGTTGGATTTTTGCCGATATCTGACATGCTGATATTTACAGATTCATTTTAGCCGATATCAATAACGATATTTAGATATGTTTTCCAGACAAAAAAATTTCAGGCTCTTTGGACGCTTTAAGGTTTAAGGATGACCAAGGAAACAAACTTTAGTCCTTATAAAACACTTGAAAGTTTAAAGAATGATGATAAATAAAGAAAAAGACCTCAACTGACATAGTTCTGTTGGTTCAGACTAAAACTTAAAAAAAAATTTACAGTTGATATATGCTGAAATACAAAGGCAAAATATCTGATGTAAATATCAGCAGATATCAAAATTTCTGCTGATACTGATATTAGCCTTTTTAAGCTAATATCTGCCGATACAAGACCAATAACATCATGCATCCCTAGAAAACGGCCAATGTTGGACATAAACTTGAGAGGCTTAGCGGTAGCTTAGCCCTTAGCTGTTATAAGAACAGCCCGGTGTGGTAGTAATCTGAGCTAGAAATTGAACATTAAGTTGTATGTAGGCTGTTGAAGACTGTACTCATGTATAACTACTCAATAGAAGTGATGAGTAACCACATTAAGCACGATATTAAACTGCAAAGAGTAAAAAAGTCTGAAGAAGCTAGCTGCTAACTTTAGCCACACTCTAGTCAGCATGTCAGCCTCACATCACATACCTATTTACACAATGACTGTGCAATAAATTTTACTGTTTTCTGAGCAGTTTCATTTATTTTTGTTTTGTTTAATGTTTATTTAAATGTGTGCTTAGTCGAATAGGGACAATAGCTTTCTATAGACTATAGTAGATTGCTCTTGCTTGTTCTCCTCCTGGCATCTTTAAAGAAATGCTAACATGACATTATTTCTTCTTTTTAAAAGCCATATGGAGGAACTAGAGAAATCTGACATATAACAATGTAGATTAGAACTTGTTTGGTAGCCTGTATACATGGCTAAAACTGAATACTATGGTCTCAGGCATCTCTGCATCATCAGACTCATGAACTTGAAGCATTCTGAAACACCAAAAGAGGGGGCATTCATATAGTCTCCTCTCATGAATACGATAAACACAACCCTATTTGAAGGCAGCACTAGCCCTGTTTGGCCAACAATACCAGCTGCCCCTGCTTACAATACATGAAAAGGGGATCCGAAATCATAATTAAGACAAAATTACAAGACAGAAAATCCAAAGTTTTTATTATTATTTGGCCAATCTCATAATTTGCTTTACTGTGAGTGCTTTTGATATTTGTCATTCCTGAGATTCCAGAAACGGGTTTTCACAGAGAGGAGCAGTGTAATATTTTCCACTTTAAACACGTCATTTGCCATCCAGAGTTTACACATGCACACCCACACTCATACAAATCTGAGGATGTAATTGTTTCCAAGCAGCTCTTTGATGGCTGAGTCACTGAACACGTCCTGTATCATATTTCGATAAGAAGAACATCAGTTTAAAGGCAGCAGCTGTTTCCCTTTCATCCCCTCTCTCCTCTCTCTCTCTCTCTCCTTCTACATCCCGCCATCCTCCCACTGCTTTCACAATGTGCACTAAGCCAGGGAAGATAGGGCAAATCCCTCCTCTGAGCGGAGCAGGCAGGAGAGAGAGGAGACCGAGTGCAAAACGCTTCCTCAAACACTCCTCTCTCATCTCTCCTTTCATTCCCTCCATTTATCGGCGTCCAACCAATCAGCATGCAGCCCTCGCTAAACCACTGTCTCCTAGCTCCTCTGTGATATCCTCGACTCCCCTGAGTGTGTGTGTGCGTGTGTGAGAGAGATCACTACCAACCTGAGGTGATGATGTCAGAAAAGGTTCCTGCTTTCTAAGCTTCTTCATAGCTCGTCGTATTTCCTCCTCTCTCTTTCTTGTCACTTTAACACAGAGAAAAAAAATGCATTACAAGATAATATAGCTTAAATTGTTACAATTAAAAGTTTGATTTATGTAAATATGCTGCAAGTTTATTCTCATTTTCTGTAAGGTGACGTTACATGATGGGATAGGTACCACTTTTGTGTCTGTTTTGTATGCTGCCTTCAATTTGAATTCATTAGCTGGTGGTTAGGACATAGAAGTCGCTAAATATGCTACATTGGTCAGTAGGTGTCTGTTCCAAGAATTGGCATGCCACATTTGACTGATCTGGATAGGGCCCGCGCAATAGGGCAACTTCAAGCTGGTGTTCCGTAAAACCAATTAGCTGCATTGTTGGAATGAGCCCTCGTATTATCTCCAAACTGAAGGTCTAAGAAGACCGTGTCCTCACCCTGTCAGCACTTAGGTACCGTAGGCTGCCCTTCACCGTCAGGCCCGTTCGCGCTGGTTTCAGCAACACGTGCACTGGAATTTAAACATGTGGAGGAACGTTTTGTTCAGCAATGAGTCCAGATTCTGCCTTCAGCAGTTGGATCGTAGGGTCAAAGTGTGGATGCAGAGAACGCTATGCTGATTGCTTCACCAATATAGTCATTTATATATATAGTCATCAACATCTTTTGATGGAGGCAGTGTGATGGTGTGGGGTGGCATCTCCCTCACTGGAAAAATTAGGCATTTCCATATCTCCACATTCTGGGACCGAACTCTATCCTCCAAGATAACAATGCTCGTCCCCACAGAGCAGGGTTTATCAGAGACTACCTATAGAATTTGGGAGTGGAGAGGATGGAATGGCCTGCCAGCAGTCCTGACCTTAACCCCATCGAACACTTCTGGGATCAGCTTGGGCGTGCTGTTTGTGCCAGAGTGACCAACACAACCATGTTGGCTGACTTGCGACAAATGCTGGTTGAAAAATGGGATGCCATCCCACACCAGTGTGTGACCAGGCTGGTGACCAGCATGAGGAGGAGGTGCCAGGCTGTGGTGGCTGTGTATGGTTCTTCCACACTCTACTGAGGCTCCTGTTTGTTGAATGAATAAATTGTTAAATTGCCAATATGTCTTATTTTTTCCAACTTCAATCATCCACCAAACACCAAACAAGAGTCAGTGGCAGAATAAGCTGTCTGGCATTGGCAGAAAAGATTTGGCAAATTTTTTCATGGGCGTAACCCACATACTCAGCTCTGCTGCTCATCCCACAAATGCATGTTCCTTACAACTGTGGCACCATTTATACATTTATAAATAAACAGGCTTTCCAAAGGTATAAGATTTATTGCCAGTAAGCACTGTTACAACAAAGAAATAATCTACCAAACACAAATTTCCTTACTTTTTGTGCTAAGTTACCTGCAGTTGCAGTTTCCCATTTAAATTATTTAACTGGCTAAACGCGAATTGTGTTTTATTTTGAAGGGACACTTGATGACTTGCATCAAACTTTTTGGGGGATTTTTTTTTTTTTTTTTTTTTTTTTTTTTTTGACAGTTTGACGAATGGCATAGAATTATAATCTGTAGTGAAAAGAAGAAGCTGTTAGCCCATGTGTAATCACAATCAGGGATGTGGTAACTATTCAAATTTGTGGGTGTTTTTAAACTCTTTAAGATACAGTTAAAACCTGAACATTTCTGGGGACAGGTCTTTCAAAATGGGGACTGTCCCAGAAATCAGTAGTAGTAGATGTTAGCCAAAAAAATAAAATACTGTGGTAGACAAGTAAACTTTTTTCTTTAATTTTACACTTTGCAATTCCTTACGACAGCCTACTCAGCTAAGATATATGACAAGTAAGCCAAAAGCTTCAGAGGAAGTGGGTAAAGTTTGCTTCCACAAAATATCACACTAGTAGTCTCTTGTCTTTAAGCTAGGCACTAGCTGCTTTTTTAGCTAAGCTAGCTAGCAAAGCTAAACTAACTGATTGCTAGCTGTAGCTCTACATTTATTTATTTATTTATTTAACCTTTATTTAACCAGATAAAACCCACTGAGACTGAGATCTCTTTCACAAGGGTGACCTGGCCAAGAGGTCAGCAGCACACATCATAATAAACAATACATATTCAAGAGACCGATAATACACAATAAGTTAAAACAACAATAATTAAGAATTAGAGCTACATCACATTTCAAAGTGCAGGAATAGTGGTCACAGTAACAATTTAGAAACAGAAGCACTGTTCCAAGGACTCGCCTGGTCTATCATTTAAGATAGAGCGAAAGTTTTCCAGTGAGATTGGACAGTTTTAAATCAGTCTGGAGAGTAGTCCATGCAGAGGGGGCAGCAAATCTGAATGCTCTTTTCCCCTGTTCAGTCCTGACACGAGGAACAAGCAGATGGAGAATATCACAGGAACGCAAAGCGTAGTGGCTTTAGCAGAAGAACTTAAAGTCACTACATAGAAAGTGGGAACCAAGCCAAGAAGCGCTTTGTAGATCAGAGTCAGCCAGTGAGTGTACCTGCGAGCACTCAGATTTGGCATAGAGTTCACAATGATGAGTGAGGCGACTAACCTGACACACCAGATGGATGGAAACGTTTGAGAAAAGGCAGAGGCTTTGAAAAAAAACTCGGAGTGTGATTGGGTGAACATTCTGTCAGTCACATCTCTACGGGCAAATCAGAGCAACAAAACACGTGACGTAGCCACTATCGAGGTGCGCGTGCGCAGCTACTGAGGAACAATGCGAAACATGGCGACTATAGACATCTAAGTACTCGACTTTTGTTGTTTTTGAAAAGACAACAACTCACTGCTTTTCTTTGTTCTTCTTTTAACGAAGAAATGTTGTCAAGTTCTGATAAAACTGGCGCTTTAGCAGCATCCAGGCCAATCTCTTCCTCCATAACTGCACCAGCTCTTGCTGCTGCTTGTTTATGTCACGACTCTGCTCTTGGTGCTGTCACTTTCTAACCGGGGCCAAACGGTTCAGATGGGAGCTTTGCAAGATGGATTCGCCAGTGAAAAACAAGGAAACAGGCGCATTGATCTGCTTTTGAAGGTTATAAGGCGACTACAGCCAGTGACAAACCTCAGCGCAGTGATAGACAGTATTCAAAGACTGTAGACATTTAGCTGAAGCAGTCATATACAGAACATCACCATAATCAAGGCAACGGTAGAAAGGTTGCAGAAACAAGATATTTACGAGCTCTGAGTGAGAAGCAGGACTTGCTTCTGTAATAGAAACCTATTTTTCCTCTGAGTTTGGTGACCAAACTGGCAATATGTGCTTTGAACGAGAGATCCCGGCCGATAAGAAAACCCAAATATTTGTAATTTGAGACTAGCTCAATGGAAACACCTCATGAAGTTAGGACTGATGGATGTTCCCTGGTAACACACTGGAACTAGAAAACGCCATGAGTTTGGTTTTGTCTGCATTTAAAAACAATTTAAGTTTTTTAAATGAGATTGAACAACATTAAAAGCAGACTGTAAAAACTCAAAAGCCTGCGTAATCGAAGATGACCAACGATAAATAATGGTATCGTCTGCATAAAAATGGTAAGAGGCACTTGACAAATTATCACATATGTTATTAATATAGATGGAAAATAAAATAGGTCCTAAGACTGAACCTTGGGGCACACCTTTGGATACCTCCAGAAATGACGAGGTGGAGCCAGCCATCTGGACACATTGGGTTCTATCAGACAGGTAATTGGACACCACAATGCTGTACTTTTTGGCAAGCCAATCTGATGAAGCATGTTTATCATTAAACTGTGATCTACTGTGTCAAATGCCTTTGACAGATCGATTAACAGTGCAACACAGTGTTTCTTACAGTCCAAGGCATTAGTAAAAGCATTTAAACCTTAAGAGTGGCTGTAATTGTGCTGTGTTGTTTTCTGAAAATGTGATAAAATGTTGTTTGTGTCAAGAAAGTCCTTCGCCTGGTTATTGAGTATACGTTCTAACACTTTAGCAAGAATACACAGTTTGGAAATTCTTCTCATACATAAAGTAGCACTTTTGTATTCAACTGGGCCAGAAAGTCATGAGCATGACACTAAAGACAGTTCTAAACAACTAAAGATCATTTTCCCCCCAGTGTCTGCAATGCAAAATCTCTTGCAAGGCACCTGGTTCGAAGAATCTGCTGACCGTCTGTGCTGTGCAGCCACATGATGCAGGACTGATTTACAATAGCGGACCACTGATAACGTTTTGTGAAGCTATTAGACTAAATGAAACATGTCAGGCTGCACAATGTAGGTTGGTTCAGTTTCACTGCAGCAACCAAGATGGAGCTCTGTCTCCCCTTAGTGGATAATTCAAGCTACACATGCAACAGAACTACAGTCAAGTGTTTTATCTTATTAGGCAATGTGCAAATGTTGTAGTTTCTGTGGTTGAAACATGTGTTTCTTTTATTTGTGAGCTTGACTGCTTGAGAATGTGGGGTCTGATTTCATTAAAGTTATATTTAAAGAGTCACGTGTTGATATAATATATAAATATCAACACATCGTATTTTTGGAAGAAGAAATGGACGAGTGACAGTAGGTATGTAATGTTTATGAGGTGTAAATCTGGTTTACTTTGAGTTCACTCGCTTGTTTCCCCCGAGCCCAAACAGGTGCACCGCTCCAAGAGGGAGTCAAGATGCTGCCTTCAGGAGAATTTGTAAAATCTAGAACCGATAGTAAGGTTGAGGCTTTAACGATGTCTTGATTTTTTTTTTGTCATGATTATTTCAAATGCTAACTCGATTTGTAGATTATTTGATGACTCGCTAGTTTTCAATAGCTACGTCTACTTAAGATTATGAGGTGTCATTTTTACTTTTGTAAACGACATTAAAACTTTTGGTTTTTCGTGCAACCGTTGCTGTAGAATATGCGCAAGATTACCGCTAAGTCAACAATAAAACTAATATCTTGATTACAGTGAAGTTGTTTGCATGCTTTGAGACTTTTGTACTTTGATGGTCAAGAGATTGACTTTTTAAAATGTATTTTTATTGACAAAGTGTATGTTTGGGATCTCACTAGATTAAAAATGTAATGATTATACCACTACAATCATTTTCACAGCGCTCCTTAAATGAATTTTGATAATAAATGAATGTGGAAGTGGTTATAAACCTCGTCAGGAAATAAATAAATGGTAAATACTTACCTTAACGGCACTGTATAAAAGTATAAAGGCATAAAAACAACCGGGCTTCACTTACACATCTACAAACGAAAAGACCTACGTACAAGATGCAGAATAATACGTGGGGTTTGTGAGCTTGCGGTGGGAATTTCGCAGTGTTCGAGGTTAACCTGAACGTCTCATCAGATTGGAGTGTGCACTGTGCTGACGAGCCGTTGCTTGTGGAAACAGCTGGTAGTTTCTGTCAGCGAACACTTCGGCTTGTAGGCAGCTTTAGTCAGGGATAAAAGTTGAAATGATATTCTAAATTTACTGAGAGCGTTTAAATTTGTCTCATAGTTACTGTTCCAGTTGACGCCGGGAAATGTCATCCTGTAAAAGCCACTTCATCAGACTGTTGTTAATTAACAACCTAGCTTGTTAGCGGTACTCAACTGACGCTCGACGCTAACGCCAGCTAGCTGCTAACTTTGTAGTCCCATAGCATCAACTGGCAGGATACGGGGTTTCTGTAACTGCAGAAAAACTGTCATCTGTCGGTTTTCTGGCGGCTCTGAAGGAGTTTTTTGCTCATTTTCAGCATGACTCATGTTCATTATAAATTCTCCTCCAAACGCAGCTACGACACAGTGCTTTTTGATGGGCCGAACATCACGCTAATGGACCTGAAGAGGCAGATCATGGACAGGGAGAAGCTCCGGGTCGGTTTCTGCGACCTGCAGATCACGAACGCACAGACCAAACAAGGTAACGACACAGCTGTGTGTACTTATAATGTATGTGTGTTTATCATGGCAGTTTTGAACTTTGGAAGAAAGCACGTGGTCCAGGTTTGACAGCTGTCTGGTAAAAATGTTACGTCAACATCAACGTTAGGGAGGGGAGGTGAAGTGAGGTGAGGGGGGTCCAGAAAAGTCAAGCCGTAACAAAAGGCTCTGATGAATGGGCCACATTCCTGTTGCTTTCACGCCTCATGCTCTTAATCAGACGGCCTGATGGTGCAGGATCAGCCCTGTCAGTGCCACCAGAGAGGTGGGATAAAAATAGCGAAGGTAGAGCTCAGGAGCACAGCCTTGGTATGAGCATAAGATTAATGTCGAGCCAGAAACACTCAGTAAATATCATATGTAAGGGAAGCATTCGATTGGAAAGGTTTACTGTAATAAACACAACATAAATAAAAAGGAAGCGTGACACACAGGGGTCAAACATGATTAATACTGAAATATGACCATAGAGTGTGATCATTCCTCTCAATACA
This sequence comes from Cheilinus undulatus, assembly GCF_018320785.1. Lineage (NCBI taxonomy): Eukaryota > Metazoa > Chordata > Actinopteri > Labriformes > Labridae > Cheilinus > Cheilinus undulatus. The sequence continues at coordinate 11,202,260 of NC_054885.1, read as the reverse complement.
ATTATAAATCAGTACAAATATAAACTATCTAGAAATCAGTGTGACTCAAATATATACTGCAGGGCGTTTTTCTTCAAACAGCAGAACCAGGAATCCATCTTTAAATGAAACCAAAGTATAAAAAAGGATTATTAGAAGTTATTTTAAAGGCCTCGTGCTATTTAACTGAACAAACTGGGTAAAATTAAATGTAATATTCAAAAGTAGGTCTTTCTAAATTGGTGTGTGATCACTTGAATGATGAAAAGTGTTATCACCCGAGAAATGAGCATCATATTTGAGAATTGACTGTTAGATGTTGATATTCCCAGTTTTACACACTGCACCTTTAAGTGCCACACTGTTACTTGTGCTAAGCCGTCTCAACTTTAAATAATGGGTGAATTTTCTAGATTTTAAACCATCTGTGGGCTTCTGATGCCAACATAAAAGAGAATAGTTGAGGGTACAGCACTATTAATTTCTGAGCTAATAATACCAAGTTTTCCTTTGAATATTACCAAGTTTGATTTTAACAAGTACAAAGATTACTAAGCTTATAATACTAAGTTTTCCTTTCAAGTAATTTCAAATTTTCCTATCACAAAGTACCAAGATTTTTAAGCAAATAAAATCAAGTTTTTCTTCCAAATATTATCAAGAACTATTAAGATTTCCTGGCACATAGTACCAAGATTTCTTAGCACATAATACCGAGATTACCTTCAAAATAATATCAAGTAATATCAAGTTTTCTAACCATATTGTATCAAGGTTTCTTAGCAAATAATCCCAAGATTTCATTCCAGTTTTTTTGCTCAAATAACCAATATTTCCAAGCTAATGCTGTCAAGTTTTTCTTCCAAATATAATAAAGTTTTCCAAGCACATAGTAGCAAGATTTCTAAGCAATTCATATCAGCTTTTCCTTTCAAATATAATCTAGTTCTATCAGGTTTATCTAGCACATGGTACAACAGTTTCTAAGCCACAATACGTTGGCTTTTCTCTCTAGTTTTCTCTCTAAATGATATTAAGATTTTCATTACATAGTACCAAGATTTCTAAGCCAATAATGTCAAGTTTTCCAAGCACATAGTAACACGATTTCTTAGCATATAATACTAGGATTTCCTCCCAATTAATCCAGCTTTCCAAGCACATTGTACCAATATTTCCCTGCAAATAATATCAGATATTTCTTCCAAACAACATCTCAAGTAGTAGTAAGTTTTAGAACCTAGTACCAAGATTTCTAAAGGAATGATGTCAAGTCCTCCTTCCAAATAATATCAAGATTTTCTTGCACAAATTACCAAGAATTCTCAGCAAATTATATAAATTTTTCCTTCCAAATATCACCAAGTTTTCTAAGCTCACAGTACCAAGATTTCATAGCAAATAATGTCGTCTTCCTGTAGACATTAATAATATCCTAAAAGACATTATGTTTTCTACACCATTATGTATATTTTTTTCAACATGTTGCATAAAGTTAACTTCACTTACAACTTGTCATTGACCATCCTGTGAGCTCAAGAACAATACCTATGATCCCAAGTAAGTTTTTTCAGTGTGTGGGAAATTTTCTTGTGATAACTAGGAAGTATTGAGTGTGCAACAGAGAGTTTCTGTCATTCTATCTCGTAGAACCTCAAGAGCAGGGGAAGCTCTCTGGTGAGCTGGGGTTAGTTTCTGGTTTCTTCTAGAAGCTTTTTATAAGCGCACTTCCCTCTAGGGGCTCAGTATTTTGTATTTCAACCCGTGCAAAGAGAGCTATTCTGGTATTTGAAAGATGACCAGACAAGAAAGCCAGCTAATGTGTCTCCTGGGATTTTTTCTGTTCATATTATTTTTAATGTCAAATGATTAATGACTGAATCTGACACTTGCTTTACAGTCCATAGTCTAGGATGGTTAAAAAAAACTTGACAGCTATTGTTGTGGTCATTTTAAATTTTGAGGCCCTATTAGCTACCTAGCTGTGGTAGAAAGCTATAGATTTAATTTGAAGGCTCTTTTTTAAAGAGCGGCTCATTTTCAGCCATAGACCCCTCAAGAAAATTCTTAAAATAAGATCATATTTGTTACAGTCTTTGTTTAAATGTCACCCACTGCCAGAAAAGGTTGTATAACTTATCCAAACATGGGAGAACCAGAGATTTGCTCGTGGTAGTTAATGTTTGCCAGGGTCTCATTACTCAAATAAATCATTTTGTGTGACCTTATTTCAACTCTCTGTTTCTCTGTCTAAGAGTACAAAGATGATGATGCCGTGATTCCCAAAGGTTCCTCCGTCATCGTACGCAGAATCCCCATCGTTGGAGTCAAGTCGGGCTTGAACTGCAACAAAACCCGCAACATGTAAATGTTTTTTTTTACCTTGGGGGTGGTGAAATGGCTGAACTCCTGCACTGTTATCAGTGTTAATATCCATACCATTAAAAGTCTCCACCCTGCTTGAAAGAGCTACAATTCTGCCTGTTTAAGACTGCTTAAAAACAGTCATTACAGTATTGCATGGTTGAAAGATGTGCGAAGAGAAGCCTTAAGCAAAGGAAAATGTACTGCTAAAGGGAGGCATCACATGGTCATGACTTGACCATGAATGCATGCCAAAAGCTGAAACTAGTTTAAGAGTCAAGGTGATCATCACCCAAGATTGCTGCTTGTGTTTTTCTGTCTACTCAGCATTGTATGTTTGCATGGTGTTGCTTTCCTTTTCATGAGATTTTCCTAATCATGCTGATACTCTTTTGTTCCAGGGAGCGATCAGACGTCCAGCACATGCAGCATGGCCTCAGAGCCGACAGAGCAGTACGTACCCACACCTCTCACAGCTACACTTTTACTCCTTCTATCACCTCTTGGGAATGATCAGTTTGAAAAAATCAGCACTTGATTTCAGGATTTTTTTCCTTCAGTGCAGTATAAAATCATGTTGCAAAGAGGAAGTAGCACTCAGGACTCTGCATTTGATTTAAGAGGAAGTACTGTTCTCATATAAATCATGTGTTACAAATGGCAATAAAAAAAGCCAGCCTCTTGCAACCACAGGCCACAGTGTTTTATTCCTAATCATAGGGGCAAAAACACAACCAATCCTCTCAGTTGTTATTTAACAAGCTGCTGTGTCATCAGACAGCATTCATTGTTGAAGATCAGTGAGTATCTATCTCATGGGTGGGGGGAGCTGGCCGGGCGGGTCAGACGATATCATGCAGGACAGCTATTAACAGCTGATAAACTCAACTGTCTCTTTATGATGCTAGAACCACAGTCACTTTTCCATTTGAAGCTAGCTTAATACATTTATGCTTACACTTTGAGGTTTGTTGGTAGATGAGCCAGTGTCAGTCTTAAAATTACATTAAAGAGAATTATACACATCAATATAATGCAACCAAAACCTCCTTTATTATGATGAGAAAACAGTTTCAGTTTTCAGTTACTTCTAAATAGAGTCACAAAAGCAACAGACCTCTCTTGCCCCAGTCCTCAGGAACCAAATTATTTGTCGTTGTTGTTTTTGCTAAGTTCTTGTAGCTCAGCTTTGTTTCTGAACTCACATACATCTCTTAAGCTTTGACTCACTGACCTGACCTGATTCTCTCTCTGGTTTCTCAGTAGGAGAAGTATCTACAACTCCTCTTAGTACTGTGAGTCTGTCGGACTGCAGAAACTCTATTTTTTGTCTGTTTTCTTACCAATAAAGTCGTTTGTATGAAGCTGTCTTGTGTATTGATTATGTGTTCACTTTATTGGAGAAAATGTGGCTCAACTCCTGAACCACATTTTTCCCCTGCAGAAGGGCAAATTAAGCTATTGATTTACATATACTGGAATAAGAATTTAGATTTTACAAGCTTAAAGGGGAATCATCATGGGAGGAACTAGAATTTTAAGTTGTAATGATAGAATCTGAGGTAGAGATATCCTGACTTTTAGTCCTCAGTTTGCATCAAGCTCCTACACACCTAGCTCTGTACTTCCTGTAATGTAACTTGATAGCATCATGCATTAGATTAAGCTGAGCCTTAATCTAAGGAAGGACGGTCTGCCTTAGTCAGTATGATGTTTTATTTTTCTTTAATTTCCCTTTTATTGCAACTATGACTTGCAATTTTAAATTGCATTTTCATGCTTTCAAGTCCACCGTTTTATTCTGTGATTGTAAATATCAGTAGTTACAACACTTGTCTCACAACATGGTAAAATAAATGAACTATCTAATCTGTTAATGAAGAACATTGACATATCACAGAAAAGTAATCAGATCTAAGAAAGAAAGACAGAAGAGAAAGTCGGTAAACAGCCAGATATGGCTATTGTTGGTAATGATACTTTAATGCCTTTAAATTAATTAATTACTATGTTCCAGTGTTAATTAAAGAAATCATTTTAGTCACATTTTTGTAATTTTAACCTTCATAGTTTTAGTCTAATTTTAATTGACAAAATTCAAATACATTTTAGTCCAGTTATTTTGTCCATAAAAAGTCCTTATCATTTAATACTTTTAAGTCACATTTATTCTAATTTTACTGATTTAATCAGCCAAATTGTAAAGTTTATACTAATGTACAACACATTAACGCACAATCAATACTTTGATTTCAAATACATTTATGAAAATGCAGACATATCGTCTTAGTCCATAAAAATCCTTACATCTTAGTCAAACTTTTAGTCTCTTTACCTGAATCTGGAGCAAAATCATATTTGTATTCTGTGCACCTTACAAAGCTTGCAAACCCTGCTTTCTACAACCAAGAGGCAAAACAGCTACAGATCAATTGTGTCTTAAGAAATATGGATTTTGAATGTCAGATGAAAACTAAATTACATTTTATTCTCTTTTTAGTCTTCTTTACAAAAAAAAACCCAGTAATTTTCCTAAAAGTTTTTGTCATTACAGATCTATTTTCCAGCCAGTCTTAGACTAGTCTTTCTCATGGGAATAAAGTAGCTAAATGACATTTTAAGTCGTAGTTCTAGTCAGTAAAATTAACCCTGAGTTATAGTCTCCATGACCAATATAAAAAAACTTCGTTTTTGTCAGAGTTTTTGTCATGAAAAGATCTGTTTTAGGCCAGTCTTAGTCCAGTCTTTCTCATGGGAAAAAGACAGGCGACTAACATTTGTAGTCATGTTATCGGCAAAAAAATTAAAACTGATGTGTTAACAATGTCCACTGTATCAATGCGGCCCGAGAGTATGCAAATATTTGAAAATAACAGTAAGTATAGTGAGAATGTTGCAGATTTGCAGATATCTGGACAGTTTTTCTGAAATTTTTCTTGAATAATATATATTGTTTTTCTATTAAATCTGATCATTTTGATTTTTTAATCCATGAAGTTCCCTAAAAACTAAAGAGGATAAGGGCCACAGAAAAAAATGAGACATATTAGTTTTCTTTTTTTTTTTCAAATTCTGTGGTAAAGCTCAGGATTAAATCTAAACTTTTTCCAGTTGCACTAATCTTGTGTACATAAAAGTTTGTACAGAATAACTCGGATATTTGTTGCACCAATTGGGTCAATGGTCTAAACTTTCAGGCAGCCATCCAAATGGGAACAGAATCCTCATCTGTCCTTGTAATGATTGTTCTGACATGCTCCAATTACCTCTTCCAGCACAAAACAGGAACAGGTGCGCAGGGACACTAAAAGACTGAGGCTTAGGGGGCCTAAGTTGAAATTGTGATGTCTTTTTTTCCGAAAAACTTCCTGGACCAACAGTTGACAATTATTTAGGAGAGTTATGCCTTTGGCTTCTTAATTTTTTAAGCAGCTTTTAATAGAGATGGAATGTTTTCAAGCAGTAGTTGTGGAATAACAAGCAATCTATTATTCATAGTATGGGGCAAAAATAAAATGAAGCACACGTTTTGATGTTAAAATGTGATATTTTCATTCTGCTCCCATGACAAGTAGGAAACAAGAAGGATAAACCATCAAAATAAGCAGGAAAATCTTCTTTCCTTTTCTGGACCCTTGGAAATAGAACTTCTGTTTGTTTTGCTAAAATATGTAATGCATGTACTCTTATGAATTAATGTGTGAAGCTGATTTTGTGTTTGATTCTAACAGATGATCGACAAGAGTTCCTCCAAAGACCTACACATATTCTCTGAGGTATACTTTGATTTTTATTGTCCATATTTACCCCAGATCATGTAAGTTATTTTTCAAAAATCAAAAAGTCAACCTTTTTCTCTGTCACATACATGTTTGTGTACATGTAGATGGCAAACCTGGCTGATGCAAACATTTCTGAGGAGGAAAAGATCAAGGCCATGTTGAATCAGTCAGTGTATGACTCCTTAAAGTGAGTCTCCCTCTTTGTTATTCCATTTTTTGTCTCTTTATTCTTTTCACTAACTTCACTTTTAAGCCTTTTTTAAAATCTGCTCTCCACTGTTTTGATTTCCTAGTTTAGTCCTCACACTTGCTCAGTTGTGTTATGAATTTGTACTGCTGCCTCCTATAAAGTTTTGGTACTGACATCTTTTATCTTTTCACCACTTCTTGATTAAGCCCCAGCTAACCCGACAGAAAAATACAGACAGAAATCTGCCCATATTTCAAGCTAAAATGACAAAAGCCACAAGCTACCTGTTGACAACTGCTAATTTGAGCATTCAGACAGTTTCAAAGCTGAAGTTAGCGCTGGCTAGGAAGTGCAAGGAAACTTGTTTTCCTATCTAGTAGTGTTAATGACACAATATAAAAGCTTTACGCTGCTATCTTTTGTAAAGTTCACTAAGCGTTTACTTCCTCGTGAATATCATGCTAGCCACGAAGCATCAGTATGCTATCATTAGCTTTAGTCTGATATAGCAAATAGGTAACTGAAATGTTGTTTTCAAATATCTATTTCTGGTAAAGTTAGCTAGTAATTTATTTTTTAACAAATTTTATGCTAGCAAGTAAGTAGTTTTATGCTAACATTAGCTTTTTTCTAAGTATAGCCAACAGATGATCAAACATGTTGTTTTAGCTTATGTTTTGTTAGCTACTCTCCAACAAATGTTGTGCTAGCTAGGAAATAATTGTAATCTAACAACAGCTTTTGTCTAAGTGTAATTAATGGTTTTTTTGTTCTATCATCTGTGAGCTATGTTTAGACAAAATGTATTAGCATGTAACCGCTCCTAGCTAGCCTAATATTTGCAAGAAAGTTAATTACCGGCTTACTGTAAAATGATAGATGTACTCTCTTAACATTTTTGGTCACCTATTAACTACACTTAGAGAAAAGCTGTTGTTAGAATACAACAACTTTCTGGCTAACAACATATGTGAGAGAGTGGCTAACTCAACTCATGCTAGGTAAAATCTAAAAATATGAATAATCATCAGCTAGCTACACTTAGACAAATATAATGTTAGCATGCAACTGTGCCCTAGCTAGCCTAACGTTTGCTAGAAAGTTCCTTGCTAACAAATAAAATGCTAGATATATGCTCAAACAACATGTTTGATAACCCATAACACATAGACAAAAGCTTCTGTTAGAATTAAACTACTTCCTAGCTAACATAATGCTTGTTTGAGTAGCTAACTAAACACAAGCTAGGTATGCTAAAACATGTTTGATCATTTGTTAGCTACACTTAGACAGAAGCTAATGTTGCCTTGCAACTGCTCCTTAGCTAGCCTAACATTTTCTTAAAAGTGGATTTCTGACTTAACTATAAAAATTCTTATAATATGTTCAAACAACATGCTAGCCACTCTATAACAAATGTCATGCCAGCAAGGAAGTAGTTCTCTTCTGACAATATATTTTATCTGTGTAGCTAATGGATTATCAAACTTGTTGAGGGCATATATTTAGCTTTTGATTGTTAGCCAGGAATTAAGCTTCTAGTATCCTCAACTGCTCCCTAGCTATCCTAGTGAGGATAGCTAGGGAGCAGTTGAATGCTAATATTAACTTTTCTCTAAGTGTAGCTTACGTGTTATGAAAAATGTTGTTTTAGTTCATATCAGGCTCTGGTAAAATTTGCCAGCAATCTAATGTCTTTAAATTGTTTTGCTACCTAGGAGGCAGAGGTTGTCTAAGTGTAGCTTATTGATCATCAAACATGTTTATTGCATATCTGGGTTTTTATTGTTAGCCAGAAATTTACTTTGTGGTAAATGTTATGCTATCAAGGATACAGTTGTATACTGGTTTAGCTGTTGTCTAAGTGTAGTTTGTAGATTATCAAGCATGTTTAGAGTATATATCTAGCTTTTCTGTTCTTAGCCAGGACTTTACTCTCTAGTAAATGTTACGCTACCATGGAGGCAGTGGTTGTTAATATTTCTTCCTTTGGGTCTTTGTCAGTGTTTCCAAGTTTGGGAACCCTCTCCCTTCAAACTACACCTGCTACCGCTGTGGAAATACTGGGCACCACATTAGAAACTGTCCCAACAGTAAGGTAAGAGAAGTTTGTTTCTATCTTCCACTTTCTGACTTATATACCTGTGGGAGGTGATTTATTGAACTGAAAGTCTAGCACTAAGTGTACTTCTGTGTTTATATTTTAAAACAGGATAAAAGTTCAGAGGCCCCTGTGAGGATAAAGAAAAGCACAGGGATTCCTCGCTCCTTCATGGTAGAGGTTGATGATCCAAGTATGAAGGGAGCCATGCTCACCAACTCCGGACGTTACGCCATTCCTGCCATCGATGCGTGAGTAAAAGACTTAATGTTTTTGTGTCTTTCTCTATTTTCTACTATTTGGGCAAACAAATGCTTAGCTAAGCTTAGCATTAAAACTGAAGCAGCTTGTGTTCTTTGGGAACAACTTCTGTTAACCACCAGCTCTCAAGGTCAGAAAATAAATATTGTTTGACTATTAAACAAGTTAAAAAGATCTTGCCAGTGTGTCAAGAGAGACAGAATTACTTGATGAATGAATCTCATGAATCTAATCTCTGTAGAAGATTTGATAATTCTATTTAAAACATACATATGAAAGGTGTAAAGAAAGGGGGAATACATATTCAACATGGATCAAATTTGGGCAAAAATCTTAGTAAGAAGATTCTTCTTTCTCATCAGACACAAGCATTTAATTCCTCAAAACAGCAGAAAGAAAATGATATTTTAACAAAACAGAAATGAGTGGAATGCTTTGCTGATATCGGGACCTATTGTTGCTACTCCAGTGGTTTTAAAATGGCTTTCAACATCAACATCTATTTATTATTATCTGTATGTAGTGAGGCTTACGCCATCGGCAAGAAGGAGAAGCCAGCGTTCATGCATGAGGAGCAGCAAGAGGCCATAGATGAGGAGGATCCTATACCGGATGAACTCCTCTGTCTGATCTGTCGAGACCTGTTGAGTGATGCTGTGGTCATCCCTTGCTGTGGAAACAGCTACTGTGATGACTGTTAGTATGCTTGTAATTCCCTAAATTAGAAACACCAGTTGGCTGTTCATATTTACACAATAAGAGATACAGAATCTGCTGATTTTCATGAAGTTTATTTTCATTCATTTTTGACAAAGAAACTGTGTATTTACATTCAGCCTGCTTTCTGTCTGATTTAGGTATTCGCACTGCCTTACTGGATTCAGAGGACCACATCTGCCCTACTTGTAGCCACTATGATGTCTCCCCTGACACCTTGATAATAAATAAATTTCTGCGACAGGTAAAAAAAAATTGATTATTTTACAGAAGTATAGAGAGAAATGAATAAATTGGGTTGATTTAATTTATCCTTATGTGCATCTGACAGAAAGTTTGTTCTTGTTTAATCCCACAAACAGGCTGTGAACACTTTTAAGAAGGAGCAAGGAAAAACTAAAGGTCAGAGAAAAGGATGCCTTACCTCCCAGTCTCAAAATCCAACCCCCACACCCAGCCCAGCCCCCACCCCTCCTCCTCTCTTTACTCAAATCCAACCTCCCAAGATTCACCAGCCAACCCCAAGCCAGAAGGTGAGTCTGATGATAATACCCAGCTCTGTACCTGCTAGACTCAGAAGCAGACAGAATGATTACTGTTTGTTTTTCATAGATGTTTCCAGGTCTCAGAGTGACAATTATTTTTCTGTAATTAAACCACTAAGGAACTGCATGTTTTTTGAAGCGATTTCAACATTGACAAGAAATATGCCTTTACTATAATGTTTATTTTAGAAATAATTTGTAACTGTTTTCCATTTTATACAATATGGCAGCTTTTCGTCTTATTGTTGATATATTCTTATTCTTTTCTTTCTCTCTTTAGGATCCTCTTCTACACTGCTCAGAGTCAGTCGACACACCACCGTTGTCTCAGGAGTCTGAGACTCCACCTGTGGCCTCAGGCCCTGCCTCTGCTTCAAACACACCAAGCAGGTCTCCTGAGATTGTTCATATCCAACCTGAGACTGTTCATATCCAACCTGAGACGTTTCATATCCAACCTGAGACTGTTCATACCCAGCTGGAGATAAATGAGTAGGTTTAATCTTGTGGGGATGCTGTTTGTACTGGCTAGCTTTGTAAACAAGGTTTAAAGTCTGCCAAACCCACCCTAAAGTATGCTGAAATACACCCTAAAGTATGCTGAAATACACCTCAAGTTATGCAAGATGCACCTTGAAGTAAATGCACTTTTACGTATGGAAAATAGTACTTTGAAGTATGCTAAAATCTGGCAAAAACATCTGAAAAATATGATCAAATACACCTTAACGTGTAGTAAATGCACCGTTAAGGATGCTCAGATCTACCTTAAAGTATGCAGAATACACCTAAGGTTTAATAATAACACTTCATGTTTCAAAAGCACCTCAAAGTAAAGACTGCTTAAAGTACAGATGAGGATGAAATTATTAGCCCCCATAAAAATTTTCAACTTTTAAAACAATTTCCCAAGTGCTGTTAAACAGAGCAAAGCATTTTAACACAGCTTTTCCAAACATCTTAGTTTTATTTTGGATGATAACATTATTTTACTTGGCACACAGAAACAAAATTATTCACATAAACAAAAACTACCAGGGTGTAAATTATTAGTCCCTCGATGCTAATAGTCAGTCTCCTTTTTGCTGGATAACAGCCTGTAGTCGTTTGTTGTAGTTTTCTCAGTCTCAGACACGTCTCCTGAAGAATCCCCGCCCATTTTTCTTTGGCCAATCTCTCAAGTTCCTCCAAATTTATGGTCTTCTGGTATGTACCTTGGTCCTCAGTTCACCACGGAGATTTTCAATGGGATTCAAATCAGGGCTTTGTGCTGGCCAGTCAGTAACGTTCACTTTTATCTTATGGAGGTACTTCTTCACCAGGAGCCATGTATGTTTTGGGTGGTTGTCATGTTGTAAGACATAACAACTCAGACCCAGTTTTGCTGCTGACTGCTTCAGGTTTTCTTTCAGAAACTTTACAGTACATATCCTCCTTTCTTCATGATTCCTTTCACATTTACAAGATTCCCAGTTCCAGATGCACTGTAGCATCCCTGCAGCATAATACTCCCGGCGCCGTGTTTCACTGTGGGGACGGTGTTCTTTGGGTTATACATCTCTCCCTTCTTTCTCCAAACATCACCAACGTCTCTATGGCCAAAGAGCTCTTGTTTATTCTCGTCTTACCAAAGGACATGCTTCCAGTTTGTATAATCTTCCTCCACATTGTCCTTAGCATACTTCAGTGTGGATTAAAGGTGTCTCTTCTGTAGAAGTGGAGTTTTTCTTGATCTTCCATCTCTCAGTCCATTCCTGTGCAGGGCTCTAGTGATCATCTTCTTTGAGATGACAATTCCTGACTTGGCTAAGTCCTTCACTAGTGTCTTAGCAGTTGTTCTGGGGTCTTTAGACATATCTCTGACTAGTTTTCTATCCAGTCCTTGAAATCTTTCACTTCCTGCCTCTGCCAGGCTTGTTCTTTACTATGTGGCTCTCTTTGATTTTCGTGATGATACTTCTCACTCCAGTTCTTGACCCTTGGAAATGCTGTGATAACTTTGTATATCCTTCTCCTGCTTTCTCAGGTGAAAACAGGTGAAAACGAGTTTTAACTTGATTTTATGGGCTTTGAGCATTACAACATTATGGCTAGAAATCTAAGTGAAATAATCTAGGCATGCACAATAAAATTAGGATGATTGGAAAAGCTGTTACGAATTCCTTGCTCTTTTAAACAGGACTTGGGGAATACTTGGGAAAAAACGAAAATTTTCATAGTAGGGCTAAAAATTTCATCCTCACCTGTATGCTTAATTTGAATTTTTGGTATCGGTCTGGCTTTAGCTTTGGCTTTGATCTTCTTCAGCATTTTATTTAATATTTCCATTTAAGTTTGATTTAAATGGGATTGACATAAAATGTTTGTTTTATTTGATGAGTTCACATACATTAAATATACATCCTTTCTTCCTTTTGTCCATTATTCTTAATGCCAAGCCATGCCATGCATAATGAATGAATGACTTACACTTTTAAGTAAAAATTCTTAGAATTTGAAGTTTTAAACTCTTATTTCTTTGCCATTTCAAACTATCTGGATAAAGCTATCAAGCACCCATGAAAACTTGGTGTAATCTGAGTAACTATGATGCCACACTTAGAATTTTAAAACAATCCCACTGATTGTCTTCCTGGAATTTTCTTCTGTTTATTCAGGAAAGCTGAAGAAATGACACAAGATGACTCTGTGGCTGCTTCCCCATCTGGACTCAGTGTTTCAAACACTGCTGCTCAATCACAGGCCATACCACTGGTGAGAAAACACACAGACACACTAAATAATTACAGGAAAGGTGCTCTGTGGGAAAACTGAGGTTTTTGTATCCATTCAGGTCGACCAGGCGCAGTCAGATGAACAGAAGTCTTCCTCAGGTGAGAGACTAAGAAGCTCCCCATTTATTCTTTAAAGTTCTGTGCTTTTCCTTGTCATTTTATTTAGTCTTATTAAGTAGTGTATACAGTTACATAGCTCCTCTTCTCACCTTGACCCACAGCAACCTGGAGTGATTTGAACCCCCCACACCTTCCTCCCTGCTCCTCTGTTCCTTCGTATCCACCAGCTCCCCCACCAGTCCTTCCATCCCCACATTTCAACCCGTTCCCGCTTCCTAGCGGATACCCCCCTGGATACCCACCTGTCCCACCTATGTGGACTTTCCCAACATTCAAGGGAGCTCCTATCCCTCCCGTGACTTCTACTGGCTCATCCATCCCCAACATCATGCCCAGTGATTGGTTCATGTATGGTAGCTGGAAGAAGGAAAGGTAATGACTCGGCTACATTCACCAAGACTGCTGATGAAAAATCATATGACTTGTCTTTCTTAAATGTAGATGGTCCGAATTTGTCAATTTTTTCCTTTTCCTGTGTCTGCCAGGTCACCACACCAAGGATCTGCCTACAGATGCTCTTCAAAGTCCTCTAAGTCCAAGTCCTCTCACTCCTACCTTTCACGCAGATCCAGATCCCGTTCCAGGTCCAAAGGCAGATCAAGGTTTTGTGCCTTTTTTAAGAAAACGCTGTGAAATTACTGAAAATAGAAGATTTGCCTCAGTGATGTTCTCCTTTCTTTGTCCCTCAGGTCATCTCACAGAGGATCTACACACAGCCGCTCTTCAAAGTCCTCCAAGTCCAAGTCCTCTCACTCCTACCCTTCAAGCAGATCTCGGTCAAGGTCAAGGTCCAAAAGCAGATCAAGGTAACCAGCCTATTCAGATCCCCTAGATACGTACTTAGTTGAACATTCTACATTTTTTACTTGTTATTGCTCTTTAGTACACTCATTCTCAAAGTCTGGGTCAGGACTCACAGGCGGTCATGGGGGTTTGTTTAAGGAGTCACCAAATGAGTGTTCAGAATATTCTTTGCTTCAATATTTAAAGTGACATTAATGTCTACATTAATGGGGGAGCTCCACCCTATCACTATCACCGTTTCCACCATAAAAAAATAAAGACAAGGCTCAGAATGCCAAAAGAGCTAAAGATGCTTTGCTTAGAAAAAAGGAAACCAATTTGTTCCTAACCAGTAACCTACCATTATTAGGGACCCAAAAGTGGGTCGCGAAGCCATTTTCAACAGGTTCAGTGGATATCTACCTGCAAAAAAAAAGGAGGTAGAAAGTCTGTAATATGCTTTTATTTGAAGGATATGTTTCTATGCCTTTGGTTTGTCACATTTTTGTTCCAAACTGCCTTGTCTTTTATCAACAACACTTGGTTATGGTTAAAAATTTCCAGAAATTTGGGTTGCAATTGGTTGTTAAGGATGTGGTGGTGGGTCCTGACTCCAGGTTAGCTGAGAACTACTGCTCCACAAAGTGTAATTTGTTACACATTTTAACATTATTTAAATGTAATTTGTTACAACTATCAGCAAGTCAGACTCTCTGTAGCCTGCATACCCAGGTTGTTATCATGACAGTTGCAACCAGCCTACCACACAGCTCACAGGTAGCACAGCTAGGGTAGCAGGAGTTGAGGTAGTCAGATAAGTGGAGGGAAAGAGTAAGACCTAAATTTAGAAATGCATAACAGTGTGTAAAAACCTAAAATAATCTTTTAAAGGTACTGAACAACATTAAAACAAATTGCAATTCACTACAGAATTTCCATAGTTTCTAACAGTTCATCACGTTTTAGTTGCATGGTTAAAATCAATATTTATTTTGCATTTCAAACCATTATTTTTGAGATTAACAATGTGGAATAGTTCTTACAAGTGTTGGTTTTGGAATAGACTAAATGCAAAGAGATGTTCTTTTTATCATAACATGTAGATCTATTATTTAAGTCAATGCTGCACTGCTACACCAGTGTGGTCTGAAACCTTGACTCAGACATAGGAACCAGCTTCACAGTGCTTATTCTGTGAAATACTGTGTTTTAAATAAAAAAAAATATACAGGAGTACATGTACAAAATGACTCACCAACATCTAATGACCCCAGTTTATGCAGTAGCGTATGCATTTTCTATGAGTTCCAGTTTAGCTGCTCTTCTTGTGTAAATAATCCAGTGAAGAGGGCTTTGCTTCCTGTTCTGATTACACCAGCTTTTTTTTTTGAAAGGAAATAATAAACTTCCTGTAAATCAAAAGTTATAAAGTTACAATGTTACATTGTGATTGTCAATGTCCAAAGCAACATACATCTAAGAGAAGCACAAGCAAAGATCTAGACAGCAGGAAACAACATCAGTAAGTGCCAAAAAGTGCTTTAAGTCCAATCGTACACATTTGCTGCCATGCAGTGCTAAAAGCAATGCACACGGTGTAACGTTAGCTTAAAAAGGGAAAAAATAACTTGCTACAGATTGAAAAGTCAATGAAAATAACTTAAGGGAACTGGAAGCATGCAAATTTTCTCTGGTGTCCTTATTTTCCATCACTTTGGGGGCAGGAGGATGCTACAGAATGTAGATACAGCCCTGCAAAAGTATCTTTACCACAGTTCACCTTGAGAGACACAATAGCTTGAGATTAATGCAGTTTTAAAGTTTAAACATGTTAACAATTATAGCTGCAATTTAAATGGTAAAATAAACTTCAGTTATTTGTTTAAAAAGTGTTAAAATGCAAATAATAAGAGAAACCACAAGATTTTTGTGGCGTGACAGAATTGCAGAAGGCAACTAAACAAATACCAAGGCCATAGTTTGACCTATAACCTGACTAAAATGCTTCTTCTGCCATCTTTACAGGCCCCACTCATCTTCCTCCCGCCATAGAGATCACCTCTCCCGTTCCCATTCCTCCCAGTCCTACAACTATGGCTACAAACGTCCACACTCTCCTACAACATCCTCGTCATCCTCACCTCGAACAGGTTACCATTCCAGGCATGAGTCATCATCAGATCACCGCCATCACAGAAAGAAATCAAACACAAGCAGCTCCAGGTCCAGGAGGGCTGGAGAACACAGAGAAGAGGGGGGCTCTGCTGGTTACGTTTATCCTCAGTATACAGGTGAAATGGAGAAGGACCAACAGCGCTATCTTCAGTGGAAAAGAGAATACAAAGAGTGGTGTGAGAAATATTTAGAAAGCTATCTGGATCACTTCCACCAGCTGCCTCCTCTTCCTCCTTGTCCTTTTCCTTGGAGTGAGAACAGAGAAAGACGCAGTAATCACACATGTACCAGCTCTCGTGACCGACACCAAGGCAGACACACGGACCGGTCACATCGTCGCTCCCCTCCATCACAGTCATCCAGTGACAGCTGTTCTCTTTCATCTCAGTCTTCAAGCAGCAGCAGCTCCAAATCGTCCCATTCACCCCGCTACACAAGCTCCTCTCTGTCTCATTCATCCGCAGACGGTCGTTCCTCTCCTTCTCAGACATCCAGTGACTGTCGCTCAACTCAGTCAGAGGACAGTGCTCAGCAGAGGTCCAATGAGACGTATAGCTGCAGATCAGATTCACTTAGAAAGCAGAGTAAGGAAGAGGAACTAAAAGAATGTAGTAAAGATGACAAACCGCTAAATGACACGAATTTGGAGAATCTAAGCATCCTAAAAAATGAGAAAAGGTGCTTAAAGAAACATAAGCAAAGAAGAGATGATGCTGAGGATAAGAGTAAAACTGCTTCAGCAATTGTCTGCAATGACAGTTCCTCAAAAGACGAAGAGGAAAACAACTACAGGGACTTGGAATCAGCCGAGCATTACATGAAACAAGAGAGATGTTTGGATAAAGACTATAAAAGCAAAAGCAGAGAAATAGAGGAAATGGATAAAGAGAAAGGAGTGGAAAGAGATAAATATTCACACTCCAGAAAGGAGTTTGATAGACAGGACAAAGAGAAGTCTAGCAAAAGGAAACACAGAACGGATAAAAACAGACACAAAAACCCTAAAGCTTCTGACTCCAGATTAGAGAAAAATAGAAAAAGAAAAGGAGACGACACGGAGAGAAGATCCGATAAGGCTGTAAGCAGCAAATGCCTGAAAACTAAGGAGGACCTAGAAACGCTCCAGGGGGAATCCCACTATCCATTTGAAAAACAGACACAAAAGCCTGAGAAGAAAAAACCTCTGATGGAGGAAGACATCTGGGAGAAAGGGATAAAAATGAAACCACAGAAGAAGATAAGCATCAACATCAAGCTGGAGCCAAAACAGAAGGAAGAGACAGAAAAATCACAGAATACGTCATATTCAAAAGAAGAGAAGACCGATGATGAAGAGGAGATGAAGGTAAACAAAGCAGAGACAGAAACAGATAAAAACAAATACTTAAGAAGAAACCAAGAGGAAGCAAATGTCAAGATAGGAGAGGAAAGACAGATGTGGGTGAAAGACACCTTCAAAGAGAAGAAGGAAGAGATGTTTGACAATATCGCTGATGTTAGAGTTGAAAAAGAAGAAAGTGAATATGAGGAATTAGACAAATGGAGCTGTGAGGAGAAGGAGAAAAGTCAGTACTCGTCGACAGACGCAATGGAGGACAGCCAAAGAGAAGAGGTGATGGACATCAAAAAACAGAGTGTGAGAGGAGAAAAGGAAGAAGAGAAGGGGCAGAGGAGTGATTGTGAAGATCAAGAGAGGGGAGAGCTGGTCTCAAATAACCTGAAGGGGAACACTGAGAGTGAAATACCTGACAAGGAAAATAGAGATGACCTGTTGGAGAATTCGCAGCCAAAGGAGGTGGAGATGGAGGAGAGGACAAAAGAAAGAGATGCATCAAAGTCCAGGCCATGCAAAAATGATGATCCGGACACATACGTGGATGATGGCAGGTCAGAATAATTCTCCTTATTCTTAATACATTAATCTAACAGCTCTCTTTTTTGTGTTCTATTATGATCAAGAGTTATGGTTAATATCTGGTTCTGTATCTGTCTTTTTCCATCTTCCTTTTCCATTTATTGGACTTTTCTTTTTGTTGTCGTTCATGATCATTTCTTGGGTGTAAGTGTTGGGAACTGCCGGGTTTGTACTTAAATCAGAATCATATATATTACCAAGGAATTTATCTTAGTTTTTAAGCACATCATATAAAGTTTAAGTATAAAAATAATAAATGGGAACCAGAAGTTCACAGCAGTACTTCTCCACTTATGAATGGTACATTTACAAAAAAAGTAATTTATGAATGACAGCATTAAGTTAATTTTAAGCCCAAGATTCCTGACAAGACGAGGCGAAACTCACAACTACTTGCAACACCTCCTAGTTCACACTGCTGTGTCTGAAGGAAACTATACACCGTTTCCATGGCAATGACTCTCACAGTCACTCACTTTAAAGTGATTTGTATCTAAAATAAAACAACTGGGACAGTTCTGCAAATTTACAGTTTTTTACGGATTTTTGTCATAATTATGTGTGAACGTATTTAGGGGTGCAAGAAAGTAATTTATCATTAATCCTCAACAGTGTCATTATAGCAAAGCTGCAACATTTCTTGGCACATATAAACACAAAAAATACTTTGCTAGAGCAGCCTTGTTATAATAAAGGTGTCTGCTGGAGAAAGTTAATTTTCTGCTGGCAAATGTAGTTCCTACAGCCTTGAATTTCTCATGTATTATCTCATAAAGTCCTGCACATCCTGCTTACAAGCACAGCTGGAAAAGTAGAGCGTTTTCAAAACTATACTTTTTATTCCCTTTTATAAATGTATCTGCTTCTTAGAAATGATTATATCTTTTTTTGTAGTTTTCATATGCCAGTCTTGTCTTCTCCATCAGCTGTGTTGGAGCTGTGTTAAAACTTTAAATACATAGATGTAGGCCATAATTTCCAACATGCAAAAAAAATGTGAAAAAGGAAATATAGTAGAAAAATGGTTTTGAAAAGGCTCTCCTTTTTTCAAGCTGTACTTGTAAGCACATAAGGACGTTTGTTGCTTTATGAGAAAATACATGAGAAATTCAAGGCAGTAGGAGCTAAATTTTCCAGTGACAAATTAAATAATCCGAGTGGATATGTTAGTTAAAACAAGACTGAGCTAGCAAAGCATTTTTGTGTGCCGTGAACTTCAGCTGCCGCGCTGAGATAGTGATGACGTGATTATAATGATGATCGATGAGAAAAGATATGTGATTATTTCCAAACTTTAAAGCATGACTTTATTTAAAGAATTTAGCATTTATAGCCTTTTAGAATGAGATTTACATTTCCCTTTTCACATTTATCTGCTTGCCATGTTCTTAAACCAGCTGTCTGCGACTTAACAAGTTGAATCACTGGCGACTACATCAGACGGCTTCATTCGAGCTGCAATGGCTCAATTCAGACTGCTGCAACTCCCACCAGCAGCGTTCTATAAATGTCTTGTCACGTTGTCAATCTTTAGTCTGAAGTGGGCTTTATATGAAAAGTTTTATTTAACATTAAGAAGATCGAAAGCAGTAACTCTGATACAGTTTTGATATTTTGAGCTTCTATAGACTTATGGAGGGAAAAAGTAGTCAGTGAGGGGGTCCAGATGTTCTGTCTTACTCCCGTTCTAAGGGAGTAAGGGATAACTTTTGTAGTGATGCTTTCTTTTTATTTTGTAAGATAACAATCACTGAAGCCTCATCTCAGCTGACTGTTTCCATGTTTCCACAATCTTAGAGCAGGATTGAGAGAGACAGAAAAGCATCTTTCTTACTATTGGGATGGTTTTAATAGTGAATGCTTCAAAATATACAGCGAAAATGATTCACTACTTTTAGGTCAACAATAGGAAAATTAGCTGTCAGTAATGTGCAGACTGGTCAGGTGTTTAGAAAGCCCTGGTACATGACATCACATGCTGTATTATATGCATTTATAAGTTCAAGTCAGTCATTGATGCACAAAAAGGCTGTTGGAATCCAGCACGGGAGCAGAAGACTTCACAAACAAAAACAAAAACATCGTAACCTACAATAGCTTTAATATCCACTATATTCTTTTTATATCCAAAATAAATAATAGATTTGGGGACTAGAATTAGCAGGTAAATTAACCACCTGTACTGCCTCTGTATTAACACAAATCCATCAGATTCAGACTGCAGTTGGAAACTAATTTCATGTTAGAACTTCACATAGAATGTTACATTGTTGTTTTCTTGAACATATGTAATTATTTGATACCTGTAATCATTGTTTAACTAACAAGACTTTTTTAGTTGACTAAAGTAAAGAGTGTTGCTCATCTAAATTCTGTGATTTTGTGTGTTAAAGCTGGAGTTCTAAGGGTGTCCAGGAGAGAAAGGCGGTGGTGAAAACTCTTGAAGAATACACTGACGGCAGATCTGCAGAAGGGGAAGATGAGCTTGTACTTATACAGGTGTGTGAAAGAGTTCGACCTTACATTTGAGTTTTGGTCATTCAGATACAAGTGTTAATCCTTAATACCTTAATAGAGACACAGCTCAATATGTACTGGAGGAGGTTTGATATCTGATAGCTAAGACTCCTTATTAGGTGGTCTAGGATGCCATTATGCAGATCGGGTTGGTTTTGCTTGAGAGGTCAATTGGCTACTTCCAGTGTACTCAGTATTTACTGTCTTTCTCAGGTCCCTCTCTCCAAATGGGAGAAAGAAGAATCTGAGGATGAAGAGTTCCAACCTTCAGTGTCTGTATCTGTTACAGCAGAGACTGCAGCCATGAGAGAAACAGAGAGAGAAAATGACCATCAGAGAGAGAGGTCAGTTGAACTAGAAAGAGACAGGACAACAGAGAGAGGAGGAAGAGGTAAGGACAGAGAGGAAAGCTCACATAGAAATGTGGCTCCCTCTAGTGGCAGAGACCGACATGACGGCATTACAAGAGACAGGGAGAGGGGGAGGGATAGACGTAAGGAGAGCATTAGATCAAAAGTGAAAACAAGGGAGGGGGAGAAAGGCAGAGAGAGGGAGCATAGGAGGAATCTCCCTCTTTTTTCTCATCCCTTCTCTTATCCAAGGTCTCATGATTCAGGGAGGAGAGAGAAGCATCAAGGGGGTGATCAGGGTCGGAAAAAGAGCTCCTGTCCTGGCGGGGATTTCTCCAGTGGCAGAGGCAGTGAGATAAGTAGTGCCACCAAAGTGCCTGATGAAAATGCACACAGAACAGATAAAAACATGTCACAGGACTCAAAATTTAAAGACAAAGAACGCCCCTGTTACAGCCGGGAGAGAGACGAACCCTCATCTAAAAGCCTTGGAGGGTTTGAGATCAGTAAGTCTAGACAAAGCAGCCCCAGTCGAGAATCAGTGCAGAAGAGAAGCAGGAATGAGACTAAGGTGCAGATGAATAACGTGGTCAAAGATAATAGAGAAAATCATGGCAGGAAGCATAGAGAGAAGGAAGAATCTGATGAAAAAAGAAGGCAGCAATCTGCACCCGCTGACTACACTGTAAGGAAAACACTGGAAGATGTGGAGAGGCCAAGCAGCCGCAGCAGCAGTAACAGTTCATCATCGAGCCGAGAGAGCAGCAAGGACGTGAGAAAAGGGAGAGAAGAAGCAAGAAAATGACAAAACGCTGAAGGAAAATAGAGATGGAGAGATGAGGAGAGTGACTCGCCAAGCTCTGTTCAGTATCGTTATCTTGAAAAAAGTGAAATTTACTTGAATGATGTTTTATTTTCTCTGTCCATAAAGTGCCTGGATTATTTTTCTCTGTTTTTGTTTACATCAAACATGCATCATTCTATGAAAGTGAACAAAATGTGAAGGTGAAGCACTTTAAGACTTAATGAGAAGATAAATGTGAATGAAAGCAAATATAAAATTTTGAAAGAGCTTTAGTGGTTCGCACATGCTCACAACTTGCTCAGGACTGCCAATAACTGTGGTTTACGCACTGATCGTGCAGAATCAAAGCTTACACATGAATGACTTTAATTTTGACAGCAGGCTAGTCAGTAATTTGATTTGTCTCACACAGGAGCACAGGAGTCCCCAAAGAGAGATAATTGAAAGATTTTGTGATTAATTTAAAACACATACTGTGAATATTTATGATTTAAACCTCTGTCGTATTTTATTTCATTTTTAATTTTGTAAATATTTAATTTAAGGAACGAAAGAATATTCTGGATGGATGAATGGATAACCAGATGAATATTTAGTTTTTCCTGTTTTGAAGGAAATAAAAAAGGAAAAGGATTTAAAGTGTGTTGGTTTTCTGTCTAGATTGCTGGTGAGTGCCATTTGCTGTATCTACATTAGAAAGTAGCAGTCTAGGGCTAACTGGTGAGGAACTTCAGCCTTTTTCATGCACTCCTGAAATGTCAGCACAGCCTACCCCTGAAATCTTTGAAAAAGCCTTGGCATACACAACTCTGACACATTTCCCTACATTTTCAGGATTAGCTGCATGTGTGTCTATAAAAAACAAAACATTTCACCCCAGCTGTCCCCTGTTTGCATTTCCTCAAGAAGACAGGCCACAGACAAATATAATTTTCAGAATTTTCAAATAATAAATCAAGATAGGCAAAGCAAAGTAGGTTAAAAGATCTCAAAAAGCAACACATCAGGTCATGATCTAAAAACATTAAAGAACAGATGAGAAACAAAGTCATTGACATCTATCATTGTGAAAAAGGTTACAAAACCCTTTCTAAGGCTTTGGAACTCTAGCGAAGCATGGTGAGAGCCATTATTCACAAATAGAGAAAACTTGGAACAGTGGTGAACCTTCCAGGACTGGCCAGTCTACCAAAATTACTTCAAGAGTCCATCGAACCACAGTCAGAGCCATTATCCACCAATGGAGAAAACTAGGAACAGTGGTGACCCTTCCCAGGAGTGGTTGGCCAACCGAACTGACTCCAAAAGTGCAACAACGACTCATCCAGGAGGTCACAAACGAACCCAGAACAGCATCCAAACACCTGCAGGTCTTTGGATGTCTCAGCTTGTCTCAGCTAATGTCAAATGTTCACCTCATATTTGCCCCCCCCCCCAAAAAAAAAATTTGATGAGTCCCCTAAACTTTTGGGAAAATATTCTGTGGAGTACAGAGACAAGAGTTGAACTTTTTGGAAGGTGTGAGCCCCGTTACATCTGGAGTAAAACTAACAGCATTCCTTAAAAAGAACACCATACCAACAGTCAAACATGGTGGTGGTAGTGTGATGGTCTGGGGCTGCTTTGCTGCTTCATTACCTGGACCACTTGCTGTAACTGATGGAAACATGAATTTTACTGACCACTGGTTTGTGACCTCAAGCTCAAGCGCACTTAGGTTATTCAGCGGGACAATGATCTGAAACACTAGCAAGACCACTTCTGAATGGCTTAAAAAGGATAAGGTTTTGGAGTGGCCTTGTCAAATCCCAGACTAGAATCCAATTGACATAACTATTCAGACCCTTCACTCAGTACTTAGTTGAAGCACCGTTGTCTGCAGTTACAGCCTTGGATCTTCCTGAATGTGACATGAAGCTTTGCACACCTGAACTGTGGGATTTTTAGGGGCATCTGTTGCAGACCTCTACAATGTGGCTTCCTGTGGGGCAGAAAGTGACACACTAACCCTGTTTGGGTTTCTCCTTAGTTTTTTATGTTTTATTTTATACCCCTGGCCCTAACCCCAACTTTTTGGGTTTGGGTGCCTGACTGACCATCTTTGGGATTTTGTGGTTTGTTAAATTTAGATTTATCCACCTCAGTAAATTCTTGATTTTTATTCATAAAATTCTGCTTTTGTGAAAAATAGCCACTTACTGTAATCTCTGACACCAAGCAGAAAATATACGCTTGGGTAATGCATGTCACTTCCTGCCCCACGGTCAAGGTCTTCCAATTGTAAAGGTCTGTAGCCAAGTGCCCCACCATAGAGGTCTGTAGCCAGACCCTCTTGGGATTCATGCTATTCCACATTGAAAATCCTCTCCAGCTCAGTCAGGTTGGATGGGGACCATTGGTGGACAGCCAATTCAGGTCTCTCCAGAGATGTTCAGTAGGGTTCAAGTCAGGATTCTGGCTAGGCCACTCCAGGACAGTCACAGTGTCCCTTCGCCACTTCTGTGTTGTCTTGGCTGTGTGCTTTGGGTCATTGTCATGTTAGAAGGTGGACATTCAACGCAGTCTGAGGTCCTGAGCGCTGTGGAACAGGTTGTCATTGAGGACATCTCTGTACTTTGCTCTGTCCAGCTTTCCTTCAACCCTGACCAGTCTCCTAGTCTCTGCTGCTGGAAAACACCCCCACAGCATGATGCTGCCACCACCATGCTTCCCTGTTGGGATGTATCGGTCTGCCAATGAATGGTGCCTGGTTTTATTTTGAGAATTAAGTCCAAACAGTTTATTCTTAGTTTCATGAGACCAAAGAATGTTGTTTCTCACAGTTGAGGAGTCCTTCAGGTGCTTTTTTTACCAACTCCAAGCAGGTTTTCATGTGTTTTGCACTGAGGAGAGGTGTCTGTCTATACACTCTGCCACTCTAAAATTCTGTTTTCACTTTGTCATGATGGGGTACTAAGTGTAGCTTAATGACAGAAAAAAATGATTGGAATAATCATTGCATCAGGCTGCATCTCTGTGTTTTCCTTGTCGTCGTCCGCCAGTGGCACTTCCTCGAAATGAGCTAAAACAAAAAGAGGCCGTGTCCTCCTACAGGTTGCTCTTGCTTTGGCTTTGTAGTGTTTTTGGTATTAGAAGATGTTAAAAAAACATTCAAAGACAAGTTCAATATGTCTAGCACCCGTTCTGGCTTGTGTTGTTGTGCGTCTTTGTGTGTGTGAAAGTTGATGCTTGAAGTGTATCCAAGCTTTTCTCGCCTCATTAACTCGCTACAGGACAGACATGGCAGAGATCCAGCCTCTCTGTGTGTCTCTCTTTCTGCCTCTTCTCTGTGTTGTCGTTGTGACTGCGGTCGCTCGTGGTTGTGCCAAGGCATGCTGGGATTGAACACAGGGAAATCTGGTGCATGGGTGCGGGGATACTCGACTTGGCTCGTGTCCCGAATCTTGGACAGTCTGTTACGCGTTTCGTTGGCTTGTCGTGCTTAGCTGCATGTCCTCCAAGATGGCCGGCGAGCTTTCTGGGGGCGCCCTGCTTCCTACTGCGTGTGTGCTTCCGCTGCAGTTTTTTGGCTGTGATATGTCTTGAGTGTTTTTGTGCTGTCTGGGATAACCATTGTTGTGTAGAGAGAGAGAGGAAAACTAACCGCAGACACTCACAGACAGCAGCAGGCTATCTGTATATGACACACTGGCCTTGGATGTTAAAAGATGCACAAACTTTAGAGACAAAATAGAGATAAATGCACAGAAGGACCCTGAGGTCACAGGGAGACAAATCTAAATAGATGAGTAGTCACATTGAAACAAAAAGGAAGTAAAATGCACATTAAGGTGTTAAATAAACACCCTGACATTGACCCTGCATGATAGAAATGCACATTAGAAAATGTGAGATATCAGACAGTGAGATACAGATGGCAGACAGATGCACAGACAAAGATCCAAGCATGCAGACAGACAGAGAGACAGACAGGCAGGTGGACCCTGTAGCAATCAGGAGCAACATCCCTCCTGTTCTCCCTGTGTGGTGAGCATCAGAAACGAGGTACGCTTTGTCAGATTCATCTTCTTTATTCCCGTCGTTCCACCGTCAGCTTTGTTTCCGTCTCTGCTTATTTTAGCCTCTTCTTCTTTTTTTTTTTGTTGTTGTTGTTGTTGTTGTTGCGTCTTTCGTTTTGTGTCTGGGTTTCCTTCTATCCTTTGTGCCCATGATGTGTGCCGACGTCTCAGGGCGCCGTGCCAGCGCTGCCTGATGAAGACCAAGCTGTGTGTGAGCTCTTGTTTGTGTGTGTGTTGGTGTATGCAGATTGGCTTGTTTGGGGGCCGGTGGCAGCTGCAAACACTTGTTTTTTGGCACGACAGGGAAACAGATCTACTACCAGTCTGCCCTTTGAAACAACTATTTCATCATTTTATGTATCGAAGAAACGAAGAAATACTTTGATAGGGTTGTAGGTTTTAAAGGAAAGAAAAAGCAGATGACATTAATCTGCAGAAAAGGGAACATAGTAATGTCCATAGCAGTGAAAGGGTTTCCATTTTAGCGCATTCAAGGTCATATCAAACTATTAAATGTACCTAATTACAGTTTGCATGCTCCCTCCAATACCTTAATGACATTTAGTTGTATATTGTTGCAGCTTCATGCTCTCAGAGAAGAGAGAGCAATAAGAGAAAGAGAAAGCAGCAACAACATCATTGCAAACACAGATTGTTAATGATGGAAAAAATAGCCTCATATTGTCATAACCATGACTGCAGCCTTCCAAGTGTAACCAATCCTCTCCTTTCACTGAAGTAGCAATCCTGCACTGCAAAAACCTAAATCTTACCAAAGATGTTTGTCAAGTCAGAAATGTCTCATTAGATTCACTGAACGCCACATTCACTCATTAAATTCAAAGAATTTCATGATTTTAGAGCAAAAAAGATCTAAAATGCTTGTAATGATTTAGATATATTTGCACATCCAGTAAGCAAAAGCAACTAGTTTAATGTCTTGGATTAAATTTTGGGCTTTATCATGATTAATCTAAGAATGTCTAACATTAACTGCAATAATCTCTTTTTTGTCACATCTTGAAATTTCACTATTTTGAATTAAAAGTTTTTGTTTCTTTTTTGTTATTTACTAATTTACTAATGGCACAGATTGTCCTTTATTTTGAAAGACAATAAGGAATTTCATATAGATGGAAAATTATGATAAACTTAACCATGGAAAAAGGAACTTGTTATGGATTGGAAAGGAAATAAGGAAACAGTAAAACAGTAAATGTTTTAATTCATTGTTCAGCTGACTTTCTACTCTTCCACTGAGCTGTTTTTGAGATTTTGAGGTGAAATGATAACCTTGCAAAGCAGATGGATACACCCGTTTCCGTGTTTCTTTCTGGCAAATCCATCTTGCAAAGCTCCCATCTGAACAGTTTGGGCCCGGTTAGAAAGTAACAGGACCAATCAGCGCTGAGAGACAGTCCTATCGGGCACGACAGAGTCGTGACATAGGCCAGCAGTGACAAGAGGCCGGTTTGAATTATGGCAGAAGAGATTAGCGTGGATCCTGCTAAAGCATTAGTTTTATCAGAACTTGACAGCGTTTCTTCATTTAAAGAAGAACAAAGAGCAGCATTGAGTTGATTTTTTTTTTTTTCAAAAACATCAAAAGTCGTGTACTGACATGTCTACAGTCACCATGGTTTGCATTTTGCAGCTCTCTATGGAGTTTACTCATCGGTAGGGGTGCACCTTGGTTTGCGGCTATGATGTCATGTGTTTTGTTGCTCTGATTGGCCCGTAAAGATGAGACAGACAGAATGTTCATCCAATCACCCTGTGAGTTTTAGGGCTCTGTCTATGGGAGGTTTACCAGATGGATGTGTTTCACACATCCATCTTAAGGAGAACTGGTGGACTTATTTTACGTCACTGAGGCTGCAAAACACTGCAGTGGCTAAACCAAAGTGTGCTGAAAAGCTTGAAAAAATGTAATGCAATAATTATGAATCTTAAAGGGATATTTCACTACTTTTGAAGTAGGTTTGTAAAGGTACTTGGCAGTAGTACTGCCATTAGCCTCCAGTGATCTCAGTGAGCATTGCCTCTTTTACAGGAAACGCTTGGAGAACTAGGCTATACAGCATAGCAGGCGAGTATAGTTTCTCTGCATAATTTAGCGGGTTTTAGGTCAAAATGGACCAAAAACCAACGTTGGCACAATTGTACGCTATTTTGAAAATTTTAACAGCCTTTTTTTTTTTTTTTTTTTACCCAAAAAGCCTCTTGTGTTTTGCACTATTTTGCAATGCCGCCTACGTGCTCTTCCGCCCAGCATATCTAAACAGTTGTGTGTTTCTGCAGGCTTCATCCTGTTTAAAAGGGAAATGCTCACTAATTACATTTACTAAATTATTACTATTTTGGGGGAAGCATTGCACTTGAGCACATTTTTAAAAGCATCACGTACTGAGTTAAAAAAAAAAAAACATTGAAAGCCAAAACGATGGAGGTCCAAGCTTTCTGCCAACATAAGAAAATGGCTAGTAGTTTGACTTTCACAACATATGATGGTCAGTATCACATAGCACGAGAATAATCATCTCGGAACAGCTGTTGCATTTTACTCTCGGTTAAGTCACATCTTAAACTAAACAACCTGGTTGGAGATTCAGGCTCTTGTTATCATTGCACACTTAGGACAGATCATATTTTACTGTACAAGCCTGGTATTAAAACTATCTACACACTACTAAGTACTTTGAATCACTTTAAATGACTTTCTTTTTACTTTTGAGTAGATTTATAGACTATTACTTTAACTTCAACTTCAATAAATTTTAACCAGAATAACTGCACTTTTGCTCGAGTTTAATAGTCTGGTCCTTTTTCGACCTCTGGGCACTGCCATCGCCAAGTACCTTATACAACCCAATTTCAAAAATACCAAAATATCCCATTGAATATTTGTGAATAATGCATAATGCTGGCCATCCTGACTGAGATTTCACATCCCATTTTGAAAATTAGATATTTTTGCAGTCAAAATTAAAGCGCTTGTGAGGAACTTTTGGTTTGTGTTGATTTTGGCGCCCCCTGTGGACAAAGCAGAACATCTTATTCCTTTGTGAATACTTTCACGTAATTTCCTCCTCTTACTCTAATTTCAACTCTGTCCACTGCTCTGTCTCTTTGATTAATAAGACATAAAATCTTGAAAAAGCAGTCAGTTCACACAAAAATTGCCACATATGATTTTTCTATAGCATATCAGATCATGAGATTATTTGTGCACAAAGCAAGGACTATAACGACATGATTAAATGAGTTCAATTTGTGGAACTTGATCGCGTCCACCCCATTGAGCACCTTTGGGATGGACTGGAATGGGATTGCAAGTCAGGCCTCCTCATCCAACATCACTGCCTGAGCTCATAAATCCTCTACAGGATGAATGGACACAAATTCCCATAGAAACACTACAAAGTCTTATGGAAAGCCTTCCAAGAAGAGTGCAATGGGGGACCAGCTCCATCTTAAAGTACATGTGTTTGAATATAATGTCATTACAGTCTCTGTTGTTGTAAAGGTTAGACGGCCAATTACTTTGTCCATATTATAGTATATCAATCATTTCATATTCAAGGCTATTGATTAACTAATACTGTCATTTGTAAAGTTTTATTTTTGGGCTTTCACGTTTAGGGAGAGAGAGTAGGGAATGATATGTGGGAAAGGAGCCAC
Source organism: Cheilinus undulatus (assembly GCF_018320785.1). Classification (NCBI taxonomy): domain Eukaryota; kingdom Metazoa; phylum Chordata; class Actinopteri; order Labriformes; family Labridae; genus Cheilinus; species Cheilinus undulatus. The sequence goes on along the minus strand of NC_054885.1, from coordinate 11,173,143 downwards.
TGGTCGGATCTGATCCCAAGCCACCAGCTTGGAGGAGTATAGGGTCACATGGGTTGCAATCTAATCACCAGACCATCCATGCCCTGCTAATTCTGTCATTTAAAGGTCAAAATCACAGTTTGAACTCTGGGGTCTAGCAGGACAGTGATGTAAGGTAGCATTGAGTTCATTTTATCAGCTGTTACATGCTTTAAATGTCAGAACTAGGGATTAAAGGTCATGTTTAAGTACAAAGTCCTCGGTTAAGCTCCCTCTAGTGGGGAATTTTGGTAAAATAGGAAGAAATACAGCCAAGAAAGTCAAAAGTACTATCTAAGTAACAACACTCTCCTTGTTAAAGTAAATTATTGTAGTGTAGTTTGATTAAACTGAAACACAAAATAGACAATATGGTGTAACATAATGATAAGTAGTCTGTAAAGGGAAATGTTTATCAAATAGGTTTTGTCGGAAGTTTGTCTGAACTTTGTGTCTCATTCCTCTTAGAATGTTTACTGAGGTAAAAGAAAGAGTCTAGAGGTGGCAGATGTTTCTCTGGCAGTGCTGGTATGTGTGTGGTACTAGGTGCTATTGTGTGTATGCAAATAGCTGCTGCTTTTGTGTTTCTTAATCTTGTAAGGTATTTAGCATTTGTAATGTGTCATGACAACTTGTGCCTCACAGTGTGTGTGTGTGTGAGTTCTGCATCGCCCTGTCCGTGACCACAGCTGTGTGCAGAATAACAATGAGCATCTCAGGATACCCTGACGGTGTGTGTGTCTTTGTGTATGTGTGAGTTCGAGGGTGTGCATTTATACCAAGAGCCAGTGTTGCCCCAATGAGTTAAAGAACAGGTTCAATCCCACCTCTTCATTTCTCAGCATTTGATGTTCATCAAGTTTTTTATGTTAATTACCAATGCTGATGTATCTAATATTTTTATACCACAGAGAAAACCTTTGAATGCTCTTGTTTCAGCTTTAGACATTAGGCCCTTTTACACTGTCTGTTTAGTGTAGGACTTCTAATCTTTGGAATGAAATGCATGAAAGTGGAACACTTGCACTAGGCAAGGTGGCTCCATACCACGCTGAAACACAATTGGTCCCCTTTCAAGTCCCCTGCCGGCCTACCCCACATTGCATCAGCTCCCACCAGGCTTTACCGTGGTTGCCTCTTGTACAAACAGTGCTATGAAAAAGCACTTCCTGATGTCTCATTATATTTGCATATTGTCACACTTAAATGTTTCAGATCGTCAGACAAATTTTGAAAGTACAGTAAATACAAAACACAGTTTTTAAATGACGATTTCATTTATTAAGGGAATAAACAATCTTACAAGTTTCTGTTATGCTAAACTGTGCGACATGAATCTCATATGACATCCAGTTTGATGTGTGCAGACTATACGATGACAACTACCACTAAACACAGCTGATTCACAGGCTACGACATACACTGATATGCCAAAAAGTAAATGTCATCAGTGTGCATCGTCCATCTACACTGCCAGTGCTACAGTAAATAATAAAGCAAAGCAATGGTAGCATATGAATTGTAGCATTCATACGCTTAGAAAAACATCTGAGATCAAGATTTTCATCCTTGTAGAGCTCCCACAAACTTCTCCTTTTTTGCATAGTCCAATGTTAACTTGCTTGTTTGTTGGCGCCGGTGGTTTGTTAGTCGGCGTAAGTCATAGCAGCAGTCACACTGTGAGATGGTCATCCTAAATTTCTAACAACATCAGAATTTTATCCCAGGCTATCTGGGACCATGACAACGGCCGTCTGTCATTCTGTCCCACAGTGCAAGTAGGACAACCTTTTTTTTTAGCCTTGACCAAAGAATCTTTCCTCTTGGGTAGCCAAAAATCACAGCGTAAACCAGGCTTTAGAAAGCAGAATTTGTGGTTACATCAGTTACGGCAAGTTGTCCAGGTCCTGAAGTCGCAAAGCAGCCCCAGACCATCACACTACCACCTCCATGTTTGACTGTTGGTATGCTGTTCTTTTTATGAACTGTTGTTTTTAATGGGACACACACCCTCCAAAAAGTCGAACTTTTGTCTTGTCAGTCCACGGAATATTTTCCCAAAAGTCGTGGGGATCATTGATTTTTCAAATGTGAGATGAGCCTTTTTGTTCTTTTTGGTCAGCAGTGGTTTTGGCCTTGGAACTCTCCCAATTTTGCCTAGTCTCTTTCTTATTGTTGAATCAGGAACACTGACCTCAATTGCATTAATTGAGGCCTGCAGGTCTTTAGATGGTGCTCTGGGTTCTTTTGAGACCTCCTGGATGAGTCATCGATGCGCTGTTGGAGTCATTTTTGTAGGCTTGCCACTTCTAGCAAGGTTTGCCACTGCTCCAAGTTCCCTACATTTGTGGATAATGGCTCTCAACGTGATTCACTGGAGTCCTAAAGCCTTGGAAATGGCTTTGTAACCCTTTCCAGACTGATCACTGTCAATGTCTTTGATTCTCATCTGTTCTTGAATGATGTGTTGCTTTTTAATATCTTTTAGCCTACTTCACTTTGTCAGACAGGTTCAATTTAAGTGATTTCTTTTAACGGCAGGTCTTGCAGTAATTAGGCCTGGGTAAGGCTTGTGAAATTGAACTCAGCTCTCCAAAAAATATGGTTAATCATAGTTAATTCAGGATTTCACTGGTAAGATTCTATTAACGTTCAAATCTAACAATCGTGATTTAATCTTTTTATTGTGATAATTTTGATGAATTAAATCTAACCATTTTTACCACTAGTTTGCAACAAACGTCTGGTCCAAATGCTTTTGATAATATTAAAGAATCTAAAATTGTTTTGGTTGAAATGGGATGATAGGTATATATATAGAAAATGAGAGTTGGACATTTTAAGGGGGGGATGGAGTCAGAGGAAGGTCAACAGAGAGACGTCTGTGGTTTGTGTGAGTACATTTACATACCTGCAGGTTCAGGCGTTATTCTGTGTGTATTGGTGTGTGTATTAAAGTGTGTGTGCATGAACAGAACTCCAGGATGAATCAGTCTCTCCTGAAGGAGGAAACAGATCATACATATTTATATAACCTCTCTCTGCTCTCTCTCTCTTTCGGCTTTCTCTCATCACTCTGTTGATTTGTATGTTGGACACACAGCAGAGGGCAGACTGACGCCTGCGCTGCTGTCTAGACGTCTTATTAATGCTCGTGTGTTTTTGTCTCTGTGATGGAAGCCACCCTCAGAATTCAAGGAGGCTTGTAACTTCAAACACAAACAAATACACACATCTTTGAGTGTTTACCTTTCAAGAGAACAAGTTAGTGCTGAGTGTTTCTACCTGCTGTTGTGTGTGTGTGCTCTGGTTTGCTTCTATTTGAAACTGATCACCTCTCTAAAGCTCAACATGAGTGTGTGATGTCTTCATTCCTCTGTACTCTTGATTGAGTGTGTGAGTGTGCAGCTTTCTTTTTAATTAGCGTAACCACGGTGACTGCTAATTAACATGCAGAGGGGAGGGGCATAAAAGGGGCTGATATGGGAATTATGCTGATTGCTATGTTGCCTTTTAGTCAAAGTTATGCTGAAATGTCATTCTGAAAAAAAATCTGTACGCACATTCTTTAATTTAAAGGGATATTTCAGTATTTTTGAAGTTTGGTTGTTTAAGGCACTTGGCAATAGTAGAGGCACTAGCTTCCAAGTGATTTCTAACAGGACAGCCTTAGGGAAGCTAGACTATACAGCGCTACAGATGAGTACAGTTGCTTCCCGTAATTGAGAAAGTTTAAGGCAGAAGTGGACCACAAAAAAATGCTCGCTCAATTGTATGCTATATTGTTTGGCACTATTATACAATGCAAGCTTCGGCTACTGGCTATGTATTCTTCCGCCTAGTTATTTCAGCTCCGTTTTCCACTTCAACAGCTGACACAAAGTTTTCAGAAGGTAAACATATGGTGCCAGCTGTAGCATGGCAGGTGATCTGAGATTGGCAGAATAAAGCGGCAGCCACAAAACTTATTTGGATGACAAATTTCCATTCAGTTCTTCTGGTCGGGGGTCGGTTTCTCCAATTTATCTTCAGAAAGTTGAAGAAGGTCCGTATAACACTAGAATTCATTATGGCAGGGAACTCTGGATGGGGAGTGATGCAGGCTGATACTCTACACTTTCGACTTCCTGTTTGAAGCTTTCTAATAGATGGAAAACAGACCTGCAGTGTATCTCCAGCAAAGTGCTGTGGAGTGGCGCTTTAGGGACGTGCCAGTGCCTGACTGCAGCACGGGCAGTGGAACTGCTCTGATTGACTAGAGAGAGAGCGATGTGCTTCGCCATACGATTGGCTGGCTGTATGCAGAAATTGCAGGTTAGATTATTGTTGAAAAATATGGTAGTAAAATAAGATACTAAAATACAGTATAAACATCACAAAATTTTCTTAAGGAGAATAACACAGTGTGCAGTTGTAAACAGAAGAGATGGTCCGGTGTGCGTTAATGTAATGCATAAAGTCTTTATAGACATGCATTGTTTTTGTCAACTGGTTCTGAGGTTCAGTAAAACTCTGTGGGGGGAGGGCCGGAGTACTGCTCAAGAGTCTGACAGAAGAGGGGAAGAAACTGTTCTTGTGACAGGAAATTTTGGTCCATATAGACCTCAGCCTTCTGCCAGAGGGGAGGACATCAAAAATTCCATGTCTGGAGTGATGTGAGTCCTGGAGGCGTTCAGGTCGTGGAGAGATTACAGCCAGTCACTATCTCTGAAGAGCGAATGGTACAATGCAGCCTGTTTCTGTCCCTCACCTTGGCTGCAGCGTACCAGACTGAGATGGAGGAAGTGAAATGCTCGATCATGGCAGTGTAGAAGTGCACTATCATTGTCTTTGGCAGGTTGAATTACTTCAGCTGAAAGAACTCAAGTCAAAAACCATCTGCACCTTGTGATATCAAACAAGTTCCTTTTTTTCCATGGTTTTGATTCTGTTCTAATCTTCAATCTGCTATCTCTAAATCTCTCTAGTTACCTTCAGTTATCTGTAGTCGTCTTCAGTTTCTTATTTAAGACTCCAAAAGCAGTTTGAAATGTACTTAAATGTAAAAGCATATTTTAATGCAAAATAGTGGAATTTTCTAATGCAACTAAATGGTGTGATTAATCACAATAACTAAAGTAATTCTTAGATTGTTTTTAATTGTTTGACAGTCCCAGTTTTTTCCAAATCAAGGGTTTGTCCATGGGTTTGGGGGGAACAGCATTTACTTGCTTTGTCCACATGGGGCACCTAATTACTGATTATACCGTATATTGTGACTTTGTAGCATACCTATACTTGTGCTTGTGCACAGGCATCTATGCTGTTCTATACCAAAGCCTACCACTTTCATCCATGCCAGGGCCGGTGCAGTGTACATGCTTGAGTAAAGTATGGAGAACATGCATTTGTCATACTAACTTGGCTTTCAAGGTCAAATGTGTTTGCGCTAAGCACATATCATATTGTATGAGTACGACTGGGAAAAATCTGGAGTTAAAAAATTACCTTACAGTCACACAAGCAGTTCGCTCTTCAAACTTCAGGCGTTTGTGTATGTGTGAAAGCACTTCAGGACTCCCAAAAGAAACAGTCAGGCTGAGGAAGATTGAAAAAATGAGGAAAAAGAGGTTTTCTGTGTTTGTGTGTGAGTGCCAAGCTCCTTGTGTGACCCAGCGAGCTGATTGTCCTGCAGCCATTGATATGGAGATGGAGAGGGAAGAAAGGAACTCTGTGTTCTCCTGTTGTAACTCTGAATCATAAAAATGTGATGTGGTGTTAAAATTAAAGACTCAAGTTAATCTTCATCCATACTTTGATTAAATTATCAATGCAAAGAGGAATTTTAGACGCAATAAGCAGAGCAATAACATTACATTAATGAAAAACAATGCAGCAATGAGTCCCTTGTGCACAATTCATTTTGGCATTTCTTTAACATTATTGCAGTACACACTTTGCACCAAAATAGTCATTCAGATTAACCTTTAGAGTTGCACAAGATGAATGAGGATAAATTAAGTGATTTATATAAAGAAATTTGGCCAGTACATCAGCAGAAATACAAGAACAAGACAGTAGAGGAAGTTTAAGAGTTATATAAAGAAGATTATCACTGGTAAGGATTCTGCTCTCTTCGAAATACTGTTAATGATGTTATATGATAAAAATCTGCAGAATTCTATCAAAACGTGGGTTAAAAAGCCTCTTAAACCCCAAATTCCAGATTTGTCGGCAGCCCTTTAAAGCAATGAGACAGCATGTACTTCTAAAGCTGATATCACATTCCTCGCCCCCCTCACATCGTCGGAGAGGGAACACCGACTGGAAGAGTGTCTAATTTTAGATATATGACATATGCAGCTGCTGAAAGTTCTAGCATGACAGACTGAAATGTTTGGATGAGAGTATCAAGATGAGGTACGAAAAGCTATCTTGTTGCAGCAGTGACATGGCAGCCATTTTCCTCTGACGTCACTCTCATGGTGGAGAGCTCAAATGCTGGTGTAATGTTGTACAGCTGGGTAGGGGTAGAAAATAGTCTGGTCATCAGGAATCTAGAATAATACGATTTCAGCGCTACTTGATGTTAAAGGGTATGTTGGAATGGAACATTATGATAACACACCTAATGGATAGTTTGTAAAATGATGTTTTGGTACCAACAGCAAGAGGGTCTGGCTGCAGACCTCGACAAAACTTCTACGCTGGGGCGTTCAGCCACAGACCTGTATGCTGGGGCAGACCTCTACGGGGCATGCAGCGTGTTAGCTGTTGTTAGCATGACTAGACCACTGACTCTTACTAGACCTTAGCATAGCCCCGTATGCTGGGGCATATGGGGCTATGCCTGGGGCGTGCAGCAGCAGACGCACTATTAAAACCCAAGTGGTTAGGTTTAGGCATTAAAACCCGAGTGGTTAGATTAGGGTAAGCCAGTGGGCAAGGGGCTCGACCAGAAAATTCGGCTTGGGTGATACACGTCATCATCCTTGCGTAGAGGTCTGTGGGCTCAGGCAATGTACATCACGCCCCAGCATACAGGTTCGCCCCAGCGTACAGGTCTGTGGCTGAATGCCCCAGCGTAGAGGTTTGAGGGCTGCCAACTTGTGAGAAAACCTTGGATTGAGACTTCGTCATTTGCGTGACTCTCACGCTGATTGCGTGAGAGTTGGCAGCTCTCAGCTAGCTGACATGCACAACTCCTCCCCATGTGGGATCTGATTTGACAAGAACAGGCTGTCTTCCTGCAATTCAGCCAATCAGTGGTAGCTAGGGCGGGTGCTAGGCTGAATTTCTAGAGATGTGTGAGGAATGAGAGGTGTGGCATGAGTGCGTGTGAAAAGTGTCATATGCGTGACTCTCACGCCGATTGATTGTGAGAGTTGGTGGCTCTGGGTTTGCTCGAGGTCTGCAGCCAGACACGTCTCACATACAGGTGTGTTTCGGTCTACCATACTTTCAAACAAGGCTTTGCTTATGAATTCACCACAAAATCCCTTTTTTCTCCTGAACAAACCTCAATAATTCAAAAATAAATTTCAATTTCCATAAGAAAAATTCACATTAATCATTTAACTTGAACTTGATGTACTGCTCCTGAGTTTCAGATCCATAGTCAAGCCTATCAACCAATCAGACCACACCAAATTAATATACAGCAAGGCCTGCCTGAAGGCCTTGGCATTTCAAAGATTGGTAATCCAACACACCTGTTTCATATATCCATTGCATGGAAAATATTTCCCATATACCTGGGAAACCTCCCATACAACGTGTTTGGGAAGGGCAGAACTATTTAACCAACTCTTGAAAGGTGATTGGACAAACATTCTGTCTTTCACTTTCATATGGGCCAGTTAGAGCAATAAGTCAAAATGAGGTGGCAAGCATGTGCAACTCTGGTATTCAACATAAGCTCAGCAGCAAGTGCTGTCTTAGACTCTACTTTCACAAGCTTCCAGGGCCGACTGCCAAGAAGCATCCCTACAACATGATGCTGCCACCACCATGCTTCACAATGGGGATGATGTGTTTGTGGTGATGTGCAGTATTTGACCAAAGAGCACCATTTTATTCTCATCAGACCAAAGAGCTTTCTTCCACTTGACCATGGAGTCTCTCACATGCCTTTTAGCTATCTCTAGTACAGATTTAATATGAGTTTTCTTCAACAGTGGCTTTCTATTTGCCACTCTCCCATTAAGCTTTGACTGGTGAGTCTCTCCCATCTCAGCTGCTGAAGCTTGTGACCCTTTCGGAGTTCTTATAGGTGTCTTGATGATCTCTCTCACTAGTCTCCGTCTTTCAAAGTCACTTAGTTTGTGAGGGCAGCTTGGTCTAGGCAGATTTACACAATTTTTTCTCTGAGTTGCTTGGAGTGTTCTTTAGTCTTCATGGTGTAATGGTAGCCAGGAGTACTGATTAACCAGGAACTGGACCTTCCAGACACAAGTGTAGTTGTATTACAATCACTTGAGACACATTCACTGCACTCAGGTGATCCCCATTTTAGTAACCATGAGACTACTAGCACCAACTGGCTGGATCTCTGTTGAATTAGGTCAATTTAGGAGGGGGTGAACATTTATGCAGTCACTTATTTTACCTTACATATTTTTATGTAGTTGGCATTAATTAGTAAAAATCTTCACTTTGACATACACCTACACTGGCAGCAGCCTTTATTATCGGCTTGCAGTTCACCTTAACCCTGCCTGTAGCTACCGTTCATTCTCCTCATATGACGCTGATGATTGGTCAGGTCCATTTTCAGACCTGGAACAATCACTTCAGATTGGAGCTTTGCAAGATAGATCAGCCTGATGAGAGACATGGAATCTGGACAATCCACCAGCCTTGCAAGGTTAAATGATTCTGCCTACCATTTCAAACTCAAAATCCGATCAACTGTAAACTATGAAAACATTATTGTCCTAATTTACTTCAACTGCAGAGGGATTTATCTGAAACACTGCAGACCCTGGGCAGATTGTCACGGCCTGGAGACAACACATGGGGTAGAATCTGATTGGATGAAAGCTGTAACTGAAACGAGCAGGGTTGGAAGCAGCGAGACTGAGAGAGTGTCTCTGAAATTAAGATGATAAACTAATGGTAAAAAAATCTGCATATAGCATCGTCAAAAAATGATTGAAATGTAAAATTCTAAGTTTATGAATATGGCTGAAGGTTGAGTTCAGTTGCCAGATCAACTGGGAAGTGTTAAAAGTTAACTTGACAGATTCCTAACAATAATACAATTTGCCACCTGGAACACAGCAGTAGGACATTATAACAACATTAACTTTCCCGAGTCTGATGACAGAGGAAAACTGCTGTCACGTGAATGTAGTGAGTGGCTTTATTCCTTATCTTCTGTAATTACTCACTTTGAGCACTAACATTTAAAACATATGTTGTATTCCCCTCATTAAATCTCTCTTTTGCTTTCACTTTGTATACCTCTCTCTTTCCTTCTCTCTCTCTCTGAACATTAGTGTGCTTTTGAGTCCCATTAGAATGAGATAAAATTGCTATTTAGCAAAATAACTCAAAGAAAGGGACCATGCACCCATACACATGCATAAATATTCAATGCATGATTCAGGAATGCCAGAATCAAAGTATCTATGAATTACATACATCTGTATAATTTAAACTGGAACATTTTTGTTACATTTTCTACAAGTCTCTTAAAGAATCAAGATCTGCCAAGATCGTCACACCAGAAAGTCTCTTTTTATGTAGATATAAGTCATAGCCCTCCCAACTTTGAGCCTAGATCCAGAGACATATTTACTGTGACAGTAATGAGAAAAACAGAGCTGGCGTTAAAAATAAACACAGCTCTCTAATAGACCTGAGGCTGTGGTGTCACAACACCTCCCACACATTATTTCCTTCTGTTGCTGTGCGCTCAAACTAAAGGAGGCATGGAAACACGTAGATAGCCCAGAAGAGGACCAAAGTTAGTTGCAATGGGAAGGTATTTTAGTTCTACATGAATCCTACAATGTGCCTTGAGCCTGAATGACACTTCTGCATCGAATCTACTCCATAGCTTTGTCAAAGAGCCTGCACTGCTGGGAGCACTACCTGTGCGTTGGTGTTTTTGTGTTACTTAGCAATACTAAGCCAGGATGCTAGTTGGGAGTCTGAGCTCTGTTCTAGTTAGTTATCCCCGGTTTCTGGTCCAGTCATGTTCTCTGCTTGTTTGTAGACAGGGAACCATGATAACTGAAACTGAATGTATTATGTTGGAGCAGATGATATGCCATAAAAAATACTACTGGATAGCAAGGTCAACTGACACTAGGTCCAACAGTAATTCGTCCAAAGGAGGCATATCGTACCTACCAGAGTGGAGTTGGACGTACTACTGTCAATAAATCAATTTTCCTCAGGTGCTTGTCTGTTAATGGCGAGGGGATGAAAGTTGTGGAGAGTTCACCTACCTTGGCGGCATAATCCATCGATCTGCTAACTGCGATGCTGAGATCAACCGCAGACTTGCCCTGGGATGGTGGTCCTGATATCTGGACTCCTTCGAGATAACTTCTCTTCAGCACATTCTTGGGTATTGTTGGCAAGACCATGGGGCTAATCGGGCTGGGTATTTCCCACGGCCTTGTGAGACAGCGTGTCACGATACAGATGCTACGTTATGCATTGTTGATTTGGGATACTAAACTAATTTTAAATAACACATCCTACACTGAATTCACCGCATCAGCTTGTCTTTATTGTAGAAGATAACAGAAAAGGTATAGTTTTTAAGGATCTAACACTTGGTAACACTTAACTTTGTAAACTTGAAATGGCCCTCTCTGTTGTCTCTTGGTGTTGTTTTTCATACTTTCCAATATAATATTGTGGTTTCATTTTGCTATAAGTCCACTTTGCTTTACTTCTGCATAAAACGGCACCACAGTTTCTTTAATGAAGTAAGTAAGTAAGTAAACTTTATTTGTATAGCGCTTTTCACAGACAGTAGTCACAAAGTGCTTCACAGTAGTAGACATATAAAAAGATCATACAGTCGAAATGAACCGATGTTTCAGGGTAAAACAGCATTAATAAACACTAGCCTGAGGCAGCTGCTTGAAACTGTGGTTGTCAGCGCCGCTGTTCAACTCATGTCTTTACAAATTAAGCATGATGTGCTGCGTATGAGCTCCTGATCCTGTTTGGAAGTTGATGGAAATTTTGACTCAGTAGCATCACTCAATGCTAGTTGGGAAGACAGACTAGCCCATTATGCCTAGCTGTTGTTGCTAACTGCGTGTTAGCTTGGTATAGAGTGAAATGAAGATTGGTGTTGCTTCAGTGTTTTACCTTGTTTATTGCACAGATTGCAGGAGTCATATCCAACTCCTGACTTAAATGTGTTTGATGAAACCCAAAAAATCCAGTGTTTTCTCTTCTAGCCTTCTGGCAGTGGGCAGACACTGTGATCCATACTACTAACTTCTTTTGGTGTCTGAGGATGCTTTTTTTTTTTTTTTTTTTTTTTTTTAAGCTAACTGCACCATGGGGGATGTGTATCTTAAAACTGCCATCACAGCATTTACGGCTCAAGATAATGATTCTGTACAATCTGTATTGATACACGTATATATTGCTGTATTGATTTTTGAGCACAGGCCTAGAGTCAATGTTTTGAATATTGCATCTTCTCTTCATTAGCTTGAGCTCTATTTTTGGAGTAGCAATATTTTTCAAAGTACAAATTATACATGTTGTTGGTGCTTGAATGTGGCCAATATTTGCCTTAATCTTTGCTATGCATTTCACATTTGTAGGTCACATATTTTACCCCTTTAAGAGAAGTTTATATTGGTCTTAGAAGCCCCCAAAACATGCCTGTGAAAAAAACACACAAGAATTGGATTTTTGCATGGGGGGGTGGGGGTGGGGGGTTGTGGACTGGCCAGGGACACATATTTTTGTTGTTGCATATAATGTGACCTTTACAAAAAAAGGGTTGAACTAGTGCATCACTTCTAAACAGAAGTGAAAAGAGGCCATATTTCTGAGCACAATGTTAATCTGCAAAAAGGAATAAAGGCCGGTGGAGCTAACTGCTAATGTTAGCCACACTCCTCAGAGTGTATCAGACTCACATCACACCCGCTTAACCTGTGATGAATTTGATTGTTTCCTAATTTTTTTCTTCTTTTTAGACTTTAGACTCGGTTAAACGGAATTTAATTTGGCATTTAGCCAAATGGGGAAATAGATGCCTAAAAAACATCCCCAAAGCTCATGATGATTAGCATTGGGTTTTTATCCAGTAATACATCAAAGACAATGCCATAGGCCTGCCCTCTTTGTAAAATGTCTTAAGGTGACTTCAGTTATGATTTGGCGCTGCAAAATTAAGACTGATTGACAGAAATATCCTAATCCAGCCATGACTGTCTTTCAGTTTAATCGTGCATGTAAATGTAGTGAATGCCTACTTGCTAAGTTCATCAACCATTGTACTTGGGCTGCAAAGAAAATGAATGTACATAGATGATTGTCATATCCTTGAGTTAGAGTCAACCTGGTTGAAATGTTTTTTAATTACAGCAAGAATTTTAGAATTTAGCTTTACACTTTCAAGATATCCAAAAATATCTCTGTATGTAGTTCAGAAAAGTTGTTTTAAGGTTCCTGTGAGGCTACCTGCTGTGGAAATGTTTGTGTTTGGGGCCAACTGTAACTCTATGCTGCTATAAATAAGTTATGCAAACGGAAACCCTGCACAGTAAACACACACACTTTCAGTACCACAGAGTCCTATAGACACAAACAATAATGCATGATTGTATCCCCGTTTGTAATTCAGTTACTACTTACTTTCTCTAATACACACAGTCATCTTCACTGATAGGTTTCAGAAGTGTTAGTTACCAAGTTTTATTGAAGTCATTATGGAGGAGAAGATACAGGGAAAGGGAGTTTGAACATAAAGGATGGAGGACTGAAACAATGATGAAAATATAGAATTAGATACTGAAACGAGTGGAAGGGATGACACTGTTTTCACTCATGATCACAAACATTTTTTCAAAAAGTTTGGGTTAATTTTCAGTGCACCAAGTTTTTATTCATACTCATTCCTCCACAGCCTGTGCAATCTTTGTGAAGATAAATGGGTACCTGAAAGATTCAGGGAATTGGCCCCCCTTAAATCAAACACATCACCTGCGACTTCTTTTATAGTATCTTTCCCCATACCTATTCTAGTAGTGAAGGTCAGGTCTTCCAGTGATCAAAGCAGTGCAGTAAGTCTTCTTTGTGTCTCAGAACCTCTGTCGTTCTTTTCTTAACTTCTGGCACAGACCCAAAATGAGTTCCTTTGAGCACAGATTTGATCTTAGGAAAGAAAAAAGTCACACAGTGTGATCAGGTGAATAGGGAGGGTGATCAAGCACTGTGATTTGTTTTTGGGAAAGGAAATTGCTTTACCGAGAGCACAGTGTGAGCTGGAGTGTCATCTTGATGATGAGTGAAACCATTTCGCCACAGTTGTGGTCTCTGTCTTCAGACTTTTTCTTGCAGTTTTTCTTGAACCTGTTTGTAATAGTGTTGATTCACCGTTGGCCCCTCTGGAACCCACTCCTCCGGTATTATATCCTTAGGATACTTTCACACCTAAGTCGTTTGGTCCAAACTTTCAGATTTTTAGTTTGATCGATTCAACCATGGTCTGGTTCATGCCCAGTGTGAGCACATTATTTTGAAAGGTTTGGACCTTTGTATCAATGACAGGAAATTACAGCATGAAAATCAGAAAAAGGAAATCCAAGACCAAAACAAAAGCACACAGGGGGAAGTGGAGACAATGTTTTTCAGGTCCAACTGGGAAAAAACCCATAAAAATATGAAATATTTCTAACTGTTTTCTGACGGAATGAAAGAGAGAGGGTAATAGAGGACAGGAAAACAGCGGCAACTAAAAACAAAGAAACTGCAGCAGCAGTAGGCTATATGAAGGTGTGCGATGCTCTGTGAAAAAGCGGTGCTTCCACTTATTACTCAACTCACCCTCTCTGCCTGAGTCAGCATTGCCATTGCTTGCAGGATTGCATACTGTCTATAAAGTTGTCAGTAAAGTTATCAAATGAGGAAGCTTGTAAGGTGAACTCTGCATAGCCATGTGTATTGCTCTTCAAGGTGGCACTCTTGGTAGTAGTAAATCAACAATAATATGATAGTAGGAATGACTATTTCTTTCATTCTTTCCTACATATGATACAAACGTTATTCAACATGGTGATGTCACTATTCCACCTAACCAATCAATGTAAACTATAGAGACTCGCAACCCACATAGTTGATTACGATATCACGTAGATTTGTCATGTAAACTCTGACTGTCCATTTGCAGTAATTAGTGTGAAACCAAAACCAACCAAACCAATTATATACAATTTAACAAACATACAAACCTTGCTCCAGACTTACAGGTGTGAAAACACCTTTAACCCTCGGATCCTACTATGTCCGTTTTGAGGACATTCATCATTTTTATCATCATTTTTTTGAGTTGATAGTCATATTTTTATAGATTGAAGCATCAAATTTGGCCAAAGTTATTATTTTTCTTCATATTTAAAAAAAAAAAAGTGTTGCCCATAGAACTCAATTGATGCGAAATAGCTCCATCCATCCTTGTTTGTCTGAAATCAGACAAATAGACTTCCATTAAAAATAGTTTTTTTGACTGTGTGTCTGTCGCACCAAAACAACTTAAAGCAACTGTTTCTTTGCAGTCACTCGATCACCAGGGATCTAAATTTCACCATTCCACAGTGATCCAGCAGATAATGCCAGCGCATCATTTTAACCTCTTCGGCAACGCACACGTGGTTTTCCTTCCATGGACTCAGACTGTTCGGAGCACTATTTCACCTACTAAACATCACCAGAATTAAATGAACCAATTCATGCCACTAGATATGGATGTCTGAGAGTGGGCTACATGTGTAAGGAAAAGTTTGTGTACTCCTACGTGTGTGCTCGGGTGTGAATCTGCGTCTATGTTTACAGCCAGACATCCTGTAAGTGGAGTGTTTACAGTCAGAAATGTTACTTCTGAGTTCTGCAGAACCCAGGGGGACGTTTGAACAATTTCAACTTTGCCCTCACTTCATAGCAAGTGGATGGACATGCATGAGGATGCATGGGTCCTTTCGATCAATAGGTAAGAATATATCATATCTCAAATATGCAGTAAATGTATATATGCGCGTAGTTGGCATATTTGTGGTCACATTTTGGTTAGAGGTGGAAATGCGCGTGTTTGTGATTCATATCCTACGTATATGCTCTGATTCTTTATGCCTGTACATAAAATAAACCTAACATGAACAAATGCATTCGCTTGCATATGATTTGGTAGAGGATGAGGCTCAAGAAAAGGATGGTAAAACTGGCATGTTTTTCGCTCTGATAGACTCATCTGTTCAGCATGAACGCTAGCTCACTGAATCCAAGTCATAGGCATAGTGTACAATAACTGGCATTAAAAAGGGTGTAACATTGAATTTTAAAATTATTTTTTATGTTTTTAGTGGTCAGGTTGAAGTTGTTGAAGAGATCTGAAGCAGTGAAAGTTTAAAAAAAAATTTGAAAAATGAGTATTTTATTAACACCTTTCTGCATGTCCGTTTTCTGGACGAACAACGCCAGATGGAGCTAAAATATGGAATTTGGCGCTACAAAAAAATTTCAATGCATCAAAATTAGTTTTAATACTCATCATTGACATGGCCCAGACTGTATCAATTGAAAAAAAAACTTTTTTTTCTAGATCATTTAATATGAGAATTATGTTGTTTTTGTGTTTTTTACCATAAAAAAATACCAGTGACATGGTGTACAATAACTGGCATAAAAAAGGTGTGACATTGAATTTTTTTTTTTTTTTTTTTTTTTTTTTAGTAGTCAAGGTTGAAGTTGTTGCAGAGATTTGAAGTAGTGAAAGTAAAAGAAAAAAAAAGAGTATTTTATTAACACCTTTCTGCATGTCCGTTTTCTGGATAAACAAGGACAGATGGAGCCAAAAATCATAAGGGAGCGAGGGTTAATGCCAAAGAAAAAAGTCAACATGGCCTTGAATTTGGACTTTCTTTGTGTTGCTTTCTTCATCCTTGGTTTTTTCCAGTGCATTGACTGCCACTTTGTCTCAGGATTGTATTGGAAGATCCAAGTTTCATTGCATGTAATCATTCCTTCTAAAAAGTCTTGGTTTCTTTCAATTTGTTCCAAAATGTCATGTTCAAATTTTAATGTAAAATTTGACGAACTGTCCTTGTATCAGTGGAGACCATTTCTGTTATCATTCTTAAACTGAGCTGTAGATCATTTTAAATGATTTGCTCAATTTGTTGAAGTTGGTGTGCATGGGTGCCCAGAACGTTCATCATCCTGGTCATTTTCTCTGCCTTCACAAAATCTTTAGTACCATTCTAACATATTTACACATAGCAAAATCTTATGCACTTCAATCAGTAGTTAGCAGTGAACTAAAGACGTCACTTATTGGAAACTTACAGCAGTTGTGCGAGAATACTCAACTCTAATGTATAAATGCAGTTTCATTATTTAATGGCCATACCTCGCGCATTTTGGTCTGCATGTCTCAGTGATGCATGTCTCAACTTGATATAAATATGCAACAATGGAATAGATATGACCATGATTTGGTCCAGAGCAATTCAACTGTTGCAGCTCCATTCTCAAAAAGTGATTTCAGTATGACTAAGCCTCAACTGAAAGACAAGATAACTTTTTTAAAGAAGTATATGAGTTTAAATGAGGAGAGTCATCCCAGTCATAGCAGTTTCAGCTGAAGAATGTGTCACAAATCGCTCTGTTGCTTTTCTCTACCCCCCACTGTGGCTGTTAGGGTGAGAAAATTCACCCAGCTCTGCTCATGAATACCTGCACTTGGAAGGTGGTGGGTGCTAATTCCCAACCCTGCTGTGAAGAATATGCGTGACTAACAACTTTGAACATTTTTAGGAAAGCTAACCTGAAATTTTCAGGTGTGTGAAAAAAACACTCGTGCATGTGTGTTCCCAGGGTGATTGCTGGATTCAGGAAGCCAATCATTCATCTGAATACTGATGAGAATTTGAGGAAGAATGAATATTTAAATGAGAGCTGCCCTTTTACGATCACATTTATCTGCATGGCTAAATAAAGGTCTACTGCCCGTTTAATGTGAGTGTGTATGGGATGTGTGTGTCTGTAGAAATATGATGCATTGCATCTGGAACCTGCTCTGTCGTTGCCTTGGTGACGCCCGTCACGCTGGCAGGCCCCCGTTGCACTCTCAAACACTCTCACAAATACACGCTCAGACTCACACAGTGGTAATGAGAGACTGAGGCACTGGCAGCGTGCCAGGACAATCTACACACCCCTTCCCCCCCGATGCACCAGAACATTCAGAGCTCACACACATTTACACAAACTTTGTTTCAGGCGGCTCTGACTGGCATGGGGGTTGGGACTGAGGGAGGAGGGTGGAAATAAAAGGCACAGAGACGCTACGTCAAATTACCTCAAGTATGAAAGAGATGAATGTAAAAGTAAATGGCCTGTTAACAAGATTACAAATTTATCTACATGTTCTTTCAATTATTCAACCTTTTTAACAGAGATGTGTTAGAATGGCTGGTATTGAGAAGGAGAGTAAATTAGGAGTACTTAAATGCGTATGTGTGCATCATCGCCATCAGGACGAGCTCTCAGTCACCCCCGTCAGCTCTCTGTCCTCCCCTCCTCCATCACATCCTTCTCCTCTTTGTCATTCACACTTTGAACTGCACTTCCACACTCGCTTTTTCTCCACAAGAGGTCTGCCGGCCTGCAGCACAAACAAAAGACCAGCAGTGGCTCTGTCCATGACAATGGACTCTCAGGTCAGCCTGCATGCCACACATTGCATCACAGCCCTGCAGAGAAACTGAACTGAGCTAAACGTCACGAACTGCACCAAAACATTTGATATTTACTGGCTGGAACGAACTCATCTCCCAACTGAACTAGAACGGATAGGACTTCAGAGTCAAACTTCACAGCAACTAAGGCTGCTTTTGTCTTTGACTGAAAACCAAAAAATTAAAGAGAACAACCAAAGGCCTCAGACTGTGATGACACTGTATTCAGATACATTCAGTTTAAGTTGAAGTTTGCCCTCTGTTTTGCAGCTTTACAGCTTTCACTCCTCTTGGAGTGGGCCCATTCATTCTGTAGAGCGTTTCTGAGGTCAGGCACTGATGTTGGACGAGAAGGCCTGGCTCGCAATTTCTGCTCCAGTTCATCCCAAAGGTGCTCGATCAGATGGACGTCAGGGAAGAGGACCCTCCACAAACTTGTGCCACAAAGCTAGAAGCAAAGTATTGTCCAAAGTGTCCAAAAAGGGCTCTGTACAGGCCAGTTAAGTTCCACGCCAAACTCATCCAACCTTGTCTATACAGTCCCTGCTTTGTGCCCTGGGGCACAGTCATGTTGGAATAGAAAAGGGCCTTCTCCAAACTGTTGCCACAAAGTTGGGAGCGTAGCATTGTCCAAAAGGTCTTGGTATACTGAAGCATGAGGATAGTCCTTCACTGAAGATAAGGGACCAAGCACAAACCCCAAAACAGCCCCATGCCATTATCCTTTCTAAACCAAACTTAACAGTTGGCACAATGGTGTCAAGCAGGTAACATTCTCCCAGCATCCATCTAACCCAGACTCACCCATCTGACTGCCCGACAAAGAAGTGTGATTCATTACTTCCCAGAAGACGTTTCACTGCTCATCAGTGATGCTTGGCACTGGGCTTGGTGATGGAGGCTTGCATGCAGCTGTTGGTCATGGAGGCCATTCTACGAACCTCAGATGCACAGTTTTTGTGTTAACATTAATGCCAGTGGAAGTTCAGCTATGGAAACACCATGAGCCATAGCATTTTACGTTGTCTTCTGCTTCGTGCTTGATTTGCTGTTGTTCCTTAACGCTTCCGTTTCCGTGAAAGTTTACAAATTATATCGTAAAGGTGGCATCCATCTCAGTACCACAGAGCTCTTCAGAACAATCCATTTTGTATCAAAAATGCAAATAGATACTGATAGACCTGTGGCAACAACAAGAAATCTGTTCTTCTGATGAGTCCTGCATTTAACTTTTTATTTAGTGTATAGGTGGGCATTAGAGTGGCAGCGACCAGCTAAAGTAATTCTAGCCAAGAGAGAAAGCAAGCTTTTACATGGTGTTGGTTATTGTTTTAATGTTCAATCTGCACAATAGATAAAAAGAAACAATCACACTAGTAGCTCAACGTCATTGCCTTCCTGCCTTCTACCTATTGTGATCACACATCAGCTAATCCCAATCTCTTACAGAGATTTTTCTCAAGCGTTCTCATTTGAACCATTCTTGACCAAACTGAATCAAAAAGTTTAGAGAAGTTGTCTTATCTTGTTGTTGTGATATATCAAAAAGAACATCCTCTCTAACATCATCCTTTCTTCCGTCCTTAACATTTACAGCCCAGCAGTCAGTGAATCAGCAGCAAAAGGAAACCAGGGTTGCCTTCCCCACTATCACTGACTGATATCAACATGTTGCAGTTTGCTCATTTCCATCATTTGGCTCTATGCATTTTAATAAACAGATTTATAATATTAGTGTGTGTTTCACAGCGTCCTCCTCTCTGCATGTTAAAATATGTACAACTCGGATGAATGACAATAAAACCATCCAATCATTGTGCTCTGAGAGCAGCGATCTGCATGAGTTCCTGTGAATAGAGCAGCAAGGCCAGTATGGGATCAGTGATATGAATATAAATGAGTGGGAATTTGAATAACGGGGAACATTTGAATATGTTATACTGTCACCTAGCACACTTATCAAGACTATCTGCATATTCAAGCCCCTATGATGGATTATAGGGACGTGAATGGAAAGATCTCCTGGAAATAGAGAAATACTATGTGTCAATGGAGTTGGAAAACCTGCATTTAGGTTAGTGCATGCAAAACAGTGTGCAAGGGTAAATTAGAAACATCAGCAGAAAAAAAATCACAAAAAAAACATTTGATGGATCAGATTGATATTCAGCGTGTGGGCTAATGAATTGCACTAGAGCAAAGGGGTGTGAACATGTAGCTTATTGATTTAGGTGTTTATTTATTCACAATAAATCCATTTAAGAGTTGTTTTTTGTTTCCTGTCTTAGCCTACAGTTTAACTCATGTCGTCCAAGTCATGCTTTATCAGTCCACATCATTGGAAAATATTAAACCTAGGTGTCCACTTCCTTGGAGTTTGGAGTCACATTACAGAAGTGTTTACTTTAACCACATGAAGGAATTATAGTTAGCCAGTTAGCTGAGTAGGCTAAGCAACAGCTCGGCTTTTAGCTTTGCTAGCAACTCCACCTTTTATTTATGCATTGAAACGGATTACATTACCAGGTCGGTTTGTTCGGAGAAGATGGAGATGTCAAAGAAAACTCAACTCTGAGAAAATGTCAAACCTCAAGATGAGAGAACTGAGTTAAGCTAGCACATACCAACAAGCTAGCAGCAGCTCCACGGTGAAATTCTCATCGTTGACTCTGATGAAGAATGAGTTATGAATGTTGGAGATGCTCTGATTCTTTACTTGAAAATGTTAGAGTGGTGTTTTTCTTGCTATTGTTTTAAAAGTCTAAATTGTTCCAGAGAAAAGAAAACATATCTGAGTTTAGAACCCTGAGCTAAAAACAAGCTAGCTCCTAGCTAACAGTAGCTCGACTGCCGTAAAGAAGGATCTTATATGTTTAGGAGAGCAGGAGAAAAGTCAAAGGCATTTTCTTGTATTTCAAAGATGATTGCGATCAACTTGCAACCCCAATTCCCAAAAAGTTGGGTCACTTTGTAAAATGTTGATGATTACAGAATGCAATAATTCCCAAAATTCAAAAACAATAATATATTCACAGTAGAATATAATCAACAAACCACATGTCAAAACTAAGAGATTATATCAATTCATGAAAAGTACAAGCCCATTTTGATGGCAGCAACACATCTCAAAAAAGTGAGGACAGGGCAACCAAAGGCTTAAAAAGTAAGTGGTGGTAATGAAAAAAACCTGGGGGACAATTTTGCGACTAATTAGGTTAATTAGCAACAGGTCAGTAACATGACTGGGTATAAAAGCAACATTTTAGAGAGGTAGAATGTCTCAGAAGTAAAGATGGGCAGAGATTCGCCAATCCACGAAAAAAATGTGCCTAAAAATTGTGGAACTATTCAGAAAAATGCTCCTTAATGTCAAAGAGTGAAGTCTTTGAATATCCCACCATCTATAGTACATTATATCATCATGATTCAGTGAATCTGGAAAAAGCTCTTTGCACAAGGGAAAAGACTGAAGGTCAGTATTGGATTCTTATCCTATTTGGCCCCTCAGATGACACTGCATTAAAAACAGGCATGATTCTGTACTGGAAATCACTGCATGGGCTCAGGAACACTTCCAGTAATCATTGTCTGTCAACATAGTCGGCCATGCCATCCACAGATGCAAGTTAAAGCTGTATCATGCAAAGAAGAAGTCATATGTAAACACGATCAAGAAACACTGCCATCTTCTCCCCTGGGCCAAAACTTATTTAAACAACATGGAAAACTGTTCTGTGGTCAGAAGAATCTGATTTTGAATTCTTTATGGAAACCACAGGCGTCATGTCCTGTGGACTAATGAACAGGGGAACCGTCCAGCTTGTAATCAGCTGGACAGCCTGCATCTCTGGTATGGTCATTAGTGCCTATCGTCTGGGCAGCTTACACATCTGGAAAGGCTCTATCAACACTGAGGAGTACGTAGGTTTTAGAGCATGTGCTCCCATCCAGACATCTCTTTCAAGGAAGGCCTCAGTAATACAGTGCTGAACAACATACCGCATCCATCACAACAGCACGGCTTCGCAGTAGAAGAGTCTGGGTGCTGAACTGGCCTGCCCGCTGTCCAGACCCAACACAATAACCTGACAAAGAACACCCAGGACTGTTGAGCTGCTAGCATCCTACATCAGACAAGAATGGGACAAAATTCCTCTTCCAAAACTCAGCAACTGTTTTCCTCACTCCCCAGACGATTACTAACTGTTGTTAAGAGAAAAGGGGATGCTACACAACGGTTAAAATGGCCCTGTCCCGACTTTTTTGAGATGTGTTGCTGCCATCAAATTCAAAATGAGGTTGTAATTTTCATGAAATGATTAAAAAAAAAAAAATCTGTATATCAGAGCCCCCAGCTAACAACAAGCTAGTGGGTAGCTACTACAGGCTACTTCCTTTGGGTACAAGTAGTTCCACCAGCATTAGCTCCTTTCTTTTGTTGCATAAATCAGGGGTTTTACACTTTTTACAACCCATCCTGTTTGTTTGAGATATCTGTGGTGAGAGGAGACAACTCTGGACGAACAAAACTTAAGAGTCCTCTCCTAGCAACTACAAATAGGATACAGCTAGCTAGCTGTAACTAGCTTTCTCTCTTAATGCATTACTTTGAGCAAATGCACCCAAAAAAGAATTGTTTGTTGAAGTTTTAAATAGGAAAAAATATCAATTTAAAGATCCTGTGAGGTCTCATTGTCTGGTTATGAAACAGGCTGAAATGAATTCAGATGCCTCTCTATGAGTCACAAAAGCAAACATGGGAACCAGTGACTAGTTTGATTATTTCCATATAGTTTTCAACGCCTTTAGCCTCTGGGACAAGGTTCCAGACAAAGAGATAGCCAAACTAGCTCTTAAACATATTTTCCACTTCAAAGATTCCTAAGGAATACCATGGTTGACTATTAAAGGGAAACATGATGAGACTTTTCATCAGAAAACACTAATAGTTTACTTAGATGATGAGATCTGCTTTATCCACAGGGCTCAGCGAGATCAACACAAACCAACGGTCCTCACAGGAATTGCATTAGACAAACCTGATAGTAGGAAGTTAGGGGGGAGGTTGGAGAGAAATGATGAAACCTTGAGACTGGAAGAGGAACACAGCTTGAAGAGGAAGAAGCTGATCACTAACACACTTTCACAGACACACACAGAGGTACAATAGGGATACACATTTGTATATAATAAGTCATTTGACAAGTTTTATGAACAAGGAGAATGAAGGCAGGAGTAGTGCTGTTGTAATGGGAACAGTGGCAGCTTTGTAAGGCCTGCAGACCGCAGGAGAAACAATACACCGCAAGCACCTGCACCGAGCTGCAGCTTAGCAGTGTGCTCAGGACAAGCCTATTACAGCTTGACATGTAAATCTCTTTTCTAACCTTCTGTCTGTCTGTTAAGTCAGTGGGCCTGTCTGTTTTGGCATTCTTAACTCCTCCACATTATCTCTCTCCTTTAACTAACTCATACACACCCACTCATTGATTTTCCTCCAATTTTCTTTGACCCCTTTTGCTCTTTGCACAACTTTCTGTTCCTTTTTTAACACTCATGCACCTGCAACTGTCAGTGCATTTACATGTTACACTGCTAAGTGGACTATTGCTCTTTTACCAGTATGCATTTGCAGCAGGACAGCTGATTTATGGAAAGTTCTGGTAGACCTTGGTAACAAGTTTGCAAACAGCTAATCAGTTGTATGGCAAATAGTGACACAGTGGACACACTTTTGAGGCTTTGTAGATTGTGTGCATACTCTATGCTTTAGTTTTGGTACAAATGCTGTAGCTCTTGATGATATCTGAAGCCAGATGACCATGCACAGCCTGCTATGCTTTGCATTTATGCTGTACAGCTTACAGGGAGAGGTAGTTTTAGTCGTTTGGAGGCCGAAGGCAATTGTAACTAGAAAACTAAACATTTTAGGTATCTTTTTTTCCCAGGGAACATATCCAGAGAACTAAAGCATATACCCAAAAGTGATCAGACGGTGCTTTCTCTTTACGTTTTATATAAGTAACAATATAACTCAAAGTCTCCACATTTTAGACGCTTATATACATGTAAACAAATAATATAGGCTCACTACAGAACCATGCTTTTCTCTACTGATTGCATATAATTTTACCGTACATTAATCTATAGATTCAATGTTTCAGTATATCTATATCTACCTATTTTTATTTGCACTATAAGAACTTTCCGTGCTTTTTGCAGGTCTTAGACCTTGCTGTTTCAGGGCCTCCTCTCCAGGGCCTTTTTTTGTTCATGTCAATGCTATTTTTTTACTCTTGACTCCTTATTTACATTCAAAATACACATCCAACTTATTGAAAGTAATTCTAAAAAATCTTCATATTTCATGCCCATCCATTATAATGCCTACCTTTGTCATATG
Organism: Cheilinus undulatus; assembly: GCF_018320785.1. NCBI lineage: Eukaryota > Metazoa > Chordata > Actinopteri > Labriformes > Labridae > Cheilinus > Cheilinus undulatus. The sequence goes on along the minus strand of NC_054885.1, from coordinate 11,148,801 downwards.
GTAAAACCACCTATACTTCCAGGTCTAAGCCCAGCACATCGACTGTTGAAAATGTGCAGAACTCTTGGCCCAGTGTAAATCTGATAGGGGTGAAATGCATCATGTTACAATCCAGAGAAATTCAAGAAAAGACAAGAAACAAAGTCAGTGGCATCTATCAGTCTGGAAAGGGCCACAAAGCCCAATTTCTGAGGCCTTGGAACTCCTGGGAACCATGACGAGAGTCATTATTCACAAATGGAGAAAACTTGGAACAGTGGTAACCCTTCCCAGGAGTGACCAGCCTACCAAAATTACTCCAAGAGTCAAAGACATCTCATCCAGGAGCTGACAATTAACCCAGAACAACATCTAAAGATCTAAAGGCCTGACTTGATGCAATTAAGTTTAATGTTCATGATTTAACTGTAAGAAAGAGACTGGGCAAAAATGGCATCCGTGTTGAAAAGCCATTGCTGACCAAAAAGAACAGAAAGGCTTGTCCCACATTTGCCAAAAAAATCTTGATGATCCCAAAGACTGTCAAGACAAAAGTGTAACTTTTTGAGAGGTGTGCATCCAGTTATGTCTGGCCTAAAACTAACACAGCATTTTATAAGAAGAACATCATACCAGCAGTCAAAGATAGTGTTTCATGAGCATTACCTAAATGTGTTAAACTGACTTTGAGAACTTTGATTTAGTACAGTATCAGATGGACTGACATGTTTACCACAATTTAAAAGCCCAGTTTTAGCTGGACTAACACAAGAATTTGACTCATTTTAGCTGCTTGTAGATGTACTGTGTGACAATAGTGTATTTCTGAGTTTGTATCTGTAAGTTGTTGGGGGTTTTTGCTCTTAAATCAATCCAGATGGTTCAGTCAAATTCCAAAAAGCAAGGAAAAGAAGAGGAAAAAATGATGTGTACCTATCAGCATTTGTTTGTTCATGTAACCAGGCTCTATTTCCTGCATCAAGGCTCGTGTGAGTCCATGTGTGTACTTCTGTGTGTGTTTGTGTGTCAATGATTAAACCTTGGCCTGGTCCGTGTGCACCGATCAGCCTGTCAAGGTGACTGACTTGCTGCAGACTATTACAAAACTCTTTGACTTCAGTGCCCATGCTTTTCTCTTAGTGAACGTTCAAACACAGTCACAGTAGCATTTTCAGTCAATGTTACAAGAAGACCAAAAGTACATTTTCCTTTGCATTTATGACTCTCTTCTTAGTAACCATGGGTTGCTTGTTCCTGGGCCCACTTTGAAATAATAAATGCTTAAACTAACAAAAATGTCCTGATGAAGACTCAGTGGAGTTGGTGTGTGAGAAGTTGAGTTTTCCCTGTCACACAAAGGACGTTTATGCCTCAGAGTGCCTCATGCTTTCAGTTTAGACTGTCTTTTTCACAATGGACTTTGTTTGCAAACAACTTAGACAGTCATTCATTTATTTGATCTCTGTCCCCTAGCCCTGAAGAGCACTTAACATCAGTTTCTCAGTTTTGACCCTGTGCAGCACTCACTTCAATCTATCTGAACTAAAACAAATAATTTGGTTGGGACCAAAGTTGTAAAATTCTCCATTTTACACATTCTATTCTTCCGTCTCGTTCCTGTGCACGATAGGGTGGTGCTGTCTCTACAACTTTCTGTGTTGTTTCAGCCCACCAGCTTAATCCAGTTCTAGTTTGGCTCAGTATATTATGATGCATGAATGGAGTCTCACTGAACAAGCCAGAAAAACTCACAGGTCCTTTTTTTCGTTCCCTCTGATTTTTCCAAATTCATGAAACTCAGACCCGGAAGAAATACAGTTTTAATCGGCATCAAATAACCCCACTACTAATGTTATGGCTGTGTTCTTTCAGTCAAGCATGTTGTTACAACCTGACAGGTGTGTGAGCTGTGGGGATTGTTTGCATGGATGTGTCAAAGTGCCCCCAACTATGTCAGTACAACCTCTACTGCCAAGTTCTTTTCCATGCAATCTACTAATACTACTGTATCATGGGATTTGAAGTAAACGATAAGTTCAAGTGACTACATGTAGATGCAACAGGGTATTTATACCAATAGACTACATAAAGAGTAAAGGGCTTGCTAAAAGGCTGTTCAGAAAGCTACTGATGGGGTTTAAGGGTTTAAACTGATGAGTTGACTTACAAACAAATGTTAGTGTTTTTTTCTCATTTATTCTTAATAATGTTCTCAATTCTCTGACACTGTAAAGCAACTTGAGTTACCTTGCCTTGATTTGTTTCCATTCATTTCTTCATTTTTGTTGTGCTAAAATGATAAACTTTAGCATTTTCCCTCCAACTTAGCTTGTCTTCATTTTAATGCTAATTAATTTTAGCTATTTTTAGCATTCAAACATAAGGTAAATATTTTCCGATCCATACATAATAGTGCATGCTCTCGCATTGCTAGTATGTTAGCATATTGATGTTAGCTTTTATTTCAGTTTAGTCTTTTTAGCCCATATTAGCATCTTAGTTGATAAGAAATATGGATGTAGCCTCAGCGACGTCACCCACCGGTTTCTGAAGAGATGTTTTCAAGCTAAACAATGACAGTCACTGTATTTAAAATCTATTAAACGTTCAATGTAGAAACATGCAAACATGTAAAGCAACGATGCCAAAAACTTTCAGTCAAATTTGCCATTACCCTAAATGTGAAAATTTATGAATAGATAATTCATGGCTAACTCAATATATTCTCAAATTATTTGTTAATAAAACAATCGCCCTATGCATTGCTTATTTTTATAATTTAACATGTTTATCATGAATATGTTTTAAGCCAGGCAGTAAACATATTCATTTCATCTGTTAAAATGTGCTTTTTAGTATGGGGCCTATTTGGCAGTCTCTGACTTTTGAAGCCAGCATCTAGTGGACAATGAAGGAACTGCAGTTCCAGAAGCTGCTGCTTGGTTAGCATGCTGATGCTAGCATTAGCTTTAATCACCACTTTACTGTTGGATGTAATTCAGCTGTTCCGGTTTAGGATTTTGGACTTAACAGCTAGGGGTGGACTGACTGGTTCATCAGGGCTGATACAGATATAAATCGGACATCTTTTTTTCTGTTTCTGATTATAATGCTTGGAAGTGATACGCATTTACTGTAAAATAAGCCATATTGGTATGTTTACGTCTTAAAAATAACATTTAGAACCTCTACGTCTTTTACAGTTCAAAACACTTTGAGCGCATAGGTGTGCATAGTGCGTTGGGACAATGGACACTTCACGCCCTCAATGAACGCCATATTGGTGGTGATGCACATATTGTGCTGTTAGCATGCAAGCACACTAGCTAGCGTTAGCATTCACTAGCTAGCAATGGCACCAGATTTCAATCAAGGCAAAATAAGATTATTTTCTTTAAAAGTGTAAAGTTAACATTCAAAACAAAGTACATGAATCCAATAGGGAGTGAAAATAGCCATCAAATCTTTTTTACATTTGAAGTAGAAGTACAAAACAGAGGCAGGAAAACTGTCTTCACTTCACCCTAGTGCAAAATGGCAGTGCATGATTCGAGACAATACTAACCCACTGTGATTCAATGCCCTTTCTGCATTTAAGTGTACTTTATTACAGTATGCTAACAGAAAGCATGCGATATGAGATACACTGTAAGCGAAGCATTTAGCAGCATTTGTCACGTGACATCTAAACAATCATACAATGCTGTGGGGAGGTGAGGTGAGCCTGTGGAGAGTGGAAACAGCACCGGGGAAAGATGCTTACAGAGAAGCTAAAGTAGTGCACTTTTTTGATTCATTTATTCATCTAAAATCAGCAAAATAAAACATCAATACAGATAACTGGCTAAATGCCTGATATTGGGCCTGGTAATCAGCTGGGCCGATAATCCGTCGACCCCTATTTACAACATCTATCATCCTTTTTATAGTATGAACATGAACAAATGTTACCAGTCTTGAAGTTCATTGACACCACAGAACAAATGACGCAATTGGATCCCAAAACAAAGGACATAATCTGGCATTAAAAGGCTGTAGTACTGCTAAGTAGCCTACTTAAATATCGCTGTCATCTATTACTTTTTAATGTATTCTGCGACCACTCACAAGAGACTGACCTCTTTCTTGTTTTTTTCTGCTCTTAAGCTATACCAAGAAGTTTTAGAAATGCTTCATGTGGTAAGTGGGAACTGGTTGATTATTTTCACATATGCAGGCCAGTGTTATTCACTTTTTTTAGTACTGATTATCTGTGTAGAATCTATTGAGGAAAATACATTTGATTTGGCACTAGTAAGAAGGTTGAGTGTTTACTCCCTTGTTTACATACCGTAAAATCTAATCTTGTTTATTATACCGGGTCAAATAAAACAGTTGCGTGGCAGTAAATGAACTCTACACCTCTTTCCCTCTCCCTCAAAGTCAAACACACATAGATAAGGGGGGTAATTTGTGTGCAAGGATGGGGGTTGTTTTTGCTGTTGACAGTTCAATGGTCATTGCTCTGCACACACGCATATTACCGGTCACTCCTGTAAGCAGCAACAGCTTTTGTCCGGTTTGTAAAATGTTGCAGTTGGCAGATTCCTCCCTGTATTTGTTGCTCTGCTGTTTAGTCATGCTCTCCTCTCTTCTATCTGTTTGTCACTTTTTATTTTTGATTTTTTTTTCATACCTCACTTTAGGGTGACACACTTGTGAAAGCAACGGAGAGATGTATGAAGATAAGTTTATCACCCTGAGGCTAGTCAGAGAAAAGTGTCAAATATCAACTAGCCTCAGACAGTAGCATTACAAAATAGCACAAAACTTTTGGTTGGTAACTATTTAGTTATTGTAAAAACGACCAGAATTTACCATCATAAAGGAAAAAAACAGATGAAAAATGCATGTGACATCCCATGTCTCAAGGACCAGTCTGTGTTGTTGAGGGTCTGAATTCCTTGGTCCCCACCTTCACCTGTCACCCAGCTTGCTCCACACCTGACCCCTATGCTCAATCCTGCAGGGGGTGGGCTCAACAGGGAAGCAGCTCCATGTTTCTTTGGGCTGAGCCAGCCCCACAAAGAGAAGCCCTGTCACCAGGCGTTCATCCTCTAGCTCACTCAGGTCTGGCTCCAGGGGGGGTTGTCCCAGTTTCCCTCTTCGAGGTAACTCTAGTCCCAAATTGCCACCCCATATGGGTTTGTTGAACCCCTCTCAGTCTGGACCCTCCCCTTGGACTAATTTAGTGCCCCTGACAACATAACTCCCGGGTTCACAGGGACATGCAAACCCCTACAACAGCATTGACAGTATTGCAGACATTGTAACGGACCATTGTGGTGAAGATGAAGCTGAGCCAGAAGGCAAAGCTTTCAATTCACCTATAGTCATGAGCTCTGGGCAATGTCCAAAAGAATGAGGTTGCAAGTTCAAGCAGTCTGGTGTCTGCGCTCAGCCTTAGAGATAGGATGAGGAGCGCAGACATCTGGAGGAAGCTCAAAGTAAAAGGCATTGCTGCTTCATCTCGAAAGGAGCCAGATGTGGTAGTTCAAGCATGAGATACCTCCTGGTTGCCTCCCTGTGGAGGTCTTCCAGGCACATCCAACTGGGAGGACCCCAGGGTAGACCCAATACTCTCCGTAGGGATTATATATCTCATCTGGCCTGGGGATGCCTTGGGATCCCCCAGGAAATGCTGGAAAAAAGAATAAGATATAACTGAATGTGAACTTAAGAGTTTAGGGATGTCAAGATTTCCATATACTTTTTGAGTGTTTATTTCCCTCTGTGTGAGCTTTCCCATCAATAACTAATGGACTATGGCTTTCTGTTAATAGCAAATGACTGCTATGTCTTTTCTGACTAATGAAGACTCTGGAAAATTCTTAAACATACAGGTGCAATTTATAATTCAAAACATCATGTAAAAGTTCTTTTCTCTGCTGCTGTTGGTTCTTGATCAACACTGTCAGCCATCCAGGAGATTTTTGAGCACTTCATGCTGCAAATCTGCAGAGAAGCTGGAGATACTGATTTCCTTTTCCAGCAGGACTTGGCACCAGCCCATGCTGTCAGAAGTACCAAAAGCTGGTTCAATGACCATAATATTTCTGTGCTTGATAAAGCTAGAAAACCTGCCAGACCTGAACCCAGTGGAGAACCTCGGGGGTATTATCAAGAGGAGGATGAGAGATGCAAATCCAAAAACGCAGACGAGCTGAAGGCCGCTATCAAAGCAACCTGGGCTTCCAGCAGTGCCGCAGGCTGCTCGCCTCAATGCGACACTGCACTGATGCAGTGATTTGTGCAAAAGGAGCTCCGTCCAATTACTGGGTGCATAAATTAGCATAATTTTCCCAAAGATCAACATTTCTGTATTATAAATCATTTATCAAACTTTGTGATATTCTAATATTTTAAAATAGGGAATTTTTGTTAGCTATAAGCTGTTATCATCAACATTGAAACAAGAAAAAGCAATGAAATATTTCACTTTGTAATGATGAATCTGAACTATATGGAAGTTTCACTTTATGAATTAAATCACAGTAAAAAAAAAAACAGAACTTTTTCATGTTTTTTTTCCTTTGGGTTACTCTTGTGTAAATCTTAAATTACAATAAAGAACATCTGAAGCTCCTGTCAGAAACAGTTTGTCTTGATTTTGGCGCCCCCTATGGACAAATTTAAACGTATACATTTTTTTCTCAATTAAAAAAAAATCCTGTTTGCCTTTATTTTAACAGTTAAATTTAGTGCCCATTCAAGCTATTTTCCATGGATTTATTTGAATAAAAAAATCAAGTGTTTTTATATGTGTTTCACACATCCATCTGTAAATCTTCGATATACAGCGTTTGGGAAAGGGCAAAGCCTTTAAAAAAATACTCTGAGGGTGATTGGATGGACGTTCTGTCTGTCACTAACCTTGCAAAGCAGATAGATACGCCTGTTTTCTTGTTTTTCACTGGCGAATCCATCTTTCAAAGCTCCCATCTGAACCGTTTGGGCCCGGTTAGAAAGTGACAGGACCAATCAGCAACAAGGGGCAGTACTTTCAGGCGTGGCAGAGTCGTGACGTAAACAAGCAGCAGCAAGAGGCCGGTGCAATTATGGCGGAAGAGATTAGCGTGGATGCTGCTAAAGCGTCAGTTTTATCAGAACTTTCACTTTTTTTTATTAAAAGAAGAACAAAGAACAGCATTGGGTTGTTTTCAAAAATGACAAAAGTCAAGTACTTACATGTCTATAGTCGCCATGTTTCACGTTATTCCTCGGTAGCTGAGCACGCGCAGCTTGAGAGCGACTATGTCACGTGTTTTGTTGCTCTGATTGGCCCGTAGAGATGTGACAGACAGAACGTTCATCCAATCACACTCTGAGCTTTTTCAAAGCCTCTGCCTTTTCTCAAACGTTTCCTATTGAAACTTTCCCACATCCATCTGGCATCTTTACGGGCCAATCAGAGCCACAAAAACACATGACATCGTCACTGCTACCAAGGTGCACGTGTGTGTATGTGAACTGCATAACACGAACCATGGCGACTATGGACATGTCAGTATGTCAGTGCATGACTTTTGTCGTTTTTGAAAAGAAACAACTCACTGCTGTTTTTTTTGTTCTTCTTTTAATAAAGAAATGTTATCAAGTTCTGATAAAACTGGCGCTTTAGCAGCATCCACGCTAATGTCTTCCGCTATAACGGCCTCTTGTCGCTGCTTGCTTACATCACGACTCTGCCGTGCCCAGAAGTACTGCCCCTCGTCGCTGATTGGTCCTGTCACTTTCTAACCGGGCCCAAACGGTTCAGATGGGAGCTTTGCAAGATGGCTTCGCCAGCGAGAAACAAGGAAACAAGGGTGTCCATCTGCTGTGCAAGGTTAGTGTTTTTAGGCATCAAAGTAAATTACAGCTAAAAAATTTAAATCTTGTTGATGATTGTTGGTTGCTTCTGTGGGCTTTCAGTATTAAAGCTCCTACCATTAACTTCCTGTTTGGGTTGATTTTGGCACCGCTTGTGGACAAAATGGTGCACATTATGCATCGCAGTTCTTGCTTTGTACATACATGAATGACTGTTTTCTGAATGAAGTCGTCCTGTTGTCTTATCTTACTCATCACAAAATTCTTACATCGGAAAAATATTTAAAATGGCTTTTTATTTTGCCGCTGTTACTGACCCCCTTGCAATGAATTTAGGCATTTAACATATATAATGATTCATCCAACAGGTTGTCTTATTTGATTTTGTAGGTTATATAGAGGCATTTAGTTTTACTCCTCACGTGTACTTTAATAGCCATTCGTTTCCACATCTTTCGGTGTGATACTACTGTGGAAGCATTAGTCACGGTTTTATTAATTCAAGCAAATGGCTTTTAGTAGGACTGACAGGCTTGACTTTACTTACGCTTACTCATCTCTCTGTAAAGTTAAGCTATCTTTGCTGTGTTTGGTTTTCTAATTCAGAGGAAGTGGTGAATGTGTTTCCTGCTCTGTTTCTCCCCCCTCCAGAAACACACAAACACACACACTGAGCCACAGCTAAAGTGAATGCAGAGAGAGAGGAGGGGAAAGCAGAGCTTAAGCGAAAGAAGGTTAGCCAGCAGCGAGTTAAGAAAATGGCGATCATGCAGGACGGATGCCTCCCCCCGTAGATGCTGCAAACGCGTTGAAATTCTTTTAGCCTTACAGCCGGCTTTCCTTTCCACTCTGTTGCACTTTATACTTCAATGAGGTAAGGGTGGCTTTTGTTTATTTGTGACAAAATCGTTTATTTTTTGTCGAGCTAGTGTACACAGAGATCCCGGAGCAGAGGAGACAGGAGACTGGTGTAGATAAGTTGAGCAGCCGCTGTTGTTTAGTTAGCTGCGACGGGGCTAGGCTAGCTGGCTAGCCTCCTGTTCGGCTAGGCGGCTCAGTTGCATTGCAGTTTTCTGGCGAAAAAGTCCAACGCATCGACTGAAAATTATTAAAACTGCTTTCTATGTATGTTTCTGAACATTTCAAGTCGACTGTGACAGGGAGACCTCTTATTTGTGGGGAGGTTAACCTTGTGCTAACGCTGACCGTTGACGAGCATTGGTTAACCTTAGCTCGGTAGTTGTGCGTACATATCTGTCAAGTGCGGGTATTTTGTATTAAAAAAGTACTGTTGTCTTATTGGCTTTGTTAACAATAAAATACAATTCTATTGAGTTTCTAATATTTAAAGAAACTTTAAAAACCAACAGAGCGTTGTATTTAGGAAGAGACCGGGTGAAATATCTAGCTGCTTCGTAACGTTAGCTCTCAGTTAGCAGTAGCTTCTGTGCTAATTTGACGACGCAGGTTGCTCGGGGGGTGACTCCGGCGAATTGCTCGGCTTTTTATTGGCTTGCAGAGAGGAGGCTGGTGTTCAAACTTCCGTTAACATGTAAAATTCACCACCGAAAGGTACATGAAACGCAGATTTGATAGTGATATTGTAACATGCAGAATTGTACTTCGTAGGTCGGAGTTTTTAACCCCCTCTGTCGGTAGAAAGGCGGAGCAGCTTGCTAGCCTAACCTCTGCTATGCTGGCTTTGCAGCCATATTCTCGTAATGTTTTTAACACATTCCTGCGAACGCAGCTTTGCACAATCCTATTTTTACATCGACTGTTATGGGTGCAAAATTAAGCCCTTTGTTAGTTTTGGCTCGCGTTGAGAAAATACCAGACTCGAGAGAAGCCATGTTGGTTAAGCTGTAAGTCAGGCAACAGCTGAGATAATGGCCGATCAGGACCCGAGCTGTAACTCTGACCTACACACGCATACAGCCACTCTCACTCTGTGTCTTTATCTGTCATTCTCACACACATATCCTCCAATCCCCTTGTAGGGCCCCAGCTCTATTGCACTGCTCTGTTATGCAGTTAAACCTGCATTTCAACATGGACTAATAAACATGCTCTTCATTCTGCAATTACTGGCTAGTCTCACTGTTTGTTTGTTTGTTTATGCTGGTCTGTGGGTGGATTTTGCGGGTCAGGTGCATGTCTTTCACCCTGAACACCATGGAGAATTCATTTGTGAAATGTCAGTGGAGTTACATAACCAAGTATTATCACAGTGGTGGTGAAGTTTGGGAGATTAAACATATAATTTTTTTCTCTTTCAGAGATTCGGAATTGGAAGCTGTTGCCACCAAAGAAGCAGAAGCATCTAAACAGGTCGGTGTTCTAACATAAGATGCTGTCAGTACAAAACCTTGTACTTTTAGAGCAAGTTATGGATGTAGCTCTAACTACTGTCCATAGAGTTGCTGGGGGCAAAGCTAATTATTGATGGACATATATCTAACTCTGCTACATCAGGTGGCCATTTCCCCCCTTTTAGGTAGTTTCTGTTGAATGTTTTGGTTGACCTATTGCTTAACGAACCAAACAAGAGACAAGTTGTCAAGTAACAAGCCATTTCTGTCCATGTTGGTCAACATATCACACTCCCCTCGTTTGACTAAAATGTGTGGCTCCAAGGTTCAAGGTTATCATGATTGCTATACTTTGAAGTACCAAGTGTTTTAAAGAAATACAATTTGCCTTTCATTAATCAATAATATCGATAAGTTTCAAAGCTTTGAAGTAAAGTGCATTGTTTTCATTTATGAATGCACTATATTACCAGTATTAGGAGATATGAAAACATTCTCTGATATTCACAACCAATATTTTGACTGTAAAAATCTACTTAAATCAGCTTTAAGTATTGGCCAATAGACAAATAGGTTAGTGGAGTTTTAGGCTGGATCAACAAACCTATATCAGCATAAGTTATTTTCTTTATTCATCATCATTCCTTACATTTTAAAGTTTGAAATTCTTTAATTTGTTCATCCTCAAACTTTAAATTCTGTGTTTTAAGGACTGAAGTGTTAGGTCTAAACTATTTTAAAGTGTATGTATTGATGTCGGTATCAATTAATTTATAAACATCGGCATATCGGATATCTGCACAAATCCACTATCGTGCGCCGTATTCCAAGAATCCTCACACACAGCTTTGATTTTAAGTCTTTGTGTCATTTAGACAGTCTACAAGAGATTGCTTGCATATTTTGGTAATTTGAAAAATAGATATATTTATATATATGTGTGTGTATATATATATATATATATATATAATCATTGGGTTCCTAAGAGTTCTGTTTTTGTGGTGTTATGGAAACGACTTTTTATATCAGTTAATGTCAATTAGAATTGCATCAAATGTTATAGTTCTGGTTTTGTGAAGGCTGTGCTCGCTGTAGCACTTGCAATGTTGATATCTTTGTCTTGTTTTCTTCCCTACCTTTTGCTAAGAATTGTGTTGTTCTACTTCAAGGTCAGAGCCTGGCACAAGAACTGAAGTATGCCTTGAACGCCTAGTCCAGTTTTGGGCTGTTGAAGTGTTTACATGCAGGAGAAAATTGATCCTCAACCACACTGTGATAGTCTGACTGTAAGAAATTTGGCACCGTTCATTGTACGTTGGTGTTTTAAAAGTCCAGTGTTATTCAGACTAACACAATAAATACACTTTTAAGGCCATGTAAACATACTAAAAGACTCCTCGATTTCGATGGTAGCACAACCTGTGTGTACCCCTGTATGACGGTTACGAAAGGGGTGTGTGTGTGTCGGGGGGCAGGGGATGGGCAGCTGCTGCTTATGCAAGCACATGCAGTTCCGTTTGAATTGAATTGGAGGGTCTGGGTTGGTCTAGGCCGCATTGTGCTGAGTAAGCTTTGCTGTTTTAAAATCGCTAAATGAGAAGCCAGCGTCCTGATGTTTTGTGTGAGGAGAGGTGTTTGTGCAGCTCATTGTGCCCATACAGTTGGTCTACAAGCAGGCACACAATAGAGCCACGGACCAAACTAGTGACTAGCCCGCTCCGAAGACCGTGTTTGTTCTGATTTAAAAATGTTTGTGAGTTTTGATATTGGGTGCAATTCATACATTATTTGGTCATGTGTAGTCCCAGAAAACTAGTGTATTCACTGACCTCTAACTACGTTTATTATCTGTGTATTTGGCTGCTGTTGCCCCTTTTTTAAAATACCTGTGTATTATGGTCTATGTTTGTTTTGCATAATCTTCAATGTATTTGTTGTAATTCACAGTCTGAAAACATTATCTAACTTTTGGTGATGTTTTTATTGTGCAGATTTGTTTTTGGTTGTTTGCCAAATCCAAATGATGATGATTCACATTTTCCAAACATAGGGATGTGTAGTCTAGCAATGTGTCTGTGGGAGTAACGCAGGAGTGACCTATTAAAATACTCTAATATGTATAGTAGGACATTTATCGCACTTGAATCATATTCTTTCATCTAGTCCTGAATAATAATAATAATAATAATAATTGGATAATTATTCAATAACTTGAATAACTTAAAGTTCCATTTTTGTTTGTGTTAAATCCCATAAAGTACTAGATTCTTGTGTAAATATGGATTGAACCTTTGTTTTGGTTCTATAAATAGCATACTGCCAACAGTGCAATGCTGCTTTGGGTCAACCCTGTTTCAATTTCTAGCTTTTCGAAAGTGTTTTCTCTTTTTGATTCACACAAAAACCTCTGTCCTGTCTTGTGGAAGTTTCTATAAATGGCAAACCACAGCTGCGTAAATGTGATGCATTTATAACATTTGTGGTACCAGTGGGGATCACATCCTTCAGGGCAGAAACTAAAACAGTTTTCAGCGCTCTTACTCTGAAACCCTTTAGCTGTGCATAAACAAAACTCAACAGTGAGTCAGTCTCTAGATGCAGACTCGCCATGAGCATGCTCCTAGATACTCACAGATCCAGTTTATTTCTTGTGGAACTTTAACCATAACCTAGTCTTAAAACAGCATGTCATTTTGCGTGACTGGTGTTTACTTTACTTTCGTTTTTGGTTGTCTGGCTCCAATCTCAAAACTATTGTTCTCTAACTTCTGGTCTAAAAATACTAAGGAGTCTTCCCAAGAGGTTTAAGAGGTGTTGAAGCTGAAGCTCTGTAAACTATATTTGGAATTTAGTACAGCAGTGTTGTAAATTCATAGCTACTCTGGTTGGGGATTATGCAGTGACCATTGCCCCTGTGAGCTGAAAAGCCACACCTGCAGAGGGTCATGAGACTGAAATAAGGATAACAAATAAACATAAACAAAGCTTTTTTTCCAGCATGGACTCAGGCAGGATTTATCCACTCAAACCTGCTTTTAAATGCACATTCAAGACACCCCTGTGCCTTTGGCTTTATAATGTCAATCCATCAATATAACAGATATATTAAGATTTTTTTTTGTTCAATTTTGAGCTTGTTACAATTCAGAAAAATAGAAAATATCATCAATGAAAAGCAAACAAATATAGAAACAGAGTATCATTATACAAGTATTGATTGAATGCCAAAATCATTGCTGTGGGGTGTTTTTCAGATCTGTAAATGTCACGCATTCAACCCTTGCACACTGAGTCCAAGGGGTTAAAATTCTATTTAAAGCTATAATTTTCATTACGAGGTAGAACAATGCCATACGGAAGAAAAAGAGGTGTGGATGATTATTTCACGCCATGAGAAAGGAAAAGAAAACACTGAGTACATTCATCCTGTCGGAGATATTCATTTGGGTTATTTGCACAAGCTTGTATGTCACTACACTGTGCCAAGTTCAACAGAGAGCGCAGCTTTTAACTTTAGTCTCCTTTAGGGAGCTATGAGTACACATTTTGGCCTTTTATTGCAGATGCTCAATGGTCAATATCCACATGATAAGTAAATCATGGTGTTGGGTAAGGTGCAAGGAAGAGTGAGCAAAAGGGAGCTGCAGCTCACTCTTCCTGAATAGTCAGTCACCCATTTAAATGACTTGGATGGATGTGAAAAATCACAAAAATCAAACGTGATCTGACAAAATGAAAACAGTTGAAATTTCTGAATGCAGTGTGAGAACATGACTACCACAACACGAGCTTGTATTTTTTAACTCTGCAATTAAGGTAGAATTTTGGCTTGTGTCTTAAGTGTCAGAGTGATAACAAGATGCTCAAAAAATGGCAAACTTCAGAGCTTTTTTTTTATATTACTGTCAGATGGACAGGACAAGATGAATAAAATCGCTTTGGCCACACGTGGTGACAAAATTGACACAGACTGCATATTCCTCACGGGAGCTTTAAGTTATAATGTATTTATTAGGACTAGATCTGGATTTTCAATGGTCATGACTTAAAAATGTGTTTCATCTTAAAAATACACTTTTTCATTATTTTTAATGGCACATGTTTCAATAGCAATTTTACTTAAATTGTATATCCTTTGTATTTATATTTGCAAGTCTCATAGCTATTTGGAGTACATTTTCCCAACACCTAAGTGTGGTCAGAGGTTGCTCAAAGCCTCATTAATTTTTTAAGTGTAGAGATAATCACTTTACATGTTTTTAACTTGATTTAACTTAATTTTGTACAATGGCTTTTGTTCCCCTAAATTGCCCACGTAAAGTTTGATATGCTTACTGTATGTGGTTCAGTGCAAAAATTGCAGGATTTAATTTTTTTCTATTTTGTATTGACTGATATTGCTAATAGAAGAATCAGAGTTTATAAATGACCCCTTGATGAAGGTAACATTTTAACACCTTGCTCTATCCTCATATGCCAGCTGCAAAATGTAACTTACTCATTCAGTCAGAGAAAATGAAGTTGCATTTCTTAACTTAGCATGACCTGAGATGCACCGACCCGATTCTGACTGCGACGTTGGAATGACAGGTTTAATGCAGCCAGGCAGGAAATGTCACATCTTGCAATTCCTCACAAAGCCTTCCGCTGTCGGGCTGTTTGTGATGAGGAGGCACTCGCTGTCATCTGCTAATTGAGTGATGGCTTCACTGAATGGAGCCTCCAGTGTTGAGCCTCTGTGAGAACATGCTAATTCAAATTGATGCAAATGATGTGATGTTGTACATGTAAATTAGCCACGCGGAGACCCTCTGGCTTTTGTTCTTTAAGCACAGACGGAGTCTGGTGGCTGTTTAATGGTACTCATGTATCTCAGTTTGTGTTTGGGTGTTCGTCTGGTACGTCTGTGTGAAAACTTCCATAAGGCTTCACACACAATCAATACCCCGTCTCCTATAAATTTGAAAGTAGTTCTCCGCTTCACAATATGACTCACTTCTGAAGGAGAAAATCACTCCTACAGGGTCACAGGATGCACTAATCTAAAGACTGAGATTTTCAGTGTCTGCTGCCTCAAGGACCCAAATATAGTTCTTTTATTTTTGAAGTTTTTCAGCTTTATTTGACAGCAGGCGGAGGAAAAGAAAAGGCAAGTGGGTGGCAGTAAAATCTGTGCTACTGTGAATCTCACATGGGTAGGGTGGAAGAATTGAAAGCTTGACTGAGTCCAGCAGATCCCCTACAGTTTATGGAGAATGAATGAGAACAGACAGAACACGTATAGAGTGAAAAGGAAAAAATAAATGTGGATGTGTACTGTTTTCAATGACTTTACCAGTAATGCAACATAAAGGTACTTACAAAACTGCTCTAACCAACTTTTTGACCTCTCAGGATGGATTACCAAAATTTATGAGCATACTTTTGCATGATTTGTAAAGTGGCTGACATATTGTGATGCAAGAATTACATGATTAGTTATTCATAAAGTACCCAAAAAAAGACTACATCAGACTTTTACATGGATCAGAAAAAAACAGTAGATGTCCAAATTGGCAGGTATTTACCTCAAAATTTTAGTAAACATTTTGTTTAAAATGTGTGTTAAAATTGACTCTGATGTATTATTTTATTCATTTGTGGATGACGAAGTTATTTCTCATTCAGCTAGTGTTAATAAAGTATTCTGTATTGGCTAGATAATTAGCCCACTGTGAGAATCCCTTTTAGAAAACCTATACAGTAGGAGATTGGTACATAATTGGTTTAATTTCTTTTTCTGTGTTAAGAAATAAAAAAATAAATATAAAATGCATAAGGATTTGAAAGTTAGTAGTCTTCAATCTGTTCTGACTGCCCCCTCTCCTCCTTGTCAGCTGGAGTTGTCGGGGGTTGGGCAATTGTTGGCCCATTCATAAACAGATGCTGTCCATGGCGTTTGTGTGTGCTCTCCAGGAGGGCCCCACCATGCTCCACTGCTGTTGTTGTTGTTGAGTCCAGAGCCATCTGCTGAAGTGCTCTATGGTTGGAGAGGAGCGGAGGAAGGAGACTGGGGGGAGTGTGGGAACAGAAGGAGGGAGGGGGTGACTGAAGGTGGTAGCATGCAGTCTCTGTGTTCATTTACTCAGCTATAATAGACAAAGGCAAACAGCTGAACTTATCAGGTGTTACCTGGTATCAAGAAAAATCAAACCAGTTTAAGCTCAGTAATGTTTTTTCTTATGCATTTTCTTGAGCTTGGACCTGAAGATGCAACACTTGTTTCATGTGAAACTATAAGAAAAGCGATTAACTGGATGGGGTTTTGTTTCCTGCAATTCATCTGGATAAACGGTTCCAGCTAAACAATGCTGCAACACGTCCTCTGTGCTCAACTAGAAAAAAATGTGTATTTGTATGGTTTATAACTCTCCAGGCCAGTCACTGCAAGCCAACCCAAACACTGTTGTTTGTTTAAGTTATTTGGGTGTATGTGACTGAACTGAAATACAAATGTCTCTGTGTGTTTATTATTTGGATTATGTTTACAAAAACCCAACATAACATCCTCAATTATCACTTTTGTGCACAAACCGTAGTATTTGTTTCATTGTAACAGAGAAGTAAACAAACCATAGTTAATATACAATGAAAACTCAAATCAATAACTTGTCCAGATAGCTGATGAATAAGGATTGTTTTACAGTAGAGATCAGAGTACACTTGGCCCCAAAGCCTGCTTCATTTGATCACTGGTGTTCTGAAGCATAGACTGTTGGAGATGTGATTGCAACCGTGCTGGAGTTCAGGGAATCCAAGAACAAGGCAATCCAACATCTCCTATGTCTTTGAAAACCACAATGTCCTCGCTGCACAGGCCCATTTCATCCTCTGAGAGGCCTGGTAGATGTGGAAGTAGGAAGCGGGTGATTGATGGCATCTCAGAAATAATAAAAACATCCCTAGTTGCAGGATGGACTCCATTGTTCTGCCACAGCAATCATGAACACAACTGTGCTTGAGTACAGGGGACTCGTCAGCAAGTGGAGTTGCAAAGACAATTCCAAATGTCTTCTGTCTTTTCAAAACCCTTCATATCCATGCAGCACAGGCCCATGTCATCCTCTGAGATGCGTGGTAGATGTTGAAGTAGGAAGAGGGTGATTGATGTTGTCTCAAAAATAACAAACATCCCTAGTAGGGCTAAACAATTTGGGAAAATAATCTAACTGCATTGTTTTTCTCCCGTGTATTGCGATTTGATATGCGATTATTTCTTAAGGTCCTCATCTTGTGTATTTTCCAACAAACACAAGCAATAAATCTTTGTTAAAATCATCACAATATTGGGTTACAAAGGGCTGAACAATTTTAAAAATAATACCATGTGATGATTCTGACTTGTATTGCAAATTGGATGTGAGTTGGTGTATTGAGGGGAGAGTGTTTGTCGTTCTCTATTTAATAAGAAAAAGTACAGAAATATAGAAAAAAACAATGGGTTTTTTTTGGTCTGGGACTTGGATGACTGCATGATATGTTATACATAACATCTGCTGCAAAACAAAAGTTTTCAACTGGTATTTTGACACAAATTTCAGGTTAGAGAAATATTGCACCTTCTGTGATTGGAAAATTGCAGCAGGCCATATTACGATTTAATCTAATTTTCGATTAATTGCCCAGCCCCGTCCCTAGTAGCATAGTGCACTACATTGTCTGCATATGACATAAACTAATGTCACCCAGTTGATGACAAGAGTGGTTGCATGTTTGCTTCTTTTATTTATTCCTCTTGGCAGATTTGCACAGTAACTATGTGCATTCTGTCTACTGTATTGTATTGTCACATACACAGGTGTGCTCAGGTACTAAATCATGTTTAGGCAGACTAGAGGAGGGGGCAGCAATCGTGCTCAGGCACAGTACAAAACAGTTATGCTTAGTGTGAAAATGCCTTACCACTACAGTTTGAGCTTTATAATTTGGTGTTTGTCCTCACAAAAACATTTTCAGAAGTGTTAATTTTATTATATTAATTGATCTCAGTCTAGTCTAATCTAGTCAACATAACTGTGTCTACCTTATTAAATGTGCAGTCATGGTGTCTGTGTGGTGTTAGCTATAAACAGACAGACGCAAAGAGATGCTAAGGTAAATGCTGTGCTGTAATCCCATTACAGGATTAGTCTGCAGCCTGCAGCTTTCTCTTGCAGGCTAAATGGCACACCCACCACGACAAGTGCAGCTAAATGCAACAATCAGTGATAGAGAGGCCACACTGTGATTACAACTACTGTATCTGTTGTGGGGAGACCTTTTTTCTGCCTGCTTGCAAAAAGGAGGGATATTCTAATGAGACGAGTGTTGTGAAGGCTTTTATTCACAATGCTTCATTAACCCAGTTTTATTGGTAGATGTTTACATTTTGTCATATTGTCAGCAGGCAAAATTAACAAAAACAACATAGTACATTCAGCTACTACAATATTGAATGTAAAACAGTTAACTCGATATGCATGTTGTGCTCACTTTTGCACAACATGCACAATAAAAAAGCAATATACATATGCCAAAACTAAAGGCAATGATTTCATGGACTGCTGACATTCAGTATAGATGCAATACGCTTGATATTTAAATAAAAGTTGAAAAAGTATGTTATACATGTACAGTATTTGTTCTGACCTGAAACCAGTATGATTTGCAGCTTAGAAGTTTGACATGATTAAAACTGTACTTGCACCCTTGTCATCAGTTTTAGGTTTCCATTTTAATTGATTTAGTATACATAAGAAAAATGCACAAAAATGTATTGTAATTTTAGTCAGACTTTAAGTGGGCAATGTATTGTAAATTTTACTGTGATGATCATTCAGTGCTTTTTCTGTTTGATTGCTTTGCCTCAAGTTTATCACAGTTGTCTAATTCAACTTGTAAGACCCAAAAACTGTCCCCCTTTAGTTTTTCTGGGTGTGTGAAGCCTTTTCATTTCAGTGAATGTGCATACTTTATGTTACTTAAAACCCAAATTCAATGGCGAACACAATAACAGTAACAACATTTTCCTGTTGGTCACAGGGAACACACCCATAGAGGGAAGAACAGTGGATGGAAGAGAGAGAGAGACGGAGCGTGTGAAGAGGAAGGAGGACAAGACGATACAGGTCTGGTCAAAAGGTAAGAAGTTGTTACAGTGTTTGTGCAGTGAGAGCATGATTTCAAGTTTCATCTTTCAGTGTCCACTTGATGATGATGCAATCGATCACAGCAAAGTGTAACTATTGATTGAGTTGTTCTCTGTAAGCCTCAGATTGATTTATGAGGAGCTGCTGCTCTAGGACACCAACACGTATTTGCCCAACACAGATACTCTACTTTGAACTTACAGTTTAAAAAAATGTTTATATATAGAAAATAAGATAGGTTTCCATTATCTAGCTTTTTCTTTTCCATCATGCATTGCACTTGCAGCCATTGTTAGATTTAAAAATGTTTTGTCACAAAATTTTGCAACCCATATGCAGATGAAAAACTTGGGTAGGCAGAAATTGTTATTTAAAACACATATCAGAAAGTATCAACAACCAAATTCAGAATACTAGTTACTGTTATATGAGTAGTTGGTTGTATCTAAGCTTTATTAAGCTCACGCTTTATTAAAACCATGTCAAAAGAGAGAGAGGTAAACTTGCAACAATCTGGTATCATAACTGTCAGTTGACTCATTCAATTTAGACAATAAGCTGGGATTTACCTGCTATTTTTGGTCATTAAAACCAGAAATGACCCAACATTTGGTGCTTTAGGACATTGGTTCTCAATTGGAAGAGGGGGACACAAAAGTGGGTCACAAATTACGCGAAAGTGCGCTAGGAAAAAAAAATGGCAAAAAGTCATTGTACAGAAGCCCTGAGTGGTCATACAGCCAATCAATACATTATTTTTAAGTTTTCCTATTTGATGAGTTTATTTCAGTATTTCTCTTGAGATTTCTACTGCTCTTCTTCTTTGGCTAACACAGCTAGTTTTCCCAAGATAAGTAGGACATTTCTTGAGAAATTACCAAATTTCCATGCTTTCTCAGGAAAGAAGGAGTAAAATAAGATATGCATGCTTATCTGCTTTGATGTCAGCTCTCCAAACATGTTTCTTTTCTTCTGTCTTTTTGTTTAATTGTTCTTTTTTTCCAATTACCATCCTGCACCGCAAATAATTTTTTTAAATGTTGGTGGTCTATTTTTTTTTGGAAACAGACAAAACATTTGATTTTTATCAGAAATAAAAGATGTATTTTTTTTTTTCTCAAATACAGCCATACACTAATGAAAAACTTAGCGTAATGTCTTTGGGTTACATGTGCATTACATGCTACATGTACTTTTAACAGTACAGCCAAAGCCATCTGCATCTTTGAGGGCAATAAAAAGCAGCAAAATAACTTGCTGACACTGAGCTCCACAGGGCAAAAAAGAAATAACATAAATTTAGACTGATTCTCCTTATTACTCAGCCAGTTTGCAGGATGGCTTCCTGACATACCCCTGACAAAGCGCTCTAAATAACAACAACAAAAAGATTCTTAAATGCAAAAAAAATCTAGCTGTAATTCAGAGCTTAAGTATGATTTTAAATTTTTGAGACTCAAGATGAACAACAGAAATAAAACTTCAACTGAAGTAGTTCTCCTGATTCTGCTTTAAACAGCAACTAACTAAGCAACCAAGTTTAAAGGGCATTTCACTGTAAACAGCTCTATAACAACCCAGTGACACCCACATCTCCAATGCTCGAGACAGAGCACCTTCGTTCACAGCCAGAGTGCTATCCATGGGAGACTTGGCAAACAGAAGTCCGTCATTGCTTTTGCCGTGTTTTGTGCACTGTCACGTAGGACGGCATGCACGTTTTTTTTTTCTCTATTTTCCATATCTGAAACATGTTATCAAAAGCAGCTGCAACTGTGGCTGCTGAGTGAGCACTCCTGTGAGTGCAGGACAGGCTTCTTAAGAATGAAATCCTCATCTGTCTGAGGCTCAACATGCTCACAGGACAATCACTTAATGTCCATATATCCATGGTGAAGCCAATATGTTAAACTTTAACAAGGAGCTTCTCTACGTGACTGGAAACAAAGTTTTGCAGTTCAGGTAAGGCTATAAATGCCAGCTAGGTATAACATAGCGGGGCTTAAAATGCATCATTAGCCCGTGGAAGCCTGTTTATTCTACCACACTGAAAGGCTGATTATCAAGAGCTTTAAATTCAATGATTTCCCTGTTCAGCTTCTTAACTTTGGGTGGTCACTTCTGTATTTTTTAGCTTTGTCGAATGACTTAAGTAGAGGCAGTAGACGAGTTTTCCCTGGCACAAAGTTTTGTCATTCTTTATCATAAGAAAGTCCTTGAAGTCATCAGGGTGACGTTTTTTTTTTTGATGCAAAATTAAAATGATCGTGTTAAAGGCGTGTTGTCAAGTCCCCCTTGCATCACATGTATTTCACAAGCGATGCAAATTGCTACTTTGCTGTCGTGTTCCCACACCTCAGACTTCTCCCACACAGCCAATATGTTGACTTTGTTGTTGGCGCACGTTTGGCATCATTGCGTGCGCCTAATTATGACGCAGATGTACTGCTGATATCCTGCATTCCTACCTTCAGTGTTACAATTTTGTTGTGATTCATAATTCTGGCCATACAGAATAGAAATTGTTGCTGTGTAAATCAGCAAATCTCCCAGGAGACTTGAGAAAATCCCCCAACTGTTTGGCTAAAGGCATATCCTGATATTCTCACTTTTTAGTCTCCTTGCCTGTTTCAGCTTTGAAGACACTGTGGATATTTAAATGTTTTATTCCAACATTTTACCCTTGAATTGTCTGTGTTGCATCTGTGTGTGTGTCCTGTAGTGCTGTGTGCTTTGTCCCTGTGACGGCGCTCATGTACTTTGCCATGTGACGGAGCAGTGTTTTCCATTTGAATTGCTGTTACAGTTTCCATTGAGCCCTGTGTGGTGTGTATGAGCCGACTACTGTTTCAGCTGAAACCCCAGTCACAACTAATGTAGGCAGGAAGCCTGATAGCGTCTATCTGCGACCTTGAGCCTGTCTTTATGTTTCAGTTGCTCCTCTCCGTCAGTTGCTTTTATTTTCTTTCCTCTCATACTCCGCTCTTTCAACCTCTCGCTGCATTGTTGTGAGGAGTCGATGGTGTGTCCCGGTACAAACAGATCAGTCTCTGTAGTACCAGAGTGTGAAGTTGAACGTCATGGAGGCTCCATGGCCAATAATGCTTATAGAAGAACAAGAGTGTGATCATTGTTTTTCTGAAAGCCTCAGTGTCTATACATAGTGTTGTTCTATAGCGACAGTTTATAGGCTTATATACCCTCTGTGGTCAGCAGCTCTTTATAACCAAACAGCTACTTTATCTGTCAGAATTTAATATGATTACAGAGCTGTGCTCACAATAAATCTGTGCCAGCAGAATTGATTGATTTTCAGAATTGATTTTCTACTTTTTTCAGTAAAATTACACTGAGTGTCAGGTTGTGCTGGGCAATTAATTATGTTTCAGTTTCAATTACCACTTTGGCTTCCCACGATCATGAAACAAGATAATCCTAGATTAAACGATTACTGTGCTGCATGGTGTGTTGCACTTATTCTGTCCCTAGGTGTTGCCATGAATGGTAAATATTTGTTATATTTTTACCACAAGAGAAAATCACTACAACCTCAAAAATATTTTTGCTTTATCTTTAATTTTTTTTTTTTTTTTTTTCACTCTTTTGTTTTTAGGGATATTTTTTTTTAACTGAATAGAGACATGAAGGAGTAGTGGTGGACTTACCTTATGAAACTATGGCTGCAGGGAGACACTGACAAGGCTTAAACAAAATGTACTGAAAGAGACTATCATGTATGTGATCAGTAATGCTTAAAAAAAGCTGTAGTAGACCTTGATTAATGCAATTAATCTTGACAAAACTTGTCTGTGATGTAAAAATTCTTTGTTTATGATTGAGCTCCATATAAGCCCCAATCTAGAGCAAAGAGATAAATAAGGTTTGTGCAAGGATTCCTACATATATTGGTATATTGCTATACTGTTTTTAGATGATTTATTATTATTATGATTTATTATTTATTGGGGCTTTCTTTGTCCAAAAACTATGCTGTCAAAGATATAAAATTAGTGTTTCTTTCAAATATATTATTGTCATATTTTCCTTTTAATACTGACTGATATATTCAGATACCTTAGTGCTGCAGTTTTGTCACAGACTTGGTGTACTTTTGATAAATTAGTACATTTTTAAACAACAAACTACACTTAAATCTCAGAGGAATTTTGAAAATCTAATCTGTGAAAAGTAACAAAGCATCACTCTTTACTATTTGGAGATGGGGTAAATGCCTTGCACAAATCTGATGGTGACCATCACCAACTTGTGAGTGTTTGGGCAAACGACTGAGAAGACCAGTGATGACTGAATCATGGACAAAGCAGCTAAATGAGTCAAAATGTTCAGCCTATTTCTGCACGTCTCTTGGATAAAGTTTTGCCTGTGCCCCTCTGAACCCCTCCCAAAGGTGACGTGTAGGCTGCAGATCATGTGACGAATACACTTATCAGTTCTGCACACATTTACCCTGCACATGCAATATCATGAACTGCACACTCTCTGGATAGGGAGTGATGATAACACCTGCACTCTGTCTGGTTTGACGTGCCCTTGTGCTCCTCTATCCTCCATGTTGGTCTCACCTGAACACAAAAACACTCCAGGCCTTGCTTCCTTCTCAATCCAACCAGCAGAGGTTAAGAAAGACACTGGCATGTACTCTTTGCTCTGATGTCATCTTGCTTCAACAAGCCCAGAGGAATTGGGTGTGTTCAGTCATGTTGCCATGACAACCAGGTCTTCCCAAACAACAGCACCAGAAAATAGATTTTAAGAGACCTCCTTGTAGGAGGGTTAATTTAGTGGTGTAATGACGATCATTAGAAAATCACATTCACTGGAACAATTCACTGTGTATGCAAAATATATACAGCTTTAAGAGCCAGTAGAACAAAGTTGAATGTTTCTGTTGAGTGTAAAGAATGTTTGTTGACGTTCTTGTCTCTGCGCTGAGGCATAATTCATAAACTCAATGCTAGAGGTGAAAACACTCGATGAGGAAATATGTCTATGTGCAATAAATGTTGTTCTGACTGCTTTTTAAAAATGTATACGCTATTTAAGTTGATCAGTAAAGAAGTATAGGCCTCCCACATTGACAGATCTATCAAATATCACTTAAAATTCGACGACACACACTAAGAGACTACAAAAACGTGCATAAGCATTATTTCAGTCTTTATAAAGATATCTGCTTTATAGCCATAGTGGTAGATTTTTCCCTCTTTGTTCCTTTTGATTATACTGCCCACACTTTGAGCAGACCTCTTTATTTTCAGTATTCAGGTTTCTCAATGTTGGCCTGATTTGTGCATGCCGACAGTATGAAAATAAAAGTCAACTTTGGGGTGCAAAGCCTCAACTAGATTGTATAGTTGCACAGAAACAAAAGAAAATGTGAAACACACATTTAGCTGACAGCAACTTCAGCTGACAAAAATATTGTTCAAATCACCATTTATGCATGCACTAAAATTGCATTTGTGTATGCAGAGCAGAGCTTTTCACCCTGGCTTTACCCTGCAGTTTCCCTGCTAGCCACGCTTGTATTTCCACTCCCTTACCCCTCCTTTGACTGACAGGCAAACTGCAGGAAAACGTCCTGCTGTGAGGGACAAGTGTGAACAAGCAAGTCAAGAACTTTTCAGGGTGAGTTACCCTCAGACTTTCAGGGTAAAATGTGTGAAGAGAGCTGTAGACTTGACCCA
This sequence comes from Cheilinus undulatus, assembly GCF_018320785.1. Taxonomy (NCBI): domain Eukaryota; kingdom Metazoa; phylum Chordata; class Actinopteri; order Labriformes; family Labridae; genus Cheilinus; species Cheilinus undulatus. Next base: position 11,123,784 of record NC_054885.1, on the reverse strand, counting down.
GACTTCTTCCTGCCAACCCTTTACTGTAGTCAGAGTGAGCTGATATTTCAACGCAGCAGGACATATTCAGGAAAAATCAGCTCCTTGGAGTGAGAGGAGATGATGATTTTATATCACATGACTAGAGTGAGACCATAGACTGTATAGCACCAGACCAGAATGAACTTCCTTTGTGTAATAAAACGGCTTCATTATGTTTTCTGTTCATTAGTGTGTTCTTTACTATTCTGTTGACATTTTGATCGTGTCAAGCTAAATATGGCATTGGTATAAATGCAAAAAAAAATCTCAATATAGAGTCATATAGGAGACTCTGTTGCTTCATTCTCCCCTTGTGTGTCGATCTTTTAAGACCACCTGCCCATTCCCACTGACAGGGATAGTCTCCTGCTGTGGGCTGCATGTGTGAATAGTCATCTCAGGAAGATTTCAGGAGCAGTCCTGAAGAATTTTTTTATAGAACTGTAAAAAAATGCATATGTGAAAACAGGAGAAATGGGTCAAATGGTGCAGAGCTTTAAAGGAGCATTGGATGTAATGTTGAAATGTATGAGGCGCCTATTTCAGACAGAGCTAACGCTTAACCTTTATATTACAGTTTAGCCAGTATTAAGAGGTATGCTTTTATGCTTACCAACTTTTTTTTTAATTATTATTATTTTGGATTGCTTTCAGCTTCTATTGAGTAGGAGATAGAGTAGGGAAAGATATACACCAGACGGTGCCAGGATTTGGATTCAACCCTGCAGCCAGGACCAGTGCCCATGTTTGCCTATGTACACATTTACCTTTGTTTGGATCCACATATTTCCTTAATTTGCCCTCTTCACATGAACTTATTTTACAACAAACAAAACTAGCCAAAAAAAACTCTATGTTGGTTAACTCCATTGATTCTTTTGCTCAGTTGTGGGCTCATGCATGTTGGCTGCTTCGTCTTTTCCACACTCTGAGGTAACCGAGTACACATTGTACTGGGTTCATGTGCTGCTGACTTCAGTAGGTTGACCTCTCTGCTTTTTATACATGTTAGAAGCTGCAGCTGCATTCCTCTCTCATCAACCTCAATGACAGGCTCTTTTCTCCGGCTGGCTTTCTACATTCCTCTCTCCCCTCTCCTTGCTTTAGTCTCATCCGTTTTTCCTTTATGTCCACATTTCTCTTTCTTGCTCTCTGTCAGCCACATTCGCTCTGTTTATATCTTGTCCCTATATTCCCTCTACCCTCCCTCCCTCTCTGTCTGTCTGTAAGATGATAGCAGCAGTCGGGTCGCTGCCAGCTCCAGGGGCCCTCATGAAAGCCGCTCTCAGATGGGAGCAGGAGCAGAGATGAACAAACTGTACTCTGTGTACTGAACGGTGGCAGTGAACGTACTTATATGGACGGGGTTGAGCCATGGTAATGCTTTTTATGTCACTATTCATAAAATAATGCTAGGAGAGCAGTGTTAAATTTGGCAGCTATTTAAGATATTGAATGCCTTTTGGTGAAAAAGCTTAGTGATTTTAGTCAAATTTTTACCCTTAAACATGTTGTCAGAGTTTATTATCAAAGACCTATTTTTAACCTGTCATTGTCTTGTCTTTGTCATGGTAAAGTGGTAGTTTTGTCACATTTTGTTAACACTGAGGGGGAGTTGTAATAACAGGCTGAATAAATTAACTAAACAAATCTTTAAAATGACACATGCATCTAGGAAAGCTGCTTTGCAAATACTTAACCAGAAAATGTGACACTTTCTTGCCTGAAATGTGACTGTACGGTGACATTGTGCAGAATTATATTTTTGTACCATAAAATCCAGATTTTAAGACGATTTTTGGGGGTTTCCCAAAGGGAAAAAAGGTTTAAACTGCTGTCTCTTTTTTGCCATTCCTTCAGTAAAGCCCACAGTGTGGAGCCTCCATGTGGATGTGCTGCTCTTGAGTACCATCTGTTTTTGCTGTATAGTGTGTTGCTAGGGATGCATGATATTTGCCAATTTGCCAATATCTGATATGCTGATATTTACAGATTCATTTTAGCCGATACTGATATCAATGCCAGTATTTAAAAATGCTTTTCAGACAAGAAATTTTAGTCCTTTTGGACACACTTTAAGGTTTAAGGATGACCAAGGAAAAAAACTGTAGCCCTTAAAAAACACTAAACAGTTTAAAGAATGACGATAAAGAAAAAGGCTTAACTGACTGTTGGTTCAGCCTAAAACTCCACTAAGTTATGAGTATATATATAGACTAAATTTACAGTCAAGATATGCTTAAATACACAGGCAAAATGTCTGATGTAAATATTGGCAGAAATTTTGATATCTGCCAATACTGATGTTTGCCCTGTTAAACTAATATCTGCAGATAGCAGACCTATAATATCATACATCCCTATCTGTTGCGCATCTACTAGCTATAGTACAGTAGTTGTAGAATTGTAGAATAATTGTATCATGTTGATTTTATTGTCGTAAGCTGTGCATTTTGTAGTTTTGCACCACAAGTTATCGCAAGTGGCCCTGTGATAACTGCTCCTACTGAGAACAGTTTTTCTAGAATTTTCATTTTCCTGGTACTGTTTGGTTGTAGAGGGTTTTAGCAATTTCAACTACTTTTCAACTGAGAAACATCTTTTAAACCACAAGGCTAGAAACACTGCATAAACAGGTTTTTATCTAAAAAAAAAAAAAAATTTAAAACAGAACTGTTTTCGCCCTTAAACAAAACACAACATTATGCATTTCAAATCGTAAGAGCCTAGTTTATGACTCTGCAGTACTTTGATTCGTGCTGCCTTATATGGAGAGTGACTTTCTCTACATCTCTACTTTGAATCAGATGCTTTGAGGTTGACGGAGATCTTTCCATTCAGGATGGTTGAGTCAAGATCCAGTTGTGTAAACAAGTCTAGTTTTCTGGAAGGGGCTTGTCCTTTTAGCACCGCAGCTGCTGAAGGCAGCAGGTCAGCGCCACGGTCAACACTCCGTCATTCTGCTGTGTTTATCGTTTGGCCTTTCTCTCTGAATAATGCTCCTTCTTTTCAGATATGTTTGTGGGAGGTTATTTTGTAAAGATGACTCCATTGTCCTGTTTTTTTGATTGGTTCCAGAGGGCAGTGAGCAGCCTCTGGCAGCCTTTTCTGTTTAGATGTTGGCAGGATGCCGATTTCGGGTGAGCCTCGAATTAGCGAAGGTGGAGCTTGGCCTTGGTGAACTGCTTCTGGATAGTATAAACGGTGATAAAGCTTGATTTTCTGGTCTGTGTGTCTAAATGAACTCTTCCTGATTTGAATTGCAGTAGATGGATTTTTTTGTCATAATGAGGTTATACTTGTCACGGTAAAGGTGGCTTATTACAATCAATAATTGGTAAAACTGGCACTAACTTTGCACACTTCATTGCATGTGCACACCAGCTCCTTGTGCACACACAGGTTTGTTTGTTCTCTTATCATACCAGCTAGTGAACAGAGTGGTTGCTATTTGAACTGAGGGTTTATAAATAGACTTGTGTACTGCTGCAGCAGGCAGAGGGAGCGAGCACCCTCAGTAACCTGCAGGAAGAAAAGGTCAGGAGACACGCAGACGCACACTTTCCTTCTCACTGTCAAACACACCAGTCCACTCTTACTGAAGGATGTCTGTCTTCTCTCTGTTGATTTCTCATTGTTTATTGTCACTTTAAGTCTGCTTACTTCTTTGCTCCCTCTTAAAGATAAGAGGTTGTGATTGCCACGTCGTCCAGTGGCTGTGCTACCAGCTTTTAAGCCTGTTGTATAACCCTAATCTAGCCTAACCCCACACTCATCCCCCCCCAAAGAAGAGGGAAGGGTGTACAAGGTGGTCAGTTTAGCTCCCTCTTCTTACTATTCCAACCAACTGAGCTCACTCACAACCAACCAAGCTCATTTACATCGTGTCTCACATTCTTGGGCAGCAAGGAGAAGTTAAAATGATTCATCACATTTAAACAGGAGCAGAATATAAAGAAACATGTTAAGGCCTTGTGCAAGGAGTTAAAAGGGCATATTTCCATAATGTCATCAAATTAGTGTAGTGGAAGTGGCTGTAAATGAATAAAGGGTAGATTTTGCTCCTCTGGATCAAACCTGAACACAGCCTCCTTATCTGCCTCTTTACAGCTATAGCTGTGATCACTCAGGAAGAGAGATCATAGGATCGGTGGTCAGCTTTGGTTGACTGAGAGTGAGGTCAGTTTTGATTGTTCCTATTGAAAATGACATCAAATAATCCTATTTGGTCGTTGTCAGTAATGCCAGATATGCTTCTTGATCTGAGAATGAAGGAACACAAGTTAGGGATGCCATAATGAAAATGTTCCGGGTTTGAAACAGGTGGTAACATAGATGTCAGTCCCTTTAGCTGACCTCTAGCTCAACTGGTTTTAGCAGAATGGTATGGGAAGCTAGTCCAGAAGCAAACAAAAATAGTAAATAACTTCACTGTCCCAAGTGTTTGAAGTTGTCAACTTTTTGCCATCCTCAAGGAAAGTATATTTTTAAATCTTTTAAGGTTTTTGCCTTTCTTGATAGGACAGCTGAAGAAAGAAAGGAAATATGGGGAGGCAGACTGGGGGAAGACATGTACCAAACGATGCAGGGATGGACCAGTGTATCAAGGACTCTAGCCTCTGTTTATGGGTGCCTGCTCTACAAATTGAGCTAAACTGCCACATTCAAGGACAGTATTTATTGCTACATGCTGTGAAGCTGACAGTCTTCAGGAGGAAAGATCTATTCTACATTTGCACCTTCTGTTAGATAATTCTTAACTTGTTCTCTGCCACCCTGAGGGCATGACTTATCTGAGAGCGGCCTGAATTGCTGTAAAAGATGCAAGACTTTCATCATCAGTGACTAATCCTCTATCATACTTTGGCAGGTGATTAACCTGTCTTTTTTGCATGAAAAATGAGAAAGAAAAGTGTTGCTGGATGTGGTGAGCAAGTTGAAATCAAAGTTTTCCACTACTACTGTTTTAAAGTTATACAGTCAAGACAAAGACGTTTGCATGAAAGTTTTTCTTACTGCAGTCAAGGAACCACTCAATATTGGGTGCCTTGTAGGTACGTTCCCAGGCAAACGAGTTCCCATCCAATGACTGAAAATTACAATTGTGTATCCCTGTCTAGTCAAAGTCAAGTAAACACACTCTGTAAACCAGGTTTATGGATGTGGTTTACAAAAATACTAGCCTTCAATCCTCTTTGCAGGGTCAGACTCTATCGATGTTATCTGTTCACCTTGTTTACATGGAGTAATGGCGCATTGTGCCAGCATTGCAGAAGTCCTTAAGAACAGTTGTGTGTTACAGTTTAGATGGTGTGTTGGACCAAGATTTCAGGCCCGAGCTGATAAAAATATAGTAAGATTTAGTTTAATCAACCCATAATTCTGGTGCTGACTATCAAGGAATCTGACTTTGACTGTTTAGCTGGTTAATCATGCACATCCCTTTTGCTAAGGACTTACATTTTTGTTTTTGTTGAAATAAAACGGGCACCAGTGTTTTGAGTTTTATCTGTATTATATCAAAATGAAACATTCTGGGGTCATCACATCCCTGCTGGAGAAGTCACTTTGGTATCATTGTTCTCTTATAGATACCCACATTATGGTTTGATACTGCAAGCTGCATGTGGTTAAGTGGCTTTATGAGTTGCTGTGGTTGATATGAAGATACCTTGAGACCACCAGGTGACTGATTTGAAATGCTCCTTTTAAAAGAAGGGGGTGAGATGTGTTAATGATCTATTAAACTGGTGATTAGTATAAAATATGTTGATGTTAACCATCTTCCTCTCCTCTTGTCTCCTTTTTGTCCTTTTTTTGCAGTGCCAGAGCAGATCAAGTGAAGGCAGAGTCCGACATCTAAACCACACACCTCCCCCTTCCCCTTCCCCAAAAACACACTTGCACATACACACGCACATACACGCTCATACCCACACACACAGTCTTCAGCAATGCCAAGGAGGCCTCATCAGCCTGCTGCCCACTCTGAAAAACCCCACCTCTTCACCTCAGATCCTTGAGGCTGCGTCCTCCCAATTTTTCACCTTGGACCTCCCCCTCTGTCGACCTGGGAACCAGAGGTCACCTGCTCGCCACTGAACGCAGGGACGCCCTCCTGCCCAGTCGGGAGCCGCTGCCAGGAGCCACACTGACAGGTAAGCACTGAAAATGCAAAAAAAGAGTGAATTATTCAGAACAAAAGAAAAGATTAATCTAAAGTGAGTAACACATACAGGCCTACATAAGCCCACTTCCTGCCAATCATGGCACGTTTAAACAATGGTGAAACATATCCTGTTGACAATCAAATTTAAATGTCAGTAAAATGTGGGTTTATTCTTGCTCATAGGTTCTAATTAGTTTCCACTTGTATTTTTACCCAAATGGTAACAAATTAAATCATCCATCCAGAAAAGAAAAAAGATATCTGCAAGACTGGAATCAGTTCAGTTGGTTGGGAGTCAGATGGGGAAATTCCCTCAGTTGTTGCCTTTTGAAAGGAGAAAAAGAATTCTACAGTGCAACATTGGCCCTTTTTTTCTAATTAAAAATAATCAATTTGTTGTCATATTTCATATGTCTGGAAAGTTGATATAAATCTGCTATGATGATTTGTTTGTGGGATGTAGCAATACACTCAACAACCATTCATTGTGTATTATGATATGATTTTATTACATTTTTATGACATGTTATGTCTTATAAAACATAGCTTTAAAAATGTAAAACAGTCTTCCTTTCCTTGGAAAAATCTTCTAATTTTGGGGTTGTTCTAGTAGTATCAGAAAAAAATATGTTTGACGTTTAACAAGAGAAGACACTTGCAGATGGAGTCTGCCTGTTTAGTAAGATCGTTGTAATTACTGATGCACATATTGCCAAATCAGTGTCGTTGCCAGTACCTTTTGTTTGAAATAATAATCTACCTTATGTTGAATAATGATGCCTGTTTTTGACCATAAAAACAGATCAGAGTTTATCCAACTGGTCGCATCTTCTGCCCAATAGTAAATCTATTCTCTGAATCAGCCTCTGTTTGTGCTAAATGCCAGGATTAAATTAAAACAACACGACAGATCAACATTTGCCTGTGACATTGGTTTGGTTCATGCCCACATTATTTGCTGACTGCCAGCATTAGCCGATACAAATGTTAAACAGATGCCTCCGTGCATCCCTAACTTTTTGTCAAATTGATTTAAATTTTCCATATTTGTGCCAATTTTAAATATTTTAAATGTTGTTACTTCCCTTTTTGTTTGGTTTGCTTTGGGATTGGGAAAACACTGAAAAGTCAGCTCAGACAAATCACTGACAACAACAATGATAACAGTATTTTTGCCAAGTAACTTATTTGAAATTCTGTCTTAACTTATGAAGCAGCTAGCTAGCTGACTGCTTGCTAACCTTTCGTACTCTACACCTCTATGACTTTAACTCTTGTTTTCTCCTCTGTTTGCTTGATTCCTAATGTCCTATCATTACTTCTTCTATCATCTCTCCTCTGTGTTTGTATGCTCTCTCTCCGTCTCTGTATCTCTCTCTAACTCCCTCCGGGCCTGTTTGACAGTCTGTCCTCTTTATTTTTCCAGGCATGGCTCCCATTCGGGATTCCGTCAGCCACTCCCCTAATCAAACAGGTGACTACACATTTCCTTCTTCCTTCTTTTTTGTCTCATTTTTGACCCAGCATCTTACTCTTGATCACAGACTTTCTCTTTAAGATCAACCCACTCTGTAGATCCAGTTTGACCTGAAGTTGATAGGTGCTGCCTTTTATTAACAGCTCTTCAGAGAATGGGAAGTGAGTGAAATGATGGGTGTGAGAAGGTGCAAGTGAAGGCTTGGCAGGCAAGCATTATCAGAGAGCTGGCAGCAAGTTTGTTTGAAAGAGAAGCTCTGAAGTGAGACGCACTTAAATGGGGAAGAAAGTAGAGATGGGCAACCAAGTGGTGAAGAGATTCTTAGATGGTATCCAAACTCTTTTGTTTCCAGGACTAAGCAGATAGGGATCTGGAGATGTTGGCATGACTTAAAGACTATAACACTGAAGGAAGTATTCAAAAGGAACCAATCATTGTTAGATTTTGATAAGGAAGTAATGCTCACTGTCTTGTTCCATCTTATAGATGTTTATTTACAAACCCTGTGCAAATCACAGGCAGGGGTTTTTTTTTTTTCAGTCCTTCAAAAGCATACATCCCTCACCACTTCATTACTACACTGCTGCCTAAGCAAAACCCGTTGTTTAAAGAGTGTCTGAAGGTTGAGCTCCAAAAGCAAATATTAATAACAATGGTAGCATTATGCACTAAGGATCACTGTAAGGCATATGCAATGTTATAAAAATATGTGATATGCAATGAAATTTGATCAGTATTACGCTAACAATTGTTAATACGTTAACGAAAAAATATACATTTTGATCCATTTTTATGTCTTTGTTCTGTTCTTTAATGTTTTACACAGAATTGTGTTTGCATCGTGGTTCTTTTGAATCCAAAATAGTCTAGAAAAGCAACTATTTTACTGCTAAATTGGCAAAACTATTTTAGAGTAGACTCTAACTCTCAGACCACTGTCAAATAAAGAGATGGTACTCGTGACGAAAATGTCTCCTTTGTACGAAAACATTTTTAATGGGTGCGATAAAATCTGACTTGTACAATATTTGATTTTGAATTCTCATATCAGAATAAGGTGAAAGCTAATAACTGTGCATGCAGCCCTAGTTACTTTTGCATTCAAAATTCTGGTGAGAAACAGGAGCTCGGCAGGTGCTGACTTAGTTTAAGAATGATGGAGTTTGTTGGTGGGTAAACCGCATGCCAAAGCAAGTCAGGAGAAAAGCGGAAACATCTTTTCCACCGTAAAAGCTTTCAGCATGGTTCTTTGTTCTTGCTTTAATCAAGAATTGTGGCCCAGCTCAGACAAAACTGTTGCTATACTGTAGCTACATCAGAGCCAGTTGCTCCGCCAGCAGCAATTTTATATAACGGCTTACAGTACAACCAGTTAGCCAACAGCTAGTCACATTGAGTGGAAGCTCTCGATGTCAGTGAACAGAATCTGTGTGTGGTCTGCTGTGTTGGTCATCTAATTCCACTTCATACATAATATGAACAAAGGGGTTAAATTTGTCATTATTCGTCACCATGTGTGTGGTCTCTCACATTAATAAAAAACCTGTCAAGATTTTGAAACTCTTTTACTGTGTGCCAGGCTTTAGTTGCCACAATCTCTTCCTCTTGTTCCCTACTCCCCCCTCCCGTCTTTTCACACTCGATTGCCATCTCCCCTATGCCCTCCATCTCTCCTCTCCCGCTGATTGTTATCCTCCGCCTCCCTCAATGCTAGTTCGTAGCTTTGGCATGCTTTTGGGTCCTGCTGTGGTGACAAAGTGGTGGCAGCTGTGTCCGGGCTCGGGCCTGGCACTGATCACATCCAGAACAGTTGGGGTGCTGAAGGCTGCAGGGAATAAAAATGTATGAAGAGTGGTTGTGAATGGGGGAGATTTGAACAGCCTCTGTTGTTTATTAGATGTGTATGTGTTAATATTTATTGACCATGATCACACAGCACCTCGCTTGACGCCTGAGTTAATTTTAAGGCATCTGAGAGTACAATCTGTTCTGTCCACCTTTTCTCTCTGCAGGTCTGGAGCATACTGGCTTGGACTCGCAGTATGAGCCTTCCCCCTGGTCCTCTGGCTCTCCCTGCAGCAGTGACAGCAACAGCAACTGGGGCAAAGTCCTAGTGGATGGAAGCACTGACAAACCCAACAACCCCTCTACAACTAACTCCTCCGTCTGGCCTCCCTCCTCCTCTTCATTCTCCTGCTCCTCGTCTTCTTCCTCCTCTGGCTGTGGGTCAGGATCAGACCCTGAGCTGGCATCAGAATGTATGGACGCAGACTCTAGCTCCCCGAGCGGCTCGGAGAAAAACCTCGCGGGTGTGACACCAGTGATGATGATGTCAGGAAATGCTTCTCCTGCTGTGTCTTCTGCGGCTTCTTCCCCTTCCTCTTCTTTGGTGACTTCTGCAATGATGGTTGGTGTTTCAATGAATGGAGACAGCAACGGAAACAGTCGTCAGGTAATTGGTGGAGGTATGGGAACCATCAGCGGTGCAAATAATGGAAATAATCTCATTTCTGGGCCCTCCCTCTACTCCATGGCGGGGTCCAGCAGTATTGGCAGCAATAACATGGGTAACCACAACAACAAGCCCGTCAATAACAGTGGTGTATGGGGCACCCAATCAGGCAGCAACATGATCCCCACTAGTGGAACCAACCCCTGCATTAATGGAGGGTTGAACCCAAACACTTTAAACCCAAATGCCAACCACGGTGCCTGGCCGCAGAATCAGACCCCAAGCCCAGCGTCCCAGGGCCAACGGCCTCCACAGGCTCAGGGGATGAGTTCCAAACTGGGTATGGCTCCCCAACAGGGCCCCATGCTGGGCTGGGGTGGCATGGCAGCTCCAAACAACAGCAGTATGATGGAAGACACAGAGGTGAATAATGGTACAGCAAGCAGCAAGGTGTTAGGAAGCAGCAACAGTGGAAATGGTGGCCTACAGCCTACCAACCTTAACACTGAATCCAATGGACCAAATAACACTATGATGATGAATACTACTACTACTACTACTAATGCCACAATGACCTCTAGCCCACCAAACTCTACCGCCTCGCCCCTGCTCAGCGGGGATTGTTCCTGGGGCTCTATTGGAGGAGGGAATGGGGGTCCGCTGGCTAATGGAATCCCCTCATCTGCCCCTCAGCAAGGTGAGCTGGGGGGACCTGGGGCCTTCGGTACGCCATGGGGCACGACTACCTACCCTGGAGACAAGGGCCACCCAAATGCAGACACTGTGAACCCCCCAAACCCTGCCTTAATGCAGGCTGGGAACCCCCAAATCTCCTCTACTGCTGCTAACAAGAGTAATAATAACCACAATAACACTGGGGCCCCACGCTGGGACCAGGGGCCCCCGAATAACCCAAACCAGCCCCAGAACATGTCTTGGGGTGTCGGCTTATATCAAGTCCCTGGCTCCGGAGGCCAAACACCAGGAAACGGGAACCAAACTACGATGGGCCCTCCAGCAGGGATACCTCGCCCCTGGGGGAGCAGCGCGTCATCTTCGTCTTCATCCTCATCATCCTCTTCTACATCCAACAACAAGATGTCGAATGGAGAGTGGGGATCAGCAGCTCCCGGTAACAACCATTCAGATGCTGGAAGTCATAAAGGAAGTGCCACCAACAATGGCTGGAAGAGTCTGGAGGATGACGCCATGGGCATGGGAGGAGTGGGAGGAGGTGGAGGCCACACCTTGGGAAGTGTCACTGGAGGCTGGGGCCGCTCAGGAGGGAGCGAGGGAAGCGGAGAGAGTTCTGGAGGCCGATCCAGCTCAGACAGAGAGCAGTCGAAAGTGGGAAGCCGTAGAAAAGCTAACCATACTGCACCAATACTGTCAGCCGTGGCCCGGGGTGATGTAGACCCGAGGGTTCTATCCAACACTGGATGGGGACAGACACCCATACGGCAGAACACCGCCTGGGATGTCAATTCTCCTAACAATCAGCACCAGGGTCTCAGAGGGGACGAACGAAAGCCAAACAGTGGAGGCTCTGGATGGGGCACTGCAGCACCAGCATCTCCCCAGACCTCTGGAGGTATGGCTCTAATGTAAACTTAAGTCTGTAATTATGCATTTTAGTGTATTTTAAGTCAAAAAATGTTCATATTTAGAACCCAGTGTTAATTTTGTTGACTAACATAAAGACCAAAAGTGTGTGTGAACCACCTTTTTTGTGTGAAAGTCTAGACTAAGACTTGCAAAGAATAGACAGTGATTTTAGTTTTCATACAGAGACTAAATTGACACTAAAATGTTAGTACTTGACTGTTTGACATTAATAATCAATGATTTTTCTTCCCTGCGTATTTAAGATACATCAGTATTTTCATTGGCGTATTTTAGATGAATTAAAGTATTGATAGTGCATTAATATGGATGTTTTAGATTTATATTTTACAATATGGCTGACTAAATTAGTCAAAAGTGAATGAATGCTTTGGCAATTTCTATTTCAGTAACATCCTTTACTTGTACCCTCAGGTTGGGGAGGTGGGCCGGGCAGCTCTGGCCCAGGTCCAGGAGGCTCTGGTTGGGGAGAGCAGCCAAACTCTGGATGGGACAGCAAACCTTCAGGTGGAGGAGCTGGACAGAGTGGCTGGGATGATGGATCCAGCTACAAAGGGAACAACAGCAGCAACACCTGGAGCAATAACATCAACAAAGACGACAGGTAATTAACTTTCAGATTTCATTCTTTACTCTAAGATTCTCTTCCTTTACATGACATGAATTTAATTCATTGTTTTTATATTATAGCAAAAGTTTTAGGAGCAGTCATTCACAGGGAAGTTAAATGATTTTCTGTTACAGTATATCAGCATGACAGGCCTTTTCCACAGTTTTATTCTATATGATTTATGACTGACAAAGTGGAGCATTTTAAACAGTTAGTGTTATTCTTAACAGGAATTATACTTGTTTTTTTACCATTATTTTCGATAAACAGCACATATGTTTATAATCTGACACAGTTTGCTGCTCCAGTACAACGAGCAGACTTGCAGCATGAATGGACACTGCTTATTACAAACTTTGGGAACTCGTAGGAAAATTTTAACTGTTGTTGTTTTGTAATGCAATGCAAGCTGATTTTTGCAGAAAAAGCTCAGAAATGCAGTTTATTCTCTCTGTGTGGCTGTTTAACATGAGGGCTTCTTCTTTGTCTGAATATGTCAGCATGGGATGGTCTCAAGGCACTTTAATGTGCCAGAGGCTCCAGACCCAATCATGTTAGAAACCCTCCTGGCATTCTGGAAACCTATTTATCAATGAGCTCATGTGAAAAAAGACAGGTGTGAAACATGTTTGAGCCTCTGAGGGATACGAACAATCTGAAGGGAAGCACTGTCCTGTTACTGTGAACGTAGAGCTGAGAACAACAAACTGGATAGTTTGGTTTCACTGTCTCTCTTTCTAGGGAGTCATTACTGCACTATATATTTACATAGAATTTGTTTGGTTTTTGTTAGAGGGTTAGTTAGGGCCAATATTCAGAATATTTCATGTTTAGCTTTTAATTTTTGAAGGATTGTTGATTTACTCGGATTTTTATCCACTATTATTGTCAAAACCTTCAGTTTCTATTTTACTGATATTTGATTGTTTCTGTGTAGGTCCAACACATGGACTAATGCCCCCAAACCTCAGACGAGCTGGGGTTCCAGCAGTGGAACTGGAAGTGAAGGCTGGGGTAGCAGTGGAGATGGTCCCAGACCAGGAGCCAGCAACCACTGGGGAGAGCCCCAAAAGGGTGCTGGCTCAGTTGGCTGGGACAGTGACAGCGACCGCTCCGGCTCTGGATGTTGGAGTGAGCCGAGCCGAACCAACACCAGCAGCAGCAACACCTGGGTCGGGAGTGGAGGATCAAATACTCCCGACCAGAGCACTCCTAACCCAGGATCCAACTGGGGCGAATCGGTCCACAAGCCCAATCCTCAGAGTAACAGCCAGGGCTGGGGTGAGCCTAAGCCCTCCAACGAGTGGGGAAAAGGTCCAGAATCCAACATGGCCAGAGGCAATCAAGGCGCTAACAAACCCACAGGTAGGTAGCAGATTATCCAGAGCCACACTACTCCTTTACAAGAAAGTTCTTCCATTTTATATTTACCATGTTTAAAGAATTACTAGAGGGTGCTTAAACTTTGATTGTCAGATATTTTCTATACTTTAATACTTTTCGTAAGCTTTAATTGATGCAATCTTTGTTACTAAAATAATTGATGGTATCATAAAGTACTGAGGCCTAGAGAAAACATAATCACTATCAAATCTTGCAAACATATTTGTGCAATTTAGTCTTTGTGCAGGAGTTAACATGGTATCAAAAGGTATCCCATCAAACATTTAGTAGTTTTGTACACATATGTTTAAAAGTCTGGTACTGTGACAGCCCAAGCTGGATCTGAGCTCTAACATTCTTGCGATGCATAGCAGACAGACTTGTAGGAGGACATACAATTGATGACTCAGTTTAAATCTTTTTTTTTCTACCTTCAGGCTGGTTAGGAGGCCCTATGCCAACAGTAGGTCAGAAGGAGGAAGTGTCAACTGGGTGGGAAGAGCCTTCTCCTGAGTCAATCCGTCGCAGGATGGAGATAGATGATGGGACAGCAGCTTGGGGAGACCCCGGTAAGTAATCAGCAAACAATAAATGTCTTTAAAGCATTGTTTTAGAGATCTTGAATGAAATAAGAGGGACTTCCAGGCTTCTTCTGACTCACCATGTAATCAAACCTTGTGTTTAGGTAAATACAGTGGTGGATCTGTCAACATGTGGAACAGGACTGGCCAATCAGCTCAGGAGGCACCACCCTCTCAGCATCAGTCCCACCCAGCACATGGCCCCAAGCATCCTCTTCAGCCCATGAACCCTCTGGCACAGGACAAAAGCACTTCAGGTCAGTGACATATGAGAGATGGAGGCTAGATGGAGTTGTTATTTCTTACTGTATTATTTTTTACATTTTTGATACATAAGGACTTGGTGATGTGGTCTAAAAACCTAATTTCAAGATTTTTATTTATAAAAGTCAATTTATGATCTTATTTATTTTTTCCTTCTTACTCTCTTAGCCCAACATTGTGGTACACAAGAAGTGACACGGGTTATTAAAAGTTAGATAACTTCTGAATCATAAATCATAGATAAAAGGATTTAACACAGGTTTTTGTTTTATTTATTGATGAACTTTAACACAAACTGATTTTCCCTTCTGGGGTTAATAATGTAAACAGGATTTACTTTTTGTAGTTAAAAATGCAACCTGTTAATTCCTTCATGAATTTTCCTGGAAGCTTAAACACTCTGACTCTTTATTTGCACATGAAACTAACAGAAATGAGTATTTATGTTAGGATTAGTATAGGAAATTATAAAACTGTTGCCCATTTTTTCTTATTTGCAAACAACCTAGTTTCCTAACATGCTTCTCCTCTGTTTTTCATTTACACACAGAAGCACTTCTGCACCAGCTCATTTGACAGTATACATGGAGATAGCCCACTTGTTTACTAGTCCCAGAAGGCGATGTTATGTTGGTAAAGAAAATAGAAATGCAGAAATGTTGACAAATATACGTGTGTGGGTAGCACAGCTATAGTCTGTGAGGTAAACACTGTGTAGTCACCTCCAATCTTCACTGTATACCTGGCCAAAATGCATGCATGCATTTACACGTGTGTTGAAGAGAGAGACAAAAAAGTGAGCTGGTGTGCAAACGATTCAAAGTGGCTTAATATGACAAGGCCCTGTCCATGCGGAGATGAAAACGATCTAAGAACATGTGGTGTATGCTGATCTCCATGACCATTTGTTGTTTGCAGTTGTTGTAGAGGAGCAGAAGATTTTGTGTAAGAGCCATAATAAGCTCAGTAGCTTCTGCTGCACAAACACAATCGTAATCTGCCATTATTGTTGTTGTTGACGAGGTTAGCTTATGCGAGTTAAGGTGGCTCTGACATGGGTTAGGGGTGGTGTACACAGATTTTCTCACTCTGTGACTCGCTTACAAAAAGCAGCATTTTTGCCAATACTAGAAAAACCCTGAGTAGATTCTCCAAAACTTGTCTCTGTGTGGATGGCCCCTCAGCGTTCCATTGTGCCATACTCAGCTCTGCACAACCCGAGGGGAGCTGTGGAGGAAATTCAAGAGAAAATCTAGATTTTTATCATTCAGACATCAATCATGAGCACAAATCTTTTTTGCTGTTTTGCCTTTGATTTGACGCCTGAGGAGAGATGGGAAGCAGGGAGAGAGAGTGGGGAAGTCATGCACCAAACATGCCAGGAATGGGATTTGATTCTGTGACCAGTGTGTTGAGGACTGTAGCCCCAGTTTATGGGCATCTGCTCCACCAAGTGTAAAATGGCACCCACATTTTTTCAGTTTCTTAGTACAAAAGCTTTGCATTTGTACTTGCAGTCTGCAGATTGTCAGATGCATGCTTATGATAATGTGGGAGAGATTAAAGGTTGCACCACCTTGCAGATGTGTAGAATTTGGGTTTAAGCTTTATATCTAGGTACAAATAAACGTGCAAGGATGAGATCCTGTACCCAAAATAGTATGAACATGTTAGTGCAAGCCTTCTGGTGGAGTCTGCAAGACTGGATAAAAACGTGCAAGTCCCACCCACGCTCTGGTTTTGAGAAAGCTAAAACAAGGATTAAAAAGATTCAGTCCTTGCAAACACAAAAGGTGTGGATGCAGTCATGTTTAGAAATGTATTAAGGGGCATATGCAATTTATACTGAAGCACGCAGAGAAAACAAACAGCCACTCTCTCCCATCTCCTCATGGTGTTGTCTATGTTGAGGGCTTTTTTTGTAAAGCCGGTTGAGTCATCCCTTTGGAATGCTAAGAGCATCGATTTTTCTCTTCTCATTCGCTGTTTTTTCCCTGCTCCTTTTCTCTCTTCCCCGCCAGCTCTGCCTGCTGTAGAAACACTAGCTTTTGTTGGGAGAGAAACAGAAAGAGGGAGAGCGTGAGTGCTAGAGGAGGAGGTCTGGAGACTTGGAAATAGAAACGGTTCCATGGAAGATGGGAGCAACAAAGAGAGAGGGAGGCAGGTTTTTCTGTGGAAGTGGGCTCAGACAGGGAAGAGAAGGAGGGGCTAATAGGGTTATTCAGGGTTGGTGTCTAGTGAGCTAAATGGAGCAGCAAAGTGGATGGCAAGTCAGGGTGGGGCAAAGTAGCCTGCGACTGTAATGAGGGAAATAATCAGGACGAAGATAATGATTCAACTCAGGAATTTTTAGTTTGAATTCTGCAAACACTGATGAAAAATAGAAGATGAAGACCGCAAAACTGTGGTGAATCAAGAGAAATGTGTCTTAAAAAGTAGGTAAATTTAATGTATTATGGACTCATTATGAGTCCTCTTTAAAATACAGTTACAAGCAGCTAAAATGCTAACATGCCCACACACAAACACATTGTGTTTTTCATCCCCATAAGATGTTTTTTCCATAGTCTGGAGAAAGAATGCTGAAGATGCAGGTTAGGGTTATAGGTCAGGGTAGGTCATGTAACATGAATGCATCTACTGCTGCATGTCTCTTCAGCTGCATGTTTGTTTTTTTGTGTTTTTATGTCCGTTTACCTTGTGCTCAGTCACATGAGGGACACAGGAGCCTGAGGCCGCCCCATGATCTGTCCTATTTTTACAGGGAGGCATCCCTGGCATCCCCCCAAAGCGCCTCCTGCGCAGGGAGAAAGTGACAGGTTGGGGTGGTCAGCTGTAACAGGAGCCTTTTGAACTCAGTCGTGATCTGGCCTGAACATATTCTGACATTTGAAAGCATATAGGGGCGCGTGCACGTATCTACACTCCTACAAGAGTTAAAGTAAACAACACTTACATAAGCAGGTCGATAAGGGGTTCCCCAGGGACATGAGCAGGGCTTTATCATCGAGCTGAGTTGTCTGATTCCAGCAGCGCAAAACAATTGAAGCGTTTAGCATCAATGCAAAAATAAAAGTATGAGGGGGTTCTAAGGAAGTCTTTTTTTAGGGTTGCTTTTAAACATGCTGCCTTTAGCCTGCAACTTTGAGTGTGCAAACAAGCCTGTTGTAGCTCCTCTAATGCAGCAGCCCTGTGAAGGAAAAAAGCAATCTTACTTTTATGAATGTAATTTTTTATCACTTAAAGTATTGGGTGGTTGTTAAATCATCCCAGAAAAGAAAGAGATTTCTTTAACCAGCAAAATCTGAACTATCTTTCCCGTTAGTATGAAAGTAGACGAATTTAAAATGCCATTAAAATGCATAGAAGCAAAATAATCCTCTTTCTAATGACTGCATGCCTCTGTCCCTCCAGGTTGGGGTGAGCCTTACCCAAAACAGAGGGAGTCTTCAACATGGGGTGAGCCAACCAGCGCCCCACCTATGACCGTGGACAACGGGACGTCTGCCTGGGGGAAGCCCATGGACACCAGCTCTAACTGGGACGAACCCAGTAGGGGCAGCAGAGACTCTGGGTCTGGATGGGGCGGCCAACATAAGTCTGGTAGGTGCATGATTACAAAGAGTGAAAATGATCAAAAATTACTGTATTAAAGCAACAACACCATACACCATACAGTTATCTACATGATATGCTGAGTGTTATTTGTATCTCTAGGTCCTAAGCCCATGGAAACATGGTGTAGCGATGATGTCTCTATGAACAGCTGGGACCAGGAAGAGGAGGTAGAGATCGGCATGTGGAGCAACAGCCAACAGGACAGTCGATCCCATGATCAAAACACCTGGAACTACAAGAATAAAACCTCCAATAAGGTTTGTTGACCTCCGCTTTGCACAGTTGTTCCTCTGAGGCATTCGAAGATTGATCCCTGCTTTACCAAATTCCTGACTTCTAGACAGAACATATTGCATATTTCAAGAACTTTCAGTATACTGTATTTGATAGAGAAAGAAAAACCTGCCTATGATTGCAATAATTCATTTTCTGCAATTTTTCAGATGAACAAACCAGTCAACAAACAGGACGATCCCTGGATGAAACCCTTCATCAACCAGTTCAACACCATGAGCTTCTCTGTAAGCAACATTTTTCTTTTGCACTTTTAAAGCCAGTTCGTAACTAAATGTTTTAGTTGTAGCATACACAAAGCTAGTGACAAAGTTGTTAAAAGAAGCCAGTTGTTATGATCTGCTGTTACTGGAGTGATTAACTGTTTATTAAGAGTCCACACCTCAAGACTTGGCAAGTGCACTTAGAGTCATAAAAATCGTACTACTCTTAAGTGAAGCAATACTTAACTAGAGAGTCAAGATAAATTACCTATTTTGAGATATAAAAACAAAAAAAAATGACTGAATTGCTAGTAATTTGTCAAAATGCTATAAGCAGATTTTATTTCCTTCTTGAAACAAGATTTTATGACTTGCTCAATGCATTGGCAGATATTTTGACTCATTACAAGCAATTTAGGCATCATCTTTTGCTTGTAGTATTTTGAAATAAGATGTTTTTCTAGTGAATGTGGATTATATTAAGTGAGAGATATTTCTGAGTAGAAATGAGACATTTATTCCTGCCAAAACTTGAAATTTTCCAGTGCGCCTAAGAAACACTTGTTATTCTGGCTTGTTTTATAGCCTTGATTTTGTCCATCTTTCCTGCATCTGATGCCATGCATTGTTCTTTTTCTCTGTATTTAATTCAAAGTATAAACTGTAATAAACATTTGTACAAATCAGAATTTGTGTCTTTCATCTTTTCCTGGTACAGAGAGACTCTCCCGACGACTCCATGAAAACCGGAGTAGGGATGATGCAGGACAAGCGTATGGACATGGGCAGCATTGGAGACTTCAACGGAGTGATGGGGAAGAACCCTGGGTCTCGACACCAGCTCCACAAGGAGTCTGCCATGGATCGCAGCCCTTACTATGACAAGGTATGTAGAAATGACAGTCTCACCAGTGTATTCTGGGTGGGAGTGAAAAAGAAGGTCATTGAGACATGTCTTGGGGATTCTGGAGCTATGTGGAATAGCTTTAACAAGCTGATAACATGAGGTAGGTTGTGTGTAAATAGTTTATATATTGGTATAGCTGGTATAGTAAGCTTTAAAGGTTTGGCCGTCATGTCTGCCACTTCAGTGATCATAAGGTAGGTGCGAAGGGCTTTAATCTGCTGAAATTGTCAGGTTGGAAAGTATACTCTCAGCCTTATAGTGCCCCTTAGTGGTTGGTTTGACACACTGCACACACTAAAGGGATCTTTGATTCAACACCTAATATTGGCATGACTTATTAGTCATTCTCTGTCACATATAAGCCACTAAGCAAATAAAATATGTACCCTTGTGTGCTTAAACCTTTAGAAAATTTCGTTTTGCTAGATTTTTATTTTTCTGCACTCTGTTTAGTTATGTAGTAGCTGCCATTTTGCTTTGCTGCTTTCCTTCTGCGTGTCTCAGTTTTTATCTTTGGGTCTACTGGTGCCATCTCCTCTTTTTCTTCTACTTTATCTCTGATACTCATCCCTCTTTTCTCCTTTATAGTTCCCACACTCTCTACAAAGTCTCCTCTTCTTTTCCTCCTCCCCTCTCTCTCTACTTCAGTCTGCAAAATTAACTCTTCTCCCTCTTCTCTTTCCTTCCCTCTCTCTGCACTTCTCTGGCTGCCGATGGCGCTTCCTGTCCCTCTGTGCTTGCCATCCATCTGCTGTGCACCCGGCCTTTGCTTCTGCAGCTGTCTGTGTCTCCTTCTGCTTACGATAGCCAAGCCCCCGATGAGCTTTCCTCCAATCAAAGCATGAGCTTTTCCCCTTCCAATTCTGCTCAGCCTGTCCCTTGTCTCGACTCGGGGCCGTCTCCTTCCCACTCTGGTCCTGGGGTCACTCGGCAGGTGAGTGCGGGAAGATGAAGAGGATGTCGTCTTCAGGGTTTGAGTGTCAGACCCTGAAACACTCATCATTAAAAATTTTGAAAATATTTTGTTGCTTAGAGTGCTGTTCTTGCAGGATACTAATGAAAATGACTCTTAATTTTGATTTTTTTTCATGCTTTTGCCAGGAAGTATGTAAAAGCTTAACAAATGATTTGCAATCAATATGTTTTTTTTCCTTGTTAGGGGTGGGAACAGCAGGGTAGATACATAGACTATGATAACAAAATCACTATTAATGGACTCTGGGATAATTACGATACTCCAACATGATCATACAAAGAAACATCCTTTTAACTTATTAATTGAAGAATATAAAGTAAGCAGAGAATTACTGTATTTTTTCACTGCAAGTAGGTGTCAGATTCATATCTTTTTAGCTTCACCCTTTAGCTTTTTTCTCCACTGTCAGATATTATCCTGCTGTCTTATTCTCTTATCCCGCTGTCTGCCTCTCTTTGGCCTTCTGTTCACATCACCTTCATTCGTGTCATCAGCACTGTTGTTCGGAATAATTTTGTAGTTGCACAATGAGTCACAATTGAAGGGATATCTGTTTAGAGAGATTTATTTTTACATTTTTAATATCAATATTTCACAACAGCGATTCACATATTTTATAACAGGACACAGGACAGTGGCATGTTGTCTGTTTAATCCTCTTGCTAGGTTTTATTTGAACGACTAAACCACGGTTTTGTATTTTTGTCAGTGCCAAATCATTTATTTCTGTGTTTATGTCCTCTCTGTCCAGAATGTAAACCCTTTGATGGGTGGCAGCAGCGTAGCACAGGGCCGAGGTGGCCCCCAGTCCCAGGTCCCTCCCCAACCCAACCTTCGTAATCAAGTGCCTCCCCCCATCCTGCCCTCTCAGGTAAGGCGCGTTACACATGTTGCTTTTGTTGAGGCCAACCAATGCTTGTAATAACTATTAGTAAAATAAGACCATTTTGAGGCACTAAGAAATTCTACAGCGTGGTAGTGTTTGTTCTTGATATGGACAATTTAATATAAATCATGTACAGATATGTTATTTATTAGAAATAGATCAGATTATAATCTGATGTGTATCTGTGTGCAACACCCATCCTGACTGGAAGTAAATATTACAATGTTTAATACTACTGTCAACAAAATGCTGTGGAATTTGATTTTTATTTAACATTGCAACATTTTACAATAACAGTAGGCTTTAATCAGAATTTGGTTTGTGATCAGGTCCCTCCATCCCTGCTGAAGTACCCAGGAGGAAACGGAGGCCTGAATCCCTTGTTTGGCCCTCAGCAGGTTGCTGTGCTAAACCAACTATCCCAGCTCAACCAGCTGTCACAGCTCAACCAGATCAACCAGTTGCAGGTATGCAGAATCACATACTTCCTTCTTTTATTGGTTAAAATCATCTGCAGTGCTGCGGTGGACAGCATTATTTTTGTTTGGTGATTTTGTATAGGTACAAAATGTATCTGAAAATAAAATGTTTAAAATGTAAAGTCCCAAAAACTGCATTCCTTGAGTAGCATCTTGAGACTGGCTTTAAAAGTGAATTTCTCCCACGGATTATTCTAAATATAAACATACTTTCTGTGGCGTCACCTATGAGTGGCTAAAAAGCATTTTGAAGCCCAGCGATGTTTGTTGATATACATGAAAGCTATTTCCACTCATCTCTGCATCAGTAGAAATGGGCAAAGAATCAGCACTTACGAGCAGTGGTGGAAAAAGGACAATAGTGTCGTACTAAAGTACGACAGTAGTAGTTAAAGTAGAGTTACTTTGGTTTGGTTCAAACGACTCAGTAGTCACTTTTATGGTCTTTACTTAATGTGCATTGTCAATATAAGAATAGGAATCTCTAACAAGTTTGTTTATTATAAGACTTGCCTTTACCTAAAGTAAAATGCAATAGCTGTTTTGGAATGAAACATGGAATCAATCCCTCATTAAGTGCTACTGGCCATCATGTGTTGTCAAAGCATTGCATTGTTATAGTTTTAGGTTAAATAATTAAACATTTGTTTTCCTTATTTTTCTGCAGCGTCTTCTCCTCCAGCAGCAGCAGCATCAGAAAGCTCAAAGCCAGAGAACCATGCCAGTGGGACGGCCGACTGAACAGGTGTGTGTGTGTGTTAAAAACAGCTGTACCCTCCGTTACAGACCAGTTTATCGTGTCATGAAGCAGCTGCGTTGCCTCCTAACCTCCTTCGCCCTCTCTTTAGACACGCCCCATTGGTTCGTCACCATCAATGATGCAGCCACCGCGTCATCTTGACCCCTCTCTGCTGAAACAGGCCCCGCCCCTCAAACCGTACTTGGAGAACTACTTGTCCCACAATGCCCCTGAGATGCAGAAAGATGCTGCTTCTCTTGGACCCTTCAGCAACTTCCCTTTAAGTACGTCTACAACTCTTAATTTCCCATGTTTTATGATTTTTTTAAGGGTAGATATTTCTCTTTAATATAAAGTTAGTTTTAATTCTGACTATTTCCACATATTTAGATCCAGAATGACTCATTTTCTTCATCTCTTCTCCACCACTCTCCTCAGGCTTGAACTCTAACCTGAATGTATCCCTGGACATGGGTGTTGGTGGTGGTAGTAGTGGTGGTGGAGCTGTGAGCTTCAAAGAGCCACCCCAGTCCAAACTGAAGAAACTTTGGGCTACTGACCCTCTGGAGCAGAACAGCAAACCTGGTAAAGAAAAGACATATGCTTTTGTTTGATGATATCACTAAATTATATGGATGTATTGGCACCCATACACAAAACTACAAGCGAGAGGAGAAGTTCAAACAGCAGAAGTCAATTAAACTAACACTTTCAGACTAAGAGTTTGTCAGCCTGGACTTCATGTCAGGTTTAGCAATAAAACAACTTGGATAGGGGATTACAAAATAATGTATGTGGCTGCCAGCACAGGAAATGTATTTCTTTCACCGCTGTTTAAATTCACAGTCTTCTTTTCTGTTTGTCCAACAGGTGCTATGTCGTCTGGGCTGCGTCTGGAGGACTCTCCCTTCTATGACTACCTGTCTCCAGGCCCCTCTCCCCTGAGTCCTCCCGGCCAATCAATGGGCTCGGTGGGCGATGGCTGGCCGCCCCGTGCCAATTCCCCCCCGCCCCATGGAAACACTGTCACCTGGCCCCCAGGTAAACACCTTGCTCCCACAGCTCTTTCACAAAGAAAATGTAAAAGTAAATGTACTGAAAATCTCTGTTCATGTTTGTTTGTGCAGAGTTCCGGCCCGGGGAGCCTTGGAAAGGTTACCCCAACATTGACCCTGAGACTGACCCTTATGTCACCCCTGGCAGTGTCATTAACAACCTCTCCATTAACACCGTCCGCGACACAGACCACCTCAGGGACAGGAACAACGGTAGGTCACGTGCTTAGGGAGGACAGGATCTGATGGAGGGGTAGATGTTGGGTACTAGCTGGCTTCATTTTGGTTTGTTTGGTTATTTATCTAAATTAGTAAAGAATTTGAAAATTTTAGGCATTAGGTGTTTTTCAGCCAGCCGTTGATTGCAGTTGTTGCCAGCAGATTTCGGTCAATTTAAAGTCAGTTTCTGTTCATCCACTGTACTCAAAACAAACTTGATATAATGCCATGAAAACAGCCTCTCATATGTTGTTTTCATCCCACAGGGCCATCCTCATCACTGAACACCACGATGCCTTCTAACAGTGCCTGGTCATCCATTCGTGCCTCCAGCCACAGCGGTTCCCTCACCAGTACAGCACAAAGCACTTCAGGTACTCATAAATCTTCACATTTTTTTTCATTCTGCTTCTTTGTTCCCTGGTTCCAAGCCGATCATCAATAAATGGTTAAATGTGTGCCTTTAAAGTCTTCTTCCCCACTGCAGCCAGACCCAATGAGTCAAAATGGTCTCCTGGCGGCGGTTCTGTGTCCAACTCCTCCCTGGCCCACGAGCTGTGGAAGGTCCCCCTGCCTCCAAAGGCTCTGTCTGTGGCAGCCCCCTCTAGACCCCCGCCTGGCCTCACCAGCCAGAAACCAAGCTCTGCCTCCTCCGGCTGGGATGGCTCTGCCCTGAGGCTGGGGGCCTGGGCCTCCTCTGAGTCCAGATACACACCCGGTGAGAGCAGAAACACTTTGAATATATCACCAATGGTTATTTTGTTCTGTGGACTAGATTATTAAGCATCCAACTGTCATTTGAAATATGGTTCAGTGTGCAAGAAAGCATTATCTTAAACTATTTCACATTTTTCTTTAACTTTCTTATGTATCCAGTCCTTCGTTTTACATACAATGCTTGTTTTGTCCCTAATATGATGAAATGTGTGTATTTCCAGGTTCCAGTTGGGGTGACAGCAGCTCAGGGAGAACCCAATGGCTTGTTTTGAAAAATCTCACACCGCAGGTACTAGCATTTAAAAAAAAACATAGATAAAAGTTTTAATCTATTTTTTTTTGTTGTTGTTGTTGTTGCATTCATTATGTATTGATCTGCAGAGTGTCATTACATCACAATCTTGATTTAACTTTATTGGGTTGTCATGGATGTTAGATGAAAGATGGAAAAAAAATGTATACCTTTTGCAAAAGCATAACAATACTGGATAAATTCTTGATTTTGATTTTAAAAATGCAGGTAAACTCCTGCACTTTGCACACTTCTAGAGCTTTAGTGATTTTTGACACTGTTGATCATCAAAATAATGAAATAATCTAAATTATTTAAAGTCTGGATTTATTGAATTGTATTCTTGTTGGATCTTTTCATGTTTTTGTATCTGTCTATTCCTCACAGATTGACGGCTCCACCCTGAGGACTCTGTGTATGCAGCACGGCCCTCTAATCACATTCCACCTCAACCTGCCACACGGCAATGCTGTGGTCTGCTACAGCTCTAAGGATGAGGCCGCCAAGGCCCAGAAGAGCCTGCACATGTAAGACAACAGACACACACACACAAATACAACCAGATGTTCTACCTAACTGTTGTAATGACCCTGGGTCAAAATGGCAAATTGACATCTGTTTGTGTGGGTGTTAACCTTTGACTTTATAGTAATTAGAGATGGAGACATAAAACCAGGTTCTGTATTTTTCTAAACTCCAGAATGAACAAACAGTTTTACCTTATCGATACTGCAACTAAGTGTCACAGGTTCTGTGACATAACATTATTTTATATCATCACTGTTGTAAAAACATACACAAGCACATCAGGGTCGTGCATCAGATTAAACCAAAATGAGGTACCTTTAACTGTTGACTTGAAGAAGAGATTCTGGCTGTGCTGGAAGCAGCTTCAGCTGGACAATTTTCCCTATCTGCTCAGAAAAAAGAATATCAGCCAGTGTTGACATCTGTGTTGAATCAGCAGGATTAAAGTTGATAAGCAGACTTAACGAGCCAACAGGTGGTTATATCATTATGTGTTAAAAGTCAGTTCAGTTCGATTGCCAGCTGGAAAGTGCACATAAATGTCATGTGTTCAAAAGCCACATCAAGACAAAAATTCTGTATTTGACAAGAAATGTAAATAAATTGAGCATATAGCATTAGTTCAGGCAGTTTTAGGAGTCAAATGCTGCCATTTAAGTGAGATCAGCTGATCTGATTCACTTCTAAGCATGCCATTGGCTAATTGTACTCTTGCTGGCTTTTTCTTTTAAGCTATTCTGGCCCACATACTCTTTGCTGCTCCCTCTGCCTGCTGCCTTTTTGCAGCCCTCCTCCCTAGGCTTGTGGAAGAACAGGGGGATCCCAGAGCAGTCCTGACTTATTTAGAGTTGTGAAGATGGGGAATGTTTTGTTAAATTTTCCATTTAGATAGATATAAAAAGGTGTAATCATGACCTTTTTAACTCACGTATCTCAGTTTAAACCACTTAATTTAAAAATGTGTTGTCTTTTTTATTTCCAACCAAACAGTTGAAAGGATTGATAGTGGTATCAAGTAGGACCAAGATTGATAAGGGTATTATTATATATAAAAAACTAACAGTCTCCATCCCAAATAGCAATATGAGCAAAGCATCCTTTTATCACTCGGTTGCTCAGAATTGAAGCCAAACTAGCCCTCATATTTGACTCTTGTTGGTTGTTTTCTTTCAGTGTTTCTCCTCTACTCTACTAGTCCTGTAAATCGTGATGCAACAAATTACCCAACTAAAACAAAACTACAAAGATAAATTAGCACCTTGATGTAATCAGGATGAAATGACTGACAACAATGGCAGCATTAGGGTGTCAAAAAATGTACCTGACTTGCATTTTAATTCTGGCCTATGTCCCATCTGTTAACATGGAGGAGGTGGGGTTTATGATCTTTACTGCTACTAGTCAGGGGGAACTCTAAATGTTAACCTGTCGTCTCCCTGCAGGTGTGTTTTGGGGAACACTACCATTCTGGCTGAGTTTGCCAGCGAGGAGGAAATCAACCGTTTCTTTGCACAAGGGCAGTCATTGGCCACCCCCTCCTCCAGCTGGCAGACCATCGGCTCCTCCCAGAGCAGGATGGATCAGTCCCACCCCTTCCCCAGCCGCGCTCCTGAACCCAGCCAGTGGAACAGCAGCGACCTCCACACCTCCTCCCTCTGGGGCGGGCCAAACTATTCCAGTAGCCTGTGGGGGAGCCCGAGCGGCACCGAGGCGGGCCGGATCAGCAGCCCCTCTCCAATCAGCTCCTTCCTCCCCGTGGATCACCTGACAGGGGGCGGGGACTCCATGTGAGCCGCCTGCCAATCAAACAGGTGTCAAGGAAGGGTCAGTAGAGAAACTATCAATAATCAGCAGAAGAAAAATGAAAAAAAAAGTAGGTATAAACGCAATGGCACTAGTCGGACTCTTTCTCACTTACAAGATATTCAACAAACGGGGTCTCCCCTGTGGAAAACAAGTTACGTTTCTCTCTCTGCACATATGTCCACTTTGTTTTAGCCCAAAAACATATCAGTTGGAATACTTGAATCATGCAGGCCAATTCTATAATGTGAACAGATGGATATTTGCTTCCAGGTAGTGCTCTTTCAGACCGAAAAAAGCTTCAATCGAGCTCATTATATTATATATATATATATTTTTTGTTTCATTTGTCATGTTTATTTGAATTCCAATTCTTTTCATTTTTAACGTTTTCTTTTTGTTTTCTTTTAATTTTTTTGCATTTGTTGGCTGACAATGTTGGAGTATGAGCTTTTTTAACTTTGCACTGAATGTGGTTTTTTCTCAGTATATATAATCTGCAATATAGAGGGAGCAGCCAGTTTTTCCAGTGTAGCTGTTTACTCATTGCGGTCCTTACCGTATGTGCGTATGCGTGTGGAAGTACTTTGTGTGTGCGTGATTGCGTGTGTGAACGAGTACGTGTGCGCTCCTCTCTGCCTTGGCACGCCTACCTTACTGCGTTGTCGTGGAGTTCAAGATCAACAGATAGTTGAAGAAGAATAAAAGCTGACTTAGGAGGATTATCTGGTGATAGTTAACGTGACATTAAAAAGTATTGCACCAATTTTGTTTTAAAACTAAAGAACGTCGAGCTCTGCAGTGCAAAGGACTGTAGCCGCAGCTGGGACTAGCAAGCCCCGCCCGCTCTGAATCTCGCCGGCGGGGCCTATCTAGCAAGCCCTCCCTTTTTGCCCTAATGTGGGCGAGGGGGGAACAGCACTTTCAGAATAGGCTTTCAATGTTTTGGAGGTGCCACACTGCAACCTCTTGTTTACAAGACTTAGGAGGCGGAAGGTGTGTTCATTCTTCATTTTAAAGAGAAGATGGAATAAAAAAGAAAATACAAAAAAATATTAAAACAGTGAAAAAAGCTTTAAAAAATCTATAAAATAAATAAAAAACAAAAAAATTAAACTCTTATTGAGGATGAAGACGATGCTTTGTAACTCTGGGAATTCGGATCAGTGTTTTTGGCCATGGCGTTGGTTATTTGAACTATTCCTCTTTGTCTGCTAAATAACCAGCAATGGTTCTCAGGAAATCAAGCCAGTTTTCCCCCCCTTGTAGGTGAATTTAAAAAAAAACTACTACTCCTTGTAGGAAAGGAAAATCCAACTTCTAGCACTGAAAACTATGTATAGGTCTGTAAGTTTATTTCTCTGCCAAATAACTGCTTTAAGCTGGAGAAGCTCAACACACTGCTTTCAATATGCTGTCTTTTGAGGGAGGGGGGGGTCCTTATGTTCGGGGCGGGGAGGGGAAACGGAGGACGGGCTGTAATAACCCCCTCTCTCCTCCTCTCCTCCTCCTGTCCTCCACTCCACTGATGTTAAAAATCAAAAGTGGGGAGTGTTTTAGTGTGCGTGATTGTCAGTTCTGTCTTCTTGTCAGACTTATAAACCAAGAGAAAGGCGAATCTGTATCTATGCATACTGTAGCCTCTCACATGGCCTACCGAGAGGCGTTTATTTTTTTTGTTCCGGTGTCTGAAAATGTTTTAAATGTTTCATTAAGTACAACAACTTGCTTTTTTGTTGTTTTAATCACTCTCATTGCCACAAATGGTGTTTTAAAAAAAAGGAAAGAAAAAACCTTTAAAAAATCTTGTTTTGGTTGAAGATACTATTTTAACAGTGCAAAAGTCGTCCACATTTCATTGCCTTGATCCTAATTGTGTCCGAAGATGCAACAACAAGTCAAGTGGCTTCTACCTGTTTACAAATAGAATATGATTGTATTGTTGTACTGCTTTTTTTTTTCCTTTGGGGTGGGGAGGGAGGGGTGTTCTCATCTGAAGTTCCTGACCTTATGAATTGTGAGTGTCTGTGCGGACGTGTGCGTGTTTGGATGCAGATGTGCGAGGGAGGGAGTTTGCGTGAATGTAAACCCAGCAGTGTTGTTCGTTGACAACATCCACGTGTGAACGCTAGATTCACCTTTCTACCAGTGATTGTTTAGTTACTACGATGCACAAATATTTGGGGGATAAAAGAAACAAAAAAGCTTCAGAGAGCGCGTGTGAACGAGAAGTCAGCATTAGCGAAGCCATGGACCTTAATTTCTTTTCTTCATTGTGTTTATTATTCTGCCTGTTGTGTGCGTTTGTGTGTTCCCCACTACCTGTAGAGGTTTTAATTTCAGAAGTACGTCGTCTTTAGTCGTGTTTTTAGCCATGTATGTTTAACAACTTCAAAGCAAACGTAGTGAGGCAGAACCTTGAGTATTAGCCAGACTTGACATTGGTGTGTGCCAGTATTGAACTGCTCTCTACCAAATAATTTAAAGGATTAGTTTACTTAATTCCAGATCTCATTGCTTAAACTATATATATATAAATATATCTTATTTGTATTTGTTTTGTGTCTTGTTAAACAAATGTTATCAAGTGGAACATCTGAACCGTGTTTGTTTGTTTTTTGAGTTTAACTTAATTTGACAAATTGAACTGAGGAGCCTTGGATTTTGCACTTGTGTGGTTAGGAGGAAAGGCCGAGCGGACGCATAGGCGTGGAAGGCGTCAGCGGTGGTGCAGTTTGCATTTTTTAGGTCTCTTTGAAGGAAGAGGGCAGGGTCAAAGTGTTCGTGTTGTGAGATGGTGCTTCATTGGCTCCAGTGAGAGAGCGAGAGAAGAGGAGAGGGCGCCAACGGCGAGCGCCTTCAT
Source organism: Cheilinus undulatus (assembly GCF_018320785.1). Lineage (NCBI taxonomy): Eukaryota > Metazoa > Chordata > Actinopteri > Labriformes > Labridae > Cheilinus > Cheilinus undulatus. Next base: position 11,093,625 of record NC_054885.1, on the reverse strand, counting down.
CTCGAAGTTTACCTCTCCCTGCTCACTGGGCCGGTTTGTCGTCACAGGATGTAGCTAAAAAACGGTTTAAAAAGTCAAAACGACAGTCTCAAACTCGGAGATTGGAGAAACAATAAAGCAACTACTGCTCTGCTAGCGTTCCGACCACCCCTGGTAGACGCTCAGGTCTTAAGATTGACTGAAACGAGGCGAGGCTTCTCGTCGGGCCCCGTGGTGACTCAGGCAAGGGGGATGTGACTTGTGATTGGCTTTTCAGGGACACAGGGTTACACTTGCCTCTTTTATTCTGGCTTATCCAGGATCAGCTCCCTCTCCGAACTCCTACCGGAGAGGAGGCGCAAAACTGACAGGAGGTTGGAGGCAAGTGAACACTAAAAATAGTCGTTATTCCCTTTAAAGGGATAGTTTGGTGTTTTGAAGCAGGGCTGTATGAGGTACTTATCAGTAAGAGGTATATTAGCCACAGGAGCCGTTGGTCAGCTCGGCCCCCTTTAATGAGAAACCAGCAGGAGTAGTAGCTGGTACATTAGCACACAGAATTTTCAGGGATGTACCATATTGTATTCTTGCAGATATTTACAAAATTAAGCAAATTTCAGTACTGACAGCAAAGAAAAACTTAAGCTTACGTAGGTCTTTTTGTCCTGCTTTAAATCCACAAACCTATTGGCACAAACGGCAGACATTTACAGCAGGTATGGGCTGATACTTACAGCTCATACATCGGTTGCTAATATTTGCCGTTAACGATGTCATGCTGATAATATCGTGCATCCCTGATAGTTTTGCTGGTTTCAAGAAAAAAAAAACGAGCTAAAAGCAATGCTAGGGAGGATGTTCACTTCATAGAAGCAATTACCTTGCTGTTAACGAGTCATTTTGTTCTAGCACACCACATAGCCTGTATTCTTCCGCCAACAGTGCACTGATCAGCTGTTCAAGTCTATTTTGCATCTCTCAGTGTGACTGATAATTTTACTGTGAATTTAGACATTACCACGTTGCAATTTCGGATGATTTGAAGTAGCAAATTTCTAAAAGTTATGCAGCTGATAACATATTTGTGGCTGTAAAATCTGTAAATCAAGCTAATTTTCCTATTGTGTGGACCTGGGGATGTGACTTTATGCAATAGAAAGCATCAGTATGAGCCAAAAATGTCCTAAAAAGACAATTCCCTCTTTTCTCATGTGCTATAATTTTTGATATTTTGACAAAGGTCATTGTAGCAGGGAACTCTGGATGGTGAGTGATGCAGGCTGCAGGATCCTGTGACCCAGAAAGGTCCATAAGTAGGCTTTTACCAAGCCACACTCTTAGCTCTTGGGGTTTGTTGATACCAGCTCACAGTTTACACAGGCGACTTGGGATCCAACTTGTCCTTCAGTTTCCCTCTTTCACAGTTTTCATACATGCAACCCAGAAATTATTAGGGTATTTTGCTTGTTCATACTTGTCCGTCAGCAGGAAGTTTGCCTTTCAGGGAGGGCTAGCTGGAAAATTTCAGGGTGGAAAACCCTGAAATTTTGCATTAAGACATGCAGCTCACCCAGGCAAATTCAGGAAAATTTCAGAAGCTTTGCACAAGTGTGAACAATGCTTTTAGGACTTGTTCAGTCTCCTTTTGCAGACATTTTTCTTCTGTTTGCTCCAGTCCGTAAATTATCCACATGTCCACAGTGATAAGCGCATCATATTTGCTATCAGCTTGGTTTTATTTTGTCTCTTTTGAAGTCTGTAGATTCAAAATGATGATCAGTGCATTCCAGTTGGAAGAACACTCAGGCTATGTGGGATGCTGAAATAGAGCAAAAGCAAAAGTGCTTTCTAGCAACATGCTAGCAGCATTAAATTTACCCTGCTGTAGGCGAAGATGGCCTTTTAGTTAGGTCGCACTTCACACATGGAAGCTTGTCTTGCAAGCAGACAGTGCAGGTTTGAATCTGACCTGTGGCTTCTTTCCAACATGTCATTCCCCACTATTCCTTGTTTTCAACACTTAACTCAATCCTGTTCTCCCCCCAGTGAAGTACAAAGTACAGCCTAGCTAGTGTGCTTGCACTTCGGCTGGTCTCTACTTTAAGAGGCCAAGCTGATCGACATCTCCTGTGGCTAGTATACTCACTTTTGACAAACTTGCACAACTTCACTTCAGAGCAACCAAATTCTCCCTTTAACACTCGCTGAAATTATCTTACACTTCGTTCATTCTGGTTTACTCGATGCCTTTTCAAAGCACTGATCTCAGAGCAGGTTTTTCCCCTCTTTAGTATATTTACCTTAAACATTAGTGGGACAAAAACTGACCTCAGATCAGCCGCTGCGTCGGCATCGCTGCTGTTAGAGAAGGGACAAGCAACGTCTGTAAACCGCCTCTCTTTGTTGATGTTACTGTTTTGGTTCCAAGCTTAATCTCGCTCTTTCTTGTTTGTCCGATCTACTGTTCCTGTGTGTGTGTCCGTGTATGTGTCGAACACATTATCATGCCAAATCAAGGAGGGAGGGTGAGAGGGAAGGAAAGGGATTGAATTTTCTTTTTTTCTGGTTCTTGTTGTGTATGTGTGTATTTAAAAAGCTGGACAATTTTAAATGCTTGAAGAAAAAAATGTCATTTGCAAAAAGGATGATGTGAGGAAAATCTTTTTAAGTGAAAACCACCACGAGCAATGTACAATCCCCACGGGCGGCTGCCAAGCAGCTTCCTGACAGGGCCAGACGAGGGGAGGAAAGACGATAGGAAGGAAAGGAAAGGAGCGAAGGAGTGGAGGGAAGCTGGCTGGTGATACTACTTTTTAAATGTTTAAGAAAAAAAATAATAATGTGACTTTAGTTTTTCTCTCGACTTAACTATCCTGTGAGCAAATGCTATGCTATATCATAACACAACACACCCAACAGCTCCTTATGTCGATCAAAAGAAAGCGCTGAAGCTATTTTTTTGACACACAAACTTAAAAAAAAAAAAAAAAAACACAAAAACTGTGAGAATCTGCTGTTTTTTGTCATTCTACATTTAGTATGAACACAAACAAACCCTGAAAAGCTTTAGTCTAACCAGCACAAAGATGTGGGTGGGACGGGGTGGGTGTATTATCGGGGTTGGGTAGGGTGGGTCGGGGTGGGTCCAGGGTGGGTTTCGCTCAGAGAGACTATGCAGTGGAGTGTTGAACCCAGGCTTCCATGTCCAACTTGGGTTTTTCTGTTTTTGCTTTCTCTTAAATAAAAAAAAAAAAAAAAAAAAATCCCAAAAATTTTCTAACCAACAGCTGAGATGGGATTCCCAATAATATTCCTCAAACATATTGTGCCATCGTTGAATCGTACTGCTAGTACTACTAATAATAATAAAAACTGAAAAAAAAACCTTTATTACCTAGCAACCGTCGGGCCAGTTGTAGCAGGAGAGGAGGACAGGTTAAGATTTGCAAAAGTCCATTTCTTTATTTTCACAACGCGCCTCCTAAGAGGGGGGTGGGGCCGGTGAAACTGCAAATTTTACACAACTACGATGTTTTTTATAGAGATTCTATCAATCCACAGTGTGTAGTTGGATCACCTGTAAACCTATTATGCACATTGCTTTGGGAGACTGTTGAAACTATATATAATATATATATCTATATATGAGAATATAAACGTACAGTGTCTATAATCAACGAGAGGAACGTCTTCCTCTCTTACAAACAAAAACAGGAAGAACCTTTTTATTTTCAAACGTCTTCCTCGGGTCATCAAAGGATTTTATCTGAAACTTTTTGGGGAAAACTGCACTTTTTGAAGGACAATCTTTATTTGTATGGGTATAAAAATTGACAAAAAAAAAAACAAAGTCGCCTGATATTACAAGGTATAGAAAACCAACTCCAGTGTGCTCTAATAATGAATGGCTCCTCTGATGCTGTCTATTTGTTTGGTTTCATTTAATCTTTTTATTCTCCTTTTGTTGCTTGGTTTGTTCTGTATTTTTTCTCTTTATTTTTCTGGATTTTAGTGCTCTTAAGAGAATCTGTACTAAGGTGTAGAGTAGTAGGTAGTAGGTCTTCTGTTGGCTGTACTCGTATACTGATTACTGTTTGTAACCTATGGCTCCTGCAGCCGTCATACAAAGCTGTAAAACTTGGGTACAACCCTCAATAAAAGACTAACAATGACTCAGCATTTGTCTCTTTATTTCTCTGAATCATAAACTTTTTCTTCAAACGCTGTATTATTTATAAAAACCCAACAAGAATCACCATGAGCTCAGCACTAAGGCAACATTTAGCAATCTTACTGTGTAAGGACAGTGTTACTCAGCCCTGCTCAACCAAAGAGCAAAATTTTTGAAAAATACCTTTGCAGGAGTCACAATTTCACTGGAAAATTGGCAAAAAAGGGTTAAATAGCAATGAAAATAAGTTAAAGGTGGCAAAAATGGCTAAAAAGTGACAGATTAAGCGCAGAAAGTGGAATCAATGGTCAAAAAGTGGCAAAAACGTAGCAAAAAGTTAGCGGAAAGTGACTGAAATGGGCAAAAAGCAAAGAGTGATAAAAATGCGAAAAAAGTGGCATTTAATGGCAAGGCGAAAAATTGCAAATAGCCAAAAGCAGGATAAAAGTGGCAAAAATGTGGCATAAAAATTATGAAAAGGGGCTAAAATGAACAAAAATCAGGATAAAAATGGCAAAGTTAGCTAAAAGTGTGGGAAACAAACTGATTAATGCAACCTGCAATGGATAATTTCCGTGGTCAAAGTTTCCCTTTTTTTAAGGTTTTCTGGGGGAATAATATTTCAAATTAAGATTAAGAGAGCCACAAATCATCACAAAAGAGCCTTATGTGGCTCAAGAGCCACGCGTTGAGTAACACTGTTAGGACAAACTTAGCTTGAACACAGATACACTACATGGACTAAAGTATTTGGCCACACCTGTTCGCCCCTTTAGCTGATGAAAAATATTTTCAGGTCCCCCCTACTCCTCAACCTTACATGTCAAAATGTGAAAAAATGAAAATGTATGACAAACCCACTGTCATTCACAATTTTTGCTTAAAAAGTCCTTATTTTTTTAGAATTTACTACAACATAAAACCTAAAAATGTTCAATAATGTGGCTCTGAAGATGAACAATTTCCCAAAAATAAGAACTTATTAAACATTTTTAAATTTATACACAATAATTTCAGTGATTATTGTGGGCTTATTTGGTGCCACAGATCTTCTTGAGTCCTGGATGCAGTTGTGAGGCAGCTCTCAGTGCATTTTCAATGTCCAGCTTTGATTTGTTTTTTAACTGAGGCAACAGTAGGAAAAAAAAAAATCTCAAGGCTCTCTTGCCTTCTTTTCCACTCAGCTCCAAACTACTCCTCTTCTACAGCGCTGAAGTCATCAGCTTGCCTTGCCACGCCCCCCACCATGGCCCCGCCCCCCCCCCAGGGGGGTTTCACACAGCCCACTTTGGGAACCACTGGTATAATGGAAGGGGGTCCCAAAAACCTTTGTCCATAAGGTGTACCATAAATCCATCTTATCAAAGATGGAAAATACATTTTCACTGAAGTGTACCTTGCAATACTTTGTTTAACCAGCGGGGGGCGCTGTCTGCTTTTATCGTCTCTTGCTCTACTCTAGGCTTCACAAAGGGTGAGCTGCTGCCGTCTGGTGGGCCCCAGCGGTACTGCAGACGGGGCACAAGGACTCATTTAGCACAAATGACAACCATACATTTAAGAATGAAAATAATCTTAAAATCACTGGTTCCCAGCCTAAGTCCAGGCGCTCCTAGGGGGTGCAGCAAAGATCTCGGGGGTCTCAAAAAGGCTGGACACGGCAATTTGACTCCATTCTTCTTTGCAAAACCACTCAAGCTCTGGATATGCATTGTTCATGTATGCTATAACATTCCTGTTTTTCCATATCTTATGTTTATCACCATATTCAACCTTATGTCACACACTCACTGGCCACTTTATTGGGTACATCTGTTCAACTACTCATTAATGCAAATATCTAATCAGCCGATTACGTCAGCAACAAATGCATTTAAACATGGTGAAGACAGTCTGCTGAACGTCAAACTGAACACCAGAATGAAGAAGAAAGGTGGTTTAGGTGGCTTTTATCTTGCTTATATCAACCAATTGAATGTTTCAGCAGAATAAAGACTCATCAGACCATGCAGTGTTTTTCTAACCTTCTATTGTCCAGTCTTGGTGAGTCTGGTGGCAGCAAAGATGATCTGCTGACATGCTATGGTTGCCGGTGCCAGAGGGTCTCATGAAGTATTTAAGAAACTGCTGATTTTACTGGGATTTCCTCACATGACCATTTCCAGGGTTTACAGGGAACGATCCGGAAACGAGAAAATATCCACTGAGCTGCAGTTTTCTGGGCCAAAACACCACGTTGATGGCCGAGGTCAGAGAATGACAAGACTGAGGCAACAATAACCACTTGTTGCATCTCTGAGCATACATGAACCTTACAGCCAAAGGTTTACAACAGAAGTCAACTTAAAACTGAAAACAGGAAACTGAGGCTACAATTCAGGCTAAAATTTCCACCACGCTCTGACTCTGCATACATAAAAGACTATTTTTTTTAAATCAAAAAAATGAATGATATTTACCATGGTTATCTATAAAAATCAATTAAAGGGTAAAAAAAAATCAAAGGGAGTAAATACTTTTTATAGGCATTGTAAATCCCCTTCTTCTCCACTCTGTTGCTCGGTTTGAGCCGAGATCATCTTGACCAGGTCTACATGCCTAAATGCACTGGTTGCTGCAATGTGATTGGCTGAACAAATCCTGATATTGAAGGCTTTTAACTCAATGACTGTCTCCAACAATGTACCTTAAGGTAACCGTATGGCTTCCCTTCTCTAGCATAGTTCTTCACCATTATTAAGAGCAGATGAGCACAGAACTTCACAGCATGTGTCTTTATTGATTTATTCATGAGAAATTATACATCAGAACCACAGGGTGGAGCTGGAAGAAGAACACAAAAATAGAACGGTGATAGAACCTTGTTTAATATTCTGTTTTGTCTCCACGCTCCAAAAGCACATGTTCATTTAAATACAGTCAAACACAAGACTGGCAGCCGACGATGACAGTGCTGTTACGGACAGAAGAGCTGACGGGGAGGAAGTGGGAAATGGTTTGGTGCCCATCTGCTACTTCCTGTGGGGTCACGCCGGGGTCAACCTCTCTGGAAGAAATACACAGTTTAATATTAAAAACTGAACAAACAGATGAGGTAATAAAGGAGCAGAAACATGGCCGACAGAGAGACCTACCTCTGCAGTGAGTTTGAGAACAGCTTATTCATAAACGTCCTTCTTGTCTGCGATATACTGTACAATCTCCTCAGGACTCATCAACTTTTCTGCTTCTGCATCAGGGATTTCAAAGCCTGCAGGAGAAACACAGAGTTCAAAATGACTGACTTATGTTACACAAGACAGACTGAACCTGGCTGCAGACATTCACACACAGTAACTGTTAATGCATGAATCTTCAAGATTAGACTGTATGAAGTGCTGAAGATGATTTTAAAAATTCCAGATACATCTCTGAAATAATTTCATGAAGTTTTATATCAAAAATAACAGCACTAAAAAGAGCACGATCCACTTTTTTGTTTGCATCAACATTAAAATGTTAACATGCAAAGGATAAACACATTAAAACCTGCTCAAAAGTGTACATGAAAAAAAAAATTCAGAATTCTGAAGTTTTCCACCACATGCTTTAAACAACCTGATCTGACGGGTGTAGGGTATCAGGACTCCTCAGCTCACAACCTCCTGACAGAAAGCCAAGCATGTTTGATTTTCAGGGTTTCTACACACTTAAAAAATCTAACTTGAAACTTTTTAAGACCTGAACTAAGAAAAATGAACACTATTTTCTGCACAGTCAAATATGAGAGGTATGTAAGATGTCGCGGTACAAAAGTTAATTATTCTATTAAACCAGGGGTGTCAAACGCATGGCCCAGGGGCCAAATCCAACCTGTGGTACAGTTATACACGGCCCACCAGATCATATTATATTTTGATTATAACTGACCCACTGGTTTGAGGTCTGCAGATTCCCTCCAGTTTAAAAAGGTAAACTTAACCTTGATGATTTAAAATATCTTTATAAGATCATACAAATAAAAAACTTAATTATATAAAAAGTCAGAAGTGTGGAAAAAATTCATTCCTATTTTCATTTCATATTCTTAATCTTGCATCTCACAGTTATGATGCAAAGTTATGGTTTTGACTTTTTATTTATTTTGTTGACCTTTTCAATTCACAATTTTGACCTTTAAGATCCTCAATTTTAAATTTTTTGAGTAATATTTTGACCTTTAAACTCATAATTTGGAATATTTTCTCTCACATTTTAACCTTTTTAGCTCCTTACTTTGACTTTTATCTCATAATGTGAACTTTAAGATCCACAATTTTTAATTTTGAGTAACATTTTGACCTTTAAAATTCAAAATTGAAATGTTTTTCTCGCACTTGATATATACAACAGATGATTCTGAATTTTATCTCATATTTTGACCATTACGAATCATGATTTCAACTTTCTATCTCATATAATAGCCTTTTAAAAACACTATTTTGACTCTAAATGCCATGTTTTGACCTTTTGTGCTAATACGTTCGAATGTTTATCTCAGATTTTGAGCCTTTAAATTTATCATGTTGACTTTTTTCAATCTCAAAATCCTTTTTTATCAAAGCTAGGGGTTTTTCCCCCCACAATTCATTGCTGGTGAAAATGAGGTTGACAGTTTATGGTTAAATGTACACGGTTCGGCCCTTAGGTGGGACCAAATTCAGAATTTGGCCCCTGCTGTGATTAAGTTTGACATCCCTGTATTAAACTATTAAAAAGCAGAATAATGCTTTTATCAAGTAAGACCTGTTAAAACGAGGGTGGGCTGCAGACGTATTTTTAAGTTTGTAACCTTGCAGCTTAGATGTAAGAGAAGTGGGACAGTGTTTTACAACAGTACAAGGTTTATGTAATGAAAGTGAAAACTATAAAATAAGAGGTGTTCACTGTCCAACCCCCAATATTCCTGAGAGTAGCTTAATTCACTAAGGACCAAGTCAATCAGAGCAGACCGCAGACAGGTTTTTAAAAATACTGGACATTTTACAGACGGGGAGAGCTACATGCTTACACATTACACACTCACCAAACTCATCCTCCATGGCCATGATGATCTCCACCTGGTCCAAGCTGTCCAGGCCGAGGTCTTTCATAAAGTGGGAGGTCGTCTGCAGCTGAGGAGCAGAAGGTCACACACATATTAGCCGTCAGTGTGCAGATTTTAGGCTTCTTAGACTCTTGGCTAGTCCCGGCTCACTCTTACCTTCTCGGGGTTGATCTTGTCGTAGAGCTTGAGGACGTACATGACGCGCTCTTTGATGGTCTCTAGGGTGAGGGGGGGCAGGTCCCCGTACTGTCGGCACAGAACGCCTACTGAAGGGATCTGATGGGGGAAAGAGAAAAGAAAAAGGGGTGAGTGGCAGATAAGATGATGAGGATGACCACAGTCATGTAGGGTTATTTTTCACTGAACTTTTCTGAATTTTAACTTGAGTGTTGCCTTCAAAAAGACCATGATGAGATGGAGTTCATATAAACAACACTAGAGTTCATTCATTAGGGTCAACAGGATGAGAACAACGCTCCATCCCTCAGAAAGAGGAGACGCTGATTGCTCATCTCCACGTTATTGAGACACAAAACAAGCAAACTGCCGAAGGCTGACAAATTTTATAGGAGTTTTGGTGCTTGAATGTGAATAGCATGATGTACTTTGTACGATTACTGCTGCTACAATCTTCTATCTTCATTCATCAGGGTGTCTTTAATCATGACTCTGTTATTTTGGTTGTCTATTTGTGTATCATTTACATTGGCGTCTCAATTTAGTCATTAAAAAGGTCAAATTCTTTTTGTCAAAATGTTTGTTTACAGAATTAAAACAACAGCACAACCTTGTCTCTAAACCAAGACGGACAATAAAGTCAAGCTGGGGCTACGTGTTTCAATATGGACTTTAATTCATTTTTACACCCCTTTTCAAGAGAATCCCCAGTGTCATGATTTAAAGCACACAGACCAGATAATAGGGCCACCTCTTAATGATCCTTATTTTTTTAACCTCTTCTTTCATGTTGTATTCATTGGCTGTTGCATAATTTAAACAAGATTACAAAGCTGTAACGCTGCTCTCTAGGTGTAGACCAATTATAAGCCTGGCCGGTTATCGATGCTGACATTTGGTTGATTATCAATATCATCATTTTATTTTACAGATAAATGACAGAATTAAGAAAAGGTGTGGTACACCACTGCAAGGTGCATCTTCCTCTCTGGCTTTTTACACTCATACAGTCTCATATTTTCTTATCTCTGTTCTTTACTGACTCCAAAAGCTGTCAGTAGCTGTAATCTTCATTCTCATGGATTCATCATGTATGAGATTCTTCGAACTCGCTCTGCCTTTGGTCAAAGAGCTTTCAATGTTTTTGCTCCATCGTCTTGGTCAGAGTTACAGGGTCATCTTAAACTTAAGCGTTGTGTTAGTTTAGGAGATTTCAAAACTAGAGAATAAAGGACCACTTGACCAGTGTGTGCACGTTTTTCTGCTGAAAGCTGCTGATTTGTTAGTTAATGTAACCTTTGTTCTATGTCCTGTTTAATGTCATGTATGTGAAAATTATCATGCTGCTGTCTTGACCAGGACACCCTTGTAAAAGAGATTTTTGTATGTGTATGGGAATAAATCCTTGTTAAATGAAGGTTAATGTCGCACAACTACCAGCCAATAAACACAGGGCTGAAATCTTGCATTTTAACTGAAAACTTCAATTCGAATTGAAAATTTATTGAACAATTACAACTATTTTTGTGACTTCTGCCCCAAACAAAGATCATCTATTCTCGCACGGTGTATGATATGCAGGTCAGAACACCTTTCTGCAAAATATCTGGATTTAAATTGTACTGAGATAAATTTTTCCACCCTGAATACTGCAAGTTTGGAAATATCATCAGTCCATTTTACAATTTAAACAACAGTTACGGATGCAGATTGTAAAACAATCCATCACTTCTTTTTGCATAAAATGCCTAGCATGCCACGCTGTCTTTCGTGTTTGACCATGACAACAGATCAGGGTTTGTCTGACTGGTCACCTCTTCTGCCATTTAAACATAACTTATTTGATTCAGCAGCTCGGTGGATAACTGACTGGACACAACAGCTAACATTCATAACTGATAAATGTTCATGCCACATCATGTGGCCGATGGCAGATGTTTGTAAACTGGACTCGTACAGATGTTAAGCCAATGCATTCCTGGGACTCTCCATTTATTTTCTGCCCTGCCCTTGGCTCTGACTGTGTAAATGTAGGTGTGTATATAATAATACAATAATAATAAAGGTAAAAACCTGAGTACAGCCTTTAAAAACAGCAGGCATGAACATTAAACAACATTTATTTTATAGGGAATAATGTGAAGAACATCCATGTTGTTTTCATTCAGGTCACATATTTTCATTGTGCAGAGGTGGGGTGCTGCTGACCTCTTGGCCGGGTCACCCTTGTGGAATAGATCTCGATTTTAACGAGTCCTCATCTAGTTAAATAAAGGTTTAGAAAGTCTCTAAAGCTGACTGTTGCTGTTTGAATTCATGAAATGTAAATGTTTCTACTTCTTTCATCATTTAAAATCTGCATAGCAAGCTTTAAGATCACTGATAGTTAGATTAAATCGACATGCTTATTTTTTCATTCTTGTCATATAATGAAAACAGTGACATTTATGTCAATACTACTTTATTTCTAAACGGCAGCGGTTTAGCCTTCTTTGCTAAATGCTTTTGGAGCATTTTCATTAAGGTATATCTCTAAGCCATGGACTGGATAAAGTCACTGACAATATATTAGAAGGCGTCCATGTTAAGTTAAGACATCCAGACTTCAGGTGAGGGATGAGCAACAACACAAATGTGTTCACTCTGCTAACTAGCGCGCTAGCTAACAACCAAAACATGGCTGTTGTGTAATCATAAATACGAAGTAACAAGGTTTACTGGATTTTGACCAGAATTTCACACCCACAAATATCCCGTTGTGGCCAAAGAAACACCCTGAATGTCGCTGAGAACTTTCAGCAGGCTGGGTGAGCCTGACAGTTTTGAAAGACGTCGGTAGGTCACAGCAGAGAGCGGTAGGCCACGACTTCTCAATGTTAGCGGACACTCACCGAGCTCTGTCCGAGCCATCGCGTCCTCCGGCTGTCTGCGGCGAAAGAGAGGGGTCGGTGGAGGGCTGCTACCGGGGCTGCAGCGGCTCTGACTGCCAGGTTAGCCGAGGACAGCCTCAGCGAGGGCCGGGCGAGCGAGCGGACACACTGCAGCAGGACACGGGACGCCATGATGGGGATAGGTGACTGAAAGCTCCCAGCGTGCACAGCGAAGAAGAAACGGGGTCAAGCAAGGGCTCAGCTGTACGCATGCGCGCCACGCACGCTGTTGCTTTATTTTTCACATTTTATCTGTTGTTATTCTGCATAAAGTAAAAACAATCGAAGACAATAAACATAATAATAACACACAAAATCACAAATAAATAAGCGAGAGGGTTTCACATTTTTTGCAGGCTCAACCACTCGATTACCGAATCGCATGAAGGATTAATTCTTTTTAAAGTCGACCCTTTTTTGTCTGTTTTTTTATTATCCCGTTTCCATTTTGGAGAAACTAGAGGGGACAGATTTTTCCAAACTCAGATTACAAAAGTAACTCAGATAACTTTAATTTTTAATAAAATTGAGATCTAAAACAATCAGCAAACTGTGGCGAAGCAATGCCAGAAGTTTATACTTACACTAAGATACAAAATATTAAACACAGATGATACCTATTTTCATTTCATGGCAATAAAAAAAAGTTATTTGAAAGTTTTATTTTAATTTAATTATATCTGACATGCAAATAAATATAATGATATAATTTTAGCTGATACTGATATTGATATTTTACTGTAGTTCAGACATAAAACATCAGCTATCGAAACACACAATTTAACAATTTGTAAACGAACAAGTCAAACTTCAGTCAAACACACTTAAAAGTTTAAGAAATAATCACGAATAAAGAAAAATACCTAAGATGACATTAGTCTGTTGGTCCAGGCTTAAACTCCATGAACTTTTTTTTTTTTTTTTTTTTTTTTTTTTTGTATGGCCGATAATTACAGCTAATATAGGCCGATTTATAACCAATATATCATGGTAAATATGGATATTTTCATGCCAATACCGGTATCATACTGATAATATCATGCATCCCTAATATGATACAATATAACACAACAGGATACAATGCAATGATGTGATACTGATGCACTTAACATCCCCTCAGGGAATTCATCTCAGTTTGCAGGTGCTGCATATGTCTTTTTGTTTTTTGTTTTTTGTTGTTTTTTTTTTTTTTTTTGCCTCAAAAGCAGTGTTAATAAATTAAGAAAATTAACAACAATCATTATATAGACAAAGTAATAAAGTAACAATAACATTACAAAAACAGTAAAAAGATAATAAAAAGAAGAGACAAATAGAAGTGATAAGAGACAGAATGAAAATGCAAAGGAGTAAACAAATATGAATACACGAAAACATGAAACATTACCATTCAATAAAAAGTGATAAAACAATAATCAAAGGTTAATTAAAAATCCCAAACAATTAGATGCCTGTACAATTTGAGATAAATAGACATAATAAGAGATATCATAATAAGAGATTAATAAAATACTTGGAAACATGTTATAAACATTCAAATGTGAAACAAAAGTGGAATAAAAATAATGGTGTTTTTTTAATTTGATAATCATAAAATAAGAAAAAACACCATGAAGGCCAGCCTAAATAAATTAGTTTTAGCTTGTGTTTAACAGTCTCGATACTCTCAGCTCCTCTCAGATACCCTGGAAGGCTATTTCTTGTAATGTTGAATTTTTAAAACATGCCGTAGGTTAATTTTTACCCACTGGTTTATTTATTTTTAAGCTGAAAACCAACTTTCTACCAGTCTGCTGCCCGCTGTCAATCGATGAATCGGCGCTCAACCCATACAGTCTGAAACCCTTTCAGCAGTGTATGCATCACAAGAGAAGAGGCTGACAGCATAGCAAAGAGCAAAAACAGATGCGTCTGTTATTAGTGCTTAATTAATCCACTTTGGCCTAGTTTTAGTTGTAAATCCACAAACATGGAGTTGTCTGAAATACTGTACAACAAAGCGGAGTACATAGAAACGGTAAGATGTTTGATTTTAGCCGTTGTTAGCTTGCTTGACGCTAGCTGTCAAGCTAACTGAAGCTAAAGGGGCGTTGGGCGTAATGTTAACGAAATAGCAGCTCTTTAAATTGACATTAATGTATGGAAATCAAATTAAAACGGTTATTTAATGTATGCGCTGTTTAATTTCAGGCTTCTGGGAACAAAGTGAGCAGACAGTCAGTGCTGTGTGGGAGTCAAAACATCGTCCTCAATGGCAAAGTAAGAATAAACAATAGATGAGCTTTCTGTGAAGGCAATGGTGTGTAACTGTGTGTTTATTTCCCTCAGACTATAGTGATGAATGACTGCATCATCAGAGGAGACCTGGCTAATGTGAGGGTGGGCAGACACTGTGTTGTGAAGAGCCGGAGCGTCATTAGACCACCTTTCAAAAAGTTCAGCAAAGGGTAAATCATCTTTTTTATGGCTTATATGAGGTATAGTTGTTTAAAAAACGAGACTAATGCTGTAATACAATTTTATTGAACGGAAACATTGTTTAGTGTCTTTCTCCTTCAATATACTCCCTCTGCATCATCAACAAACCGCTGCATTCAGGTCCAAAGCAGTAGGTCTTCTTCAGACAGTTGTCTCAGAACCTCTGTTGCTCTTTTATTTACTTCTGAAAGACTCAAAATGAGTTCCTTTAAGCACAGATTTGATCTTAGGGGAAGGAAAAACTCACAAAGTGCTAGATGAGGAGAATTGGGAGGGTGATCAAGCACTGTTTTGTTTTTGGGACAGAAACTGCTATACTGAGAGCGCAGTGTGAGTTGGTGTGTTGTCTTGATGAAGAATTAAACCTTTTTTCCACAGTTGTGGTCTTTGTCTTCAGACTTTTTCCTGCAGTTTTTCTGTTTATCCACCATTGACCCACTACTCCAAAATTTTACCCTTAATTTCAAAACAACAATCAACATGGCCTTGATTTAGACTTCCTTTGACATGCTTTTGTCATCCTTGGTGACGACGGTGTTTTCCACTGCACTGACTGCTGTTTTGTCTCTTGAACATATTCCAGGATCCAAGTTTCATCACAAGTAATCATTCCTTCTAAAAAAATTGGGTTTCTTTCAATTTGTTCCAAAATGTCTCCACAGGTATGCTTGTGTCCTTCCTTTGGATCAGGAGTCAGAAGTTTTAGGACACCTTTAACACACTTTTTTCATGTTTTTCAGAAGTTTTTGATGACCATGGGTGTCCAGAATGTTCATCTTTTGCTCCATTTGAACACATGTGCACATGACACATGGAAAAATGAAAATTGCAGCAGGACATGTTGTGATTTGATTTAAATTTCTATTATTGACAGGCTTTAATAAAACCCAGCTAATTCTGATTTAAAGCAATTCTAAATGTAGGAAAAGTCAGCAAAAATGCAAACATTGTGAGTTATTTTAACAATGATACATTCATGCTTTTCCATATACTTGTGCAGTGTGTAGAGGCATTTAGATAGATCTATCTGCAACGGAAGAAATGTCCCACATTGATATTTTTTCCCAGATTACCTTGAAATAACAATAACCACTCACATCTGTTTAATCTGAAGACTATGTCAGTCCTGGTATTCAACTTTGATCATTTAAACAATATGAAGCAAATGTCAGTCTCTCTTAACCAGTTTGCTACTACTAGTAAAGTTCCACTGATAAAAGTTTATTTCAGGAGTTTTGTTTTGTGATTCTGCAAAAAAGTTTATACTGGAAGATAGTCTGTGTCCACAGGATTAAACTAACACCTGGGCTGATTTTTCTCTTCCTTTTGCAGAGTGGCGTTCTTCCCTCTGCACATTGGAGACCACGTCTTCATCGAGGAGGACTGTGTGGTCAATGCAGCGCAGATCGGTTCCTACGTCCACATTGGGAAGAACTGTGTCATAGTGAGTGGGCTAAACACAGAAACACACATACGATGTAGTAGACAAAAGAAGGAGACACTGCTCTGCTCTGGCTTTGGAGGACACAGACAGTGTCAGTGTTTGGTCTTGCCTGTGGCGGAAGAGTCACATGCTGGTCATGATCTGAAGAAGAGAGAGCTGCAGAAAACACTGCCTGCAGGCAGCTTCCAGCACAGACTCTGCCCTGAAATATGAAATTAACCCATGTGGTGGAATTTTTTGTGTCAATGCCATTTAGCAGACTGCCCATCCTCAGCACAAAGACATTCCATGCCAAAACCCATTCAGTGAAGCTCCCACTGTAGTTTTTGTGCTTACATTAATGCCAGTGGAAGTTCAGCATTCTTTAGCTATGGAAATAGCAAAGCATTGCTGACTTTTAAGCACCACGTGCCTTAGCTGTTACTGACCCCGCTCTGTGATTTTATGTTGCCGAGTTGCTGTTGTTCCTAAACACTTCCACTCTCTGATATCACTTGCAGTTGACTGTAAAGGATGAAATTTTACCAAACGTCTTACTGAAAAGGTGGCATTAATCAGGGTACCATGCTTGAAGTCATGGAGCTCTTCAGAACCACCCATTGTATCACAAATGTTAGAAAAGACACAGATGTGTCTGCCTCCCAAGTCATTTAACATCCTCTTAAAAGTGTCAAATGAGGCCAGGTCATAAAGTTTCAGATCATTTTTTTCTGATTGCAGTCTATGACTTTTGCACTGTTGAGCTAAAGACCGATATTAAAGCGGTCAATTGATTCCTTGTTTTGTGTTTGTAGGGTCGTCGTTGTGTGCTGAAGGACTGCTGTAAGATCTTAGACAACACCGTGCTCCCTCCTGAGACTGTGGTGCCACCGTTCACTGTCTTCTCTGGATGCCCAGGTCCTCCTCAACACACAGACACAACAATGAAACATCATTATGAAGGCCTTTTTTGTCTACTTCCTGTTCATTGTGGTTCTCGAGGTCATAGAGTTGTCTTTGTTGTGGGATGAGGTTGTGAATTTACTCAGAAATTTTGGTCTGGAATAAACCAGAGAGGACTTTCTCTCAAAATGTATATATTTTTACAGTTTTATTCCCTAAATCGAGGAGAGTGCCAGCGGATAGAATTAAATTTTAAAGTTTTGTTTCTAGCCTACTTAGACTCCTTATTTAAGATGCTGTTGAGTCTGCACTCCTCTAATGATGATGAGTGAGAAGCTTTTCACCATTTCTTATTCTGTTATTGAAGCATCTAGAGGAGCTTGTTTGTGTTAGACTACTTGTTCTAAAGTTTTTCCTTTGTGTGTTTTGTTTCGGTTAATTTTCCCAGTCATTTGAATCCTCTGTTGTCTTTCTCTCAGGTTTATTTTCAGGGGAGCTTCCAGAGTGCACACAGGACCTGATGATTGACGTCACAAAGAGTTACTACCAGAAGTTTCTGCCCCTCAGTCAGATCTAATCTCAAACTGAACCTTCAGCAGGACCCACACCCTTTCCAGCCTGCTCCAACTCCAGGTCCAGATCTTTGTCCGGTCCCTAGACTTTGTTAAGCTTACCTTCTGCACTCAGAGGCCGTGGATTTCTCAGACCAAGAAAAAAACATACAGTTCCATTCAAAGCTAAAATATGAAGTTACTCTGGAAAAGCTCTAAAATCAAGTCATGCAGCCGGTGTGTGAATGCAGGGAGAGTTTTAAAGTTATTTAATTCACAGATCACATGTTTACACAGCATGTTTGTGCATAACATATCAACCAGTCCGGTGTGTAGAGAGATTCACGGTCCTCTGTGTAGCTGAGCAATCACTGTTGTAGCTTTATGTAGGTGGAGATGAAGAAGGGTGTACGTTTAGATTTGACATTCATGGACCAAAACAACAGCAAACACAACAGATGTTTGATTATTAATGTCTACACTTCATAAGGCAAATAATGCAGAAAAACTTAGACGAATGCTTCTGTTATTTTATTTTTGAGCTATCTTTTTTTTCTTTTAAAAATCTTTTTTTTTTCCTTTGCTTCACAGTTTTTGTAATTTGTCATGAAACTTATTTAATACTGTGTTTAAATTTATTTCCATACATTCAGGAAGTCCCATGTAAAGTCTGGAATAGTTCAACTATTGAATAAATACTAAATGGATACCTCTAAGGGGCTCACGTTGTCTTTTATAATGGAGGAAATGGGAGAACTGCAGGGCTATTTGACATTTCATTGCAGTATTATAGTACAAAACATTTTAAAAAATAAAGTTGAATGTTTGAATGTTTGTTTAATATTCCATTGTTCTATTATTAATATATAAGCTGATTGGCTTGAAATGTAAAAACAAGTTAATGCTTGTAACTTTAGTTCTTCCTGTGAGGAACTTATGATTTGAAGGGCAGATCATGATAGTAATGTTTAGTTTATTCTGTTTTAAATCTTTATCATACTGCTAGTTTTAACTTATTTTAATGCATTAACGTCCCTGTAAAGAGATTAAAAAGTCTTCATTTTAGGTTTGTTTTATGACATACCACTGTGTTATGAACCAACAGGTCAACTTTCAGTCATGAAAAGCATCTCTTTAGAAAATTAAGCTTCAAAATCATGAAAAATAAGGCAGTTATATCTGCTCTAAACTGATGTGGGCGTGTCGCTTTAAATGAGCTGAAGCCACGCCCACTCAGGAGAAATACAATCCTCCCAGATTTTTAAAAGCGCTTCTGGTCAGCGCAGCTCTCTGGCTCTGCACCACAGCAGAGAGACTGAAGTTGGGTATTAAATTTACTGTTTTCTGGCACAAATCTTTCTGATAGTCTTGATGACCTGTAGGCCACTGTGACTCACAGAATAGGAAGATTTACTCTTACTGAACAAAAACAATGAATGCAGTGACATCAACTGACAACATACTGTATTAAGATGAAATCTTATGTGATTTTATATTATTGTAGCGTTAGGGGGGTGAGGACATTCTTCATCAAGACTAGTGATGTCATGGGCTCATGTATTTGCTCAGCCCAATTTATACCCAGCCAGGAAAGAGGTGAATAACTTTCTAGCAGTCTAAATCAAAAATTCAGACACATGTAGATCTCAGTGTTTTTACATATCTTTTCCAACATATCTAGTGTGTAAAGACACAAAGTTTAGAATTTTGCCTTACAAGGACTTGCAAATTTTTGCAGGTTATAACGTGGAACTTCAATCTACAGCGCAAAAAACAATAAAAGGTGTTACACCTGTTCCTCAGAGCAGACCTGCTGATGGAGGGTTGAACTGCCCACTCTTCACTTAGAGGTTGGAAGAGAGGGGCGGGGTAAGAAGGAGCTTATTTGCATTAAAAGGGACACACCAAAAGCAAGCATCCTAAGAA
Organism: Cheilinus undulatus; assembly: GCF_018320785.1. Taxonomy (NCBI): domain Eukaryota; kingdom Metazoa; phylum Chordata; class Actinopteri; order Labriformes; family Labridae; genus Cheilinus; species Cheilinus undulatus. The sequence continues at coordinate 11,074,022 of NC_054885.1, read as the reverse complement.
AGGCTGTGTAGATCTGGTTTACACAGGGTTAAAAACCTCCTTTGATGCTGGATTATGTATATATTTTGCCCAAAGCACAACACAGGCACTCTAGAAAACATAAGGCTGTGGTAAAAAGTGGACAGAGACTATTATGTATTCTTTTGATGCTCTGGTACCATTCTGAACATTTTAGACCACAAAGGAGGGATTTTCTGTATTTTTTGGGCACTTGTTTCAGCTGTGTAGCTAGTTATGGTACCATTCTCTTACTCCATATATTTGGAAATTAACTTACATTTTTCAAGTGTCTGTGATTCGCTGTTTACATTTTACCACCCATGAAGATCAAATTTTCCACTTCAAAAAAATATAAAAATATTGTGGTTGAATATTTGAATCAACTTAAAGGGGACATATTTTGCCCTTTTAAGAGAAGTTTATATTGGTCTCAGAGGTCCACAAAACATGCCTGTGAAGTTTGTTGCTAAAAAAAAAAAAAAACACCAGCATAGGTTTTTGCATGTCCAAAAACCACTCATAAACTAAATTATGGATAACCAGGAAGGTTTTTTAAATCACAAGCCTGGATGAGTCAAGTTGAATTTAATAGAGATATAATGCTAATAAACTGGCAGATAAAATCCCAAAAATGTTTGAACATTTGGTCGTTTTTGTCAGGACTGGAGTTGATTAAAAGACAAAAAGGGGAGAAAAAATATATATAGTTAGTGAATCTGACTGCAACCCTGGATGGAATAAGTGGCTAAGATAATGAATGGGATGATGGATGTTCGTTGAAGTGTTAATTTTTTGTCCTTAATGAGTTAGTTCGATACTACACGATTACAAATTTCTCGATGGACATTTGACATTTAGTAAGCTGGTTTACCCAATGCTGTCCTCTGGCTCCCTCTAGTGGCCCAAAGGAATGATGACCCTAATGAGAGCAGCTAAAGTTGTTGTATTGGTCTTTTTATCACTCAGTTTTTTTTAAATTTACACATGTATATAAAGGATCCTGTCGTGCCAGCTCCTGTTACCAATATATCTCCCAAAACACTGACACAAATCTGAGTTTTACTGCCAAAAAATGTACGAATTTTAAAAGCTGTAACCAATCCTAAACTATCATACTGGGTTTGTCTTTTGGCATGGTGATTAAGAAAAAACAATTTTATTTTTTTTAAAAATCCAACACTTAAAAAGCAACCAAGTAAATCCACACACTCCTTTTACTTTCTTGTTTTTTAATGAAACATATTCCATCCAATTGCAACTCATGGTTTTATTTCTTTTACAATGTGAACCACATATAATTTTACCAACAATTAAATGTTAAGTATATAGATTAGCCATTTATTACTTTTTTTTCAACAAATAAGTATCAAGAAACAGCTGATAATAGTATTGGCTCCAGAGACACAAGGCATGGGTCAGCCTTTTAGAAACGGTGTGGATGAAGGCCGGCGACTGGCTCAGGGGAAGAGAAGGAAAACAAAAGCGCCCCCCCTCTGGTGTAAACTGGATAATCAACGCGGTTTAAATGCTGACATTTAAAGATAAGGATCTAAAGACAGCATAATCCTGCTCATAGCCAACTCTTTTAAGTCAAGTTTTGGACAAAATTATCAAGATTTTAAGTTAAGACCTCACTCTGCAAACAAGTTAATCATGACTATCACAAATTAATGATCTAGGAAGGAGAAAGGCTGTTTAAAAACTAATGTCATGATAAAGTCTACAGAGACGGGTGCCTTTAAGCCTCTGACAGAAAAACTGCTCATTGCATACTGACTTAGTTTGGTGTAAAGGTTTCTTCTTGTCCATTTTAACAAAGAGTTGAGTTGTTGCTGGCTTTTGCAAGGTAAACTGTGCAGGACTGGGTTTTATAAGCATAAAAATGTGGGAAAAGTGTATAGGAAGACAGAAGTGGAAAAAAGGAATCAAAAGAGGACGTACTTAGGCAAAACCTGGATTTGATAAGGGTTCATTGCATGACTTAACAAGGCGAGATTAAGAAACTCAAAGAGATCATTTCTCCAGAAAAAAAAACAAGAAGTACAGTAGCCTTAAGCAGACATGCATCTCATGGGAATAGTCATTTTCTGCTGATCTATGGAGCTGCCTTCACTAAGGCGGTAAGTCAAGCCTCTGTGCTGCTACTTTCAGAAAAAGGCATCAATAAAAGGCCCTTTCTGCAAGGTTTCATTGACAGAGGTGGAATGATGGGGATGAAAGTAGTCATGAAAGCATAGCAGATGCCTCTCAATGCTGCAACTAGGGATGCACTATTGGGATACCAATGTTTATCTGTTGTGTTCTATATATTCAGTGTTATCATTTGGTAGATCCAGCCACTGAATCAAATTTGAGGTTTTTTAACAGGGCAAAAGACGTGACCAGTTAGACAAACTGATCTGTTCTTATGGCTTGGCATGAGAGAAAAGAAGTAACTAAATCAACGGCCCTAATTTTCACAATCTGTGCATTTGTAGCTGTTACACAAGGCAAAACAGACTGAACTCTAACACTGCGATGCTGACATTCTGATGCTCACCTTGTTTACCATCTTTATTAAGCATGTGGCATGCTTGTAGTTAAATATTAGCAGTAGCACAGAAACTTTTCCATCTTTTAAGATAAACGGTGAGGAAGGGCGGATGTCCTCACTAGTGATGCCCTGGTACCAACCCTATTTTACAGCATTATTTCAGCATTAATTCACTAATGGGTGGAAATTTAACTTTTTTCGAAAGCTAAAGACTGATTGTATTCTACTAAAGGTAGTAGCATCTTTCCACCTTGGATCCTTGGTATGAGTAAGTACTCAAATGTAAGCAAAAGTGGTGCAATCTTAGTCTTCACTCTCAAGGCAATCAATCCAAATGTTTTCGATGTATTTCAGAATGGACCCGACATTCCTAAAGAATCATTTACAAAAGAAAAACCAGCTCCATCTGGTCTTATAAAACCTAAAGCATGAGAAAGGCACTACTGTGGAATCACAGAACCTATGTTTATGTTTTTGCAGTCTTAGAATATGAAATAAATAAGATATGGAGAAAACACCCAGACATGACTCTTTATCAAGGGAAAAAAGGATACTTAAAATGTCTAGATGTATGTCCTCTTAGGGCTTCTGTAGAAATGACAGGACGTCAAACTGTGTCAATAAACGTTCTCCTCTGGTAGACACAGCATGTTTATAAAACCCAAAGATGTGCTGAAAGCTCAGTCTGAAAGAGGTGACATTTATGATGGTGTCAAGTTTTTCCTCTTCAGGAGGCATGACTGACAAACATGTTGGACTGAGCAGGAACTCGCAGCAAGAGAAAAACATTCAAAGAGCAGCTTACTCTGAAAGTTAAGGGGATAGAAACCTTGTAGCAGTCGAGGCCAGGCAAGCGACTCTAATTAGACTTTAGTTCATGCTCTTATCCTCTGCCAGCACTTTACACCATGGTCTGTAACAATCCCCCTGCAGGGCCCATTAGTGTTTAAATAACATGGACACTAATGAGACTTCATGGGTGAGGTTCTGATTAAAGAAACATGTATTTTTCCTTTTTAAAACATAATTTATCAGACCTGCAATAGCCGGAACTAAGCAAAACTTACAAAACATTGTTTTTTTAAGCACAAGATACATTTTCAAACTGAGACAGTCATGAATTACCCTCTGAATTACTTATTGGCACTCCTTCACAGGAATCAGAGTCTCATTAGGCAAATCACATTACATTTTTCCTTATATTAAGGTTCAGCTGTCAAATTCAGTGGTTTCACTTGTATGAAAGAAAAAAACTTGAATTCTTCATTCGCTTTGATGGAATCGACGAATCTCAGCCTGGTTCGTTTCTTACTCTGACAAGCCAGTAATTATTCAGGAATAGAGAAGCCAACCAATAAACGCAAAAAAGTGAAATCTGTGACCAAAATGTAACAGAAGAACTGGCATGCTTTATACAACAAAAAGATAAAATTCCTGTTTCCAGGTTTTAAAGGTGAAGGGGAGAGCGAACAAGTCAACACAAATAAGGGAACACAAAGAGGAGGAGCAGTGAGATAGCACAAGTCAGTCACAGTGGGAGTTACTCCTCAGTGATGTTTTCAAGATGTTTTAAATTATTTAACTTGTAGTAGCTTCAATGCTAAATGAGTAGAGCTGCCTTCTTATAGTTGACCCAACTTTACCTAATGAGTTGAAAAGGTCTGTTTCAGGGAATCGCTGACAAAGAGAAACTGGTGACTGGTAGGTCTTTTAGGAGAGCTGAGTCTCTCCTGAGGTTCTCAAGGACTCTCCTCTCCTATTTTGGACACCACAAAACCTCTAGATAGGGATGCATATATTATCAAACATGGCTGATAATAGCTCAGAGTCATTAATTAGTGTAAGCAGGTGTGAAATGTTGGAGAGTGGTCTGGCTGCAGACCGTATGTTTCTGACGGTCCCTGTCACAGACTGTTTATCTTAGACGCCATATAGCTCAGAATGGAAGTGCTGCAATTGGCCGGTACAACATATTTCCAATTTAAGATGTTTTTTTTTTTTTTTTTCATAAACAAATCTGGCTGTTACATTAATGATATGACCACACACTTAGAAACATTTAATAAATAAAACAGAAAAAAGTTATGAGGTCTATCTGGGAATAAACTATGAACAGACCCATTTTGGAAGTAGATATATGAACAGTGGCTAGCTTTGGCTTCATCAGCTTCAGCTGAAGCTAACATAGCTCCACTAGCTACGTAATGTTACTCCATAAGCCAAAGTAGCCAAGTTAGCTTTAGCAATGTTAGTGTCAGCAGATGTAGCTAAAGATACCTTATCTATATGGATAATGTACCTACGTAGCTTACATAACTGCTTTGTGAGCTTAACTTTAGCTTTGTTAGCAATGTAGCTCTGTTATCTATAGCAAGTTGGCTTTAGCAAACATAGCTAAAGCTACCTTAGCTATGTAGATATGTAGCTTACGTAGCTGCTTTGTGAGCTTAGCTTCAGTTTTGTTAGCTATGTAGCGCTGTTATCTATAGCTTAAGTAAGCTTTAGCAAAATGAGCTTAGCAAATGTAGCTAAAGCTACCATAGCTATATAGATAAACATAGCTATATAGCTTATGTAGCTGCTTTATGAGCATAGCTGTAGCTTTGGTGACTCTATAGCTCCATTGTCTACTTAGCTTATATAGCTAAAGGAGCTACGCAAGCTACACTGGCTGCTTTAGTACAAGCGTTTTCCCTGTAAGCAGACTCTTTACTCTGCTTTACTAAACATTTTGTTGTTCCGGTTTTTGACTAATGGTATCCCAACTGTTACTTTAAACCCTTACCCTAAATGGAAGTTTAATACGATTTTATTTTGAAAGTTTTTGCGTGCATTTCCGTTCTGAGATATCCAGCGTCTCAGAAGAATGGTCTGTGAGAGATGGACGGCCTGCACCCAGACTGTCCTGAAAAATTCTGCAAGCATTTTCAGCCAAACAAATCAAAAGAAAGTGGCTGTTTTAAAAGTCACTTCAAGGTAAATGCGAAAAAATAAAGAGATGGAAGGGATGTTAGCTTGAGGCTAACACAGAAGAGAAATTGCCATTAACGGGCCTATTTAAACTTTATCTATTTCACTTAAAAACATGAATATTTAACACGGCTTATATATTCATTTACACAATAAATGTATTTTAGTGAAATAGATTATTTCTTGAGATAAGAGAAATGTAGTTAGTTTCTTAGCACCTTCGATTTTCCTTTTGTTAGTCAATGGCAGTTAGTTTTTACAGCCCTAATAAAACCAGGTGCCAAAAAATAACACTAAAATAAGGTTAGATTAAGGTAATAGTGGCAACAAATCATATTTGATTGACATAATGATCTTATATTTGAAAACCATTTCCCATCATGTGATTCATAAGGTAAGCTTGAAGTTGTGAAGTTTTAGGCAGACCCTTGTATGTATTGCTATTGAAATAAGTAGCCGCAAAAATGAATTATTGGCAAAAGTTCAACATTTCCAACATGCATCCCTTTTTTTTGTCAGTACATCATGTTCTAAAAATAGTACAACCATTGTTATATTAATGATTGGTAGAATCTTCAAGTACTAAAGCTTTGAAAACCTCGTATCTTAAGTCATTTATCACCAAAAGCTGCTGGGTGAGGTGGAACGAGTGGTTTCAACAACTATGCTGCCAACATATATGTTCAGTGTGCAGGACTTGGCTACAATTTTCATTCTCCAAAAACAAGAAATTACTCGATATTTAGTGCCTAGTCTCTTTTTTTGTTGTCATGGAATTGAAACAGGCTTCAACATTTGGGATGTAGCAATACACTCAACTCCTAAAACGATGATTTGGGATTGCTGCATTCACTTTGCAGTTAAACAATGTTTGCATGAGTGAGAGCAGACATGTCAAAGTCCAAGCTTTATTTAATAGACTGCCTATAGAATATTACTTCCTGTTTTGATCACGTTTTTATATTGGAAGGATGCAAAAGAAGTTCCACTCAACTTCAAAGGATCGTAAATGAGAGAAGTCAAAAGTAGACGTCGCAGTTTGAAAATACAAATCACCTTTTATTCAAACTGTCTCGGATGATTACTTCCAAATAGATTATGCTTGATTTCTACTAGTATCAGAGCAATGTTTACGTTTTTGTGTAGTGACAGGCTTCCACTATGAAGTGTCCAGAAAAGCTTGGATACATCAGAGTTGTGAAAAGAGAGGTGGATTGTGCTTGCATCACCAGTTAAATTAAAAGCCTGTTTCATACTCATTACCATGTCTTGCAGCTTTCCGGCAATACTTAGCTTAACTACAAGCTATGTTTGTCTTCCTACGCCAACTAGGGAACCACTCTTGAATTTGTCACCAACAGGCAGCTTGCTTTGTGTGTGTTCTGCTAATGGCTTATAATTAGTGTTACTCTGCCATGTAGCGCAGTGTTAATGTTTCTTTTAACATTCCTTTCAGCATTTGAACTTCTATTCTCCCACTCCCCTGAAATATTTAATCAGATAAATAAAATATCACAAGCACACAAAACACCTAGTTGACTACTGTTTTAAATTAAGAACTACTAGTTGACAGGGAATATTTTTAGTGTGGGCAGCCCTGGGAGCAATATCATATTCCAATGATTTGACAAGGTTTCTCCAATTATCTCCTACATTTTTGCCTGCATCAGTTCAGGATTGGCACACATTACTAAGCAATTTACCAAATATAATTCAAATTCTGACTTGTGTGATTTCAGTGTCTCCTCCTCCACTCCCTAAGAGAAGGATGGAAGGCAGCAACCATTTCAAGAAAGAAAAAGGCTGCTTGTTGCGTCATCCTGTACCACGTTAAATCAAACCCATCCACATCTTATTAATGCACACATCCCTTATACAAAGAGCAGACAGTGTCCAGTCCAAACATCTGCCAGCCGGGCCTGATTTACAGCCCCTTTTTAGCACCTTCTTCCATTTGTGTATTTTAAAGAAGCTACCTTTGTTAGAACATTATGTGATTCATACTTCCTTTACAGCACCAATTATCTTTTAAGTTAATTCTTCTGCCGGACAGCAAAGGACTTAGAGTCCCAAAAGCGCCACAACGTGTTCAAATACTTCCGAAGAGATTATCTGAAATCAAAGATGTGTGAAAGAGAGCTCAATTTCTATGTTTCCTAAGCACCAACCTGTAAGTAATGTGTGGTCCGACCACAGCGGGCCTTGTCTAGGGCTACAACTGGGATACAATGGAAGAGCCGATTTTGTTTGCATGAGTTAGAGGTGAAAGCTAAGTGCAAAAAATTCCTTATTGCAACTCATCAGCATAATCACGAGATCACATAAAACAGCAGCTGCTTTCATAATAAGATGAGGGTAAAGGAGGGAGAGGGCGTCGCAGACAGGAAACAGCCGTCTGAGAAGCTGTGTACACAAAAGAAAATTTTTAAAAAATCCTTTCCATTATCCTCAAAAACAAACAGAAAAACAAGATGGAGAAAGAACACAATGTTAACTTGGCTATCACTGCTGACAAACCGTGGCAACAAACCTAAGATTTAACACTGGTGGCTGAAGAATTGAAGACAAAAACGGTGACTGGATGAACTAAACTGAGCCAGTGTTGAAGCAGGAATAACAGCCTGAATGTTCAAACGCCTTTAAACGAGTGAAATAACTGGGAACGCGCGACAGGATGATGTCAAAGATCTTCTCCTGTTGGACAATTAATCTAAAAGTAACAGAAAGAGGTGTCAGCCAGTTACTAACAGAGCGGGAATCAACATTTGGCGAGATTCTCTAAATGAGAGACGATTTGATCATGGCCCTCACTTCCTTATTAAGGTGGCAGGTGAGGATGGGTGAGGTTAAGGTAAGGGAGGGAAGAGCACTAATGTGTCAAGGATCAAGTGGCTTTTACTCATCAAGCAGCACACTGCATGTTTACCCCCTTTGAGAACTGTAAGAATCCAAGAATGAGTTGGTGACTCCCTTCACTGTCTCCTTTCCAGGGCAGAGATGTGGTACTCACACCCTAGTCTCCCCTACACTCACACTATTTGAGTGTTCTGATTGCAGATCAGCGATTTGTAGAAATAATGTCGGGAAAGGAGACAAGGAACAGAATTCGTTCAACATCTCAGGAGAGTAAACAAGAGACCTTCAGTCTCTGTTTTCATGTTCAGCGGGATCTTTAGCACAGTCAGGCATCCGTACGTCTGTCCGTCCATCTGTCCCACATAAGCCCGTCCATCCCCCTCTCCTCTCCTCGCCTCGGCTTCCAAGGCTTCCCCCCACCTCCCTCACACACATAAGCAGGCAGCAGATCAGATCATCCTGTTGCGTTTGTGTGTGGGGGAGTCTGTGATGACATCGCTGCACTGGGTGGAGTTTCGTTTCCTGGTTCCTCCCCCTCCGGTGGAGGCGGAGCCTGTAGAGTCCAGATGCAGGGCCATTTCCTCTGAGATGAAAGTGTTCAGGTCGACGTCCTGGAGCCCGTTACGCCTGCTGCGGCAGACCGGCCCGGAGCCAGAGGAGCCGCCTCCAGCAGCGCCGCCTCCGTTACTGCTGCTCCCACTCACATGTGTTGGAGAACCGGGAGCTCCTGAGCGAACACTGATACTCGCCATGGCTCCACTCAGACCTGAGGATACAAGGAAAGTGAAACACTGAGAATCATCGGATAAAGACACAGGGCACCCTTGATATCCAAATTACTTTTATGAATTATGAAGTAGTTTTGCAAGACATCTTGATCTGAAATTTATACCAATGTCACTGCAAAACTGGCAAAAGTAAAATGAACACAGTGAGATGGTATAGATTTAGAACCCTCGGAGAGGACTGGTTAGGATTAAATTAGACTTTCCATAACAATAACTAAAAACATTAAAATGACACACCAGGGTGGGAAATTGGCACCCTCCACCAGCCAAACGTGGGTATTTTTGAGCAGTTTCGAGGGAATCTGCTCAATTTACCGGCCCTCGGGGCAGGGAAATAAAAGTCGCCTGGCCTAAAAGAGTGATTTAAATTAACGTCATAAATAAACCCCCTTTTCCCGCTTGTTCCTTCTGACTTTATGAGCAAAGCTGAGTGGACCTACTAGCTCACTGACCAAAAAAATCCCTGCCTCCTCCTCCTTATGCCAGAGCTGCTGCCAAATGTTTACAGGCAGCTGTGTGCTGGGATGATTTGACTCAGTATGATATCAGAGTAGTTCTCCATTTCAACTACAATATGTCTGCTCACGATGGGTTTGAACCAATGTCTTGCCTGATAAAAGTCCACAAAAGTTGAGAAAAGCCTGAATTCTGGCTTGAGACTGCTGAAACTATTAAATTCTAACGAGTCCAAAACTTAGAATTCAGTATTGTAAGCTATGAATTTACAGTGCCCCTGGAGAAAGCACAGCAAACTTTTACATCAGGGGTCGACTGATGTTGGTTTTTCAGGGCTGATGAGATTATAAGTAGATCATGAGAACGATAGCAGATATTTGGAACCAATATGCCTTTACTATGGTGTACAGATTGTAGTTAATGTGGCAATGGCAATATTGTAGGATCAAAAAATAAATGAAATAAACAACTTAGCCCAAGTACAACACAGTAGAAGCAGAAAAACTGTAAGTGATGCCATATGCTCCTTACTGTGTCAGTAGTACACAGGCTTAAGAGTAGCTTGGCTAGTGCTAATGTGACATCTTGCCAATCAGAATGTGTCTGACACAGGACATTTGTTCAGACTGTGGTGAGTGGAAAATAAAGTCAGAGAACAGTGTTAATTTCGTCGACCAAAAATGTTAGTCGACAGCCTTTTTCCATGACAAAAACTAGACTAAAACGAACAAAAACAGCTAGATCTGTGATGACTACAACTGACAAATACAAAGTTTAGTTTTCATCAAGATGACTAAAACTAGACTACAATATAATGTAGTTTTCGTCGGACAATCGAAATCCAAAATGATATTTGTCCACTTAGGGTAAATCTGTCAAAAACAATGCAGATGTCGATATTTTTCCTCTTAGCTGTAGAAAGCAGGGACCCCAGGTTTGGCAGGGTGCAGAGAACACACTACCATGATTTGGTACCTGATTTAGGCAAGAAAATAAATGCTTGGACTAAAAGTAAAGACTAAAATGTGAGGACTTTATATGGACCAAAACTGGACCAAATGTTTTGAGTTTTCATTGACTACAACTAGACTAAAACTAAAAAGGATAGAAATGACTTAGCTAAATGTGACTAAAACTAAAATGCATTTCATTTAAAGACTAAAACTAGGACTAAAATTAAAAATAGTTGCCAAAATTAACACTGCCAGAGAGGAATACATACTCTGCAGTGGAACCAAAGTAGCACCACTTTTGGATTAATTAACTGTATCTATAATTGGTCAAACAAAATGCAGATAGTGATAACTGGTCAAAGGCTAAATATCTGCCTACATAATCGGTCAGGCTTGCATGGTCTAGTACACGACAAACAGGCTGAAAAATGGGGTTTAAAATAAGCAACAGTTTGGATTACAACTTCCTCTTATTAAGTAGCCTATAAGTGGAATACTATAAGCCTTAATTATTATATCGTACCTTAAGTAATACGGCAGGTAAATGAAAAAGTGGCACACTACAAATTAAGGCTGGGCAATTTATTGAAACTTGGATTAAATGGTAATCTGTCCTACTGTAATGTTTAAATTGCAGATGATGCAATATTTCTTTGACCAGAATGTGTTATAAAATACCAGTTTAATACATTGTGAAATGCAGAGATTATGTTTTTATCATGCTTTTTCGTTTTATCTATATTTCATAAATATGTATTTCTGTCATGTATGCAGTACACAAATTTATGCTTTATGTTGCTTATCTGATTGTTTGTGTCATGATTTGCTGATTGTTCTAACTTAAATTTTTAATTTCAGTTCAGGTCAGGTTCAGATATAAGGAAATCAACCTGTTTTGGTTGAACCCCCTCGTACTCTCTCGTGTTAAAAGTACAAGGTGCTTGTTGGCATTTTCAGTACTGGGGTTATTTATTATCAGTTCTTTACACATCTGATATTTATACCCAGAGCTAAAAGTTGGTCAGTAAATAACTAAGTTGGTCTGCTATAACTAACAACATTTACATTGTGTACTTGCAAGTATATTCACTTTATCATATCAATATGTTACATATAAGCATGTGCAATTACTGTGTTCAAAAAAGATTGGATCTTTTCACAAACGTATATATAATCAGGATATATAGAAAAATTCTGACATTAGATTTAAGAATTTTAAGACCTTTAACATCTTCAATTTCTAACCAGTTACATTTACAACACAGCTATGTGTATGCTTAGTGGTGAGTGTAAGAAAAAAATAAAATTAAAGCTTAACACAAATTAAGCTTTTTTGGAGCAATTTCAGAAGAGACTATGAGAAAAAAATACCTTGTACCTTAAGCTGAATTGAAAGTCTTTTATTTTCCTTTTTTACTTTAGTGGCCTAAAACTAGCTGTACTGCAGTCTAGAAGTACATATTTACAAACACTGTGGTTAAAAACAAAAACCTGAACAGCCAACATATATGATATAAATGCCAATTTCAGGATAATTACAATCTTTAATTCTAATTTAAAAGCATTGATGTGTCAATGATATATCACTTTACTGGTGTAGCTAATCAGTCATGATTCACAATAACACAGTTGTGTTCATTTAATGATTTATCTCCAAATGTCTGGGAAGAATTCAGGTCAGATCTGGTGAAGTTTCAAAAAATCTAGTGTGACTGAATATAAATACAAAAAAATATATTAGGCAAAAACCCCTTTAGATGAACAGGCTACAAAATTAAATAAAAACAACTACATTTAAGACATTTCAGCCTCTCATTTACGACGTTTTAATACTTTTTAAAAGCCTTATTCTTGGCTTTATTGATTCATCAACCTGTAATACTTTAAGACCCCGCAGACACCCTGATAATACCATTACTCTCATTCTTACTGTGTTCATTGCTAGTATGCTTGTCATTTACAGTTTGTTACTTATTGCTTGACTGGCTTTCTCTTCTATTGTTCTCTACTAAGATGATGCAACAACAAAAATGTCCCCAATATGGGATCAATAAGGTCTCCTGTTATGTCTTATCTTGTTTGACAAACACTGACAAAAGATAATTTTTAAAATTTTCTCTAACATAAAAAATTGAAGAAATCGGACACCCTTCTTCCCTTGATTTTGCTCAAAAAAAAACCCAAAACTAACTGACCTGCATTAACACGACTATTGTTTTAGAACACAATTAGAAGCTGTTAAAACGTGTGGCCCTGTTTGCGTGAGGAAGGGTGCAGCTCTTTGGCTTGATTCTTGGAAGTCTCTCACTCATGTGGTTATTTCAAGGTCTGTTCTTGTCTTCACATTGGATTTCAGAGAATTACTTGAGTCACGTTCCTCTTTGTCAGAACTGCTTTATGGGGATGTTTCTTTAACACATCAGAAATTGACATAGCCATCTCAAAAAGACCGAGCATTACTTAGTGCCAATCACATGCACAAAATGAGTCAGAGGAAACTGATATAAGACATTCATGTCTGTGGGATCTCTTCTGGCATCAGAGCCTGTGACCTAAACGATGCTGAAAGGACATTTCTATCTTCAACCTGTGGGAATTTAAATGTTGTTTTGAGTGTCAGAGTCAAGAATGTAGTTCACAGAAACTTAAAATACGTTACGATCATGTCAATGCCAAGAATTAACATCTGTGTTGAAAGGCAAAAGGGATCTGATAACTGAGAAAGGAGACACACTGCAACCTTCTGACACACACTGAACTTGTGCGTCTGAAACCTAAACCAGCAAATGCCTCTCATCATCCACCCTCACTTCAGTTACACCCTAAAATGGCCCCTTTAAAAACGGAGGAAACTCCGGATAAGTTTGCACACTTATCACACACAGCTCAATAGAAACATCAACTTCAGATATACTGCAAATAGCCAGTTTCTTCTATATATTAAAAAAAAAAATAAAAATTTTGTTTTTTTAAAAATAACCTTGTATAGTGGAAGTTTTTTATCTTATAAACAAAAAACGTGCACAGGAGGGGCCGAAGAGAGGCCCTCTTTCACCATTGGCTGATAGTAACACACCCATTCACAACACACCCTTATCTCTGAAGCACATGTGAGTACAACAACTGAAGGGCAGACTTATTTTTTCACACACAAACACACACTCTCTCAGCAACACTCATATGAACTAAATCTCAGTTCTTGGAACTTCATCATTCAGGTAAAACTGTTGACTAATAATGATCAACTGGATGACATTTTAACCAGTTTTCCTCCCTTAGAAGACATTATTAAAACAAAAATAAGGCATACGTCTAAAAATAGACCTTATAACCTGTGCTAAGCTTCAAAAAATGTGAGACTGTCTACACGCATAAACAGATATCCAACATCAGATACTCTCTATAGTGACTTTAAAGACCAGCAGTGACACTGAACAAAGCACACTTAGTAAAAGGCCATTGAGGGTTGATTCCAGTGACCTCACCATGCAGTGCTATGGCCTCCCTGAAGGGCTGGAGGTCTGCTTCCACAGATGAGCCAGTCTCAGCTGGTGAATTAGCCCGGCTGGGGGCCACCATGGTCAGTCGGGTGCTGGCCCTGCTACTCCTGTGTGGTGGTGCTTTGCCACATAGAAAGCTGATAAGATCCTCTCTGCGTATAGTTCTCCTGCGCTTTTTCACCCAGGCCAACATGTCCTATGATCAAAACAAGAGCAAGAATCCATTAAACAAGGCTTGATTTAAATAAGAGCACTTACTACTTCTGGTTGAAGGATATTTGTACTGTTCCTAAAGCTTTAAATGGTCTTGCCCAGCATTACAGTGCTGTGAGTAAGTACATAACCCCTTCCTGATTTCTTATTTTTTGCATATTTGTCACACTTGTGTTTCAGATTCTCAAAAAATAGGAATTTTAGACAAAGATAACCAGAGTAAATACAACATGCGGTTTTTAAAAGATTATTTCATTTATTAAGGGAAAAAAGTGAGTTCAATGTCACTGGCAACACCAAGGCCTGATTATTGTCAGACCTGTTAGATTAAAAAATACCTTAAATATAACCTGTCTTACAAAGTGAAGTAGGGTGAAAGATCTCCTAGAGCAACCATCGTGTATCATGCTGCAAGCTAAAAAAATTCAACACCAGATGAGAAACAAAGTTATTCACATCCATCAGTCTAGAAATGGTTACAAAAAAAGCCATTTCTGGGGCTTTGGGACTCCAGCGAACCACAGTGAGAGCCATTATCCACAAATTGAGAAAACTTGGAACAGTGGGGAACATTCCAAGAAGTGGCTGACCAACATAAATGACTCCAGCCATCCAGGAGGTCACAAAAGAACCTTGTCTAACATTCAAATTTGTTTGATGATCTGAAATACTGAAGTGTGACAAATATGTGCAAAGATAAGAAATAAAAAGGGGGCAAATACTTCTCCACAGCAATGTCAAGACTTTATCCCAAAATTGCAAAAAAATAGAATGGTTACCAAAGTAGAAAATAAGGTAGACTGTAAAAAAAACCTTGTTTAGAAGTGAATGTAGTCAAAAGGGGCTGTCTTCTTGAGGTACATATTATAACCATGATTAATCAGGTTTTATTGTCCCTTTCAGCACAATTTTGTTGAGCCATGTCAGCATCTCCCTGCAGCCACAGTGATGTAAAATTAGTCCACCACTGCTCCTTAATTACTCAATTCACTTTAAACCTCACAGCAAACTCAGTGGACAAGTCAAAAGTCATCTGCTCCTTGTAATATCAACCTTTTTACTGTCCCCTTATTTCTTTTCCAATCACAACAAGTCCCCTTTCCGAGGTGAATTTCATGTCATATTTTCAAAGTTTCCTATTATCTTTCAAAATAAAATCAGCTCTGTATCCAAACAGGAAGTAAGGTAAACTCAGTTTAAGACAGCGGAAAAAAAAAACAAAAACAGTTTTAAATGCTAAACAGTACAATTTCAAAATGTGACAAAAGGGTGAGATTAAGTGTGGTTATCCACAAAAACATCCAGAGATGAATCATTAAAAAAAAAAAAAAAAAAAAAAAAAACAGTCATGTAACCACACAGAAAATCTTTGATCTCTTCTGCTGCCCATTCCCAGGATTTCTGGCTCATCCTGCATCTTATTCAGTTAATTGAAAGCTAGTCTGCTACTTGCAGAGTAAAAAGAGCATCCACTTTTTGCTTGAAACCATTTGTGAGCTTTTATAAGCATTGTGCTGTGAAAAAAATTCGAGGTGTCCTGTAATTATAAACTTTTGTGTCATGTTTTCAAAGTACCTGCCTGAGGAATGGACCACATTTATGTAGATGCACATCACTTATAAGTTGATTAATGAGCACTGTTCTAATTCAAGATTGAAAAACAAAATATGTTCCTATTAACATCTCTGTTGTGTAAACCTTTTGTTGTATGTAAACATCTGTCCAGGTACATAAGAAGAGGAGAGAGCAATAAAAAAGCCAAGAGAAGAAACGGGCTCACCTTATTGCGTCGTTGGTGTCCTATCTGGAAGCCCCTGTCAAAGCTCCTCTGATGGGCCTCTACACTCTCTGTGATTGAAGACAAAAGCATAATCATCATTGTTGATCGTAGACAATACCAACGGTCAAGCAGTAACTCTATTTTAAGCTGAAGACCGCAAACCATGGAAAAATCTTTGCATTATTGATCATAATATAAATACTGTTTTGTTGTAAAAACATAAACAAGTGGCTGCTTTAACAACTCAACATGACCTTTTTTCTAGAGGGTGAACACTTTTCATCCTTTTCTGGCTCTTTTGACAAATTTTGGGGTGGTACATTCCTGTTCAAGAGTGACATTCGGCCTAGTCTCATTCTTACCTAAACAAAACAGCTCTGTTTCACTGGTGGATTCCCGGCATTGTCATAAACAAGTTTTGAAATTGAGTTTTCACCTCATGGTGAACTTGTCTTTCACTGACATACAAAAACCCCACAGTGACAACATGATCAATACATCACTGATAAGAGTGTCAGGTCTGTGTTTGACACGTTAGGTGAGCTTATCAATAAAACCTATGACTATGTTATTTAGTGTAATAACAACTAGCTGCAGTCCGTATTGATCAGATACAGCACAGCACCAGTAGGTCTGCAGATCAATATATTTTGCCAAAAGGAAGAGGGAAAAAGGAAGAATGCATGTGGGGAGATACCTTTGTAGAGGTTGGTCACTGCTGTGGCAGAGTTCTGAAATGGCACCCACAATGACAGGCCCTGCTGATGACATACTCTGTCTGTGGGAGGAAAAAGGGAAATATGTTTTGTTTCTGTACATGATGCATTTGCTATTTAAAACCAAGCAACCGAGGATAATGTGACCAAAAGACAACAAAACACCAGAGAGGCACAAAAGCTAGAAGATTGCAGGGTTGAGGTGAAGATAATTTTCATTCGCCATTTTGTCTAGCATCTAGAATTGCATGGACAGGGTTTGGCGTATAAATAACTGTCAGCCGGCGCTAGATGGCCAACTTGGCAGCAGCTTGTTTAGCAAAGAAGCACCGACACACCAACTTAACTGCCCTCTCAGCAGGAAAGTTGCAAACCCATGTAAAACATGCATCACAGCACAAAGACATATAAAAAAGTCGAGCTTAATCAACTTGTCGGGGGATTTGCTCAGTCTGAAAACGACACAATCGAAGCAGATTGTAGACATACCACTATATTCAGGTCGAACCAATACTATCCTCGCCATTTTGTGATAATAACCTAAGCTCTCGTTGCCTTACAATCTGCACACTCAGCAGCAATCACTGAAACTGAACACAAATGTACACTTCTGTGTCGTTAACTCTGCAAGTTAATGCCGCATTTCAACAGCTAATCGCATCCGGTATAACAGATGGTAACACTGACAGTTTACAGGAGACTGTCATCTGGGAATGTCGCGTAGCTACGATTGTTGTTACCTTCGCCATTTTGTAACTAGCCCGGCTAGCGGTGGGTTAGCTAACCTTTCCTGTCTAACTTGGTGTCAACAAGCCGTTGACAAAGGAAAAAAAACATAAACCGGACGTTATATGATTTCGTTTCTTAATGTAGCTCTGGTTGCCCATCACTCGAAAATAATGCATAAGGCAGTATCTGAGTTCATAACTATTTTTGCTGGATAGCAGAAGCTAGCTAAATTTAGCATTGCAAAATCAGCTGTAAACGTTACCCAGTGCTGGTCAGCGAGTTTGCTAACGAGCTAGTTAGCATTCTGCTGATACTGACGCTAACGTTAGTTCCCTTTAACGGTCGATAAGTAGCCAGGTTGCTAACCAACAAGAGAAATGTACACTGACAGCGCATTATCGGACAAACAAGTACACAGACAGTGCTGATTTGAACCTTTGTATAACTGAGCTACAGCTGTGGCGGAGTTCTGGAAAAGATGCCACAGTTTATCCTGGTCGTTGTCGGCCTCCTCCTCGCTCAGCTCCCTCTGCTCCGCTTCGGCCAAACACTGCCGCTCCCATTTTGAGAACCAGTGCTCGGGTCCGTGTTCCTGAATCTCCGAGTCTCCGTCTTCCTTCTTCTCCTCCATTTAATGCACCAAACTCGATGGAAATGCGCTTTTAGCTTGTCAAAATATTGATATGTGGACACGGGTATGACGAATTATATGGGAAAACTTATGAATAATGTCAGTGTTATATTATTTCGCCCTGTAATGTAACATGAGCCCTTCGTATTTAACCATCTGTGGGGATAAGCTTTGCTAACTGTTTTCCCCAGTTGCCGACGTCGGTATATATACTTCGCAGACTATAATGCTGTTGACTTTAGTCCGCCTATTGCACTACATGTCAGCGGCTATTGGCTAATTGAACCTTGCGGGGTGGGCTCAAAGACCTGTTTCAGAATTTGACTGGCTCTCTGTCACGCTAATCACAGCGTTGACACAAAAGAACAACATTGAAATTCTACATAAGTAAGCTTGCAAGAGAGGGCAATGTTTGTCATGAAAACCAGCAAACTGCTTTTTGACACAAATAAAAAACATAGTATTAGGGCTGTTAAAAGAGCCATTGTTTCAATCGCGATTAAGCCCTGGATTCCGGTATTCATTCTCGATAAGTCGCACATCCCCCTACCACATTTTCAAATCCCATTACTTTTTTTCCATTTCTTTCCTTTTTATTTTGTTTTTTGTTTTGTTTTGTTTTGTTTTGTTTTGTTTTGTTTTGTTTTTGTGTTGTTTTGTTTAAATGAATGTTTTTACTGTTTGAAACAAGGGGTAATTGACTTCCTGTCTGGATAAAGCCCTGCTTTTATTGGTAGATCAAAGATTTTAACATGACCATAAACACAGAAAAGGGTCTTGCTTCGGTTTGAAAATAAAATTAGAGAACAGACAACGTTCTGACAACGTTCAGACGACTGAATTGTCCATCGAGCTTTTTATACGTTGTATTTCTTTATTTATTTGGAGTAAATTGAGACATCATGGGGGCTTTGGGGACTTGTCTTATATCAACGTGGCTGCAGGGAGATGCTGAAATGCCTTAACCAAAAGTGTTGAAGGAGAGAATAAAGCATGCGATTAATTGCGATAAAACATATAGTGCCCCTAATATGGACTTTGAATAATTGAGATTAACTTAATAAATCTTAACAGCCCTACATATAATATAATATAATATAATATAATATAATATAATATAATATAATATAATATTCAAGCAGGTCCATTGTCACTAGAACACCATGCACGCACATGAAAAAGGACAAGATGAGGAACTCAGGGTACTTGGGTTAAGAATAAACATTAATATAAAAACAAAAACTACAGTATATTTAACAAAATAAATAACACAATAAAAAATATACCAATACATATAAATATTATATGATTCAAAAAACTCTATAGATATCTATTAGAGGACTGAACAGTAAATACTTTATGATTTATGGTTTGATAAAGCAATAAATAATCCTCTTATTCAAGTGCAAACTTTTAAATGAATATTGTACATGTTAAGATGTGACTCGTATAGATATATCATTAAAATATAGCCCTGAAAATAAAAACAAACAAAAGCCGAGATCATGGCAAGACAATTAAAGCCTAGTTGGTTTTTACCACTAGGTGGTGCCATTTATTCAAAATCCAAATTTAACTATTTCATCCACTGCAGCTCTGACGCTCCAGTTGACAATTGCTGACACCTCATTCTCGATAGGATGTTGAAGTTATCAATATCCCTGGTTAAAAATAAAGTTATTCACCTAGTAAATCAAATAATGATCGCAGGTATCATAATTAGTAGTCGGAATTTGCTGGGCATGTACTGTATAGCCAATGTTTTTATTCTTGTTGGTGTATGTGTATATAGAACATTAATAAAATAACGGTAGATACTATTAAACAATTAACAAGATAATGCTGTTTTAAATACTTTAATCTGATTTTTATGAATTAAATAATTAAAAAAAAGGAAATAAAAGTAAACAGAATGAATTAAGGCTACAATTATTATTTTTTAAAGTTACAAAAAATATTATTGAGAGGTGCAATCAGTGAATAGGTGCAATAAAATCATATACAAATGTAAAATAATGGACTGAATGACCTAATATACATGTAAATGTTTTTCCCGGTAAAATAGAGGTATTTGAAGGACGACTTTTGCTCTTTGTAGACAGGTACAATCTGGTGATTATTTTATCTATTATGGTACATATGCTGTTTGTGGGAGCCAAACTTTCTAATCATACATGTGCTCTTTAACTTTGTTAAAACAGCCAGTATAATTCACCATTACATAAAAAGTATCGATTACCTATTGTGTCCGAAGGTAAATGATTCAATTTTTTGTTTTACAATTTAAAAAATAACTATTTCTACTCATATCAGTTGTTAGGTTTAGTCAGACAATGATTATTTTGCTCCAAAAGCAGAAAGTGTGATTTAGGCCATAATGCAAAACGCAGTATCCAGGCCCGGGCCCTCTTCATAATCTAAATTTTTGCCTAAAACTGACTGAAGTACTTCTACTCTTTCCTCCTGTATCATGAGCAGTGTACCGATCCGTATTATTTAATGTGGATGTGAACCTGGCTGGGGATGGGCCTGTGTTTGGATCTCCATGCGGATGTGACATTTCAGAGAAGAGCGCGACCGCCATTTTGAGATTTACCTCAGACTGAGCACATCTCAAGCCGTACGGGAGGAGCGGGTTGAGAGCTACACGGCTGGGGCTAACGTAGTGTGACCGGGCACCTTCTTTCCTAGGAAACCAGAGGTTAGCCAGAAATGCAACGAGGTGCGACTTTCTGTCATTTGTCATATTAGGGTCGGTTTGGTTAATGTTGGGCCGTGGCAACTCTCGTCTCCGCGAACTTCCAAAGCAACATTAACGTTAGCGCTATTCCGTATTGGAAACGGCTTTGAATGGATAGCTTTTTCCTCCGCTCTCCCCCAGACGAGGGACAATCGGAGGAGCACACGGACTGGGGATATCGTAAGCAAAGTTGTTGAATGTGTGTCAATATCAAATGAGCCTTTGTTTTCATTGTTGTTGTTCCTATATCAGCAGTTGGCTGCCTAGTGTAAGGTAGCTTAACGCTAACGTTAGCTATAAACAGGGTTTTGTTCCTCAAGGTGCAGGTCGTGCTGCGCGTTGTCTCACTAGTTACCGTTACCCCACATTTCCCGGGGTAAAGCCGGATTGATTTAGCTAATTTCAGCGGGCCTCCCTCTTCGGAGCCCCAGTCCATCCATCCCCACCCCCTGCAGTCAGACAGCGACTTGCACCCACCAACGGCGCCGCGATTGGGCGAATAGCGAGCAAATACGTCCGCGTTTCTCTACCCGCTCCCCCGCCGACCTCCCCTCCTCACTCCCCGGCGCTGACAGCGGACAAGGCCGAGGACGCAACAGAGCAGGCCCGGCCGCCAAGGCTCGACCTGTCCACCCCACCTCCGCATCCTACCACACCTCACCAGCAGTCCAGAACCCGGTTCCCAACCGAGGCGACCCTGGAAAAGGTCGAGGGTACCACAGATAGCAAGGAGCCCCGCATCACAACCACCACAACAACAGCAGCTGCGAACATGAACCACCATCATCACCACACGCAGCAGCAGCAGCAACAGAAAGCCGGCGAGCAGCAGCTCAGCGAACCAGAGGACATGGAGATGGAAGGTAAGAAAATGTGATTGGAAGGGTGAACTGGCATGTTAGAACCACATTTTTCATTATTTTATAGCTGCGTGAGAAATGTAGAAACTTGAAATCGTGCAGACTGCGCTCAACTGTACAGTAAACATGAAGGCCCAAAGCTAGCTAGGATAGCCGGCTGCATTTTTGCTGATTGTGCGTCCGTTGCAGCATACTTGTGTGGAGCTGACCTCATTTTGCGTTATAAGCCAATAGACCTTGTTTTTCCGCGTATGCCTGGACGTTTCAGTTTTATTCTAGATAACCCAAAACAGCTGTTCATCCACAAGGTTGGAGATTAGCCACACAAATCATTCATTTGGTCAGGCCAAATATTTCTTAACAAGCTGTCAAGTTTTCCCTGTGTATTCCAACTAATGAGATGCATTTGCCAAATCATCCCTGTTTTGTCACCATGCCGTTAGGCAATCACATTCCTGTCGTTTGTTTGTAACCTAAATGTTTGTAAACAGTCTGGCACTTAACATGGAGGTGAATTAATCTTGATAATGTGACTTGTTTGTGCGCATTGGGTCCATTTTGACAGGTATCGGCACCTGTCTTCCGTGACAAAGTCAGCTTTACGTAAAAAGTGACAGTAGGTTCGCTTTCTTGTCCATGACGTTACATTTTGTCGTTTTAAAACTGGTTGTTTCTTTTCATCAGCTTCAATAACATTGTGTGTTAGCATCGTGTCTGACGGCTTGTGCAGCACATACAGGCCTGCCGACTGATTTTGGTTAACGAGAGGTTAATATCAGTCAGATTGCCCTCATAGATGATAAGTATTTTCAATTTATCTTAATATCTTTGTGTAAGTTGATGTATTGCGGTTAGTGATGCGAATCTGTTAATCGGTTACATGCGTTTATATAGCTGTTAAAAACGTTGTGCAGTGCTAGCGGTACAGCTAATTTAGTGCTAGTAAATTAACCTCCAATCACAGTTTTAAACGTTCATTTAGTGGCTAGCATGCTAGTTAGCTCCTCGGCTAACCCTCACAGAGGGGGTGTGTGGCGTTCCAAAATGGTGGCTTGTATTTTGCATCGGTCGATTTGGCTTTTGCTCGAATGTTAGGCCTTGAATATCTGCCTCACGTAATCAGGATTTTTTATATTTACTAGAATATTTCCCACACGGTTTGATGTACACATTCTTGATATTATTATCACTCTAACTAATATTCCAGCTTGCTCGCCGGTAGAAGTGATTCAAGCTAATGTTAGCTAGTAACGGCCTGTAGATGAATCTGTGGCGAGTGCTTGCTGGAGAGCTAGGAAGCTAACGCTAACGCAGATGCGTCAATCGTGATTTGCCAAATTGGCTGTGGAATAACAAGTTCAGCCATTCTTTTAGATCATATGACAGTGTGAATGTGGATTATGCTTAGTTTTAGCTGTTTGTGTTAATGATTATTTGTGTCATATGAGACGTATGCACGCTGCTGGCAATATAACGGCAGTCACCGCTGCGGTAAGCCAGGCCCGCACAGGGGCAGCGCGGGGATTTGCTGCTTCATTGTATGGAGGACCAAACGGCATGGAGCTCGCCATTTTTAATGATCTGTGTTTTTGTTTGGCAGAATTTGAGACAGGACCACCCCTGTCTCAGTTTAGCTGGTGTCATACATCAGAACCACCCGCCTCACAACAAAGTTTTTACTAATGTCAACTTTGACCAGAGAAGATGCTTGATGGAGCCCTCAGCATCACTGCGTCATTTAGTGCTGGGGATTTTATTACGTTTGCAGACATTTTTCTCAGTAATCGACTGCACCATTGTATTGGGCCTCTTTTTTGAAGAAAGACATAGGCAATGAAAAACTTTACTGGATGGCATTAATATTTCTCTGCCTTTCACTTTATATTCATCTTTCCCCAGACATTATCACCCCTACTTTGTACTTCACCCTCTTTTCTCGGTGCACTGCAGCTTTACAAGGGCAGTGAAAACAAGTTTACATCATAAACTCTTTATGTTTTTGTATAGCTTGTAAGTGCAGAAACAACTTTTTTTAACAACACAAAGTGTGCAGTGGCATTTAACCATCACCTGCTCTGCATATCTAATTAATTTTATTTGTTCAGGAGAAGTAATTTTATTGGATGCCAGGTTTTCGCTGCGACACAATCAACCCAATGTTTATGCCAGTAGAGGCTCCAAAAATGCATGAATCATTGTAAGTGATAAAAAGCCAAGTGTGTGTACTGTCTTTTAAAAGAACCTACGATTAAAGTCCATATTGTCTGATAAGACAAGATTGAAACTTTTATTAGTGAGCTGGTATGAAATACTAAGAGTTTTTTTGTGTGAGCTGAGGATATTGCTTGTTTAAGGGAGTCACTTCTTATCTGCTGTTGGAAAGGGAAAACTTATAGAAAGTTTGATGCATTTTAGCATCTCAATGCCAGAGCATTGTAACAGGATCAGCGGTGCTGTCATAAGCTTGTTGCTGTAGGTTAATACATCTGGAGTTGTGTTTCCAACCAGATAACAGTGTCAGCAGAGGAGAAACCTTTTCTTGTGGAGGGTTTTTTAAATTCTATAGTGAATTTCATAAAGTAGAGAGGAT
Source organism: Cheilinus undulatus (assembly GCF_018320785.1). NCBI lineage: Eukaryota > Metazoa > Chordata > Actinopteri > Labriformes > Labridae > Cheilinus > Cheilinus undulatus. Next base: position 11,049,707 of record NC_054885.1, on the reverse strand, counting down.
AAAATACATTTGTGTAACTCCTTTGCTCGATTTGAAAGATGGTTTTGGCAACCAGAAATGTCCTTTGGATAGAAAAGAAACCTGAAATGATGGTCCTGCAGGCCAACTTTTCAGTTTTGTCTTTTTTGGTTGCACACCTAAAGAGATAAAATATTTGCATTTGCCCCTTTCTTTGTCTTTGTTGATTTTGCTAACATGTATCAGGTTAGAGTACAGATTTCATCCAGTCACTGCGATGCTTTTTAAAAACAAAATCATGCAAAGTAAATCGGCTCTTTGTCCTGGCGGTACTTTTAAGTGCTTTTACAGGAAAGTGATAAACTGAGCAGTTACAACATTTTATTTTTGATATTAAAAACTGCATGTAGTTCCAGTCTATGCAGATTTTAGCCTCTTATCTGTCAGTATGGACTTCTCAGAGGTTTCCAAGTAGTGGGCGGGACAAGAACCTGTCATGGGGTTGACTGACAGACCCCATTAACAAGGTGTAATCCACTTGGGTAAACCAGGTCAGTGTCCCGAAGGACTCCGTTGGTAAAATTACCCGAGGAGGCACTCACTGACACCGCTGCTTCTGTCAGTTTTGAGGAAGCGAAGGGAAAAAGAGGGACACATACAGAAACAGATTTCTGAAGTGTGGCTTCTGAAGCGTCATTGTCCTCATCACAGGGCTCAGACAGATTTCACACAGTCCTTGAAGTCGACTCAAAGCCCCTCTGGTTCTGTTATCAACATGTTTGAATTGATGAGACGGTGCAGCGAGCCGCCTCATTATGCGACTGGGATGATTGTTGTTCTGCCTGTGCGTTTGTTTTTGTTTGAGCGATGACTTGCAGCTTAATCCTGTATTGTGTCCATAATTACCCGGCCTACTGTAATGTCGCATGATCCGCGATACACACAAGCGCACACACATTTCTCTCGCTGTGGCCCTCATTCAGACTGCCAGTCTGGTAAAGAAGACTTGTCATGCTGTCTCAGCAGGGTTTTCCCACTGAAAAAGAGTGTGCAAGGGCAAAGGAAACATCACTGTGTGTGGATGCGTAGGACATGCAGAGGGAGAAAGTAGTCGTCCATACCAGATATTTAAACATCAATACAAACCTGGTTAAAAAAAAAAAAAAAAAACTAAAGGATGTTGATGCCTGTTTAAATACTAAGGCAACAAAAAGAAGTCTTAGGCACCCAGTATTGAGTCGTGCCTTGTTTTAAATGACCAGTAAAGCTGTTTAGACAGCACTTTTCCCTTTGTTTGTTTTGGCGCAAACTGTCATGAAGATAAGTAACAAGTAGATGTGTATTTATCTACCACCATCTCTACTACCATTAGACATTTATTTCCAAAACTGAGATCAATCTACATGTGCAAATGTAATCGAAGGAAGTATTATCATGGCATGAAGTGTTTTTAAACATTAACTGTTTCAGCAGTTGTTTAGACAATCAAGCAGGGTGTCTGTTGTCCTTTTTGTGTCTTTTCTGGCAAATACAGACAAATACGAATTTAAAGAAAGGAAGCCTTACATGTGGCCTTTTACAGCTTTTAATAATTGACATTGCCTTTGACCTTCTGATTGCACATAGGCTTCAGCATCCGTCCTCCAGTGTCTCATCTGCTGTCCCTTCCCTCCAATAATAATGTCTTGTTTTCTCTTTACAGCTGGGGACACAGATGACCCCCCAAGAATCCCAGCCAACCCAGTGATCAATGGTAACGTGGCCATGGCAGATGGACACAACAACACAGAGGAGGATATGGAGGATGGTGAGGATGATGTGCTTTTAGAGAAACAAACCCCTTTATCATAACACATTCACTGTCTTAACTAGCTTCTGGCCTCCTTCCCGCAGACACTAGTTGGCGGTCAGAGACAACGTTTCGCTTCGTGGTGGAGCGCTTCAGCCGCCTGAGCGAGTCAGTTCTCAGCCCGTCCTGTTTCGTCCGGAACCTCCCGTGGAAGATAATGGTGATGCCCCGCTTCTACCCGGACCGACCACACCAGAAGAGCGTGGGCTTCTTCCTGCAGTGCAACGCAGAGTCGGAGTCCACGTAGGTTTCTTGTTGGGACGGGGATTTTAAGGGGCACACACATGCACACCTTTGATAGCCCGGTACACCAAATCTTCCTACTTCCGCAGTGAAAAATCACTTTCAGAGGCATTACCTGTATGTGTAATTTCTAACTGAAAGGTTTGGCTGCTTTTAATGACTACAGTTAAAGTTTTGAGGTCAGACTATGAGTTCAGGACATGCAGTAAAATGTGCACATAATGGAGTGTATAGAAATTGCTCCCCTCCCACACATGCCCACTCTTCAGAGTTTTATAACATTGAGTCACAGTAATGGAGTTTTACTCTTTGATAGTAAAAGACTATTTCATGTCAGCATGAAAAGATATCAGCAAATTTCCTGAACTTAGTACAGAACATAGAGCATATTCTTCCATATCTTTTAGCCAATTTTTAGCTTCAAGTGTGACACAGCATGTTAGCATGCCCACAGTATGTGTCATCACCAGCAGCATGGTGTGTGGTGTCTGGATTATATCAAACGTAAAACTCACCTTCAGTGTCATCAAGCAGACAAGCCTTTTTTAAAACTGTAGAAGTTGTCCTCTGGTAGATGATAGTCAAGATGTAATTGGTTTTTTTTTCCAACAGAGTCAGTCTTTAATTTTACCCAGTTCAACTTAATATCTGTAACATCTTTCATGTATCAAAGTATGAAGCTCAAGTGCTTCACAAAAGAGCAGAATCAACGGAAATGATAACTCGAAGTGACAGCAATAGATACATTTTTTAAAATACTATAGCAAGAGAGAATTTAGAGAAATGATTAGAGAAAAAGTGAAATACACAAATTAAAAAGAACCAATGAAAAGAACTGAATATACCAAAAAGAAGAAATCTGTAAAAAATCGAAAGCCCCAAATAAACACTAGAAATGAAGCAATTATTAAAGCAATGGTAAATGAACAAGGCTATAAAATTACTTCAAATTAAAGACCACATCACTGAGATCCTGAGTTAACTTTATTATCACATCAAGTGGCAGGCAATGCATGCACATGCAGTTAGGAAAAGTTGAATTATGTTAGTCCAAATTAAACTGGAATTTTAAAATGCAGGTAAACATGTTGGCCCGACTGATATAGTACAGTCATTTTTCCTGAAGGAGCTCTAAGGTAATACAGTTGGACATCAGTGTTCTCTTGCATTTATACGAGAGATGTTCCAGTACCATGTTTCCTCCCTGACACTGATTCTGATGCCAGAACATCCAATTCAAGTGCCAATCCAATACCAGTGTAAACATTCTGAATCACCTGTGCTAATCTCAGAACATAACTTAACAAATAGAATCATAATGTACAGCCTCTCTGTTACACTTGAAGTGTTTTTACTGCTAATTGTTGTGAGTTGTACTGATAAATATTGAAATAACATTAACACAGAGGGCCACATCAAGGCCCTCTGTCTATCTTTCTCTCCATTATGCGATTCAGGTTATCTCCAGACGGATCTACATTTGAGCATGCAGTTTGACAAAGCATTTTGAGAAAACAATATGGCTATTAGCATTCAAGCTACCTGCAATAAATATGATTTATGGTTCAAAAGTAATTAGTCTTTTATATATATATTTTTAAGAGCTGTTTTTGTGCCTTTTCGTGCCTTTATTGGATAGAGGAGGACAGTGGATAGACTCAGAAACAGGGACGAGAGTGGGGGAGAGACATGCAGCACAGGGCCTTCTGTGATAGGGTTTTTTTCTTGGTATGTATTTAACAAATACATACCAAGAATCACAAATGTCATTCTGCATCCAAGCATTGCTGCTGCAGTGGGTCATTTTCCCCTCCTTTGTTTTGTTCTTCTTCGCTGCTATAAACACAGTAGCTTGTGCGTACAGTGTTTTCAAGCAGTGAAGAAGAATTCATTTTCTGTTTATAACACTAACGTATAGCATGGCTAAATTAAGCAAAATATAAACTTAATCAAAATGGTATCTGATAGGTGCATAAATATGTGTACTTGGTGAAACCAGTACCTGCATTTTAAGCACTATCAGGCATATTTCCAATACTGGTAGGGGAATCAGAACAACTTTAAATTATATGCTTGAATCAGAGCCTAATTGGACCCTGTTCTACATGCTAAACAGTGTGACAGTTGGATAACATACATGCTATGCATAGCAGGAGTCACGTTTTTGTCTGCCTTCAGTAATCATCATGAGCTCCTTCTAGTGTCATGAATGAAGTTTCCTCAGTTTAGATGGAGGGTTTAAATGGAGCAGCAGGCTTTGATGCAAACTCCCTTCACTGCAATGGAACAGCTTTGGTGGCATTTCCTATTTTTTCAATAATTTTACAATTTCAGTCTGATGTTTATAAGATGATCAGTTTTTTTCAGTCCATGTAAAATGATAACACATTTGTTTGCCAAATTTGACTATTAGATCCTGATAGTAGATTTTTTTTTTACATTTTAAATCTGTGTGATACTGTTTGTTTTTTTAAACTTTTTTAGATTTAAGTTCTTGTGGGTGACGACATGGGTAACAGGTGTTACACCTGTTCATCAAGTTGGCATCTGTGCTGATTCTCTGATGCAGGGTTCAATACCGCACTCTCGCTCTACACTCAAAGGTTTAGGACAGCTCTCAATGTGGCGAACCCTCAATGAGAGTGGACAAATGGAGTGGAAGTGTGTAGGGGGAGAGTGATGGGAGTGGTTTTAGAAAGGCCAAACCAGTTAACGAGCTCAACAGAAAGAAGGTCCATAGTAGCAAGCTGAATCATCCACTCCTGTCAATAATTAATTCTCCCACTATGCATGTATACCAGAACAACTAGAGTTGTCCAGTTAAACTACCAAACCAAACTTTAGCTCGACTTTACTATGCATGTTAATGCCTATCCAGTGCTCTTTGAGGAAACTACCTAGCTCCAGTATGGCTGTAAGCTCAGCCTAAAGAGCCCACAGTTCCTTTAGATTCCAGTAAGAATATTGATGCTTTATCTTTACCCCTGTTCACTACTTCAGTTATTTAAATGACTGATAGACAAAAATTTTTCCAAGATTGATAGACCCTCCTTTAAATGAAGAAATGCTTTTTAATGTGTAGATTTTTAGTGAAAATTTTAGGTTAAAAGTTGCCTCTAAGAAGCATTAAAGGAAGTAAAATTAGCCTCTATAGCCCTATAGTTTAATTTAAATACTGGTTATTGAACTCATCCTGTCCATAACAGATGCAATGAATACAAGGTCACAGTTGACTTTAATAAACCTTATATTTTTTGCCATATTAAAACGTGTAAGGTTCTTTATCAAATGTGGCATGCTTTGCTGAAATGTGTCAAAAATTAAGCCTCTATATCTATTATGTTTGTTAGTCTGAAAGCTAATTTGTTGCACCGTATCTGCTCAGTTCTCCTTTAACAAAACATGTTAACAACTGAATTTAGATCCGTTTATAAATGTAGACTGAACAGATTTCTGGTTCCTGTTCTTTCAGGTCATGGTCATGCCATGCACAGGCCATGCTCAAGATCATCAACTACAAAGATGATGAGAAGTCCTTCAGCCGCAGGATCAGTCACCTGTTCTTCCACAAAGAGAATGACTGGGGCTTCTCAAACTTCATGTCCTGGAGTGTAAGTACAGAGAGTGATGGAGAAATCAATGCCACCTTAATATGGACCGTACAGAACATGGTATAGATTGTTAAACTTCCACCAAAGACACACTTTTTAGTTATTCCAGAGGCTCAAATGTAGAATTACAGGTATTATCTAGACATTTTTTTTTGTACCTTAGTATGTGAGTTCTTCTAACTGTTTTTTGGTTTGTTTTAGGATGTGACTGATCCAGAGAGGGGCTTCATTGACGATGACAAAGTCACCTTTGAAGTCTACGTTCAGGCAGATGCTCCACACGGAGTGGCGTACGTACTTCTTAATTTTCCTCCGGGGTCTTTTGATGTCCTTTGTTTTTAGTTTCTTGAACTTAAATGTTAACACCAGCTCTCTTTTCTAACCAGCTGGGACTCAAAGAAACACACAGGCTATGTTGGTCTGAAGAACCAGGGAGCCACGTGCTACATGAACAGTCTGCTACAGACGCTCTTCTTCACCAACCAGCTGCGACGGGTAAGGTTTTATCTCTGTCTGTGTTTGTGTTGTGCTTTTCTTTGTTTCTGAGATTAATGCACAGGTTAGTCTAAGAGCATTGACATAAGATCACCAGATAAAGCTGTTCTTTTAATGTGTAAACACCAGCCTTGTACTGATGCTTGTAAAAGAGTCAAAAATTCCTTTGGTAGAGGCTTAAAAGGAATACCAAGTATCTGCTTGTACGTCATTCTCTGCTCTGGTTTATAAGCTGTGGAAAAAACTTTTTCAAGGAAAAAAATCTTCTTTGTCCCTCAAACGCAAATGCTACACAGCATGTTGAGCTATATTGCAATAAGACAGTTTAATTTATGACACTTATGACATGGCTGTATTAGCCTGAGGCTAGCGGCTACTGTTATAGGCTTAAATAAAGAAGTGCCATTAGGTAAATAATCCTGTGATGGTTAGGAAGCAACTGTAGTGGAGTGTAAGAAGAGAGTGTGACATTATTCAACTCTACAGTTTTTTTCCATTAAGTTTCGGTAACGTCAAACACATTGGCAGACATGACACATTCCAGGAGCTGTGAGGGGAGCTTCAGGTAGCATTAGCTCAGCTTGTTTGTAGGTGTTTTGCTTAGTTCATATTCCTCCAGTTACATAGAGCCAGTCTTTCCTCTTCCATACCAAAACTGACGAGCCATCATAACTTGGAAAATGCTTTGTAAATCAGTGTCATGTTTGAAATCAGTGCATATTATGGAGGATTTATTAAGATTTATTTGATACAGTAAGATCAATGGCATTTAATACCTACATGCTTTCCACATGTGACTGTAGCTCAGTAGGTAGTCTGTTGTCTCTCACCTGCAAGGTTGGGGTTTTTCTCCCTATCTCCTGCAGCCACATGTTTGTGTGTCCTTGGGCAGGACACTTCACCCCAGACACTGCTGTCAGTGATGTGTGAATGTGTATGATTAGGATTAGCTAATACTCATGGCAATTTTCCACTGTAGTCTTCTCCATCAGGGTGTTAATGTGGAGTAAGTGAGAGTGAATGGTTAGTGTGACCTGCTCTGTTAATGCCCTGTGTACAGTCAGATGATTATAAAGGCGCTGTAGAAGCTCAAGTCCATTTTCTCATTTACTTTATAGATTATAGTTAAAGATTAACCAGAGCCAGTTGGGAAGTTGATTACTTAAATAATTTCATGTAGCCACGAGTCAATGCTCTTAAGTTTCATATCTTACAGTGGTAGAAAATTAATACTAATTTCTTTGAAGATAAAAGGATCAGGTATTTATTTTGGAGAAGTGATAGGAAACTTTTCTAATAAATTTGTCCTGGTATTTTGAGCCTTTCTTTGTACCTTAGGTCCACATATTAACTAGGTTTTAAATGTATACAACACAGCTGTTCCTGGATTTTATTGAAGCAGTCAGTATGTTTACATGCACAGTAAAGTTTAGCTATGTTTATAGCTGGATTAGGATCTTAAACTCTCTAAGACCAGTGTTGTTTTCTACAACAAACAGAGACCGGTTATAAGAAGTCAAATAACTTTTGAACCATGAATCGTTGCCACTTATTTTTCCCTCTCGAAGCCCTTCGTTTTGATGTTCTAATGCCTTCTTACCCCTTATTGAGGCTTTTTACCCCTTATTAGAGCCTGACTGCAACTCAGTGTTGATGTTTACAAGCTTTTTAAGATAATAAGTCCAGGCGAGACACAATGCTTAAAAAATAGCTTAGGTCTCAGGGGGTCTGGACTGGACTAAGGTAAGATAAACTTTATTGTCATGGACATAAATGCAGCGCTGCTCACAATCAATACATTCATCACAAAGAAAAACAAACAGGCAATTACACAGAGACAGACAGTGGTCCACAGTGACCCAGATAAAGAGAGAGTTACAGGTAGAATTTTGCATTGCACCTTCCTGGTTATATTGTACTGGTTTCACTGCGATAAGCGAATTGAAATATATTGCACATTCCCCTAGTACAAGATGGCAAAATGCCTGAAGAAAGCACATCATGACTGGCTCGTGACAACCTGGTAGGAACCAAAGCAAGTTGAGACGTACAAATTATACAGGAATTTTTTCAAACTATCATGTCAGACTCTGCAATGTTAGGTGGTGACATGCCCCCTTTCATCTAGTTATCTTTGGACCTTCTTCTGGCTGACTGCTAGCAAAGTAGCAGGCAGCTAACCATTTGTATGTCAGATGTTGAAAATTTGGACAACAGCACATTCCCAGCAATGTTTAGCTGTTATGTTGTCCGACTTCTGGGTCAAAGCCGGGTGCAGAGGCTAGAGTACGTGCTCAGAGCACGTAGGCCAATTTGGGTACAAATGAGGTGCAAACATGCAAGTGTAAACTGATCTCCAACCGGATTGTTTGGGTTGGACTTTGAGAAATTCATTTGAGTACAATTTCAGTGGGACTAACATGTTTAAATGCATTTTATGGTGCATTTTTAGTCAGACTACATGTCTGTTGTGATGGCCTCTATGTCAGAGTGGGAGCCATAGCCATAAATATGTGCCATGACCTGACTTTCAGACATGACAGACTGCACAGTGAGACACATTCAATGGCACTGGAATGAAGAGTCTGTCTAAATCTCACACTTTGGCATTGCCTTTTGGTGACTTTACAGAGTGCTCTGTGTTCTTATTGGCCAACTTATCTATGGCTATGGAACAAATCGGAGCAGGACAAAAATCAGACGTATTGGCCTTCCTGTCAGGAGGCTGTGAGGTGTCTTGAGACATGTTCTTGATCATCGCTCACTGAAAGAAGAATGAAAGATTTTTGGGACAGACAAGTCCCTAAAACTGTTGGGTTTTTTTTTTTTCTTTTTTCTTTTTTTTTTTTTTTTGCTAAAATCAAGCTGAGAACATGCTGCCTTACCTTGCGTTCACATAATCCTGTGACTTTTTCTAACTGCATTTAAACTTACTTACTGTAACTGCTGTTATCTGATTTTCTGAGGACCATAAATTCATCATAGACATAGACGTTGGATAGCACTCCTACAAATGAGCACCTTTCCTTTTTTTATGAAAGGTGGAGTAAATGGTGTTAAAAAATAATGGTACAAATTACTGACCTTGCTATTTTACAGTCTCTAATCCTGGTGTGAATCTTCCTCATTCTCTCTAGGCGGTGTACATGATGCCCACAGAAGGAGACGACTCATCCAAGAGCGTTCCTCTTGCACTGCAGAGGGTTTTCTATGAGCTGCAACACAGCGACAAACCTGTTGGCACCAAGAAACTCACCAAGTCCTTCGGGTATTGACGCTATTCTTTTATTTATCACAGTTAATGCTAAACCTTGCTCTGTGTGAGACTTCAGCATAAAGTGGTAGAATGAGAGCTAACACCAGAATTTAGCCTTTTACATTCAGTAATGGTGTTACCTCATATTCTTTGGGTTTTTTGCTGGGTTGTTAATGCTCAAAGCAGGTAAGACAGTGAGATCCCTGTATAAAAACTTTGATCAACCTGAGAGAAATTGTGATGCTGCTTTGTACCATGTTCCCTTGAGTTGGTTTCAATGTATGAAATTCCTGCCACTCTGCTTTCTTTATCTGAGTTTTTTATTGAAATGCCTTTTGTGGTGTCTTCTTTCTTTTTTCTGAAGATGGGAAACACTAGATAGCTTCATGCAACATGATGTGCAGGAGCTGTGCAGAGTGGTGAGTTCTCTTATGCTGACTTGAAGAATGTGGGTGCGTATGCTTGCTGAATCATTACTGACCTATTGTTTATATTTGTGTGTGTGTGTGCCTGTTTGTGCTTCAGCTCTTGGACAACGTGGAGAACAAAATGAAAGGCACTTGTGTTGAGGGAACAATCCCTAAGCTCTTCAGAGGAAAGATGGTGGTATGTTTTCTCTCTCCTCGCCTTCTTTTGTTGCTGTCTTTATGGCTACAGTAGCATTCTGTGAAGTTATTATTATGTGGCACAAACGATCATCCTTGAGCTATGTTAAAGGGGAAAATAATTTTTGAGAAAGGAAGAGTACAAAAAAGCAGAATTGATACTGGCTCATGATTGGTCTCAGCTAAAGTATTGATAAGCTTCTGGACAAAGAGTGCTGCTAACAGTTTTGTTGCAGCCTTGATGTATTCAGAAGCATTAAATTGATACTTTTTTATTTTCCATTTTCATCATAAAGTCTGACATTTGTGTGTTCTTTTTTCAGTCGTACATTCAGTGTAAGCATGTGGACTACCGGTCAGAGCGGATAGAGGACTACTACGACATCCAGCTCAGCATAAAAGGAAAGAAGAACAGTGAGTGGAAACAAACATTTCTTGTTTCTTTGATAGATCAGCCATTTTATTTTGTATTCTGGTTCTGAATAACCTCAAAATTCCCACACACATTAAAAAGATACTGTGTAGTTTGCAGCTGTTTACATAAATTTTTTTTCTGCTCTTTCCTAGTTTTTGAATCTTTCAAAGATTACGTTGCAACTGAGCAGTTAGATGGAGACAACAAATATGACGCAGGAGAGCACGGCCTGCAGGTGAGACTTCCCAATGTGTGAATCTAAATGATTAATGCAACTTTTACTTTCATCAGCATTTTTTTGTGTTTTATGTTGCTCCATAAGCCTGCTTAATTTAGTGTTTTTTCTGATCTTTCAATACTAGATGAAGCTCTTGAATTTAAGAGAAATGTACAAAATAGATAAAAGGCAAAACCTTGCCAAGCAGCTATTCCACAGATTTTAAAAAATCTCTTTAATGTGGACTTACTTTTGAATTCTCTCAATTATACTATGTCCAAAGTAAGTGATGTAAAAAATCAGCCTGATTACATTGATTCTTATTGTTGTATCCTATCAGCCTATGAGGGATGAAGCACAACATGATGCGGTGTATTTCCTATTCCTATTTTTCTCTCTGTCACTTGTGTTAAGATGGCTTAGAAACAGATGACAAGGTGTTGGGAGTGTTTGACAGAACATTTCCTTCTTTCCTTCACTTAACTCACTCACTAGAGTTCCTTAGCTTGTTTAACAAAGTGGGGATGGTTTTGACTTGTGTCACCATGTTAATAGAGTTGGGGATCATTTGAGTTTTTTCTGATTTGAGTGCAAAATTGATACTGTTTATACATCGCTGGGGCCTCAACAGTGCCTGAATCGATACTTTTAGACAGGTTGAAGTGTGTTAGAAGTGGGCTAAAGAATAAAGCTGTCTCAGTATACAGAATAATATCTGAAAAAACATGCTGATAGAACATAGGGTAAAAGGAAACAGGTGTTATCGTTTTTTTTTAAAGAGGCTCTGGTGGGGGTGCAGATGGTCTAGTGGTTTAATGGATGTCTGTTCATGGGCAGTCCGGGTTTAAATCAGGCCTGTGGCCCTTTCTCGCATGTCTCTCCCCACTCTCGTACCTGTTTCCAACTCTCTCCACTGTCCCTCTCTATTAATAAAGCCACAAAACAGCCCAAAAATTAATCTTAAAAAAAAAGGCTCTGGTGAAATAAAAACGTTGACCTGAATCGCACAAATTCCATTACTGATTTCTGTGCCTTTTATTTAGAGTGGCAGTTGGTTTGGTCAGGGTAGCAGGGTTCCATAATGAAGTATTGAAATCTGTGTAGCTGTTCAGTCCAGTAGGTATTGGATGTGTTGGAGTTTCGATGCTCATCCCTACGTGTGAGCAAAACTATGGGGCCTACTGTCGAATTCTGGACAATTAAAAGCACCACACTTTCCTTTGTCCACATTCAAAACAGAGGTGCAATCACGATAATTAAATAAAATTACTCACAGGTTATGTATGGGCGATATGTTATCGTTTGCAACATACCGCGAAAAAACGTTCCACGACGAGAAAACAGCATTCAACGATAATAACAATAAACTGTGGTTGATGATGTATGTGTCTGCGATCTTTGCACACACATACGTCATCAACTGCGACGCACTCGTAACTCACATGCAGAAGGGAGTTTGTTGCTAAACAAGGAGTTCCCTCCATTATCTGGAAATGGTTTGGTTAAAGGAAATCAGACATGGAGCAGACAACGGTAATTTGCACAGTGTGCTTTCTTTTGCGATCCCCTATTCCTCCGTTTCACAGCTGCGCAAATTATGCACCACCCCACTGTTAGATATGAGTAATAAACTCACTCTCATGTAGATTTTCTATAAGTTAGCATAATATAAAATTTACAGCAATATGCAATGTATATAATATGATAGATGGCATGATGCATGTTTCTTTTTATCAGTGCTGTGGGTTCTGTCTTTTAGGTTCATAGGTGTCTGTCTATAGTAGACACCTCACAGACAGCAGACAGACAGAAGTGTATGATGGAGGAACAGATAAACATTAAAGCACCACACTGTATACTCTATATCTGAAAATGTGACTGTTACTACTACTACCACATTATAAGCTTCAGTGTAATTATACACCATGGACTTAATCAAACTTAATTAAAAATAATGCATCAAATTTACTTATTTTTATTGTCATTAATTTAACAACAAGAGTTACAACTTGGATTTGCAGTAAGTGACTTATCTCTGTAAAAACAAACGTGGTGGAGCCTGGCAGCTCTGCTCCACTGAAGGAACCTCCAGACTTAAATGAGGATATCAGACTGCATTTTGGATTTAAACACTACAAAGACAGAGGCACACTGGACAAAAGAGGCCATTTCCAGGATGGGCCACATGGAGGTAAATAGAAATGTAAATACTTGTAGTTTAGGGTAAATTTTTAATGCAAACCCTGATATTTTTAATAATATGCCAAGTTGGAACATTCTTTGTACTGTTTCCAACTAAATTTCTCTTTGAATCTCTTAAATGTAGAAGCAATATAGGTTTTTTTGCTGAAATATTCCAACATGAATCAATATTGAATCAAATCGAATTGAATCGAGAACTGAATCAAATTAGAGCCTTGAGAATTGGAATTGAATCGATTCAGGCAATCAGTGGCAATACCCAGCACTAACTTATATGTAGATAGTGTAGTTAAGCAGCCCATTTGATACATTTTACCCAGCCAAAAAGGTTGTGTTGAATGGTGCTTTTTTTTTTTTTAAATCATGATTTATATCACTGCAATAATACAGCAAAATATCGCGATAAATTTTTTAGTCTATATGCACATCCCTATCAAAGATGTATGACAACATTTGCATTGCATGGATTTATCAAACTTAAACATTGCCTTGAAAAAGAAGCAATCCATGAACATAGACCAGTGAGAAAAACATGTAAAATGATTATTTAGAGGTGTATTCTCTACTTGTCTAAGTGAAAAATGTCTCATGAGATTAACAAGCTTCATAGATACAGTGGAGCTGCTGCCATTAAGCAGTCCAGCTGAAGTGAAAAGTGCCCTATTACTGCTCCACACACTTTAATATTGTTTGTGTGGCAGCTGGTAATGACACAGAGACCAGCTGATCCTTTCTGATCTGTTTGAATCACTGCTGCGCTCATCTGAGCTGCAAGTTACCAGCGGTCCAAAGAAGTCTGCAGTAAATCTGCTGCCGCTAATAGTCACAGGGAGAGGAATATGGTGTTTAGTTAGTGCGTTATGCACGGAGATTGTCGTGCAGAGATGGTTGGTAAAGTGATGATGCTAGTTACTTTGTGCCTCAACTTCCACACAGCTCCTCTTGTAGCTGCCTCAACTTTACTCTGTTTGTCCAATCATATCTGTTGAACATTAGCGCCCGTTGTACACTTCAGGGTTAAAGTTTTAAAAAAACTCAGCTATAGATTGCTTTGTGCGAAACCAGAGACAATGTCCCTAGTAAACAGGCAGAAGAGGTACACTCACAGCTACATTAATGAGATCTAGCATCAACGCCCACAAGAGAAAACAGACCATAAACGATTGAAGACAAAAAAATATCCTGCAGAATACAGCAAACCTGTTAATGACAAACAAGTGTTTGTAAAGGTGATGGTTCTGATAGAGGATGAGAAATAGCTCCATTGAATGGATGCAGCTCTTTACATTTTAGTTTGTTACCCTCATTTTTTTTTAAGTTTCTCATCTTTATTTTCATCAGTGTTCTGGGAAGTGATGTAATGAGGATGTGACACAATTAATATGTATGAATAGTATATGATATGTTTGAGTCATAGCAACACAATATAAACTGTATGTAAGCAATGTCATTTAGTGTAAGAGGATTAAGAGTTAAAACTTTACAAAATGGACATGCAATCTTGACATTATGACTTTCACTTTAATAAAAAAAAAACTTCCTGTTACAAATTCTGTTATCCAGGTGTAAAAAAAAGTGTAAAATCTCTTCACATAAGCTTAGTGTCTCGCCACACTCTTAAAATTAACAATAAAAAATAAAAAACAAAGAATAACTTTCATGGCCCAAACATCTCTCTACAAACACGGAAACATTTACCACATGGCATAACCTACAAAACAAAGCAAGTGTAAACTTAGATATAAGGGCTATTTTTAAATGTTTGATTTCTGTGTTATTCGTTTGGGGTTTTTTATAGCTGAACAAAGAGAGCAGTATAGTCAAGGACTGTTCAAGAGTGTAATGAATGTATCATAATGAAAAGTAAAACTCTTGGTTAAACATAAGGTAATTAAAGGTGTTGACATGTTTTGGTTTTTATGTTTGCAGGAGGCAGAAAAGGGAGTGAAGTTCCTCACCTTCCCTCCGATCCTTCACCTGCAGCTGATGAGGTTCATGTATGACCCACAGACTGACCAAAACATCAAAATCAACGACAGGTAAAAGAAGCACCTCAATGTAAACAGCCCTTATGTTTTCACATTTGAAAGACACATGCTGCTGCTCTCCTCCCACAATGCATCAGTGGCAGGTGCACAGACAACTTTAGAAACAGGTCTGATCTATACGAACGTAGGTTAAAGGATCAGTTTATTTCCAGAAACAGGACAGTGAGCGGCACGCCCTGGCTTCGTGCTCTGACAGTGAGAGAAAGTGAGTCACTGAAGGGCTTCCCTGCTGCCTGTATCACTGTGTGTAAAGATTCGTGAGCTCTAATGGTGTTTTATCAATCCACCTGGATAATGTGACGCTTTGGGAGCACACACACATAAATAGCCATCCAGACGAGCTGATTCTCTCCATCGCATTTCCACAAGCTCTGAGTCATCCTTGTGACGACATCCCAGCCCTTGGCCTCCTCAGGGCTTTGTTTATTTACACACATGCGCACACACTTTAAATTTTATTTTCTCACATATGTTGCTCCCTGCCTTAACCTTTCTTCTTTTTTCCATCTTTCCTCTCACTTTTCTCAACCATTTCCTCCCTTTCCTGCCTCTGCCATACTTGTTTTCAATCATCTCCATTTTCTTACACTTCTCTGACAATCACTCTCCCCTGTCCTTTCTCCTCAATAGGTTTGAGTTTCCAGATCAGTTACCCCTGGATGAGTTCCTTCAGAAGCCAGACTCCAAGGATCCAGCCAACTACATCCTGCACGCGGTGCTGGTGCACAGCGGGGACAACCACGGCGGTCACTACGTCGTCTATCTTAACCCAAAAGGAGACGGCAAAGTGAGTGTCAAGGAGCCAATAGTGAGAACATTTTTTTTATACACCTTTCACCCAAAAATTCAGTTGGCATGTTTGGGGTTTCTGCACTCAACACTGTCTAATAGAACACTGCCAGTTTTCAGGGGTTAGTTAGCCCAAGGGTGCTCAACCAAGACACAGATTCTCTTGTGTTAGTACAACCCCATTTCCAGAAAAGTTGGGACATTAAAATGCAGACTGTAGATGGAACAAAATGTGCTGTTTCCTGAAAGATTAAAACACTTAAAAAGTGTTGTTAAAGAAGAGGGAATGCTTGCAAGTGGGAAGCATGACTGAGTCCCAACTGTATAAATATATTGTGTTTGTGCATTTTAAATTAAATATGGTGTTTGAATGTTTGTAAGTCATCACTTTAAGTGTTGATTTGCAGTTTACACAAAGTCCTAACTACAGTCACTGTTAAATCTGGTACATAAGGTCCATTATGAAGTGGACTGTCTCCCATATATAAGTGCTGAAAAAATAAAGTACAGATGAGGATGAGATTATTAGCCCCCCATGAAAACTTCATTTTTCAAAAGTATTAATAACAATAATTGTCTTTTTTCCTTTTAAATTGTTAAAACCTGCACAATTTTGATTGCAAGTGCATTCACCACCACTACCGGTCACGATTGAAAGCTCGCTATCGTTCACTGTGTATCAGAAGCACCTGTGTGCAGGGATAGTCAACAACCAGGAAGTTGCTGGCTGTGCTTATTTTTAACAGCTTTTGTCCCTTGTTCGGCCATTTAAAGAAAACTGTGGTAAATTGGTAAATAAAGTTTGTGGAAGGCTGGTTTGATTTGTCACTGAAAAACAGCTAGTGACCTGCGAGGTTGGGCAGAGCAACTCCTGGCCAATATGTCACAGTTCATACCTCAACTTCAGCTAATGTTACTGAAGGTTGAAAGCTCAACTATCAAGCTATATTTCAAGTTCCTCATGCCAATGGTACTCGAAAGAGTTAAGCTGGCTATACACCGGGTAATTATTAAATCTTTAACAATGGGAGACCACAGACATGAGGACAGTTTCATATGATTCTTCTAGTAATCCTCTGAGCAACCACACTAGATAACTGGGCTGGACAGTGAGACCACAAACCTGCTGTCTAATTTAACATTTTCATAGTGAAGATTCCCCACATAAGAGATCTCACAGAAATTTGTGTGTTCAAATGTGACTTTGAAGAAATATCATCTGAGTCAGAGGCAAATCTGGTCTAAAGTTGACTAGTGTGAGTCTAACACAGAAACAGCTTAACTGTTGTGGACTTAATTGAATGCAATGAAAGTAAGACAGTTTAAACCCTCTTTTTCCCTCTGGGTGATTGCCAGAAACAGACTGTCTTATGTAATCATGTGACTTATAGTTCAGATTGTACTGTAGGTACTTAAACACAATAAGATGTGTAAGAGTAGCCTTTTTATGTAGTATACTACAGCCATTAATCATGTATTGTGTATCTTCAGTTCATATCAGACCTTTTAGAACACGATTCTCAGGCTGGATGCAGAGAGTCGACAGAAATAACAAGATGAAAATATAGCTGCCAGTTCTTTTACTCTGACAAGTTATTCCAAAAATACACAAAAGTGTCAGAAAACCAGGTGAATCATTTGCCGATCTGCCCACTCAGATTCAGAGTCGGCCATTGATGGTAACATGAGCTACTTGGCAGCAGGGTGTCTCTCATATCTAAAGAACAGATTGTTTAATACCAGCATTGAAATAGCAACTCAGTGGCATAAGTACTGCCTGTCAGGAGTGGGGTATAACCGACTAATATGCTTTTGTGGCTGACAAAGCATGTGACTTGTGGAAGCTAAGTCCTTTTGTCTATGTTTCCCACACTAAATTTTAAAATTTCTAGTCTGCAGTATGGCCCTACAGAAATAGGAGTAATGAAACCCATACTAACACCTTTTCTAAGGTGAAAATGTCGTAGGTTATCAGTATGGAAATGATTGTTGCAAATACTTGAGCTTGAATGACAGTAGATCTTTCTTGCATGGATTTTAGACCACTTTTACTCTTCAAGATAAAGTCTGTGTAAGAAATTACTTGGGATAGGAATGCTGAAAGATGTGATGATGTTGATCGTGGGATATGTTTGACATCCCTCTGGGAAACAGCCCATACACAGTGTGAAGGAAGGGCAGAAACTTTGAACAAACTTTCAGAATGATAGAACAGATGTTATCATTCATTCACCATGTAAACGGGTTGAGCACCCCAGTTGTAACCCTCACAAAAGAGGGACAATGGAAAGTTTATGATATTTAATATTCGAAGATGAAATTGTGGGGATTCATGACATTTGGGTTCATTGAGAGAATGTCAGGATTAGCACACATAAACCGTTGTCTTAAGTGCTCTCTGGTTTCTCCTTCTCTCCCATCTCTTTCCTCCCTTGTCCTCCTCAATTCTGTACCCCTCTCTCGCCCATTATTCCGTCTCTCTCTCTCTCCAGTGGTGTAAATTTGATGATGACGTGGTGTCACGGTGCACTAAGGAGGAGGCCATAGAGCACAACTATGGTGGACATGATGATGACCTCTCAGTGCGCCACTGCACCAACGCGTACATGTTGGTCTACATCCGGGAGTCCAAGCTCAGTGAGTGGCACTGAGGATTTTTCATGGTTTCTGTTAAATCCTGCTTTGGTCCTTTGTGCACTTGTGCTGCCTACAGCTTTGATTGAGACTTGCATCTCTGCTCCAATCTTAGGTGAGGTCCTCCAGCCAATGACTGACGTGGACATCCCACAGCAGCTGGTGGAGCGTCTACAGGAGGAGAAAAGAGTGGAGGCACAGAAGAGGAAGGAGCGCCAAGAGGCTCACCTCTACATGCAAGTCCAGGTAAAAAAAAAAACATCAACTGTATTTTTTTGTCTTTAGAACAATGCTCCTGCAAGCTTCTTAGGGCTGCTAGAAAGAGTTTATTTTAGCTTCGTTCAAGTTTTTAAAAGTATCATTGTATAACTATATAAACATTCAAGATCAGTAGTCTGGGGGCCTGCAGAGTTTGGGCTTACATATTGTGATGCAGGACAAGTAATGCTCATTTAATTAGATCTGCTTCCCTTGCAGCAGAGATGAGTTTTTATGTATCATATGTTGCAGTGGATATGATGGCATTAAAACCTTTGCTTGAAGTCTATGCTGCCAGATACTAAGATGAAAAGATTCAATATAAAAATGAAAAAAAGTGAGTATGAAGCTGTACTTGGTTGAGGTTAACCAATGAACTGCTTTCGGCAAAAATGAAAAAAAAAAACAAAAAAAAAAACACCATTATGATGTTTTCTAGTCCTGTAACTTGGCCTAGATACTGACTGATGCCTGTACATCCCCCACCAGAAGGCTGCACAGGCAGTACAACTTACGGGGAAGGACATCAACCAAATGACTGTGTTTACCTCTTGGAAAAAGACACTTTAATGGTAAATCACAAAGATGAAAGGTTGTTGGTAATAAAGTAGCTCTGTTAATGAACCACACTGCTGTTCTGGGAAATTTTGTCGTGGCTTTTCTACTAGCAAGTTCTAGCTCTTTGGTCCCCAACCTGGCATGGGTATTACTGGTCTCAGGGTGGCTCAAGACTCCGCCTACCTGAGGTTGTTAGATTTACACTTGCAGCACTAACACGAAAACTGTGATGATTCAAAGCACTTAATTCAAATAAAACTCAGAATTATGAGAATACTATACAAGGCACATATATAATTCTGTTTTGTGTGAGGAATTAAATTTATTACTTTCTGACATCATTGTATCACTTTGTCTTGGCTTTTGGGGACTCATCTTGTCTTAGGTTTGTTAATATCTTGTGATAACGTCAGTTTTGGGCGTTCGGATATGAAGTTGACCACGCAAAGTATGTGTGTCTTCACTTTGCATTTACAATATGTCTCCAGTGATGACCTACAGTCAGAAGTCTCACACCCATACATCGTTGCCATGGCTCCCAGGCTTATTTATTTACGTATGTCTAGCTTATAGTTTTGTGTCTCTTTATGCTGTGTGCAGTGAAGCTGCTGGAAATACAGAGTTTTTTTAACCTGTATTTAACCAGGAAAACTTTGAGATCAAAATTCTCTTGTATATATCAAATTAGCTGGCACAAGACTTATGAGTCGGTTAAACTAATTACTTACCATGTGAAGGTACGCTTATTCATACCACACTGATTTGGTGCAGGCCTCTGGATGCAGTACAGACATGTACCAAACAAATGCATGTAGAACTAAGCTCATACACTGACAGGAAAAGGGGGGGGCACAACCCACACCATCCTGGCAACCCCACAACCACAACAAACAATACGATTTGTCTGAATATTCCCGGCAAAAAGTCGCTTGGGAACACTTTGTTTCCTAGTGAAATGCAGAGAAGTGAACTAGACTCTCACTTCTTCATCAGCTTACATGGGCTGTGAAAAGTGCTTCCAAAGTTTGTACTAGGTCCCATCAGTTAAAAAAGTGATCCAGTGCTGAAATCCATGATGAAATCAGCTAGATAGATGTTTAGGTGCACTTAAGAAGCAAACTAGCAGTTATATTATGATGTGTTCAGAGTCAGCTTGGAAATTTGAAAATCAGATGGAAAGGTATCAATATGCCAATATTCCCCCTTACCTTTACGCACCTACTAATTACCTATCATTTTCTTTTTTTAAACACAAGCCTGAATTCCCTGTCAAAAATTATTTTGGGGGTTTTCTGCCTTTATTTTGATAGGTCAGCCGAAAAGAGACAGGAAATATAGTTAGTGAGAATGTGGTAAGACATGCACCAAACAGTGCATAGACTGGGAATTGATCTCACAACCAGTGTGTTGAGGACTTTAGCCTCTATACATGGGTGCTCTACCAGCTGACCTACCGGCGCCTGTCAAATGCTCTTTTGAAACTGTAATGAAGCCTCCTGCCACTAGTAGCCGCTGTAGCTTCAGTTATTGACTGCTGGCTTCCTGTGAGCAGCACTTCTGGTTCTTCCCTGGATGTAAACATGAGAAGCTTAGCAGTTAGCATGTGGTAAGAACAGTGTGATGAGACTGTCTTTTGAATGACAAAATGGAAATAAAGTTATATGTAGGCTGTCGAGGATTATACTCATGTACACTCAACAGCAGCAAAAAGAGGTCACATCAAAGCAGGACATTACTCTGCAAAGAGGAATAAAGGCTGGCGAAGCTAGCTGCTAATTTTAGCCATGCTCTACAGAGCATATCTGGCTCATATCATACCTGCTGACACGATGACCCTGTGATTGATTTGACTGTTTTCTACATATTTTCTTCTCTTTAGACTAGTTGGTCAAACTCAATTTAAAAAAGGCGTTTAGCTAAATAAGGATATAGATGACTAGCAGGATCCTTACTCAAGAGTGTCCTTGCCAAGAAAACAGCAGTTAAGAGTTTCAGACAAAGCGCTACCAGACACAGCAAACACACAAGATATGCAGTCTAAATGCATAAAGATGAATGAGTGCAAATTGGCACAAGCTTACCTATTGGCCTAGTGGCTCATCTTTTTCTGCCTTTTCTCCTCATAAAATTACTTTTAAACGAAATTGTTATATTGTCCAGCAAATAAACCTTGTGGCGTTTTGGTTAAATTGAAGCATGCCAATTTAAGATGACTTGTGATGAATGAATAGTGATGTGTCACTCACTAACACGCTGCTACTGAGAGCCGGCCCCCGTTTAAGTGCCAGTTTCTTTTTTTCCCCATTTTTGTTGTTGTTTTTGATGTAAAAATCAATGAGGAGCTGTTTGGAGCTGAAAGACCTGCTCTTACTACTGTTGATCCAAATGATTCTGATTTTGAAAAAGGGATTTCAACGACTATGAGGAAGGCTGGACAGACATAAAAAAATGCCATGCTTTTTAACTAACTTAACTACATTACCAAACCAGCCTTGGTGAAGGCATCAGAGGCCAGCTCTGCATGCTGTCTGAGCTATCAGATATATTGTTTTCAGTAGGCATTGAGATATATCCAAATATAACATTAAAGGATGCTATCCAGATGCCCAAAATGGATGTTTATTAATGTTTTAAACAACGTTTTTGACATAAGCAGAGGGAGCTTCATGGTAAAATTGTCACAAAACAAGCAGCTGGCTATTCTTTTCTGAGAAGCATATTGCTCTAAGGCAGAGAAAACAACTGCACATTGTCAGCAGTAGGCAATGTTGGGAAGGTCTTTAGGTTAGGTTTGGTGAGAAGAGCAGCACATTGTGAGGAGGAAACAAAGATAAAGAGATAAAGTTGCATCCTGTTCAGTCATAACTCTGAGTGAGAGAAACTTTTATCCCGTCAAATGATAAAAGCAAAGCTGGTAGAAATTTAAGGCTTAAATTCAGGGCAATAAGCTTTTAATGCATTATTACTTTACTCCAGAGAAGAAAAATTGGAAAAAATCGGACTAGGAAAAAGGTGTCATTACTCAAAGGGTTCAGGTGCTGTAGAATTTTTCATTGCTTTAATCAGTTTCAGTATAGTCAAGGTTTTTCAGGGAAAAAGAGGCCTGTGTTGTTAAGGCAAGGACTTCATATGCTAAAAGATATAGCAAAAAATGCAAGACTAGTGTGGACCTTCAGAGAGTAACTTTAGTGACCTAGTTAGAAGTCAAGACTCAGCCATATGTTAGGGAAAATATCCACTTATTGTGTCGTTCTTTATCCAATTATTCAGTCACTAATATGGTTTGCCTCTTTCTCTTCCTCTCCACAGATGGTGACAGAGGACCAGTTCTGCGGTCATCAGGGCAACGACATGTATGACGAGGAGAAGGTGAAGTACACGGTTTTCAAAGTCCTGAAGAGCTCAACGCTGCAGGAGTTTGTCCAGAACCTCTCTCAGACCATGGTGAGAGGCTTGTGTGTGTGGAGAAACCTTTCAATTCTGTGTGTGCAGGGATGGATAAAAGCCTCCAGACTAACCAAGCTGCTGTGCAGCTACTTCTTCTAAGTCAATTCTACATGTAGTTTAATCAAATAACCTCTGCTCTTTGAGTCAATTATGTACTCATTCAAATGGCCATGAACCTATTCATGCTGCCATTCTTCGAAGCAGCTCTCTTTCTTTCTACGTACAGTGAATGTGACGTCACTCCTTTCCACGCATCATGGGCCTCTCTGAAAGAGAAGGCTTGTTGATTTTCTTGTTTGTCTGTAATGTGCTCGCTATAAGCCAAGCATAGAGGAAAACATGTACAGACACTGTCATGTATTCTCCCTTCTTTACAGCATGCAGAGTAGCTCACAGTAAGTGGGTGAAAATAGCTTGAAGTCCCTGTAAAGTGCTAAAAAATCTTTATTTTAGGTTTGTTTTATGACCGTCTGCTGTTTTATCAAACAGCAGGCCAAATTTCAGTCGTAAAAACATCTCTAAGTTTATAAAACTAAGCTTCCAAATCAGGATGGTGTGGGCGTGTCAGCTGAATGATCCTTTCAGATTTTAAGAAATGCTACAACCTGAATGGAGGAATCGTCTCTTTGCTGTGCTACTCTGTTACAATGCTCTTTTTTAAGCCACCAGAGAAACAATCACATTTATGTCACAACAGGCTGTTTAGAGCTAGTCAGTTTCAGTTTTTTGAATCCTGTATTTAATTCTTAAGATATTCCATAGATATAATTTTCTGAGTTAAGTGGTTATGTTTCTCTCCCGTTTATGAGGCGTCTTTGTTGCAAGTTGCGGCTGAAAACACTCCCATTTCTTTATGTTGCTCTTTCAAAATAAGTCTTCAGTGATTTATAGCGTTGGAGGCTTTTAAGGTTTTGCAGGACTAGAACACTTCGATAACTAGATACTTCACTAAACTTTAGCATCGGGATTCTGACAGACAAAAGGGATTAAACTGTAGGTGCTCGTAGAGAGACAGTCACAATCTGATTATTTTGACCATCTAGGATTGAAGTTAAGTGAAATGTGGATTAAAACACACCTTTAGCGGTAAGATGTTTGTTCCTGCCGCGTCTGGTTCAGGTGAAAAATAGTCGAGCACTCCAGCAATTAGCCTGACCCCTGATCTTACGGTGAACTCTGGTGAGAATGCATCCACCTGGCTGTGTGTCAGAGTAGAAAGACAGAAGTATGGGATCAAATTTACTGTTTTCACAGATCTCTCTGTTATGAAACTTTTAATCACCTGTAGGTCACCAGATAGATTTGGTAAATTTTCCTCACACAGCATGTAGCTGGCTGTTAACTTTGAATAAAGGAAGGTGACATCAGCTAACTGTACTGAGATTTACTGCCCTGTGATTTGAAATCATTGTAGCATCAGTGGGTGGGGTAATTCCCCCATAGCGGCTATATTAAACCAAGCCGGGAAAGAGATGAGCAACTTTATAACCGTCTGAATCCAAAATTCAGTCACACATAGATCAGTGTTTTCACATGTTTACAGTAACCTTATTCCAACATATCTAGTGTGTTGAGACACAAATTTTGTATTTCACTTTACAAGGACTTTAATAATGGCTGAATAATTACATTTTAGTTGCTCTGCCTTTCCTGCCTGGATGACCCTGTCCTTAATCTACTGCAGTCTCCACAATCTATTTTTCTCATTTGGTTGCCACTTTCCACCCCTTTATGATTTTGTCCATTTTTTATGACTGCAGTTTAAAATAAAGTTACCTTTTTCCCTGCAGGGTTTCCCACAGGACCAAATGAGGCTGTGGCCCATGCAGGCCCGGAGTAACGGAACCAAGCGACCCGCTATGCTTGACTATGAGGCCGACTGCAACAAGTCTGTGAGTATGCATATCTGTTTGTACGGTTCGGATATTTTTTTTCCTATTTGAAACAATTCATGCTGCTGCTTTATCAACACTCAGGTGAGAGTCTACAACTGAAGCTTGGTAATGCATTCAGTGTGATAGATTTAATTAAGCTTTGCTCACACAGTAGAAACAGCGGAGAACAATGCTGTTATCACATGTTCACATGCTAAAAGAAGTCAAGCTGAGGTGTGAGTTGATAAAATAGGCAGGAAATAATGTGGTAGGTTTTTCTGATTAAAAGTGAAAGTCATTTTTTTAAAGTGGAAAAAGAACAAGAATGTTATCCTTCAAGCTTCAGTCCACCTAAAGTTCAAAAATTTTCCTGAAGGTTAAAGTTCTTTTTCTGTTAGGAATAGTACAGAAAATGTATGTAAATGTAAGGTAATTTTGGTTCTGTTTGTCTTTAAAAACAAGTAAAATATTAAAGGTATTAAAGCGACACTAGCAGGGCTTGACATTGTTCAGCCAGCTGGTCGATGAACCAACCGACTGACAGTGTGACTCCTTATTGATTTCACACCCAGCCACAAGCTGATACCTGTATGATAAACACAGATAAAATGACATAAGTCAAAGTATCATTTGAAACAGTTCCACCACAACAATGAAATATCAGCACTTATCGGACAGTTTCTGTGCAAAACTGTCTTGGAAATACATTTAAGACTTACTTTACTTCCTGTTTGCACTGTAGATCGATCTGCGGATCACATGTGTGGGGTGACCTGAATGGATCACGGGTCAGCTGTGATCCTTGACAGAACTAGTTCTCAGTGTTTGATTCACTGAAACATATCTTACTGTGTGCATTTCATTTAGGCCTGTAGTCAACCAAAGAAAAACTTTGGTTGATGGAAATCACACCCAGACACAGAACAGTTGATTGGTCGTTCAGGTAACAATAAAAAGAGAGAGAGAGAGAGAGAGAGAGAGAGAGAGAGAGAGGGAAAACCTTTCCTTTATCTCCACGTCAGTGACGCATTCGTTTAGCCTTAACATTTCTGTGATCACAGAATGATAAATAATTTAGCATCATATAATAGGTCATTAATAGGTCTTACTTGTACCAGTCCGTGCTGTGTAATTTACAATAAATCAGACAGCATGCAGCATTTTCTTTACGAAGGTGAAGTGAAAAAAGTCCACTGGTTGGGACTTAATGAGCAGAGACATCATCTTTTCTCACTTCTGCTCTCTGTCTGTAACAGACATTAATCCTAACGTGTACATTTTAATGAGATGATAAAGGGACTTACTACAGAATTACAGAATTGACTAAAAATTTCAAGAATGGATATTTTCAAATGTGCTTTATCACATCCTGAGTGCATTTTCAACATCTGACACACTGCTGGTATCACCCTCAGTGTGCCGTCCCAGCTGCAGGGAAATGTGTGGCCCATTAGCTGTGCTGTTAACATTAGCAGCGCTAACTCTCAGTGTTGGCAATATTTACTTTTTGTGTCTGGCATACTGACTTGGTGCCTACTCTGTTTATGAAGCTGTGAGCTGTCCTTTTTGCACAAAAGAAAAGTTGTCACTCACTGTGGATTCTACAATCCAAAGTAAGAGGCAGCCTTACCCAACATGGTAGCTAAGTGTGCTAAAGTGCATCATCTTCAAGAGTGTCTCATGTCTGAGATCACATCATACAGACGCGTTTTACTGGAGTAAAAACAATCAGAACATCAGCCAACAACTTCTGACCTGCATGGACAATAAAAATAGGATCTTGTCTTTTTCCTGTTACCGATCGGTGTTATGGTTTAACGAGTGACCAGGTTAACTGGTGACTACACACCAAGTGTATCTGGGATAATGGAGAAAATTTCAAGAGCCCCCTTGCTTAGGTTTTTACGAAATTCATATCTTCTAAGGGTATATTGGACATAACAGAAAATGATCAGTGTTTTAAGTATGTTGTAACTATGAAAAACAACACCACACTCAGCTGAAAAGTCACCAGTTAACACGGTCACTAGTTTAACCATAACACCTGCTTTCCTACAGCATCTTAAACAGTGAAGGCTGTCGATTTGTTTTTTTCCACTGCCAAGTTTCCAATAAATACCTCTCCTGCCTAAGCCTAGACATTTCATTCATTTTAGATTATTTTGCAATTCAACCATGATTGCTGTGTTCTTTATTACTGTAATTAGCTGCTAAAAACAATGCAATAATCAAATAAAAGCATTATGTTGAACACATTTTATCATGCTTTTTAAATATTTTAAGATTGAAATCTGAGGTCAGCCTACTTTTGTTAATTGAGCAATGTAGTCTTTATTTGTGTTGATGTGTGCAACAGTTTTTATCATCCTGGTGGAAAATAAGGATTTTTTTGTCCATATGAATTTACAGATGATCGACTTGAGCGACAACGAGAACCCCTGGACAATATTTCTGGAGACTGTGGATCCGGAGATGGCTGCCAGTGGGGCCACGTTACCCAAGTTTGACAAAGACCGTAAGTGCAACAAAATCTGTTTATGGCAGTTTGAAGGCTATGATGGAAAGTGCTCAGTGACTTTATACTCTCAAGCCCATAAAGTCCAGTAATGACAAACACAGTGCTATGGTTAACATCACTAACAATCCGATGAATATTAATGCCCCCCTCTTTAATTTCTTAGTCTGTACCAGGGACTTAAGACGAGAGAAATCAGAGAATGATTGATTATCTTCTTTACACTTAGTTGCAGTCAAAGGTCTTGGAAAGGGGGCATACTCTATCCCTAAAGAGCGAAATGTTTCTAACTTTCCTCTGTCCGTGTTTCTTTCTTTGCAGACGATGTCATGTTGTTCTTGAAAATGTACGACCCCAAAACCAGAAGCTTAAATTATTGTGGACATATCTACACACCTATATCCTGCAAAATAAGTAAGTGATCACAAACTCAGTCGTTTTATGCTTGCACTCAGTGAAATTGCTTGTTAATTAAAAATCATGTGTCTGTTGCTCTCCTCTTGCTGTGAACAGGAGATCTGCTGCCAGTCATGTGTGAGCGAGCAGGGTTTCAGCAGGAAACTAGCCTTATCCTCTATGAGGTGATCTATTTATGTAACACTCACCCTCAGGCACATTCCTCTCTTTTTTTCACTCTGTCTCTTCAGGCGCTCCTTCACTCTCACATTCTCACGCTTTCTCTGACAGACACTCTTGTGCATCCTCTCACTCTGTCATATGCAGCATCTCTATTCTTCCTCACACTTTGCCGTCTGCTGATTGAAATTTTTTCTCACATTCTCACTCAGATTCTGTCTTGCACTCAGCAGCTCTGCATTGACTACATATCCATTGTGCCTTGTGTGTTGCAGGAAGTAAAGCCCAATCTAACAGAGCGGATACAGGACTACGATGTCTCTCTGGACAAGGCCCTGGATGAGCTCATGGACGGGGACATCATTGTCTTCCAGAAGTAAGTCTCTCTCTCTCTGGGTTTAATGTGTGGGATGGGCTGTGGAGTGAATTCATGTCATGGTATTTTAAAATTTGTTTCATTGTTCAAGATGCGGAATGAAGACGTGCTGCATAAAAAGTATTTTTTTGTGCTGATATAGATAACCAATAATTACCTACTCATGATGACAGATTTCAACAAGATAACATTGTTTTCGGTGATTTTAGAAGGAAGTTAATTTTAGGTAGTGATTTATGAGCATCTGATGGTAAGAGGGGAAATGTCAAATCTGACATTTCAATCAACTAAACAAGAATTCAGCCAACATGATAAATCAGGCATGTTTTCCTATGAACACAGTTTTTAAAAAATAGAGTGCAGTTTTCGAATCAATGTGCTAAATCGGCTGGCATTTAGCCATCAGCTTTGCACTATTGCTGGTGTCTACTACTTGTATTCCATTAATACTCAGTCATTAGGATGATGACTCTTATTTGACTGAAAAGATCAGTTGAAAGTCGATAACTTTTTTCCTTCCTTTGCTGGGCGTGTTTTACAAACACAGCTGTCTTATCTTCCTCTGAAACATCAGAAAACCCACGCCAGTGATACATGTTTTCTGTTATAAAGTTGTTGCAGCTGGGCTGTTTGTTGCTTCTTCTTCTTCTCTGTGCTAAATGGTGGATCACATACCGCCACGCCACCTGCTACTGCGCACTTTTATCTTTAGATTATGTTTCTTTCCAACAAAAACAATCAATGAATCATTCTATATAATAACCAACACAATATTAGATAACACTAGAGCTGAACAATTTTGAAAAATATCTAATTGTGATGATTTTGACTCATGTTGCAAATGTGATAGGAATTGATGTATTGAAGGGAGTTATAATTTTTATGTCATTCTCATACTTAATAAGAAAAACGTTTAAAATTTTGGGATTTTTGTAGACTATTCTAAAAAACTGCTTGTGGATGATTGCATGATATGTAATGCATAACATCTTTTCTGCAAATAAAGTTTTAAACTGCAATTTGACACAAATTTCAGGTTCTGCGATTTAAAAATTACAGCAGGCCGTATGGCAGTTTAATCTGATTTTTGATTAATTGCCCAGTCTTAATTGAGATTATAAAATAATACAAAGTATTTACAAAATCAGATGATAATCTATTGGTACCTTTATATATTTTGCACCCCTAACACCGGCATACACTGTGCGATTTCAAACCAACTCTATGACAGTCGGGTTAGAAGGTCAGCTTATACTGTGCAACTGGAACGCTTATGACCGCCGCACACAACTCATGTGCTCAAACTACACGGTCCGACGATCATGCACGACCTGAATGCTCATACTGTACAAGTGAAGTCGGGATGGACTGTGACTAAAACCTTTGGATTTTCCTTTGAAAAAGTCTTGCGTACTGAGGCTGAAGTCAAATCTAGTCCTATCTTCTCAACACTATCTGTCCCTCCATCTCTCATTCTCTAACAGCTCTGCCACCTGTGTCAGCTGGAAGCGTATTACCTGCTTGTTTAATTCCTTTATTATGGGGTGGCATTAGAAAATAATACCTGCTGTTTTCATAGGGATGTAGGTCACTGTCTGACAGTTCACAACGGAAAGAAATGCCTCAAAGTTTAGGATCCTGATTGTGGCTCTGCGCTCACCATGGGAGTTTTTGGAGTCATACACCCAAAGTATCAAAATCCATCCAACCAGTCGGGAGCAGCTGGGTCATGATTGGCCATCGTATCCTTCTGTACACAGCACGACAAGCGATGCATGATCTGGATCATCTTCCAAGTGATTCCTATGGCTCAAAACTCATGTCTGGATGAAATTTGCACAGTGTACACTGGGCTTTATAAGTATGACAAAAACACTGTTTTCAAAAGAAGCCAATGTCTAGTAACCTCACAAAGCAGATTGATTGAGCAGTTTCCATGTCTGTCCTCAGGCAGATCCATTTCGCAAAGCTGCAAACTGAAATGTTTTCATTAAAATGTGGAAACACTCCCATTATGAAATTGTCTTTTTGTAGCAGAATTAAATGGAATAATAATAATATCATTCAGTATCAATTGAAGGCTAAAATTGATGCAGAATTATATTGCGGCAGATTTTGTTATATAGGAAAATATCATATCATCCAAAGAAATTCTATCATTTCTTTTCGTGAAGGAACTGCTGATTTACACCTCTGTCAGCACACTGGCCCAACCTGTATGGCATCATTTTAAAAACACCAGTGTTGGGATTGTCCTTTAGTAGCAAACAGTCAGATTACTGACAAGGTTTATGTGCCTTTAGACTGTTTCAAAATTAAACCCAGAGAAAACAGAGTTTTTTCCAGTTAAGTAAGGGGCCTGCTGTTTGTGCCACTTAAGGTTTAGGGATGGAGATTGTTCATTTTTACTGATATCGACACCTTCATCGATGCTTATCCTAGGTCTTATCAATACCACTATAGATACTTTGATAATGTTTGGTGGAAAGATAAAAATGATGACAAAAGAGTAACAACAGAAGCAGCACAAGCTGAGTAAAGCTCGAGTTTAAAAGGTTATGATTCTTTTGTCTATTTTATATCCCTGAAAAACAGACACATTCCCCATTACAGCTTTATTGAAGTTTCTCATCAAAAACAGAATTTTTGTTTTCTTGTGTGACATTTAAACAGCTTGTAATGTCTGCTAGTTAACTTTTATCCTGCTGATTTCACCACTTATTTCTACACTGGATTAAAATTGTTAACAACAGGACTTGCTACAAAGTTTGGGGAGACTTTTTAACATTGATCTAAGCAGATGAGGAAGAAAATGTTGCCAGGGTTATGACTGCATGCTGCTCACAGCACAGCCTGTACATTATTTTGGTGCAAGCCAGTGCGCATTAATGATGTGCTTTGAGTTTATGCTCCCCATGAGAGAATTGATGTAGGCTCTTGCACCGGTGATATTAAAAAATAATGTTACAGAGCCTGTGAGACTAAATAGCAATATTAATAAGCTAAAATGTTTTTGATTTTTGGACCCAGGTTTTGATCCACTAAAGTTTTTCTGTCTTCCTGTTGCTCTGCTCCCTTATGTCCTCTTCAAAATGTCTGTCACTTGTCATGCCTCCTGCTACTTTCCCCTCTCATCCGACCATCTGTCTACCCCTGCCTCCTGTTGTCTGTTCTGCCTTCTCCTTTCAAGAGTTTTCCGTACCCCAATTAATCAGTTTCTTTTCTTTGAATCACTCAGGGACGACCCAGAGAACGACAGCAGTGAGCTGCCGACAGCTAAGGACTATTTCCGAGACTTGTACCACCGTGTGGACGTCATTTTCTGTGACAAGACTATCCACAATGACCCCGGCTTCGTGGTCACACTCTCAAACCGTATGAACTATTTTCAGGTGTGTGCATCTTCATAAGTTTTACAATTTACTTCAGGAATGAATTTAATGACAATTTCGCTGTGGTGTTGTTTTTATGGTGAAGAAGCACTGTGTATTCATGCATGCATGAATTTGTAGCTACCTTGGATTTATTATGGTTATTTACTAACATATTATTTCAGATTTTGTTGAAGTAACGGGGATATTTTGAGGATTTATGGACAAAGAAAGGCTTCCTTTTGAATGTTTAAAATATCTTCGTGAACGTTCCCGGTGCTCTGATGTTAAAATAAGCACCAACAGAGGTAGAAGTAACCTAACAGGATGCAGTGATCCCTCTTCAACTGACTGTATTGTGTGTTTGTCAGGTGGCGAAGACAGTAGCGCAGAGGTTGAACACAGACCCCATGCTGCTGCAGTTCTTCAAGTCACAGGGGTAGGAGGCTTGTCTCATTCATACTCGCACAGAAATATCAGAGTTAGTGATGTTAACGAAAAATCAAGATGTGCCTTTGCCGGCACACATCTTTCAGTTTGTGTCAGCATTTCTTCTGATTTGCATACATATAGTTGTCAGTAGAAATGTTGCGTAACCTGTCCCCCCTCCACCTTTCTTTGTTGTTTTCCTCTAACTCCTCCCGCTCTGCCTCCCTCTCCTCCTCTCTCTCTCCTTTTTCTGCTTCTGTTTACCCTCTTATACCATTTTTTCTGTTCTTTATCTTTTCTTTTTTTCCCCCACCCTCTGTCTCTCCTCTCCTGTCACCTTCTTCTCCCTTCCCTGCGTCGTCCTCCCCCCCTGCCTGGTGGTGTGGTGGCCAGGTACAGGGACGGTCCAGGGAATCCTCTCAGACACAACTATGAGGGAACGCTGCGGGATCTGCTGCAATTCTTCAAACCTCGACAGCCCAAAAAACTGTACTACCAGCAGGTAGGAGCCTAAATGTGTATTTTATGTCCAAAACATTTGATGAGAGCAAAAAAAAAGGAAAAAAAAAGATGGTTTTAAAAGGGGAGGAAGTCCTGTTGCTGTTCTTCTATTTGTTAATACTATGTCTATCTTAATATTGCTTTAAGATAGATGCTTTTTTAGTGCCTGAGCACTGACGCAGGATTAAGGATCCCATTTTATCTGTATGTTTTACTTTTTCTTTTAGAAGAATTGCTAATTTGGGTCTTTAACATGCTGGAAAACTCACCAAACTTTGCAGGAAATTTTCCCCTAGTGGAAATGTTTGTATTTTGTTGCCATTGTGCAAGTCTGTCAAACAGGGGCCCCAAACTTGAGACAGGGGACTGGGTGAGGGTTATATGCATGAAAATTGGTGCACGTGTATCATGATTAGCTGGGAAAAAAATCTCTGAGGACCATCCTCTATAACAGGGGTTCTCAACCTTGGGGTTGGGACCCCCATTGGCCTTTAAAAAACTAATAATATTTTTAAAATTACACTGTTACCACTTTACACCGATTTTGTCACATTTTTTACTTCTTTTCGTTATTTTTCCCACCAACTTGCCATTTAACTCCTATTTTGGTCAGTTTTAAACTCTTTCCACCACTTTCGTCTGCCTTTTTTTTTTTTACCACTTTCAAACCAATTCTTGCCACCTAAGCTTAATGTTGCCCCTGTTGACCCATTACTGCCATTATTAAACCCTGTTTACACCCGGTTTTTCCCATTTTAACTACATTTCACCATTTGATATGTCCAATTTTGGTAGTTTAACCAATTTCTGCCAATATCTGCCTATTTTTCCTTTCTCAGTTAACCCTTTTTTGCCAGTTTAAATCTATTTTCCATTCCATTTCACCAAATTTCCACCCATTTTTGCCAATTTAAAGTCATTTCAGCCACATATTAACTCCTTTTTACCACTATTTTTGCCCATTTTGGCCACTTCAACCCATTTTTGCCTTTTTTATCTAATTTTTGCCAGTTCTAACCCATTTCTGCTACTTTTAAAATCCACCTTCACCACCTTTTTCACCATTTTTTTTGCCATTATTAATTTTACGACACACATGGATAAATAAAGGTATTTGTTTCTTTGATAATAGTGGTTATTATTCAGGTCAAATATAAAATATGCGTATTACAGCTTAACTTTTCAATGGACCATGGTTTTGCTGAAACTCCATGGACCCCCAGTTTGGCTGGGCACCAGAAAGGTCTCCCATTTATCTTCCTTTATGGACGGCCTTGTCTGCCTATGACTATTCTGAACTGTGCATGGCTGTTCAACCACCTTCAGGTACAGTGGGGTCCCTGGTCTCTGGCACCTTTATTTTGGGGGTGGTGTGCTGAAAAGGTTGAGAACCACTGCTCTGTAATGTTAAGGACGCGCACTACAAACAGCTAAAGGTCTAATTTTAGCATTTTTGGGCAATTCACAGGTTTCATATTTTAGCAAACTAGTCCAAGGGGTTTCATCCAGTTGACCCCAGAATTTTTTGGCTCATAATAGACAACATGGAGATATAAGGTTGTGCTTAGTGTGAGTTTTCATCATAGGGTGGGGCCATGACTGGTGCCCAAACTTAAACTACCTTTTGTACATTTTTTTGCAGTGAAAATACACCAATAATTCCCTGTAACTTTTTAGTGCTCATGTCAATCATCACCAAACTTCACAGAGATGATCACACATTGATCATGAATACATTCATACATCAAATTCATTAGTCTGTCACAGCGCCCCCCTCTGGCAACATTTCCGCTGCTGATTTTTAAAAAATTTTCCATTTAAACATTCAGCCTCCACACACCACTCAGCCTAGGCAAATGATTTTTGGTCTGTATATGGGTCATCATTGGACCTACAAAAAGCCTTTTGGAGCCATGCCTAAATCCCAACAGGAAGTCGACCAGCTTCATCTCACTTTCAAAATATGGCATTTTTGATGATGCCAAATGACTTAAACCTATTAAAACTTTAGTATACAATATTCTATGATCTTCTGCTTGACATTAATAGCTGTCCATACAGTGCTGCCAGCTTTGTCAACAATGAACAGCTTTCTAAATTAATCTCTCAGGATAACACAACTTTGATATCTTGCATTTTCTCTCTTTCCACAGTTAAAGATGAAAATCACAGACTTTGAGAACAGGAGGAGTTTTAAATCCATTTGGCTCAACAGCCAGTTCAGAGAGGAGGTAACGCACTCATCCACACACACATAATCAGCTCCATTATGCATGTCAGCCTGAATCAAATTCCTCCTTAGAAACATGGAATATGTTATTGCGATTCCTGCACACATAGCTTTCATAATCTGCATATGTGTTTGCTGCAGGAGATCACCCTCTACCCTGACAAGCACGGCTGTGTTCGTGACCTTTTGGAAGAATGTAAAAAGGCAGTGGAGCTCTCTGAAAAAGGCTCTGAGAAGCTCAGGTAAACACCCTATGTTTGTGCACACACAATGGCCATCATCTCTTACTATGTCTGAATATTGCTCTTTTTCATTGTCATCTTCTACATATTCAAACTGGTTTGAATATGGAGGTTAAGTCTGGCAAAGCAGAGATGTTTTTAGGAAGACATAAGTGAAGATTGTGAAAGCCTTTGATTCTTTGATATATTTTTATACCCCATGCTTTAAAACAATGGAATCTCGGTTATTTTAAGGATGTTTGATATCAGAAAGTTTTTAATTTAAAATTACTACTGATCCTCAGTCATATATTTAACTCAAAGCTGCCTTCAAGTGAGACAGCACTGCCTTAATTTCACCAATATGAGCAGTTTCAGACTGCTGCTGAAGTGTTGCTATTACATTTGTTCAATTAAGATGTTGTGCAGGAGTTTGACTGCAGTTCTCGGGAAATAAAATCAAGAAATTGCCTTATATTGGTTGCTTAAGATTTCCATTTTCAGTTTCCTTTGTAAAGAAGTACATATAGGCTGTTGGCAGATCCCAAAAATGTCAGATGGTAGACAGGAAGTAAAGATCAGCAGTTATGAATCAGTGGGTACAATAAGTACCACTTAGTTTGTACATTATTGGGGCTTTTCCATTACATTGCCCAGCTTGGCTGTCCTTGGTTTGACTGAGGGCGTGTCTAGAGCTGATGATCCGGTGTTGTGGCCCTCATTGATCCTATCCATAGTCACCAATACTGCATCTGCTGAGACACCTGTGCAATTTCACGACTAGATTAACATTTCTTAATGACAAAACAAAGAAGGAAAGACAGGAGTTGGAGCCAAATATTCCTTTCTGATCTGATTGCCTTTACATTATCTTAGAGCAAAAATAAAGCTGTTTCGAAGCTAGACTGGCAAAAAGAGATTTTTTCTACATAGCAGTTAAAGAAAAGTCTTCTGATTATTCAGTTATGGGTCGCAGGAAAAGAACACAATTATACGTTTGGATTTGGCACAACTGTATGCTTTACTAGCAGCAGTTGATAAATGAATGTGACTCCTTAGTTGTTATGTAGGAAAGACTGTCTGTCGTGGGCTAAATGTTTCAAACATCTCCAGCATCACTTTAAAAAAAGTTTAGAACCTACTCGTCTGTAGAAAGGGCAAAGGGTTAAACTTTTGTTATCCTGGTGGTGGGCCTGGTCCATCCTGATTTCACTCGTCAGCATGAGAACTTCTGCTGTGTGCGACTATCAGACCGCAGTATGAGCACTTAAATCTCAAGTTTTGGTTGTGTGTCATAAACGTTTCAGTCCCACAGTGAATGCTGACATTAGACCGCTGTTGTTAAAGAGTTGGATACATTCAATCTAAGCAGGGATAAAACGTATCCCCCTTGGGGATGAAAATTTTTGGGGCATCAGAAGCCAAGGGGGGAAATCCCCTCTGGCAAATCGCACCCTGCGAACCACTTTGACATCACCGCAGCCTGTTTGAACCCTGCTTCAGTGCAGGGCCATTCTAGGCACGGCTCGGCATAGCCAAACTGGTTATGGAAAATTGGCCAAAAGTCATAGTGGAAAAGCCCCGTTTATCTCCAAGAACAACTTCATGCTGCAGTTCCCATCAGCAAATTTCTTCACACATTAAGTATAAACCCTTCACATTACAAAAATGAGGATTTTCCCATATTTTAACTGAGTAACTTGGCATGGAGGCAGTCAGTATCACATATTACTTGGTGAAGGAGACCTCCTCCTACACGTTTAGCCAGATGGAGGTAAAGAAGAGTCTTGATGAGTCTTGTTTTGAGCTAAAAGGTAACTTGCACACCATTCACGTATTTTCTCCCTCGTTTAATCATAAACATGCTTTTAATGGAAACGCTGGTATACTATAAGGCTTATAAACTCTGTGGGGCAAACAACAGAGTAGATGGGTAGGTAATGTATTGTCTTTACATATTTCTACACAACAAAATGAAGTTAGGCAACAATCACCAACTCAACAGTTAATGATGTTAATGTTTCTTTCACAAATGAACTGGTTCTACGAGCCAGCTCCTCATTGTGAACTACAGGAATTGGATCCTGTTTGAACCAGTTTCCTCTCCTCTGTTCTGTTATTTAATACACATTTGAGAAGCCAAACTGGTACCAAATGAAGAGCTGTTTTGGAGCCAGTAAACCAACTCTTATGATTGAGTTGAGCCAAATGATCCAAATCTTTAAAAGGAGACATATTTCCCATCACGAGTGAGGCAGGACAGACGTCGACTGTGAAAACACAATCAAGCGCAGCGTTTAGTGTGCCAAACTGTAGTGAAACCGTGCTATACATGAGTGTTGTCTGGCTCCATCCTCCGGACTAGACGGAGGCTTTTTAATCCACGTCTGCTGCCAGTTCTCTGTGAGCTTCTTCAAACCTGAATGTGTCACTTCTTTCATGACTCGAAAGTAGCTCGGTTGTTTTTTTTTTTCCTGCTGCAATTTGAACGGTTGGAACTTTAGCATTTCAATAGCGCTTATTTATGCCGAAATCACTCCAGCTGCCCCTTAACTGGAGTTCTTTGCTGTGACGAGGCATCACCTGCAGACAACCTATTGATATAATTCAGGATTTATTCCAAAATCCTGATATTGTAATGTAAAATGTGAGCCAATGTCGCTTTACTCTGGCAGACTTGTCAAGTATGTTTACAACTCTTAGTTTACTTGTCTGCCCTTGAAGTTTTTTGTATTATTTGCAATGCCTGCAAGTTTGGAGGTTACCAAGCTCACCTATCTGACCCTAAAAAGTAGAGCTAAACTCACTGTTTTACACTGATTTGTTGAAAGATTGTCACTTTATGTGCAGCTGCATTACTGATGACCTGAACATGCCATGTTTTACGCTGAGCTAGGACGCTAACGTGTTTTTTTTAATAGTTCCTCTCCCTCTCCCCTCCCTCCCTTGTCAAAAACATGATTTTAAAGGAAACAGTGATGCTCTATGTGGCAGATGAGCTTTGTGGAGTACTTGAGGCTGAAATGAACATTCAATTCAAGATGACAAATGACTAGCAGAGAGGTGGCTCTTCTTGTTAAATTACAGTTTTTCCTCACATCTCGTTACTTTGGTGATGTAAAATCTCTCTTTTACCACAGAAAGAATCTTTTCTCATTCCTAAGCAATTTTTTGTTCATCCAGTCATCAAACTACCTGTAAGTGTTTGCAAAAAGCCTTTTTTACTCCCCAGCAAACAGCTGCTCGGTAGCTTTTCCTAACAGCTACAGCTGTCTACCCCAGGTTGCCCCTTCAAAGCTGCAACATATGGTAAAAAGGCGGTCTTTAGCTTGCATTAGAAATTGCTCAGCTGCATATAAATGCAATCATGAGATATTTCTTATTGCCACAGTAGAGCAATTAAATGCAGAGATTTCCATCATCTATCAGACATTTTTCTAGTTTATTTTTAGTCTGGAGCAGGAAAGTGATTGATTCTGTCCATTCTGCTGTCAGAGGTCCTGAAATCTAATATTTGTAAACATGCTGTCTGGATCAACTCTGGGCTATATTCTTAATTTATTGACTAATTCATGTTATCTGTTGTTTAATGTGATTTAACGCTCTGTAAATGGGTTCTTCTTTGAAGAGCCACTGTATGGTATTAATCCTCTCGCTCTCTGTCTGTCTCTCCCCGCAGGCTGTTAGAGATAGTAAGCTATAAAATCATTGGGGTTCACCAGGAGGACGAGCTGCTAGAATGTTTATCTCCGGCTGCCAGCCGCACCTTCAGAATAGAGGTAAGTGTCTGAGAGTGTGTGAGGCGATCCCTGTGAGGTTTTTTAGTTTATATTTTTGTAATCCTCTCCCCTGTGGACGCTTCTCCACTTAACAGCCGTCAACATGACACTCCTATTTTTTTTGATGCAGCCCGCTCAGTTTCTCCACACAAGCAGCTGTCATTTTCAGGCTTTCACTTTTTCAAAATATTTGTTTAGACTTGAAAGAAAACTCAGGATGTAAAATCTTCTGTCCGACAGTCAGATGCACTTAAAACAGCAGAGATGTTTGTGGTTGCGCTGCGAAAATTACTTAAAAGAATAACTGTATTTTCAATGATGAAAAGATAGATGGATGAGATGTTTCTACATTTTGATTGGAGTCTATCTGTGGTAAATTGAGTTGATTGGACATGATTTTGAAGGCACATACCTCTATATAGAAGGCCTCACAGCCGACAATGAATATGAGGTCAAAGGAACAGCTGCAGAGCTCAGAGACAAGACTGAGGAAAAGGCACAGATCTGGGAAATACTGCAGAATTCTGCTGCATTGAAGGTTCCCAAAAGCACAGTGGCTTCCATTTTTCTTAAATGGAAGAAGTTTAGCACACCAGGACCTCCTCCAAGAGCTGGTACCCCAGCCAAACTGAGCAATCGGGGGAGAAGGGCTATTAAAAGAGAGGTGACCAACCTGATGGTCACTCCAACTGAGCTCAAGAGATCCTGTGTTGGTCCACTTCCTCTCTCTCTCCAACTGTCCTGTCATAATGACCACAAAAAGGCCCCAGATAATAATCTTTTGAAGTAAATACAGTGTTACAGTCCATTAATAGTCCCAGCTTTTGTGAGCAGAGTCAGGCACATAACATCAAAATATGACCTGTCAAGACTCCTTAGTGCTGAGAAATAGTGTTAAAGCAAAATAAGATTTATGTTTTTTACATAAACTATGCCCTCAAATAATCATGCAGACAAATTTTCCAAAGGAATGCTTGTGTTGGTGGTGTTGACTCAAGCTCTTCTCTGTCTTTTTTCCCATCAGGAGATTCCTTTGGACCAGGTGGACTTGGACAAGGACAGTGAAATGCTAATTCCTGTCGCTCACTTCCACAAGGAAGTCTTTGGCACCTTCGGAATTCCCTTCTTGCTCAAGATAAGACAGGTGCGTGTTTCAATACAAGTTTGCCATCCAAATATCATTTATAATTTACTCACTCATACTCTGTTTTTCTGCTGTTTTCCATCATTCATATCACTAACACCTCAGGGTGAGTCATTTCGGGAGGTGATGAGGAGGATCCAGACCATGCTGGAGATTCAGGAGAAAGAATTTGAGAAGGTACAGCATCACAGTTTGCACATTGAGGAATAATGGCAACAAGTTGTTTCTGATGAATATTTGGCAATTTGCCAAAATAACTGACCCACATTTTTTCTTTAAAATGCACTAAAAACGTCTGAATATTTCTTGAGCTATCATGGTGTCTCGTGATCAAGAGTGGCATCTGTTAAGTGTGCATTTCTGTCTGTTAATCCTCAGTTCAAGTTTGCGATTGTGATGATGGGGCGGCATCAGTACATCACTGAAGACGAGTACGAGGTCAACCTGAAGGACTTCGAACCACAGCCAGGTATTTATTCTCTATTTCTTTTACTGGCGTGACCTCTGTTGCTTTTCCAGAATGACTACAGAATAATCCATTGTCAATCCAGTGTTTTCCCTTTGAAACCATTTTAAATCTAAATTTGTGATAGATTTTTTTCTTCTATTGCGATTGGCACTAAAGGGAAGACTGAAAACAGCCCAGTTAGTCCCAAAATGCTGCACATCAACTGCAGAACCAAGCAGAACAAACTACAGGATAATGCCATTGGGCAATATCAGACTGAGTTAAAAACAAGAGTTAATAGATGGGTTATAAGACGGGATTTTAAGTTCTTCATAATAAAACAGGATTTCAAGTTAAGCAGAAGATCATTATAAGTTTGGGGGAAGCCTGTTACTTTTATACTTCATGTGTGAGTCAGACTGCAAAAGCATTTTTAGTAAAAATGTATCATTAAAAAAACAAGAGGC
Source organism: Cheilinus undulatus (assembly GCF_018320785.1). Classification (NCBI taxonomy): domain Eukaryota; kingdom Metazoa; phylum Chordata; class Actinopteri; order Labriformes; family Labridae; genus Cheilinus; species Cheilinus undulatus. The sequence goes on along the minus strand of NC_054885.1, from coordinate 11,009,191 downwards.
TCTAAAGTTGAGCCCTGTGGGATGCCTAATATAATATTAGCTGGATAGAAGGAAGAGCAGTTACTAAGATTACTGAGAGGTTCTTTATGCTGCATTTCTGTGTGATACCAGCTCGTCATTCCACAATAAAGATGGTACCTGCAAGTTTCCAAGGGAGCAGAGCCAGCCCTAACATGTGAATTCAGTTTTTGCTGGCTACCTAGCTCTTACATCCATTTAAATACTACAGACATTAACAATTAACTGTCGGTACATTAACAGAGATGCTCACTGGTTTGTTAGCTCCCTCATGTGGCCCCTTAAGGAATGGCTCAGGCAAGATTAAAATACATATTTAAAGAACAGAAATTAACAAAAGTAAATTGATAGGGATATTAAGATGCACAGGTCACCAACCAAGTTTTTCCTTTTGAAATGACAGCATTCAAGGTTTAATGGCCTGATGATAGAAAGAATGAAAGAATAATGGCAGTGGCAGCACTTATTTTCAATTTAAAACCAGTGTAGTCCAGCGTTCTGAGCGACCAGTAACCAGGGCAGAAAAAGCCCCCTCAGCATCACATGTCTTTGTCGCCAGGCTTAGAGCACTCTCAGTTGCTTTAAAAACCGTTCAATGTTCAGTTTGAAAGCTGTTCAACTTTTGAAACAGCCCTGTGCTCGTCAGTGTCACATCTCCCTTACCTGCCAATCAGAATCAAGAAGGGGCGGGACTTCTGACGATAGTGGAACAGAAACCTGTCCGACTTGTTTTTTTCACCAGTAGTTTTGGGGTCTGCAGCTGCTGCCTGTGTTAGGGCAGGATTCCTTTACATTGTCTGCATGTTTTCTGTGTGATATTTTCTTGAAATACAGAAATATGAAGCTATTTTAGATGACATCATAGACTCTAACAAGGAAGGCGGGATTAATTTTTGTAATGTAGCAACAATGAACGCTGGTGAGAAGTGCTCTAAAAAACATCAGCTATGGACACAGGCCCATATTCTGCTTTTTCAGTAATCAAACTGATTTAAATGAGCTCAGCACACCTGCTAAAATGATTAATGATCAATATTACCATACAGTATATAGATAGAGTAGTGGCATTAGATTAATAATCGCAGTAGAATAACAAATAAAATGATAACACCAATAAAGTCCTGGCTTGTCAGTTAAGGTTTCAGAAAGGTAAAAAGTCACATATGATTTTTAAAGGTTTGCAGAAACACTGTGTAACCCTGGTGCTGACATAAAGGGCTAAAAGAAAGCTGACTGTTATAACCTTTATCTCCCCTTCTAGCTGTATTCAGCAAATTTTGGTGTTATTAAAATCAATAACTCCTCATTTAAAACTTTCTCTGATACTGGAGTTTTTATTAGAAAAGTTGCAATTACACAGTTTATCCAGCAGGGGGTGTTGTGACCCAGTAGATTGTCTCAGCTGTTGTCTTGCAGAAGTTTGTCAGATGATAATGCAGATGATTTTCTGCTCTACAGTTTGTCTATAATGATTATTACATTGCACAGTGTTTAATTAGACTACTTTATTAAAGCAGCCAGATTGTTTCCACGTTTCCTCTGCTGATGTGTAATAACTTTTTTGAATTTGCTGCGATTTTTCCCTCCAGGTAACATGTCCCACCCACGCCCCTGGCTAGGGTTGGATCATTTCAACAAAGCTCCAAAGAGAGGACGCTACACCTACCTGGAGAAAGCAATCAAGATCCACAACTAAAAGCTGCCCGCCCTTCCTCTTTGTCCTCATCATCCTCCTCCTGCCTCCTGCCTCTTCCTCCTCCTCCTCCTGCCTCCTGCTCCAGCTCCGCCTTCCTCCCTACCTACTTTAACACACCATAACCACAGACTGTAACCAACCGTGTGAGTTTGTGTGTGAGAGACTGCGCGTGTGCGTGCGTGCGTGCTTGTGTGTTCATCACTTTTAACACCCGCCTGGACACCTCTACAGCTCTACACCGGCACTATGTCTTCGGCAAAATGGATTTTGCTGCAGCTGATGGATTTTTCCCTCAACCACAAAATAAACTGCACCAACCACCTCCTGACTGTTGATTTTGATTATTTTATTCTATTTTTTTTTTTTTTTTTTTTGAATCGTCTCCCTCCACGTTTGAGGCTTTTTTTCTGGCTTCTCTACCTGTTCACTGCCTGTTTTTTTGTTGCCTGTCTGGAAGTGGGAGAAATGAAATTGGATTTTAACATGAAATAAGCAGAGAGGGAAGGGGAAGTTGGACACAGTATAAATATAAGTGTATATATATATATACATAAATATATATATATATATATATATATATGAACTTCTAGACTTAGTTGTTTTCCTTTCCCCCACTCGACTCACTAGCTTTTTCCCCATCAGATTTTTTGGGAAGGGGTGTTTTTAATTAAATATTTTTGCAGAGGCACCATGCTGCTGTGTGGAGAATGTGATGGAAGGATGCTTGCAAGGACAGAAAGAAAGGGGAGGGCCGATGTTTTTCTTTTTGCAAAAACAGCTGCAAACTGGGTGTTCGTCCTCTTTGAGTTACCCTGATGTGGTTCTTTACAATATTTTCTGCCATCCTTTGAGTGCAACTAAACAAGTATTTCAAAGTTTACACACAGTTTTTTCTTAGTTTGGTTGGAGGAATATGATTTTTTTTTTGTCTCTTTCTGCAGATCTTGTATAATAAAATAAAAATCCACAGCATCTGTTTAAAAATAAATGGAAAACGGAGGAAATTTGTCTGTATTTCATCTTGCACGTTGGCACTTAATGTCGGAGGTTTCTCAGGACTGGCAAATGTACAGTTTGGTTGTTTTTTTGAGTTGCTCCGTGACTTAAAGGAACACACTCACATGCATGGACATAACCCCCCTTGACTTTCTCTTCCATTTTTCTTTTTCTTTTTTTTTTTTTCTGTTTTCAGGGGGGTTTAATGTCTTTCTCAGTCATTCCTCCTCTGACCACAATCACACAAATGAGCTTTGGCATCTCCTCTCTTGATTGAAACTGTCGCCTCCAGGTGGTTTGGAGCAGTAACTGCGCTGTGCTTGGTAGGGAGCTGCAGACACTTCGAGCCCGCAGGTTTGAGGATCATGTAGAGACAAAAACCAGCATTGTATGAAACACTTAAAAGCCCTATGAATTTATTATTTTTGTTTGTTTTGTTTCTTTTTTTAAAGCACAGATGGAATGCTCCCCTAATAGCGCATAGCTGGCTCTGTAAAGACAACATTTAAGAATTGTATATTTAAAAATATGAACGTGTAAAATTTAAGAGAAACACACGCCTTTGTTGTTGGGTACAGAAGGAGCCAGGTGTTCATATTTCTTGTGTGTAGGGTTTTATCTCTCTTTTTCTTTGCGTTCCTGATGTACCATTGACGATTTTTTTCTGTTACATTTGGATTTTTTTCTTTCAAAACTAACTGCATTGGTTTTGTCTTGTTAAAAAGTGCAGTACAAAGATGACCTGCAGAATCACACCTTAATTTGATCTTTTCCAGTTTAAAATCCTCAGTGTAGCAGCAGTGTACGACAACTATTCCTGTATATTGCCTTTTTGCTGGAAAATGTATGTTGAATAAAATTTTCTATAAAACCAAAACCACTGCTGCTTGTCCATGCTAGTGTTCAACCTGAAACACTTGAAAGCAACTCCAGACATTCAAAATACACCCGTATTTCTTCTTCCATGTGAAGAAGGGAGAAATTGGAGCCAAATGCTTGCCAGTTTATCATTTTAAAAAGTTGCCAGAATCTGTACAGTTGCGATAGACTGGAAGAGTTGCAGATTTCAAAACAGTACTGATTTAAATCAGCATGCTTTGAATGTTTATAAAGATGGACACATCTCTCCTCCCAGTTGCACAAAAGTGAAGCAAAAAACCTTGTGATAGTTGTTGACAAGATGCCAATTTTGAGCCAGGGTCTGTACAGTCGGAATTAACTAAAAGTAATGTGGTCTCAATATCACACTGCTGTTTTATAACTGTATTCCCTTGGCATTACATTAAGATGGACAGTACATCTTAACCTCTTTTAGTTGTGCAAAAGTAAAGCCAAATGCCCCAATAATGGGCATTTTCACATTTCTCAATTTGAACCAGAGTTTGAGCAGGAGGAATCAACATGAAGAGTAAAGGTGGACAATAAATCTTTACCACTTCCAGTTCCACAAAAGTGAAGCCAAACACCCCTATGATGGGTGTTTTCATAGATCTCATTTCAAACAAGATTCTGCAGTAGGGCAACCTGACACACACAGCGTTTGGGAAGGGGCAGCGCCTTTGAAAAACAACTCGGAGGGGGATTGGATGAACGTTTTGTCTGTCACATCTTTACAGGCCAATCAGAGCAACAAAACACGTGACGTAGCCGCTAACAAGCTGCGCCCCTACCGAGGACTTAACATAGGGAACTGCATAATGCGAACCATGTAGACATGTCAGTACATGACTTTCGTCATTTTTGAAAAGAAAAAAACTCAGTGCTGTTCTTTGTTCTTCTGTTAATGAAGAAATTTCATCAAGTTCTGATAAAACTGGCGCTTTAGCAGCATCCACAATAATGTCTTCTGCCATAATTGCTCCGTTTTCTTGTTGCTGCTTGCATACATCACGACTCCACTGCGCCAGAAACTTCTGCCCCTTGACACTGATTGGTCCCGTCACTTTCTAACCGGGCCTAACGGGTTCAGACGGGAGCTTTGCAAGATGGATTCGCCAGTGAGAAACACTGGCAGGAATCGGAAACGGGCGTATCCATCTGCTATGTAAGGTTAGCAATAGGGCTCAACTTGGCTTAAAAGGGCAGTGATTAAAATCATCTGCATTTGATTGTTTATAGACGTGCCCTCTCTCTCTGAGGTGCATAAAAATGAAGCCAAACACACCTATGATGGGTGTTTACTAGGCTTGTAAATATTAATGCGTTAACACTTGTGATTAATCCGGAGAGCTTATTCCTTTAAAAATTTATAACGTAATTTAATCATATGACTAAGTTTGGCCACGACTTCCTCCTTTGGTCCTCCTGTGCAGATGTTTACATTCCTGGGGTGAAAAGGTTAAAGGCGGGTCAAACGCAGCCAGAATTCTGAGATAAAAGTCAGAATCCTTAAAAAAAGTCAGACTTTTTCTGACTTTTCTCAGGATTCTGGCTGTAATCTCAGAATTTTGACTTTAATCACAGAATTCTGACTTTTTCCTCACAAGTGAAATAAAAATTGCACCACAATTTTTTTTTTCCAGTGGCCTTAATCCTCTTCCATAGATACCATATTAGCCCAAAGTCAAAAATAAAATCTAAGCACCACAGTGACTGTTATTCTATACAGTGTATTTTTATTGGAGAAATAATGATATAAAATAGATAATAATAGCAATAACAGAAGTTCAAACACTCAGTTTCATCCAGTGGAATATGTGCAAAGGAATCAAATCCCTCGTAGCATTTCCTGCTTTCTTGAAATCATTTTTAATACAAGCTAGAACAAAAAGGAATCAGACAAAAATCCATTTCCTGTGGATGTTATTGTAACACAGAGATGGTCATTTTAAGGAGTCAGAATATGCAGTGTCTTGATCGGGGACTCAACAAACATGGTGGCAATCGTCACCATCACTGAACACATCATGGTGTAGACTTGCTTTCATCTTGCATTGTTCTTTGCATTGTAATAAATTAAAATGACACATCTTTATTTGGAGGTAAAGAGTTATATAAAGATAATCATATCAACAGCCTATCACTGCTGAGTATTATATAAACTTATTTGAACTTGCTGCTCATTATCGCCCATCATCCCAACACGTTAGAATTAAAAGAGTAATTTATGGATGTAAACAAATAAATATGACATTAAAGGAGGCACAGCGGTTTAGTTTATTCTCTAGTTCTATGTTTTGTGTTGGCTTGTTTTTAAGGAGTATTTTAGATCCCTAAAAATGGGACTGCTGGGTTTTAATTTAAATCCAAAATCTCTTACAATACAGTTGTTTCAAAGTTTATGTACAAGCCTTCATTTTTAATAACATTATGTATGCAGAATATTAACAGAGGAATAAAAGAAAGTTTTGTTCTGCTAAAACAAACAAAAAAAAACAGCTTACAAAAAGTGCAAAAAGGGTGTTTTTCGGTTTAACTCGTCAGAGCATACAATCACTCCCAGTCTGTTTGCTAGTAGTATGTTAGGTTTCAAATAGGCTAATGTCATTGCACATCCATAGAAATAATCAAACATCCCAAACACACACACGCCAACAGGATGTAGCGTCATATTCCTATTGGATCTGTTTTGCCGTCGTGCTCATCATTTACAGCATTTTCTCTTCTCAACGTGCAGCACTCTGTTGCAGCGGGGGCATGTGTGGTAGGCGTCCTTGAACCTCTTCATAAAGAAAGGAATCAGGCAGCAGCACAGGACCAACCTACAACAACAACACACATGGTCAGTTGTTGCACAGTCTGACATGGTAAATGAAAAAAAAAATCATACAGTCTGGTCTGACTTTAAGTGTGAAAAGCATTAAAAGTCATCAGACAATCAAAAAGTGCTATACAAGCTGAAGTCCAAGACATGCATGATTTAAATATGGTCAGCTTTTAATCTAACCGTGCCATATTTGAGCTTATATTTAAAATGTCAAATTATGAAAATAAACAGCATTTCAGGACAAAAAAAAATTAACACTTATTTAAATAAATAACAACCTTCATTAACATATGGGCCATGTGTTAATACGGAGTTGGCCCGCCTTTTGCAGCTATGATGGCCTAATGAATTTAAAAAACCTACAATACAACAAAACATGTACTCTAGAATCTTTAATAAAGGCATGAAAAGTTTTATATGTAAAAGTGTTCATGATTTTAAGTCTTTGTCCTGGAGACTCCAATCGTGTAAATGTGGTTGTGCCAAGCTACACTGCGTTCCACATTATTATGCAAATTGAATTTTAGTGTCATAAACATTCAATTTTTTGTTTTTCAATTAAACTCATGGATGGTCTTGTGTTTCAGGGCTCTTTGGATCACTGATCAATCTCAGACACCTTTAATAATTAGTTTGCCAGGTGAGCCCAACTAAAGGAAAACTACTTAAGAAGGACATTCCATATTATTAAGCACCACAGGTTTCAGCAGTATGGGAAAGAAAAAGGATCTCTCTGCTGCTGAAAAGCCTCAAATAGCGCAGCATCTTGGACAAGGAATGAAAACGTTAGATATTTCATGAGAACTTAAGCGTGATCATCGTACTGTAAAGAAATCTGTGGCTGATTCAGACTGACAGGTTTGTGCAGATAAAGGCTTAATAAGGAAGGTTTCTGCCAGACAAATTCATCGAGTTAAGAGAGCAGCTGCTAAAATACCATTACAAAGCAGCAAACATGTATTTGAAGCTGCTGAACCTCAAGGTGTAGGATCTTCCAGAGGCTTGCAGTCATGCATAAACCTACTATTTGGCCACCCCTAACCAATGCCCCAAGCAGAAACAGTTGCAGTGGGCCCAGAAATACATGAAGACTCATTTTCAAACAGTCTTGTTTACTGATGAGTGCTGTGCAACCTTGGATGGTCCAGATGGAGGAGTAGTGGATGGTTGGTGGATGGCCACCAGGTCCTAATAAGGCTGCGACGTCAGCAAGGAGGTGGTGGAGTCATGTTTTGGGCCGGAATCATGAGGAGAGAGCTGATAGGCCCCTTTAGGGTCCTTGAAGGTGTGAAAATGACCTCGGCAAAGTAAATAGAGTTTCTGACTGACCACTTTCTTCCATGGTACAAAAAGAAGAACTGTGCCTTCCGTAGCAAAATGATCTTGCTGCAAAGAATACCTCTGTGTCATTGGGTGCTATGGACATAAAAGGAGAGAAACTCATGGTGTGGCCCGCATCCTCAACTGACCTCAACCTTATTGAGAACCTTTGGAGCGTCCTCAAGTGAAAGATCTATGAGGGTGGGAGGCAGTTCACATTAAAACAGCAGCTCTGGGAGCCTATTCTGACATCTTGCAATGAAATTCAAGCAGAAACTCTCAACAAAAAATCTCACAAGTTCAATGGATGCAAGAATTGTGAAGGTGATATCAAAGAAGGGCTTCCATGTTAACATGTAACTTTGCCTGTTAAGATGTTTTTTTTTTTTTTTAGTGAAATAGCTTTTGATTTTATAAAGCCTTTGTCCTGGAGGCTCCAATCATGTAAATGTGGTTGTGCCAAAGTAAAGCTCAAACTCACCCGCAGCAGATGAAGAGTAAGCACATGAGCCAGGCGTATGTCCCTGCTTTGTAGGTGACGTTGGTCATGACCTGCTGCTGGCAAGAAGCGCAGGTTGTCATTCCTGGAGAATCCCCGAGCGCCGAGTCGTAGCTCACAAACCTGCTTTTGCCATCACCAGTATCCAGACCTGAGCCAACACCACCGCCTCCGCTGGTGTACACTGAAGGAAGGAGGGAAAGAGTGTATAATAAGTTAAATGTAGAACAAAAAGACAAGTTTGTGACTGGTAAGACATGTAAGGTAGAGTGTGCTTTTACCTGGTGCAACATTAGCAGCACTGGCACTCCCTCCTTGATAGTTGAAGGGAGTGTGAGCTTTGTAAACCCTCACATCTGCATCTCCACCTGATGGACCAAAGAAAAAAATATGGAGTCAGTGATCCAGTCACGCAATGACGATGATGCAAAGGTGCATGATGTATTTGTGTTACCTGATATGTTGTAGGGAGGGAGTGGATTTTGCCCATCACTCATTGTGCTGCAAAGAGAGACAGAGTGGATCAAAGGTACAGTCAAATAATGAACATAACTTAACCAGCAGATCTCTACTTTGCCCTAAACTACTCTTCTTGCCTCTAGATGAAGCTAAATAAAGACTGGTGGGGGTTAAAAACAACACCTGTGTCTGCAATCTCTTCCTGATCAGTGCTCAGTAATGAATCAGATGTTGGTACAGGTTATGTTTACAGCAGAGGTTTCTTGTCAGTACCCCTGAGGGAAAATGCCCAGGCGGGGCTCAATCTGAGGTGTGTTGATTGACAAGTTTCAGGTGTGGTTGCTAAATGAAAGGTTGTTTGCATTTTAGCGTCTAAGTCAATTCACTCTGTAAATCTAGCCAGTTGTCAGAGAGCTGGGATTTAGAACAATGACTCAAAAGGTCATGTATTTCATCATTCTCTTAACAGTGGCCGCCAACTTTTTTAAGCAGATCTGGCCCCGGAAGTAAAATTCACCAATCAAATCCTCCATAGACATTTTGTAAAATCCTTATTACAACACTTTTAATGCATGGCCCAAGCTAGCAACCTACCTGAATACTCAAAACATTTGATTCAGTGCAAAACTGGCGTACGAAAACAGAGAGAAAGGCAAAGGAACACTGCTGTATGGACATTTTTTTACAAGGAGGAAAGAACTACGTGTCCCACAATCCATTGCAGTTGTTTTCATCCATTCTTAATGATAGCTTTCAAAACATATATTTACCTCTTTGTACTCTATTTTTATTTTAATATGTACGTTTGAAATTATATCTCATTTGTGTATTATTTCTTCATACTGCAGCAGCATGTATTGCTGTCATCAATAGACATTTAGTAGACATTTCCGTGGTAACCGGAGTCCCCTCCAATCAGAAACATTGCTATGACACTCAAGGGTTGTGGATATTGTAGTATTTATGGCTGAGATTGCAAAAAACTATGCTTTTCTTAAAAAAAAAAGGTTGATATCTCCCAAACTCCTGTCTCCTACAGAAGCATATACCATCATTTCACACTCAGGTAGCTCATGGTAAGTCTAATTCCGATATTTCAGATAATATGACTGATAATAATGTACACTATGGAGAAAAAGAATAGTATTTTTCTTTCTAGAACCACACTGTTGAGCCCTATTTTCCCTTATGTCTACCAAAAAATATGATTTTGGACACACCCAGGAAAAGCTAACCCAGGTGATTACAAAACTGAATCTGGACCGTGGAGTTCAGTACCCCATCCATGTTGCTCTACCTGAGTGGGAAACTTCACTTACAGTGCAAAAGTGACTTTAAAAAACCTTTTACTCTCCAGTTTTTAGTGTACGTAAAATGCTGGATTACACTGCACCAAATAAAGTAATAGCATGAAATATATCAATATTTTATCTCTAATAAAACCAATCATCAGTCAAGTAAACCTCTAGTATAGCCACAGGGAACTGGTTATTAAAATAGAGCTTTGCAAAATTTGTCTTTTTTCGTTGGTATCATTACCCACGGAAAATGGTGGACTTCGCCACTTACAAATTCGCCATTTAAGGTATTATTCAGGAAGCCAAACCTATCAAACACAGGGATGAATTTTGTCAAAATTTCAAGAATTACATTTTGGGGAAAGAAATTTTTTTCCAGCAACCTCTGTACATTGTCAAACACTCCAGATCAAAAAATCCCCACGAATAATCATGGCACTACAGAAAAACTGAAGCACTAAGTAGACAACAGCGTTGATATCTGTGCCTTTACGTGACAAAAATAAAGGTACAAGTTGCTCCCTGCTTATACTGGGATATGGATCATGAATATATTTGTAATATCAACAACAGAACACCCACGAATCATGGGGACAGGCAATCAGGATTTGTCATGCCAGACACATTAACTCTAATTACTGTAAGGATATTACTCTGTCACTCACATGAGAAGCATCTGTTAGAGACAGTCGTAGACTAAAAAGAAGACATTTTAAAATCACATGATGTGAAACCAATCTGACCTACTAATTAGGGATCAATGACATTGGATTTACTGATACCTAGACAATATTTTAGACAATATCCATATCAGTACGAAAATGTAGGTAACTTCAGTCCTGAAAGCATGCTTTAAATTTTTGGATTAACAACAACAAAACAAAAACTGCAGTCCTTAGAACACTTTAAAATTTGCGAAGTTAGGAAGGAAAAGACTTCAGCTGATGGAGGTCTGTATGTCTGTTGAGATCTCGTTGGTACATTTATCGGCCTGTATTGTGTGTTAATATCTACTGTAAATACTGGTCCATATTTTTATATCTGCTTGTACCAAATATTCACTTTTAAGCTAATATCTGCCAATGATATAATGCAGCCATACAATTAATAGGCTGTCTAGTTATGGCATGGTATTATATGACAACACTGGTAGGTTCCCTGCATTTTCTGTCAAAAACAAATATTGTACTACAAAAAATTCTTAAGGGGCATTGACTGATGTGTTAAATCCCAAATAAAGGATGATCATGTACAAAAATGGTTGCCTAGCAGGCAGTTGCATGCACTATTTTTACACAATTTTAAAATATAAATTCAAATTTAAACAACCGACAAATCTAACATAATTCAGGCAACAACGGTGCTGTTAAAACTCCAAAAACATCCCCCATGTTTATGTTGTTTTTTTTCCCGAATCCATTTACACTAAAGGCATCATTACCACTCTAAAATCATTAGAAACCATGTTGAAAGTGTGATCATTTTTACTTCTGGCTCCTTGAAATGTCTGATATTATTAATTTTTTAAAATTTGCATTGCATAGGGTAAGAATTTGATATACAGGTTTACAACTTGGATGTACATTTTGAAAGAAGGAACATAAAAAGCAACATATGGGGTTACAGATTTAGATTTTTTTTCTCAAAATGTTAACTTCTTAGTACAGAAATTAATACAGAAATTTTGCAGTTAGTTGCAATAAAAACTCCCTTTTTGAAGTTGAACTAATCTGCATTTAAAAATGTTTTTGTGCCAATTAAGATCTTTTTATTGTCTTAAACTAAGGGTAATTGACTTCCTGTTTGGATCCAGACTTGATTTTATTTTGAAAGAACATAAAAAAAACCTTGCATAGATTGAAAGTTATTGCATTAACCTGACCACTGAAAGAGGAGCTTGCTATGGATTATTTATGACATATGGAAACAATAAAAGATATTATATTTATAAAATAACACACAGTTGAGATGACTTTAGACATGTCCACTGAGCTGTCTGAGTTTTTAAACTCAGATGACACATTAAGGAGTGGTATTAGATTTATTTTTCATAACATGACTGTCGCTGCAGGGAGAGTGGCAATACCAAAGTCTGATAAAAGGGGCAACAAAGCGTGTGATTGCTGCGAACAAAAAAATAGATATATATACTGCACTAAATATGGACCTTAACGTTTTGTGATCAGTACATTAAATTATCCACTACATATTGTTATTACTTACCCTCCCTACATATTCACAGATCAATGGCTTCACTCAGGAACTGTTACTATTAGGCTGATGTCTTCACAGCATTTCATGTCTGACTGGCTTTAAGGCCATGTAGAATAATTAAGAGTCGTGACAGCAGTTTGATCCGTCCATCCCATACAGGAAAAACCAGCCTAAAAGATGCACATGACTCTAACTCATCTGTGTTCGTCTCTTCTTCCTCATTGTAAAACTCTTTTTCCATATAAACAAACAACACTGGAAACATGCCCTGATATATCAGTCTTAAGTGATAAACGGGACTACTGTGTTACATGTTTGGGGGGTGGGGGGCTAATCAAAAGGCAAATAATGCATTAAAACATTAAATTAAGATATAAGATTGTTTCCATAAATTGCAAATTGCCCAGGATTCACACAGGAGATTTCACATAGCACTCAGTTCGGAATAAGAGAAGATGTTTTTGCACTGCTGGCATGAGTCTTATCCACCAACAAGCTCCACCGTTCATAATCTACAAAAGTGCCTGTCTGATGTGCACATGCCAACCTCACAGGGGACATCTATCACAAACACCTACAAGCTACATTTGGGGACCACAGGGTATATGCCAGCTTTGATCTCTCTCCCTCTCTTTTCTGTCTTTGGCACACAAATAAGCCCTGTCCCATTTCAGGGGCTGCATCCTTTGGAGGTCATAAATAAAGACTGTCTACGTCATTGGTTCTCAGCTGGTGGGTCCAGACACAAAATTGGGTTGTGGAGCCCTTTCAGTGGGAAAAAAAGGTGTCATAAAGTCCATGAAACTCTCTCAGAAACATGCTTGTCCTGTTCTTTCTCTTAGAGTTGTTTGTACTCTGTGAGGTCCAAACTGTGCTATTTTTCACTGAATGAACATGATTGGTTGAAAGGTATCCGAAATTTGGGTTGCAGTTTCTGGAGTTGATGGTGGATCCTGAGGCTTCACAGCAAGCTGTCCTGTTTTGAATGCTTGTTTAAATCCCCCCTTTTCCCTGCCAATGAAGGATCCATGTAGAGCATCTTTTGTGGCCCAACCTACCCTGAGATTCATTGTGTGCCAGCCGGTGGACTCTCAAGTGGCTGAGTAATATCCCTTTAAATGTGAGGCATTAGTTTCAGCTTAATTGAATAGCCACTAATCCTACTGATAAAAAATGTCCTTAAGACTTCAAATTATTTTTTAATACACGGTTTAGTTAGCATGATGTTTGTTATGTCAGGTAGTTCTGGTTCTGCTGTTGAGGCTGCTGATCATGGGCATCACTTTAAAACAAAAAGTAGGGGAATCCTCCGTGGACCAGATTGTAACCTTTCAGGGAAGGTCTACAAAGTCTACACCTTTCGGGCAGAGAAAGGGGTTAGGCTGTTCTTTTGTCTTCATGGTGTAATGGTAGCCAAAAATACAGATTAACCAACACTCATGAAATATATGATTTTTTAAAATTATTTGGTTCGTGCTTTCTCTTGAGGAGAAGTTGGTGGGTGACAAAAGAAATGCCGTTGAGCTTGACCTTGGCTGTTGATTGACGCACGTGTGTCAACGTATCAAGCTTGACGCTTTAGTGCACTACTATGGGCTTTTTAGAGAAGCAGGACATGTGGGGAGAGTAAGTAGGGGATGATTTGCCAAACAGTGTCAGAATTGGGAGTGGCATCTTCTGCCAGCGGGACAAGGACTATGTCATATGTATGTTGGGTAACTGCCCACCCGAGCTTTACCAGCACCACACAGCTAAAGCATTACAGTAAGAGGGTATTTAATCAGCAATTTGACCCAGAATGTGATGCTATCAATCTCAGGTCCTCGTACGCACTAAGCAGCAACATTTTAGTGGATTTTCATGTTATCATGATGTACAGTTTATCAGCCTTCCATGGTACGCAGGCTACGACACGTAGCCACAGTTTACTGCTTGTCTTTGTAATCTGGACCTGGGGAAGATGACAGACTGCTTTTGTCATTGTGTAACAATCCCACCCAACACAGAAAGAACAAGTGTACGCCCATATGTTTGTGCAGGAATGCCACTGAGCTGCATTCTTCTCCGTGTCACAGACTGCCTTACAAAAACCTGTCTGAAACTCTTTCTTTTGAGCCAATTCAAGTGAAAAAGGCTGATTTAATATTATTTTAATGTTGTTTCATTAAGAGAATGCATTGAAATTATTCAGAACTATTCGGATCATCCTGCCTGAGCTGCTCTTTCTGTTTCCAGCTGTTGAAACATAATTTTTGGGAATGTTCGCCTCATGTACGACAAGGAAACATTTCAGTATGTTAGTTCGGTATGCCAAAAGGTTCCCGGCAGCTCTATAGTTTTAGGTAAATCACTGCTCCCGGCTGTGGTGCATTCCAGATCCCTTGAAGATCTATGAGCAAAAATAAAACTCTACAAGTATGAGTAGAATCTGTGACTGTATTTATTTTTGTCATCTTTGGAGTTGTAAGGCTGCTGATGGAAGCAGCGACTAGGTGTGGCTGATACATTTATCTACAACATTGCATAGATGCTTTAAAACCATACAAAAGGAAAGTTATAAGCTGCTGATCAAACTATACAATCCTGTAAAAGATTCAGGCTCATGACCTCAGCTCAGACGGTGTCGTCTGAATCTGGGAGGGGATCAAAGGAGGAAGGACTGGGTGTGACCGATCGAGAAAAACAGGCCCATTATGAACCAGCTTTCACCTCCATCCATCATAGAAATAAAATGTTGACACCAGCTTTCCAGTGAACACAAGAGGTCTTGATATTTACATGTCAGCTGATAATCCACACAGCAAATCAACCAACAGCTCTGGTGAAAACCACTCTTTCTGATGCTGAATTTACACCTCCAAGTCATGGGTGTGGTCTTTCTGTAATCTCTGCTGGTCAAACCAGACTGAGAAGGTTATGGAAATGTTCACAATTCAGTCATCAGCTGAGAAAAAAAGGGGTCATTTCAGAGTGGAAATTACAAAGTTAATGTAAGGATGATCTCTGCGAGTATGAACACATATGGTGTTGATGACTCTAAAGAAGACAAATACCAAAATATTTTAGGATTTAATGGAAAGACTCGTTACATTTGTAATTAAACTTTTACATCCAGAATAATGGGGTGAAAATGGACGGTTTTCATCTGAGAGTGGCCTTTCATTAAGTGAGATGAGGCTCTCTAGCTTGATTGGTCTCTCACATAAAAATCTTAAATCTTTTTCCTTAAAACTTGGGGCCATAAAACTTTTTTTAAAGATATATTTTTGTGCTTTTGTGTCTGTATTGATAGCTGAGGGCTGTGAAAGATTGGAGGTAGGATGAGGAGGACTTGAACCTGGAACACGCCTTAAGCTGTGCCCAGATAAAACTTTTTTATCTAATGTTTTTATATCATACCTTTTTCTTTACATTCGTTACTGTGGTGTGCATTTTCTAAGTATAACAGTTGGCGTGGCATAGGGCCAAAACCTCATATCTCCAAAACCACCAACTTTAAGAGAATGGAAAAAAACACTGTTTATTTCAATGACTTTACCACTGAACGGTAGTAGTCAGCATATTTTTGACACTTTTTATTGCTAGTGGTTCAAACCCTCTGACAGATGTAAAAGGTGATAGCACTGATTTATGAGAAAAATGTGAAAAATGGTGATATGAGGTTTAGGCTTGACCCCAGTGAAATGTATTATAAAACCACTTTTCAGTTAGCATGCATGGTACATGCACGCCAAATCAGTGCATGTTACTTAAACATTAAAAAGGAGAGGTTTTAAGTTTTTCTTCAGTAAGGTGCTCTTACAATGACGTGGTCTGTGCATCTGTAGCTACTGTCAGACATTATGTATGTTTCTAGCTCTAGTCTTTTTTTTTTTTTTTTTTAAGTTTTATTTTTGGACCTTTTCATGCCTTTATTAGATAGTGAAGGACAGTGGAAAGACTCGGAACGGGGATGAGAGAAGGGAGAGACTTGCGGCAAAAAGCCACAGGCCAGATTTGAGCCCTGGCCACCTGCGTACATGGTGCACACCTTAAACCACTCGACCAGCTCTAGTCCTTTTATGTCATTTGTAGTTGACTTGACTCAAGCTTTCTTGCCTCTGTCTTGATGGCTATATTTAAATCTGTAAAGCAGTCTAGGTGTAAAAAGTATCAGGACAACAAAAACAAGACTCATGTCTGCATCTTTCAGAAGTGACAATCCTGATAAATGAAGTTAGATCCTTTCAATTGAAGATTTAAGTTATTAGTATTTTTCTTTATGTATCTGCAAATACACAAATATGTAAATGTACCTTCAAAATTATTAAGAATTAAACTGATTATAAGATTCACTCTTAACGCTTGTGCATGATTTTAGGAAGCTTAAACTGGTTTTGTAATACATTTGGCTGGCGCCAGGCCAAAACCTTGTATCTCCATTTGTAATTTCATTATGTTTTTTTTTAATAAATCAGTGCTATTGGGCATTTTTTATCTGTCAGTGGGTTTTAACCACTTTTAAAGTAATACAAATTGAAATCTGTGCTGATTTAAAGGAGCTGATACTGGTTTCGTAATACGTTTCAATGGTGTCAGGCCAAACCTTGTATCTCCAAAATCACCACTTTTCAGGGAATGAATAAAATGCTGTATTTTTCCAAACAATTTAACATTAATGGTCATTGTCAGCATCTTTTGGGCATCTTTTATTGCTTTAAAATTGGTTAAACCCCACTGACAGATATAAAGGAAGACCAATAGCACTGATTTACGAAAAATATAAAATAATGAAAAGTTGAGACAAGGTTTTGGCGTGACGCCAGCAAAATGTGTTATAAAACCAGTTGCAGCTCTCCTAAAATGAATCACAGCAAGTGTTTAGAGTTAATGTTAGAATTCAGTTTAATTCTTTAGAATGGTTTCTTTGGTAGGAGGTTATTTTTTAAGGGAATTTACACATTTGTTCTTTTTTTGTGACACTTCTTGAAGCTGGAATAAAAACATTTTGTTTTTTTTTATTTGCAGATACATAAAGAAAATGACAAATAATGGAAATGTTAAATCCATTTGAGCTGACTTACTTTTCTGTCTTGTCCTGATACTTTTTATTGTTAAACTACTTGATTTTAGTATAACCATCAAGGCTGGGAAAGAAAGCTTAATAGTCAATGAAACTGCAGATAAAAAAGGCTTGGCATGTAAAGAAAGCTGGGAGCTTACATAACATCCAGAAATAGGTTAAGATGCATGAACAACTTTATTGCAGAGAGCACCTTTGCTGAAGAAAAACCTCAGAATCTCTTCTTTGCAATATAATCTTTTGGTACGTATATACCACAACCTTACAGATCCCATTCAAGCTTAATGAAATAAACCTGAGCGTGATTAATCCACTGAACAAGGCATGGACTATTGTCAAAGCTGCAGCCGGGCTACACCCATAACTGTAGGAATAATTATGTCAAAGTCAAATTGTCAAAGAAGAGGAGACAGATTGCAAAAGAATGCAACAAACAGGAAATTTATGTTAAAATTCAACTTTGTAAATATGTAATTTGTATTTCCTTCAATATAAAGAGATACAACTTTTAGAAAAATGTCTACTTTTGAAAAGGTTTTTTCGATGCATGACCAGGAATAAGCACCAAATAGTTAAAATTCAACTTCTAAAATGAGCTGATTATACTTTTGTCATAAAGTTAAAAATGTTTTCATCTCACATTCATTTTTAGTGTAGAATTTGTTGAATCTCAGTCTTCCTAACATCTTTCAAGGTATTTTTTTGTGTCTAATTAGACGAATATGTCAAATCTAATTAATATCAGCTTTGACTTAAATCCCATCATCAGTTTGAGATACTAACCCACAACTCTGTACCATCAAACCCTTCATAACAATCTTACCTTGCCGGTTGTTGCAGTCCCTATGCAGTGATGTTAATGTAAGCTGCTGCCGCTGCTGATGTAGAGTCCAGATAACTGAGACGTCCACCTGTTTCACCTGTACCTGTACAAGGCTCTCTCCGGCTCCGCCCACACCGGCTGTCATCCACAAAGACGTGAATACGCAGCAGGAATGAGTCACACGACGTTTTAGGTGTAGCTGTACTGGTCGTCCTTTTTGGCTGGTTCTTTGTTCTTGGCAGATTATTGAGGGAGTGTGTTTGTGTGTGTGTGAGAGAGAGTGAGAGACACAGAAATGTGAAAAACCAGTTCCACTCCCGCTGCTTTGTGTTTCCAAAAGAGACAGTTTGATCTCAGAAGGCCAGGAGGCGATGGTAGTTTTCAACCTGGAATGTGACCAGAAGGCCAGTGAGAGAGTTTGAGTGGCATAAGTTTATGCATGTTGACAGATGCATGACAATCTGACCAATTAAAACATAGATATCTGAGAATCCAACATTGTTTTATGAGAAAAAGTGTCAGCATTGCAGGGGTAGTGTGACTGAAAATTAAAACTGCACATTAAAACCCATATTAGAATATCACAGTGTACGATGGCATGAAAAAGTATTTGCCCCCTTTCTAATGTCTAATTTTTTGCATATTTGTCACACTTAAATGTTTCAGATCATCAAACACATTTCAATTCTAGACAAAGCCTAGATCAAAATTGCAATTTCAGCTGAAATTGCTTGGGGATTGCTGAGATTGCAATTTTGATCTAAGAATTGCTGAAAGTGGCCAAAAGCTCAAAATAGCTGAAAACAGCATAAAAATAGTATAAAATTGCATAAAAGTAGCTGAAAATGGTATTCAATAGCCCAAAAAAGGATAAAAAATAGCTAAAAGTAGCCTATAAAAAGCTGAAAATAGCATAAAAAATTGCTGATTTTGGCCTAAAAGTAGCTGAAAATTGCATTCAGTGACTGAAAAAGCATAGAAATAGCTGAAAATAGCATGAAAATAGCTAGATTTTAAAAATTATAAAAATTAGAAAATGAGAAAAGTCATAGCAGTCGATTGACAAAAAAAAAGGTTTTTTTTTTTAAAGTTCAAACTGTGTCAATACGACAAAGTATGAAGGAGGAGATAGCTGGCACAGAAAAAGCTTAATAAACAAAATGGCCGCTGTGAATAAATCACGTAAATACATAATGTAGTTTTTGAAAGATGATTTCATTATTAGGGGGAGAAAAAAACATCCAAAACTACTTGGCCCTATGTGAAAAAGAGACTCTTTTCTGAATCCTGCTCCCACCTGTTCCTGCCAGATTTCAGACCATTACCGCCCACTCCCATGGCACATGCCACCCACTCCCAACAGGTGTATCAAACCCCACCCTTATCCCGCACAGATTCTGATAATCCATGTTAAATATTCAGAATGACAGACAGAGCATTTAATTAACAGCAATATTGACACCTTCACTTATGCACAAACCTGGTAAAGTTAGAATAAGGGAAACTAAACTTTTGATTTATTTACAACATTTTAGTGAACACACTTTTTGTGGAGCTCTAACACCAACGCCTGTAAGATCTCCTGTATTTTCCTGTTTAATATGAGCACAGAGGATTGCTGTAAAGAGAGCTAACTTTGGTTGGGGAATATCTGGTAGCAAATGAACGCAATCAGTTCAGTCATTCCAGCCCTGACATTCTACTTCTGAGGTAAATGGAACACAGCAGAAGTCCCCAAATGATGACTTATTAAACTTTTTGGGATTTTATTGACAATCTGTACATATTTATGATTTTTTTCATAGCACCAGTTTCAAACCAGTACACCCAAGAATTCTTCTGAGAAGTATCAAAGACAATATGAGCAAAAGTGTGGCTTGCAAATCTAGACAGACGGACAGACATGCCACCAGTCAATCCCTAGTACTAACTGCACCATTAACAAGATGGTGATATCCTTGAGAAAAAACAGAACCTGTTGATGTTTTGCAAGTTGGTAAGTGTCTTGAAAGATTTTACCTGTGATTAGACCTCATAGTAGAAGGTAGGGTTTAGGCAGTAAATAAGAAATGTGGGATCTTTGTTTCTAAAGTTTGAGCAAAATGAGGAATGCTCTGTCCAAAACTCGTAGTTCATATAGACGCCGACAGAAAATTTGTGGTAGAAGGAAAATTATAGTGCTTGTTCTTGGCATGATTATCCTTTATAAAGCAAAATTAACCATAGCTGACTTATGGTTGCCAGTTCCCGGTTTGGAGAAGATGTTGACACTTTCCGGGTCAGCAGGGATTGGATTTGCTTGGATATCCATCATGGTGCCACACTGTCTAACTTCGGAAAGTATGGCCAGTACGTAGTACTTGTGCTCCAGAGGACCAATATCACTAGTACATTGAGTGTTACTGGTAGTTTTCTAGTTCCAGTGCTGAAAATAGTAGGAAAAAAAACTGTTCTGTGTTGTCTGCAAACCATGGATGGATTGAATATAAGTGAATTAGTGTTTGTTTTAAAGGAGGTGTTACAAATCAAGTTGTGAAGAATGTTAGGCCACATGTAGAATTTGGAGTAGGAAGATAAAATCATTGTGTACGAGGAAGCAGTTAATGGAAAGTGAGAGGTATACAGTAGACTTGCCCTTAGGGAAATAGCTGTGAATGTTAACCTACTATAGAGGAAAGGTAGTAGGAGTAAGGTGTAGTATAGGGCCAGGAGGACACTGAAGATTGAAGGCTGATTTATTTTACTTTCTCTGAATAAGGAATGCCACCTCATGGTGGTTAGACAGGATGGGGACAAGGGTTTCTGTGTGGATGATGAGGAATTCTGGGCCACTTTCAAATCATAAGTCAGTGGACACATACAAAAAAATTCTAGGCATTGAAAGTCCCCTGGAGTTCAGTTAAATCCATGTTCAAGAAATGTGTAAATCTGCCAAGATCAGGCCATTCTCCGGCTGACTTTGCCATGTCCACATACTAAAATGTTAAATATTTTACAATATCACATAACTGCAAAAACTTTTGAAAATCTGTGGCAAGGTGGGTCTCTTCTGGCAAGAACAAAGCAGAGTGTCAACGTCATAGCAAGGCAATGCAAACTGATGAAAAATATCGATATGAATTCTGTACAAGCACCTTAATCCACAAGCGGAAACTCTAACTCAATAGATAAAATTCACTCATGGTGAGAATCAGTGTTAATTTTGGCAGCTGTTTTTCATTTTAGTCTTAGTTTTATAGTCTTTTAAAGAAATGCATTTTAAATTTAGTCACATTTTAGTACTTTATACCCTTTTAGTTTTAGTTTAGTTTTAGTCGACGAAAAATCAAAACATTTTAGTCTAGTTTTAGTCCATAAAAAGTCCTCACATTTCAGTCTTTACTTTTAGTCCAAGCATTTCTTTTCTTGCCTAAATCAGGTACCAAATCATGGTAGTGTGTTCTCTGCACCCTGCCAAACCTGGGGTTACTGCTTTCTACAGCTGAGAGGCAGAATAGATACAGATGCATTGTTTTTTGACAGATTTACCCACAGTGGAGAAATGTCACAGATTTTGAATGTCCGACGAAAACTACATTACATTTTGGTCTAGTTTTAGTCATCTTGACAATCAATGATCTATTTTTGTTAGTCTTAGTCTAGTTTTTGTCATGAAAAGAAGGCTGTCAACGAATAGTTTTAGTCAACGAAATTAACACTGGTGCAAATGTGTCTTACATCAAAAAGAACAACAATATACCAGAAACATGAGCAAAAGAACCTCAGGGATCACTGTACAACAGAAAACGTCCTAACAAAACTAAACACTCTGCCCAAGGGCATGATGGAAAACTCCACATATACATTCCCTAAAGTTTGACATCCGAGTGGTGGAGCTCAAATCAATTGACTCTAAAGAGTTGAGCTAACACTGTCAAACAACTCCAACCCTGAGGACCATTTCACTCAGAGTTGTTAGAATGACTCTACTGAGTTCAAATCAACTCAACCAAGAGATATCAACACCCCAGATTTTGCTGTGTAAGACGGCTGTTGGGATGCGGAATCACTGTCTCATTATGTGCTGCTGTGTCATCAACCATAGTGGAAAAAGTATAAGAGTATTGTGCTCAAGAAAAAGTACAGTTACGCTGTTAAGACTTATCTAAGTAGAAGTAAGTACTGATTCCAAAATGTACTCCAAAAAGTACAAGTACCCAAGAAAGCTACTAAGTTACAGTCATTTGAGTAAATTCCACCCCTGGTCTCTATGCAGTATATCCACTTTGAAATCCCCTCCCCTAGGATGGCAAAGGCAACAAACAGTAACTGGAGCACAGTAGTGAATTGCTTTGTAATGCATTACCCTCAATGGTCTACTGCTGAAACAGTTTACTCAAAATGCAAACTCATTTAATTTTTTTCAGCCTGTAACCTTAGGGCTTGAGGTTTAGATAAAATCTGCTCTTCTGTTGCAGTTGATTTCTTAACAATATTCACTTCCTAAAGTAGCAGAAGTAAAGTGACAATGCAGCCACACAAAAGGCCCATTCTTAAATGAACTTAATATGCAACATGATCTTATGTCTTTGCTATAACATGTGTCCAAAAAGTTGTGTTTAAGCTCAAAAGATGACTTGGAAGTTTTGTTTTTTCTGTAGTCAGCTGGGAGCAGGCCTGTTGGACCACATTTTTATACTGTTGGTCATCGGATCGCAAACTTCTGCTGGGGGTTTAGTACATTCTTTAACTACACCTTAAATGTTCTTGGAGGTAAACTGGAGCATGATTTTGAATTCCATCATGTCTAAGGATTCAAATGAACCAAAAGGCCATTTCCTAAAAGCAGGCAGCATCAGCCCTTTTCACCTTTTATCATCTACAGACTGATGCTGCACTTGTGCCTAAGAAAAAATGTCAATATGAAACAAATATCCTTTTCTGAAGTTTCCTCCACCCCAAAACAGCTACACTGTAAAACCCTCGGTATCAAAGGTGTGTGGGGTGTTGCCTCTGCTTGTCATTTCAACTGGGTGAGTCGGGTGGAGGTGTGTGCATGTTTATGATGTCCGCTGTCTGTGCGAGTGTTCGAGGGCCTGATGGACAACATTCCAGAGAATAAACCAATCCCTTTAGAGTTTAACATTCCTGAAAGGCTGAGGTGTGTGTTGTCTTTTTTTATAAACTAGAACATTTTTCAGAGATTACAGAGCAGAGGCTGTTCCCTTTTACCATTAGGAGTGTTGACACAACTTAAAAGCAGATGCTAATGCAAATGATAAGAATCCACTTAATGTGTCCAATTAAAGGAATTATTAAGCTTAACCTATGACACTTTTGAAAGCACAGCTATAGTAAAAGTACCAACAATTGGTCAAATATGATGGAATGAGGAGGAGGACCTGTGATATGATCACAAAGCTCAGATGACCTGACTCTGACAACACTATTTGTCACTTTTAAGACTTCGTCTTGTTTTCACCCTCAAGCAGATATTTTAACAGATGCACAAGGCTTTAAAGCAAATCTCTGATCTAACGTGGGTTTAAATATGTAGGCTTGAAGCAAAGCCATGGGGAGTTTGACAGGTTATCAGCAAAATGCTAAATCAGTTCTTGGTCCTAAAACAACCTGTAAAGGAGTAAAATGGGGAAGAATTATCTGTGCAAATGCCTCTCTAAGTGACCCTGTAAACAAAACTAATCTGAATTTGGCATCCAATTTGGAAAAACATGACAAATCAGACAATTTTCCTTTATTAGGGTTAAACTAGCAAAGCAGATGGATTTGCCAGATTCCATGTCTGTCATCAGGCAATTCAGTAACTACAGTCAGGGCTTAGTTGTACCACAAGCTGATAGCAATTGCTGCCACTGGTGTAGTGATGAACTTGGATGTAGCTATAGTTTAGCAGCGTTTGTATCAGAACTGGGCCACCTTTCTTTATTAAAACAAGAACAAAGAGCCACACCAAAAGCTTCTCTTGGCAGAAAAGATGTTTTTGCACTTCTCCCGACCGGCCTCAGTACGAGTTTCATCCACCATCAAGCTCCACTGTTCATAAACTTCAGCAGCGTTTGTCTGTTGAGCTCAGGTTACAGCTGAAGCTGTGCAATCTTACTACCTCAAGTCCTGCCCTTCCCAAATACTTTTTATGGGAGATTTCTTGTGTTACCGTAACTGCTATAATACAGACTAACATCTGAACTACTGCACAAGTA
This sequence comes from Cheilinus undulatus, assembly GCF_018320785.1. NCBI lineage: Eukaryota > Metazoa > Chordata > Actinopteri > Labriformes > Labridae > Cheilinus > Cheilinus undulatus. The sequence goes on along the minus strand of NC_054885.1, from coordinate 10,984,900 downwards.
CAACCACCGAATCTAAGACTGAATCTAAGACTAAAACACATTTTACAACAGAAATTACTATTATAGGAATTTTCATCTTTATAAGATACAGCAAAGTGTCATCTGCATAACATAATAGTGGAACCACTGCTAAACTGCTGAACTACACTTCTGCAATTACCAAAGCACTCATACCCTAGATAAAAATCACAAGACTAAGAAGCTGCAATGCTTGTATACAATAGAAATTGGAATTGAAGTCGCATTGATCAACAAAGATTCCCACTCTGACTGTGATGTCAAGGGACCATGACTTCTTTGTGAATATTGTTCTTAGGATTTTGTGAGCTAGGGTTTAGTGTCTTCTGCATAAAATCAAATAATATAACTGAGGTAATGTATCTGACCTCCAAGTTCCACATACTCCACCAGTACCGCGATCCAATCTCGTAGCGCACTGCAGAATAAATCGCACCCTTTATAGCCATTCTTTGCAGTTCCACTACCCAAGCCCTGGTCTGTTTCCTACACGTCCCAAAAGGGCCACTCTGCGCTGCTTTGCCAGAGATGCCTGCCAGGTCTTTTTTCAGGACTGGTCACTGCCAATCTGTGTCAATCCATGTAAAGCAGATTGATCCAAACAGCCAGAAAATTTGACAAAGTATCATCTGCAAAATACAACACTGTGCACTGACTCCAGATTGTAAATCATAACAGGTCATCAGGTCAGTGCGCCACAGAACTACCATGGCACCACTTATGAAGAACTGTTAACTTTTGAGGTGGAAAATCACAGAATTTTACATGAAACCACACTTCCAGTGTAGAAAACATAAAACTTTATTATGTACTCACTCATGACTGAAGCAATAAAATTATAGAATCATGTCAAAATGAATGGCAAATCAACCTCAGGAGAGCAAAATAATTAACTGTGTAAATTCTATTCCTGCCTGAACTCTAAGTTCTCCCATGATCTGGTGATCTTAAGCTCTTTAGAGCTTTGTTAAATTGGGTAGCGCTCTAGACACACCTCAAGTGTGTGAGGTTGTTCACCTTTATTTGGAGCAAAGCGTTGCGCACCTGAATTGTGGTACAGGTGGAGTATGTGGAAATTGAAGGTGAGTCTTAGGGGACCCTAATTAAAAACAACATTTTTGCTGAAAACATACTGTTGGGTTAATTTTGCCAACACCTTATTAGAAGTATTACACCAAAAATATTTTAGAGAGCTTGTTCCCCAACATAAACAGATGGCAATTATTAAAAAAAGAAAAAATATTTGTGTGAACAAAACCACAGTTGTTGGTATTGCTGTCAATCATCGTAAAATCTTGGGTAGTGTTACCGTTAAGAAACATTTAACACTCAAGAAACTTGAAAAAATTGCAGTTACACAAATAATACACAAATGTCATTACTTCAGTTTCAGTGAGCTGTAGAAAGGCTTCAAACTCTGGCTCAGCCTTCCTCATTCTTTTTCTAACATCTTTCCAGACTCTTTCTCTGCTTTTCTCTTATTGTAATAGACATTTTTAGTTTGTTTGGCCTTTGATATTAAGAATGTGATAATACAAAAAGTTCTCTAGGGTTTTACAAGCTGGTATGAAAGGGAGTGTCCTGGGACACCAGAGCTAACTACCAAGTCTTTCTGAGATGTCATGGAACTAATGTGATGAAACATCAATGAAGGGAGGTTCTTGCTTGATAATAATGTTGATGATTGTCTTGTCTCAGGTGAAGGGAGGTGGGATCAAAAGAGGCTATGCAGGGTGATGGAAGGTTTTTATTAGCTGGAGCTCCCGGGGCCTGGGTCTGATGAGGGTGAAAATACTGTATGGGTTGTGGTGTTGGGAAAGTTATCAGCAGAGCATAAACATTCTTCACTGAGTGAAAGTATCTTGTTTTTATTAAAAAATTGAGGGTGCAAAAGTGAACATACAGGTAATGATGAAGGAGGAAGTGATGGAGAGGGGGAGGGGAAACAAAGAAGGAGGTGGGTATGGTCCAAAAGATAAAAATAGCCTCTGACTCAGCTGGTATTTAAATACAGCATCTGGATTTTCCCAGTGTCTTTGCCGTCTGCACCTCTTTCTAGCTGTCTACTTATAAACTTACTGAGCCTTTGTTTAAGTGGCTAATTTATAGCTCATCTGACTCAGTTTCCTTTTCATGCATCTTGTGTTGTGTGTAAGATCAACTTTGTTATTTATTTCACTGTATTTAATTCAGCATAAATCAACTCTTGTACATTTATTTACATTTACTGTGGTGTTTATCAGTCTTGCATAATCTTAATTCATTATTTTACAGGGTAAAATACTTATAATGATTGTATTTTTTGTCCTGGTGTTGCCAGCACTTTCTTTCTTGAATCATCTTCAAAAAGAGTAACATAACATCAGCGTTTATCTCTTGCTTAGCAGTTTTATGGTGTCAATAAAAGTATTTATCCCCTTGGATGTTTGACTGATTTTCTTGATTAAAGAAAATCAGTCATGGTCAGTGTAATTTGGCTTTTTTGACAAGAAGAAATTACAAAAAATGTTTTGATGTCAACGTGAAAACAGATTCTACAAAGTAAGGCCAAATTAAATAAAAATGTGTAAGGTAAAGTAAGTGACTGCATAAATATTCACCAACTCAAAAGTGACTGACCCGATTCAACAGAGGTACAGCCAACTGTATGGTCTCAAAATTAGTGAAATGAGGATGAGCTGAGTGCAGTGAATGTGTCTCAAGTGATTGTAGTATAAAGAAACTTGTGTGTGGAAGGTCCAGTTACTGGTTCATCCGTATTCCTGGCTACCAATTACGAAGACAAAAGAACACTCTAAACAACTCAGAGAAAAGGTTATCAACAAGTAGGAGTCAGAGGATGTCCCCGAAAGTCCCCCAGAGTTCAGTTAAATCCATCATCAAAAAGTTTGCCAAGATCAGGCCAGCTTCACAAACTGAGTGACTGTGCAAGGAGGAGACTAGTGAGAGAGTCCACCAAGACACCTTTGACTACTCTGAAGGAGTTACAAGCTTCAGCAGCTGAGATGGTACATACAACTGTTTCCAAGAATCTTTACCAGTCAAAGCTTTATGGATGGCAAAGAGAAAGCCACTGTTGAAGAAAAATTCATATTCAATCTCCGCTAGAGTTTGCAAAAAGGCGTGTGGGAGACTCCATGGTCAAGTGGAAGAAAGTTCGTTGGTCTGATGAGATCAAAATGGTTCAAGATGGTATTTTTGGCAGAAACCAAACACTGCACATCACCACAAACTAACCATCCCCACTGTGAAGCATGTTGGTGGTAACATCATGATGTGGGGATGCTTCTTGCCAGCTGGCCCTAGAAGGCTTGTAAAGGTAGAGGGTAAAATGAATGTGGTAAAATACAGGAAAATCCCATAGGACAATCTCATTCAGTCTGCAATAGAACTACGGCTTGGGAGAAGATTTAAAACAATGACCTGAAGCACACACCGAAAACTACACAGAAATGGTTTAAAGATAACAAGGTGAATGTTCCGGAGTGGCTGAGTCAAAGCCCAGCCCTCAACGCAATAGAGAATTTGTGGGTGGACTTAAAAGGGTTGTTTTTGCCCAATTCCCTTGCAACCTGACAGAGTTTGAGCGGTTTTGCAAAGAACGGAGTAGCATTGCAGTGTCCAGATATGTAAGCCTGATTGAGACCTATCCACTAAATACTGACTTTGAGTGGTGAATATTTATGCAGTCATTTATTTTACCCTACATATCTTTATGTAATTGACATTACTTTGGAGAAGTTTGTTTTCACTTGGAAAAAGGTTTATTTTGTAATTTTCTCGTTCAAAAATAATATTAACCATGATTGATTTTTAAAATTGATTAAACGGTGGAACTTCCAAGGAGATAAACACTTTTTATGGGCACTTTATTTATCATAAACCAAGACTGTATCTTGTAACACCTCAGTTGAACCAGCAGTACACACAGACAGTTACCTTAAGAGATGACTACCTGCCATAGCTACATGTATATTTTAGCTGTAGGAGTGTTTAATGACTATCACCTTCAGGTATCACTGAAAGTAAGGACTCGAGGAATGTGCCTTGTCTAACCAGCTGATTAATAGTTTCCTGATGGCAACTACAAGTTCAACAGGGTGCAAAAGCTATTGTGTTAGGTTGAACAAATGTTTCTTTTACCAGTCTTGATCTAAATTAATAAACCAGACCTACATAACTATTTATCAGAATGTTGGGAAAGTTATATAATGGAAACACCAGTAATAGTCAGACATATTTAATAGATAGAAAGCTTCAAAACACAGAAAAACCCTTAAATAAGAAATGAAAACACCACATTTATGCTACATTTATTTTTCTTTCATTCATTATTTCATGGGATTAAATATCTCCCCATACCTCCATGCAGATCAGTCATCTCTATATCCAGACATTTTTGAGTTACCAATGAGTGACACATTTAGGAAATTTATCACATTTATCTTTCACAGACACCAAATGTTTCACTTCTTGAGCATAAAGTTTATTAGCATAACAGAAAAAGAGGTTGTACTAAAAGAAGTATTGTACTTTTATAAAAACTACACCACATGAAAATATAAGCTGTGTCTCATTTCAGGGAAGCATCCTTGGAAGCAACCAGCCCAGCATGCATGGACTGCTCAGGCTTGAACGGAATCAAGCTGCACCAGATTCTTTAACAAAACTCACTTCATGTAAAATTTGTATTTTTGACTGACTAGACATCAGTAAGTTACATTTAGAAGGGAGATAGCCACTTCAGAGTTCGCTAGCTTGTTTTGACTGGAGCACAGTGAATCAAGACAAATGTTTGAGTGCAAAGGTTGCATTGGAATCCAGGAAATGTACATTTGTAGGCTCCATTTAAAGAAGTCTTCAAAATGGGATTGCCTTAGATACATCACTACCATGTGAAAGATTTTAAATTCCACCCTCTGAAGGATGTAGCCCCTGAAATTGGACATAGCTGTAATCTAATAGCACGCAGGAAATGGTCCACAAGACTATGAAAACTAATAATTTCCAATTTGTATATGAGTTTTATATCCATAAGTTCTCCCAAAGAAGTTTTTAGTGTAAACGACTGAAAAGATAGTGGTCAGAAAGGATAATATTAGCTACTCTTGTACATTGAGACAAGCCTGATTCTAAAGCCTCTGAAGTAAGCAGCCTTTAAAATGGGGCATAGCCTTAATCTAACAGCAATACAATGAACAAGCTATTATCTAACGGACTGTAGGAAATGCTGGATAAGACTAGGAAAACGAAATAAGTATTGTTAGCCTATTATATGGGGTCACCTGGTGCAAAAAAAAAGAAGTTTTTTTCTTTTCAAATATCCATGAGTTCCTTAAGGAAAGTCTTGATTTAATAACTGCAAGATAGAGAATATCAAAGCTAATCTTAGCTATTCTTGTGGCTGACAATAGCCTGTCTTTTGATTTACTCTGTGATGGCCCCTTAAATGGAACATATAGTCATATTTCAATGGCATGCAAGTTAGCCACAATCCAATAGCAATCTAAAGGATATGTGCTAACCTAACTGCATGACAGCTAAGACTAGGAAAAAAAAAAATCAAATTCTAGTTTTATATGTTTTCACTTGGTACTTTAAGTGTTAGATATATAACCCCCAAAATATCCATGAGTTCTCAGAGGAACATTTTACATCCAGCAAGTAAAAATAAATGTTAGCAAGGCTAATGTTAGCTTCTGTTGTGAAGGTTAGTCAAAACAGAAACAAAACAGGACATATTCTGTTTAGATGACGTTAACAACGTTTAAACACTGAAGATTTTGTTAATATTAGTCTAATTTGACATTAGGCTGTCAGGTAAACTTGAGCACCTTTCGCAGACATTAGCAAAGCAACCATGTAAATCAAACAATGAAGAAAAGTTTAGTTGGACCAATGTGTTACACTGTTTTAGAAATGTTGTAGTAACAGTTTAGAATATATTAAGAACAAAAATAAACAAATTTCCTGATTAGAAAATGTATTTCTGTTGGAAGTGGTTGTTGATGTTAGCTAGGCATTAGCTTCAAACTGCTACAGCGTGGCTAGCTTTGGTAGCAGAAATCTTGTGTGAAACCAAAACACTATGAAGTTATCAGTCAGTGATCTCAGTATAGTATCAACAAAAGATTGAACTGAGGAGAAGATACATGATTTTGGTGAATATCAGTCCAGATGAGGAGCTGCTCAAATTGTGGAATAGCTGCTTATAGCCAAACTTACTCTAAACTTTTAGGAGACAGGTCGTTTTGCAGTTATCATGTTAGTTTCATAAACATTGTTTTGCTTGATTAATTACAGTTCATATTTAACAAATAATCCAATAAAAAAGTGTGACAATGAGCTCAGACAGAGGTAAGAACAATTAGGCTTTACAAGCTAAAAATTACTGTGCTAATGCTGTATTAAAAGTTCTATCTCGTCTGTTACTATGAACACACTGCTTTAGCTGGGTGTGTCTAAAGATAAAACACATGCTTACATACCGAAACTTGAGTCGTGCCATGCCTTGTTTGATAAACTGGTCATGGTATTCAAGCATTGTGCAGACATCAGTAATTTACATAACAATGAGCAATCTTGTAATTATCACGTCATTGTGGGTCAGTCCTTTCTGACACCATGAAGTAGGTTAATAACAGGTGATAGCTGAAATACAAATGCAACTCCTGATAGTTTGTAAGAGGCTAAAAATGTTTGATTCTGTTTAATATGATGTACTTGAACTTAATTTACAAAATCTCTGTTTAATTCTATGCTTTACTATACAGTATAGTCTCCACTAGAATCAGCAAAAGTAAAGTAGACTTTCACTGCATAGGTTTGTACCAGACCAAAAACAAACCATTTCCATGTCAGTAAAAGTAGCAGTAACTAAGTAAGCAGTTATGGTTATGGCTGCAAGGACAGGGCGGCGATGTGCTTCACTGGTTATGAGTCAGAGTCAAAGTGATGACTCTGAGCGCTCTCTTCGGCATGTGACCTGGCCTGCTGAGCAGCACCGCTTCCTGTCCTGTTTTTTTACTGCCTGTAGACAGCACATCAGTCATTTTCACAGACAGCAGGCAACCCTTTGTCCATTAAAAATGCTGTCACTTCCATGTAAATTTAGTGTCTTTAGCTATATATGACTGATAATGTAAACCATACTGTAAAGTCATGCTTTAGTGCTGCATCTTTAAGACCTGAAGACTGTTGGTTCATCTCTATATTGGTAATTGGTAATTGGTAAGTTGATCTGATGAGGCCAATGTCATCAGGCCTCATTTTTGTTCCTGAACACAATTTCTCAAGAAGGCCAAAGGTCATAACATACTCACAGCCCTTTAAGAGATCATCCTCAAACTTTACACAACCATCCACTCTGACTCAAGAATGATCTGCTGAGATTTCAGAGGTCACAAGTCAAAGGCTAAGGTTACTAGGCCTCATGCTTATTGGTTTCTTAAAAAAAGGGAATATCATGGATTATTTGAGGGAATTTCCTTAACCCGTCCACAAACGTCCACTCTGACAGAAACATGAACTGATTACATTTTGAAGGAGAGGGTAAAAGTTATTTTGCCTTATGTTTACCCCTTACTTAGGTTTGAGATCCCTCATGAATATTTCTTGAGTTTTCCTTCAACTTCGCACCGAGGTCCACTTTGATGCAAGGATATGATTACATGTTATAGGTGAAAGGTCAACGTCCTCTTCAACCTTTGCACAGAATGTCCACTACAATGCAAGGATAATCAGACTCGATTTTTGAAGTCTCTGGTATAAAATTAAGATAATTTGTCCTCTTTTTGACCCCTTGCTTGTGAGCAGGATACCTCATAAACACTTCAAGTGGTTTTCTTCAACTTGCACAAACATCCACCCTGACTCAAAGATGATCTAATAAGATTTTGAGGTCAGGGTCATTCAACATCATGGTCTTGTGTGGCTTCAGATATTACAAGAAGACTTTGAAGCATCTTCTTCAAACTATGCACAAACATCCACTCTGACTTAAAGATGACCTGATTTAAATTTGGAGGTAATAGGTCAAAGGTAAAGATAACTGGGTCTCATGGTCATCCCTCACTTGGAAATACAATATCTCATGAATTCATGGAGAGATTTTCTGCAAAATTTGCACAAACATCTCATTACACACCACAGATTAACTGGTTTGATTTGGAGGCCAGAGCTTAAGATTACTGGGCCCCATGCTCCTCACTTACTTGTACACCTTTATACTAGTTACTTCTAAAATGAAACAATCAGGATGTGGGAACTGGATACCACTGATTATAAATGCTGACTTTTTAAGATCAAATCATTCGTTGTGTATTTATATGGATGGTGTGTTTTATTCTCCTAGCATGTACAAAAGTGACACCAAAACACATCTGCAACAATTGTCAAATTTTGCACTGGTGTTGAAAGTTGTAGGCAAGGCATGCTTGGTGGAGCTGTGAAAATTGATGCCACTCCCTTTCCACTTACTAGAGTACACATTTAACTGACAGGTGAAACATAAAAGATGACTCAGATCAGTACAGTTCAGAGCAGAACATATTCTTGTGTGAGTTTGGAGCAGATATTCATGTTTACCAAAACGCCAATCTCTATTTTTTGTTTTTATTACATTTCCTGTTACTTTTCCTTCACAAACCAGCATCATAATAAAAAACTTTTTTACCGTAACCAGTCAGCAGGGGGAGCTCTAAATTGTTTTGCAGGGGCCTGTTGCTCCCTGTTAATTTGTAGCCAAAGGCTCAATACACAAGCCTGTAGCTATATATTCAAATTTAAACCATTAAACACGTGAATACAAAGCAGCAACAAATACTTCCACAAAATGTACAGTAGAAACTTTTTTATTTAGATTTTTTCTGACCAATCCATGTATCTAAAAAGAAAACACTGAGGTATTTTATCTCACCATCTCTGTGGTTATTTGGCATAGGAGTACATGCCATCTACATCCGTTGTCAAACTGAGCAAAACTATGTTTGAGGTTTGTTATGTGTTATCTAACCTTATTTGGAAGAGAATGAACTTACAACTGAGGTAAAATAAGTCACAACACACTTAAGATTGAGATATAGTGCCTATGAAAATATTTGCCCCTTTTTATTGATTTTATAAAGAAATCATTGTCCATATAATTTAGCTTTTTTGACAAAACATGATAAAAAAAAACCTCTTAAATGTCAAAGTGAAAACAAATTTCTAAAAAGTAATGTCAATTAAACAAACATGTAAGGTAAAATAAGTGACTGCATACAGAGAAAGCTACACAGAAATGGTTTAAAGACAACAAGGTGAATGTTTGGAGTGGTTGAGTCAAAGCCAAGCCCTCAATCTAATAGAGAATTGACTCGAAAAGGGCTGTTCCCCCCTGATCCCGTACAACCTTACAGAGCTTGAGCAGTTTTGCAAAGAAGAATGGAGTAAAATTCCTCATCATTAGAGCATACAGGAGTGCTAAAGCATTAGAAAGTTAACTGTCAGCTGTCACTTTAGTCTGTGTTCTGGGGTAAAAATGTCAGTTAGAAGGTGTTAATTTGTGCTCAAGTAAATACAGTAGAGTGTACTCCTTTCTTTCTTTCTAAGATAGGACGTACAGGTAAAATCTGGGCTTGTCTCCTCATCAGTTGGTGCAACAAATTGAAGGCCTGGGACCAAGAGGCCTGGGATCCTGGCCCAGCGTTGCCTCAGCTTGGTCTTGCTTTTGAGCAGATAATCTGGCCTTCAATTCAGAGGTAACAGTGAGGTCCTATTGGTGAAATAGTCAGGCGTCTAAATACCTCTGTTCATATAGTGTATATCAAGTTTTATTTTTTTATGACATGATTATTGCATGTATAGATGTAGTAAAGTGACCTATTTCCCTAAGACCATTCTAGTTAGTATAAAGTTCCAAAATCACCCTGTTTTAGCTAAACGAAGTGCAAAAATTCTGCTTTTTGTGCAAAGATATCTTGAGATTTTAGCTGTACTCTACTTTTGAGTGACTCCTGTTGATGGTGAATGATCGCCCCGTCCTGAAATACTCCTCGATTTCCTCCAGCGAGCGACCTCGAGTCTCTGGTATGCACACGGCATTGAAAAGCAGACAGAGAACACACACCACCATGAAAAGCAGGTAGGGCACATACAGGCCGTAATTGTCTTCCAGGTATGTGAATGCGTGGGTGATCATGAAGGCCGTCAACCAGCTGACAGTGACACACAGACCTGACGCCACGCCCCGGGCTGCCAGAGGCAACACCTCTGACATCAGCAACCATGTGATCGGGCCCCATCCCATGGCATATCCTAGGAGATAAGTAACAATGTGATGAGAAAGCGGCTGACGTCACAGTATGACGAAAGTGGCTAAAGTCATGGAGGGTAGTGAATGGTCATACCATCCTGTGATTTTTCCTCATTAAATAAGGCGTGAGATCATCATTAGGACATTTAAACAAATCAGGACAATTATGAGGAGACTTATGGCTGACTCACAACAGTTAATTATGCTGTAAGAGCTCAGATTAACTAAATTACCCAAGGGTATAACAGGTCTTAACTTGTTGGGACAAAACAAAACATAATATACAGCAAACAGCACCACATGATTCAGTAAAAACATGCACACAGGCTTTACAGTTATCAAACTTAAGTTGCCAAAACTCTAAACATGTTTAATGTTATTTCATTTATAGATTGGGCTGGAAAATTGACCGTTCTGAGAAAGGCTGCTAAGAACTGATTTATACAGTTGTCATCTTGAAGCAGAAGTTTCGTTTAGACCACAAGGGACTGTGTTAAAGGGGGGAAAAGGGCCATGATATGTCGCCTTTACACCTGGGGTTGTCTACTCGGAGAACTACATGGGACACAGTCTAACTGCTAAGCCATCCGTGCCCTGTTTTGCTAATTCTTTTAAGATTATTTCTTGTGTGGACAGAATGAAACAACTGAAAGTTGATGCATAAATGATGAAAGTTAAAAAAAGACAGTCTGGCTGCAGACCACAGCTCTTAGACGCTGCCTCTGTAAGCACAAGGATACACGCTAAAACTTTCAAAATAAAACCTGATTAAAGTTCCAGTTAGGTAAAGAGTTAGGGTTAAAAGTCAAAAACCTGACCCACAAAAGCTTATAACAAAATGTTTAATAAAGGCAAATAAACAGTCTGCTTACAGGAAAAAGCTTTTCCTGAATGAAAACACAATATTGCAGCTAACATGGCTGAGACTAAAGCCTAAAAAGCTATGTAGCTATGTTAGCTACATAAACTACGCAGGTAACTTAACTGAAGGTTAAACACATTTTAAAGTTATGCAAATCTCTTAAAGCCATATTTCATTATGTCGTCAACTACAGAACAAATGTAACTAAGGCTTAATCTAACAAAGCAACAACTATGTTATGTAAGCTAGGTGGGAAACAAAGCTGAAGGCTGTACAACTTTTCAGTTTTGTAAATCTCATTAACCCATGTTTGTCATGCAAAATAGCTATAGAACTAAGGTAACTATGGGTTAAGCTAACAAAGCTACGTTACCTACATAAGCTACATAGGTTACGTAGGTGACAAAGCTGAAGACTGTACAACTTTTACTGTTTTTCAAATCCCATTAACCCATGTATGACTCATGTAAAATAGCTATGGGACTAAGGTCACTAAGGCTTAAGCTAACAAAGCTACATTAGCTACATAAGCTAAGTAGGTAACAAAGCTGAAGACTGTATAACTTTACTGTTTTTTCAAATCTCATTAACCCATGTTTTACTCATGTAAAAAAGTTATGGAACTGAAGTAACCAAAGCTTAAGCTAACAAAGCTACGTTACCTACATAAGCTACATAGGTAACAAAGTTGAAAACTGTACAACTTTTACAGTTTTGCAAATCTCATAACTCATATTTTATTCCTGTGAAATAGCTACGAAACTAACATAAATAAGGCTAAATCTAACAAAGCAACATTAGCTAAATTAGCTATGTAGATAACAAGGCTGAATACTATACAACTTTTCAGTTTTGCAAATGTCATTAACGCATATTTTACTCATGTAAAATAGCTATGGAACTCATATAGCTAAGGCTAAAGCTAACAAAGCTACATTAGCTATGTTAGCTACATAAGCTATGTAGGTAACAAAGCTGAAGACTGTACAACTTTTATAGTTTTTCAAATCTCACTAACCCATGTTTTACTCATGTAAAACCGCTATGGAACTACGGTGACCAAGGCTTACGCTAACAAAGCTACATTAGCTACATAAGCTGCATAGGTAACAAAGTTAAAGACTGTTCAATTTTTACAGTTTGGCAAATCTTATAATCCCATGTTTTACTCATGTAAAACTGCTATGGAACTCATATAGCTATGACTAAAGCTAACAAAGCTACATTTGCTACATAAGCTATGTAGGTAACATAGCTAAAGACTGTACAACTTTAATGGTTCAGCACATTTCATTAACCCATACTTTATTTTTGTAAAATAAATACAGAACAAACATAGCTAAGGCTAAAGCTTACAAAGCTTATTAGCTACCTAGGCTACATAGGTCACAACTTTAACAGTTTTGCAATTCTCATAGACCAGTATTTCATTTAGATAAAATAGCTACAGAACAAACATAGCTAAAGCAAGAGCTATCAAAGCCAGATAAGCCAATGCTATGTTTGCTAATACTCATTTAGCTAACATAGCTGCGCTGGCTTACGTAGCAATTTTAACCACATAGCTACATTAAGCTAACAAAGCTAAAGTGAGATGCTGTAAGCACAATTACCTCTAAAACCATTCTATATGTAATACAATCCTGGATTACACCTCTGACCCTTTTTGTGTGTTTTGAAATGTTTTTTTTTTGTCTGTGAACCCTGCAATCTCCACATTGCACTTTGCTTTACACTTTGCAAAACTAATTCTTGTTTTGGGACAATAAATAGATCTAAATCTACACCTGAATGTAATTGTATGGCTATAAACCAAATATTTGATTAGATGTAACATGGGCATACAACAGAATGAGTTTCCCCAGATACTTACCAAATATAAACACCATGGTGCTGATAAGAGGCAGAAGGCCTGTAGCAGCGTCTCCGACAGCATTATGGGAGCTGTAGTCCAAACTCACAGTGACGTTTGGAGGGATTAGGCCTCGAGCACAGTCTGCATTGTGGGAGATCATGGTCAAGGTCAGGGTGGACAGGAACATCAGCATACTGGACGTGTACAGAAGGGCTTTTCGGCCCGCCTTATCCATCAAACTGGCTGCCACTATAACAGAAAGGAGACGAACTGCACCCACGATGGCGGCATCATACCTGACAGAGACAGGACATTGACAGGACATTTACATTTTTACATTTTTATCAAACCTTTTTAAGTGAAGAGAATCAAATATGTATGTCTCTTGTTTGAAATAAGTGGTAAAATAATGACTTGTGATATCCCCCTACAATTAAAGTCAAATCAAAAGAAAAAAAATGAACTAATAAATGGAAAAATAAATATTAACACCAAATAAAACAGATCAGTAAAAGTGGTGTTCTAACTTTGCCTCCAGGGCGACTTTGCTGTGGGAAAAGATGAGCTCCAGGTAGACCAGGATCGGTGTGATGCCTGTCATCTGCTGCAGGAAACGCATCACTACTGAAATGAGGATTGGTCGGTAGTAGAGGGGTGTGGCTAAATCAGACCATGAGGCTCTCCCCTGTGTGTTGATGCTGTACTGTAAAGGAAGACCCCAAAAAAGAGAGATAAATAAATAAACATACATTATATGGACAAAACTATTTGGCCATCTGAGTTTTCAACCAACAGGGATTGCATTCAGATACATGTGCTTAAAAACAAGACCACTTTTATGTAAGACTTACTCTCCTACAATGCACCACAGAGCACTATAGGATGTCATTGCAACTGTGGACTAGGTTCAATGTTATTTACCTTAATGGCACTGAGCTCAGAGAGAGTGTCGTAGTGTTTCCCCCTCAGCCAGCGGAGGGCCCTCTCAGCTTGCTGATCTCTACCCAGGGAGAGCAGCCTCCTGGGGGAATATGGCATAAACACCAGCAGAACAACCATCAACAGAGCCGGTATCTCCCCAGCCACAGCCAGCCATCGCCAGGGCACCTTCAGACCTGTGCATCACATGTGATTAACAGATAAAGATAACAGCAATAATAAGGGCAATATGTCTTTAATAAAAGCAATCCTATTTGTGCTGATGCAGCAGTATTGTTTGTCCTTACTCAAGGCGTAGAGCGCCAGGGCCCCAAACACGGCAGTGATCTGTGGGCAGGAGCCCAGAGCTCCTCTCACTTTCTTGTGGGAGATTTCTGAGATGTAAACCTGCAATATGAAGACAATAAACACAAACACATCAAAATGTGCCATATGAGTTAAAGGCAGAGAGCCATGAATGTAATACATCTCTGTCCCTGCTTTCTTCTACTCCATCATCCCCATCTCACTCTCTATCCCTGTTTTCTTCTCCTCCATCATCCTCATCTTCATCTCTGTCCCTGCTTTCTTTTCCTCCATCATCCCCATCTGTCTCTATATCCCTGCTTTCTCTCCTCCATCCTCTTCATCTTACTCCTTGGTCATGTTATGCAAATGGTTGCATGGTTTAGGAACCATAGCTTTGGCCAACAAGAATAGTCTTGGGAGTCTTGTAAAAACTGCTGGCAAAACCCAGGAGAAAGGTTTGGGTTGGTTTGAAAAAAGCTTCTGTAGTGAGGTAACCTACTGGAATGGATGCTGCAGTCACCCCCCCAGCAACACCAGTGAGGAAACGTCCCAGTTGGAGCATCCATAAGTTCTCAGCCCCAGCCATCAGCATGTACCTAACACATATAAAGAGATACTTTCAGCACTCATAAATAGATATAAAAGCTAAGCTGTACATATAAAACAGCAGCTATGAAGATACAGGGTTTTTCTGAAGAGTATTAGAAGAATGTATTAACTAAAGTTGATCTTTTTCAAGGGCAACATAAGATGGGATTTTTTTCCTCTTGTGCTAATAAAAGGAAAAAAAAAAACATCAGTCAGGGCTTGTAGTCCTAAAGTGCCTTGCATTGGTCCTAAGAACACTTTAAATCAAGTTTATAAACAGAGTTGAGGAAGTGGGTTTTTTAAAGTTAAGAAGGGGACCAAGGAGGGAACCTTGGGGAACACCTTGGTTGACTGGGGCAGGGCAGAACTGGACTCATTGATGTTAACAAACCATATCCTATAGATGTAATAGAGAGAGCTCCACTGGTGAAAATGATGTATTCAGTTAGGTGGTTGTGAAGGATATGTGAGACTGTGTTACAGATGGGTCCATGGCAGCGCTTTTCCAGTCTTGTTTTGTCCAATTTTGGTGAGCTTGTGTAAATGGTTTCCTGTTTTTAGTTGATATCCAAGGCATTTTGGCACAGATAACTACTGCTCACTAGATATTTCCTTATTTCTGGACCATTTTCTGTAAACCCTTGAGGTGGCTGCGCAGGAAAATCCAGATCAGCAGTTTGTGAAATACTCTGACCAGTCCATGTGACACCAGCGACCATAGCACATTTAGAGCCACTTATATTAAATTTCTTTAATTTCTCTTGTGGATGCTAAGTTTGAGCTGCAGCTCACCATCATGTCTGCATGTCTAAATGCATTGGTTAGTTGATTGGATATTTGTGAGAATGAGCAGTTGGACAGGTATACCTAATGAAGTGGTCAGTGAGTGTATAATCTGTTACTATAACAGATGCATTAAATTATAAGATGCATAAATCTTTTCTACTCACTTCTTTTGCTGTAAGTTAAATCAGTAATGACCAGTATGAACTCTTTCCAGTCTGTGCATACTAATGGACAAGACTCCCAAAATCACATCTTCTTCAATTTTCTGCATTTGTTTTGCTGTATATAATACAGAAAGATTTGTAACCCCATAATAAGTCTTTTAGGGCATACAGTGCAACATGTAATTACAAAAGAGCATAACCTAATGGTCTTTGTATTTTGAAGCACCTGTGTGACCATCAGGTAAACTGTAAAGTGAAATAGTATATGATGAAAATACTTTAGTAAATGTTGTCTTCATGCTCCTGACGTGCAGCACTTGAGTTAGTATGTCTTGCTACATTCTGACTGTTTACCCACCCAATAGTCGATGGCACCGCTGACACCATGATGCTCAGCTTTCGTCCAATCAAGTCGTTAAGCAGCATGGCCCCCAGCCCCCCAGCAGCTGCACCCAGTGAGTAGATGGAACCAAACAAGGCGGCCTGGTCTGTGTCCATCCTGAGCCGAGGGTCTGCATCAGGGCTCTTCAGCTTAGGCAGGACCGGGGACGAGAAGACCAGGGAGTAACCGAAGTTGAAGTTCCCCAAGACGGCCGCAAAGACAGCCAGGAACAGTTTGGAGTTACTGATCTGTGGAGGACAGATGAAGGAAATGTTAAAACTTATAGATAGTTAAAGGTTAGGTTCATGGGTTTTGGGATCGACCATTGCTGAGCTGTTTCTACACCTTGACTGAGTCCACCTGTGGTCAATTGAATTGATTGGACATGATTTGGAAAGGCACACCCCTCTCTCAAAGGTCTCACAGCTGACAATTCATATCAGAGCAAAAACCAAGTCATGACGTCAAAGGAATTGTCTTTAGAGCTTAGGGACAGGATTGTTGCAAAGCACAGATCTGAGGAAGGCTACAAAAAATGTACCAAAGATCACAGTGGCCTCCGTAATTCTTAAATAAAATAAGTTTGGCGCAACTAGGACTCTTCCAAGAGCTGGTCGCCTTGACAAATTGAGCTGAGGAGAAGACCTCATATAGAGAAGTGACCAAGAACTTGATGGACTTCACTGACCCTAAC
Organism: Cheilinus undulatus; assembly: GCF_018320785.1. Lineage (NCBI taxonomy): Eukaryota > Metazoa > Chordata > Actinopteri > Labriformes > Labridae > Cheilinus > Cheilinus undulatus. The sequence goes on along the minus strand of NC_054885.1, from coordinate 10,968,030 downwards.
CCAGTGGTTTCCAAAGTGGGCAGGGAGCCGCAGGGTCATGATGGGGGGGGGGGGGGCGCAAGGCAAGGCTGCTGATGACTTCAGCACTGCAGAACAACAGCAGTTCATTGATGTCACCTCAGATTCAACAATGTTATTGCAGTTCAAGTCCAAGATATCTTCTGCATTTTGGATTGGAGTAGAAAAGTAGTACAGTATTCACTGCTTGGCCACTCTTTCCTTTTGCAACATCCTACCAGTGTGAGATAGGTTTTTCCACTGTTGCCTCAATTAAGACATAAAACAAATCAAAGCTGGACATTGAAAATGAATAGAGTTTGGCAGTCTCACAGCTGCCCCCAGGAATTGGGAAGATCTGTAGCACCAAATAAGCCCATCGTCGTCAGAATTTTTAGGTTTTATGATGTGGTAAATTCTAGAAAATGAGAATTTGTTTGCAAATGACAGTGTGTTGGTCATACATTTACATGTTTTTACATATTGATATGTAAGTTGAGGGGTAAGGGGGGCCTGAAAATATTTTCACCTGCCAAAGGGGGGCCCGACAGAAAAAGTTTGGGAACCACTGCCCTAACCCTACAACCTAACCCTAATCACAGGCAGCCTACTCGCCACATAAACACCTTACTTCAGCCTAACTTTTAGGCTCATATGTGCCTAAAAGTTCTGCACAGTACTGTGCACATGAGGGCAACATAGCAGAGGATGTGGGCAGAGCTGAGCAGCATGTTTCCACTAGTCCTCTTTGTTGTTGTTTTGACTGAAACCTCCGGCAGCAGAAGTTACACATGCATTAAATAACAACATCCCTATGATAGTTTTATGTTTATAGTCAAAGTTGGTTATGATGAGTGGAGCCTGAAATGCTGAATTAACAACTTTTTGAAAGGGTATGTGCAGAGATGATTCATGCCACCCTTACATAAGAATGCCTCAGTTCGACATCTAAGATTAAATCAGGACACACCCCTGCATTCCTTGTCTGGAAAACCTTTACCTGATTTACCGACAAAAATGACTTGCCTTGGGCATTTCTTACACCAGACATAAATGCTGTCCATTGCATAAAGTCATCTGGTCCTGTACTTTTTTATATAGACTGGCATTAATAAATAAGCTTGAAAGATGCCAGTTCATCTCAGGGATGACTTCATAAAAGTCTAACTTTTAATACACTCATAAATCTTATCTGCTTTTGGGTACTAATCAGATTTAAAATCAATTAAAGTTTTCCAACCTTTGGTTCAGATGGTCTTCCATTCAGCAGGGGTGTTCCTTCATCCATGTTGGCAGCGGGAGACAGCACAGCAAACAGGAGCCCTTGTTGAAATGTTTTCTCTTCTCCTGCAAAGCTGAAATTTAACTGAAATTAAAAATCACCACTGTTAAAGTCCATCTGCTTCTATGATGCTCCTGGAAATGTTGTTGCTTCTTTAAAAGCCAGGATGAGAAAATGAAACACTCTGATGAATGGCACAAGATAAGGTTGCTGGGATGGAAAAGAAATGATCGCTCTGATTTGATGCGCCTGAGCTTCCTCTGTGCAGTGTGGGCTGTCCAATGTTGACGAACAAAAAGAACAGGCTGGCTTCATGTCAAGTGGTCATAAAGAAAATGAAACCAAATCTGGACTTTCAAAAGTTTAACTACGTTCATACTGCAGCTATTTTAGTGTCACTCAAGGGTTTTTTTAATCCTGTAACCCTGACTCTAAATGGGAAGGGGACTTAAGCGTGACATTTTTAAAGCCACAGTGTTGTAAACTGGGGTAGAAAGCAGAAGGGAGTGATTGCAGGATTGGACTGGTTTAAAAGAAAGCAGAAGAAGAGGAGAGCCTGACCCCCCCGTGATGAGTCAGGAGGAAGATGGAAAGTACAGACTGCTGCACCAGCCCACACAGGCCTGCAGCCAGGAGGGGTTCAAAAGGAACTCCTTCTCAAGGCCAAAGGTCCAGGATGTACATCTTTTTTTTTTTTTTTTTGCTTCTTTGCCATCACACACAGGAACACAGCTCAGGAAATATACACTTATGAGACTGATGTAAATGCATGCTATTTTGTCAGTTTATTGTCAGTGTTTAACTAGAAAGTGATGGACTAGGATCCTAAAAAGGCCCATGCATTTTCAACTGAATGCCCCTATTTTTCAAAAGCAACACCAATCAAACTGTCATTATGAAAAGAAATAATGGTTAGTAATAAAATGGTTTGTGAAGTTTCATCCTTGCTGGATATTGACAAACTCTGTTGTCTTTTTGGCTCTTCTGAAAACTCCTGTTCATAGCAGACACTTAAGCTTTGCAGTCAACTGTGTGATAGTGATATTAGAAAGTGGAAGCGTTCAGGAACAACAGCAACTCACGAAGCAGAAGGGCAACACTGCTGATTTCATTTCTGAAGCGTTCTGAGGTTCCACTGGCATTAATGTAAGCACAAAATCTGTGGTGGGATTGATTATAAACATGAAGGGAAAGACTGTCCTGTCAGTGTGAGCACAGAGCTGAGAACAACAAACCCAGACAGAGTTTTATTTTAAGAAAATCATAACTAGAGGATAAATTTAATTCAGAATGTTGATATCTTCTATTTCAATGCCAAAATTATTGCATATTAAACCTTTATGCATATGGCAAAATTTGAAATACACATCGTGGCCTCTATCTGGGGAAGCAGACATGCTTTGAGGCAACTTTTGTAACCAGTAACAAAAACTGAATGAGGCTGTGGGTGCTTCCAGTATAAAAAAGAGCTGGTAGAGGGCACAGGTCCTTAATAAATGCCTTATAATGACTCATAATTTTGCAACTTGGATTCCTACCTATGTGCAACCAGTGTGGGGATATATGTACACCTCAATGTAGCTTGCAACTAAACATTCAATCTAAAACATGTAAGCCTTCTAAAACAGGAACTATACTGCAGAGAAAACAAATGATGTGTTTAACAAACATGTAACCTTAGATGACTGGTTGATTTCTGTGTATTATGTGCATGAGCATGAGAATAAGTCAGACAGAAGCTGACTACCTGTTAAATCCATCTGCATTTCCTCTTTAGTCCCCGGTGTTGTTGTGGAAAATGGAAAATGTTTCTGGTCCAAGGTTGTGGGCGTGTGTTGCGTGTGCAGATAGATCTGTAAATTGTGAAGGAGAGTCTATCAAGACAAGCACCCTCTCTGCCATTTCTTTTTCTTCTTCTGCTCCTCCAGACATCCAGACAGGGACCAGGTTCCCAGCTGTATCCATCCCAGATTCATCGCACCATGGGCAGCCTCAGGCCCAGTCTCTGGTACCTGTTCTTGGTCCATATATGTCTGCTACATTTTCAGCCTGTTTGGGTGCAGAGAGTTGATCCTGTGTCCCTGAAACTACGTCAGCTCACTGAACAGGTAAGCCTGCTGTGTGTTATTCTCTTTCTTTCAAACAATGAAAAAACATCAAAGCAGCAGCTGCAACTGGGTTTACATCAACTAACAACAATTCAATAGCTTTTTATTGTTTGTGTTAGGATTTATGTGTTTTTTATTCAGATTTTAGGACACTGAAAGAGAAAGAGAGAGGGAAATGATATGTGAGAAAGGACCATAGGCCAGGTTTGGACTTGGGCCGTCCACTTCAAGGACATCAACCTCAACATGAAGCGTGCAGAATCTACCACTAGGCTAACAGCAGCTAACGTAACTTTTTCTTCATAACTGCTTTTAAATAGCTTCCTAAAACTATTATAGGATTTTGTGACCTTTTCCCTATTTGAGTTAGCAAAAAATAAAAACCAAGCTATTGAAATAGCTAATGCTAAAGCTAATTAGCTAACTTAATGTTCTCGCCAAAACTAAATCTCCTTGATTAACCTACATTTGATAAAGGCTGTGCTTTGGTGTAGTACATAAAGACTTGGCAAAGCTTAAGCGTCTGCTATGAACAGGAGTTTTCAGAAGAGCCAAAAAGACAACAGAGTTTGTCAAGAACAGGTTAATCTTTGAGCCGAATAAGATTTATGTAATATGATATTTTGGAACTTGTGTGACTAGGAATGTTACTAGGTTTAGCTTGGAAGACTTGTTGCCATCTTTAGTCTACTGGATTACTAGCTTTAGCTTGTTTAAATGTGGCTGTCTTAAGTATGTAAGACTTACTGCTAGCTGTAGTCAACTCATAAATATTATTAGCTTGTCACTAGCTTAAGCTTTTGCTATCTTTAGCATTTCAGACTTGTTACTAGGTCTTGCTTCTTAGACTTGTTACTAGCTTAAGCTTTTGCTATCTTTAGCTTGTCAGTTTTGTTACTAGTTTAGCTCTCAAGACTTGTTGCTGTCTTTAGATTGTTAGACTTGATACTAGCTTTAGCTTTTTCTGTCTTTAGCTTCAGGCTTGTGTCTCGGTTTAGCTTGTTAGACTTGTTTACATCTTTGGTTTGTTAGACTTGTTTCTAGCTCTTGGCTTGAGCATTTTAGACCTGTTGCTGGTTTGTCTTTATAGACTCGCTGATAGCTTCAGCTTGTTAGAGTTGTTAGCTTTAGCATGTCATGGGATGTAAGCAGGGGTGAATTTCCCCATTAAACTAAGACTATAATGTTGGTGATTAGGATTAACCTTTTATCAATTTAAGTAGAGTGTAGAGCATTTGATTTATTCTGTGTTGTAGAAGGATTTAAACAAATATTGTATGACAAAAAAAAATCCTTCCACATTAATTTGCCTAACCTAGCTTGAATTATGCAACAAATTTAATCATGTTTAAGTGAAGAAACATTCATCCAGCTATCAAATTATTGCAGGTTCCATTTTTTCACACTTCATTATTAATGCTTTGTTTCAAAGGCCTGAAAAAAGATTTTAAAACTCCAATGTGTTCAGATGTTTAAGAACTTGGCACAATTTATCATCTAGACTTTTTGTCTCCTTTCTAAGTCATTCTTAAGAGTTCTAGAGTATATTGATGAAACTGCAGGGGAAAAAACATTTGCAAAAAAATGCTAAAAGATAAAGACATTATAGCCATAAAAGGGGATATGATTTTGAAAATTCTGAAAAATTGACCTTCAATTTAGTTACCAAACAGCTGCAGAAGGACTTACAAAAACACTTTTCTTCTTCTAGTTCCAACAGTTCCAGGCACTGACCCAGTCCCGTTTGGACATGTTGGCCTTCAACCAGGACAGAGGAAACTCCTCAGTGAGGCTGGGGACCAATGTTCGGGACTTGAATGACCGCTTGTTGCAGACATCACAGGACCTTAAAGACTTCAAGCAGCGCACAAAACAGGAATTAGGGGGTCTCAGGTCAGAGACATAATTGAACCTCTGTTCTATGAAACGGTTTAGGTCAAGTTTTATTGGAAGTTTTGGCAATTAAACACATCATGGAAACTGTACATATAGGAGAAATATATTTCAATTATATATTTATAAATACATTCAACCATACCTACTGCATGATCTCTTGTGTCTCTATGATTTACAAAACCCTTGATATATAAAACTAAAGCCAGTTGTAAAGCCCTAAAGTTTTCCCATGTGTATGATCATCCCAGAGAGTGGAGCAGGAAATTGGAGAGGAAAAGTAAGCGGATGGAGGGTCGTCTTGCTTTAATGGAAAGGAACCTGCGCGAGAGCCGCCGCTTAGTTCACAAACAGAAGACTGATCCTGGTCAGGACTTCTCAAACCTCACCCTGGAGTTCCAGAGCCAAGGAAGGAGGCTGGCTGCTTTTCAGGCCCAGCAGGACAAGCTGCTGGTAGGGCTTAAAGGGTTGCAGGAATCCCTGAAAAATCAGGCACTACGTATGACTCGGCTGGAAGGTGGGCTTATTGAAGCCTTGCAGGTTAATGGTGGGTACTATGAACCAAGCAGAAGGAGCCAGACTCATAGAGGAGGGAGGATCCTGGATGGACAAACACAGTCAAGACATGATGGTATCAGCTACTCCCTGGATGATAACCAACCACAGACCAGGGCTAAGAACAGAAACCTTCAACAGGCCGGTCAATACCAGGGAACACCAAACCAACCTGAACATCTAAAGGCCCAAAAGTCAAGATCTCAGCCAGAATCCCAGCCACAAAAACAGATTCCATATCCGCAAAGATATGGAATCAAGCCTTACCCTACCCAGAAGGAGCATCTTACTTTAAGACAGACCATGCCTAATTCTCCTGCCCAGATTCATCCCCCAAATCAGCAACGATCCCAGCCTCAGCATAATCATCATGGATATCCTTTTAGGTCTGAAACTCATCTTAAACCCACCAATGAGAGACAGAGCAGAACCAGACCTGGAGCTAAACAGTCGCAGTCTGCAGAGGTCCTCTCTCAGCCTCGGTCTGAGTCTTACCAGCCCATCTTGAGAGGCTGGTATGGAGGAGAAGAGGCAGAAAATCACACAAAAGCAGAGTCTTCAGCGATTCACAGCTTGCTTCAGCTTCCTGTCAGGCAAAAGATCCCTGCACAACCAGTCCCAAAAAAGGATGCAACTAGTAAGTAAAAACCTGTAACTTCATGCAATCCCTTCATTATTAATACTTCTGAGCAAAGAAGTCAGAGGAATTAAATTGCATCTTCATCATCCTCTTGTTAATATTTACCTTTTAGGGGATTTTCATCCAAATGCTACACATTTAAAATACATCAGAATGTTTCCAAAAGACTAAAATGCTGTATTTCTTTGATGTTATCATTAGGGTTTTAGTAGGCTGAATGGCGACTCTCTCTTCCTCTTTCTGCAGTCTGTAACGTCGACTCCATGCTGTTCTTCCCCACGGCCTCAGTAGAGAACTACGTCACCTTCTCTCAGACTCTTCCTGACCTTCATGAACTGTCTGCTTGTTTATGGCTCCGTGTGGAGGCCCAGCATGTTGGTACGCTGCTCTCTTATGCCACAGAGGACAACGACAACCAGTTAGTCCTATATGGGCGCAATTCCTCCTCCTCCTCTTCATCTACATCTTTTTTCCCCTCATCTTTCTATCAGTCCTCTTCCTCTTACTCCCTGGACTTTGTCATCGGAGACCCTGTCCATCGCAGTCTCCCAGTGCGGTCGCTGCTTGACGCTCACTGGCACCACTTCTGCATCATTTGGTCCTCCATCCAGGGTCGTTTCTGGCATTACACTGACCGGCGTCTCACCTCCTCAGGATCCAACTTCAGGAAGGGCTGGGAGGTTCCCGGTGGAGGATCAGTGGTGCTGGGGCAGGAGCAGGACACTGTTGGTGGAGAGTTTGACCCTGCAGAGGGTTTTGCCGGGCAGGTGGCTGGGTTCAGGGTGTGGAACCGGGTGTTAAGTCCTGCAGAGGTGGAGGGTGTAGCAGAGGGCAGAGGTGTGCCCAGAGGAGTGGTGCTTGGCATGGAAGACATAAAGGAGTTACATGGGGAGGTGCAGCAGGTGTCATGTGAATGTTTGGAACATTGTGTGTAAAGAAACTTTAAATGAAGGTATTTGTACATAATATGACTGCAAGAAAATGTATTGTCTCTTATGTACTTGCTGTCAAAAGTTAGATCAAGTAACTTTTTTATGCTAAATATTCACATTTGAATGTACACTTGAATGACACTTTAATTTCTTAACACCATCTCAAGTGTAATTTATGGCATGACAAGATTATTTTTAGAAAGTCTGGACAGCAAACAACCATATTAAAGCCACCATGAGAAACTTGGCAACCCTGATAGAAAGGACATTTCCTTTTAGCTTTTTGCTTGTTGTGTCTGTGGGAATTAAAAAGGGTGTGCTGTAACTGTCTTTATCTGACTGCCTGCCCACAGATGAGGACAGAAATATTAGCCTCCTTATGAAAATTGTATTTTTTCCCACAAATATTTCCCAAATGCTGTTAAAAAGAGCAAGAAATTTTTTAAAATAATGTAAGTATGTAAAACCCCAAATTCAAAAATATCTTGCTTTGCGTAACAGCACTTAAGCAATAGGGCTATTAAAGTGAAAGTTTTATACCTACCACCGTTTAGTGGTTACAGCCATTTAAAATAATCACTTATAATAACTACATTTTTAATTATAAAGGGGCATCCGGACTCTTTCAAATCTATTTCGTAACAGTGTTAAAGTTGGTAAGCTGTGGAGGCTGTCGACCTATATTTCAGTCAATTTTAGTTGACGAAATTAATACGGTTTAATAACCTTCGATAAAGTCTTGACGACTATTATAGATTTGATTTTTCACAATTAGGGTCCATATGGGAAGATAAAATGAAATAAAATGTAACAATGAGAGAAGACGTTACCTTTTATTTTTAAACCATAAGTTTAGCGCATAGAGGTTTAGCGTCATGGTCCCAGAGCATTAAAACTGCAAATCCCAGCATTCATCGCGCTGAACGGATATTTTTGGCCCTGCACGCGACCCGTACAAGACGTCACGAGTTATGGGGATGGTCATGGGGAGCTGAAGAATAACAGAAGTTAGCTACAAAAACTACGAATCTAATGAATTAAATTCGCCACTGCTGGCGCTAGCTTGCGGGGGCCACCATGGCTAACATCACGAAGAAAGTTTCGTGGTCCAGCCGGGCCGACGAGTCCGGGGCTCCCGGGGAGGGGACACCGCTGCTTAACGGCTCCGAGCAGCCGAGACTCTCCAGACAGGTACAAGCTAGCTTGTTGGGCTACTGTTAGCCAAAGTGCCGTTACTGCCACAGCATGAAGAAGATGCCGTGTCATGTTTAATGAACCATTTGATGTTTCCATGCATGCAGTTATTTATTTTTGGAATGAGTCTGAATGCAATACCGCCTTCAAAATGTTTAATTTTGGGTTTAATTTCATGGTCTGTTTTAAGTTGGGTGGCTTAGCAGAGGGTACATTAAGCTTTGCCTGGGACGGAATGCTACTGCTTGAAAGTTATTGCATTAGTTTTTATGTAATTACTTGCATGATGCACTTAAGCATTCATTGTTATGAAGACCAGTAATCAGATTACGGAGACTTTTGGGACGCTAGTCCTCCTAGTTAGCTCAGTGAAAGGCTGTCTGTAGGGACACATTCAACTACCTCACAAGGTAGATGTACAGTATATTAGCGGCACATTAAGATAGCTGTGAAATTGTGTCTGATGTGTCAAAAGGACACTAGTTTTACACAGGGTAATATGGATGTTTATAGAGTGGCCGTGTTGAATGGCGACTTCCAGCATTCGTGCATTTATGACAGGCATGTGTGGTCGGTATATTTGATGTTACAAAAAAAGCCAAACAAAAAGACACAGTTCCGTCTTCAGCATCTGTAGTTATCACGACACTCAAAGACGCAGAATGTCACCAGTTAACACGGTCACACTTTAAATCGTAACACCAGTACGTTGATTCTGCAACAATGGAAGCTCACAGGACAAGGATACTTTGAGGATTTTTAAGGAAATTTAAAAAGAAAAATTATTATTCAGCTCTTGACATGAGAAAAGGTAGTTGCTGTTTTTAGACTAAAGGTACTCCACCTAAAATAAGCTCAGGATGGAAAATCCAGCTTCCTTTTCCTGCATCATCAGGACCAAAAGTGGAAGTTAGCTACTTGTTTTCCTAAGGTACTGGAATAGGACTCCTTTGAATTTGTTCTAAACTTGTAATTATATCTACAAGACTTAATAGATGAACTGCACAGAAAGGTCTTGTAATTTCACATCTTATACATGCACACTTGTTTCTTACACTTTTTGTACCCCCCTAGTTTTAGCTTGAAAAGCATCTGTATAATGTTACATCATACCCTGCAAAATTCCTACACACAGCAATATATTTGTAAAAATTTCTGTTGCTGTCTGTGGTGTCTGTAGCTGTCTGGAGGAGGAAATATATTTCATATAGGCAGACTGAGCACGGTGGATTTGGAGGAGGAGATGACATCAGAGGAGGTAAAGTCCGACCTAGAAATGCCACGATCGCACTTCTTTTTTCTGTGTCTGTTGTTCCTGTCAATCATCACTTCATCAAGACCTTTATGGACATTTCTTTTAGACTTCTAAAGTAGTGTATGTTCTTTAAAAATAAAAATAGAACCCCATCAGTCCACAAACAAATCTATGAAAAGGGACAAATAACAGCTTTGAATTAGACTGCTGTATTAAGCAACATGTTGGAGGCAGTTACAGTGGATGTGATTCAGCCTCATGCCCCGGCTAAATAGAGAGTGATTTGTCAGATCATTCCTGTGATAGTCGTTGGACACTGTTTTATTCAATTTATCTCTAAGTCTGTTACAAAAAAGCTTCTGATTGGTCAATCTGTTCAGGGACATCTGACTCATCCTGTGTGCATAATAGACATATGATTGGAAAATCTCAGAGTTTCCACTGCAAAGCATTGCAAATTATGAATGCCCAGCCTTGACCACTCAACCATTCAGTGTTTGTTGTCAGAAACTGATGGATTACTCACACTGGGTACTGACAGGGAAAACTAGATGATAATTACAGCCATTGCGTAAAACTCTTATGTGAAACTGAAAACTAAAATAGTGATGAAATCTTTAATTCCTGTGTCTCTTAGGGCCCACTCCTACTGGGTAATCTGTACAGTGCACAAGCACACTTCATCCCCAAAGTCCAGTTTCTTTGATTAGTGTGAGTGCCTCATACCGGGCTGAAGGACAGTAGACTTCCTGGTCTCGGCACAGATGGAAGAAGTGGGCTTTGGCACAGTCCAGTTGCTCATGCATGCTCACAAACATGTGACGTATAAGCAGTATGGCTGTTCCTCTTGATAAACATTTTAAACAATGGCAGAGTGCTAGAAGACCTACCTGACTTAAAGGTCTTAAAATAAGCCACAAAGTTTGTGAAACTTCTCATTGTGCTGAGAGATCATGCATCTTGTAAACTGTGTGTGACATATTACGGCGTGATGATGTATCCGTCCTCAGGCCCAAGAATGCTTGGAGCAGTATGAGTGCAGGCCATCAGGGGAGGCCCTAAGGGTGCACACAAACGAGGCCCAGTTGCCCCGTACCATGCTAAAGCATCATTTTTTTCTCCACCAGCCCCCTCTCTGACCTGCATGGTTGCCTCTTGTACATAAGTCATCATGCCATTTTAAGCACACTTTTGTCTTCATTTACAACTGTTTTGATCAGCACAATAGAGAAAACACAAAGATCATTACTGTGGATTATGTTTTGGTCAGATATGACACCAACACTCCTGCATTGCTCTGTGATACCACATCGATTTGCATCAAATATACATCACTGCCAGAGCTAGGGAAATGTAATGTTTGTAAGGAGCACTCACATTAGTTAAACAAACTGGACTTTTGTGACTGAACATACTTTGGCACATTACAGATTGGGTAGTGTGAGCAATTTGTCTCTTAAATTACTGAGTAAGTAGAAGTTGTGTTGTGATGTTCATTGAGCATCAGCTAGGTCTTGACTAGGGATGCACCAGTGCCACATTTTTTTCAGACCAAGCATAAGTGTTTACATGTGGGTGCTAACCAATGCCCAGTATGTACTATGGCTGAACAATTTGCAAAAATAATCAAATTACGATTTTTATCCTCAATACTGCAATTGCGGTTTAATGTGCGATTCCATATCATTCCATATTATAGCCTACATTCTGCCATGAAACTCATCGTACACTTAACCATTTTATTACAAAATGGATTTAATACAGTTTTACTTGGCAGAGAAGGGCTCTGCTCAAAAGATGCTCCCTGGGTTAGTCAAGCAGCTGCTTTGACTATGCAGGGAGCACATGGCTAGAAATCCCTATGTAGATACACACGTTTGATTATGTGTATTGAAAACAATGGAATTATTCAGAAGCATTTAATCCAAAGTAGCATGAATTTGAATATGAGGTTACAACAAGCTTTATGCTATAAAGGAGGCAGCTGGGGTGGAGGAGGTGAAGCTGGCTATCAGCTGACCGCAACTTGGGGTATGACTTTTGTGAACTAACACTAAGCTTAATGAATTTAAGATAGAATGATAAATTATTTTTGACCATATTGCAAATTTGATGTCAGTTGCTTTATTGAAGGGCATTATCATTTTTTTGTCTCTCATTTTGATTAAGGAAAACATACATAAAACACAAAAAGGATTTTTGTAAAACATTATACAAAATTTGACACCTCAGTGTTTGCATAATGTGCGTAAAATATCTGCTGCTGCAAAAATATGATTTATTAAAGTAATATTTTGACACATTTCAAGTTAAAGAAATATTGCAACTTGTGCAATTTGAAAATTGCAGCAGGCCATATTGTGATTTAATCAAATTTGCGATTAATTGCCCAGCCCTAGTATGTACTTGCTCACATTTGTATGGCTACTCATACTGTTGCAGAAGCATTAACAAAGCAAGAGAGAACTGCTGTAAAAAAATCACATGTTTTTAAAGTCTGTGTTTGAGGTGCATCTTGGGACACAAACAAAGTACAAAAACTTTCAGTTCAAGTCAGAACTTGTAATTGCGTACATCACCGAGAGGTTTAAACAGAAACCATCAGATAGTTTTGTTTTCACTAGCTGATGGAAATGTGATGCAGTGCACATGGTTTGTGTGGTTGCTGTGTGCAGAAACATTTTTAATTGTGTTTTAGTCTGTAGGCTTATGCATGTTAGTGGCTTGTGCTTGCTGATTGTGTGGCTGCAAACTGGGGGCATAGCTGTGGGACAAAGGCCTTCTTAGCAATGCATGTACACCTGAACTTTGGAACTGCATTTAGCTGGCTCTTATACATGTCAGATTGCCCTCTTTGGCACCAGTGTTTCCTTTGAAAACAAATAAAAGCATTCTTATTTTGAGTAATTTTGTGCTTAATGCTTAAAGGAAACACTGGTGTATTTTTGGAGTCACTTCATGAATCCTTCCAGCTCAAATTAACCCTCCATTATCTTTTTAAAAGTAAAATCTGTCAATCTTTTCCTCTTTATTGCTGAAAAAGGATTCCAAAACATCTTTCTCGTGTAGTTTGAACTGTTGCTGCTGTGATCACTGCTCTTTTCCAAATCCAAATATTCTGATTCTTCTTATTTCAGTAGCTGAGTCTCTCACATGATTTAAAGGATCAGAGTCACTGGTCTGTGCTGGTGCTGTGACCTCGGTTTTTTCTGTGTTTTTCTCCCCTGCAGGACTCTCTAAGAGGGCGACCCAAAGAGATCCCTCACAACGAGAAGCTGCTGTCACTAAAATTTGAGGTATTAAAGCACACAAGTCCAAAACATTTGTTTTTTGATGGAAAACCAAGATTTTTTTTTATAAGAATGGAATTGATGAATAAAGCATATTTGTTGTGTTTGATATTTGAAATGAATTAGTAGTAACAATGGAGGTATAGAAATTACAATATAGGCCAGTAATTCCAAACAGCATTCCTTGGGCAACAAATAATTCCGTAATCTGCAGAAACCTGCAGCATTTGATAAAATCAGCTTTGTATTACACATTTTTCACTGTGAAACTGTTGGCGTTAACCCATAAATTTCTTAGGATGAAAATCTGAGTAACTTAGGATATGAGAGGACATGATGCAGCATATCTGTGATGATTGATAGACAGTCATATATCAGGACAATCCTTACCCTAATCTGGCAAGTCCGGTTTCCATTTTGTTTTTTTAAATATTTGTGTTATTCCAGAGTTTGGACTATGATAACATCGAAAACCAGCTGTTTCTGGAGGAGGAAAGGAGGATGAGTCATATGGTAAATAAAATGAGAATCATCAGAATGTACACTCTCCATATCATTATTAATACCTTGGTGTGTATAAAGTGTATTTTATAAACTGTATATCTCCTGTGTGCCATCTCCCTTCCTTCTCGTATTTTTAGAGTTTCCGCTGTCTGGAGATCAGTCGCTGGGTCGTCTGCGGTCTTATCGGCTTCTTCACCGGCCTCATTGCCTGTTTCATAGACATCGCTGTGGAGCAACTTGCTGGGGTCAAATACCAAGTGGTCAAAGAGAGTATCCTGATGCTCTGCAGTAGTTACACCAACATGCTGACAACAACGGATGGATTGGAGGTTTAGCGGATTGGATTTTTACTGCAAAAACAGTTGTTTTGCTTCCCTCTTATATTTGATTTTAAAGTGATCAGGGAAGGACACATTTGTTAGCAGGTTTTATTTTTTTGGATGGGTTTTAGCTTTGTAAGAATCCTGACTATTCTTTTCTATACAGCATATATTTAATCCCTCACTAGAAAAGCTTAAATCTTGGCAAGTGTACAATTAACGTAACCTGCTTTCACTTAAAAAGACAAGATGAACATCTTAAAAAGAGATGTTGCAAGCAAAATGTGAGGCTTGAATTGTGAGGAATGAGTGAAAATATCTGCAGAAAGCAAATTTTACTCATCCTTTGTCTTGACAAGAGAGCCATAGTTAGATGAGAATGTCTTATATTAAAGGCATTACAAGGCATTTTTTCTTGCTGCACAGGCAGATAGTATACGTAATGCAAACAATCTATGCCTATTTATTGATTTTAATGTCTTGAAATAGGTTTTAATCTGGATTTAAGATTCAAATGTGACTTTTGATAACCATACTTGAATATATACAGGGCATATAAAAAGTAATCACCCCCTTGGATGTCGTACCCTTTCATCGATTTTGTAAATTATTCATGGCCAATATAGTTTGGCTTTTTTCACCAAAGTCATAAAAAACTCTTAAATGTCAAAGTGAAAACAGATTTCTACAAAGTAATGTTGATTAAATAAAATATGTGAGGTAAAATAGGTGACTGCATAAATATTCAACACCTTTAGAGTGACTGACGTGATTCAACAGAAGTCTAGTTACTTGTATCTAGAAGGTCCAGTCATTAATCAGTATTCCTGGCTACCATTACATCATGAAGACCAAAGAGCACTCCGAGCAACCCAGGGAAAAGGTTATTGAAAAGTACAAATCAGGGGATGCATACAAAAAAAAATCCGAGGCATTGGACATCACTTGGGGCTCAGTTAAATCCACCATCAAGAAATGAAAGGAATATGGCACACATGTAAATCTGCCTAGATCAGACCATCCTCACAAACTGAGTGACCATGCAAAAATGGGACTAGTGAGAGAGACCACCAGTGGATGCTTCCCGGCAGCCAGCCCTGGAAGGCTTGTAAGGTAGAGAGTACAATGAATATGACATAATATAGAAAATCCTGTAGGACGATCTTATTCAGTTTACAAGAGAGCTTTGGCTTGGGAGAAGATTTATTTTCCAGACCTGAAGTGTACAGCGAACACAAAAATGGTTTAACACACAAAGGTGAATGTTCTGGAGTGGCCGAGTCAAAGCCTAGACCTCAATCCAGTAGAGAATTTGTGGCAGGACTTAAAAATTGGCTGTTCATACCCAATCCCTGTGCAAACTTACAGAGCTGGAGCCAAGAAAAAAAGAGTAAAACTTCAGTGTCCAGATGTGCAAGCCTGATTAGGACCTGTCCACACAGACTCAGTGCTGTGATTGCAGCCAAAGGTGCATCTACTGAACACTGACTTGGAGGGGGTTAATATTTATTGATCACTTATTTTACCTTACATGTTTTTATGTAGCTCACATTACTTTGTATAAATCTGTTTTCACTAACACATTGAAGAATTTTTTTTGTAATTTTCTTGGTCAAAAGAAAAATTATATTAAACATGATTGATTTACAAAATCAAAAGAGGCAAGGCATCCGAGATGGTAAATACTTGTTGTTTTTGCAGCTACTAAACAGTTTAATCCTATTTCAAGGACCCCTTAAGGAGGCTTGCATACACTCAATTTTACAGCGTTCTCCTCACAAATTCTTGGTTGATTTTTAAGAGCTAAATAAATTTATTTCGCCATTATGGGATAACTTTTTCCTGTAAGGATTACTTGACTTCTTGAGACTTTGAGAAAACTACTGAATTAACTCTTCACCAAGGAAAAAACAATGTGTGTAGGCCAAGATATCAGGATAGAAAAGTTGTGATCTTTAGTCAACAACCCAAATTTACTCTTTTAACCCTGGTAAGATGAAATATATTAAGCTAACTATCTAAATTGTGCTAATGTCTTAACCCCTTTTATTAAATCTGTTGCATATACTGTAAGTGTTTCCAAAGTAAGTGTAAGCTTAACAGTACTTCCATGTTGGGCTCCAATCTTCCCCGTGCTTTGAAGTCTTTCCTTGACCTCTGCTCCCTCTCAGACATTGAGAAGTTCACAGAGGTCGGCGGGCTCTCCATCTCTCTCATCCTCTGGGCCGTTCTCAACTCTGCCATCGTCATGCTGGGCTCCATCATTGTAGCGTTTTGCGAGGTAAGACCGAAGAAAAAGAAGTGATCTGTGAGGTTTTTACTTTAACCAGTGGAAACAAGTCACATCCTTAATTTTGTTGTCTTCCTTTTTTGTGTTCCTCATGTCATGTTGTGTTGAGTTATATGAGTTACAAAAGCTTCTTGATCTGTCTGAATGGTAAATGGCAGTGAATTACAAACCACTGAAAGAAGACATGGAAGTGAGAGCTGATTGGCCAATGTGAAATCTAATACAACACAATATCTGCAGCGGCCCATTCCAGTATTGTGAAATATTTAAACTTTGTGAAAGATGGTTATGCTTCTCTCTTTTGCCAGTCTGGTCTGCCAGCAGATTTTCTTTTAGTGTGGGAATGTGTGAGATAATACCTAAGCAAATAGCAACCTCAGTTGTTGAAAGAAAGAGCCAATGTGGGAATGGGAAAAAACACATTTTTACTTACTGCTGGCTGCAGAAGCCCTGTAAGGCTGGCCAGACACTCCAGGGTTTTAAGCATGAGTAGAGCCTCGTTGCAAACGATTTTTTGTCTGAATAATCCTCGTGTGTGGTGTCAACACAATTATTTTACTGCTCCAAATTGCGTCAAAGCTTCTCAGATCCCCTGAATCGTAAATATCAAACACGTTTGACTCTGACAGAGCACCCACAACAACCAATTAGAGCGAGCAGATGTGGTAGCGTCACAATCTGGATCATATGTACTTTTACCGCTCATAACCATAAACACAACTGTAACTTAATTCCAGCCTGGATTTCATGCTGAGTCTTTCCCTTGTTTTATGATTTTTGCTGCTCCTGTAACACATGCCAGGGCAGCCTGTTGTAGAGGCACAACAAGAGGGCATCAAACGACATTTGTGTTTGTTTGTTTGTTTGTTTGTTTTTCTGAAGTCACATGATCACGTGACATTGCCAAGAGTACCTGGATGCAGCAGAGGACCTCCACATCACACCGGAAGTTGGAAAATCTCCGCCATATCTCGTCTTCTAATACTGGAAGTCACTTGAATTTAACGTCTTCTTCGTTGTTTTCTCCGTGTGTCACCTTCATATTAATAGAGGCAGGTCTGCAACATAAGGAGATACAAGTAGCCGAAATACACGCGAGTTTTCGGGTTAACAAGCAGTTCAAGTAACTTCCTGTATTAGAAGGCGAGATATGACAGAGATTTTCAGACTTCCGGTATGAAGTGGGGGTCCTCAGCTGCATCCAGGTCCCTCTCAAGATTGCTGGCAGGTCAGCAGGTGTGTAGTCTTCAGTGATCTGACAGTCTGCCTGAGTTGTTAGTGTGTGTGTTCAGAGGATTAAAGATGAAAGATCATTTGAAATTGCCCCCACATCTGTGGTCTCCCATGTTTTTCAAACCATTTCAGATGTAAAAATTTTCCAGTGTGTGGCTGGCCTAAGTCACATGCAGATTAGTATGCCTATTTTTACAGAAGTAAACAACTTTATGTAAACTTCAACAAATTTAGTTTTAATTGTTCATGTCTTTTCTAATTAGAGGCATGGTTGATATAACTGTCAGAAGGTTTAAGACTGCTTCAGCTTCACATCTTTGTTACAAGACTGACTGGAAATGAGTTGAGACTACGTTATACTATGAGAACCGGCACAGATTGCTTTCAGAGACTGCTTCAGTAATCAAAGCCTGATTACACTATGGCAGAGAGCATGTGATTCTCTGCATGCTTTTCTTGGCAGAACGCCCACACTGGGTCACACAAGTAGGGAAAAATAAAAAAATCCAAATTAAAGTAAGCCCATGGCTTCTTATTTTCATTTCCTATTTTTTAATGGAAGATATGAAGAAAACGAAAAAATTACAACTATTTATCTTATTAATTAACAAATAATAAGATAAGTATCTTTTTCTATTAAATTTTAAATTCTTCATTCTTAATTAATTCTTACATTTTAACTCTCCTGCAGCCACATTGATTTAATGCCTCTTAAAGTCATCAGTGTCTGCTGTTGACCTGATTTCACATGAGAATCTGGGGTCACTGTAGTTTCATTATTTGCATTCTAACCAAACCACTATTTTCACATCCTTAAATGTTTTTCTTTTAACTGTATAAACTTTCGCCTCATGATTCCCAGGTGGATCAATGTTTTTCCCCTCAATGGTTTTCTCTGATGATTTTAAAAAAGAGCTTGAGATACATCTTTCTCTAAGTGTTTCTGGAATGCTTTTTCTTCTTCTATTTTATGCATATAGTACATCTGGTATTGTAGCTGTTTAATGCTCATTTATACATCTATAGAGGGCATGCATGTGACTTCACAGGCAGCACAAGGCTTGGCTGTTTCAGCCACGGAGTGTCTAAAAGTTTAAAAGGTGACAGAAATCAGTGGGGAGTCAGCAGTTTCATTTCTGCTGTGAAGTGCCGTCTGTTTTAAAGCTACACCTTGTTATGTTTACTGCAGTCAGTATAGATCCTCAGCAGGTGGAATATGTTTATAGAAATGTTTGGAGCCGTAACGTCAAGTTAACAAAGCCTGAAGATGTAGTTGCACTATTACAGTAGCTACCGTAAGCATGCAGTTAATGATTAATGTAATCTAAACTCCACTCCCTTCTCCTTCTGCTTACCTAAAAGAAAAATTAAGGCCTTACATTTCAGCAGATCAACCATGTGGTTAAATAATATCTAAGGTGACAAGGCATCTAGACAGCAGATTATGTTTTATAGCTGTATATAACCTGTAGTCATGGCTGACATGGCTGGTTTTAAAGGGGAAGACCAACAAAATTGTCTAGTCCATCGATATTTATCACAAATTAAAAAAAAAATATCCAATGCTAAAACAGTTTATTCGACAAAATATGAAACTTAAGAGTGGTACTGTGTGAATTTGTCACATTAGGAATAAAATAAAGGTTGAACTGGTGTTAGAATTGAACTAGATTTGATGAGACTTACAGGGTATGTCAATCTAGTTTTGAAAACAGATTTAACAAGCATAAATCAATCTTTTTTACAGAAAAACTGTACAGCAGATCTAAAGCTTCCTATTAACAAAGCTTTTGTATTAATTCAGCTTCACATCTGTCACTAATGAACCAGGCTGATAAGTGCCTAAGGAGTCAGGCTCTGCTTTGTGTACTTGAAGTCAGGTCAATATAAATGTCAGGAAACTCGATTATGACCACACATCAATGTCCACGGTCCACTGTGTCTTTAGAAGACAGTACGGATCAATCTCTCTCCAAACATCCCTATTTTCCTCCTGTTTTCATCCATGTCCCACTGAGCAGACTGCAGTGTTGTAGAATGTTTTGCCACTCATCCCGGCTCGACAGTTATGTTGCATGCTGAAAGTGACGTCAGTGTATACCCTCTATTTCTTTTTATGGATTTGGTAATCTGTCAATGCTGAGGTTATAGATATTAGATACAGATATATTGTTGTCTTGCACTTCAGTATAATGACATAAAAGCCTCATATTCATATCCATATCTGTGTTTGTAAAGCTCTTTGTGTCTTTGTCCTATGAAAGTTGCTAAACTTGATTTAATTCCCTTTCTTCTTCCAATAAAACAGTCTCTTTTTTTGCTTTCAGCCCATAGCAGCAGGAAGTGGAATTCCTCAGATAAAATGTTACCTGAACGGAGTCAAGATTCCCCGAGTGGTACGGCTAAAGGTATAGTCTGCTAAAACACACACTCACACACATAAACATGTATAAACAGTCTCAAAGTAAGACAAGTTAGAACTTTATTCACCCTGAAAAAAATTCTTGTACTCCAGTGTAATACTACAAGAAAGGACATCAAATATAAAAATGAGGAATACAAAAACACGAAGTTCACTGCAAAGCATTAAGTGGATAAAGATTAAATCCAAAGGAACATTTTTGAGGGTCTTAAGAAAGAATAAATAGAATCATGATTAGCTAGTTAATTAGTTAAGTGCAATAGTTCAGACATAGAACCAGGCTCTTTTTATGTGCTCCAAGTAGTAATGACATCAATACTACTACCCAACTTATTTGCACCTCTTTATTATATAGTTTTAAATGCAATTATACATGATATTAAAGTGATAGTGTATATACTAGCAATAGTTATGAAGGGTGAAGGTAAATAGGTGATATATGACATAATGATAGATATTTTTCTATAGCTCAGTTGCTAGAGCAGAGGACTGAAGGATATATACCCACCAAAAGTAGAAATGACAGAAATCCTCAGGCCTCTGGTTCACATCCGGCTCAAAGGAGGAGCTTTAGGGGGCACAGATGGCTGAGTGGTTGGGTCACGCCCCATGTACACAGGTGGCCTGGGTTCAAGTCTGACCTGTGGTTCCTTTCCTGCATGTCTGTCCCGCAATCTCTCTTCCCTGTTTCCAATTCATCCATGGTCCTCCTCTCTGAAGAAAGGTGTAAAAATCCCAAAAATATATCTTAAAAAAAGAATAAGTAAACAGGTGAAGGACATATGCTGACATAAACACGATTAAATGACAAAATAAAATTGATTTCATATCAGTTTGATTTAAAAAGTTGTGATTTGATTATATAAGATCGAAACAATATTCATAAAATGGACTTTTATCATACCAGTTTTTCTCCATTTTCAATTCAAGTGCATTTTTTGCTGTCATCACCTTCACCTTCATCATTTGTTTTTGTTACTTTTACAACTCATAAGCTGTGATGTAAAGGAACTTTGCACATTGTAATGAACATTGCTAAACCCCAGTTTGGAAAAAAGTCATATTTTACCTATTTAATGTGCATGTCAAAGGATGCATTTAAACTTGAGTTTGCATATCTCTAACGTATATTTGTCATCCACAGACACTGATGGTAAAAGTGGGCGGTGTTATCTGCTCAGTGGTTGGCGGGCTTGCTGTAGGAAAGGTAAACATTTAATACAGATTCAAAACATTTACAATTCTCATTATTTATAGACCACATACTCAAGTTTCTTTCTATGAAGAGATGTCAACATCTGATCTTATGTCAGTGATTATGTCCTTTTGAAGTTCTTTGTATTGACTTGGTATCTGTTTGTCATGAACTCCCAATCATATCTGTACTCTCATCCCTACAGGAAGGTCCCATGATTCACTCTGGTGCAGTCGTAGCTGCAGGAGTTTCTCAGGGCAGGAGCACCTCATTAAAAAGAGACTTCAAGGTCATTGAGTGGAGTGGCTTCTGTTTTGTTCATGAGCACATTTAACCTTAGGAAGAATAGAATTGTTTTACATGCTTTTTTAGAGTTCTACAGGTGATCAATTCCAAACTCTTTATTTAATTGGTGTCAGTTTGTTAAACAGCTCCATCGTAAGTCTGTTAATTTGAGTAAAAAATGATTTATGAGTGTGTTTTTGTGTTTGTAGATCTTTGAATACTTCCGCAGAGACACAGAAAAACGTGACTTTGTGTCTGCCGGAGCTGCCGCTGGAGTTTCAGCTGCTTTCGGAGCACCCGTTGGTAAAAAAAACACAACCGTCTCACACAGTAGAGTGTAACCATGATCATTGTTACTAATGTGTCTAATTTGGGTGGGCAGTTTAGTCTGTGTTAGGCAGCAGTGGAGGAGTATGGCTGCACGCCCAAACTAAGGACAAAGAAAAGCTGTGAGGAAACTCCCTCTAAAGCACTTGTTATAATTCCTCTAATGCTTGTTATAATAGGAACGGTTGTGAAGCATCACCTTAGTTGGCAGTCTGATTCTGATGATGGCTGAGGCAAGATGGTGAGAACTGTGAGAAAACAGGCAGCTAGATTATTTGTAAAGAGACAAATGCATTTTTAATGTGAAGAACACACAAATTCTGTTTCGATGGAAAAGAGCACTATCAGCATCCAGGAAAAGATACACATTCACTAACTTTCAGTGCGTTCAAGTGAGAAAAATAAAAAAATTGTGTGCTAGTCCAACTATAACTGGATGTGTAAAATACATATGAAACATGCTAGTCTGACTGAATCTTGGGAAATAGAATTAGTTCCTGCCATATCAATTTTATCAAAGTAAAGCTTGTTATTCAATGCTGATGGTTCTTAAACTTGAAATTATAGCAGATTAGATTCCAATCCATGACTTCCCCTTCTGGTTCTCCATCATATTTTAGATAGAAGTTAAATTGGATAGTATCTGGTGTTCAAAAGGTCTTAAATTTTAATTTGTTGAAACTTCAGAAACCGTGCCATAAATGAGTCTAACCTACACAAAAACTAACACATCTAAAAAATGCTTTTTAAACACTTGTTTTGACGGTGTATTAAAGTTGGATTTTATTCATTAAGCTCCAAATCACAGACTACAATACCCTCCTTGCCAGCCACTTACTTTGATAAACTTAAACAACCTGATACTACATTAATTTTAGGGTTAAAAATGTGTGTCAAAGCTGCCATCTGTGTTTTCTTTTGAACACAATATCCAAGGAACACTTTGAGGAAATACTTTTAAATTTTGCACATACGTCCACTTGGAATCGAGCATCAATTATTTAAAATTTTGATATCAAATGTAGGGATAAAAGGTTGTATCCTGAATCGGCCAAACATCATTACAAACAAACTGATTTAAATCAGTTCAACACAATTTGATGAAACCGTGTTTAAACTTTGACTACCTTAAACCTTGCTTATTTAACGTCTTAATCTTGCTTCCACTGACCTGAAAGCAACAGATAAACTCTCAACAATCATGGCAGAAGTGGGTAAAAACTTTGCTGCAGTGGGTGCATCATCCTGTTTAAGTCAATGGACAGCTGGACCTCTGACAATCATGACTCATCTTATAACCACTGAGTGTGAAATAGCACGTTTTAGACCTCTTTTCAACACATACTGGCAGAAAACAATGTTGGGGTTCTGAAGCCTGCTATTACAGAATGGGGGTTTGAAAGGGCAAATCACAAAATTGCTTTTTGTCATCGATAATGCACGGAAAACGCTGCACATCAGGTGCTTTGGGTACACGCTTAATTTGACTACTCAAGCCAGTCTGCTAAGCCCTGCATCAGTCGAGTTGCAGCTTTCTTCCTGGAGCTCAGCAGCCATTGCTACGCTCACATCCAAACAGAAACTACTGAAACTACCCCACACAAGCTAATCATAGATCTAGCAACGCGTTGTGAAGTGGAGCTGTCCAGGCCAACTAGGCAAACATTCCAGTGGCACTATTGAGTAAAGAAGCTATTTTTCCCATGTTGGTTTTGAGATCCCACTTTTGGGATGGTTACAAGTATTTTAGGGAGCAGTGGCAAAAATGAGTGTGGAGCTTTGTCAGTGAGTAATAAGCAAGTATATGGGTATGCCTTTTTTCTTATCCTATAACTGTGAGGTAATAGGTAAGTAAGGTCAAATTCCTGTTGTTACGATGTCTGAAACATATCTGGAGAATACTGTATGTTTACTCATGATTCTATGACAACAAGGCCATACTGACAAACATTGATGTATACCTAAACCTCCAAGCACATGGCAGTTTTTCTAGTTTTCAACTTGTAGTTAAAAAAAAAACCTCACAAACTTTGTCTCGCTTAGTTATTGGATCTCATCACATAAGAAGACTTGAGTTTGACTTGGGTGAACCCAGTAAATATTCAGCCCTGATGAAAGAATACCCTGTGTGGAGGAGGTCGTGACGTATTGGCTAACCTGACATTAACTTATCAGATAAATTACTGCTGATGTCTGCTGAGCCATTTTTTTTCCTTTGGTCTGCAGGTGGTGTTCTGTTTTCTCTGGAGGAGGGAGCGTCTTTCTGGAACCAGATGCTGACGTGGAGGATAGTAAGTCCCTTTAAAGATCCTGGGCTGTTGATACACTGCAGTAAAAAAGTTTCTAACAATATGGATGCCTAGGAGTCTTACGCATTCAATATTGTTGATTACTAAAAATGAAAGCAAAGTGCTGCACAAAATGTCAGTTTATTCAGGAAACTTAAAATGTCCATTCTCTAGTTCTTATGTGTTAAAATATAACTGAAGATCTAACTTTTATGAAAGCTGTGGTACTTTGCCATGTTATTGATTATTAAGATAACAGACATCATTTTAAAATGTGTGGTATCAGTGTCAAAAATTCTCTCTTTTTCTCTCTGTAGTTTTTTGCTTCCATGATCTCCACCTTCACCTTGAACTTCTTCCTCAGTATCTACAACAAAAACCCAGGAGAACTTGCAAACCCTGGTCTTATTAACTTTGGACGCTTTGAGACTGATGTAAGACAATTATTTAAGCATGTTGAATGCCCTCAAATGAAACTAAAGCTGTTTCTCACCAGTAAGAGTAATAATAATCCCAAATACAAGCAATCTGACATTGCATAAGCAAGTAAAGCGTTGGAGTATGGGAGCACGTCTTGTTTGTGAACGGGTGAGTGGTGAGCTGAAAACAGAACAAAACAGTATGTAAATTTTGCAAGACACTTGGGAACTTCACAAAAAGCACAAGCAAGATGATGCAGCAAGTAAAATTGTGCAACGCTCTGAAACACCAAAACATTTATAACATACACTGGGAAGTGGATTTAAACACTGCCCCCCTAAATAAGTGCTAGAGCCATAAAGATGACTGCATCCATTGGTATTTAAGGATTTGGGCTGTTGATTAGCATGCTAGATCCAGCTTTAATGACCCTACTTCCTAGAATGGCAGTGACTACAAGGTCGAGAAAATTAACTTCATTTTAAGAGCTTTATTGTAGGTTGTTTCACAAGCGTTATCACAAAAAAAACCCCACTTTTTAATATTTCTAACATAAGTTTAGTATCAGAGTGACCCAAAAATGTGAAATAAGCCATCTCAGTCCTTTTTTTGTGGTAAGCTTTTAAAATGTGTTCAGAAAGTGCCTGGGCCCTTCACTTTTTAAAATTGTATTATGCTGCAGTCTGATGCTACAGTCAGATCATTTTATTCTTATCAGTCTGCACTCAGTAACCTTTAATAACAAAGTGAAAACAGAATTTTAGAGATTTTTGCAAATTTATGGAAAATAAAAAATTAAACAATCACACTTACACAAGTATTCAGACCCTTTGCAAAAACGCTTGAAATTTATCTCAGGTTCCTCCAATTTCTCCCAGTCTTTGCTGGGATGTTTCTACACTTTGCTTGGAGTTCACCTGTGGTGAATTAAATTTATTGGACATAACTTAGAAAGGCCTCACAGATGGCAGTGCATATCAGAGCAAAAATCAAGCCATGAGGTCAAAGGAACTGCCTCCAGAGCTCAGAGACAGGATTGCTGCAAGTCACAGCTCTGGGGAAGGCTGCAAAATAATTTCTGCTGCCCTGAAGGTTACAAGAGCACCCTTGCCTCCATAATTTTCAAATGGAATAAGTTTGACAGAACAACAACAAGGACTCTTCCAAAAGCTGGTGGCCCAGCCAAACAGAGCAATCAAGGGAAGAAAGGTAAACAAGAACCTGATGGTCACTCTGACTCAGCTCCAGAGATCCTGTGTGGAAATGGGACAAAGTTTCAGAAGGACAATCATCACTACAGCCCTCCACTGATCTGGGCTGTATGGCAGAGTGGCTAAATGGAAACCTCTGTGCAAAACACATGAGCAGCTGCTTGGAGTTTGCAGAGACTCTTTGTGAAAGCCAAGCGGGTCTTTATGTTTTTTGCAATGCTACCATCTAGCTACTCTGCCATAAAGCCCTGATCAGTGGAGGACTGCAGTGATGGTTGTCCTTCTGGCACTTTGTCCCATCCCCACACAGGAGCTATGTAGTTCAGAGTTTGATTTATTTGGACTGTAGCATCAGGCTGCACCATAACAAATGTTAAAAAAGTGAGGGGGTCTGAATACTTTCTGAATGCACTATATGCCTGACTCTGATGAAATCCTGGTGTCCTCAGTACAAGAGCTCAATGAAAACCCTGGTCATCATTTGAGGAACTGTTGATAGAATGTTTAGTGTTGTTTCTTAGACAAGGTGAAAGATGACAGAAAGTTGTTTTGTGCTTTTTCAGAGTTTGGCCTACAACCTCTATGAGATTCCCTTGTTCATTGCAATGGGAGCTATAGGTGAGAAAAGATATTTAGTATAGTACAGTTTGCATCGTCATTGTGTATTGCCTTTTTACATGAATCTAACATGAATACTTTCAGTATATTTAATTGTGTTGTTGCTGCCGTAACATTAAAACAAAGTTCACCCTATTTGTCTTCCTCTGCTGTACAGGTGGATTGCTTGGAGCTCTGTTCAACGCCCTGAACTACTGGCTGACCATCTTCAGGATCCGGTGAGTTTCATGAGTGGTTTAAATGGTTACAAGTAAAAACAAATTGTGATCAAGTTTGGGGAGGCCTTTAACAAAGGCTTAGGTGACATGAAGAATAGATCTGCACATGCAGACTGCCAAGTAAAACAACAAAATCCAGCATGAAGGCTTTGTTGTTGCCTGTCAAAGACAGGGCGTGGAAGACTCTTAAATCAATCTCTCAGAACAGTCATCATCTTGTGATTAGAGTTTGAATGTATTCCCAGAGTACGATCAGGTATGATCACTTATGCTAATACACCTGCTGTTCCTGCTTGGTTGTCTGAGATCACTGAGCAGCAGGCATAGCCTTAGAATACGATTTTTTTAAGAAGAAAAAAAATATTGAGGACTTTATCATGGGAAATAACAGCTGGCTGCAGCCTTTGTTACAGTAACATACCAAAACAACCACCAATCAAAACTGGTGGATTTTCATGTGTGATACGAGCTAGAAACTGCCCATACATCCAACACAACAGCAGTGTGCCAGTTCCTCAATCTGTGGCTTTTTAGTCACAGCAAGGAGATATGTTTTCTCCCAGAGATGGTTGCAGGTAGTGAGAAAAAAATACAGCTGAAAAGTAAAGAAGAGTTTTGGAAGACATACAGCAGTATGAAGCCGATGTAGAGAGGGGTTTGAGTTCCTTATTAAACATCCCACTTAGGATGCTTGGCACTCTGCAGTTTGTTAGCGTCACATTTTAGTATCAGCTCACCTCACTTGGAGCCTCGACAGAGGTGATGCCAAGAAAAAGACAAGGTGCAAACTAGAAACAAGAAAATAAGCAAAAGTCAGAACAAGTTGAGCTGGTACCATGTTGTGGAAAGAACCGTAACAGTAACTTTGAACTGGATCGAGTTCCAACAGCCAAGATTTATCATTGCTTTCATTTCAAAATCTGCGGGTTGAAAAACATTCTTGAAGAGATATTTTTTTACTGTCTCTCTCTTATTCATGGCTCCTCACGATGATGCTACTGTTAGACTGAGATGAAAATAAGTTAGAGGTGAAACTAACTAAACTGCAGAAAATAAGTCAATTTATCCTAACCTTTACCTTTTGAGGGGCATTTAGTATTCATTAGTTGACCATATATTATCATAAAGAATCTGCTTATGATCATCTTGCTATAGATAAAAATGTGCAAACTCGTGTTATTATGAGATCATCTGCATCTGTTTCACTGATGACCTCAACACTCAGAACCTTAATTTAACAAGTACCCTAGCCCTCCATGTTGTAAAATATCCTGCATTGTCTCTTACAGCTTTACTGTATCTGAAATACATTGATAGCTCACTGTAGTAAAATTTCTAACTTAAATGCACATCTGCACTCATTTATTGTATCTGAAATACTTTATGATAGCCCACTGTTGTAAAACCTCTAACTTAAATGCACATCTGCACTCATTTATTGTATCTGAAATACTTTATGATAGCTCACTGTAGTAAATTGCTTAATCTCGTACACATATTTGCACTTATTTATATATTTACTGTACACATACAGTGTAAGAAAGCTCACTGTGTTAAAATGTCTTACCCATATGTAAACTTGCACTTTCTGATCTATTAATTGTTCTCAAATACTTTATAAAAGCTCACTGTGGCAAAATACCTGCCCTAAAATGCACATTTGTACTAACTAATCTATTTTCTATAGTTCCAATACTATATGATAGCTCACTGTGGTAAAATGCCTTCCCTCATACATATTTGCACTAAATCTATTTTCTGTACTCAAACACTGTATGAAAGCTCACTGTGGTAAACGCCCCGGCTCGTATGCACATTTGCACTAACTCACTTTTTTTTTTTTACTGTGCTTTGATACTGTAAGAGAGCTCACTATGGTAAAATGCCTTGCCTCATATGCACATTTTCACAAATTTATATAGTTTCTGCACTCAAACACTGTAAGATAGCTCACTGTGTTAAAATGCTTAAGTGCATTTGTTTGTTTGCACTAATCAATCCATTTACTTCATTCAAATATTGTAAGAAAGCTCACTGTGGTAAAATGCCTAAGCTCTTGTGCACATTTTCACTAATAACCCATTGTCTGTGCTCACATACTGCAAGAAAGTTCACTGTGGTAAAAAATTGTCGAGTCATCCTGGGATTAATTCCTACCTTTTTCTGATAAGAGAAAACAGAGAATCAGACTTTTCTGTATTTGGGTTTGACCTTTATTGCTAAAACTCTACAGCATGAAAGGGTTTCATCTGCAGGATTATAAAGGCTTTCTTCCTTGACCTTGCCTTTAAACAGCCAAACAAGTGGAGCCATTATAAAACCATTATTGAAAGCCATACATAACCTGCTTGTTTAACTTTTGAAATCATCAGGTGATAAATACACTTCACTCAGTATCTGATGTTGAAAACCTGTCATAGCAGTCCTGCTGCTAAAAATACTCCTTTATCATCTGACAATGTGTCTATTTGGGTCAACTTTTGTAACAAAAGTTGGACTTCACTTGACATTTATCGAGCGACTCCACCTTAGGGCACAAGTAGGTTGAAGTGACAGGAACTCTTTGTTTACCACCAGTCTGTTAATTGAACTGAGAGTTTCCTCTTGACACAGGAAAGTCCATAAATAGAGTAAATAGAGTCCATAATAAAAATGAATCTCTTTGAGGAAGTAGCTGTTTGATCAATGTTATGAGTTATCTAATAATCATCATGTTTTGTGTTTGTGTGTGTTGCAGCTATGTTCATCGTCCTTGCTTGCAGGTGATGGAAGCCATGTTGGTTGCTGCAGTAACAGCGACAGTGTCATTCACCATGATCTACTTCTCTAATGATTGTCAGCCACTGGGACCAGAGCACACAGAAGAGTACCCACTGCAGGTGAAAACACGCCCATCACTGACTTTTTCATGTTCAAATTCTGAAGAAATGAAGACCGGAAATCATAATTTGGTCCTCAGAGGTTGAATCCTGCATACTGTGGGGATCCTCCTTAGTTCTTCTGAGGCCAGAGATACATAAACATTCATATTTCAACCCAGAGATGTCATGAGACGAGAGGGAGTGCAACAGCGTGCTATCAAAGAGCGATTACTGGTGTCCTGTTGCTAAAACAGTGCATTGATATGGAGTAGAAAAGTTAGAAACACACCAAAATGTAGATTTGGGACTTGTGCCCACTGCATGCCACTTTGCTGTGCCTGCTATCACATCTTCTGTCATCTTGATTTGTTTAATTCCCCTGTCAGCAAATGTGTTTTATTTAGTCTCTTCAAGGACATAGAAAGACATAGTTTGCGTCTGTTACAAACAGATTGAGAGCAGAGGAGTGAGACAGAAATGCCTCCTTGGGTCGAGTGCATCAGCTGGTTGTAACTTATGTCATTCTCATCCCCTATGTCCACCTCCTGGACTCAACTTTACACAGAGTGCACCAAGTGTTACACAAAACAGTCGTAGAAATACCCCTCCCTCCTGTTTTAAAGGGGATATATTATGCAAAAATCACTTTTCAGACTTTTCTAACTAAAAATATGTGCCCCTGGCCTGTCCACAATCCCCCAAGCACCAGAAAATCCCCCCTCTCTCTTTCTCCACCTTTCAGAAAATGTGTCCTGAAACAAGCCATTCTCAGATTTTCCCTTCATGATGTCATGTGGGGAGTTAGCACCACCCCCAGCTTCGGGTGGCCCTCTCTGCTTGGAAGAACGTTCTGCCCTCCTCTCCTGATCCTCCAGCTGAGAGGGGGATCAGGAGAGGCATATCCCTCAGACCACATCAATTTCCTGAGAGGGGTATGGTCAGGGGTGGAGTCAGAAAGACCAGTAACATTTAGACTAAAGCCACAGACACAGAAATCGCTCGTTCTGAGCAGGGCTGAAACAGTGGGGTTTTTAGACACTCAAAATCCAGTACTGGAGTGTTTCTTTCAGCAACAAATTTCACAGGCATGTTTTGGGGACCTCTGAGACCAATATAAACTTGTCTTAAAGGGGTAAAATATGTCACCTTAAAATCTGACTTCTTAAAGATATGCCTACTCCATCCCAGGCATAAAGGTTACACCCAAGCACAACTGAAATAGAGCTTAAGTCCAGCTGGTGCACAGGGTAAAACTTTAAGTTGGTTGTAACTTCTGGCTCTAAGCCAGGCATAATGTCATGCCTGGGTGTACAACTAAGCTGGCCCAAATTTAATATACCTTTATGAAATATAAAATAGAATATCAACAACACAAAAGTGTGTAAAAAGGTTTAATAGAGGTCTTTAGTTTATAGTATAATTTAGTGAACACTACTTACTTGCAGGCTAGAAATGTTAAAAAAAAAATAATCAAACAATATTTGGTCTGTTGATTTTATTGTTTGGTTTTTCTGAAAACATCTAAAAAATGAGCAGTACTTTTTGAGTTGGCTAAGGTGTCTCTCACAAAGGAAAACATTTGCAGAAGATTATAAAAACCTGTGTCTAGCCTGTAAACAGCTTGGAGTATCCAAATTTGTTGAAGAGAGAACAAAAATTCAGATTGAAGTGACATGAAAAAGGTTCAAACCGCTTAAATGCTTCTCAGCAAGTACAAAACATATATATATATATAAACCAAAAGAAGTGTCCTTGTGTCGTCTATCTACTGTTTAATCACTCTTATCATCCTGAGTATGTGCATCTCTCTCTTTTATAGCTGTTCTGTGCAGATGGAGAGTATAACTCCATGGCAACGGCCTTCTTTAACACTCCTGAGAGAAGTGTTCGAAGTCTCTTCCACGACCCGCCAGGTAAAACTGAAGATAAAGCAAACAGAACAGTAATGTAAAAAAACATGTAGCAGCCATTTCTTTCTTTGTTTAGTACATGGACAATAGAAACGTTATTGTGCCCTCTCTTATATAACCTCTATTCTTCTCTTTAAAGGAACCTACAATCCTCTGACCCTGGGTTTGTTTACTCTCACTTATTTCTTCCTGGCGTGCTGGACATACGGCCTGGCCGTGTCTGCTGGAGTCTTTATTCCCTCTTTGCTCATCGGAGCAGCCTGGGGTCGCCTGTTTGGGATACTGCTGGCCTCCATCACTTCTACTGGCTCAGTAAGTGTGTGTTGGTGTTACTCATCCCTTTTCCCGATAAAGTCGAGATAAAACACAGCAGTATAAAAAAAGCTGAGAAAATTGTCATATATAACACATTAACTCTTGGGCTTGCTATTTGATGATCCGTAAAATTCTGCTAAATTAGGAGTTATAGTTGATTATAGCAGCTTCTTAAAATGCCAGCTTCTTAAAAATCCTGCCACAAAGAATAGAAGCGATAAAGGCCACTGGTGCTAAGAACCTGTCACGGCAGTCCTGCAACTAAAAATACTCCGTTACTGTCTGACACAGAGTGTATTTGGGTCACCTTTACAACAATAGCTGGACACACCTTTTACAGAGCGACTTCAGAATTCTGTTGACACAGAATCTTTGGTTGCTTTCACACCTAACATGTTAGGTTCAGTTGAAAGACCCTCCAGTTCGTGTGAGGACTTCATGAGGTTTGTTTGCACTGGTGGGACAGCTGTCGATTGACTTCTGACTCAGACCAAACAACCAAACTTTGAGAAGGTGGGTCGGGGTCTGCTTTTATTTGGACTCCGGTGTGGTTCGTTCATAGTGGGAACACAAAGCAACCTCAATCCAACATGACTTGAGGAAGCATTTGAATGATTTTAATTATTATATTATTCTAAAAGATTGAACACATTTGTGTGATGCTACGTAGCTCCACCTGGCCACTATCTTTCAGTGAAAGGGAGGTTTTTCTGCATAAGTCACATTTTCCAAAACTTACCAAAAGGTCGAAAATTATTTTTTATTATGTAAACTTATGAACACAACTGTATTCTCAGCATTTAATGTTTCGTTTATTTAGTGTCAACTAAACTGATATTCCACATGCCTTATTTCCTGTTTGACTTTCCTGCGTTTCGTTTTCTCAGATCTGGGCTGACCCGGGTAAATACGCCCTGATAGGAGCTGCAGCTCAGTTAGGTGAGCACTGGTTTTTCTGTGTTTAGAGTTTAACAGTATGTTAAAAATGCTAATGATAATCTCAAACATAAAACAGCTATATATGTGCTTATTGTGTACTGTATTTAATCTAGTTTAGTCTCCATTTTTTATTCAAGCACTCAGTGAAACATAAGTGTAAAAGCGGTTATAATTTCATGCTCTCAACAGGTGGCATCGTGAGGATGACCCTCAGTTTGACTGTCATCATGGTGGAGGCAACAGGAAATGTCACTTACGGTTTACCCATCATGCTTGTCCTTATGACTGCCAAGATAGTAGGGGACTACTTTGTAGAGGTGAGTGTAAAGATACCGACCCACAGTGTTCCCGATTTTCATTGTCTCATTTTTGTCTATTTTGTGGCATCACTAGCAAGAACAATGGCATTCAATTGATGTCTATATGCACTCATTTTCCACAAGTACTTTGCATGATTATATGTAAAGCTCAGTTATGTTGATTTCTTTTACTTTAATTCTACAACAGTGAAATAGAACGATAACGATTGGAAAACAAGTTTATGAGAAAAAACATTGTAGTCATTATTGTTTACTGTGTCATGCATAAAAACATTTTTATTTCATTTCTGTAAAATGTTTTCTTTTCTCTTTGTTGTCGCATAACTTTTTTAAAGATTCAAGTGACATTACTGTGGCACAAGTATTCTTAAAGACCAGGTTGTCCTGAAAAAAGGATGTTTAGACCTTCACTGTGCACCACAGGGTTGGTATTTGACAAGCTTTTTATAACAATAAGTCCACGCAAGACAAATGGTTAAAGGGATACTTGAACATTTTGGCAAATTCCTATAGACTTAGTAATAGGTTCGTTACCTTCAGTTGTTGGTGCAAGCTATTTTTTAACTCGGCGCTGCCGAGTTCGGACCTGCTGTGCCAACTCAGTGTAAGCAGACGGTATTTTTTGCTTTCCCTCATCAAACTCATCAAATACACAATCCAACAACTCTAAAACACTCTCGTGAACAAGTTGTGACCTGTACATTCAACACGCTACGAAATAATCATGGAACATTACGATACGGAGATGTTTTAAAGCTAAATGCAAAGTCAGAACTACACTCCAGACATGGCTGCTGAACTGTGTCACTCCGCCCAATGGTTTACTCAAGAAATAGTTCCGAGTATTTGCTTCATGTGTCATAATGTTACATAATTATACGTTATTATTTCATAGCGTGGTGAATGTGGAGGTCACAACTTGTCCACGAGAGCATTTTGGAGTTGTTGGATTGTGTATTTGGTGAGTTTGATGAGGGAAAGCCGAATTATCGTCTGCTTTCATTGAGTTGGCACAACAGGTCCGAACTCGGCAGCGCCGATCCAAAAATAGCTTGCACTGACAACTAAAGGTAACAAACCTATTACTAAGACTATAGGAATTATGGCAATGGGCGAATTTGCCAAGCAGAGCTGAGCAGTGTTGGACTCTACTTGTCATTTTGTTATTGTTTGGATTTAGAGCCCCCTGGTGGCAGAATTTTACATACTTTGTATCTAAAGGTTATTTTCCCCTTCCTGCTCTGCTTGAAAGTCCATTGGAGCCCCTGCAGTTTAAAATTTAACACAAGAATTAAGCTGACTGAAAGAGGAAGCAAGGTTATAATTAGGGATGCACGCGGTTAATCGCTGAAACAGTTTGTCAAATTAGCCGGCGTGGGATTCACGAGTTGACTAAATGAATTACCCATCATTATTATAAAGATAGGATTGAAATCCTGGTCTATAATGCTCTTTTAAACAGTAACAAACCTCCCGCCACTAGAGGCCGCTGCCTGTTGGGCAGTTCTCAGCGTTGGCTTAGCGGTTAGCGTGTAGCAGAAACAGCAGGGTATGACAAACACAGCCATCGCAACGGTAGTAAACTTGAAGCATAAAGTTAGATGGGTGTTAAACATGGAGAACCAACTTGTTGATTTGTGGCGACAACACAAGTGTTTAGATAGTCTGTCATGTAAAACATACTACAGTCAAACTAATTGTAGCATGAGGGGGAGTTGGGCTGACATTGCCACTGCAAAGATTGTGCAAGAACAGCTAGCCCCATTTAGCTTCTTTACTCTAATGTTGGGTTTGACTGAGGAGATTTTGAGATATTAGAATTTAGACTGTGGTTGTTGGCGAATATGTTATTGCTGTGTTGTTCATCCCACTCCAAATACAATGAAAACAACACTGCTAAATCTGTCATTATTTATCACCATGTATGGGGTCTCTCACGTTTTTAACCTCCATTGAGATTTTGAAAAGCTATTACTGTGTGCCAGGTTTAATGAGTCTCTTTTTGTTTAAGGGTCTGTATGACATCCACATCAAGCTGCAGAGTGTCCCCTTCTTAAACTGGGAGGCTCCTGCCACATCCCACTGGCTGACTGCAAGGTAACTGCCTTCCTGTTTGTGCATTATATCTTATGCATTCAAGGCCATACCAGACATGCTTTATTTATAGTCAGTGTAAAGGAAAAATTTGATTATAGTTGATGATTTTAAGACGTGATAGAGTTTGACTTTTGTTGTATGGGATTTCTCTCACCCACATTTTTCTCAACACTCACCCAGAGAGGTGATGAGTTCACCGGTCACCTGTCTGAACAGGATAGAGAAGGTGGGAACCATTGTAGATGTTCTAAGCAACACATCGACCAATCACAACGGTTTCCCTGTGGTAGCGGAGGTTTCAGCCAGTGAGGAGGTACTGTATTGAAGCTTTGATTTGTTATTTTTCTTAAATTTTATTGTATTCTTTCATTGATGAATCAATGTATCAATCAAAACTTTCTGAAAATAATCTGTTACTGTCAGTTCAGTCTGTTTCATCAGCCTGTGCCACATATTTCATTAAGAACCCCATTTTTCTTAGGATTTTGAGGGTAAATAAACTTCTTTTAATAGATATGTTGTTGAGGTATTTATAAAGCATTTTAAATCTGAACAAATTCCACAGAGTGAATATAAAAGCCTTTTATTCATCATCACTGTGTGAAGGATTTGTGTCTCTGTTCAGTTGTCACTTTCTATAAACATTTAGGAGACGTGTGGGTTGAAATTCCTGTGAAAGATCCAGAATTTCTTATATAACTGGACCTGAAATGGATAAGAGGTTGAGCTTCAATGAAAATGGTGACTGATTATGTTTGATTGCCTTTTATTTTCCCTTATTCAGGCACCAAAGCTCTGCGGTCTCATCCTCCGCTCACAGCTCATCGTTCTCCTCAAGCATAAGGTAATATTATCAACTATAAAAAACCCTTCATCATTGTTTTTATCCTTTAAATGTCATTATTAACCTGTGCTGAAACCTGTCAGGTGTTTGTGGAGTTGGCCCGGACCCGGCTGACCCAGAGGAAGCTCCAGCTGAAGGACTTCAGAGATGCATATCCCCGTTTCCCCCCGATCCAGAGCATCCACGTCTCCCAGGATGAGAGGGAGTGTATGATGGACCTCACAGAGTTCATGAATCCAACACCTTACACTGTGCCACAGGTAAGACACACATATTTTACAATTTACAGTGCTGCAAATTCACCATAGTTTGATTAATATTTCATTATTGCAATTTATTAATCATAAAACCAGTAATTTATTTCAGTGTTTTTCAATCACTTGACAGCACCACTTTATTTATAAGTTGTTGAAAACTCTTCCCTTTTCATGGTGCACTGGAAGCGGCTGCTACACTCCTCACAACATGCTGGGAATGTAGTGAAGCACGCCAAGTTGGCAGGGAGAGGCTCCACTTTTAATAACTTTTTCCATCATTTAAATGACACTATTTCTTTGCAGGAAACGTCTCTCCCTCGAGTGTTTAAGCTGTTTAGAGCGCTCGGACTCAGACACTTGGTGGTGGTGGATGATTCAAACAGGGTAAGAGTCTGTTATCTTCCGTTGTTTTTCCTTGCTGCTCCTGATAATGATGAAAACGATTGCTCTGATGTTCTTGATTTGGTTTGTGACCCTCTGCAGGTGATTGGGCTGGTGACCAGGAAAGACTTGGCCAGATATCACCTGGGGAAACACGGCTTAGAGGAACTTCAGCTGGCCCAGACATAGTACACAAACACACACAAATACCAGTTACTATGATCACCATATGCCTCCATGTCCACCAGCTATGCAGCCTTTAAGGACATAAACAAGGTCCACAAGGTCTCCGTTACTCTTTGATGCCAAAATGGTCTCAAAGACAACACAAGGAGCCCGCCCCATTGCTTTTCTGGCCTTCTTTAGAGACACATTTTAAATACGAAACATTTGAGATCATAACTGCCCCTAAAGCACACATTTGCCTTGTTAGCGTGTGAAGAGATTTTCTTGTGGTTGTTTGAAAAATAATGGAAAAAAAACTCTAAAAACTAGTCAAATTAAATCGGAATGACGTGGTCTTTTTAAAATAAAACGAAATAGCTTTAACTCCCAAATTCTGCAGTCCAATTGTGCAGCATTGGTTCTGCACCTTTACCTTTGTCCACTTTCTCAGAGCAGATGGATCACAAGAAAGAAAAACACACAAGCGTGATACTTTGCCTGTTCAAGGTTGATTTGTTGTTCAGTTTTGCTTCCTGTTTTCACATGATGTGGATTTAGTGACGGGGTAAATGATCCACATTTTGATCAGATGCTATACATTCCCATGTGTTTCCCCGTTAAGCTTGATCTGCTGGGTGCAGATTGGCACAAGTTGGAAGCGGGCTCGGCTGAATCTAAAGAGTGGAGTTGCGCTTCTAGCACGTGCCAGGAAGACTTCAGCACATGCTGTGGAAACCCTAAGATTGAATAGACAGCGAATGATTAGCTCCAGAGTTTGCAGTGCAGACGGACTTTGTGGAAACTTGTGGGTCAGAAAACAAAACCATAAAATCAGAATCCTTATTAATAGCTGGTACGTGTCTCTGTTTTTGTCTTATTCTGCCCCATCATCAGTCAAATATTACTTCCTTTTTGTGGCAGTAAATAAATTTGCATATTTAGTATTTCTACTTTGCACTTGTTATGTTTTCCGATTGAACTCGATGAGAATTTTTGAATGGTTTGCTTTGATTTTGAGTGAGTGGTCATGTTCTATTTAAATGTTAAAGTATTTTCCATTGTGTAGTTTATGTTTTTGCACTGAATGAAAGCTGTTATTTATTGTCGATGTTTTAATTTAAGCGTGTGGTTTAGACTAAAACTTGTTCTGGTTCACATAACACAATTGAGGACATTTTCATAAGTATTATTTGACAAGAGAGGCATTTTTTTATCTTTATCTAGCAGAAGAAATAGATATGAGGATGCATTCTTCTTGCTGTCTTTCTACATACTGAGCAGATCTATATTTATACTTCTGTCATTAAAAGTGGGCTGATGTTTTATCTCACCCCTCCAGATGTTTGCACTTTGACGTACTACTGAAAAGGCTTTTTTGAAGAAACACACCTGTCCCTCCTAAAGCTCTGTATGAATGTAAACTTCTCTCTACAACATAATCAGTTTTTGCTGCAGAACCATATTTAACACTCAGATTTTGATTCATAGTAATTTTATTATTTCACACTCATCTTCACCCAGTGTTGTTTTTTTTCCGCTGTACACTTCGTTGTTTCTTTGAATTTTGTGCCCTTTGAGCCTTTTGTTTTTGTTGTACAGATCTTAATGTAAAATATAGTCAATGCTCCATTTTGTAACCACTGGATAAGCCTTTTTGTGAAGATAATAAAGTTGAAATTTATCTATTGTTATTAGAATCAGTTTTCCTTTTGTTTGGTTAAACAAGTCAGCAAAAAAAAAAGAAAAAAAAACAATTGTTTTTAGAACTTAAATCTGGTCAAGTAGTTCAAGAGACTAGAGTGGATGAGACTACTTGTTTAGAGTCTGACAAAAAGTAATAAAGAAAAAAAAAAAACGCAGACTGACATGGTACTCACCACTTCTCTCAGTGTCCACCAGATGTCAGAAAAAGGCAGTTTAAAGTCATTGGCTTAGTTGAGATATAAGAGCTCTACACTGTTTAGTGTGCCAAGTTGTTTCAAATAAATAAGCAAACTGAATTATTTCAAGCTTAAACAGTTCTTATGGACAGTTGGTGTAATCATAAAGATGAAATTTCTTTAATAATAACTTTAAGTTTATCTAGTTTTCCTGACAGACATCACCAAGTGTTCCAAATATTTAATACCAAGTTTTCTCAACAAAATATTTCATTGGCAGAGAAGATTTGGACATTTTTTCATGGGCGCAACCCACATACTCAGCTCTGCTGCTCATCCCACAAATGCATGTTCCTTACAAACGTGGCACCATCTTAAAGGGAAGTACACAGGCTTTCCAACGGTATATTGCCAAGAAGCACTATTACAACAAAGAAATCTATCAAACACGGATTTTTTTTACTTTTTGTGCTTAGTTATTTTATAGTATTGAGTGGTAATTATCTTATTTTTTCAAGAATATTGTGGTAACTGTAATAAGGTGGGATTTTACCAAGTAATAACTTGGAGATATAGTAATATTAAGGAAGTATTTGCATTGTAAAAATGTATAAATTATGAAGTAAATCCTTATAATATTGTGGCAATTACCTGGAAATTAGTTGTTGCGTTACCCTAACCCTCTAACCTCCTAACCCCTTTCCCTACCGTCACCCTAGCCCTCATAATATTGTGGCAATTCTCTGGTAATAAGGTGTTTTTTCCTCTAACCCTCTACTTTCTAAACCTTAACTTACCGTACCTTTACCCTAATCCCAACCCTCATATTATTGTGGCAATTCTCTGGTAGTTACGTGGTGTTTTACCAGAACCCCCTAACCATATCCCTCGTAATAGTGTGGGAACCCGTTGATAATTAGGTGGTTCTTTATCCTAACCCTAACCCTCAGAATTATTGTGGCAATTCTCTGGTAATTAGGTGGTGTTTTACCCTAATCCTCTTACCCCCTAACCCTGACTCTCGTAATAGTGTAGCAACTCCCTGATGATTAGGTGTTTACTCTAACCCTGACCCCCGACCCTACCTTTACCCTAACCCTAACCCTCTTATTATTGCTGCAATTCTCTGGTAATTAGGTGGTGTCTTACCCCAAGCCTCTAACCCCCTAACCCTAATGATATTGTGGCAATTCTCTGGATATAAGAGAATTATTTAACAATTAGTTTGTTAAATGATTTTGCGGAGAAAGGTAATAATTTACTTTATTAGTTACCTGATAATTCCCAGATAAATTCTTTATTTTTGCCCACAGAATCAAAGTGTGTCCTTGTTGAATAATTTTCATGTTATATTTAGAGTCGGGGGTTTTGGGTCAGGGTTAGGTTTAGGGGGTTAGAGGGTTAAGGTAAAATACCACCTAGTTTTCAGAAAATTGCCACAGTGTTATGAGGTTTGGGGTTAAGGTTGGGTTAGGGTAAAATACCACCTAATTACCAGAGAATTGCCGAAATACCATGAGGCATTGCTTGCTGATTACTACATTTTTACTAGGCAAATACGTCCTTTACATTACCAGGTTATTCCTTGTAGAATACCAACTTTTTACTAGACAGTTACCACCTTATTCTCAAGAAATCAATAGATGACTACCACTTATTACTTTAAAAAAATTACTTGGTAATTAGAGCCATACTAAAATAAAATGCTACCATTACTATTCTTAAGTGTTTTATGGTCATCGTGTTATTACTAAGTATGTGTTTACCTGATTCTCTTTACCTAATTCTGACCATTCCTGAAATATCTGAGACAAGGAGGAATATCCATGATGGGAATCGATGTCATAACATGTCATATTTTCCAACTGAATAATACTGAGCTTTACTCACAGTTATGCCACGTGTAGATAAACATCCCATTCCCTAACAAACAACATCAAGTTCTACTGACATATGCCAAGCAACAATATTATCTGTCAGCAAACTTGTCAGTCAGAGGGGCAAATGAGCTTTTATACCCTGAAGTTTTGTTTTATGTCCACACCAGAAGCCTGTCTTTAAAAAC
Organism: Cheilinus undulatus; assembly: GCF_018320785.1. NCBI lineage: Eukaryota > Metazoa > Chordata > Actinopteri > Labriformes > Labridae > Cheilinus > Cheilinus undulatus. Next base: position 10,927,519 of record NC_054885.1, on the reverse strand, counting down.
TGTAATAATTTTTGCAGCTAGTTGACTCATTAATTTAAGATAACTTGGCACCTTTAACAGAGTACAAACCTGTGAGTTTTTCTGAATAACACTTTTTGGCCAATTGCCCAAACACAAAGGTGATGCACTGACTCTGTCTCGCTGCTGACTCCACGCTATGAAAATAAAACCTCAGCACAGCAGGAACTGAGCCGAGGCCTGCTGAGCATTTTATCAGGTTTATCCAGTGTGAATAGAAAAATGTGGCTCTGCGTGGCTGAGCCCGCGGGGGCCTCTCACGCTCAGACACTCTTCATGACACCAGACACGACTTCCTTGTTCAAGCACGCTTTATAGACGCCACTCATTCCAGCGGGGACCACTGCTGCCGCTGATTTATATTTCCATAAAGGAGTATGATATAATGGGTTTATAGCTCAGCTTGCTTTGGGGCAGACGAGGATAAAGACCCTCTGCTGACACTGACGGGGTGATATGTGGGCCGAGTCAAAGAAAATGGATCGTTTTAGCTGTTGTTAACCATTTTAAAATGATGGATTTGCACATTAAGGCTTTAGAGTTCTGACATAAGGGAGAACCCTCTTTTGTGCTCTGTGATTCTATCCAGAAACCCAAACAGATTTGTTCTTTTGATAGCCTACATAAACAAATCATTGCTGTTTTTTAAAATGATCTCTTTAGTTGCCATTTCTTGTGCACTGAATGTTCCTCAAAGCCCGAGCCTGGAGCGAATTTTACAGAGGTCATGTCCGGACAGCAAAAATGGTGCTCATTATTCTGAGGTGTATTTTTTTTAGACACTAGCTTGGGCTTGGGCCTTTTTTTTTTAGCTATTTATGCCTCCATGCCAGCAACAGCCAGGGCCAGAGGCATTGTTATCAGGTACCAGATAACCTAGCTGTTCATACTGTATGACCAAGCTGTTTTTGTGAAGATAATATATCAAGGAAGCTTTGAGGGTTTTTCTTCAAATTTGGTATTAATAACCACTCTGCCTTAAGGATGAACTGGTTTTATTTGACAGGTTATAGGTCAAGGGTCAAAGTCATTAGGCTTCATATTCATCCCTTGCTTTTGAATGCAAATCTCAAAAAGGCTTTTTGGGATTTTTTTCAAACTTTGAACAAATGTCCACTCCAACTCAACAATTAACTACTTTGATTTTGGTGGTCGGAGGTCAAGGCCATGTGATCACAAATATTGTGAGGTGACGGTGACCTTATACCAGCTTCATTGGGGCTTGACCCACAACTGACAAGTGAATTGATTGAAGAATTCAAGACTATGCTCAGGGGGGGAGTAGCTAATCTGGAGAGCTGGGAGAATTCCAGGTGGGCCGGGAGAATTCCTGGTGGGCCGGTGCTGGTTTTGGGCAGGGAGGGCCGGTGTACAGTGGCACTGATACAGGCTACACTTTCATGCTTGGTCGTCCATGTCCATCTGAATGGAAACACTACTGCTACATTGGTTCCGCATGTACCTTGTCGGTGGTTAATCTCTCCAACCCAAAACAGTCAAGGTGATATCCAAGGAAGAAATATGGATAATAACTAGAGCTAGTTTGGTCAAAATGTTAGACTTAGAAATAGTAAGCGTAGAAGCTAGCATGGCCCAAGCTTATAGTAAATTTATAGTATATCTGTAGTATACACTACAAATAGTTATAGTGTTACAACACGACTAAATGAAAAATATGGCCTCTGTAGCAACTGCAGCCCCTCAACCAGTTTGCTGCTGACTGATTGAGGAAGAGTGATCACCACTATCAAGCACAATCCATAAGAGTAGGCAGGTAGGATTCAGTCGTTGTTAAAAAGTTTGTAGAAAAGGTTTAGCTCAAGCTCAAATATTGACGGTGTGCAAATTAAGTCCCATGTATTGTATGTTTTCATTTTCCCCTGAACCAGTTGGTTGAAGATTTTATGATTTTTTTTTAAAAACAGGTGAAATAATATGTAACACTGTGAAATGCTATGAGCTGATAAAGTTAACACAGGTTCTTAACATTACGTATGGAGGAAAGAAGGCGCAGCTCATTATCTGCCTAATGCCATCCCAACAGTGAAGCATGGTGGTGGCAGCATCATGCTGTGGGGGTGTTTCTCAGCAGCAGGGGCTTGGAGACTGGTCACGATTGAGGCCCCGTCCACACAGAGACAAAAACGATATATTGCTGTTTCGTTTTGAAAAAGTTTTCTGTAAAGACAGGATCGTTCCAGGAAATATCCGCATAAGCACGCAACCACTGAAAACAACTGAAAACGCTGTAGTGCATATGCCAAGCCTGTATGTGGCGCTGTATTGCTGCCATGGAAATGCACCAAAAGACATAAGTAGATGACAGAAACTGACACAAACTTTCTGCTGGTGTCCCTTCTGGTTGTTCTCTGCGTTGGATTTAGAGAAGAACATATGGTGTATGCGTTTCGCGGTGGTGGTAAAGGAGCATCAGATTTTGCTGTAAAAGCCATAACAAGCTCAATAGCCTCTGCAGCACGAACACAACCCTGTAATCCGCCTTGTTGTTTTGGCCAGACTCACACAGGCGCGTTAAGAGAGCTACGCTATGTGTGGTGTAATCGTTTCAAGAAAGATGCTGGTGGCCGTCCACACGAAGACGAAACGGTAGTCATTTACGGATTTGTTCACTCTGGAACCCGTTTTCAAAAAGTATCGTTTACAAATGTAATTTTCGTGTGGATGAAACGCCGATACGACAAAAAACTTTTGCGTATACTCCTGAATTCATCTCCGTGTGGACGGGGCCTTAAGGTAAGCTGAATGAGCAAAGTACAGAGATATATTAAATGAAAACCTGTTACACAGGATCTCAGTCTGGGCTGAAGGTTCACCTTCCAACATGACAATGACCCCAAGCCCACAGGCAGGACAGCACAGGCGTGGCTTAGGGACAACTCTGTGGATGTCCCACCCGAGCTAGAACCGTGACTTGAGCCCTATTGAATGTCTGGAGAGACCTGAAAATTGCTGTCCACTGGCAGTCCCCATGCAACCTGCAGAGCTTGAGAAAAGTTGGAAAGAAGACCGGCAGAAAATCCCCCAATCCAGGTGTGCAAAGCTTATTGCATCATATTCAAAAATACTTTATGTGATATTTCAGTTTTTTTCCTTTTAATAGATTTGCAAAAATGTCTGACATTCTGTTTTTACTTTGTCCTGATGGAGTACTGAGTGTAAATTAATGAGAGAATAAATGAATCTGACAATTGTAGGATCAGGTTTCTACAACACTGGACAAAGTGAAGGGGGTCTGAATACTATTGTAAATGTGCGTGAAATACATCACAGAGATTGAGAGGGTAAGAGACGGAAAAAAGGGGAGTTGTCTGACATTCATGACAGCTAGAGAGGGAAAACATCAAAATGATGAAGGAGGAGATGATTAAATGAAAAAAAAAAGATGAAAGTAAGAGACTTGAGTGAAGCAGACGGCCTACAGGGTGTGGTCATTGTAAGACCAAGGGGAGATAAAGAAGAAGAAAAGGGGGGAAGGAAGGGAGGGGGGAGATAAATAGAGGCAGAGAGGGAGAGAGAGATGGCGTGACACTGTGATGAATAGGTGGAGGACACTGCAGGAGAAATTCGTAAAAAAGTGATGAAAAATGAAGAGGGGAAATAAAAGCATGAAAGAGTTGAGGAGGGCTGGCGTGAGAAGGAATGAGGTGTGGAGGGAGAGGGAGAGTAAACGAGGCAGGGAGGGGGGGAGGAGGAGGAGGGGGGGTAAAGGATGAGCTCATTGCAGTCTCTGGGATGATGACACGAGGAGGGGAGGGGTCTGCTGCTTGTCTGTGAATCAATAGCAAGCGTCTGAGTTACACACATGCAGCTTCAGGCGGCTCACCGGCGTCTGATGGCTTTAGCATCACCTGCTGACAGTTAGCATTTTAGCTTGGAGAAAAAAAAAAAAAAAAGAGCACAAGGAGAAGCAGAGGCTGCTCCTTCACCCTCCCTCCATCCCTCTCTCCATCCTCCTCTCTCTCTCTCTCTTGCTCACACACATCCCCATCACATCCACACCCACACCCAAGGATACCCTCCCTGCCTCTCTCTCTCTCTCTCTCTCTCTCACACCACCACGTTTTCCTCTTCCCCTTCAACCCCACCAACTACATTTTTTTTCTTCTTCCAGGGTGGAGATGCTCGTCTGACTCCTTTATTCCCAATCCAAGACTTTATAGTGGATTTTTCTCCTCCTGTGATACTTTCTTGCTACCTGTGGAGGTCCCCCCTCTTTTCCACTCTTGGTTCTCTCTGGTTCTCCTGCCAGCCGTCGCACCGAGCGCAGCCCCACAGAGAGGCACCATGCTGGGATTGGACGTGTGCGAGTTCGGGGGTCAAGTGCTGGAGCTGCTGTGGCTCACAATGTGCTACAGAGGTGAGGGCATGTGTTCTGTAAATGAGTTAAACTTCACTGATCTAATCTATAAAAATCACGAGCTGAAAGTATTGAGATCATAGGTGCTCATCTGTGGGTGTGCTGGGTGGCTGATCTTAATGTGTGGGTGCAATATGTCTCTATCCTAGTGGGTGTGGACATTTTTATGTCCAACATGGGGCGCTGCCAAGACAAGCTGAAGGTGGCAGATCAATAGCTATTGATCACACACACCCTGTGCGTGCATGTTTGCTGTGCATGCCGGCTTTTGTGATCCTGCTTCTGCTCACACATGCAGAAATGCTGGAAGAGAAGGGAGTTAATGTGTTGTGCATGTGTGAGGACATAGCATATGGTAGCTGGTGAGAAATGCCACAATTGTCTGCTTCTACTTCCAACATTTCCTCTCTTTTTGCGTGCAACAGTTCTGGATTTGCTCTCTCTCTCTTTGTGCATTTGTGTGTGGGCATGCAAGCTTCACACTGCAGCAGTAGCAGTTACAGATGGTGGAACAGACCTGGGGTTTCCCCTTCGCACAGGTGTGTGCTTTAGAGTGTGTGTTTTCAGGGAGAAAGGCAAAGAGAGAGAGAGGAGTCGTGATTGAAGTTATTTCTAAAGACAGAGACACAGAGGAAGAAAGAAAAGAGGTGGAAAAAAAAACTCAGACAAGAAAGATCATCTTCAAAAAGTAGATCTTGGAAGTATAGTTTGATTTATCATCCAAGGCAGCCATGAATAATCAACTCCACTTACACCTTGAATTTCAAACAGTGCTATGAATTGATTGCCCAGCTCCCCGAACGATCCAAATTGGACAAACAAGTAAACTTTCTATCTCTGCTGCTTAATGTTTCAGCCCTGAATCCATAGAGTTCAAACAGTCAGCACTATTAAAACCGTGGAACTACGACCCTGATACTGAGTCTTGGAATAATCTGAGACAATTACCCAGCAGCAGTGTTTGCTCCACAACGGAGAGTTGGTGGAAGTGTTGTTCTGTTTTTCTCTGTTTTCAGTCGAGGTGCAAATAAACTGTGAATGTGCTGGAATACAACATGCAAAAGGCTGATAAATACAGGTGATGAGTTCAAATAAAGGTGTTAACAAAAGGAAAAGACACAAACTCAACATTCAGGAGAAGAAACCCTCAGCTGTTTGGTTCACTGATAAGGAAAGGGCTGCATATCTTCATGATGATGCTGAAGAAGAAAGAAATCTTTGAGTTCGCTGCAACATCAATAGAAGTAATTTCTTAAAAGATAAAAGAGGTTTCCAATTTGCCGGCTAAATGGTTAAAAGTGGATCATTGTGGTCTGCACAGGGATTACTAGCTGGTTCAACGATTATTTATCAATTCAGGCAATCCTGGTCAAACATTCCATCTCAACCATAACATAGCCAACTGCCACAAGGCTCTTCAGTCAGATGGGTCAGCCTCAGTATGTCACTTTGACATAATCTGTCTTCATATGCATCCTCCAAAGTATGTACCTGCTGAAATGGTACACAACTAGGGGTTTTAACTGAAGAAACCTTTACTTGAAGGTGCCTTTGAGATTGGACAGTCTTGATATGCTGATGTGAGTTAATCTGTCTTCGTATGCACCCTCCAAGGATGCACCTCCTGAAATTGGACCCAGCTACGGCTTTTTAAGTGAAGGAGCCGTTATGTTGTGATGGGACAGTCTTGATATGCTGTTTTGACTTAATCTGTCTTGATTATCATCCTCCAAAGGATGCATCTCTTGAAATGGTATCCAGCTCTGGTATTAAGTGAAGGGGCCTTGACTTGAAGGAGCCATTGAGATGGGACAGTCTTGATATGCAGCTGTGACTTAATCTGTCTTTATATGCACCCTTCAAATAATGCATATCTTGAAATAAGACCAAGTTATGGGTTTTAAGTGAGGGAGCCTCTACTTGAAGGAGCCTTTTAGAAGGGACAATATTAATACGCTGCTGTGACTAAATATGTCTTAATATGCAACCTTCAAAGGATGCACCTCCTGAAATGGGACCCAGCTAGGGGTTTTAAGTGAGGGAGCCTCTACTTGAAGGAGCCTTTTAGAAGGAACAATATTAATATGCTGCTGTGGCTAAATATGTCTTTATATGCAACCTTCGAAGGATGCACCTCCTGAAATTGGACCCAGCTAGGGGTTTTAAGGGAAACTCCACAAGCCATGACTGGGCCTGCATCCATGCATCTTATTTATTACATTTTCTGTGATAAGTTATTTTAGCGTGCTTATTTTAATATTTTACACTGTAACTTCACACTGTCACAGTTCAAAGTTGGCTACAGAATGTGTTTACGTGACTCTAGAATCTAGACTAGACAACTTAATGTATTTATAACTTACTGCTTATTTGATGTGAAATTAAATTTTGTAAAATCACTGATTTTTTAGGCCACTATCAGACTATCATCAAAAACAACACACCTAGCATCAAGGAAGTACAAACTCTTAGATTAATTCTCAATTCGGGGGTAGCATCTTTTGAAGAACCCAGTATTTTGTAGCCTTCGATGATTTCTTGGTTTATGGTGGATTCCCTATCTGTGTCAGAAGTTTGTCCCACTCTCCTTTCCTTTCCAAGTGCCCTTTTCCAAACTAACATAGCCAACATCATGTAACTTAATCTACAGTGTTGCATCCATCCATCCATCAATTTTCTACACCGCTTATCCCTTTCAGGGCCACGGTAGGAGGGCTGAAGCCAATTCCAGCTGTCACTAAGAGAGAGAGGCAGGGTAAATCCTTGACTTTTCGCCGGTCAATCACATCTGACATGTGGAGACAAACAACCATGCACACTCACACCTACAGTCAATTTAGAGTCACTTATGAACTTAATGAGCATGTCTTTTAACTGTGGGAGGAAGCCAGAGTATCTACAACATGCAAACTCCACACAGAAAGGCCCTGTCTGACGGGGATTCGAACCAGGACGTTTCTTGCTGTGCAGCAACAGCACTAATCTCAGCGCAGTGTTGTATTCATTCCAAGGTAATTTAAAGTTCCATGACTGCCTTTGATTTTTAAATATTGGTACAGTAGATGTTGAATTGAGTTGGAAACAGTTACTTGCATCTGAAGTTGTATTACACAGCTTCTTTAGAGTCCACAAGCTCATTGGAAATGATCGACAATAAAATTTAGGACACTACGGGCCAGTGAAGGATACACTGGATGGATCTTTAGTCTACTGAGGAAATGCCTCTAGATTTTTTTTTTTCTGGCTGCATTTGAAGGAGAATTTGAGAAGGAACAGTCTTAACCTACTGCTATACTTCTATCTGTCTTCAAATGCAGCCATCTGAGGATGCTACCCCTGAAATGGGACCTAGCTACAGGTTGCAAGTGATATGTACAGAAGCTAGAAGTGAACATGCATTCATTCATTTATGGATTCCATTTTCTGTGATAACAGGTTATTTATATTAGTTTCCTGTGGTCCCAACTAATTTGTCTTGTATCCCCACTCAGTATATTTAGCTGAATAAACTTTCCTCAAATTGATTGAAATAGCACTTATTCTGAAAAATGTAACATTTGGTCTACAATACATACAGTAAAATTTACTCTTCTTGCAGATTTAAGTTTTCCAGTTATTTTCTACTCTAAAGAGATTTTTTATTTAACTCTAAATGATGAGGATGTACTCCATGATGAACAAAATAAAAACAACTGTGCAGAGCCATTTTTTACTTAGTACAGTGTTGTATGTAATCTTTTCAGTGCTGTTTCACTCCGTATAGAAATATGCCCTACTCATCACAGAACAATTTGTTCTCCACATAGAAAAGGGTAATGCTTTACATAGCTATATTTTACTTTAAATAGGGGTTAGACAAGGCAAAAATCACAAGATTCAAAGGTTGGAGAAGAGCCAGGTTACTACACTGGAGGCTGTAGTATGCTCTGGTATCTTAAGGTTCAACATAAGGTGATTAAAAGGAGATTTTGGTTGTTGAAGACTGGCTGCAGATTCAATCCCCAACTAACTGCAGCCGAGCAGCCCAGTGCTCCTGCCTCACCAACCAGCCTACAGTAACACAAAGAGAGAGATTCCTCTCCAACACAAAAACCACAGTACAGGTGCATCTCAATTAATTATAATATCATGAAAAGTCTTTTTTCCCCTGTGATTTAATTCAAAAAGGAGGCTAAAAAGGTGTTAGACAAGGTAGAAAATGCAACGAAAAAATTCAAAGCAAACTCACAGGACTCAATGGTCGGAGAAGAGCTGGGTTACCACACTGGAGGCTGTAGTATACTCTGGTACCTTAAGTTACAATATGAGGTGATTGAGAGGAGATCTTGATTGGCAAGGATTAGCTGCAGCTGCGATGCCTAAAGAGGTGCAGCCTAGCAGCCCAGTGCTCCTGCCCTCACCAACTAGCCTGCAGTGACCAAGAGAGAGAGAGAGGGAGAGAGAGAGAGAGACGACTCTCCATTTTTTCCCTGATTTAATTCAAGAGGTGAAACTTCCATATATTCTAGGGGAAAATAATAATAAAGTATTTCACAAAATACAAGTAAAAAAAAAAAAAAAAAAAGAGAAAAAATTAGCTTGGTGTCAAAAGTAGCAGAAAAAATGGGAAGAATGTAAATCACTCCATATGGAAAAATTGAGTAAATGAGCTACATGGCTTTACTGTATGACCGCCTTGGACTTCCATAGATTTGTGCTGTGTCTGTGCAGGTATTGGTGGATATGGTACACACAGTCTTGTCAAAAACATTTGGCAGAGATTGAATTTTGAAAAATGAGGAGGAGTGTGAGGAGATTTTGATAGGAACGTGGGAGGAGATCGAGCAGAAGACAAATGGTAGGAGTGAGGAGCAAAATGACAAGGAGAGAGGAAAGGAGGCTGACAAACAGAGGAAAAGAAGATGCTAGGGAAAAAGAAAGAGGATGACTAAGATTAAAAAAGAGAAATGGTAGGAGGAGGTTGGGTGGATGTGAGTTGATACAGGAGGATGAAGGGGATAGGGGAGAAAGGAAATATTAGCGGTTTGGACTGGCGTCTTGTGTCAGCAGCTGTTTCCCGGAAAGAAGGGAGTGTTGTTGTGGCACACAGAGAGAGAGAGAGAGGGTGGGTGAGGCCCTTGTGGCAAACACTCTTCATCAGCTGTCAACCAGCAACATGAGCACAGACGGCAAGCGTTCAAACAGGCTAATTGAATTCATTTTCTCTCCCCTCTCTCACATTTTACCTCCATCTTTCTCTCCTTTTGTCTCCTGTTTTACCCCATTCTTAGATTAAATAACACAGCCTCCATCTCTCACACTCTGATCCTTTCTTTTCCACTCTTCTCCCAGCCTGCTCACTCTCACCGCTTATGTCTGCTCACATTTACTGTACCTGCCTCTAACTTCATCCCTCCTCCGTCTCTGTCGTGATAAATGAGATTGTCTGGGTGAGCAGACACATATGAGACCAATCAAATCAGTCAATTAGACGAGCTGGTGTCTGACAGAGCCGCTATGGACGTATTACTGAGTCTGTGTGAAAGAGAGAAACATTAATGTGTGAGGAGGTTAATTAAAGGAGATGTTCATTCATTTTGCTTCTTTTCCTTTGAGATCTAAATACGCTAAGTCACTCTGTTTCTTATTCTGTATTCTGATCAATTTAAAGCACCAATATTTACTTTTTTGAGCAGTTATTTTTGGATGATTTCTGACCTTCATACTTGACATATTAACCTGGAATATAGGTCATGTGTAGCTTTGTAAGACATCATGAGATTTTTATGAGATTCAATCTGTGTCACATGATGCAGTGGAGTATTTACATTATTTTAACACAGCCTGTGCCATCATGATGAGGGATAAAGAGGTGAACGCTACTGTCTTGCTTAAATTACTTCCAGGTTGGGAGGTTTCTTTTTTTATGGACTACAATCAGTGTATCAAAGAAGGCATGCAACAGCAGACTTTTCCCTCTCTGTTTAGCAGCAGAACCGGAATCAGACACCACTCCCACTAATTCAGCCATTAAATTGAGGCTATGTCATGTTACGCTGCTGTGACTTGACCTGTTTTGATACACACCCTCCAAAGGATGCACCTCCATACATGGGACCCAGCTATGGTTTTAAGGCAAAGAGCTTTTACTTGAAAAAGCCTTTGAGATAGTCTGTCTCAGTATGTGGCTGTGACAAAATCTGTCTTCATATGCACCCTCCAAAGGATGCACCTCCTGAAATGAGACCCAGCTGGGGGTTTTAAGTAAAGGAGCCTTCTCTTGAAAAGGCCTTCAATAATGATCAATTGTGATCTGCTGCTGTGACTTGATCCGGCTTGATATGCACCCTCAAAAGGATACACCTGCTGAAATGGGACCCAACTAGGAGTTTTAGGTGGAGCCTTTACTTGAAGGAGCCTTTGATATGGGATAGTCTTACATGGTGATGTGAGTTAAATCTGTCTTCATATGCAACCTTCAAAGGATGCATCTCCTGAAATAGGACCCTGTTAGGGGTTTTAAATGAAGGAGCCTTTACTTGAAGGAGCCTTTGAGATGGGACAGTCTTGATCTGCTGCTCTGACTAAATCTGTCTTCATATGCACTCTCCAAACGATGCATCTCCTGAAATGGGACCCAGCTAGGGGTTTTAAATGTGGAGCCTTCTCTGTAAAAAGCCTTTGATTCAGATCACTCACAATATGCTGCTGGGATTTGATTTATCTTCACATGCACCCTCCAAAGGATGCACCTCGAAAAATGAGACCAAGCTAGGGTTTTAAGGTAAGGATTTTTACTTGAAAGGTTTGCACTTGAAAAAGCCTCTGAGATGGGACTTTCTCAAAATGTGGCTGTGACTAAATCTGTTTTCATATGCACCATCCAAAGGATGCATCTCCTGAAACGGGACATGGCTAGGGGTTTTAAGTGACAGAGCCTTTACTTGCAAGTCTTTGATATGGATCAGTCACAATATGCTGCTGTGACTTGATATGTCTTGATAAGCACCCTCCCAAGGATGCATGTCCTGAAATGGGACCCAGCTATGGGGTTTTAAGAGAGGGAGCTTCTACTGGAAGTATCCTTTGGAATTTGACAGTCTTGATATGCTGCTGTGACTAAATTTTTTTTAATAATTTGAAAAACTAGCACTAACAGCTGAGCACATTCAGAGAGAGGAAGGGTTTGTGATGCCGATAAATTCAGCTCACGAAAGTGGCTCCCTGCAGTTTCTTCCATTGTGGAAATCCACCTGCATTTGTTGTCAACATCAAGCCTTGCTTCCATTGGTGTATCAGCTGTTATGTGTTAGTCACACCTAACATCTCTCATGTATGATGTGTCCATGGAGGTAGAGGCCATTGGCCACAGTCCCAGCTAGCCTTAATTATCATCATTTATTTTTCATTCATACAGGAGTGTTTCCTGATCTCTGGAAAAGTTTGTGACAGTAGACTTATTTGTAATTAGATGCTTAATGCAATAAGGTAAATTTGCATGGAAAGAGGTGACTTTTTTTCACCAAACTGCATAATGGCTCAGTGTCTCTGCACACTGTTGAATATTTGCAGTGATTGGCCAACAACATAATAAGGAGAGAATTAAAGCTGCACCTTTTGACTTATCTACAAAGTTTTAGAGTGTGCATGTTATTGTGGATCACACTATTAGCTGCACGGAGACAGACACATATTCAAACATGTTTAAGCAGCTGTCAAATAACAGCAAAAAAGTGTGGTTTCTAAACCAATGTTCAAGTCTTTCACTAATGAAGAAAATTTGGTCTCATGAGCCTGGTGTAGTTTCCGTCTTTTAAGCTGTGTGTATGAGAGTGAAGGTCGTCTTGTCTTCGGCATTGTGGCGGAGTGAGTGCATGTGTTATACAGGGGAGGTGACGTAATAGCAGGTAATGGGGACTGTGAGGGGGGCAAACTGAAGTGAAGGGTGCAACAAATCTGTGCATATTTCTGATTTTATTATGACACCAGTTTCAAACCAGTTCACCCAAGAAGCCTTCTGAGAGGTATCAAGGAAAATTGGAGCAATGGTATGGTGTGCAAATCAACACAGACAGACACCAATTATAGTAGTAAGATGGCAGAACTTGATCAAACTTTGTGGGGAAAAATCTCTGAATATTATGTCAGTTGTTAGAAATTACAAACATATGAATGATGTTAGCTCACCTGGGCACAGAAATAGATGACTAGAACAGAACAGCTGGGCAGAGGATGAACAGAGCAGCAGCATTGTCATCAACATCTCTTTTGCAAATACACAGTTATATTTAAGGATTAAAAGCTGAATCATACAGCAACAATTAAGACATTTTAAAGCTAAGGGTATTCAATACTGCCATTAAACGGTCTGTAACAGGATCTGCAGTGTCACTGGACATGATATCCACATGCAGTATCTTGTTCTTCTTTGTTGATGCAATCCCATCATTTTCTGGTTATCATGATGAAGTGTTGTGAGTGTCTCCTGTCTTGATGCTTTATCTGCTGCCTCACACAGAAATCTTCCAGGTGAAGGATCGATTGTTGGGGTGCTGCGGCTGAGAAGGCGGTGCACTCACAGCAGCCTGGAGACTGGAGCGAAGCCTGCTGCTGTAATGCTGTTATGCTGATCGTTCTTCCTTTACTGCCTCTCCCTTTAGTGTGAAAAGCTTTTATTGGTTTTGCAGAACCCTGAAGGATTGGTTTACTCTTCCTCTGTGTGTTTGTGTGTCTGTGTGTCATTTGTACACGTGTGTGTCACGGCGTCCCTGAGGTCTCGTTATGGTATTAGAACAGAGCGGTGACAGCAGGCCTCAGAGGACGATAAAAAACAGCAAATCAACACTCAGGGCACACACACTCACACGCAAACATTCACATATAGTGAGAGAGGAGTATTTTCCTGACACAGAGAGTAGATATCTGGATTAAGGGAAGAGGAGGCAGACAGAAAGCAATTGTGAAAATAGAGAAAGGCTGCCAGAGCTAAAGGTAAACAGCTTAAATTTAATTACTTAAAGCACAGATTAAAAAAAACATGGCATTCACTTCCAACTAAAGACATAGTATAATTTGTATTTTCTCATTTGTTATAAGAGAAGATTAATACCCCTCTAATATACATCTGTATAACAGCTTTGAGTACTGACAGTAGCTATTTAACTTATTTAAGATGTAGCCTGATGGATATGTCCCTCAAATGCAGCCTCTTAATGTATCCTAATGATGTATCCCATATGAAATAAGCTGGCAAACCCTAAAGCAGCTGAGTAAGATCGCTTCAGACGCGTATGTCTACTCTGGTTCCCGTCGTCACGGCTTTCATTACGATGTTCTGCAAGATGGTTTTTTTTGGCTGGTTACACCATGGTAAAGCTCCCCTTTCAAGTGGCATGACTAATTGTATAACTTAGCCAAAAAAATCATAATAAAAGCATTCTGTACAAATGAGTGGAGTTTCTCCACAGAAATGCTGCCTAGAAGCATCCCCACAGCATGATGCTGCCACCGTGTCTCGTCTAATGGCCAAAAGGCACCATTTTTGTCCCATCAGACCAGAAAACCTTCTTCCACTTGACCTTGGAGTCTCCCACATTCCTTTAGGTGAACTTCAGTGGAGATTTTCTTTCTTCGACAGTGGCTTTCTCTTTGCCACTCTTCCATAAAGCTTTGACTGGTGAATAACTGGGCATCAGTTGTATGCAGAATCTCGCCCATCTCAGCTGCTGAGGCTTGTAACTCCCTCAGAGTAGTCATACGTGGCTTGGTGGTCTCTCTCGTTGGTCTCCTTCTTGCACGGTCACTCAGTTTGTGAGGACGACCTAAACTCCGGCGGATGTTCAGTGCCTTGAAAATGTTTTGTATCCATCTACTAACTTGTACTTTTCAATAACCTTTCTCTGAGTGCTCGAGGGGTTCTTTTGTCTTCATGGTGTAATGGTAGCCAGGAATACTGATAAAACAGTGACTGGACCTTCAGGAAACAGGTGTCTTTATACTCAAATCACTTGAGACACAATCACTGCACTCAGGTAATCTCCCTTTCACAAATTGTGAGACTACTAGCACCAGCTGGCTGTACCTCTGTTGAACTCTCACACAGGCAGTTGAAAGCCCTGACTTGAGGTCCATGCTAAAAATGGCCACCATACTTGATGTAACAACCATTTTCAAGCTAATTAGATAGCTACCATGATGATTGACAACCTTGATGACCATGAAGCTTCAGATTATATTTGAATTGATAGGTTATGTGAAAGTGGTTGGGCTGGCTAGTTCTGTTGCAGTTGCTGAGGTTGTGAGGCGTCATGGGTGGCATGGGTGACCATTCAAATTGGTCTGAATGGTCGAAATGCAGTAGACATGGTCCTCTGTGGGTTGCATACCCTGAAATGAGACACAGATACACAACTACACCATATGGACAAAAGTATTTGGACACACCTGTTTATTTTTGAATTCAGGTTTTTAAACCGCACCCGTTACCACAGGTTGTTCTGAAGAGCTCAGTGACTTCAGGCATGATACTGTGGATGCCATCGTTGCAATAAGAAATTATATTTCATCCCTGCTGGATATTTCACAGTCAACTGTAAGTGATATTATCAGAAAGTGGAAGCATTTAGGAGCAACAACAACTCAGCAACGGAAGCAGAAGACTATATAAAATCACAGAGCGGGGTCAACGACGGCTAGGAACATAAAAACCACCAATGCTCTGCTGATTCTATAGCTGAAGAGTTCTGAACTTCATCAATGTAAACAAAAATTTGCTGCGGGAGCTTCATGAAATGTGTTTCTGTGACTGTGCAGCTGCATGCAAGCCTCACATCACCAAATCCAATGCCGAGCGTCAGATGGAGTGGTGTAGGGCACACCGAAACTAGACTGTGGAGTGGTGGAAACACAGTCCGTGGCATGAAGAACAAAGCTTCTCTGTTTGAATGAAAAGAATGTTATCTGCCTGACTGTTATAGGCTGTTATAGTTGCGATGCCATTACAGTCCCTATTTGTGTGGTGGAATACTTTAGTCCATAGAGTGTATGTTCAGTAGTAGGAGTGGCTCCCCCTTTCTAAGATGGCTGATGTAGTCATGTATTGCTCCTGTGAACAACAGCTGAGTCAGCATCTACTTTTATATATGTATGACTCACACCAGGGGGACACAGGCGCTAACATATTGTCGGCTCCCAACCCTCATGATCATGGCACAGGCGTGAGACTGGTCTAATTTTTCTTATCTAAGTCACAAAATGGATCTTTTTGAGTTCACAGCACTAAATAGAGTGTATTTATAGTCATTAATAGTCTAATCTTACATTGTTTAGAACTTCAGCTACAGTAGCAGCAGTACAGTCCTTGTGTTATCCAAAGTAACGGGACATTGCAAAGGCTTTGAATAACTCTACCAAACATGCACATTTGTGGAAGTCTCATGTCAACAGGGAGCTGACAGAAGAACAAATGTTTGCTGTGTTTTTGAGGTCCCATGTCACCAGTGCTCTTTCAATCCTTCTTCCCCTGAAGCTACAGCTCCCCTGCCAAACAGATTGCATTGTTGATTTTCACTAAACTTGTTGGTTTAGCTGTTGTTTTCACACAGATGATTGCTGAGTCTAGTGGTTGTTTTGCTAGTAGATGATCTTATATTTTCAGGAAAAGTGTTTCTTTTGTTCATTTGCAAATTTGATGTGGCTCCAGAGTTTAGACTAAGGTGTGATGTAGGAACCTGTCAGGATTCATTCAAGCTCTGTAAGATAATGAAGGTGGTATGTGTCCTTTCTCTCCAGAAGCACCCCTCGAAGTATTAATTATTACCCTCAGTATGCTAACTATTGTAGCCTTTCTGCAATAACACAGTGTGCCAATTTACACTTGTAGCAGATTTTTTCTGCAGCAGACACATGTGTAATGATGCAGAAGATGATTCCAGAAGCAGCTGGGGTAATGAGGCGGTTTGATGGGCATTAAAGAAAATCCAACAGTTAATATCACATCACAGATGGAGGCTGAAACAGTTGGGAGATCACACACACACACATGCACACACTTTGCTGGCTTGCAGAAAGTGTTAGCTGATTTTTAACACCAGATTCATGCAATATGGAAGGCTTTATCTCTGCATGTTCAGACTTAATCAAAATCGACTCGCTGAAAATCATCCATTGTCTCTGATAGTAATCAAACACTCTAATGTATTTTTAGCTCCATCACAGGCAATTATATTAAGTACTTGAAAGATTCACAAAAATGCCTGCTGAAAGGTCTTTAAGTTTACAATAGTGCCCCAATTGCACTTTGTAAAATTACCTTTATTATTTAGAGTAAGATAAGCTTTAATTTGAAAGCAGTACTGTAAAAACTTCAGGTTTTACATCGTTTATGTTATTTAATATTGTCAATTTTGAGCTGAGAAATACACCTACTTCAAAACTGTCATTATTATAAGCATTTTCTTTGATAACTGAGCAAGTAGACCTATGATACTATTGAAGAATTTCAACCCCAGTCCCAAAAAAAGTTGGAGCGCTATGTAAAATGCAACTTAAAACAGAAAGCAATGATTTGAAAATCTCATAAATCCATATTCATTTCACAGTAGAAGTAACATGGGCACATTTTTCTGTTTCTACTTACAGGATCTACATATTTAAAAGACTATTAAACATTCAGTTGACTCCCTCTGGAGTAAATCCTTCTTTTTGACATGCAGGCTAATTGATGCCTTCTGGGCGTCTGGTCAGCAGTCTGGAGATCAGAGAGGGAATGTTTTTAATAGCAGCTCAGAAACACATTTAGCATGCAGTTTGTGCTGTCACCGCTCTAACCTGTTTACCTGCATGCAGAAATAAGCAGTGATGGGTTATGTGACCTACTGCTCAGGGTGTGGAGTGGACTGAGAGTTCTCTGAACCAGAGATGAACGCTAAGGCCGTGCCATCATTGTATCTGGTCTCAGAGTGGTGAGTTATAAAATGTGTCTTTACAGTTATCATAGTCAGCAGTAAGCAAACATTACCGGCTTTGAGCTTCAGAACCAATTTAATTTCACAGACAAAGTGTAAGTGATGTCAAAGCTCAGGAGACGTTTTCTCTCAGAAGTTACAGCTTTTACGAAAATGCATACTAAATATTCAGCAGTTCAGGACTTTAAGTGTCTTAGGGGAAAACCTTTGAAATGAATGTTAATAGATAGATTTTAAGTGATAGATCAGCAGTTTAAAGATCAAAGAGGAAATAGGTTTTAATGTGGTTTAATCGCAATATGAGCAGAGCAAAAGCCAAAGCTTTTTTTGTGCTGCAGTACTCATGTTCAGTGCTAAACCGATGTACTCAAGTGTCAGATGCTCTTTGTCGCCACACTCACAGCACCCTCGGTTTAAAAGGGTTCAGCTTTTGGAACAGCGCCACTCTTGCCAGTGTCACTTCTCACTCAGTAGTCAATCAAAACTAGGAAAGGGTGGAACTTCTGATACTAAATTTGACAACAAATTGGCAGAGAAGAAACTGACCATCATCTTTTTAAGGGCACAATTACCAGTTCTTGAGCTGCTGATATTGCCAGGACAGGATTACTTCACAATGTTATTATGTTTTCTTGATGGTAATGCCTGAAATAGAGGAAAATATTAAGCACGTGGATATAGTTTTAACAGCCTCATGGAAAATACAGTTGAAAACATAATGTGACTTTTGTAATTGGAGCATAAGTAAGTGCTGGTAGGAAGGAAACTGAGGTTATAGGTGCTACCAATACAATAAGCTCCATCTATGGACCAAGAGTCAACTGACACTGATTTATCAGGGCTGATAATGATTATTAGGGGTTTATAAGACCCATAAGCAGTGTTTGGAGCCAACCACTGAAAGCAAGAGTTTGGTATAACTGGTAATGAGTTTTTCACAGTGCTGTGGTGGAATTTTGTCCCATTCTTTTAAAAGAATTGTTTTAATTCAGCCACATTAAAGGGTTCTTAAACAGCCTCACACAGCCTGTTTAAGGTCATGCCACAGCATCTAAATTGGATGTAAGTCTGGACTTTTACCAGACCACTTCAAAACCTTCATTTTTTTTTTACAACACTCAGAGGTGGATGTTTCAGATCATTGTTCAGCTGCCAAACCCCAAAATGTATGAGCTTGAGGTCATGAACTGATGGGCGGATATCAGAGCAGAATTCATGGTTCCATCATTTAAGTCACCCAAGCAGCCCCAGACCTTCCCACTACCACCATCATGTTGTCCTGTTGGTCTGATGTTCTTCTTATTAAATGTTTAGCGCCAGACGTAATGGAATGCACGCACAGAGGAACCTGGCGTGTTGAAATCTCAGAGTTGATTTTAACCCCTGAAGTGTAATTTTAACTCTATTCTGAGTAATATGGCCCTCAGTGTTGGAGTAAGTTAACAGTGTTAGAAAGAAGTGTTGGGCTAGAGTAACAGTGGTTAGGGTTAAGGAGAACCAAGTTTTAACTCTAGACAAGTCAGTAATAACTCCAAAAGAGTCAAATCAATGCTCTGGTGTTGACCCATATAGACACTGTATAAGTGACAATACTAATGGTGTTTATTTGAGTATGCAGGTTTTGCTTAAAAAAAAGATCAACTTTTGTCTCATCAGTCCACAGATTTTGTTCAGCAGTGATTTTTATGGGTTCCATGTTTGCCCAATCTCTTTCTTATTGGTGAATCATGAACTCTAACCTTAACTGAGTCAAGTGAGGCCTGCAGGTCTTCATGTTGTCCTGGGTTCTTTAGTGACCTCCTGGATGAGTAGTCGATGTGCTCTTTGAGTCATTTTGGTAGGCTGGCAACTCCTGAGAACGTTTACCACTGTTCCAAGTTTTCTCCATTTGTGGATGATGGCTCTCACAGTGGACTAAAATATGTAAATTACTGTGTTTCTCATTTGTTCTTGAATTTCGTTTGGTAGCCAGGTGCTCCACACAAAGAAATAGGCAACTACAATTTTCATTCATTTCACATTCATGAAAATGTACATTTTTGTGCTTTTGTATGTAAAAGCAGCATTAAAACACTGATATGCCTTGGATCTCTATTGCTGCAGGTGAAAATGAATTTCACCTTGCATTTTTCAGATGAATAAAACAGATTTGCAGCTAAAGTGATGTCATTGCAAGGGGAGTTGAAAGGGTTGCCATGGCGATAGGGAAAACTCGTCGTGTTTGGCCGTGATTGGGCGGGGTGCCGCTACAAACACAGAGGAGTTTGTGTGTTTATACCTCCAAATCCGTGTGTGCTGACACCGTTATGTTGCTGCTTTTGATATCTGCTTATTCCAACAGAACCTCTTCAAACACTGTGACTGTGCATTCATATGCATTTAGTGTGTGTGTAATAAGAAGTGTGTGACTGTGTACTCCCTGTGTCATCCAATTATCTCCCCACACAACTCAGAGCTGATGCACACTGAGCCGTCTCATTATGAACAGTAAAAACAGAAGCAGAGGCCATTACACGGAGCTATTACAGCGCAGTAAAGAGACGTCCAGCACACTTTGTGTCAGTGGGTTCTCTGCTCTAGATAATTGCAGTCTAAAGGTATGCATTAGGAATCTGTGCTGGCAACACTGCTAACATTCCTTGCATGAAACTGTCTTTGCATGTGCTTGGGTGTTGTCCTTGTAAGATGAAAGGGGAACATGAACCATGCCTCCCTCTGCAACCTTGAAACGGTGAAATATCGGACTTGTAAGTTTATTCCACAACCACACAAGAGTTAGCACCCTTTATGTAATCCAATCCACTTTATGTTTTAGCACATTAAAAAATCAGGATGGTTCACCAAAATGCATGACGCACGAATCAAAATAGCAGGAAACTAGAACTTCTGTCTTGTGCGCATGCCTCTGAGTGGTCAGAGGAAAGTAAAAAAAATATGGTGGTGAGTCAAAGGAAAGGGCTGGGATGTTTTTCAACCTAGTTATTCCTAAAAATACTCTGTTTATCCTTGTGTGAGAGTGGACATTTGAGCAAAATTTGAAGAAAATCCCTCAACGCATTCTTGAGATATGGTGTTTGCAAGCAAGGGATGAACTAGCTATTCATATGGGGGTTTCTATCCACGGAAAGTCAAAGCATGCTGCTTGACTAACCCAGGAGCATGTATGACGAAAGTGTTCCTGACTCAACTTCCAACTTCGAATCAGTTCAACCTTAAACCAGAGTGGACATTCAGGCCAAGTTTGAAGGATTGAAACATGTATTATTTCCACACAGAAGGGAGAACATAAGACCCCGTATCATTGAACTCTGACTATCCAGGCTAAAGCCATTTATGCTTGAGTCAGAGTGGACATTCATAAAGAGTTAAAGGGAATCCCTCTTAGTCTTGTTGAGATATTGTGTTCAAAAGCAAGGAATTAATATGAAGCCCCTTGAGCCTTATCCTTTGAAGTTAATCCCTTTATGGTTTTTGAGATATTGTATTCACAAGAATGGCTTGGACATATGGATGACCTGAGAACACAATGGCTACTGCCATTGAAACACATGAACTTCCTGAGACCTGGACCTTTGTTTGGAATGCACTTTTAGTTTCTGCCATTTATTTTGGATATGTACCACGTGATTGGTTTAAAAGCACAGCTTTGTCTTGGCCAGGTCAGCCTTAAGAAAAGAAAAGAAAAGAAAAGAAAAGAAAAGAAAAGAAAAGGTTTTAGAGCATGTTTTGGTTGTGTGTTGGCCAATTTGTCAGTTGTTGCGGGTTTTGATAAGACCAAGCATGAATAAAAATTTCCACTAAAAGTTCTACATTTCTTGGAAATTTCCTTTTCCAGAACCCACACAAATATCAAATAACAATCAGATTTTTAAAGTATCCCATAAAAATACCCCAAAATATCTTTAAATATTTTCCAAGTACTTCTGAAACTTTATCAAAAGCTTTAACGTTAAAAAAATAATGATTGAAATTCTTGAAATTTTCAAGTAATCTCCCCAAATTTTCCAAGTTTTTTTCTCAAAAATTTACAAATAAATTCCTCTAAGTTCCTTGAAAATGAGGAACAATTCTCCAAAACATCCAAACAAATTTCCTGATATTAAGTGTCTAGGGTTGGGGTTAGGGTTTCAAGCCTCCCTATGGTTAGGGTTAGAGGTGGGTTAGGGCTAAAATGGTCCATATATCAGGGTTCCCATGACAATTCTTAAAAAAAGAATTAAAGGACACATCCCCCCTAAAAAAAAAATTCTCCAATTCCCAAAATGTATAAGTAAAATGTATAAGTAAGTCCCCTTCCTATTAACTCAAATCAAATTACCACAAATTATTTATACATTTCCAAATTCCCTCAAACACCCATTATTCCAAAATTCCCATGAAAATTTCGAAGCAGATTTCCACAATACCTTCCAGTGAAAATTTCCTCTAATATACAAGCACATCTCCAAAAATACTTTAAAATGTCCAAACAATTCCCTAAAATTTCTGTAAAAATTCCTAAAAAATGTAATCCCACATTCTCCCAACATTTCAATCATATTAAGTAAATGGAAATGGAAATTCCAGACAATTATCTCAAAAATTCTAAGAGCAGAAAATGTAACTATGTAGTAGGAAAGCCAAAATGTAATTTCCTCATGTGCACGATCACAGGAGGCTAAGCCACATAACAGCACATAAGACAACGTATGACATGTAGTAATAAAGAGCTTAAATGGAGATACAGAAAGGCATTGATTACTGGATCTTATGCTGGGTTCAAAGCCAAGCAAAAAAAAAAAAAAAAAAAAGGTACCTAACAGATGTCAGGAGGTTTAAAGAAAAAACACACTTTGCCCAAAAAGAGTCAAGAATTCAAAGACTTAAAAATGATAATAGCTGCTTTGGTTAAATGTTGACATAAACTGCTGTGGTTTGCTGCTGTCTTTTTTCTGTCTCATGTTATTTTCCACTTACTCTAAATAGTCCAGTCTGCATGCGTTTTCTCTGTGGAGATACAGATGAGGTGAAGTTTCTAGAATGAGATTTTAGCTTGCAGAACACATAATCTAATGTCTGTAAAATCCAATATTTCCTCAAAATCCCAGATGAAATCAAACCTCGGATGGTTGGAGCTGCCCCACATAGAGTAATGTGCCCTATTATCCCTGACAGTGAAGTGATCTTGTCTGTGCTGGTCCAGTTACATACACTAGTCTCTGAAACATCATTGGTGAGATGTTAATTTACAAATTAATCATCTTTTATTTTTTCTGCTTTCAACGTCTTTCTAACGTTTTACCTTTTTTGGTAGTGTTTCAGGTTATTTGTCAGTGGCTTATCCAAATAAAATCCTCCTCATTTAAATGTGCTTCATTGTGTGTAAAAGTATTTTCTCATTTTTGGCTTATCTTTACCGAAGAGGTAAACTTTAAAAGGGCAAACTGGATAATATTTTCACAATCTTAAGGTCACTGTTATGCGTATATGGTTGACATTTAGAGCTAAAAAAAATCATCAGTGTTGCAACAATTCAACTGATATGGAAATGCTACATTATTTTATTTTTGTGATGTACTCAATAGATACATTTTGTCAACGTAGCTAAAAGCAACAGCAAGAAGTAGAGCTAAAAACAGTAAAAAGTAAATATAAAACACAACATTGCCAATGTCCCTAATCCAGATTAAAGTTCATTTCAATAAAGATGTTCATACTGATGTGCTGGAGTATGCTGGTATGATGGGGTGCCAGAGAGAAAACGTCCAAAGCTGGTTGATAGAGTAGCCTTTATGCGTACTGTAACTGTGAAGGTAATCTTTAGCTTTTTCTCTCCTGAAGGTGTGATGGCTGACAAGAAGGATTTGCCGATAGAAGATGAAGAGGACGAGAGAAAGCTGAACTACAATCCCCCTGCTCAGAAGTCTTTGGAGGAGATCCAGGAGCTGGACAAAGACGATCAGAGTCTGGTCAAATACAAGCAGACTCTGCTGGGGACGTTACCTGTTACAACAGGTGTGTAAGTTTATTGTCCTGGACAGTCACCATTGACTTCTAGAGACTAAGTGTTGCAGTAAATTGAAATTTACGAGAAAATTTTATAAATCTGAGCCGGTGTACAGTGCATTCAGAAACTATTAAGACCCCTTCACCTTCTTCAGTTTTGTTATATTGCAGCCTAATGTGATAGTTGTTTAAATTATTTTTTCTCTCATTGATCTACGCTCAGTACCCCATCATGACAACATGAAAACAGAATTTTGGAAATGTATCAAAACGAAAAAAAAACCCTGAAATTTCAGACCCTTTACTTAGTACTGCTGAGAAACAACCCAACAGCATGATGCTGCCACCACCATACTTAACTGTGTGGATTGGGCAGGTGATGAGCAGTGGTTTCTCCAGACATAATGTTAAGAACAGAGACCAAAACGTTCAGTCTTGATTTCATCAGAATAGAGAATCTTATTTCTCACAGTATATGGTGCTTTTTGCTAACTCCAAGTGGGCTTTCATGTGTTTTGCACTGAGGAGAGGCTTCCGTCTTGCCACTCTGCTGTAAAGCCCAGATCGTTGGAGGGCTGCATTGATGTTTGTACTGGAACTTGTTCCATCTTCACACAGGATCTCTGGAGCTCAGTAAGAGTTATTGCTCAGTGTGGCAAGGCAACCAGCTCTTTGAAGAGTCCTGGTTGTGCCAAGCTTCTTGCGTTTGAGAATTATGGAGGCCACTATGCTCTTGCAACAATCCTGTTGGTTTCTTTGACTTCATGGCTTGGTTTTTCTCCGATATACACTGTTAGCTGTCGGGCCTTCTGTAGAAAGGAGTGTGCCTTTCCATATTATGCCTGTTTCCACCTACTTCTAGTATTTATGCAAACCCTAACTGACTCAGTAAAGAACAGATATGACTTTACAAGGAAAAACAAATGTTTGCAAAAACTCACTGTGCCTTGAAATCCCTGCAGATGAATGAATGAATAAATAAATGAATCTTGAACTAATCAAACTGTCTTTTATTTGCAGACCTCTCTGTGCCTAATGTCCAGGTGACCAGACTAACTCTACTGTGTGACTCAGCTCCTGGACCAGTCACCATGGACCTGACAGGTACCTAACCTCTGCATTCACTTTAATATTACTGTTGTGGACTGGATTTGGTGTTTGCATATCCCTGCTTTTAAAATGGCTCCATAAAATCACAGCTGGTCCCTGGAGAAAGGCACCGTGCTGTATTTAATGTGAAGAAAGACTGCAGTGGGTGTGTCCATGCAGAGAAGAGGCAGCTAAATGTTTGCTTAGTGGGCAGTATTGACCTCTCCCCCTGGGATGAAGCAAGGCGACATGCAGGGGAGTGAGGTGGCTGTGGGTTTTATAGGTGTTTGTGTGTGCATGTGTGCTGTGCATGGTAATCAGGTGGATACAAGGAGATTATGTCACTCGCTTCAGAGGACAAAGTTGAGGATATAATCAATTTGTGTAAGTTGTTCACCTTCACCTTTCATTGACTTGACTTGGGTGTCAGGGCGTGGTTTGATAAATGGCTTTAACAGTTGGTGGGACTGTGCCATGGGTGTCTGTATGAGAGTGTGCTTTGTTGGTTTGTTTGTTCAGTCAAAATAACCAGTTTCAAAGATACAAGAGAACCCATATTCAGTAAAGAACTAGTGGTGGCAAATAAACTGGTCTCAATACTGTCACTGGTTTAAATGTATGCATTGTATCGTAGCCTGCACTTGGCAGGCATGACCTATATGGCTGTTAGTGTAATATAAACTACAATTGAGCCAATTAGCTAAATCACACACAGAAACTGTGTCTGTCTGTAGCACTGTGCAGCATAGCTTCCCCAAGCATGTTATGCCTATAGGGGCAGTGCTGACTGAAATTTCTGCAGGCGAATGCCACTACTATTGCCAAGTACCTTATACTACCCAACTTCAAAAATATCAAAATATCCCTTCAAGGATGGAGTACCAATTTCATTGCCTCAGCAGTATATGAAGGACCTTGTTTTGATAGCTAGACAGATATTGATGTGAGTCTTTTCTTGAAAGTCCCTTTTAAAATAATCTTAAAACAAATCTGCAGTACAGTAATGACCCAAACAAGAAGTCATTTTCATTTTTGAGTTTTCAAAATGATCAGAAACCAGAGGTCCCCACTCGGTCAGTGTTCCTTATTAGTCCCCACTAAGTATTGTTGGAGAGTATATGTGTGTCAGTGCTTCCCACACGAAAAACAACTGATTTTTCTTTGATTTTTCTCTGTCTGGGTTTTTTTTTTTTTGGTCTGATTTCTTGTCTGATGATTGCTCTGCCTACTGTGCACACACATTTACAAAACACAAGACTGAATCCCAGACTGCTGAAAGCAAAGGTCATGTGGTTTGTAGGAGATACTAACTTTCACTCTGATTCAAACTCACAGAGCTAGGAAGTGCGTGAGTGTGTAATGGATGATCTGCTGAATCTACAAAATGGAAAAAGCCTCCTCTTCTTCCACTGCAGACAAATCTAAAGCCTTCAGATCTGGTCTGAGTTGTAGATGATGAAGGAGGGAAGAGGTGGATGGAAAATCAATTGAGTAATCTCTGGTTAGACTGGAGAGCTACAAATTTCTGGCAGAAAGACTAAGATATGGAGTAAAGGGGCAATCCACTGATTATACACATGAAGTCCAGTTTACTTGGCATCACCATGAAGGCTTAGCAGCAGTTTTTTTTAGGTGGCTGCAGAGGGGTTCAGCCAAGTCTGCTATGTCTCATGCACAAGCAATGCAGATCAAAGAGAAAAATAGGCTTCCTCATATTTTCCCTTGATGATTGGATGTAAAAATGTAGATTCTGTTCAATGTGAATGAATCTGTACTTCCATGTTACAGTACTAAAGAGAAAAGAGAATTTTATTAATGCTGAGTGAGAAAAATTACCATTAATCCTCAATCTATAGAGCAGCAGCATAGTAATCTGTTGTGCCGGTGTATCAGGTTGCAGTCCGATAGCCAAGCCGGCACCAGGCTGGACGTGAAATGGACTTTCCATCCAGGGCTGAATGCATTAGAGAGCTCATTATACACTCCACACTGTTACCATTGCAGTAGGAGCTCAGTGATAATGGGCATTTGCTGTCCTGCGTGTGTCTGTTAGAGAGAGAAGCAAGGGTGAAGAAACAGGGTCAGACACACTGCACAGTAGTAGTACACTTGCTATACTTGTTCTGTCAGAGACCTTTAACTTGTCTGAGGCTGGATGTCTCAGCCTTAACTTCTCACTTCATAACTACTCCCTTGTGCCTTCAGGAGGTGTGACTCTTCAGCAAACGTCTGTCAACACAGGTAACAATTGGACAGGATGTGCTAAGCATGAAGCATTTAGCTTTCTGACTGACCACCAGGGTCAACCCTGCACATGGTTCTATATGTGGCTGCCTGCCTGACTGACTGAGCGAGTGACTCTACTTTCAGAGTCATACATACAGAGTTGCACTATGGGCGGGAATTAACTGTGTGTAATGGCTGCCTCTTGTGCAGTGATTACCTTGGATGTAGCTTTAGCATAGCATCCTTTTTGCCAGGACAGGACCAAATTTCTGCATGAAATAAAGATAAAAAACAACACTGAAAGCTTTTCATGGTGTGAACAGTGTTGCCAGATACAGCTGATAGTTTCCAGCCCAAAACTTGTCCAAAAACCACCAGAATGCACAAAAATAAAAGCCCAAAATCAATATTTAGTATGCTTTCTTTTTATGAACGTACAATACTTATCATTACACAAAACTTACAAAACTTATCATTCTGCCAAAACACACAGTTCAGTCGGGCATTTCAACAGACATCCCTGATATGAGGTTTTAACCTAGTCTTGTTTTTATAAGGTAAAAATCACCAGTCAGGAACTTGAATAAATGTCGCACAGTTTTGTTAAACCAAAAGAGCAAAAAACCTTGAATGTTATCATTTTAGTTGCTAATGCCAATTTAAAATGTTTAATCTTCTATGGAGCATGCTAATTCTTCACATATTTTTATCATGTTATGATAGGATACGATACAACACAATACGAAACAACATGAGACAAAACAAAAAAATATAATACAGTAGGATACAATATGATACAATACGTTGTATTTCGTTTTATTACGATGCAATATGATAAAAATGATGTGATTCGATGATATACAATATGATGTGATGCATCATGAATACAAAATGATAAGATACAATGCAATACATAAAATATGATGCCATATGATACAATACGATAAAAATGATTCAAATGATACAATGGGATATGATACAAAACGATACAATGCGATAAGAAACAAAACAATACAATGAGATAAAATATGACACGATATGATACAATACGATACCAAAGCAAAACAATCAAATTCAATACAATGTGATACGTTATGATGTGATACAATACGTTGCGTTGCATTTTGTTATGTCACCATTCAATACGGTACAATATGATACAGTTGAATAATATACGATATGATGTGATCCAATACGACAATGCGAAATGAAATGATACAATGTGATATGATACAAAACAAAATGATGTGATGTGATAAGATACAATATGATAAAATATGATGTGATACAATACGAAACAAAATGATACAATATGATACAAAACAATACGATGGAATACGATAAAAAATGAAACGATACCATACGATACGATTGATGCAATACAAAACAAAACAATACTATCGATGCGATACAATGTTAATCAATATGATACAATACAATACGATAGGATATGAAATGAAACAATACAATGTGATACGAAATGATATACCCTGTTCAGGCTAAACTCTTGATTGCACCAGACAATAAGAGTGTTAATATCAACTGTAAAAACAGACCCTTTAACATGAGAATTATAAACAATATCAAAATTTTATTTCATTCTCAAGCTAATTGTGCTTTCTTTTCATTTTAACATAACAGCTACTATGGCTTTAGCCCAGCCTTCTGTTCTGTGATAAATGGTTTGTCACATTCTCTGCGGCCTACTGCCAGACCCTTCTGCACACAGTCATATCCTTTAGTGTGACATTCCAGCGCGCTGCTGCCCTACATGTATGCTCAGGCTTTGTTAAACTTTCATGTTCCCAGGGTTCAGTGTTACTATAGCTGAGCACACATGCTGCTACACATTTACAGTCATACATACACATTTTTATTCAAGTCAGCTACCTCTCTTTACCCCACAATTTTATTACATTTATTATGTCATAAATATATGATCATTTTGGGGTAAATTGGGCATGAAATTGATGCAGTAATGAAAGGAATCTGTTTAAAGAACTGGATGCTCACCTTAGCATGAGAGGACGAAGGTGAGGAAAAGGGATCATTTCCTTGTAGTTGATGAAGTTATGGTACAACATTATTATTATTATTCTTATTATGATATTGGCTTTTCCAGCATCAGTATGTCGTGGCTTGCGTGAGCTTCAGTTGTGTTTTCTGTGGATGGATTGTGCATCCTAGCATGCACACTTGCATGAGAATAAACTGTGTGCTTGTATGCGTGTAAGTGTGAAGGGATCAGGTAGACAGCACTCCACATTGACCTATTTTCTCAGTCAGACGCTCCCGAGGGAGGCCGGCATCTCTCCTTTTTTCTCGTTCCTCTTCGTCTCCTGAGACAAGAGAGAGAGGAGGAGAAGAATATAAAGGAGAGAAGGGAGAGGATAGACTAGTTCTTGGAGAGACCGGCTCAATGAAATGAGACTAAAAAAAAAATCTTCTTGGTCTTGGAGGAAGTGTTTTATTAGCTGAAGGACTGAAATGTTTGATTTTATGTAATGGAAGTTTAAAGTGTTTTATGTCGCGGTTTAATACTCCCACACTACTGGCAGTCATCAAAAGCAGAGATTTTTTTACTGGCAAGAGCAGCATGCAGTTCCTGCTTCCTCTTATATAAATGCATTTATATTTAACACATGTGACACCAGTGGGATCAAATCTGTAACCTTAGACAGCGCGTCTTTAAGGTAGTGATACACAGCTGTTTCTGCTCTATTTGTAGGTCGCATCCTTTCCTTATTCGCCTGCCTTCTTTTTTCCTACTGTCTGTTTTCATTCCTCCTCCTCCACCATATCTCCTTCATCTCCTCGCCTCTTTCCTCCTCTTCGTCCATTAGGAAGCACTCAGGACCAACTCTCGAGTTAAAATTGAGATATAAGCTGATTAAGCGGTGGATACATTTCTGATTGTGTTGTGCTGTTACAACAGCTCAGGATGCTTTTTCCCCTCCTTCAGTATGAACCCGTTCAACTTCACTATATGACAAAGACAATTATGTGGTAGAAAAACCAGAAACAATAAATAATCATCAAGCCGGGGTTGTCCAAAAGTCTCACTGCTCAAGGAACCACATTGTAAGTTTGACTGACTCCTCTTTCTTAGAATAAACAAAAATGGAGAATGTTTTAAATCCCCAAACTTTAATGATCTTCAATAGTGCTTCATTTAGGAGTTGTTCATCTGGCATTCCACAAGGCTCTCCATTGAGACCACTCTTATTTAGTCTAAAGGAATTACAGTGCTAGTTTTACACTGACTTCTCCTTTTTAGATAGACATGAGACCAATGGAAAATGTAGACGTTTACTGTGGGTTTTGTGTGTAGATGTGGCTAAATGGCTCAATTGTGCCATATTTTGAAAAATGTAGCCCCTGTAGCACATGGGACAGAGGTTTATGAAAACTGGAAGGGATATACTAGTATGTCATGCGAAGAAGCAATGGCCATCTGCAGCTCTGGTTTCAGTGTCATTGGCCGTGGTGACCCATTATTTGATATGAAACAAGAAGTAGTTTTTCAAAGGGCATAAAATACTTGTCCCCCCTTAGAATTGGTGAAAATGAGCCCAGTGAAAAAAACTTGAAAGAGTGATAAGTTTTGTTAGCAGGTGTCTCTAAATGCCCCAGTGGGGTTCCCTACAATATTTTTTAAATTCCACCATGAAGCACATTTGACAGAGGTTGAAATTTGAAGGGGTATATGTTATGTTAATAAGCAGCGGCTATACTTTCTGGTATCTGTGTCATTGGCCATCATGACTCATTATTTTCCATGAAACAGAAAGTTAATTTTCAGATGCATAAAACACATGTCCTGAAATGAATATTGGTGGACATCAGCCAAAAGGAAAACTAGGAAGTTTAGTATGGGTTTTGTCAGTGGGTGTGGTTAAATGGCTCAGTGGTGCCCCCCTACAGTATTGAAAAAAATCAGCCCCTGTGGCACATATGACAGATGTTTATGAGGATTACCAGGGTTATGTCTTGCTAAGAAGCAGTGGCTATACTTTCTGCAGCTCTGGTTTCAGTGGTGACCAATTATTTGCCATGAAACAGGAAGTAGTTTTTTCAAAGGGCATAAAACACATGTCCCGACTTAGAAATTAGTGGAAATAAGCCCAGTGGAAAACTAGGAAGTTTAGTATGGGTTTTGTCAGTGGGTGCGGCTAAATGGCTCAGTGGTGCCCCCTACAGTATTTAAAAAATTCAGCCCCTTCAGCACATATGACATATGTTTATGAAAATTGGAAGGGCTATATGTCATGCATATCTGCTGCTCTGGTATCTCTGTCATTGGCCATGGTGACCCATAATTTGCCATGAAACAGAAAGTAGTTTTATAAAGGGCATAAAAAAACATGTCCTGACATGAATATTGGTAGACATGAGCCCAATGGAAAATTTAGAAGTTTGATATGGGTTTTGTCAGTGGGTGTAGCTTAATTTTAGCCGCCCCTGTTGCACATTTAACAGATGTTTATGAAAACTGAAAGGGAAATTTGCCATACTAAGAAGCAGTGGCTAATACTTTCTGCAGCTCTGGTATCAGTGTCATTGGCCATGGTGACCCATTATTTGCCATGAAACAGGAAGTAGTTCTTCAAAAGGCCTTAAAGACTTATGCTGATATGAATAATTGTATAATGGAAAAGTTAGATGGTGGTTATGGATCAGTGGGTGTGGCTAATTGACTCAGTGGTGAGCCATTAAAATTAAAAATCCAGCCCCTTTAGCATAAATGACAGAGGAAAACTATCAGGGATATCTGTCATGCTAAGATCCATACTGTAAACACGAAAGGAAATCTGCTATTTAGCAATTTAGTTAAAAGAAATTGTTCAAAATAACCATTTCCAGGGGTATATCTAGGGTTCATGTTGGCAGACAAGAGCCCAGTGGAGAAATGAGAATTTTCAGGGAGTTTTTTCAGTGGGTGTGGCATTTAGAAAACAAGTATCTTTCCAGAATGTACACGCTTAAATTGTTCTGATTTGTCTATTTTTGTAATATTTTTAATATTATGGTAAATCTTATGTGTGCTGCTGATAACCTCAGGCTCTCTGAGCGTGATTTGATTCATGTGTTAAAAACAGCAGTGTGGTCATAGAGTGAGTCATTTTGCAGCAGATGATGTCAACATATGTCTCATGTTGACAGTGACTGATATGGACTGTTTTTCATTTGTGCAGGAGACCTGAAAGCTCTGAGGGAGAAGACCTTTATCTTAAAGGAAGGAGCAACATACAGACTAAAGATAGACTTCAAGGTAAGACGGATGGAGGGAGTCCCAGGGGAGGATTACTGATGGAGAGATTTACAGTACATTACAACAAGGATGGATAGAATGAACAAGCAGATGATAAAGTATTCACATTAACTATTAAAGAGACTGAGTGAGAGAGAGAGCGGCTGTGCTGAGTAAGCCAACATGTGCTGTACAATCAAACCACAATATCAAACAAGGCCATTATCATATTTAATGAGGTGTTTCAGGGCTGTTCTGTTATAGTGCCAGTAAGGATAAATGCTGGAGAAACAACTTGTCTTTGAAAGCCTAAGTTTGTTCCCAAGTCTGACAAATAACTATTTTAAACCATCTGAATTAGACCTTCACCATAATTTTTATTGTTCAAATATTCAGAAATGCCACAATGGCTCAGTTCATTAATAATCCTGTAAAGAGTTTTACATAAAGCCACGAAGACATTATATCTCAATGCAGCATACTGTATTGATTGTATTACATCATACTGTATGGTATAATATTGTATTATACCCCGTTAAATCACACATATCATATCACATTGTACCTTATTGTATTGTGTTACACTGTATGGCAGTGGTTCTCAAATGGTGTGATAAGGCAAACTTATGAGCCGCTATTAATCAAACTATTGATTGATCTCACTACCAAAGGCCAAAAAATAATTATTTACATTTATGAAAGGAAAAAAAATAACCAAACAATTATATGTTAGTAAGGCCAAAATATTTTGTTACATTTAGTTTTTGGGAAGTCCGGTCTCTTCAGTGTCTTTTCAGTAAAAACTAGCCCTTGTACAAATGTAGTTGATGACCCATGGCTTAGCATAATGGAGGGTAATGTAATGAAACGCAATGCAACATAACATTATGCATCATAATGTAAAGAAACACAACAATGTAAAGTAACATTACATTATAGATTGTACTGTATTATGTCTGATAACATTGTATCTTATATTGTATCATACAGTAGGCTATGCTATGGTAATGAATAGTTTTCTGACCACTGCGCAAAGCCTACTCCAGCACATCCCAAAGATTCTCAATGGGGTTAAGGTCTGGACTCTGTGGTGGCCAATTCCATGCGTGAAAATGATGTCTCATGCTCCCTGAACCACTCTTTTACAATTTAAGCCCGATGAATCCTGGCATTGTCATCTTGGAATATGCCCGTGCCATTAGGGAAGATAAAAAGTGAAACTAAACGTAACATAATGTAACCTAACCTAGCGTAGCATAACATAATGTAATGTAACATAACATAACATCACGTAGCATAACGTAATGTAATGTAACAAATAATATTTCATTGATTCATATTGTAACACATAACATCCAATCATTCTGTATCATACTGCATGGTATGGTTTAGTTTGTAATGTTAGGATGTGGTATCCAACTGTTTGGTATTGTATCATATCATATTTTATTTTTTTGGATAGTATCATTTCATTTGAGACTGTATCTAATAATATGATGTGGTATTGCATGGCATTGTGACATACATAATCAGCATATCTAATTCTATTGTATTGTGTTGTTTCATGTATCTTTTGTCAACTTCCTGTTGTCACTCACCTTTTAAAACATCTCATAATCTTTTACATGGATTGGTGCACTCTTTAGCATGAACACCATTAGCCCCAAAGCACTCATTCTAATTATACCTGACATTGGTATTTATTTTGTGGTATCCTCTATTGGAGTCAAACTTGTTTTAGTGAAATGACAACGACGTGCATGGATCACAGTTAAATAAATACTGCATGTTAATGTTGTACTTAAAAGAACCACTGATAGACGTTTCCACAAGTGGACTTCTGGGGCTTAAATTGTCCTTTTTGATGCATTTATAGCTATAGCAACAAAAGTAACTGCTTTACTTATTATATAATTAGTGTAAGATTAAGTTTAAGAAAAAAAAACAGCACACACTTTATTTACTGCCCTTACTGCTTCATTGTTGCAGATAGGAGCATTTTTTCCAGTGTGACAATAACAAGAAGAATCAATCTCAAATTGTCCATTAATTGCTCCCTTTCAAGCCTCTCCACTCGGCCTCTCTGTCATCTCTCTCTCCATCCGTTTCTGAGCGTTTTCTCTTCCTCCAAGCTCTTTCCTGCCTCCGCCATTACTCATGACTCCTGTAAACATACAGAAGCAATTTCCCAAGCTGTGTGCCCACTGAAAATAAATACGGACTGAGGACGATTCAATATTTCTGACATGAATGCAGAGCAGATACCCAGAGAGACAGAGTTCACCCAGAGGCTAGGACGGATGCGTATTGAACAATGAGATAAAATGCACCGACAAACAAACAAATCAAACCACAAATGCAAAGACACAACCACTGGATGTTTTGTGATGAATATGTTTTTTTTTTAATAGATGAGCTGACCATTTGTGGCTATTTAGTGATAAATCTTGTTAATCAGATCAGGACTCAGGGACTGTTTGAAAACAGATCCACTGTTTCCTCCAGTTAAGCTGTTCTGAGTTTTGGTAAATGTCATACTAATCGAGACCCTTGGATCTGTGTCTGTCTTGCTGATATATCGTGAGAATAAGATTTGGCATGCATAGAAATGTGGATGTTAGGGGATATGTTGGGAGTGACAGGCTTGGAGATCAAATTCATACTCAGCTATGAGGACACCTTGTGGACAACCAGCATCACTGCATACAAAAGCAAACCACACAGAAAGACCCTGTTTGAAGGGGATTGGAACCCTCTTGCTTTGAATTAACTAACATGCAGCTATTGTTCTAACTATTGTTAGTTCAACTACACTACATGGACAAAAGTATTTGGCCACACCTGTTAATTATCAAATTGAGATGTTTCAGTCAGACCTGTTGCCACAGGTGGACTGTGATGGATGCCACTGTTCCCCAGAGCACAAAACAAGGACTATAAAGACATGGGTTAATGAGTTTGGTGTGTGACTGGCCCGCACAGAGCCCAGACCTCAACCCTTATTTAAAATCTTTGGGATGAACTGGAATGGAAATTGCGAGCCACGCCTTCTCGCACCACATCAGTGCCTGACCTCATAAACTCTCTACAGCAGTGAAACTCAACATGTGGCTCTTGAGCCACGTGTGGCAGTTTTATGATTATTTGTGGCTCCTTTATGTCTTAATTTTGAATATCATTCCCTCAGAAAACCTTATAAAAGGGAAGCTTTTTTTCCCACCATTTTTACCACTTTTCACCCATTTAAGCTACCTTTTGCAATTACATACCACCTTTTTCCTGCTTTTTTTTTTACCCATTTTGACATTTTTTGACTATTTTTAACCCATTTTTTGCCACTTTTATCCCATTTTTGCCCCTTTTCACCATTTTTTCTCCCAATTTTCACCCATTTATGCTACCTGTTGCCATTAAATACCACTTGCTTTCTCTTTTTTTGCCCGTTTTTATCACTTCTTTTTGCCATTATATCCCATTTTTGCCCTTTTTTCACCACTTTTCAACCATTTCAGCTACCCTTTGCTACTAAATACCACTTGTTTCCTGTTTTTTTTTTTCCATTTTTGCCACTCTTGGCTGCTTTTTGCCCATTTTAGTCACTTTTAACTTTTTTTTTTTTTTTTTTTTTTTGCCACATTTGGACCATTTTATGTCACCTGTAACAATTTTTTTTGTCACTTCTCACCCATCTTTTCTATTTTCTGACCCCTTTTCCACTTTTTCTCCCTATTTCACCTCTTTTTGTTTCTTTTTGACCATTTTTGCCACCTTTAACTTATTGTTGTTGTAATTCAAGCTGTTTTTGCTTCACTGCTTAGATTGTGGCCCTTGCAAAGGTATTTTTCAACAATTTGGCTCTTTGGTTGAGCAGGGTTGAGTAACACTGCTCTACAGAATGATGGGCGCAAACTCCTTAAGAAAAATAAATCTTGTGGAAAGCCTTCCAAGAAGAGTGGAGAATATTATAGCTGCAATTCCATATTAAATTATATGTATTTAAATATTATGTCATAACAGTCCCTGGTAGTGTAATGGTCAGGAGGCCGAATACTTTTGTCCATGAAGTGTATGTAGACAATCTACATTTTTTGCATGCCAACAGCAAGACTTCCCTGTAGATTTTTAGATCACTTTTATCTTAGAGTAAATCAAATCATATTAACAATACTTACATTAAACTGGAAAATGTGTATAATTTAAGTTTTTTTATGTTTTCAGATTTATTTGTATTTTTATTACCAGTGACAAAAGTCCAACCAACTCAGGGTGTGTATGCTATCTGTGTAACAGACCCTCTAGATTATTCTAGTCTTTACTTGATCTGACTTGGATCATTCTGTTAAATTTTGTTTATTAATCAGATTAAAATGTGTGTCTGCAGGTGAACAGAGAGATTGTTTCTGGTTTGAAGTACCATCACGTGACCAGCAGAAAAGGAATAATTGGTGAGTTCATCCTCCAACTGACTTAAAATAAGATAAGAGTGTTTTTGGTGTTTCAGATCTTTATGTGACAAAAAGATATGAAACTCCTTTTTCAAACCTTACAGTGCATTTTTAAAAATTCAAACTCATAGTATACATAGTATTAACTTAAAGGGGACATATTATGAAAAATAATAACTTTTTCAGGCTTTTCTAACAAAAATATGTGCCCTGGCCTGTCTACAAGGACCCCCCCCCCCCCCTTCAGAAAATGTGTGCTGAAACAAGCCGTTCTCAGATTTTCCCCTCATGATGTCACATGGGGAGTTAGCCCCGCCCCCAGGTTCAGTTGGCCCTCCCTGTTTGGAAGAAAGTTCCACCCTCCTCTCCTGGATCTTCTTCTCAGCTGCCAGCTGACAGGAGGATCAGGAGAGCCACATCCATTAAGCCACATTCATTTCCTGAGAGGGGTGGAGTAACAGAAACAGCTGGTTCTGAGCAGGGCTGAAAAGGGGAGTTTTTAGACATAAAAAAATCCAATACTAGAGTGTTTTTTCAGCAACAAACTTCACAGGCATGTTTTGGGGACCACTGAGAACAAAATAAACTTAAAAGGGTCAAATACTGTATGTCCCCTTTAACTGACCCACATGTAGGGTTGGGTTTGGACTTTTTTGACTGACACACAAGAATGAATAGCATTTATTTACCCTGTCTGTCTTGACTTGCAACACCAAATGAAGTACTTACATTAAAGAATCTATCAAATGTTGTTTAAACACAGTTTTGAGTAGAAAATGCTTTTTCACTTCAAGCTCTCTTCAAGACTTTGTAGATGTAAATAATATCTGTGTAGCTTGTAATTGAACTTTCTAACAGAAAAATGTGTTTATTTTCTTTCTTCCTTCAGTGGAAAAGGTGTCCCACATGGTGGGAAGTTACGGCCCGAAAGAGAAGGAGCACGAGTACGTGAGCCCGCTGGATGAGGCCCCTATAGGCATGATTTCCCGAGGCCACTACCAGATCAAGTCCCGCTTCATCGATGACGACAAGATTGTCTACTTGGCGTGGGATTGGAACTTAGACATCAAGAAGGACTGGGATTAATGAAGGCAGAGAGATGATGATGCTGCCTTTGCTATGATCTACTTTTCTTCTTTACCTCCCTGTTTCCCTTCTCTTCTTCTCTCCTAACTCCTCCTCCATTTTCTCCCCAGTCTGTTGACGCCATGTCTCCTGAAACCTAATGAGGACTTGAGAGAAAGCAGTCCCCTTCTCTCTGCCTTCTGTTTTCTATATCATAACACAAATTGTGGCTTTTTGGAGACGCCCTTATCTTTTTACTTTCATTTTCTTTTACTCATCGTTTCTTACCTCTGTCATGTTTTTAAGCTTCATAACCTGGAGAAGCAGGTCTTTAAAGGACCCCAGCTTGAGGCACATAGGAATATACGATAGATTATTACAAAATCCAAATGAGATTTCAAGAGAGAAGCCATGAATTATGTGCAAAATGAGCCTATAAGAATGCTTAGTTGGAGTTTAAGTTGAGCAGAAATTATTGGCCTAGAGGCCTCTTGTAGCTGTAAAACAGACCTGAGCATCATTAAGCTTTATGACTTCTACAGTGTTATAATATTCTAGAAGCAAGTGTCTGAATATAGCTGAGCAAATGGCAAGCTTTAAATGCTAGAGATAAATCTGGTAGGTTCTTACAGCCAAAATAAACACAAAAGCTGAGTTTCAGTTGCAGGCCATCGACGAACTTAACCTTTCTGATTAAATCTCCTAAGGCACCATGGGAAACTGAGTTCCAAAGTAGACCTGGTAAGACCTCCCAGCGATTATAGGCCTCCGAGACGTCTACAGTTTACCAGAAAGTGAAAGTGCAGTGATGACAAAAGATGGAAGCTGTGGGTGTTTCTGTCAAAGTATAACATGTATGGGATGAACACCAGGCCCAGTGACCTTTGACCTCCCAAGATCCAATCAGTTCATCCTTAAATCAGAGTGGATGCTAGTGCAAAGTTTAAAGAAAATCCTTCACGGTTCTTGAGATATTACAATCACAAGAAATGGTTAAACATGAGGCCCAATGACCTTGACCTGTGACCCTGGAAATCTGAACACTTCATCTTTGAGTTAGAGCGGGCATCAGTGGGAATTTTAAAGAAAACCCATCAATGGGTTCACTAGGTATTGCATCCACAGCAATGAGGCCTAATGACCTTGACCTTTAACATGTGACCTTGAAACTCCTTGAGTCATAGTGGACATTTGAGCTGAGTCTGATTAGTATCTCTAAAAGCATCTTGAGATATTGTGTGCAACAAGGATTAAACATGATGGCTTATAACTTAGACCAGGGGTGTCCAAACTATGGTCACGTGGGCCATTTTTGATGTTTTGTCCCATAGCAAATTCTAAAAGTAAAGGTAAATATAGTCCACATTACAATATAAAGTTTGTGCTTTTTGTATAGTACTTCTTGGTTTCATTGTTAACTTGGTAAACAAACATTTTGACAAGTAGAATTATAACAAAATTGAGATGACACTGTAAATGGTAGGCAGAATGGCAACCAAAATAACAACTGTAGCTTGACTCAACGCCCTAATGGCTTACAGCAGCAAATAGTAGTACCAATGGCATTCCAGGGACAGAGCCAGGGCTGACTCAGCACCCTGCAGTCTGATAGGCCTCCCCCAAATCCTCTTTAATGATTGACTGTTGCTTTGTAAGCCATTAACAAGTCATTTAAGCATACCCAATCACTAAGCATATCTTAACCTACAACATTAGTTTTACTAACTAGGTAAAATATAAGAAAGTGGCCCCACCATTCTTAAATTTTTTCTGCATTTGGCCCTCTGTGGAAAAGGTTTGGACACCCCTGATGTAGATGTACGACCCCCATAATTTGAACAGCTCCTTCTAGAGTCAGAGTGGATGTTTATGTAAACTCTAAAGAAAGTTCTTTCAAGGGTTCTTAACATATTGCATCTAAAGCAAAGCATGAACACAAGCTCTAATGGTCTTGGCCTTTGAAATCCATACCTAATTAGTCCACTTGAGTCAGAGTGGTCATTTATGCAAGGTTTAAAGAAAGTCCCTCCAAAAGCTCTCTAGATAGCTCATTCACAGCAAGTATTAAACAACAGGCCCAGTGACCTTGACCTCTTTTATCCTTGAGTCTGAGTGGACAGTTCTGCAAAGTCTGAGGAGAATCCCTTTAAAGGTGAAGATTGCAAGCAAGGGATGAAGATAAGGCGTGAGGACTTTGACGTTCGACCTGTGAGCTCTCAAATCGAATCCAACCCACCTTCAGTCAGAGTGGACACTCGTGAAAAGTCTTGATAAAACCGCTCGAAGTGTTCTTTAGATATTGTGTTCAATAGAAACGCCTGACGGATGGATGGACAACACAAAAACATAATGCTTTCAGCCTTGGCTATTGCCAGCACAGAGGCATAAAAAGCACATGAGTTAGATTTATATTTGCTATTTTATTTCCATTTCCCCTTTTTTAGTCAGGTCTTAAATGATACCTTTCATACTCCTAACTTAACTCATTTTATAAACATGTTCTTTTTGTACCATGTCTGATGTAATGATTGGCTGAACTTGAACAGAATAAGGGGTTCATCATTGTTAATTTAATGGTGCCTTTTATTGTGTTTTATAAATGTTTACACCTTAACTTTTTTGCATTATACCATTGCCAATTTTTCTTGCCTCCAACAAATCAGACACATTTTTTGCAGAAGAAACAATAGTGCAGTATCGATTTGATCAACTGCATCTGCTACAGAAAGTTTTCACTGAAACCACCACTCTTTTTAACCCATAGATAAAACGGTTCTTTAAGAAGAGGTAGCTTTTCTTAAAAGATCTCTCATTGAGATCTCTGGCTTGTGCTTTATCAACTTTAGACATTTTAATATTTCTGTTTCCCAAGTCTTGGTGGAGCTTTTTGAGCATAGACCAATGAACGACTGTAACTAAACTGTGCATAGTGTAGAAAGAGATGCATGTACGTCCTTTAGGATTTGATACCCAGTAAAAAACTTACAAAGTAAGCCCTTTCTAAACCTCTCTGGTATCAAATGTGAATATAATTCTGCTTTGAACATTAAAGACAGATAGTAGCAGAAACATGGAGTATTGTCTTAGAGGAGGATGGATGAGATACCCTTAAAAATAAGAAATATCATTACTGTGTTAAGTCTTTGGATATGATATTGTCATTGTTGCTGAGCATACTGAACATTGAAAACCATTTGAAATCGTTGTGATCTAAGACTAACTGTAAATGTAGGCTTGTTGGGTGTTGCATGGTTAAGCAAGATTCTCTCTTCCTTTTTTACGACTATTGTAAAATTCATTGTGATTAAAAAAAAGATACTAACGCAATATCCAGATGTCAATGGTTGCCATATACTTCAGATACAGTGATTACAGGGATGTTTTTAAAGGACACGAGAGCTGGGGACATTTGTCTGTATAATAACCCCGGCTTGTCACCATCAAAATCTGCATCCCCAGATATTTGTGTCCGATCACATATCCTGTATCTTTTAATAAAGGCAATTCAAACAACCTGTGAAGTATCTTATTGAAATACATGCCTGCTCTGGTATAGTACAACACATGTACTTTAATATGGAGTTGGGAGGGTTTCCAAAAGATTCCGGAGTATTTCTGTAGGAATTTGTCCCCATTCATTCTGAGGTCAGGCACTGATGTTGAACCAGAAGGCCTGGCTTCTTCCAAAGGAGCTGGATGGGGTTGAGGTCAGGTTCCTCCACACCGAGCTCATCAAACCATGTCTTCATAGTCCTTGCTTTTGTGCTCTGAGGCACAGTCATGTTAGAATAGAAAAGGGCCTTTCTGAAACTGTTGCCACACAGTTGGAAGCATAGCATTGTCCAAATGTCTTGGTCTGCTGAAGCATTAAGATTGGCATTCACTGTTTTTTTAACCATGACTGGAAACATAATGTACAACAGCGTACTGGGACCCACTGAAAAATGAAAACAGATAAGAGAATCTGTTTCTTTTTGAGTAAAAAAGTCAAAAATTGGGTGAAAAAACATATTTCTTTTTAATATTACAGAGTTGTATATTTGCAAGAAAAAACACTCAGAATTTCTAAGTTTAAAAGTTTGATATTTACGGGAAAACTTGAAATTTCTGAATCCAAAAAGTCTTTCATTTTGACAAAACTTAAAAAAAATCAAATTTTTAAGATTGGAAATTTAAAAAAGTGTAAGGTGTGACATTTGCAAGAAACCAAACTGAAAACCACGATTTGGTTCTGGACTTTAATACAATCTTTTGTCAAAAGGGCAACAAGACTTTATTCAATCAAGTCAATTTGTCCAAGTCCTCCATAAAGTCCAGTTGCCCAAGTCCTCCATTTAGTCCAATTGCTCAAGTCCACTATGAAGACTAATTGCCCAAGTCCTCC
Source organism: Cheilinus undulatus (assembly GCF_018320785.1). Taxonomy (NCBI): domain Eukaryota; kingdom Metazoa; phylum Chordata; class Actinopteri; order Labriformes; family Labridae; genus Cheilinus; species Cheilinus undulatus. Next base: position 10,885,734 of record NC_054885.1, on the reverse strand, counting down.
ATAAAGTCCAGTTGCCCAAGTCCACTATGAAGTCTAATTGCCCAAGTCCTCCTTAAAGTCCAGTTGCCCAAGTCCTCAATAAAGTCCACTTGCCCAAGTCCTCCATTTGGTCTAATTGCTCAAGTCTTCCAAAAAGTCCAGTTGCCCAAGTCCTCCAAAAAGTCCAGTTGTCCAAGTCCTCCACAAAGTCCAGTTGCCTAAGTCCTCCATAAAGTCCACTTGCCCAGGTCCTCCAATTAGTCTAACTGCCCAAGTCCTCCATAAAGTCCAGTTGCCCAAGTCCTCAAAAAAGTCCAGTTGCCCAAGTCCTTCATTTAGTCCAATTTCCCAAGTGCACCATAAAGTCCAACTGCCTAAGTCCTCCTTAAAGTCCAGTTTTCCAATTCCTCCAAAAAGTTCAGTTGCCCAAGTCCTCCATCAAGTCTAATTTCCCATGTCCTCCATAAAGTTAATTTGTCCAAGTCCTCCATGAAGTCAATTTTTCCAAGTCCTCTATTTAGTCCAATTGCCAATTGGTCTAATTGCTCAAGTCTTCCAAAAAGTCCAGTTGTCCAAGTCCTCCAAAAAGTCCAGTTGTCCAAGTCCTCCACAAAGTCCAGTTGCCTAAGTCCTCCATAAAGTCCAGTTGCTCAGGTTCTCCATAATGTCCAGTTGCCAAAGTCCTCCATCAGGTCCAATTGTCTAAGTCTTCCATTTGTCCAGTTGAACTCAAGCACATACTACTGTATGCCAGGTTGAATAGATGTTTTCTAGCTGTAGCTATGAGTTATCAAATGTGTTTTTACTTCAGATATATAGAGAGAAGTCAAATAATGATGCTTAGAGTCCCCGTGTTTTTACAGTTTTTATTTTACAGCATTAACACAGTAAAACAGAAGATGAGCCTCAGGATGTGAAAAATCCCACTGTGTGATCTGCTCAAGTACAAATGAAATTTCCTGCATGAAAACATTAACACAATAAAATGAGTTTTACTTTGTCAATGCTTTATTTTAACCTTACTTTAGTTTACATATATATCAGCCTTAATGCACAGTTGTTCAGTTACTTGTTATTCAGGAGCCTCGCTGTTCTTTCACCTGGAAATTCTTCTCATTGAGACCTTTTCCACTAAAATACACTATCAATATCCTCAGGTTTTAACTTTTAACTTTTGGTATCTTCTTACCTTAAGCCTTACCCTAATCCTATTTACTCTGATAATTTTTTTTAAGTTTCAGCGTGTATTTCCATTCTGAGATATACAACGTCTCAGATTAATGGTCTGTGAGAATGGCGGTCAGAGATATACGGTCTACAGCTAAAACTGTATTTCCCTGTGGAGGTCTTCCAGGTGCGTCCATTCCATTTTGGGCTCAGAGTAGACCCAAAATGGGATGATATATCATGTCTGGTCTGAAAACACCTTGGAATCCCCTGATTAATGTACTATAAATACTAAAACTTGTTCACACAGTGGAGAATTATCATGGATTTTGAGTGTCAGCCAGTCCAGCAACAGCATTTTAGTCTTGTTTTAGTCACCACATATCTATTTTAAGCTAGTTTTATTTCTTTCTCATGGAAAAAGGTAGTTGGCAAACATTTCATAACGAAGCTCAGCATTGGTTCTTGCAGGACATGTTAGTCGTATGCCCAGCCTTGATCATCCCAATTATCGCCTCCCAGCTCCTGCAACCAATCACAGGTTTTTCTCTCAGCACAGCGGTCCATTTTAGTATGACGTTCTTCTCTCTAATCCCTGCTTATATTAATGCTGATGGTCCACACTACTGCTGCATCTTCACATCCTCCACCCCAGCCACCTCCTTTATAGCATAAAGCTTGTTAAACCTCATATTTAGATTCATGTTACTAGGGATTAACTGCTTTAAACTAATTCTATTGTACTCAGCATGCATGTCATAAATGTATCCATCTATATATAAACAGTTTATCTGACATGTCAGGTTATGTACATATTGGTTTTTCCATTAAACCAGTGCCCTTCAGGATGGTAAAAATCTTTGCAGTACATAAGAGCTGAGTTATCCACATGCTGCCCATCCAGTGTTAAACTCTCCACCTGTTCACCTATACGTTCTATTCCTCTGTGATCCAGCCCTCCTTGTCATGTCTGGTGACGGCCACGGTGGTGTTGTTCCCTCTGAGTGCCTGCTCCAGCAGGGCTCTCTGGGCTGTAGCCGGGAGGTAGAGAAAGGCGTAGACCAGCGCCAACAGCAGCAGAGCAGCCAGGAGAGGGATACCCCAGTCGGAGGTCATGATCGGCTCTTCACAGCGAGCCTGCAGAAACGACTTATCCGGCATTGTGAGTACCCAGTGATTGGTCAGTGTGGGCTCCAAGATTTTAAACTTCCCAACGATCCAAAAGGAAGAAGTGATGAATCCAAGATTTAGAGGGTTTCTTTGGATGTCATTAAGATATTTAAATCCAGAGAAACACAACATACAGGTAAGTCATAAACAAAAGATGACCTTGTCAAGTGTCTTCACAAGCAGGTTTGCAACTAAAAGTTATGGTTTATCATTAGAAGAGTACAAAATCCTGATTTTGATCAAGAAAAACAGATAAATCCACGTGTTGAAAGTGATCCTCATCAATGTCTCTCATGTCTGCCACTCTCTTCACCCGCTCCCCTCTCCATTGTCTGACTCAAACGTGCCACAGGAGTCACTTAAACCAATCTAGCTCTCTGCTCTGTGAATGTTATGCAACAATAAGCAGAAACCCAACAATAGAAACATACTAAAAGTCGCCTTTTAATCTCATCCTGTAGAAAACACCGGTTAATTTCTACACACATCCCCATGGAGGGCAGCGGATTGGGTTATGAAAATCCAATTATGTAATGTTTCTTGATCTTCTTATCTGAAAACAGACTCATACCTGGCTACGTTCAGGGATTATTTTCTGGAAGAGCCTGCACTTAATTCCGCCCATGCATTCAGCCCCATATGTTCTGAATAATCAGCATTTTGACTGTGAGGAGGTCATGAGGTCATGGTATGATTGAGAACTGATCAGTAGGAATGTGGCAGTATGGATAAGGTCATTTTCAGGGCTGTTGGCATCAGTGCATTTATCATAATGTGATTAAGGTCTATCATTTTGAAATAACAGTAATTGCAGGTAGAAATGAAATGGTTACCAGTATTAATGAGAACCATGTTAAACTTTCTCCATGGGTATCATACCGTTAAGAGAGACATTGCTGTCTCTCCTGCCAGCACCTCACTGCGACTGTCGGGGTGCAAAAGACTTAGACAAGTAGGCTTACGAATTCATAAGCTCAAAACACTCTGTATTTTGACTCAAATTAAACCAAAATGCAGTGGTCTTGCTTTAAAAAAAAAAAAAAAACTCAGACTGTGGAAGCAGTATGCCCTCACAGGCTTTAGCTGTTTCTATTCAGCTCAAAATTTCCATGAAAAGTGCTTCCAAATTCCCAAAAATATGAATAAAGCCATGAACCATGGTGCAGCTTTTCCTTTTAACCAATCATGTTGCGTCTTTGGTCTTAAGACTTCCACAGAGGAGGTGCTTCCTCGATCTGAGCTCCTCCAGAAGTCTGGAAGATCAAGCATCTCTGTAGATGTGTTTGTACATTATGATGGGCTTTGCTGCATGCATTCAGTCTGAAATATCTTAGGGTTCAGTTCTGAATTATGCCTGTGAAAGTTGGCAGGTGGTTTTCCTTGCACGTTCATATACATACATATGGGCGCACACGCTCTTTGTGTTTCCATGTTTTATTTTCAGATACTCTAACCATGTGTTCATCTTTAAGTTGACCCTGACTTTTCTCATACCATCTGCTTTCACCGTGTTGAGTTTGTTATTCTTGCTAGTCATCAGTATGGTAGTTGAACTCTCAGTCTTCGGTTACATTAGCCTGTAATAACTGTATTTGATTATAACCTGAATAATAACCAGTCATATCAAAGCAGCAACAGTTAGATTTATTTATGTCGAAGTTTATAGCCTTTAAAATATAAACCCCTTTTCTTAGACCAGAATAGAAATGCAAAAAGTGGGGAAACTGACAAAAATTGTTTAAAAGAGGTGATAAAAAGGCAAAAGGTTGTAACAAAAAGGATCCAAAAGTGACAAAAAAGTATCTAAAATGGCAAAACGCAGAAAATTTCAGCAAACAGACATGATGTACACGTTTGAGTCCAGCAGGAGGCGCGTCACACTTTAACACTGTGTTTTTGTCCGCCATAGAAAAGAAGAAGAAGAAGCTACGGTGGGCAGCACTTGTGGTTTTGTTGACATCTGCTTATGAATGAGACTTTTGGTAAATATACGCCACATATTTGTTCAATCTTTGTTCAGTCCTTTTATTCATCGTAGTCATACAATCAGTCGCAGTATTAGTATGTAAAGAGATCGATACTTCTCTCGTGCATTAAAGAAAAAAACATGTTGCTAACATGCTAACGGTGTTTAGGTTTAAAGAGTTAGCGTGTTAACAGGCGACTTTCAGCCGGTTAAGTCTGCAGCTGTGAGTACAGAATACATAAAAATGTGAAGTTTCTCTAACTGTGCGTCATTGTTAATATCTGTGAATAAAATGCAAATAAAAATAAAAGAATGAGTATTCTTTAAGGAAAACGAACTTTCTTCAAACCACAGATGAAACTACCTATCAACACGGTAACTTTTTCAACCGTAACACCTGTATAAATTAGGCTCTTTAACCAACATTTATTTCCAAGTTTTTGGGCAATATAACCAAGAGCAAATCTTCTTATTTCGATATTACGAGTAATGGTTTAATTGGTAAAAGATTGCTATTTCAGGCATTTTTTTTACTTCACTAACATTTACATTTGTTGAATAATGTCACTCTGTATTTTCAGAATCCACAAACAATTTCATCGTTTTCAACTAGTGAAAAGAATATTACATAAAATGATCTCTGTTAATATGTAACCTCAGGGCATCTGTAATGGCAAAGCAATAACAAAATAGAAACAAGACAGTCTCTCAGATTACTGGGAGATTACTGTTTTTTATAAGTTTTACTTTTAATAGGGGTCATATTCCTTGTAGCAGTCAAACTTAACATTAGCAAAGGCCTTGAGTACTAACTGCACTCATGCCTGGTCATAATTAAATCAAATCAATCGATAAATCAATATTAAGTCACATTCCTTGTCTCTGCTGTGCTGTAGGTGTTGAGACTGGTAAAGACTGGGCATGATGACTACAGAGCCTGCCAGCCTGGAGAACCTGCACGTGCTGTACCACAGTGATGACTACATTGTAGTGGACAAACACTGGGATATTCGCATAGACAGTAAGATGTGGTACGAGAAACTCACTGTGCAGGAGCAGCTGAGACACCACTTTCCTGAGTTGGCAGACCCAAACACCTACTATGGATTCAGGTCAGAAACACACTTGCAATAAATACATCTGTTCATTTACACTGTATTTAAAAGGAGAACTGATGAATTGACTGCAAAATAGACTCAAGTCTCATGCCATTAGAGGGGCTTTACTGCTTGGCAAAATTCCTCTTTTCCCATGCACGCATTTAAGGGACAGCTCAAAATTGTAGTCAACAAATTTACCTGCACAGATTTGTATATTTTGCTGGACTACTGTCCTTGTCAGAGTATACATGCACTAAATGATGTTAGGAAAGCAGGTAACTATTTGTATGTCGAGCAATGAAAACATGGACAGCTTACATGTTGTACATATTCTCCACTGTACTTTTTGTATGAATAAGATGAACAGTGATATCTGAGGACAGATGGCAATGGGACTTCTTCCACACTTAGTATATAATGGTTGAGCAGGTCAAAGCCAAACATGGAAGCTGTGGCGCATTCACTCAGTGCCTACACTATTTTGATCTGATTATCCGATAAAGAAAAAAACTGATCTCCAATTGCATTATCTAGGTGTGTTGGTCTCAGTTTCAAGAAATTCGATTCTACATGCATTTTTTAGATGATTTTTCAGGGCTTGTTTGCCTTTATTTTGATAGGATAGCTGAAGAGAGACTGGAAATATGGGGAGGGAGACTGGGGGAACAAATGAACCAAACATGTGCTGACACTGGGAATCGATCCCATGACCATTGCACTGAGGACTACAGCCTCAGTACCTAACTTTTCCTGACTGCATGTGAGCATATTGAGTGTCTTGCCTAAGAGTACTTTGAATTGTAGGCCACAGGGGTCCAGGATTAAACTGTCGGTCTGTCTAGAGTTAGAAGAACCTAATGTCAACATTGTTTTCCTCTTCTAACAACAGGTTTTGTCATCAGTTGGATTTCTCTACAAGTGGAGCCCTTTGTGTCGCTCTCAACAAGGCTGCTGCTGGCCGGGCGTACCGTTGCTTTAAGGATCGCACCGTCACCAAAGCTTATCTCGCCCTGGTATGGACCAAAAACAAACACAAGCATGAAATCCATCATTGATACAGTTAGTTCATTTGTATATTGTTTTCTTCTTATAACAGAAATGAAGCATGTTTTTTTTCATCACAGGTACGTGGCTGGGTGGAGGAGGAAAACCAAACGTTGGACTTCTCCATCGGCAAGAATTCTTCAGAGGGAAAAACACACATGATGTGTATCGAGGGAACAGAGGGTAGATAAATCTGGTCCAGCTTGTAGTATATGTCAAACGAATTTTAAGATGACTAGTAGTGTGGAATTAAATAGCTGATACTGGACAATGAATCCTTTTTTATAGATAATGTTTAGGACTTTTGACCCTATTTAAGAGGACAGAGATAGAATAAGGGGAGAAAAACTGGACCACTATATGCACCAAACAGCATCAGAACAGGTCTCATGTTTAGGACCTCTGTGTATAAACACCTTATTTATCTCCCATTAGGATGTGAAAACCCCAAGCCTTGCCAAACTGAGCTGACAGTGTTGGAGCATGGGTTATATGATGGAGACCCTGTAACCAAAGTGCTACTACAGCCACTTACAGGTAAAAGCACAAATATCTTGCTATGCTTGTCTTTCAAAAAAAAAATGGACTAAATGATGACTTGGAGGATGCTGAGCAAATATTTTGCAAGGGGGGGAAAATGCTTTTTTTTTAAGTTTTGGAGAGGATTATTATCCATTAATTTTTTGATACACAAATGCTCTGTGCTACTAGATACATACTTAGGAGAAAGGACTTTAGACATTGATTACTATGACTTGTCCCCTCCAGGCCGAACCCACCAGCTGCGTGTCCACTGCAGTGCAATAGGCCACCCCATCGTTGGTGACTTCACCTACAGCTCAGGAGTAGATGTCACCCCCTATCGTATGATGCTTCACGCTCACTTCCTCCACATTCCCCTGGAACCTCAGCCCCTGCTCGTCTCTGCTGGAGACCCCTTCCTTCCCACAGTGGATCCAAAGTGGCTCCCACAGCGCACGTTACGGACGCTGACTGCCACTGTGGAGGCGCTGCTGGAGCGGAGGATGGTAGAAGACAGGAGGAGCAAAGAGGAGGCAAGAGAGAGGGAAGAGGAGAAGAGGGAAAAAGGAAAACAGAGAAGGACTGAGGAGGAGACTGAGGAGCAGAGGAGGCAGTGCCAAGAATGGCTGAGTGAATGGGCTGGAGATTGATGAACTACCTTGTGTTATTTATATTTATATTAAATTATGGATTCAGTGTTTGCCTAGAAACGTTGTCTTAAGCACGAGCCATCTTATTCATCAAAAAACACCTGCATCTGGAGGGTTCTGCTGCTGGTTCACCATTCTTTTGGTGAATGAAATAAAGACAAAGAAACTCCAGACATTAATCCTCGTTTAGGAGACTAAAATAGGCCAGTCATAAGGCGATGCTGGAACATTTCCATTGCACTAAACATACTCTGTAGGACAAAAATATTGATTTCCATCATCCAGGAGCATCTTATCCTCAGCACAAACAGTGAATGTGAGGAGAGCATGAGAGACAGATGGCAGCAAGATAAGCTTGTATGCATTATCAATTTGAATAAACAAACCATGTCAAGAAAATCAATTACAGATTTTTGGACCAACTAATAAATGCAGCAGTAAATCATTGCAGTATCTAAGCAATTGCTGAAAGTTTACTTTGCAAACATATTAAGCTGTAATGTCACATGTAACTCTAGCTTTTGCTGCACCTTGACAGTGACTGAATGCTAAATAAATCATTTTATACAACTCGTGCATAACAAAGTGTAAAATTATTGTTGATTTTTTTTCTAGTTTTTCTTGTTCAGGAAAAGCTATTTCAAAAATAGAATTATTGCAAGACTATTTTGTCAGCCTCATTTACATTTGAGCACATATTAGCAAACACAAATGTAAATTGTAATTGCAGTATATTTGTGATTTTACATTCTGGCCGCTTTTTCGCTTCTTTAAATCTTTAAGTAATGTTATTGTGAATTATTTACAGAACATGGGAAGTTATCACATTGGAGAGGTACAAGAGGGAGAGAAGACAAAAAAATCAAATCAGGTTATAGGATACGGAAAATTACTAAATATTACATTGTGTTCTTATCTTGCTCTTTAAAATTAACAAAGTCTGGCTTTGTAGGTTTGACATATGCTGTCCATTTGGTCCAAACTCATAATTATTTCTTTTAGGACTCTGAAGAAAAATAAAAACTGCTCTATAACATATTTCATGCATAATGTCCATCTGTTTATCAGTCTTAGGTAGGTTTGGTTCAAGCTAGTTCCTCATTATAGCTGTCTGCCTGCAGTCAGAGTAAATTGTCCATTTTTATCAGTACTGCTCCATCAATCAAATAGAATAACACCCATATACCTGTATATTGCATCACATCAACTGTAAAGGGGATGTTGACTCCAAATGTGTTATGTTTATTGGTATCATTTCAGTTTTCATGCCCAGGTTTACAGTTTTATTTGGTTATTAACCATCTAGTGTTGGTATTTATTCCCAACAAAAATAAACTATAAGTATAATTTAGGCAGCTGTGACTCAGTAGTAGTCAATCATCTCTCAGTCGGGATGTTGGTGGTTTGATCCCTTGTCAGTGTAACTTAAGGCAAGACTTATAACCCCTGATAGCTTCCATTGCTTTGTCTGTTACATGTAAATGTTAAAGAATGAGATTACCCAATATGAATGGGGACTTTGCATGGCAGCCTCCTCCGTCTTTGAGTACTCAGATGGCTAAAAAGGTGCTATACATGCTTTAGGCCAATTCACTTTTTAATTCCACTTTTTCAAATGATGTTTGGACAATACTGTAGTTTAATTCTACCAAGTTGTGGCTCAAATGCAGTTCATATTTAGTATGTTAATCTAAAATTAAAAATGAATTAGATAGGAGTAAGAGAAAAACATCGTTAAAGCAAGGCATGTATCAAAATACACGTTGACTGTGAGGTAAAACTCAATTAAAACTGACCCAATGGAGCGGTTCGAGTAAAACTACATTACCCATAATGCCTTCCTGCTCTGTGGAGGAACTCGGAAGTGAGTCAAGCGACATCCACAACAGCAGGCAGATGAGTGGGGGGCAAAGCAGCTGATTTGAAGCATAATTTTGACTGTAACTTATAAGTTATCATTTTATAAGATTAAGCCGAAGATTTAAAGGATTCGAAAAAGTTACAATCATTAAAAATGACCGAGGTTTTCTCTTACGAGAGTTTGGTTCACGCTGTATCAGGAGCGATGGTAAGTTAGCTTAAGTTTCGTTATCCATTTATTTATCGTGGGATAGCAGTCACTGAACTGTAGGTCACTATTCTTTCGCTTTTGTCGTACTATCATTTCTGAATATGACAGCTTTTTGCCGCCATTCAGAAATATAGCATCTTACTTCCATACTTTGCTTTGTGATATATGTTCTCAGGTTTATTTCTGTACTAGTGTAAGATTTTCCAGGGGTGTCAATTCCCTGGTTTAATTCATAATACTGAATACTAACAGTATAGTCTGTTTTAGGGAGGTGTGACTGCCATGACCGTGTTCTTCCCTCTTGATACTGCAAGACTACGACTCCAAGGTGAGAAGTAGTGATGCTCCAGCTCATTATACAGCCATAATAGCAAATTGTTCATGTTTTAACATGTACATGCTTTTAATAAATACTTGCTTGTTTCTTGTTTCTGTTCAGTGGATGAAAACAGGAAGGCCAAATCAACGCCTGCTATTCTGGCAGAAATTGTCAAAGAAGAAGGACTGTGAGTGAAATGTTATTATCAAAGACTCAGTTTCAGTGCATAGAGGGAATCTCAGTGAAGCTTTATCATTCATCCGAGATATTACTTATTTATACATTTATTTGCCTTTCAGAGTTGACCCTAGTCAAATGAAGACAAGGATTATGGATTGTTTACTTGTTTTTCTACCCTATGCAATTCTTGATTGATTTTGCTAGACAATTTTAGACAACTTCACACGTTGCCAGCTAAACTGAAGACATGTAAAGATATGTCATTTACAGTCAAGCAAAAATGACGTTAATGTGTGTTTGTCCCTCCCTGTAGATTGGCCCCATACAGAGGTTGGTTCCCGGTCATCTGCAGCCTGTGCTGCTCCAACTTTGTCTACTTCTACTGCTTCCACAGCATGAAGGCAGGCTGGCTGAAAGGAAAACAGTCAGCATCCAGCACTGATTTACTCATAGGGATTGCTGCAGGTATATCACTACTAAACACTACTTTTCTATGTCCCAGATGTAGACACTAATCATAGCTGCTGTCTATATTCTTGTTTCTAGGTATTATAAATGTTTTGGTTACCACTCCTTTGTGGGTTGTCAACACCAGGCTGAAGCTGCAGGGTTCCAAGTTTCGCAATGCAGACATACGGCCCACCAACTACTCTGGCATTCTGGGTAAATGGTCATCATCATTGTTCTGATATTCTGAGCTTCATAACTCCAGTAGCATGTTTCGTTTATACTCAAATGGCCACCCTCCCTCTTTCTTTTTATTTGAATAAAAAACAAGATCCTCTTGCTTACTGAAACGAAAAGTGCTCAGTTAAGAATACCCTAAACTGAGCTGTGCCCTTAATATTGGCCCCTACTAGTCAACCATGCCGACCAGCGAGTAGTAAAAAGCCAGCACTTCTCCAAGGTTGTCAGCTGGGTGCGCTCCTTTGCCAGTGTTATGACTCCTTCAAAGGGCGTAACAGTGATATTCATTTAATGATGACTTATTTGATTATTGTTTTTTGCAGATGCATTCATGCAAATCATCCGTGATGAGGGTGTGGGAGCGCTGTGGAATGGGACCTTCCCGTCCTTACTGCTGGTCCTGAACCCTGGCATACAGTTTATGATTTATGAAGGCCTGAAGAGGCAGCTGAGGAGAGGAGTTCCCAGGGAGGTAAGTGAGGCATAAAGTGATATGATGGAGGAAATACACTAACATCTGGAGTACTGGGGGAGGTGAGGGCTGAAATCAGACGTGTCTAAGGGTGTGTAAAACTAAGGTTTGAAATATGAAAGGGAAAGGGTCAGGCTCCCTGAGCTCATCCCATCATCTGCATGAGTAGATACTCGATATGTAGAGAGCTGCTAATTCTGATCACATGATTTTGTGGTCTAACCACAAGAAAAAGCATTACCTGAAACACAAGAGCTACATATCACACTAAGTGTGATTTGGACATTTTGTGTTAGTTTTTTTTTTTTTTTTATCTCTAAGAATCTTTTAATTGGTTCAAAGTGACTCTCAAAATGTAATTTTGTTTGAAATTTGCATCCCTTGTTGCTGAAATGTACAGCTGATGTATTAGCTTTAAATAGGAACAGTAAATTTCTTATCACATGAAATCAATGATTGACTTTATAAGCTAATGTCTGCTTATGCAATATCATGCCAATTATATCATGCATCCCAAAATGAAATGTTTTTATCTATATTGCTGTATTCTAAAAAAGTTCTCCCATCACCCATGGCATTTATTCATTCCCTTCAAATGTGCTGCTTAGTTTTTATACTTGTGATAATCCTTGAATTATTAGGTCGTCTGGTTCTCTGTTATGATGACAGTATGAAACTGAGTAAAACATCCCCCTCCATTTCCCCAAAGCTGACATCCATTGAGGCTTTTATCATTGGGGCTGTCGCCAAAGCTGTTGCCACCACAGTAACGTACCCACTGCAGACCATACAGTCCATTCTGAGGGTGAGTTTTACATCTTTGCCGGTTGGTTTTTGATTTCTCATCAGTTGCTGAAAAGATTTACAAAGTCTGTCAAGACAGAATTATTTGCCATAATATAGATTTAAATTTTTTCCCAATCCTCACAGTTTGGACAGTTCAATGAGTCTACAGACAAGTCCAAGTTGCTGTCCAGTCTGAGGACTATTAAGTGTCTGTTGGTCAATAGAGTGAGGTGGGTACACACATGCAACGGGATATTTTTATGTTTCAATTTGTTTGAGTCTTTTTTATTATTATTTCCTATTGTTATTAGCAGTTTAGATGCTAAGTTTTTGTTGAAAGTAGAACAAGTGTTGCCAAACCAAAATCTGACTTGGCCCTTTACATCACGAATTGCACATACAGTAGCGAAGACCACGCATCTCCCCAGTCTAGCTTCAAAATCTCTTATGGCATTAGAAAAAATTGCATATGTAGATAATATATGTCTATGTTGAAACCAGTGCATCTGATTCAACAATAACTGAAAACGATTTGACAAACAAATCTTAACATTTGGTTGATAATCAGATTTTCTTGACAATTTAACAGCAGGCCTCTTAGATTTCTTACTTTACTTGGTCAACTTTGAGGGTTTAAAAATTGATCATTTCAGCAAGTATAGCGCCAAATGTTGATGATCTTTTTTATCTTTTTATTTATTATTTGCACACTCACGAGATTTGATCATTACTGTCGTAGCCATCTGCAACATTGTCCTTGAAAGCTTCCAGTTTGGCTTTGGTTATTGCAAAAACATCTATAAAAGTCTGCAGAGATTGAAAGAAAACCTTTGCAAAGCAGGGCTTCAAATCTTGCTCTAAGAAAATAATCTGCATCTACATGTAGGCTTAAGGTTCCCTGATAGCATTATGATTTTAGACCGATTCTATTCTGTACCTTACATAAATTTTTAAGTACTATTTTATTACCATGTCCTTATGCTTTCAACCCTGGTTTCTTTCAACAGGAAGTCTGGTATGTTGGGTCTGTTTAAAGGCCTGGAAGCCAAGCTGTTGCAGACTGTGCTGACTGCTGCCCTCATGTTCCTTCTCTATGAGAAAATCGCCAGCTGCACCTTCAGAGTCATGGGAATTAGCAACCAGCACTACAAGAAACGCTAGCTGGAATGATATATCATAAACATGGACATTTGACCGCAGTAAAGCACTGGAAGACTGTTTCAACCATTATGTACAGACATCTTGAATGTAACTTCACCATCCTGAAAATGTGATTTTTCTGTCACAAATACCCTAACCAACAAAATATTAAAACATTCTTTCTTTTACATGTTTTAATCTGTTGAAATAAAGTAATTAGAAGGTAGTGGGATAGGAAGATCTATGAAGTGACGACAAGTGTCTCCTCAGAGAAAGGTCAGGCCAAACAGACACCAGTAAGCAAACTGTAGGAATATGTATTTCTCATTTAATTTCACAGTTGGTAATTATATCACTTATAATCAAAACTGGCATTCTGCTTCTGAAAATGCATCAAAACCTGGTAATTACAATATCTTGTGATTAAAACACTTCGTATGGGTCATATGAGGCCATTGAATATGCCTTGGAGCTGTCTTAACAATGAGATCCCCAAGTGGCAGAGGCTTTAAATAAAATGTTGCAATACATAATTGTATTTGTGGAGCCCTGCAGTGTGCAAGAAGTCTTTCTGTTCATGTATAAATAAAATGTTGCAACCACAATTACTTAAAAAATGTGGAACCATTGTTTAAAATGTGAAGAGAAAATAAATGTAAGGATTTTCATAGCATGTAAACTCCGTATTGATTGAAAATAGCACAAAGGCAACATGTCAGACATTGAAAATGTTTTCTTTTCTATCATTTTTGGACAATTAAATGCCAATTTCAAATTTGAAGCAAAATGCATGTTTTAATAACTGGGAATGGTTCTTAATTAAAACTGTAGTACAACTTGGTCTTTAACAATATATATTATTTTTACCTTAACCCATTATTTAGATATGCTTACTGTACTCTAGAGCAATAATCCATTATTTGAGGATTTAATACATTATTATTCATTATCATTGTAACACTTTTTTGTTTGTTTTGCATACTTATTGGATGTTTGATTCACTTTGGAGTATTAATTTGCCAAGTTATACGACTTATTAATATTGTCAAGATGAAGATTTCCTCTCCAAATGGAGGTTTTCGCAAGAAATATAATGACGGTGAATACATATTATCGTAAAAAAATAATGTCACAATGTCGTTATACTTTGAGGGCAGTTTCATTTCTCATCAACAGCTCAGCCTTCATAACCGGCCCGGCGTCCGGGCACACACCTCGGTACGCACGTGGATCATTTGTGATAACCAAAGCAAATATACATAACGTGTGATAGGTCAAAGCAGAAATGCTACGGAGCTTAGATTGTCCAGCCACATGATCTACAAATCAGCGATACGGCAGTTGCGTAAGTGCTACTAGCTCAGACTTTCATAATTACGTAAGCATCTCGGTGGCACTGACTCTCCCTAATAACAGAGCTAAAGTTGTGTTGTGCCTTTTTAACATCATGGATTCAACAACCACGAAAGAAACAGAGAAGCACTGCGTCCTGTGTTGCCAAGAAGTTGAGATCTTCGCCTTAGGGAAATGCGACCACCCAGTTTGTTACCGCTGCTCCACCAAAATGAGGGTGCTCTGCGACCAGAAGTACTGTGCCGTCTGCCGGGAGGAGCTCGACAAGGTGGGGATTCCGTCACTACTGTGGCCCGGGGATGCCGCTCGGTGTTACTACATAGGCCGCAATGTTCAAGTAGCCCTCTCAAGGGAAAAATGTATGAAATAACTGAAAGTAATTCTTAATAAGTAATACATTTATATGGTTAATAAGACAAGAGCAAATAGGATATACAAAATGTTTTGGCTGCTTGTCTGTCGCTGTCATTAGCTTACCACCGGTAGCCAAAGCTAACATTAGCAAGTTCACCAGTGTAGTCTGCCTAGATGGCCCTTCCCGTCTTAACTTAATTACTGTCAGTTAACTGGCTGGGTTAATTGGTTGTTGGTATTATTAATCAACTATATTCAATATGGCATGAATTAAACACCAAAGGACGAGTCAAAACTGTATAAAATATGAGCTGTCACATTTCAAACAAACCAACGTGAGCACGTTAAATGGCTATACTGCGCCTGTAAGCTAGCTAGTTGTTATTACAAGGTTTCTGATCAATTTTAGACCAATTTGAAGGTAGTTTGCGTGTTTATGGCTACCTGTAACTTCTTTCTCGTAGTTACATTTAGTCTCATGCACAGGTAATAGACAAGTGGCTAGCTAAATGGACTTCGACCAACTTGTCAATTGAGCTATACTGTCATATAACTAAGGCCCTAGGTACCTACGAAGATTGTCAAACATTTCGATAGTTCCCGATGCCACGTGTTTAAAGTGATAACGTCTCTTTTAACGTTGCGTACTATTGAAAGATATTATAGATTTTAAAATAACCACACTTTGTGCACTAGAAAGAAATGAATAAATCACAATTGGAAACAAATTCCTGGATAATGTCTACATTACAAACATACACTGGTAAAGTGTTGGCATCAAATGTTGTCAGTGTATTTGTTAAGCATACACCAGCGTTACAAAGCCCTGCTCAACCATGAAAACAAATTGTTATTATGATAATAAAGATAAAATAAAAAAGCTTTGCAAGAGACACAATCCAAACCTGGGGTTGTGAATCCAATAATTACTTTAAAAATATATATATAGAGAGAGCTTGCTTTTACCTTTCATTGTCATCATTATTCTTGATCTATGGTCAATTAAGATTATTATTTTGGGTTATTCTGGTTTATATATATATAAAATATAAATTAAATACATATGAGTTGACAGAAATCAAGATATGATTGGCATGATTGTTGCTACACACAGCTGCTGAGAGCTCACCCTACACAAATATCCACTTCGGATTTTTGTAGTTTAACAAAAGTACAAAGTCAAGTTTGGAACATTTGACCCCTTTTCTAAATAATCAGTGATATTTATCTTTCATGTTCTTTCTGGCACACATTGGATGGGAATACACAGACACAAAGTAAAGGTCGTAAATTAAATTTAACAATTAAAGCCTACTGTATATTTGTGGGAAACAAACAGATGTGACTTGATCATTTCGGAGGTCACAGTTTCCCTTTTTTACAGTTTTCTGGGGGGTAATTTCCAAGTAAGACTTAAAGAGCCACAAATTGTCACAAAAGAGACATGTGGCTCAAGAGCCGTGGCTGAAGTGTCGGTGGCCTAGATGGTGGTGCAGGCGTACTCCTGATTTGTTTGCCATAGTATTCATTTGTAGTTTTATATGGTTGTTTCCACACCTTATAGCCGAGGAGACTCGGATCATGAGAAGCATTTTCAGACTATAAACTTGTTCAGCTTTGCCATACGCTTTATAAAAATGATATACAAAACCTCTTCAATAAATTAAAAATATGTTCATCAATCTTGTCTCACAGTAGTTTTTTTGGATTGACTTTTATGTTGTTTACAGGTGGTGTTTGTTAAAAAATTGGCGGCCTTCTCATGTCTGCCCTACCAGCAGTTCCCCTGTGAGAAGAAACATGATATTTATTTTGGTGATGAGAGGATTTATGCCCAGTACAGGTACCACTCTTCTTCTGTTTTTTGTGTGGTTTTATTAGCTCACACTGATAATAAATGTTACTACCAAATCTTACCTCTAAAATCATTGGAGACGCCACCAGTGCCAGCACCTCTCTTCATCTCAGCTTGAAGTTAGGTGCTAAATTAATCACTGTGAACAGAATTATACCACCTTGCCTTGGACAACTGGGACTGAAATTAGCCTTTTATATTTGGAAAAGCCATAAGATCTTTAGATTGCAAGGCATGATGTTGGTTTTGATTGTTTTTCCTTATGTTTTATTTTTTCAAACATTTGAGATGATGACCTAACAGTAGAAATCATCATCTTCTTGTTCTTCGACATAAAGTGTATTTGTTGTTGCTTTTAATTTTTTTTTTTTTTTTTTTTTTGGGCCAGTCATGTTCTCTAACATTGTTTTGAGCTATAGCGTAAATTTCTTATTGTTTTACTCGTGATGTGTTTATTTTCAGGCATCTTTTGTTACCAGAGTGCGTCCGTTGTTCAGAACCTAAAGTTTTCTCTAAGTTTGAGGAGCTGGAGCAGCACATGAGGAAGCAGCATGAACTTTTCTGTTGCAAGCTCTGTACAAAGCATCTCAAGGTATACTCATGTGGCTTGTTGGTCATTAATGAAAGGTCATTACCCCGGATAATCTAAGTCCGTGAGCTAAAAAAGAACTTAAACTCTAATCTACCTCCAGATCTTCTCTCATGAGCGTAAGTGGTACAACCGGAAGGAGCTGGCACGTCACCGAGCACACGGAGACCCGGATGACACCAGCCACAGAGGACACCCGCTCTGCAAGTTCTGTGATGACCGTTACCTTGATAATGATGAGCTGCTAAAGCACCTGCGCAGGGACCACTACTTCTGTCACTTCTGTGATGCAGACGGTTCACAGGAGTATTATAGGTATGTATAACTGTCACAGAAACAACATAAGAACAAACATCTCTGAGATTTATACAAAACTAACTGTCAAACTTGATATTTTCTTTTATCAGTGATTATCAGTACCTGAGTGAGCACTTCAGAGAGAGTCATTATCTGTGTGAGGAAGGCCGCTGTGCCACCGAACAGTTCACCCACGCCTTCCGCAGTGAGATCGACTACAAGGCCCACAAGGCTGCAGCACACAGCAAGAACCGAGCAGAGGCGAGGCAGAACCGCCACATTGACCTGCAGTTTAACTACGCACCAAGACAACAGAGGAGAAATGATGGTCAGTGAACATCTTGTTGTAGCAAATCAGTTGTCTGTACAGTAGATACTTGGTTCTTTGTTATTTAAAGATTATAGTTGATGATATTACTTTGGCGGAAATCAGTGAAGGTGATAAAATAAATGTGTTCTTAGGTCTTGTGGGTGGTGAAGATTATGAGGAGGTGCGTCAAAGTCGAGGGGCCAGAGGAGGAAGGCTCCAAGGGGGACAGAAGAGCTGGAGATACTCTCGGTGAGTCCAAAGCCCTTTGGCACATTTATTCCCAAAGTTTTAGGACCCCCTTTCCCTTAAATCGTTTTGGGTGCTGCACTTAATCTTTTTGCAAGATTTAGGTGCAATCTGTGCTCCCTTAACATACCATGCATCTTAAATGATACAACCATCATTGCCCACCTAGTCGAGTGTGTCTTTTATGTTGGAGTGGGTGTTAGAAATCAGTCCATATTCAGCCACTGTCTGACACGGATCCCCACATCTTCATGGTTATTGCTCTGTCTATCCTCTGCCCAGCTGTTCTGTTGTAGTTGTCTGTTTCTGTGCCCAGGTAGTTTGTATTTTGTGTAATAACTCACCTATCATTCAGCAATGTTTCCGCAGAAAGCTCAAGTAATTTTTTTCATACTTATCGTCTTCATTGTGTTTTGCTTTTCTGGCTTGAACACTGCCTGCATGGTGGTATTGCAGCGTTTGGTCCATATCCGTAAGCCCAAAGACAACGTGTATGCATAAATTGAAATGACATATACAGGAAGTTTGGACAGAAAGCTCTATTAATATCCGTATGCTTTTCAAACACAGAGTATAAATGAGTCTTTATGATTCAAGATGTTGTTTAATGTGTGAACAAATATACTTAAAACCGCCACTGGGTATGCCCTATTTTAAAGAGTAAAATTTAATTTAAAAAAGACATGTAATTGCATGGCAAACTAATCTTTCCTTCATTGGCTGAGGATTTGAATTGTTTAATAATACTTTGGGAGGAGTTAACACTTTAAGATAAATTCTAGGGCTTTTAACATTAATGTGTTAACGCTCATGATTAATCTTGAAACCTTAACGCGTTAAAAAAATAATAGTGGAATTTAATCATATGACTTAAGTTTGAGCACAACTTGCTCCCATAGTCCTCCAGTGCAGATGTTTATGTGCCTGGGGGTGAAGAGGAGAGAGGAGGGTCAGACACAGCCAGCAGTGATGAGTGAGGAGACAGACCCAAGTCTGCTTAATGGCAATTTTCTTATTTAAAAGCTGACAAATGTTAGTTAAGATAAAAACCAAAACTGTGGGTACATGCTGCAGTGACGAACTCTCTTTACACCAAAGCACAACAAGTATTAATTGAACCTTCAGGCAAAGCACATCTTTGCTAATGTTAGCAAAGATGTTAACAACAACACGGGATTTCACAGTTTTCTTCTTCAGCTGCTCAGATAAATGCTGAAAAGCACTCCAAAACTTTGTAGCAAGTCCTGTTTGTTAACAGTATTAATCCAGTGTAGAAATCTGCAGTGGAATTGGCAAAATTTAAGTTAAATAGCGAACCTTACGAGCTGAAAACGGTGATTGCTATGATGTGTTCAAATATCACATAAAAATGTGAGTCTTTAGTTTTTGATGAGAAACCTCCATAAATGCAGTCTGAATATGTGTTTATATTTGAGGGATATACAATTGATGTGACAGACTGAATCATAGCTTTTTAACTCAAGCAGTACTCCGCTAAGAGCATTTGTAGTTTAAATATTTGCCTTTATTTTGTCTTTCCACCAAAATATAGAAAATATTGACAGTGCTATTGATGAGGAATCAGATCAGCACTTTCTGCGTGTTGTACATAGAATTAAAAGAATAAAAATAAAAATCTAAAAACATAAAAATATACTTAAATTTTTTTTTAAAAATGCTTAGATTAATCATGATTAATTACAGCGTAGTGATGTAATTAACTTTTTTTAATCGAGTAACAGCACTAATAAATTCCTGTTAACTGAATATTTGGTGTTTTGATTTAGTTTTCTTGGACTGAAAACAGAGAAATGGGTTATATTTCACCCCTTTAGTAAATAATTGATTAATTATTCTGTGGTTTTTCATGCTTTAGCGTTTACGTCAATGTGCGCTTGTCTGTGCAGAGAGGAAGAGGACAGAGAGTTAGCAGCTGCTCGGCGGGCCTCCCTGGCCATGCGTAGACAGGAGGAGAGAGCAGCTGTGCAGGAGAGGATCGCTCTCAAACACCCTAGGGAGGAGAGAACCGAGAGAACCGAACCAGAGGACCCCAGACTTCGTACTGGACAAATCAAACCAGTGAGCAAACCTCCAGGTGAGGCAGGAACATTAAAAAGAAACGGTTAATGTGGATGTCTTTACCCACCTTTCTAAGTTGTGGACTTGTCTCTCTACCTTTCTTACTCACAGTTGTTATTGTTTTTTTTTTTGTTTTGTTTTTTACAGTGAGAACAATGAAGAGCAATAATCCAGAAGAAGATGATTTTCCTGCTCTGGGAGCCACAGCAGCAGCAACAGCAGCAGCAGCATCTATGTAACTTTTTACTCACAGTGCAAACTGAAATAATCGTTGTGTACAATCCTGTGCTAAGATATTTGATATTCTGTCTTTTTTTGTAGTATAAAGCCAGCTCCTGCAGTAGTTACAGCACCCCAAGCTTCTCTAAAGGAAGATGAATTCCCAAGCCTCTCGTCTGTTGCCTTGACAACCCCAATGACCCCAGCGTACTCTGCCCAACCTAAGAAGACTTCGTCTTTCCAGGAGGAGGACTTTCCTGCTCTGGTCTCAAGAATCAGGCCCCTAAAAACAGCAGCTAGCAGCAACTCTGCTTGGTCCAGCCACACAGCTGTTTCCAAGCCCACCACTCAGCCTCCACCACAAACCAGGCCTCCCACTCAGGTTTCCTCCTCCTCCTTAGGCCCTCAGCCCCTCTCCTCCACCACCTCCTCATCTTCACGCAGGAAAAAGAAAGTAGGAGAGAATGGGAAACCAGCATCCACTCGGTCTCCTCCTTCTTCGGACGATGACGGCGGAGGATTGACGCAACAGGAGTTCCGCTCAGTGCCCACCATGTTGGATATCTCCTCCCTGCTCACAGTTAAAGGAGGAAATGGCAAACCACCACCCAGAAGCTCTACTCCTCCTAACTTGACCTCTAACACGGATCCACCCCCCTCTAAAGCCAGCAAGAAGAAGAAACAGCAGAAGAACACAGCTGCTCCCTCCACGTCTGTGTCCTCAGCATTAGGGACCACACAAACGTCGAGTTCAGTCTCAGGGGAAACGGCAGCACAGAAGGAGAATGTACCTGAAAAAACTTGGAACAAACCGTTGTCTGGTGCAGTGACCAGTGGCCTGGTGAATGGCCACCCTGAAAAATCCCCACCAGTGAGTAAAGAGGCTGCTGCAGTGAAGCCAAACCCAAGCACTGATGCCCCCCTGGAGCAGGAGGAAGAGTTTCCTGCACTCATCACCAAGAACCCTCCACCAGGTACGGCACTCAGACTTTTTAGCACTTTACACCTTATTTTGTAGTTTTTAGTAAAGGTTATGCATGTGACATCACTGTAAGCAAGTCAATGCAGTTCGTGATACTTGAGGCACATACTGGTTTCAGGAATTGGTAGAAAGAAAGCAGCTGAAAAAGAGCCATCTTTTTAGTAATTATTTCTTGACCTTGTTCTCCATAGGCAGTGTAGATTCTCACCTAATGTTATGTTGGTAGAAACATTTAAGTTGGTAGTTTTCTGTTAATAAAAGCTAAGCCATAAAATTACAGTAGAACTTGCTTTGTGTGTATATAAAAAAGCCTTAAAGCATTCACTTAGATGAAAACGAGCTTTACTCCCCTCCATTCTCCCTCAGCAAATCATTCATTAAGTAAAATAATATCTAATGTAGCAATGGAGCGTATGACTCAGATTATGTTTGTATGCTTGTACATTTCATAAGGTGAAAGTATTAGAAATAATGGTTCTTGTGTGTACAACTCAAATAATATGAAAGTTTTAGGGTTGTATTTTTTTTTGCCTCTTCACAAACAAAAGCAGAAGGCAACATAAGTTTAACACAATGAAATCACACTAGCTTTTACTCAAAGACGGCCTGGGTTTGTTGACTACGCCCCAATCGATACAAATATATTTGACAAACACAGACCAGTCTTTTTGAAAACAGCTGAAAGCGAAAGTTAAAAGAAGCGACTAGAATGCTGAAATGAGGAGTGGTGAGGCACACAGCAAGTAAACAAAAAGTCTTCATTTTATCAGAGCCAGAGATTCATAAGAGATTCACATCCAGCCAAATGAAACACTGTAGTCGCTTAATGAAGTTAATGGCACGCATTTAAAGACAGTTAAACAACCAAGTGTACATGATACTAAATTACTACTTTGTCAAGAAACACACATGCTTTGTGTTTATAAAAGTTTTTCTTTATTATCAGATATTAATGTGCAGTTATTGCCGTTATTAATATTTTGTGGTGTGGCTGTTGTGGGATCCCCCTGCCCTTCCACAAGCCTATCTGGAAAGCATCAAGCAGGAACAGCACACGTTCCTGCCTTTCCTGTGTCTACAAGGAACGCCTAAGGCAGGGAGAGTACACCAAAAAACTCAAAGCAGAGCAGGCACCAGTGACAACAGAATGACACTGATTAAGTCAAAAGCATAATAAAGGAGGAGCTGAGGTGGAGGAGGGTTGCAAAAAGCAGCTTGCAGAGGGAAAGCGTAAGCCAGGTTAGAGCAGTTTAAATATAGCAGCATGGGGTGAATAGCAAATAGCGTGCTTGGAGTGAATCGGCCCGCTGTCAGCTGATGAGAGCTTGTGTGAGATCAGCTGATCTCAATGATATGGCAGCACTTGACTCCATGGCCTACCTGAACTAACAATATATTCTCAATTTAAAAATACTTAAAATAATGTATTCACAAATTTGTCTGTCTTTGTATCGTGAAGGATTTAGAGAAATATCTTTAAAAGATAACAGTAGAGCATTAGATAAGAAAATGAAAGGTGTAACTTCTTTATTTAAGAGGTTCAAGAGAAATTCATATACCGGCATTGTGTCGGGGACAAGCTGTAAAGAAAATGTCAGTTTGACTATATCTTTAGTAGGATAACGCAAGCAAAGACATTTCTAGACAGCAAAACAAGGCATCCCTGCTCTGCTGATGTAAAGTGTGTGCAGATAGATTAAAAAAAATTCCACAGTATTTTTCTTGCCTTTCATTTGGAGTGGCAGGAGGTTGCACTGTGGTGGGGAAGCATCATTACGTGTTGTAATTCGGTTCAGTAGATATCAGATGTGTTGTTACTGGTTTTATTTTGGTACTCGTTTCTACAGAAGGAGATTCATGGTTTTCAAATCATGATTCTCCTAGCTCTATATATGTGGAGTATGATTTGAATAGATCTTCAGTGTAAACTTTCACAGGAAATGGCAATTTATTCCACTCTCATTCTGAGTCTGACTATTTGAAAATTATGACTCTTCATCTTATTTTTTAATTTCAGTCTTTTATGTATAAGTTTCAGTTATTTCTACAGGTACAACTGTATACACTTAGGTTTGCTTGCAGGCTATTATTCAGCCATAACGCCCGGTCAAGTTGGCCGCATGAAAGTAGAAACAATGAAACTGTATATTGTGTTCCATTTGATGCCCAAATACAGCCTTATCAATCAAGCATTTTCTGGTTAGTACATGTTGTATATACACCTTATTTTTCATTTTTAGAAGCCATTTTTGTGTTTGTATTGTGCAGGCTTGAGACACACACCTCAACTGCCTATTGTGCTTTTTTAATTCAGTGATTAAAAGTGTCTAATCAGTAATCAATTTTGACTACTATTACATTGAAACTGCCTTACATTACATCTGTTGTAGCTAGTTACACTCTGTTTATCTTTCAGGCTTTAAGTCCTCCTTCCCTATAAAGGCCTCAACTCCTGCTCCCTCCTCGGCCATGCCTCCACCTCCACCTGGCCTGGGAATCTCAGCTCCAAAACCTCCCCCTGGCTTCACTGGGATTCCCCTCAACAGTAACGTGGAGCCGGCTCCTTCTGCTGTCAACCTGTACGACAACCTTGACTTTTTATACCTCAGATCCTTCTTAAATGCTGTTTGCTTTGTCAGGTATCAAGGGGGTTAATAATTTATTTTTTTCTGAAACGCTTAGCCCCCCCAAGATGTCTAGCAATGGTTACCTGGTCCCGGAGGACTTCCATCAGAGAAACTTGGAGCTGATCCAGTCCATCAGGAAGTACCTGCACAATGATGAGTCGAAGTTCAACGAGTTCAAAAACTACTCTGCACAGTTCAGACAGGTACACAACACATATTCATCCACATAATGATCAGTTTTCTTATTCACATCACATTAATGCTTTAGAAACTACAATCCTTATTAGTTATTAGCATAGTTTTGCTTTGAAATCACTTATTTCTTTCCCATTTATCTCCTGACCTTCTCTCTTTGGTTTCCTAGGGTGTGATATCAGCGGCCCAGTACCACCTTAGTTGTAAGGACCTGCTTGGAGACAACTTTAACCGCATCTTCAATGAACTGCTAGTTCTCCTGCCAGACACGGGCAAGCAGCAGGAGCTTCTGATCGCCCACGGAGACTGTAAGGCGCTGGAGAAGCAGTCAGGCGCCGGAGGTGGAAAGAAAAACAAGAACAAGAAGAACGCCTGGCAGAAACCAAGCACAGCGGACAACGCAGCAGCTGAGCTGGACTGCCAGGTGTGCCCCACTTGCAGACAGGTACTGGCCCCCAAAGACTTCAACTCCCATAAGACCCTGCACATCGGAGAGAGTGAGGAATTCCCTTCCTTGCAGTCCATTAGCCGTATCATCAGCTAGCCTTTGTGTTGCTTTCTTCTCTGCTCTGTTTGCCAATTTTGGGCAAATGTTTGACGCCCTGTCAAAGCCCTGCAGCTGCCAGTGTGGGAAACAGCAGCCTGTGTCCCTGTGTGACCATGTCCCGGGGGTGTTTGGAGCATTTTGATTGGAATCTAACATGGTTTGTGGTGTTTTTCTTTCAATGGGGATGCATCGATCCATGGTTTCACAGCTAAGACACACTGCATTTCCCCCATTTCCACCTCATTTGCTTGCATCCTTTGAGGCTGTCTCCAGCTGGAACTGGCACTTTGAGTTTATTTAATGAAAGAAGAGGGACTATCTTATGCTTTAATAGAAATCATTTCTCTCTAGTACAAAATGTATTGAAACATTTTTTTACCTTGCTTTGTGTTTTTGTTTTAACAGAAGAAGAAATGTATTTTGTTAACATCAACTTTGATTCCCCAGCAGAGCTGCCTGGTTTAACAACAAAATAAACAGAGACATGCTTGGTTCAACAAATAAGTACTAAATTTCCTTAAATTGTAGCCGTTTAATTGCATTAGATTTTTGCTTTATGCAGAGAAAAGGCTGTCTGAGGAACCACAGGAGGGTGACTGAGAAGTAAAGGATTCAGACGACAGATCAAATTGTAGCTCACATTTTTAAAATGTTTTGTAAGTCTTTATTTTGTTCACTTCACTTTCCATTAAATGTGCTGTAAGCTGATTGAGGAGTTAGTTAATCAGTGCTGCAGGTAACTCCTCATTAGGGACCTGATCTGAGTGCTCTTGACCCCAAACTCTTACGAGCACAGGGCACTTGTCACCGAATAGTTGTAAAGGCATGTCTAGTTGTCTAGCATGGACCCATTTCATCACCTGAGCTGCACAGTAGATGTGGAAGCAGGAAGTGGGTCGTTGTTTTAGAAATAACTGAAACACTTATGGTAGAAGGATTGACTCTACAGTACTGTCCTCATGGCACATAAACAAATATTCACAAAAAGAAGTCACCTTGTTTCTTATGGGGATGCACTATTACTCGCCTAAATGGGTGAAGTCGGATCCCTTGATAGTTGACACCAAAATAACTAGTTGGTTAAATGAATTACAGTTGTGTTTTTTAATCATTTGAGACCCACAGTCTGAAATGAAATTCTCTGTTTAGAGAACTGCCTGCCACTAGTAGGCAATGTAGCTTCAGTTAACAGCTATGCTACTGTAATGCTCTTTACCTTATGTAAACAACAGTGAACTAATAGCCCAGATAGCACCTCGTAGAAATGGTGTGGTTTAGCACTATTTTGACCTGGAAAATGGGGATTAAGTTCTAATTTTCAAGTATAGCCTGTGTCAGGTACTTACAAATAATCGAAGCATTGAGCGATGATATTTGGTTAAGTAATGTTAACTTGCCATGCTAGTAGTTATAATATGGTTTAAGTCTGGCGGTGCTAGCACTGCTGATATTAGCTACACTGCACACCAACTTCACATTTTCCCTACTTTGTTGTCAACAAAGTACTGGTACCAACACACCCGATACCTACCCTACTGAGTTGCAAGGCAGATATCGGTGCTTCATTTTGGCACCTTGCCAACCCCAACGCGACGGCTATCACTCCAAAGGAAAGGCACAAAATACGCAATGTGAAGAAGTTACACCTGTTTCCTTTACTCATATGATCTGTTGGCATCTTCTTTCTTAATCATTTATGATACTAGCTGCCAATGTTGAAAACAACTATTTTCTCCTGAAAGTATTGATTTAGGGGTTGGCACCTTTTAAAGAGTTAACATTTAGCACCGGCATCAGAAAAAAGATACCTAACCCTACTGCTGGCCTGTTTTCAATAAATTGTTTACAATTTTCTTGGTGTTTTCTTGACACTAGACTAGTCAACTAAACATGGTCACAATTTTTCTAACCAACTACATTCATACTGCGTCACTGTATCAGGCTGCATATATAAGCTCAGGCACAGAGCAATGCCACTGATGTGAAAACAGATTAGTTGGGGAGGAAAGGGAAGTGCAATCATGCTCAAACACAGCACGAAATAATCATGCCTAATGTGAAATGCCTTTACACAAGGTTTAAATTAAAGGAACCAAATCAAAGAATCAACACTCTTGTATTCCCTTTAAAGTTTTGTTAAAATAACATCTCTGCTTTTTTAATTTAGCCTTCAAATGAGATTGTAACCCTTAAGGTTATGTTAAGTCTCTTGTTTTCTGTAAGTTTACATTTTTTAAAAGGTATCATGAAGATTTACCCCGCTCTGTTGTAATGCTTACAACATAAAAACCTTCATTTTCATTCTAAAGCTTTTATTGCCTCCACTGGTCCTCTTTTTTGAGTCCAGCTTTGACACACAGGGTCTGTTCCTTCTGTTCTGTACAGGTGGGCTGGTTACATCAATTACTCTCCTTTCATCCTCTCTCTCAGGACACTTAGCTTGCACCTGTGTGTGTTTGTCTTCTGTGGGTATGAACGCCTCTGTGTGTATGAATGAGTGGGTACGTAGAGTCTGTACATGTCACTCACTCCTTTTTCTGTCTGGCTTCAATAAAGCTCTTTCTATCAGCACTGCTTGTTTTTTTTTTAATCTCTGAGTTTTGTATTTGTGTTTAAGCATGTGTAAGGGAGAGAAGGATGTGTCCTTTGATTTCTGCATAACAACATGATAAGGTATATACACTCACTGATCATATATTAGGTTTAAGTGTTCTTCCATGGCACACTCACAATCGCTTTAACCACCTTCTTTCCCATTCTGATGCTCTGATCATTTTGACCATGTCTACATGCCTTAATGCATTGATTGCTGTCACACAACTTGCTGATTAGATATTTGCATTAATGAGCAGTTGAAGAGGTGTATCCAATAAAGTGATCAGTATTTTACGTAGCTTATATATTTCACATTAGCTTATGTAGCTAATGTAGCTTTGATAGCTTTAGTTATGTTAGTTGTATGGCAAGGTTACCTACATGTCTATATTACCTATGTAGCCTACTAACTTGTGTTGCTGATGTTGCTTTAGCTATGTTAGTTATGACGCTATGTTACCTACGTGTCTACATTACCGATGTAGCTCATATAGCTAATGCTGATTTGTTAGCTTTAGCTATTTTTGGTTATGTAGCTAGGTTATCTACATGTCTACAATACTTATGTATCTTATGTTGCTTTGATAGCTTTAGCTATGTTAGTTATGTAGTTAGGTGACCTACGTGCCTGCTTACCTTTGTAGCTTATGTGCCTTATATTGCTTCAATAGCTTAATCCATGTTAGTTATGTAGCTAAGTTACCTACATGCCTATGTTACCTATGTAGCCTACATATCTAAGTAGCTTGCGTAGCCAAAGTAGCTTTGATGGCTGTACATTTAGCTATGTAAGTTATGTAGCTCCAGGATGCCTCCTGGACGCCTCCCTGGGGAGGTGTTCCGGGCAAGTCCCACTGGGAGGAGACCCCGGGGAAGACCTAGGACACGCTGAGAGACTATGTCGCTCGGCTGGCCTGGGAACGCCTTGGGATCCCCCAGGAAGAGCTGGATGAAGTGGCTGGGGAGAGGGAAGTCTGGGTCTCCCTGCTTAGGCTGCTGCCCCCGCGACCCGATCTCGGATAAGCGGAAGAAGATGGATGGATGGAGTTATGTAGCTAGGTTACCTGCATGTTTACATTACCTATATAGTGTATGTACCTATGTAGCTTACATAGCTTCAGCTTTAGCATTTTGTTTATATAGCTAGGTTACCTAAATGCCTACATTACCTATGTAGCTTTGATAGCATTGGGTTTAGCTATGTTAGGTACATAGCTTATGTACCTTCGTAAGCTTAAACTATGTTAGAGTTAGCAGCACTGTAAGTAGACTGCTTGGCTTTATTGAATATTTTTTGAGGTTTTACACAAATACTTTTTGGTAGCCTAACCCTACCCTTTGTCAGAGATGGCATCTCACCATAGAGGTCTGCCAGAGGGGGT
Source organism: Cheilinus undulatus (assembly GCF_018320785.1). Classification (NCBI taxonomy): domain Eukaryota; kingdom Metazoa; phylum Chordata; class Actinopteri; order Labriformes; family Labridae; genus Cheilinus; species Cheilinus undulatus. Next base: position 10,856,851 of record NC_054885.1, on the reverse strand, counting down.
GCCAGTGATCTGTGTTCTGCAGCCAGACTGACTTGATGTGAGTACAGTGAACTCAGTGTCGTGATTAAGAAACCAGTTTGATATTTTAGTTTAATGACATGGTGTTTTATCCTGCAGGAAGCAGCTATCAGAAGATGAGGTATAATAATGATCCTTATAAGATAAAACAAATATTAACACAATAGAGTCAGGCAGTCCAAAAGATGTTTTCTCTTTTATTGGAGTGACGGTCAGACTTCAGTCCAGAGACATTCAGGTAATAGACAGTGACACACATCTCTGTACAGCGTTTTTACACTAAAGAGGTCAAATACCTTCAGAACAGGAAGAAACAAAATAACATGTTTAAAGGGGAAGCACGCTACAAAATCAATATTTACTTCTTTGTTGTTTGATGGGGATTCAATTTCTTTAATATTATGTGGGGGAGATACTGTAACATCCATGCAATGAGTTAAATCACACAACTGATGGCACCACATATCATCACCTTTTATTATCTCAGTCAAACAAAGTGACAGCATGATCACATAAAACTCTGATTTTGGTGCTGACGGCCCCTTTAAAGGTGGGTAATCAAAGGATTTCCAACAAACAGTGCATTCTAGTTCATAAATAATTGTTATTTTTTTCTTTATTTTCAGTAGTACAGGACAACCCTAGACATCATCACACACAGTTTCCATTTACTTCAATAACATATTGAATTTTACAATCAACCAATACCACGGTAGTGTACATGGGCCAGAGCACAAAACATAGAGAATGCTTGTATTATTTTATCTACCACACGTACTGAAAAAGAGACTGAAGCACTGAGAACAATAATACAACCTGACCTGACAGTGCCCAAACTACCCATAATGCACCCCAATAGTACCTTTTACCCCATTAATATCCCAAACAATACCCCAACTCGCCAACCAGTTTAAAGTTAACTAGCAGTCATGTAAGATTAGAGGATCTATACTGGTGTTTTTTCATATTTTAGCAAACTCATTCATACTATCATAACTTGCATTTTAATAAGCATGCCATGATGTGAACTGATTTCCTTGAGAGAGTGACGATTATTTCACATCAAGTGACCAGCGGACTTCGCCACTAACAATGACATCTACTAATACTCACAAAAGGGGATTATTCTTCTGCAAATGACACTAAATTCAAATTTCAGTTTGATTAATTGCCTCTGTGTTCTTTTAACTGGATGCAACTTTGATTAAGTATGAGAGTGGTGAACTTTGCCATGTGGTGCGTTTCCACCACGCAGGTCTGTTTGGTTCAGTACAGTTTAGTACCGAAGTTCCACAAAGTTACGAGAATCAAACGTGACTATGATCTTCAGACATGGCAGACTGGTTATTTTGGTACCTTTCCAAATTTTTGACAGTGAAAACTCTAATACTTGGTACCATGATGTATTGTACTAATCCAGCCACTTGATGAAATGACACTAATAACATCTTAGGGTACGTTAAAAGGAGGGTAAATATAAAATTTAAATAATTTCTAGGCCGGTGGTTCTCACCTGGTGGGTTGGGACTCAAAGTATTGATGTGTCATTTGTGAACGAGTCAGTTTAGAGAGTCAGCTCTTTTATGTGAAAAATAAAATCCAGATCCCAATGTAGATCCGTTTCATATTATTATTATAACAATTTCATCATTTCATATAATAAAGCATAGTTGGAGTAAAATACCAGCATAAATAACAATCAGATATCATGGCATTGCTAAATTTGGCAGGTTAAAAGAAGCTAAATTGGCACCCAAATAGAGAGCCATTTGGGAGCTAAAAAAGCAGGCTGGGCCAAATGACCCAGATCACTAAAAAGAGCAATAATTCCTATCTCTAACCAAAAGGTGGATAACGATTTGGTGCCTGGAAAAGAAAAGTTGTGGCAAAGCAGCCATGGATGAACAGAAGCCCTAGCTAGACATGTTTCCATTAAGTTTTTTTTACTCCATTTAACTGGACAAAGAATAAATTCTGGTTATTTTCTTGAGATCCTGACTCATTCATCCTATCATATTGGATATAAATATCTTGTAGAAAGCAATTTTTCTTGTGAGAATCCTCTTATTCTTGAATATAATTCAAAATCAGAGGAAAATAATGTTTTTGCACGCATGTCTTCCCAGAGTTTTGTCCAGTCTGTTTTTACAGTCATATGTTTTTGTTTCATCCAGGGTCCAAAATAGCAATTTTTCCAAATCACTGTTGTATATTAAGTAGGTGGTTGTGGGTCCCATGGCTAGACCAGTTGAGAGTCTCTGTTCTAGGCCATAAACTGACTACAATTAGTCTTAATTTGGTAATATATTGCACCTACATCTTCATTTATAAGATCAATATCACTTCAAACATATTTTCACTCTCTGCAAGCTGATACCAGTACAGGTTTTGTTTTGTTTTGTTTTTTATTTCTTACTTTTTAGGGAGCCAGTTGCAAAGCTGGTCGTGCAACTTGAAGGTAAAAGGCTTCCACATGAAAAAACACAAAGTATAGTCCTTTATGGCAGAGGTTCCCAACTGGTGGGTCGGGGAGCAAAAAAATGGTTGTAGAATGCAGACGAAGTATTAAAGTTTTTAGTGTTCTTGTATCAAACATTTAATCTTATGATGGCTATTTTTTTCAATATTTCAACTCATTTATCTCATTTTCTTGCAATCAAAAGCCCATGATAATGAAGTAATTTCTTAAGTTCTCTATAAAAATAGAAAAAATTGACACATTATCACAGGGAAAGGGGTTTTCTTTTTTTCTATCCAAGATACAAACTGCAACGTTTTTAATTTACTTAACATGGCTTGTTGAATATTCTTGGAAATCTGGGTTGCGATTTCCCATTAAAGACTGGTGGGTCCTTAGGCTGGACCAGTTGAGAACCACTGCCCTATAAGTCTGAGTATCAGATATATGTATTGGTATGAAAACCCCAAAAGTAAATCTTTAAACTCAGTGGTATTGCACCCTTTCCCAAACCCAAAATCTGAAAAGAAACAGCTCTATTTTATACTATTTGGTTTGTAATTTTTTTTTACTATCAACTTTCTGACAAAATCTGGTGATTTGCTACTTTAAAGTTATTTTATATATGAGAAAGACTCTTTCATTGCAACTTATGTGCCATTAACCTCAATACTTTTCTCTTTAACCATTTTTTTTTGGGAAGTAGTTCGTTTAGCTTTCATTTTTGGGGTAAATACACATCTCTACTCTTTATAAACAAACTTTTTAGGACTTAAAGTGGACTACAGAAGCTGCTCTGGTGCAGCTTTCTTTCCATCCCTCCTTGACCTTTTAGATATGAGCACTCTAGTACTTGAAACTTTAAAGTCACTGCACAAACTATGAATTTCCTGGATGCATTTCTGACTTAAACGGTGATAAATTAAAAATAAAGAAAATCCTGTCAGCTGCACTTGTGGCTGGGGAGTCTCATTTTGTAAAGCATCTTGTTAAGTTAAGATTAACATAGTATTCAATATATACTGAGCTCTATACAACATTTTCATGCACGGTTTCCTCTATGGCATCATTGTTCTGATGCTGCAGTACCGCCTCTGATCTCCAGAGGACGCTGATTACACATGATATCAGGCAAGGCATTCTACAGGTCAATTAATCACTCTAGCATGAAGTTTTTACTCCATCTTTGTTAATCTGAAACAAAAAAATCTTACTTTAAAATGTTAATATATTTACCAGACTATTTATATTTAAGGGCAAATGATTTTTCTAACAGATGTGTGATTTCCTTCTAAAACTTTGACAAACACATGTTCAAGAAAATAACTTTTAAGCACCACAAAAACTTTTTACACAGTCGCACAAACTCACACACTCTCACACAAATGCACATTCAAGCACACGCATGTTAAATCTACAGGTCCGCTGATGGCGAGTGAACCACGACACAGACACTGCTACACAGACATGGTGACTATCTACACCAAAGGCCCTTAGTGGCCCTCATCCACGCAACCCTGTCCACGTCACCTCAATAGCAGGAATGCAGGATCGATGAATTAGCCAGCTAGCGATCCTCAACATCCTGGATTTTTCTTTAGCCTGAGACTGAATCCTCATCTGTGGCCTCTCTCTGCTCTGTGATCACATAAAATGGACATTTAATATCACCGTGGTACTAAAAAGACAGCAATAAGAACAAAGGGCAGTTTGGCAGCTTCTAAAAAGTAAACAGACCTGACTTACCCAGAATCCCCTCAAACTCGATGCACAACAGAACTCCACATAGGACTGTCTCAAATAACACACCACATTCCCTGGTGACAGAAAGGCAATGCAACACAGCAGGCCGTCTTTTAGGGCCGTCCGCCCATCTGAGATAGAAATAAGACCCCAATTTGAAACGACATTAAAAGTTCAACTCCCTCATCATCTCTCTACTGTCATTTTTCGTCTCTTTAAAGTTGATTTGCGTGTCTTAGCTTCATTGTTGTCTTGTGTCCTGAGTTTATATTGTTGTTTCTACGTAGTTGTTTTGCATCTTGTTGTTGTTTTGTGTGTCTAACGTTGTGTTGCATCTTTTGTTGTCCTTTGTGGCTCTTTGAAGTTGTTTTTGGTCTCTTTGTAGTTGTTCGCATCTAATTGATGCTGTTTTAAGTCTTTGAAGACGTGCATCTGTTTTCTTTTAAGTGGTTTTTTCTCTTTGAAGTTGTCTTTGGTCTTTTTGTTGTTATTCAGGTCTGATCGTTATTTGGGTCTTTTTGTTTTTTGTTCTCCTTGAATAATTTTTGCCTCTTTGATGTTATTCGTCCCTCTTTGAAGTTATTTTTTGGCCTCTTTGTAGTCCATCTGAAAAGTCATTTTGTAGTTTGAAGTTTGTTGTTTTTTGGCTCAGTCCCAAGTCACACCTTGCCCCTACCACTTGCCCACGTGCTCAGATACCAGGAAGGCCATACCGTCTTGCTCAGTGAACCCATCGCTCCATGCATGAGTCCAGGTCAACGGATCGATGGATTATGCCGCCAAGGTAGGCAAACTGCTCTACAACTTCCAATATTGTGCATCTCTATTAATTAAAAAAATAATAAAACAGGCCTTATAAACTCCTAATCTACCAAGGTATTTAAATAGTAGTAGAATTAACTAGATAGAATCTCCAAAGCATCCTGGTTGAAATATTAAAAATGCCTTTATTTTCGAGGAACAGTCATTTAAACCCAATGTATAAACTTTGATGCACATTTTGGCACTTTTTGGCATCGAGCCTTCAACAGTAAGTTGTGTAGACCTTAAAAACACTAAAATTCAGGGCATACTGACTTTAGTCGATTCATTTGCATTTCATATGACCCTGAAAATAAAAGTCCAACCTGATTCATGTTAAATTTACAAATTATAAAGCATTGGGTGCACTTTTGACAACTGAACTAGTTGGTTATGTAAACTATGTAAGTGAATACATAGATTTAATATGCTGAGCCAACATTTTCTAGGGGGTTCAACTTAAATGGTTGGTTTAGCTACTTTAGTTGAGCTGACTGAAATATATATTTCTAATCAAAACATTTTTCTGTCACCTCAGCATTTTAAGCTATGAGCATGTTATGTCAAGTAAATGGCAAATGAACTAAAAAAAAAAAAAGCTGTGAAATTTGTAACTTGACTACTTTATGTTGGACTCTGATATTTTCCTTTTACAGTGCAATTTCTGGAAAGAGCATTCGGGACCATTTTGATTATTTAGTTCCCAATTTCAAGGTAAATCTTTGCTTAATCTAATGCTTTTTCAAGGCACCCTGTTGGGGATGCTAGGGATATATGGTCTTTTAGATTAAGCTTAGCATTAGTCGGCTGATGACCAGCTGATCCCTACTTTCGCCCCCCCAGCTCTCACAGCCAATCACAGCTTTTCTCTCAGCACAGCGGTGTATTTAAATATGAGGTACTTTTCACTAATACCTACTTGCACTAATGCTAATGCTCAACTGCCTCCACCCCAGCCTCCTCCTTTATAGCATAAAGCTTGTTGCATCCTCATATTAGGATTCATGCTACTATGTAAACTAATTCATCGTGATTAATATGCACGGTGGTTTAAGTTTCCTTCCATGCTGCTTTACTAACTGGGAGCATCTTGTGAACAGAGCCTTTCCCACCAAAGAAAACTGTGAGAGTGTTTCTGACTGAAACAGTTATTCTAGAGGCACACCCCAAGCCAAGTTTTATAGGAATATGCCAAAATGATCCTCAAATCATAAATGAGATGGCTGCTAGAGCACAAAAGAATTGTATAAATGTAAGTAGATTATCCTTAAATAAGACGTTAAAATTATGGCAACTCTCTATTACCTTTTTTATGCTGTTTTGATGTACTGTGGCCCTTTTGATCTTTACAAAAATCATGTAGCAGAAATAAAACCCATTGCCAACTTTTGATGGCGCAATGTCCGATTTTGTAACCTGTCATGCCAGATGGATGTGTTTCACACATCCATCTGGGAAAGCTTCAATAGGAAACGTTTGAGAAAAGGCAGAGGCTTTGAAAAAAACTTGGATTGTGATTGGATGAATGTCTGTCTGTCACATCTCTACGGTCAATCAGAGCAACAAAACATGTGACATAGCAGCTATCGAGCAGCGCGTGCGAAGCTACAGAGGAATAATGGGAAACATGGCGACTTTAGACATGTAAGTACTCAACTTTTGTCGTTTTTGAAAAGAAAACAACTCACTGCTGTTCTTTGTTCTTCTTTAAACGAAGAATTGTTGTCAAATTCTGATAAAACTGGCGCTTTAGCAGCATCCACGCTAATCTCTTCCTCCATAACTGCACCAGCTCTTGCTGCTGCTTGTTTACGTCACGACTGCCATGCCTGAGAGTACTGCCCCCTTGTCACTGATTGGTCCTGTCACTTTCTAACCGGGCCCAAACGGTTCAGACGGGAGCTCTGCAAGATGGATTTGACAGTGAGAAACACGGAAAGAGGCGTATCCATCTGCTTTGCAAGGTTACCGGTTTTGTGGAAGATTCACTATTACCCTTTGTAGCTCTGTTTCCAGGGGCAAGAGGGCACATAAAAACGAGGCACAGAGGTTGGGATAAAAACTGGGACTGGGACTGAGCCTTAGTCTCTTTGAAGTTTTTTTAATCCCTTTGTTGTTGTGTTTTGTTGAAGTAGTTTTTAGTCTCTGTCATTATCAGTCTTTATGTCATCATTTTGTCTCCATCTTCTTGTTAATTTTGCACCTTTGAGCTGCTTTGCTGTATGTCTTGATCATTTTAAATGTCTTTTTGTGTTTTTGAAGTCCTTTGACTGATTCTGACCAAAAATTGTTTAAAGTCACATCAAAGAGTTTCCGGCCTAAGGGGTCAGGCGGGTCCGGTGCCTGTTAAACCAACTCGGTAATCCCGCCATGCCTGGCGCAGAAACACAACACTGAAAAGTTATTAAGTGTGGATTAAAAGTTCCCCAAATGATCAACCAGGAATAACTGACCCTAATATATTAATGGACTAGAATCACGCAGATCTAGCTATTATTCTAATGAGTGAGACATTTTGCATTGTGATACCATATTTCTTTAAAGTGTGTTTAAATAAAAGGTCACTACCACATACAGGAAGACTAGAATACTTGATGAGATGACATGAGAGCGTTTTGACTAATCATTATTGTATCTAAACTGACAACAAGCTAAGATCAGGTTTTGTTGGATATACAGTGACTCTCCACATCTGGAAAGCCCAGTCAAAGTTTGATTTTAAATTGAAAATAAGCCTGAATCTCGGTACAGTTCAAAGACTAGTATGTAATTTGAGACAGTGCCTACAACGTGTCAAGTCTGATGGTAAATAGCCTACCTACGGTACATGTTACACCTACCTACAGACTTACATAAGAAATTGAGATATTGCACTTGGTCACAAAACATTGTTGTCGTTTTTTACAGCATGTGGAAATGTACTAACTTAAGTCACTGTCTGAGACACACATTACATTATGGCACTTAGTTGATGTCTAAGTTTGGAAACATGCAGATTCAACACACATGATCACTTTTAACTGCAGCAGGGAAAAGAGGGAGGCGCAATCAGACCCGCAGCTAAAAAAAAAAAAAAAAAAAAATCACATTCCCCGTACTGTTTGGCGTGAAAAGGGGATTTAACACTCGAATGAAGGAAAAGAATAAGACGAAGGTGCCGTATGTGAATGCCTTCTGCACTATTTCTGCCTAATACTGCTTTGTGGTTGAGTCCCAAACCTGTTGATCCCTTCGTCTCTTTTCTATGTTTGAACACAGCACAGTGGCCTCCTCTTCTACATTTCCTCCCCTTGTTTTCTTTTTAACAAATCTGCTCTTATCTGACAACACTGGGTGTGCTAAAGAAGGGAATACTGTTTGTAGTAGATGTCTAGAAAAGTGCAGAAAAAGCTGGAATGTCAAGGAAGGAAAGGATACAAGAAAAGGAAACAAAGAAGGCAAAGGCCAATGTTTGAACACCTATTGAAAACTCAGCCCAGATAAATAGCAACAGGTTTTCCATCACTTCTTCCTCTCCCAACCTTCCTCGGTCTTTCTCGCCTAGTAAATGGGAACCTGGTACGTGGGTGCTGCGTTGTTCTCAGTGAATGGCGGGCTCTGGTAGGTCTCTGTGGTCTCGGTGGTGCCGCCTCCAGGTGAATTGGAGGGGTACGGCTGGGTGGGCGCGCCGCCGTCCATATGCTCTGTGGTGAACAGAGTCATGTCTGTGCCGAGGAGATACTTCTGGACTGCACGGACCGTTAGACCAGCCTACAGGGACAGAGGGGGGACATCTTTAAAAACAGTCCTAAAAGATATGCTATGATGCACTTTAGACATTGATACAGCAAATGTACCCTTGCTAAATACAACCCTAATTCCAAAAAAGTTGAGGCGCGGCTTAAATGTAAATAAAACAGAATGCAATATTTTTTATTCAAAAAGAACATAAACAACTAGGGATGCACGCGGTTAAATGGTTATGTTCGTTTTTCATATTAGCTGGTGCTGGTTTACAAGCTGGTTTAACTAATTACTTATTTTTTTTCATAAACACTGACTTAGCTTAGCAGTTAGCACGTAGTAGGAACAGCTCAGTATGACCGTTTTCTAGGTAATAAATGGAAATAAAGTGGTGTGTAGGCTGTCAAGGGTTGAACTCACTCAACCGAAGTGCCACGTGTCAAAGCACGATATTAATCTGCAAGGGGGAATGAAGGCTGGCAGAGCTAGCTTCTAATGTTAGCCACACTGTAGAGTCTTTCAGGCTCACATCCCACCTGCTAACACAGTGACACACTGAGGAATTTGACTGTTTTCTAAGGATTTTCTCCTCTTTAGACTAGTCGGTTAAATGGATTTTAAATGAGCGTTTAGCCGAATAGGGAAATAGACGCTTAGGGTACACATACAAAACATATCAGATGTTGAAACTGAGACGTTTTACCATATCATGAAAAATACTGGCTCATCAAAAAAGTAGAGACAGGCCATGTTTACCATTCTGTAGCATCCCCTAGTCTTTTAACAACAGCCAGTAAATGTCTGAGAAGCGAGGAGATCAGTTGCTGGAGTTTTGGGATAGGAATGTTGTCCCATTCATGTCTGATGTGGGGAAAAGTAGGGACAGGGCAAAAAGGAAATGGTACTAATGAATAACAGCTGGAGGTACTTTTTGCAGTAAGTTAGGTTAATTGGCAACAGGTCAGTGACAATTCTGGGTATAAAAGGAGCATTTTACAGAGGCAGAGTCCCTCAGAAGTTAAGATTGGTAGAGGTTCACCAATCTGCAATAAGTTGTATCTTGAATTTGTGCAGAAAAATGTTCCTCAATGTAAAACTGGAAAGACTTTGAATATCCCACCATCCACAATGCATAATCTCATGAAAAGATTCAAAGACCTGGTGAAATCTCTGAGCTTAAGAGACCAGGCTGAAGGTTTATACTGGATGCTCCTGATCTTTTGGCCCTCGGGGGGGCATTGCATTGAAAACAGACATGATTCTGTACTGGAAATCCCTGTATCGCTCAGGAACACTTCCAAAAATCACTGTCAACACAGTTTGCTATGCCATCCACGAATGCAAGTTAAAGCTGCACTGTGCAAAGAAGTAGCCATATGCTAACATGATCCAGAAATGCTACCATCCTCTCTGAGCACATTTAAAATGGACTGAGGCACAATGGAAAACTGTTCTGTGGTCACATGTATCAAAAATTGAAATTCCTTTTGTAAACCATGGATGCTGTGTCCTGTGGACTAAAGAGAAGGACCATCCAGCTTGTTATCAGTGCACAGTTCAAATGCCAGCATCTCTGATGGTATGGGGTTGAATTTGTGTGTGTAGCTTACACATCTGGAAAGGCACTATCAATGATAGCAACACACTGCCCCCCTATCCAGACAACAGCTCTTTCTGATGGCCTTTCATGTTTCAGTAAGACAATGCTAAACCACATACTACATCCATCACAACAGCATGGCTTCAGAGAAGAAGAGTCTGGATACTTGCCTGGCCTTCTTGCAGTCCAGACCTTTCACCAATAGAGAGCATTTGACGCATCATAAAAAGAAAAATCTGACAAAGACAACACAAGACTGTTGAGCGGCTAGAATCCTACATCAGACAAGAATGGGACAACATTCCACTCTCATAACTCCAGCTACTGGTATCCTCATTTCCTAGATGCTTACAGACTGTTGTTAAAAGAAGAGGGGATGCTACACAGTGGTATATAATATTCTTTATTTATGGTTAAATGTCTCACTTTTAACATCTGACATTTTTATGCCATATTGATGACAAAATATGGGTTTTTGAGATTTGTAAAACATTGCATCTTCCTCATGGTTTGTTGTTCTCAGCTCTGTGTGTCTTGTTTCTGTCACTCAGACACCCAGTTTGGACTACTACGATTCAAAGGTTGGATTCCTTTGATTGGTCCTGATGATGCCTCATGGTCACAGTAGATAATTTGCAAATAGGTGCAAGCTAATAACAGCATAAAGTCATGTAAACTCTGGCATTTTAATCAGTCAATCAATCAATCAACCAATCCTTTATTGATCCCCCGGGGGGGAAATTGCCTTTCAGTTACATCCCGTCCAAGAAACATAAAAAAGACATTGACACATAACAGGGGGAGGACAGGAGCGGGAGAACTGCGGGGCTGCCACACGAGCAGCACCCCTTTTACTTAGCTGAAAAAGAGAACAAGAGGAATGAGACTAAGTGCCCAAATTTGGTGACCAAGCCACAGGAGTTGTTGACACAACGCTAAAGAAATTGTGGTCACAGAATAAAGCAGCTATTTCATTTAGAACTGAAAACCAATGATAGTGTGGGGTTTCTGCGCAAGACACAGGATCCTGTTCTTCTTAGGACACAATAAAAGTGTCCTCTCTGCTAACAATCCACAATAACTGAAAGTAAACATACTCAGCATGATGCATTACCATTGTCTCACATCAAATCTGTCAGTAATGGATTGCTGCCAGAAGCTGAGGTCATGGATGGATTATCAGACGACCTGATCAGATGTAGAGGCCACAGTGGTCAGGAGGCCTCTAATGCCTGTTTAGTGTTAACTTTTCTCTTTTGCTCAGTCAAACATAGGGAAGACCTTAACATTTTTCAGTCACCATTATTCATTTAAAGCTTTTTCTTTTGATGGTTTCTGGTGATATTTTACATAGTTGTGTTTTTTACAACAAAGTAATGGGTTGCCTTTCACGCATCATTGCCCAGGAGGCTATTGTGTTATAATCTACCCTGCGTTAGATAATATAATGTTTTAATTCAATTCATCGTGTATTCTCTGAAATCCTACAGAAAAGAAATGATTAAAAGCAACTTTTTTTTCTAGAAAATGGCAGGGAAGGTTTACATCAGTGTTTTGCCAATTAATAACACCTGTTGCCACAGGTGTATAAAATCAAGGACCTAGCCATGCAGTCTCCATTTCCAAACATTTGTGAAACAAATGGGTTCTGAAGAGCCAGTGACTTTACTGTGATGGATGTCACCTTTACAGTAAGACTGTTAGTGAAATTTCATCCCTGATGGATATTACACAGTCAAGTCTAAGTGATACTACTAGAAAGTGGAAGTGTTTAGTAGTGTCATAGTACTCCAGAACGTCTTGGTCTTAAGACCGGTCTCAAGATCACATTTTGAATGTCTTGGTCTTATCTCGATCTTGGACTGGCTGAGCTTAGGATTTTCCATCAAGATCGGTCGAGACCAGCACTGATCTGCTATTCTTTGACTACATTAATGTGATAATAAGGAGAAGCACTTACTAAAACAACAAATAGCTACATCTGCAAAAACTCGGCCCATCTAATTTCTTGACAGAAATACCTCTGAACACTTACTTTAGGCCTCATTCACCTGAAAAATCAACTGAAGAATAGAGTAGTGGAAATGTGTTTTGTGGTCCTTTGTAGTTGTCATCTAGACCTTGTGTTATCAGGGATTTACCTTTATACTGTTCCTTTTTTTCCTTTTCAATCCATAACAAGTTCCTTTTTTATGGTTAAGTTACTGTCACTAATATCCCTAAAGTTCCTTATTTTCGATCACCTCAATGTCCTCCATTGTTTTCGTCTTGGATGTCACAGCAGTTTCACACAGCCAGGCCATGACAACCCTGTCTATGCTGATAGGGAACTATCAAATAAGTTGGTCCAGTACCGCTTAAATGGCTACATAACCGATAAAGAAGATACTAACTACTCATGCTGCATTGTTGTAGCTCTTACCCAGGTGATTATTGAGAAGAAAGAGAAGGTGATGGCTGCCCTGGCTGCATCTGCCCCCTGGTTGAGCGGTAGATCATCAGATGAAGTCCGAGACCACTGATTGGCCAGGAAGCAGAAACTTACAAAGTACAGGAAAGTCCAGAAACCTGCAAAAGAAGCGGCAAAATAAGAGGCCATTTTTAGAACAAAAAGAAAGGTAATTTCCAGTCTTACTTTGAAACAGCTTGAACTGCAGGTGAATTCTCAATTCCTGTCCCACTGAAGCAGTTCTTTGTTCCTTTTAGACATTCAAAATACTCTCAGTTCTCTAATACCTTTTAATGTAAACAACAGGTCTCAGTTCCCCTGATGTTTCGTGGTGCGAGAAAGCAGCTGTCAGGAACAAAGACGTGAGCCTTGTAGTAATATTTTGGGGAAGCCCGGCTATTGGAATAATTCTTTTTAATCAAACATTCATAAGGACACTCAGTCGGCTCACATGCACAGTTAGCTACGGCTACAGCGATAGCTCAATAAGGCCATTTCATTGGACCACGGTGTTTAGTCATTATGCATGCACTGGAGGAGAATCAATTTATTGACAGAGGGAAGTGGGTGGTAAAATGTCTCTTTTCAGTTACTATTAGACCTTCTTCTGGTTGACCTATGACCTATGACATCACACACCAACCAATTAAAACAGTGACAACCTGGTTGTGTGTGAAACACTGAAAATATGGATGATTTAAGCTCTCTACATTTCATACATTGAGTCAAAAATTTTTAGTGATTTCACTGATAAAATTCAAATGGACCTACACTTTTAATATAAAGCACAACCAATTAAGTTAATGTGCAACCCAAGTACCAAAAAAGTTTGGGCGTTGCAATGATTTGCACATCTCATAAGCCCATGTTTCATTCTCAATAGAACATAAACAACATATCAGATGTTGAAGCTGAGACACTTTACCATTTCAGGGTAAATAATAATTCATTTTGAATTTAGTGGCAGCAACACGTCTCAAAAAAGTAGGGACAGTGCCATGTTTACTATTGTGCAGCATCCCTTCTTTCAACAACAGTCTGTAAACATCTCAGAAGTGAGGGGACCAGTAGTTGGAGTTTTGGGAGAGGAATGTTGTCCCATTCTTGTTTGGTGGAGGATTCTAGAAGTTGTTGCTCTAAAACCTCTATACACATTTCAGCATTGATACTGCCTTTCCAGATGTGTAAGCAGCCCATGCTTTAGGCACTAATGCAGCCCCATACTATCAGGCTTTTGAACTGTGCACTGATAACAAACTGGATTGTCCCTATTCTTTGTAGTCAGCAGGACACTCTTTTGGTTTCCAAATGAAATTTCAAATTTTGATTAATCTGACCACAGAACAGTTTTCCATTTTGCCTCAGTCCATTTTAAATGAGCCCAACTCAGAGAGGAAGACAGCTTTTCTGGATCGTGTTCAGACATGGCTTTTTCTTTGCATGATACAGCTTTAACTTGCATATGTGTATGTCACAGCAAACTGTGTTTACAGGCAATGATTTCTGGAAGTGTCCTTAAGCCCGTGCAGTGACTTCCAGAACAGAATCATGCTGTTTTCTCTGGCTGAGAGCCAGAAGATCATAAGCATCTGATGCTGACCTTTGGCCTTTCCCTTGCACACAGAGATTTCACCAGATGTTCTTAATCTTTTAAAGATATTATGTACTGTAGATGGTTGGATATTCAAAGTCTTTGCATTTTTACATTCATTTTTCAAATTAGTTTTACAGATTGGTGAACCTTTATATCCAGTCATATTACTAACCTGTTGTCAATTAACCTAATTAGTTGCAAAATGCTCCTCCAAGTGTTTTTCATAGGTACCACTAACCATATATGAACATGATGCAGAAATGCAGCCACATCCTTTAGGCAAAAGCTAATTTAAAATGGACTGAGGCAAAATGGAAAACTGTTCTGTGGTCACATGAATCAAAATCTGATATTATTTTTGAATACCCCAGATGCTGTGCCCTGGGGCCTCAGCCATCCAGCTTGCTATCAGTGCAATGCCTGCATCTCTGGGGTTGCATTAGTGCCTATGGCATGGACTGCTTACACATCTGGAAAGACGCTATCAATGCAGAAAAGTATATAGAGATTTTAGAGCAACATGTTTATGTTGTTGTAAATAAAATATCAGCTTATGAGATTTACAAGTCACTGCATTCTGTTTTCTTTACGTTTTACACAGCACCCCAACTTTTTTGGAATTTGGATTGTATGAAGAAGTCAGGATGATGATGTTAATACAGTATTTATATTTTGATTTAAGACCCACTCTTGTCAATTACTGGCAATTATAAGCTAATTCTTTGGGCATTTGTGACAAAACTCCTGAAAATGTCCTGACATTTTTAAAGCTAGCTGCATGTGTGAATGCAAACAACTGAATTTGTTTAACCTGCACATAACCTCCATTCGGGACTCTACCATAGACTGTACAGCATCATGTCCCGCCTCTTCATGCCTAGCCCTAACCCCTCTGTTCAATAGAGATAGTCTCCCACAGCAATGTGCTTATCAGAACAACTAAATCAGGGAGATTTCATGTGTGAAAATGGCCTCCAAAACATAAAAAGAGCAGATGTTTTCCAGTGAACTTCCTGAACACATATGCCTCCTCACCCGAGAAGCCGATCTCCAGCATGATGGCCTTCTTTCTGTCTTTGACGGAGCTGATGGACGAGAACTTGTAGTCGAGCAGGAAGAAGAAGGAGCACGCCAGCAGGCCCACCAGGCCCATGAACACGCCGTAGTTGCATGCATCTGCATTCTGGTTGAAGACGCAGTGGAGGCGCTCGCTGCCGAAGTTAACGTAACCTTCGTTCACGATGGAGGCGAAGACCACCAGAGAGAATATCTTTAGGAGAGGAGATAAGAAGAAAAAACAGACATGAATATTCATATTATAGCACAAACA
Source organism: Cheilinus undulatus (assembly GCF_018320785.1). Taxonomy (NCBI): domain Eukaryota; kingdom Metazoa; phylum Chordata; class Actinopteri; order Labriformes; family Labridae; genus Cheilinus; species Cheilinus undulatus. The sequence goes on along the minus strand of NC_054885.1, from coordinate 10,841,135 downwards.
AACAATCAAACATTTTCCCAGGCTTACTAGAAACCGAATGCATCAGGACTACTCGAGAGCGCCTCTGTGAGCAGAAGCATTAACCTAATTTCCTCTCTTTCTCTGTGACTGATTGTGGAGGTGGATGCTTCACTTCCCCTCAAGAATCACACAGTCCTGAGGCGATGTACGTATGCTACAAGAGGACGGCTGCTTTAGCCCATGCTATTAATGATCCTGTTTTCCCATTTTTATGAATAACAGCCTTCTTTAGGTCTGATCTGTGCTGATTTCTCTGTTTTTTCTTCCTTTTTCATGATCTGCACAGGCCTGTTGAACCTCGTCAGCTGACTAACACTCGATGGCAGAATAGGGCCATGTGATACGCACACTCACACAAACGTGGACCTACACATGGGGGTGCGGGTCATATGATGGTGGAGAGACCAACGTTGGGATAATGTCAGCTCCACAGTTCAAACTGATCATGTGTGGGTATAATCTGAGCACATAAACATGAAGGTGCTTTTGCTACATTTGGATCAAAGCTCTATTTGTGCATGCTTTTTAGAGAATTACTTTATCGATGTAAAGCAAAACGCTCAAGTCTAAATGAGCTAGTCGAGTAGTCTAGTCACTTTCACTGCACTTTTTCATTAGCTTTATTTATCTAGAGCATCAATATGAAACTATTCCATCTTAAATTGGTAGTTTAAATGTTGATCTAATAGCACGATAACTTTCAACACGAAGAATGGCATCAATATCATATCCACAGAGAGCCCCAGTTGCCTGGTTTAGGCACTATGAAACTTCAACAGCAGGCTGAAGTTCTCTGCATGCATACAGCTTTACAGCACTGGTTCACACACCAGCCTTCGGCTAAAAAGAAGCCAGTTAACTCAGCTCAGCACGAGGGGTGGGTACAGGTAGTCGAGTATGTATTAACGGCATTATTTGGACAATGTTTATGTACTTTTATATGGCCTGTATGCAAACAAACAAACAAAGAGTTAGCCCTGTTAGCACCAGATAGCACAGATTGTTCACAAGGAGACCAGAGTGGGGAAGATTAGCCTTCTAATAATGAAACTGATGACTAGAAATTTGCTCCCAATACATTTTATAGAAAAGAAGGCATCTTTGAAGCAGGAGCTGGAGAAAAAGCCACCATCAATGGTTATCAACAACTTTGAGAGCAGTTTGTTGCAGATAGATGAGGGAAGACAAGTATGTTGATAGAGTATAGGACAAAATCGGAAACAGGGATGAGAGCTGGGGAAAGACATGCGGACATGAACCCAGGCCGTCTGTGTACATGGGGCGCGCCTTAAACCACTAGGCCATCCATGCCCCATAAAGTCTTTGCTGTTACAGACTCATGGGCAAATTTCCCATGAAGTCACGTGTTACTGGTGCCTATTTTGTCTCAGAGTAGCATGTTTTGGTCCGTGGAGGAGTTGACACTGATGACCAAACAAAGTTTGGACCATCTCATTCATACTACAGAGCTCAGTGTTGATGCTTTCTTTGTTTTTATGAGGTTGATATGCCCTAGTTACATTATCAACTCTTGCTGTTTCATTCAGAGCTGGAATTTGAAGAATTGAATGAGTGGCACACCACAGAAAACACAGTGGACAACTTGCAGGTCTGTGAGTGGTGTGTTTGTTACCATTACTGTATTTATAAGTGGGTAAACTCTATGACAGGGGTCATCAACTCAATTCACACAGGGGCTAGCTTTTTCTTGACAGATGCTGTGGGGGCTGGACATTGAAATTAAACTAAATTCAGTATTTTGCTTGAATTAACATATTCTTGTAAAAATATTAGTTCTTTTCAAAATAAATGGACATGTCTACTTAACACCTCTTATATACCTGTCACCTATACTGAAGCCAGCCACAAGGGGGCGATTGAGGTATTTTACTTACATATTTCTAGAGCCCTCTTGATGGTCAAACACACATGCAGGAAACAGAGCTTTAGTGTAGATTCTCAGAAAGAAAAATTGCACTCTCAAACAACAATGCTCAACAATAGCAGGCCATATCTTTTCCTTGTCAAATTTTCTGATTTTAATGATCCTCCGAGGGCTGGATGGGAAGCCATGGAGGGCCTGTTGTGGCCCCCGGGCCTCCAATTGATGATCACTGCTCTATGAATACAATAAAATAATTGGGTATACGCTCTATATCTGCATACACCCTCACTACACCACTGCTCGAGTGCTCACATAAAAAAATCTTCTGTTGTACTCTGTATTCTTTTCGTCTGTATTTCTGCATTTTTGTCTGGTAGCTCATGGATACACACTATGAAATCACAGAATTTTCCTTTTCTTAGTCTATTCTGACTGGCATGTTGTAAAGATATTTCTGTGAATCATCTTTGATACCCAGACAGCTTTTATTCTCTCCCTGATTCTTGGCAGCCTTTTAATTCTCTAAAAAGTACCAATTCAGGCACTATTTATGCCCTATATACATAGATAAATGTATAGTTGATTAGGGAAACAGCTCTGGAAATAGGGGAGATCAAAACAGAAGCATGTCATATTATTTAGAGAAAGACGTTGCATATCAACTTTTTTGCATGGATTTAATGCTTTCTATACTCTCTGTAGAGCTGCATGGAAGCCCTCAGAGGATATACATCTATAGATTTTATCCCATTATCTCAGGATAGCAATACCGGTTTTCCTAAAATAAATTCCATATCATGAGAAAAGCACTGTTGCTATCCTGATACTTAAAAAGTCATAGCTTCAGAAAACTATTAGAAATGATCCAAAAAAATTGAGTAGCTTGAATGTTTGTCTTCTTGGAGTTTCCATAGTTTGCCCAAATAGACAAAAAATTGTAAGCAAACTCCTTCATGCTGTCAATTTATTTGTGCATTTTAGACAGTGTGCAGGTGTATTCTTGCAGTTTTTCCTGGACTCGCTCATATCTAGATTACTCACTGGTTCACATATATTTTTAAAGCTTTTCTGCTTTTTGATCCTATCGATCATAAATCAGATAAGTACTGTCTATTGTGACAACCTTGTTTCTTTACAGCAAGTACTTTTAAATATATTTCCTGTATTGTTCTACAATTTTAAGATAACATAACTCTCCTGGAGTGTTTTCATTTCATTTTATTGTCAAAGTCTGACACAAACTTGGAAAATCTCTTGATTTGAAAAAAACAAACAAACTCCCAGCTAGAGCACTGAAGCTGCACTTTACTAGATCAATATTATCCTTTTACATTACATAAAATTACCAATCCTACTTTAGGAGTTGGGGGAAAGTAGTGATATAAAATGGCCTTCAACATCTATCTGAGAAATATTGAATATTCAATCTTTCCTAGCTTTTATTCGAGCTGACGCATGTCCTGAGTAAAGGTTCTGTTGGAAGTTTTATGGTCATATATGCATCAATAATAATAATAATACTCTCTTTTTATCTTGACATGAAATACATTTGATGCCCTGTTTGATGTAAAATATCTCTTTACTGCTTTACTGTAACTTGACTACTGTAAGAAAACTCCCCACGATAAAATGCCTTACCTCATATGTACATTTGCACTAGTTATGAGCGGCATTATTTACCTGGTGTAAATCTGCCCACATTCTTGCATGTTTTACACCCTGATCATGTCTAGTCAGCATTCTTGCACACCTAGCACATCCTGCAACCATACCATTAGTACAAACAGACTTGTATATACTAGAGATAATACCTAACAAGAGCTTGTACATATTTAAATCTTTCCGTTTTTACACTTTATTTCAGTTTTATTTAATTTTGATTTTTTAATGTTTAATTCCTGTACATTGAGAGCAAAGTTAACCAGGGTCAAATTCCTTGTTGCATAAGCTGATTCTGATTGATATCAACCTGCATGCTGCCATGATTTTTTTTTTTTTTTTTGCAAGAATTGTGCAGCATGTTGCACACAGATACAGTTGTTTCAGTGAAAATAATAAATCATGGGTTTTTAAACTTGAGTCCAATCATGTTGTTCCTGTCAAAAAACTGAACATAATGAGGATATTTCCACAAAGTGAATGCTGTTCTTTAACATCTTGCTGGTGGAGTTAGCTATAGCTAACCAACAGCTATAGTTAGCTATAGCTAACTATAGCTGTCAGTTAGCTATAGCTAACCGACAGCTATAGTTGGCCACAACTAACCAACAGCTATGGTAAGCTATAGCTAACCGACAGGGGTGTCAATCTACTTTCTGCTGGTACACAGATACCTGCAAAGAAGTTAGAGAGAAACAGAAACTGTGCACGTGCTTTGGGGCTTTCATTTTTTTCAATTTTTAAAACTACACACACCAGATAGACTGTTTCATATCTCATTAAATGGATATATTTCTATTTCATACAACTGTTTGAGAAGGGCAGGACTTAAAAAAAAAGGCTGTGAACAGACATTTTTTGTTTAGTGGACAAAATTAACACTGTTTGAAAGGTGATTGGTCGAACATTCTGTCTGTTACATTTATGACGGACCAATCAGAGCGAAAAGACAAAATGAGGTTGTAGGTGGAACTAACCTGAGCTGTAGGGAGATGTGCAAAAACATCTTCTCTGCCAGGAGGGGCTTTCACCATAACACCCCCCCAAATTGCAAACTCATGTCAGCAGGTCAGCAGAAGTTTTGCATGTAGTCCAGTTCTAATGAAACTGCTGATATAGTATAGCTACATCCAAGCTAACCACTACACAGAAGGCACCCATTACAGTACGCTTCCAGCACAACGAAACCCCGCCTCATTCTCCTTAAATGACACTGGTTGGTCCAAACTGTGTTTAGATGTGGCACAAGTTGCAGATGGGAGCTTTGCATAATGGAGTTGCCTGATGACAGACGGGGAGTCTGGCAGCTTTGCAAGGTAACTAAAAAGGAGGAGAAATTAGCAACTTCTAAAAAGGTAACCACTTAGTGGACAGTGTTGGGGAGCGTTACTTTTGAAACTAATTCGTTAGATTACTGCGTTACATACTGAGAAAAGTAATTTGTTACGTTACTGCGTTACCTACTTGAAAAACTAACGTATTAGAGTCATTTGCGTTACTAAATATTAAAACCCTTTAGCCACTCGTTCCACGCGTTGGTTGTAAAAACAACCGTACGTCTGCATTTGAATGTGCAGACTCTAATGCCAATGTACAGCATAATTTACAGCCCATAATCTGTATGTCTGCAGCCTGAGAACACCGCTAACAGACAGGAAAACCTTTACAGCTTAAAGCTAACGCGTTACGTTATTTGTTACAACAAAAAAGTAATCTGAGAACTCAGATTACTTTGTAATGCGTTACCCCCAACACTGTTGGTGGATTATTTGGATTGCAAACTGAACATGTTGGGTTACTGAATCCAAGAAGAAAGTCATCTGAGTTCATAAATCCATAAACATAAATCCAGACATTATATTTTACTCTGTCTTTTTTTTTCCATAATCAAGGGAAAACTTACAGAGCCCGGGAGGTGACATGAACGTTTTTTTAATACGCATGTGCGATTTAGTATCTAGTACGTGTGATTTAGTATCTCGTATGTGTGATTTAGTGTCTCGTATGTGTGATTTAGTGTCTCGTACATGTGATTTAGTGTCTCGTATGTGTGATTTACTATCTTGTACGTGTGATTTAGTATCTTGTTGTGTGATTTAGTATCTCGTACATGTGATTTAGTATCTCGTACGTGTGATTTAGTATCTTGTACGTGTGATTTTGTGTCTCGTACGTGTGATTTAGTATCTCATACGTGTGATTTAGTATCTCATATGTTTGATTTAGTGTCTCATACGTGCGATTTAGTATCTTGCACATGTGATTCAGTATCTCATATGTCTGCTTTATCATCTCACGCGTGCGTTTTATTCATATCTCACGTGTGCGATTTCTCAGTATCTCAGAATAAAACGCGCACACGTGATACTGAGAAATCACACGCATGTACAAGATATGAATAAAATGCATGCGCGAGATAATAAAATGCATGTACAAGATACTAAATCACACGTGCGAGATACTAAATCACATGTGCGGGATACTAAATCGCACGTGCGTATAAAAACAAACATGTTCATGTCACCTCCTGGGCTTCATAAAAACTAGTGTTAAAACGGAAGAAAAATTTACTCATTATCAAGGGTAAAACAGTAAGAAAAATAAATGTGCATGCCTGCTTAGGGCCTCCGTACAAACGAGATAATTTTGATTATATCTTATAGGATACATCAGTTTTTAGTGCTGAAAGTCCACAGTAGACTATCTAATCATTTGAAATAAATAAAAAGAGAGGCATTTGTTCATGTACAGAGACATGGCATGTGCCAAAATGTTTTTTCCTCTTTGGCTCATCTTGATGCCAAGTTTCTGGCACCCAAACATTTCATTTTGAAGCATCCTCCGTTCACATGAATAGGCTGCTCCTCTTCCGCACTGCTAGAGGAGACCTTCTGCGTGTCACCCAAAGGTGATGCGTTACATCAAACGTCAGGGCACGACGCGTCTCCGTGGCCCTGCCCGCGTGCGTAATGATGATCACGGACCAATCATGGGTGGGATGACGGACGACGACCGTTTAGGGTAAATCAGCAAAATCATTGGCTGAAAATGGTCAGTGTGATATAAACGGAGAAGGTGTGAGTGTTGAATTACACTGTAAAATGTCAGATATGAAATAATAACATGATGAATGAGAGGGATGAAGGCTGGGGAATGAATAAGCTGTATTTGTGTTGATGTTTTCTATCAGTCCAGGCCTAGTCCAGTACACATCCGTGCTGGTTTAAAATAAAGCAGCATTTTAAAGCAGAATAAGAGGGTTTCTCCTGTTAAAACGTCTGTAGTGGGCTCAGTTTCATTGGTCATGGTGTAAGACAGCTACCAGGCCCTGGTTACACCCTGAATGCTTCATTTTTACTTAAAACACCCTCGTTTGAAACAGAACGTCCCCACTGCCTGTATCAATTATGGCTGGATTTCCGAGGGTCTATTTTTGCGGTGAGAAGCAGTCACGGGGCTCGCGCAGCAACGACAACACAGAGGACCCCCCTTCACATCCACACATCCACGCAAACAGCAGTAGGTTTTAAAGCTCTCTCACCCAGGACAGCACTCTGAGGATGGTCGTCGGCTGTTTGGCGAAGGCGATGGGGTCGATGGTGGTTCCGGCCCTGCCCGCTCCGAACGATCCCACTCCGTCCATCTTCTGTGGCTCTCCTTCTCTCACTCTCTCTCTCTCTCTCACTCTCTCTCTCTCTCTCTCCGTGTGTCTCAGTGTGTGCGCTCCTCGCGGCTCCACGCTCCCGGCTCCACGGCAGGATGGATGCGCTGCTGCTCTCTGCTGTAGGGACGGGTCCTGCGCGCACCCAGAGGCGCGCGGGCACAGCGAGGAGGACGCGAGGAGAGTGGGGGGGCGTGCACGAGCGATGTGATCGCGCTATAGAATGTGATTGGTTAATCCATTAAGGGAAAAAAGGATTAAAAGATTGATATGCCTTTATGGAATGTCACCATTTATGAAAATATTAAACACAACCCTAATTCCAAAAAAGTTGGGACACGATGTAAAATATAAATACCATTGAAAATGATCTCATTTTGAATTTGACGGCAGCAACACATCTCAAAAAAATTTATTTTAACAACAGTCTGAAAACGTCTGGGATGTGAGGAGACCTGTTGCTGGAGTTTTGGGAAAGGAATGTTGTCCCATTCTTGTCTGGTGTAGGATTCTAGCTGCTCAACAGTCCTGGATCTTCTTTGCTGGAGTTTTTGTTTAGGATCTGCCAAATGTTTTTTTTCCATTGGTGAAAAGTCTAGACTTCAGGAAGGTCACTTCAGCAGCCGGTCTCTTCTCCTGTGAAGCCATGCTGTTGTGGTGGATGTAGAATGTGGTTTAGCATTGTCTTGCTGGAATAGACGATGTCTAGATGGGAGCACATGTTGCTCTCAAACCTCTGTCTACTTTCCAGCATTGACAGAGCCTTTCCAGATGTGTAATCTGCCCACGCTATGGACACTAAAGCAACCCAAAGCCATCAGAGATGCAGGCTTTTTTTTTAAGACTTATTTTTGTGCCTTTATTAGATAGAGGAGGACAGTGAATAGAGTTGAAACCAAGGTCAAGAGTGGGGGAGAGACATGCGGTAAAGGGCCTCAAGCAGGATTCGAACCCGGGCCGCCCACGTACATGGGGAGCACCTTTAACCACTAGGCCACTTGCTCCCTGAGATGCAGGTTTTTAACTGTGTGCTGATAAGAAGCTAGATCACCCCTCTCCTCTGTAGTCCGCAGGATATGGCACCCAAGTTTCCAACAAAAAAAAGAATTCCAGATTTTGACTCATCTGATCACAGAACAGTTTTCCATTTTGCCACAGGGATGATGGTGGAGTTCACATATTTCTTCCTCTTATGTATGCTACAGCTTTATCTTGCATTTGTGGATGGCTGATGAACGATTCCTGGAAGTGATTTCCATGCCTGTTTTTGATAAATTGCCATCAGAGGAGATCCGGAGATCATGAGCATCCTATATTGCCCTTTGGCCTTTTCCCTTGCACGCAGAGAATTCTGCAGATTCTCTGAATGTTTCACTTCTACACTGTATCGCCACAAGTATTCACTCACCCATCCAAATAATTGAAATCAGGTGTTTCAGTCACTCCCGTGGCCACAGGTGTATAAAATCAAGCACCTAGGCATGCAGACTGTTTCTAGAAACATTTGTGAAAGAATGGGTCGCTCTCAGGAGCTCAGTGAATTCCAGGGTGGTACTGTGATAGGATGCCACCTGTGCAACAAGTCCAGTCGTGAATAATACTACTGACAGTCAACTGTCAGTGGTATTATAACAAAGAGGAAGCGATTGGGAATGACAGCAACTCAGCAAAGAAATAACAGAGCGGGGTCAGTGGAGGCTGAGGCTCATAGTGCGTAGAGGTCGCCAACTTTGTGCAGAGTCAATCGCTACAGACCTTCAAACTTCATGTGGCCTTCAGAATAGCTCGAGAACAGTGTGTAGAGAGCTTCATGGAATGGGTTTCCATGGCTGAGCAGCTGCATCCAAGCCATACATCACCAAGTGCAATGCAAAGCATCAGATGCAGTGGTGTAAAGCACGCCGCCACTGGACTCTGGAGCCGTGGAGACACCATCTCTGGAGTGACTAATCGCACCTCTCCATCTGGCAATCTGATGGACGAGTCTGGGTTTGGAGGTTACCAGGAGAACAGTACTTGTCTGACTGCATTGCGCCAAGTGTAAAGTTTGGTGGAGGGGGGATTATGGTGTGGGGTTGTTTTTCAGGAGCTGGGCTTGGCCCCTCAGTTCTGGTGAAAGGAACTCTTAATGCTTCAGCATACCAAGAGATTTTGGACAATTCCATGCTCCCAACTTTGTGGGAACAGTTTGGGGATGACCCCTTCCTGTTCCAACATGACTGTGCACCAGTGCACAAAGCAAGGTCCATAAAGACATGGATGAGAGAGTTTGGTGTGGATGAACTTGACTGGCCTGCACAGGGTCCTGACCTCAACCAGATAGAACACCTTTGGGATGAATTAGAGCGGAGATTGAGAGCCAGGCCTTCTCGTCCAACATCAGTTTGTGACCTCACAAATGCTCTTCTGGAAGAATGGTCAAAAATTCCCATAAACACACTCCTAGACCTTGTGGAAAGCCTTCCCAGAAGAGTTAAAGCTGTGATAGCTGCAAAGGGTGGACTGATGTCATATTAAACCCTATGGATTAAGAATGGGATGTCACCCAAGTTAATATGTGAGTCAAGGCAGGTGAGCAAATACTTTTGGCAATATAGTGTATGTACTGTAGATGGAGGGATTTTCAATGTCTTCTTGATTTACATTTAAGGAACATTCTCCTGTAATTATTCCACAATTTTTAGACATGGCATTTTGCAGATTGGTGAACCTCTGCCTATTTCTTCTTCTGAGAGACTCTGCCTCTCTAAAATGCCCCTTTTATACCCAGCCATCTTACTGACCTCTTGTAAATTAACCTATCCAGCAATCCATCCATCTTCTTCCACTTATGTGGGTCATGGTGGCAGCAGGCTAAACAAGTCCACCCAGACATTTCTTAAGATTGTTATTCTCAAGAAACCAGCAGTGTTATACTGAGATGAGTTGGAGAGTAAAACAACCAACATTCTCCTGTTATCGTGAGCTAAAATACATGTATGGATTTATGCCCACTCAGGTTTCTGTAAATGTGTAAAAGCTCTCTAAATACTTTGCATCAGGCTTATTCTACAAAAATATCCACAAGATGGCTGTACTTGTTGGAAAGCTAACGCACCTCCATGTATCCAATGGCAATCAAAGCCATTAATATGCTTCAGAAGTTCAGTGAAAACTGTCCCCCATCTGGTTGACTCTGTACAGGCTGCATAGCTAATAAATCACAAACATTGTTTAGTTATTAAAATACAGCATGACAGAAAGTCTCGTGATGTTTCATTGTGCAAAATTCCACAACACATTATAGTCACAAGTAGCTAATCATGAGATTTTTACACATAACTATGGCCTCAACAGTGACTAAACTCTAAGCGTGAAATCAGGAGCTTCACAAGATGGTTTGATAGCTTTAAGTACCAGCAGCTTAAGCTGACAGTGAATGCATGCGTGCCTAATTTAAATATAATTGAACTCTTCTACACTAAAATATAACAAACACGCAATGAAATGGTCAGCAGGTCAAAGTTCTGTGACGAAGAAGTCAGTCACAACTGTATGAAATAATGTGATTAATCAATAAATAGAAGGAGTATGTGTTCAGAAAGGAAGACTGCGACTCCTAGTGGTCATTATGATGTAGAACAAGGGGGGGAAATGATGTCATTATTCAAAAGCATATGTTGACACTGTAAACTGTTGCAACAAACACAGTCATGTCCACATTTGTCTTTGTGATGTAGACAGACAAAAATAAAGATTCACAACTGGGCGATAGAGCTTAAAATGCAGAGAAAGAGGCATTAAAGTGAAACAAAAGCCTTTACGAATGCACAGCATTTAAACCCTTTTCAAACATTGTTTGCATATCTGCCTTTAGGCCAACATATCAGCCCCACACTAGACTTGACCTCCTGTTTGTGTGTCCTTGAATGGCTCTTTTTACCCTGAATAGACTAACAGAGTTTATTAATAACCCTCACAGCTCATGTGACTTGGCCTTACATGCTCTGGATGAGATATGATAAGGCTTCACACTAACATGTTTAAATTAAGCATTAATCCAATTGTATCTCAGTAAAGCTTGTTCATTCAGTTTAAAGTTACAAACAATGACACTTGAATCAACAAAATTGATTTATTTTAAATATCAAATGATCAAATAATCAGAGCTGTAATCCAAAAGTAACACAAATGTTCATGTCAGCAAACATGTTAAAGTACTCCACATAAAACAAACCAAAAACAGACAACCAGTGTGGTTACACGGGTCCATCTTAAACATTAGAATATCATGTAGAAGTACACTCTTTCCCCTGTGCGTTGCTTTTTAGCAGTTTTTCCATTTTAGTTCTCATAATTCTTTTGGATACATTTAAGAATAAAGTAAAATATCATTTCTATGTAATGTATATTTTTATGATCAAGATTCATCTTAAATTTCTTGCCCTACAAACTTTATATTGATGGATAATTACTTTATTAATCCTGAGGGAAACTAATATAACCAACCAGGAAACACATTTTTAAAGAATTCCTTTTTCTTATCAGAAAAATCACAGTGACTTTATGAACTACAACCCCAAAAGCTAAATTTATCAAAGAATTGGTTTGTGTTTCATAAATTTTATGTAGAATTTTTACAGATTTTCATCAAACCTGAGGAAAATAGCCTGTTACTTTGTTGTTTTGTATCTTTAATTGCATCAGCAGGACAATTACATGAATATCCACAAAGCAAAACAAAAACAGACATTCAAATGAAACACATACACATAAAGATCTTCACACAGTGTACCAAAAACAGAAGAGGGGGGTCTATTTCACCCTTCCAGTCTCAGCTCAGTCCTCACATCTCAGTCACAGGAGCCGTCTTTCCATCCATCCCTCCACCTCTCGTCCACTCTGGAGCAGTCAAACTCTGGCTTCCCCAGCCGTACGTTGATGTCATTGTGGATTCGGCAGAGCCACTGAGAGAGAGCGTGGCGGCTCTTGGTGTCTGGCTGATTAGATTTTAATCTGCGGAGAGGAAACAGTGCTCAGAGAAAACATCTGGTCTTTATTTTGCATTCTTCTCTTGCTTATGATAAAACCAACCATTTCTATGTGACTGATGTAAGTGCTGTGGTCTGACCTGTTCCTGAGGTCTTCTGCACATTCATCACAGGGGAAGAACTTGGAGAAAAGGTTGATGAAATGCCCCATCTCTTGCTGCTGTGTGGCAGATGGATTGTCTGGGTAATACGCTGCCATAGTGTGCAGGAAGGACCAGGTGTTACGTCCCAACTCTTCCCTGTCTAGTGGACACTGAGGGTCTTGTTGTGGCTCTGTCTCTGCAGCTTTGGTGTCCTTTAAATTCACAAAAACATGAAAATTAAACATAGAAAGATTAAAAAAAAAACATTGCTAAGTAACAGAGATGGCAGTCTAAAATTATTTGTTTCAGTTTCTGGTTGCTTTGAAGATCTACATATAAACTACAAACTGTGTCTCTAGTGATAAAACTAGGTCTGTCAATATATCAGATTTGTAGACTTTGTAAAATTGTTCTTTTATTAAAACAAACTTTTTGGGCACAGTTGCAGGCTGATTGTTGGGCTGGGAATTTGGGGCAAAAATCATGTCTTAAATTTTCAGTTGAATGGCAATAAATAATAAATATCCGGATGTTTTTCCTGTAAATACATAAGGAATGGCTGTCACAATACAAGAATTGTAAAGTTTGATATGAATAGTCAAAATCAACCATGAAGAAAACCTTTTTCATATCACATAATAAGAAATAGAAGTCCTTGGTATGTAATATGATGGTTTCCAAAAGGAATTTTGATTTACCTGTCCACAGAACAGTTTTCTATTTTGCCTCATTCCATTCAATAGACTGTGCCCTTTGTCCCTTGTGCACAGTATTCTCTAAATTCTCTGACTCTTTTGATGATTTATGTACTGGTGGGATATTCAAAGTCTTCATAATCTTACATTGAACAATTTTCTGAAATGTTCATTTTTAGATGCAGTGTTTTTTTGCACAACATCTATACTTCTGAGAGAAAAAGTGCTCCTTTTATACCCAGTCATGCTACTGACCTGTTGCCTATTAACCTAAACAGTAGGAAAATGCTCCTCCAACTATTAGTACCACTTACTTTTCCAGCCTTTTGTTGCCCTGTCTCTACTTTTAAGATGTGTTGCTGCCATCATGAAATGGTAAATGTCTCAGTTTCAGCATCTGATACGTTGACTGTATTCTATTGTGAAGAAAATATGTGTTTTAAAAGACTAACTATCGTCACATAATAGTAATACCATGCTGTAGTCAAGCCAAACTACCCAAAGTGTAAACACAACCTTGACCTCATGTCACCTGTACAGCAGCTGCCGCCTGTTTCTTCTGGACCTTCATCCACGATTTAAAGTCCGTACAAGCCCTGCATGGCTTCTTTTTCACATCCCCACTCTGCTCCTGCTCTTTACTCGAACTTTCCTCGGGTGGTTTCCCGACAACCGGGAAGGGAAAACCTTCAAACCCGGACAGGTTGGAGGCTGAAGATCCTCTCGGTCCTGAAGGCGCAGCCATGTTCGCTCTGAGCTAATAAAACTCCTTCTGACTTACAGCGACCAGTCCTCAAACGTCAGGTATGTCCAAACGTTAAAACGCAGCAGGTGACTCCGACTCGGTACATTATCTCCGTTTTAATTATTATTTATTAAACACATATTGCTCTACTTTATGGACTGAGTCATGATTACACTGCACACTTTCCGGTTGCGTTATGAGACATGGCAACAGCGAATTCCCTCGTTTCCGCCGGACCTTTCAAAGTCACGGAACGTTTTCCGGGTTGTGACGTCAGTTGTATTTGTTTATGGAGCGGAATGCAGCCACTGTCGGAGTGTAAGTTTCTGTGCAATCTGCAGCAGTTTGTTAATTTCACACTGTTTGAGTTTTATGCGGAATCTAATGCACAGCTACACGTGTCGCCTCGTGTTTGGGGTTCGGGTTTCCAGCCGTTTCGTCAGACAGCCTGTTACTAGGCAGTTTAGCTCAGGTTTGGCCCTGTTTGGGCAGAGCTGCAGGTGTTTTGATTAAACGAGTGACCGTGTTGAGTGGCGACTTTTATCCGAACGCGCCTATAATTGAGGTTGAAAACTCTGCGAGTCCTCCAGAGTACGTATTTATTTATTTATTTATAATCTTACAGTATACATATTTGATATGTCTTCAGTAAAAAGCAAAGCATACAGGCACTCCTGAAAGCAATATACTTGACGGCAGCAGCCAATGCGACAACCTCTGCGTTCAGCGTGAAGCTGCTAGTTAACACGGCTACTATTTGAATCTTAACACCGGTTGTATAAAGGTTGTAGGTCGGTAAAGCAGCCTCATTATCTCACAGCAGTACAGTGAAAAACTTCGTGGCATGTTTGGGCCAAAAAAGGAGTCTGGAGCAAGGCAGGGAGTAGGATTGACACAATCTTGGTTGAGCTCTGGATGTCTTTACATGCTACCAGGGGCATGGGAAAATAATCTGTTCTTATAAAAGTCCATGCCTTTAGGGCAGAGTAAGCGGTTGATGTAGGGAGTAAGCACAGCCTAGGGTACAATCCAAGTGGGAAGTAGGGTTGCCACAAGCCCCTGGTCATGCTGTGGAAGCCCCAAGGGCCCAAAAGCCACTGGCAGTCTCCTGGTGTATCACCAGGGATGTAAAGACAAAAGAGATGCTGTTGAGCTTGACCTTAGCTGCAGAGCCACATACGTATGTTTTGACATATGTGGAGCTTGTCTCTGGAGATCCTCCCCTAGGAATTTTTTGAGCGTATGTACTAAATGTGGATTTTTTTTAATGCTTGTATGCTATGTATGTCCTGCAGAATGTCATCCATTCTGTTCCGAGACACATTTCCCTGCATGAAAAGTTACCAGACCAGTTTCTGATATTTTCCAGTCAATATTTCATTAAATTACTGCTCCAACTACTGTTATTAAGCTCTGAAATCAAATCAGCTGGATCTGTTCTTCCTCTTTGCCTCAGTCTCTGCCTTGCCGGTTTAATCTGAGCATCAGGATTGGGAAGCAAAGCGGAGAGGCAGCTGCCACTGGAGCAGCGAGCCTGGTGCACAAAATGTCTGAGAGCCCGGAGAAGGGTGTGTCGGTATCAGCACAGGAGCTGAAGGAACAGGGAAACCGCCTCTTTCTGAGCCGCAAATACCTGGAGGCCGCTGCCTGCTACAGCAAAGCCATAGTAAGGAGTCATTGGGACCAAATATCATTGCATGCATCATCCAAGTGTTGCTTTAGCAGATTACATAGATTTTTACCTCAGTATTGCACTTTTTGTATTTTTATAAACTTTGCAATTCATGCTTTGATTGTGCTCTCTTTTTCAGACACACAGCCCTTCTTTTCCAGCATACTACACCAACAGAGCGCTATGCTACGTGAAGCTGCAGCAGTACAACAAAGCCCTGGCAGACTGCAGACACGCTCTGGAGCTGGACAGCCAGTCAGTCAAAGCTCACTTCTTTATGGGCCAGTGTCACCTGGAGATGGAGAACTATGACGAAGCCATTGGTAACCTACAGAGAGGTAGAAGAGACATTTAAAACTAAATTATTTAGCCAACATCCTAAACAAAACTTTTAGGTGTTCAAGATTTTGTGGACTCATATGACCAAAATTTTGTTAGGTATTGATTTTCATTGCTGTTACTATTTTGTTTGTGGTGACTTATAACAAACTGTGTCTAGAGAAATAGCTGAGCTTGTCCACAGAGGCAAAAATTATGCACCATCATGTTTTTCCGATCACTCAGAACCATAGACTGTATATAAATATGGACAAATAGACAAATAGACATCCACTTAGAAATAAAGCCAAAAAATTTAGAGCTGGCAAAGGTGGCAAAATGGGAAAAAGGATGCAAAAATGGATTTTAAGTGGCAAAATCAGCAGAAAAGGTGGTGCAATTTGATTTAAGGGTGGCAAAATGATTTAAAAGACAGAAAATGGCTTTAAAGAGGCAGAAACAGGTGAAAAGGGGATGAAATGGGATTAGACAATTGCTTAAATGGGTTAAAGGATGCAAAAATTGGTGTCAAAGGTGGTGAAATTGGATTTAAAGATAGGAAACTGGGTTAAAGGATGGAAAAAAGGGTATTAAGTGGCAAAAACGGGCTGAAAAATTGGATGAAATGGGTATTAAGAGTATCAACAGTGGGTTAAAAGTGACAAAATGTATTTTAGTTGGCAGAACAGTCAGAAAACATAATTAAAAGGGTTTAAAAATAGATTAAAATGGGTACCAAAAGGCAAAATTTGCACTCAATTGATGAAAAGTGGCAAATAATGGTGGCAAAATGGATGTAAAAGGTGTTTTTAAGGGATTAAAAGTGGCACTAATAAACAATGTCAACATCAGAACCCTGTATTGGTTAAAATATTTTTCAGCTCCAAAATTAAGTTTCCTCTAGCCAGGATGCTAACTCCAATGCTACTGAGCCCACACATGCATTAATACTATCAATAAATCACACCGGGGGAGGGCCCATCCAAATCTTTGGCTATGCCTGCAGTACCAAACAAGGTTTATTTAGTAAATGGCATATTGCTGTTTCCTTTAAAAGCATGTTGATGACAAAATGTTTTTGCAGCCACTATGCAGCTAAAGAGAATACTAAAAAGCAACTAATTAACAGAGGCTGTTACTTGATAGAAAGTGTTACCACAGAAAATATTCCGATTCTTTGACTCTTTGAGGTTGGAAAAAACAATCCGGGACTGAAAAACAAACAGCTCAGAAATGTTAGAAATGCAGGCTACCACTGCACTGCATCAATCTGTTACAAAGCAACTTCATCACTGAAATGTAAACTAGCTGAAAAAGGATATTCATTTCTTTTTTTTTTTTTTTTTTTCCCACAAGCGTATAACTTGGCAAAGGAGCAGCGCCTGAACTTTGGCGATGACATTCCCAGCGCTCTGCGGATAGCGAAGAAGAAACGCTGGAACAGTCTGGAGGAGAAACGGATCAACCAGGAGAGCGAGCTCCACGCCTACCTCACCAAACTCATCCTGGATGAGAAAAAGAGGTTGGTGATGTATATTGAAGTTCATGATGTTGCTCTGAGATACATATTTAGTTTCCTTCCATAGTAAAGTCTATGTGCTGTATTTGACAGAGAGCTGGAGGGCTGCAAACAGAAACAAGAAGACGAATCAGATGACAGCAGAATTCAACACAATATGAAGGAGATTCACACAAAGCATGTAGGTTTTTTTATTCATCAGGACCTTAGTCCATGAAACACAGAGCTTTTAAAGTACTTTCCCCCTTCTGATATCCTTTTTTTTTATATTTGTCACACCTAAATGTTTCAGATCATCAAACAAATTTTAATATGAAAAGAAGAATCTTAAGTAAATGCAAAAAGCCTTTTTTTATAGGATTATTTCATTTATTAAGGGAAAATCGCCATCCAGAGCTACCTAGCCCTGTGTGAAAAAGTTTTAAGTCAGGAATTAACTGCAGTTAACCACATGTTTTTTTTGAAAGCCGAGTTTAATATCACAAGTCACACTCAGGCCTGATTAATGCCAGAGCTGTTTAGTTAGTAAATCTCTTCAATAAAACCTGTCTGACAAAGTGAAATAGGCTAAAAGATCTCACAAAGCAACACATCATTCTGCCATCTAAAGAAATTCAAGAACAGATGAGAGACAAAGTCAGTGACATCTATCAGTTTGGAGATGTTACAAAGCGTTTCTAAAGCTGTGGGACTCCAAGAAACCATGGTGAGAGCCATTATCCACAAATGGAGAAAACTTGGAACGGTGGTGAACCTTCCCAGGAGTGATCATTCGAAACATTTAAATGTGAAAAATAAGCAAATCTTTAGAAATCATAATGAAGGAAAATATTTTTTTTACAGCACTGTATCTGCTTTTTAACATTTCTTTTAAAGGTCCAGGAGAGAAGAAAAATACTATCAAGCTACCAACATTTTCCTGTGATTTAAAAAGGTCTTTTCCTTACAGGACAAGTTTCTTTCAGACATGGAGGAGCTGTTCTGTCAGGTAGATGAGAAGAGGAAGGTCAGTGTTGATTACTTTGAATTTGAATATGTTATCACTTCTATGAAAAGTAATGCAGAAGTTACTATCTGCTCTAGAATGGCTAAGATGGTGGCTAAGATGACTATGGTGCTACCAAAGGATGACACAACTTAAACTGCAAGCCAGCTAGTTTTACGTTAAGGTTCAGTATTGACTGCACCCAAGCAGAACTTAAAACCTCACTGGTGCAACAGACTACCAGCAAAGGCTTTCAGCTAAAGTAATGAAATCTTATATGTGGACTGTGTTTTTGATAGAAGCGTGAGATCCCAGACTTCCTGTGTGGAAAGATCAGCTTTGAGTTGATGAGAGAGCCGTGCATCACACCCAGTGGAGTCACCTATGACAGAAAGGACATCGAAGAGCACCTACAGGTGAAGACACCACTGAAATATATCCTTTCAGTCTTACTGTACTGTGGTGAAATTAAGTATTAAATCAAGACGTTTGCTGTTGTCTTCCAGCGAGTCGGCCATTTTGACCCGGTGACACGGACTCCTCTGACTCAAGATCAGCTCATCCCAAATCTGGCCATGAAGGAGGTTATCGATGCTTTTATTATGGAGAACGGATGGGTGGAGGACTACTGAGCAATGAAACAAAAGCAGGAAAGTGATTTTTAAACAACAGCCAAATCCCAGAAGCCTACAGGAGGTGTCTGAGTTTTTAAAAGCCGTGCTTGTTTCCAGGTAACCTATCATGTTGTCGGAGCGTGTCCCAGTCCTTATTTTAGCCCACTTTAGTTGAATTCCAATCCCTACACTGCTCCCATTTACAAATCACCACATCTAGAAGGGCTCTGATGTAGTCCAAAATGCACTCATTTCTACAAACTCCCAGAATTCATTACAAGCTTGATAACAAGAAAACCATATTTGTATCAGGCTCTGGTTAACGTCAACAGATGTCGGTGCATTCAAGAAGTTTTCAGTCGTGTTTAAAAACAAACAACACTTTCGAACAAAGCATGTGTAGACCTGATGATACAAAAACTGAACATGTCTTTCTTTTTTACATGTCAAAATGTAATTAGAAATATTTTTTGGTTATTTATAGGACATTTTAAGAGTTGTTTATGTCTTTCTGTTAAATTTTTAAGAAAGATTTGAAATCTTTTCCTGATTTTTAAAGCTCCTGTAAGGATCTTTCTTTTTGTGTTGATTTTTGCACCCCCTCAGGACAAATCAGTACCTCTTATAGGTTGTTTGCCATCACGTGATACCGATTCACGCACAAATGCCAGGTGGGGGCAGGAAGTGAAGAAGTGAATGAATGGGAACGGAGGAAAGTTAGCACATTAAAGCTCTAAAATGGACCTGTGCCCTGAAATTATCATCAGAAAATTTCTACATACATTGAGTATGTACTCTGCATGGGATTTTTTCCCATGGCTTAACCATTTAATGGAAACACTGATATACTATTAACCAAATAAACCTTATAGGGTAAGCAACCAAGTAATGGTGTGCCATTCACAAACGAGTCTGTTCTATGAATCAGCTCTTTAAAGAGACACAAAGTAGCTAGCTCCTGTTTGAGTGCCAGTTTCCTTTCCTACATTTTTGTAGTTATTTAAAACAAATTTAGGAAGTCAAAGTAGAACTAGATGAAGAGCCATTTGGGAGCCAAACAACCGGCTCTTATTGATAAACTGAGCCAAATGATCTGGATTTCTAAAAAGTCACAACGAGCAAGACTGGACAGACATCAGCCGATAAAAATACAGGCGAGACCCAGCGCGCTTTTTTTTCTTGATGTGCTAAACTGCGGCAAACAGTAGCGAACCAAGCTGAACCATTGTGTGGAGATGAACCATACACAAGTGGTGTGTGTCTCAGCTTGTCCAGGCATAAGGTGGAGGCTTTTAATCTATGCCTGCCACCTTTTCCTCTTTAGCTTTTTAAACTTTTTTTGCCTGAATCACTAATGTCAGGACTCAAATGTACCCCAGTGTTTGTTTTTGTGCTATTTAAATGGTTGGCGCCATCATACACAGAACAAAACTTGCTAACCCTTCTCTTATCACATATCACTTCCTGCCCCCCATTGCGAGTTTTCTAACCAAAAATCTCATCTTGCTGTCTATAAGTCAAACATGTTGGCTATCCTTGCTGTATAAAATGTAAAATAGACCAATTTGGCAATGAATAGTTAATCAGTGTGTCTGACACCTACCCTGCTGAATCTGATTTAGGTATTAAACTATACTTTTTAGAGTGAACTTACCATGTCAATGATCTTCCCATTTACTGTTGTAGTTCTTGAATGAGGCTTTTCAACTATGATATTTGGCCACTCCAATTCAAACCAAGCCGTTGCTGATTTCCATCACCAGTTTGGCCATGCCAGGCCATGCCCAGAATGGTCCTGCATTGGATAAAGAAAGAAATCAGGGAGAGGACTCATGTAGGAATGAAACCCAGGACGCTCCCTTGAAAAACCAGCCTCTATCCATACAATCAGGTGTGACCTAATCATTAGACTAAGCCATCTGCACCCCATGTCCCATTCATTTTATAATCAAACCTTATCAGATGCTCACACTTGTGCATTGCATGCCTGACACCACTGAAGTCCATCAGGGTTTGGTGTTTCACTTTATATTGGATACTGGGATTGCCCAGGTGTGTTCAGTCTCATGTGCCTCATTCAGTCTTTAGGGCTGTTGTTCTGTCGCCACTTTAAATCTGCAGCAAATCAGCTAGGATTCATCAAACTGCTCTTCTTCTTTACATCATTTTTTAAATCTTTAGTTTTAATATAAGAACCCTCATTTAAAGTTGACTATTAATTTTCTTGCCACGAACTTGCCACAGTAAAGCCAGGTACATGTCAACCATCAGGTCTTTTCACTGCAGGCTTAATAATACAGGTGGTCTACCTGATTATATCACTGAAAACAGCAATCAATGTCTTCATAATCAAATGGACAAAATCAGCAGCTGTTACCTGATGATTTAAAGCTGATTGGTTTCAACTCACTTTTTTGTGTCATTTTGTTCATCGCAGCTTTCAGACTGAAGAAACTGCCGATGAATAACAGTTTATGTTTCAAATCTGCGCTGCTGGAGCTGATCGTCATTTCAGGGTTAAATGCCAAAAGGTGCTGTGTTTGCAGGCAAACTAAGAGATGGTGAACTGTAGCGCTGCAGCCAAGAGGGAGGAGGGTGGGAAAGGTTGAAAACAAGTCTGATCTTACCTTGTCAGATATCTTTGTTGTGTAATAAATGAGCTTATCATGCTTCTTTGTGCTGAAACTGTATTCAGGCTTCTGAATTATTTTACTGGCTTTGCTCAGTAGTTTTCCTTTTTGTTACTTTGCACACTTGTGTAAATTACCAGCAGGTTTGGATAAAACTTTTGACATCAGTTTCAAACAGCAGCTGTATTTCTTCTTTGTTTGAGCTGTGTTTGTCTTGTAGATGTATTTGTTTCAGTGTCATTTTAAAAGAACAATCCACCTTGACTCAATCAACCCAATTCCTGGTTGTCTGCATGTTTTAAAAACTCTGTAATGGCAATTGTAAGGGAACAAATACACAACTGTTCATCATTTCTTTGCTTATTTTTTATTATTAGTCTTCTGTGAAACAGGAAAAATCTGAATTGTGAATCAGCTGCAGCTTCAAAAGCATAAGAAAAATGTTTGAACTGTAATAAATGTTCCTTATTTTCTATGGCTCTTGATTTCTTCTCATCTCCTCCAGTAACTGCAGATGCTTTAATGCATCTTTGATAACATTAACACAAGATGAGGTGCATACTATGATCCCAATTCTAAAAAAAGCTGGGGCACAGAGTAAAATGTAAACAAAAAATAATGCCATCTTTACTCCTGAGAGACTCTGCCTTTCTACAAGGCTCTTTTATACCCAGACATGCTACGGACATGTTGCCAATTAACCCAAGTTGTTGTAAAATGCTTCTTCAGCTGTTTTTTTTTTTTCATTAGTACCGCTTGATTTTCCAGCCTTTTGTTGCCCTCTCCCTACTTTTTTTGAGAAGTGTTGCTGCCATCAATGTCTAAATGAGCTAATATTTTTCATTAAATAGTAAAAGGCCTCAGTTTCAACATCTCATATGTTTATGTTGTAATGTTGATAAAGTATGGATTTGTGAGATTTGCAAATAGTTGCATTTTGTTTTTATCTAGATTTTACAAAGCGTCTCAGCTTTTTGGAATTGAGGTTGTTTGTGTACACATATGTATATGTTTCTCTACGTGGCCTGGTTTCTCGATCCCAAACAGGTTCATGAATAAACTTTGTTAAGCTATGTTGAAATAAGTAAACACAGATTCTCAGAATACAACTATTACACAAACCCTGGTGTCCTGGATGAAGGTTTGATCTGTTCTTTGTTTATTTGACTCACTGACCACCCTGACTTCTGTCCCAGATAGTGTTTCTTACTTCTACTCCAGGCTATTCTTGGTTACTGGACTCCCTCCTTTGCTCCTGCCGTAGTTACTACAGCCACTAGAGGGTGCCACGTAACAACTAGCATAAATATAGGCCTTAATAAGCTGTTGCATGTATTGGCATAGTTTTAGAGCAGGGTCAGGCTCATTAAATACATATCCCTTAATAATTTTTGCAACAGATCAACAAAAAGGACTACTTTTTATTCCTTAAACCTGCTGATTCTTTTCAAAGAAGTGTCTGCACAACAAGCTGTCAACAACATGAAATGGTGCAAAATAGTGATTTTTAACTCACTATTCATTTTCCCATAGTTGTTTTTTTCAGCAAACTTTGTAGGGCAATACTTCTACTGTTGCCAAAGACTCCACTCTATTCACTAGCCTGTTCTTAACTTTGTCAGTGTGCAAAATAGTGGTCCCAAACATTTAGTGCTCAAGGTATTGTTGAGTTTTTCTAGAGTGGATGGAAGGTCAGACAAGGTTCACCATCAAACTTATTTGTCTAGACATATAAAAAGTAAATGAAAAGGTCTTATCAATCAACAGTAAAATATAACAATCCATGGCTTTAAAAAACTTACATACCCATATTTTATTCACAATAGAGTACAATCCAGAAATGCAGCCAAGAAGAGAGGGGCCATCCTGCTTGTTAATGCAGTTTAAAGCCTGGAAAGGCACTATCAATGCAAAAAGTACAGAGGTTTTAGAGCAACATATGCCCCCGTCCAGACAACATCTCATCTCTTTTAGGAAATGCCTTGCATATTTCAGCAGTACAATGTTAAACCTCATACCACAACCATCACAGCAACATGGCTTCACAATCGAAGAGTGTGTGCTGAACAGGCCCATCTGCAGTCCAGACCTTTCACCAAAAGAGAACAGGACTGTTAGGCAGCCAAATCCTACATCAGAAAAATATGGGACAATATAGCTTTCCCATATCTTCAGCGACTGGTCTCCTCACCTCCCATTTACAGACAGAAGAGGGAAACCTACACAATGGAAAACGAGATATGTTGCATCAGTCAAATTCAAAATATGGTATTATCTTTTTTGTGAAATGTTAAAATGTTTCAGCTTCAACATCGGATATTTTGTTTATCTTCTATTGTGAATAAAATGTGGGTTTATGAGATGTGCAAATGATTGCATTCGTTATTTTTATTTGCATTTACACAGCGTCCCAACTTTTTTGGAACTGGGTTTGTTAAAGTAGCCTATTCGTCATCTTTCTTGTAAGTGCTTCCATGTTTTTCTATCTTGATTACATGTAGAGCATTTCGTTAAAATACTTGTAAAGACTGGTAGCTAATCAGCTCTATGAACGCGAGCTATGAAATCAAACGCTTCGCATTTGTCTAACGGACATCCACACAAGCGCGTGTACAAAACTGCAGCAAAACCCAGAAGGTGGAGAGGTTATCAGTCATTGTTGTCCTGCTCGACTCCACCCATCGGGACTGTGTTTGAGCCGTAAACCAAGCGCACCACTAAATTTAAACGCTTCTCCGTAGTAGCCAATCAGGGCTTCTCCACTACCATCTGGCCCCGAAGCGTCCAATCAGGAGCGCCGTTGTCTTTGTTGTTGGTGATGACATGAAAATATTGTTGTTACTGCTGAAGGCTGCGGACGGAGACTCAGCGGTGGGAGACAGGCAGGCAGGCAGGCAGGCAGGCAGGGTGGACGGGGGTTAACGGTCCTGAGGTGTCGATTATACTCAGTTTTTTATATTTTTTCAAATTTGTTAGACTCTAAAGAAACCGCGTGGAAGGTGGCCATGTCTGTGAATATGGACGAGCTCAGACATCAAGTCATGATCAACCAGTTTGTTTTGACGGCAGGCTGCGCCGCCGATCAGGCGAAGCAGCTCCTACAAGCGGCCCACTGGCAGTTTGAGGTGAGTGTCAAAGCAGGACCAAGTGTTCGGTGTACACATAATGGCTTCCTCTTGCTTCGCGGCTATTAAATCTCTAAGCTGTATTTGTATTGTGTATATATTTCTACGAACTTCCGTGCCATTATTTGGGCTAGTTTACGTCTTCTCTCGCGACCATGCGCTCCTGTTGGCTAACACGAGCTAAGCTAGTAGCTCTGAGGACGTGGTACTCCACTCAATGGCCGTTTTTGTTTACATTCTCGGCAGGAATCCACTGTGTCATTGCCAAGCTAATTGTTGTTAGCCTAGTTGCTATCAAGACAACCCAGCCATTATATAGCGTAGTGTTCGCTCAAGGTAGCTCATTGTTTTATGGTTTAATAGCTGTCATCGAAAACTTTATGCTCGACGGGGAGAGTCAAATCACTGATGCCATCTTGTTAGACAAGGCCCGTCTGATAACATGTTCTCATCTCTTCATAACAGCCATTACTCACAGACTGTAAACTACGGGTTTGGCTTGTTTGTTTGGCTTTAATCTTTTCGTCAGAAACACATAAGGTGATAAAATAACCCCTCCCTGCCAGACTGGTTTAAAACAATCCCTTAATCACATTTCCCGCATGAGAGGAGGCTGATATGTTATTATGTGGCAAAAAAGTACTTTATTACTAATCTTGGTCATTTTACATAAGGAGTCCACTCACAGAGAAGTGCTTAATTTATCATCCTCCAGCTGCACTCATATAAACCCTTTCCTGTAATAAACAGCTATTTAAATCTGCAAGGGGGAGTTTCAGCTGGTTATCAAACCGACTGAAATTGAAACTGATATCCCTTGTATGACCTACAAAAACTAAAATTATTAGCTCCATGACTTACCCTTTGTTTTTGTGATTTTTATCCCCTAAAATGCTGGTGTTAGCTAAATTGTTATGTTGCACACTAGCAAAGCAGTCTTTTATTTCGAAAATATGAGGCAAAGATTCTCAACAAGTGATATATTTGTTTTTCAAAGGAAAGCAGGATGAGATTTTTTAAAGTCAGTACCTATGCATTCATGGGAAATCAACAAAGAATCAAAGATATATCACTTTTTCATCAAGGGTTGTTTGTGTAGGTTTTTCACAATCATGTGATCCGCGTGTCCATTAGAGGGCAGGAAATGAGGGATAGCCATAAGGAATGAATGGGAGTGGAGGAAAGTAAACACTTTTAAGCTCTAAGTTGACCTGTGCGCTGCAGTAATCTTCAGAAAATGTTTACGTACATTGAGTACAATCCCTACACTTTCCAAAAAAGTGATATTTTTTCCTACTGTTTAACCGATTTACTTGGCGATCAATATCCCATTTAACTCTGTCCTGCAGCCTTCCTGGTGTCTATTCATCTGAAAGGAGACAAGAGTCTTGTACTGAACTAAGAGGCTAGCTGAGCCTCTTTGATATATTAAAAAGAAATGTTTTTATCACAAACATGCTTTTAAAATAAACACTTTTAACCGAATAAGCCTTGTGGGGCAAAGGACCAGGTAATGATGTGCTGTTCATGGACGAGCCTGTCCTGTGAAACGGCTCTTTAATGTTAGCCATGGTCACTAGCTCCAGTTTGAGTGCCAGTTTCCTTTCCTCCATCCTTTGTCGTTCGTTAATCCACACTTTTAAAGTCCAACTTTTAGCAAATTAAAAGCAATTTTGGACCCAAACGAATAGCTCTGCTGAGCTGAGCCAAATAATCTGGAGCTCTAAAAAGAGACAGATTTGCCGTCAAAATGAGGAAGACTGGACCAATATCAGCTGAAAGACAGGCAAGATCAGGGCTTAATGTTTAAACCAATGCAAAACGTACTGAACAAAACTGGACTTTTACTCCTGCCTGTTGTTTCACCATAAGTTTAAAAAAAAATCATTTTTGCCTGACTGTTTCACTATACTTTCAGGCCACAAAAGTAGCTTAAGGATAAAGAATGTTTTCATTTTCACACTTTAAATTCTTGGTTTAGTCATAAACAGCTCAAAACATAGCCTTTTATGGTAGAGTCTATGCAGAAATCACTACTCTCTCCCAAAGGGGAGTTCCCTGCTTTTGCATGATGTCATCTGCAAAGAACCTATTGACACAAACTGAAAAAACTTACAGGAGCTTGAAAGCTAAAAAAAAAACCTGTATTGTTCAAAGTGCTTTTCATTCAAGACTGACAATAATATTGAGATTAACCCAAGTCAAAAAAACATGCACGCACATCACACAAAATGAGACATTAGAATCAAACAATTCTGATCGATTAAGAATAAAGATACAGCCATAAAAGCATGATTTACAAGACTTACAAAATATGAATAATAATGGGGAACAGTACAGCCTGAAATGGTTGTAAAATTAGCCCTGCAGGGATGATAGCTCAGTAGCTCAGGGATAAAAGATCAGTATTATTTAAGGGTTTCAGAGATTAACAGAAGTACTTGCTAGTAAATGTTTCCCTTTTTTTTTGAACAAAGACAATCTTACCTAGTAACAATGATGAGTAATTCCTGTTTTCTGAGGGGTACATTTTCTGTATTTGTTAATAAATTCAAGCTGCCTCAATGGAAGTGAAGCAAAAACTGTTTATCAGTCTAAGAAAAAGCATCTTACTCCTAACATAAATTTTGTTTCTTTAAGGGTGCACTCTTTAGAGCCTGTAAGTGGCAAAACAAATACTTTAGTGGACATATTTGACCTAAAGGTCGTCAGAATGTCAGATACGTTTCAGTACCACATATTGTTTGAATGATAGCTTGCATTGCAAAGTACAGAGAGTTTCAAAACTACATTTATTTCGTGAGAACATTTGATTGGAAAGAATTGAATCAATCAGAATTGAAGAAAAACTGTCTAAATTTGGAAACATTTCTGCACAGTTGCATTTGTACTGTGTAAACATTGTGAAGTCGTTTGCATTTTTAGACGAGTTTGTCATTTAAAATGGACTGAGGCAAAGTGGGAAACTGTTCTGTGGTCAGATAAATCAAAATTTGGATGCCTATTACTTTAATTTTTGTTTCTGTGGCAAAGAAAGAGGTTTTGAAATCTTTTGATTTTTAATGATATCATTCCCAACCCTAATGCTTTACTGTACATTGCAGCAACAGATTTAGGAGTCACTGCCTGCAGCAATCCACAGGAAGGTTTCCAAAACTTTTTTTTGACTTTTAAGTCATATAGACCCTGACTAATGGTCTAATAAGGGCCTGCCCAGGTTTAAAATAGCTCAAATTCCCATTGAGATCAAGACAAAAGTGTTCAGAGCAATCTACTAAGGAAAAAACACGAGGAGATTGTCGGACTCTTTGTCATCAGTGTTCACTGTTGTACCGGTATCATGGTCTGAATCCAACATGGTCCCCCCGTCTCCAGCAGCAGAGTGTTTATAACATATGGGTATATAAAGCCTGTTGAACAGCTGACTGACACCTGAAGGAGTTGAAGCCTCCAGATGGATCTGCCGCTCAGACCACTCCTCCATCTGCTTAAATGACCAATCTGTTGGGGCTGTGCAGCCAGTGCTAGGCTGCAGCAAAGCCAGGTGGTTCATTAGAGGGGCGGGAGGACCAAGAGGAGGAGGAGGTTTAGCTCGACTCCCCTCAGGCAGTTGTCAGTGTTTGGACAGCTTGATTGACTCCTAAGTGGTGAACTTTTTTTAGAGGACTTACTTGAAGCTGGCAGCAGCCCAACACTTTCTGATATTCTCCATTAGTACACGTCTATATGTCCTACACGTCAGCAGAGTTTTCTAGATTTTCATGGTTGTTACCACTAATATTTTAGAAAGAGCTATTTATTGATTCTCTCTCCGTGGACTTACCTGTTGGCTCATTATGTCATCTGTCTGTTGTGTTTGCCTCCTCCCTGTCTATGTGACATCGTAGTAAACAGCCTGTTGTTGGTGTCATTATGACAGCAGTGGCCTGATTTCTCCCAGCTCTCTGGCTCTCAGGCTACGAGCTGAGGCCAAAGGCGTCTTCTGTACTCGGCTCAGCAGTTCCCCTGAGGCCCGTCACCCCAAATCCCCTACAATATTGAAGCAGCTTTCATGTGATTTTCAGAAGAATTTGAAGAAGCTGCATGTTGAGCTTTTGGTTAGGAGAGTTTCAGGGAGTAATGATTTATCTGACTCTAGAAGAGATAAAGAGGGATGACTGTAAAATTATAGTTGGACACAAAATACATAACAGACAAGCCTTTTCCAAAAAAACTGGCTGTGGAGACACAAGAAAGGTCAGATATACTGTACCAGAACATGCTAGACTTAACTGTACCAAACCAGTCTGCTTGATACAAACCATAGACTAGAAGATATTAGACGAAGCTTGAGTGGCATTGGCCATTTGGTTACTGAGAGGGGCTTTTGAGTCCAATTCACAGTGGCTAATATATTGGAAACACTGTTTCAGACTAACTTTAGATCAACCTAGTAACAAAGAAACTGAGCTGAGACAGGACTTAAGCCTTCTGACTAGATTTCAGTGTTTTTTCATTACGTCTTTTGGCGTAAAACTCGCCATCCAGCAACATTTTCCCTTGTGCTTGATAATGAAATTGGATTAGTTTGGCCGAAAAACTTTAGCCACTCCTATTCATTTTTTAATTCTGGTGTTTCAATCAGTTTCAATGCCACACGTGTATAAAATCTACCACCTAGCCATGCAGTCTTCATTTAAAAACCTTTGTTCTATAAATTCGGTCGTTCTAAAGAGCTAAGCGACTTCAAGCATGGTACTGTGAAGAATGCCGCCTTTCCAACATGATGGTTTGTGAGATTTTATCCCTGCTGGATATTCCAGACTCATCTGTAAGTGATATTATTGAAAATTGGAAGCATTTAGGAACAACAGCTGTGAAGGGGAACACCATGTAAAATCAGAGTGGGGTCAGCGACTGCAAAGATGCTTTTTACGATTCCATTAAACCACATAGACCAGTGGTTTTAAACTTCCACTGGTATTAATGTAAGCACCGAAACTGTGCAGTCAGAGCTTCATTGAATGGGTTTCCATGTCCGAGCCTCACATCACCAAGTCAGATGCCTGTCTTGGTTTGGCGGTTGCCTGACTGCATTGTGCTATTGTGAAGTTTGGTGGAGGAGGGATAATGGTATGGGGATTTTCCTTGAGGGTTTAGGCTAGGCGACTTATCTCCAGCAATGGCCCATCAATGCTTCAGTCTACCAAGACATTTGGAAAATGCTATGCTTCCAACTTTGTGGCAACAGTTTGGGGTAAGCCCTTTGTCTAGTCCTACATGACTGTGCCCCAGTGCACCAAGCAAGGACTATAAAGACATGGTTTGATGAGGTCAGTGTGGAAGAACCTGACTGGCCTGCAAGAGCCCTGTCCTTAACCCCAACACTTTTTGAACTGCAGCAGAGATTGGTATGACTTCTCATCCAACATCAGTGCCTGACCTCATAAATGCTTTGGGCACAAATTCCCAGGAAGAGTGGAGGCTGTTATAGCTGCAAAAGCAAGGCCAACTTCATATTAAAGTACAAATATTTGAATACAGGGTCATTACATTAGTGTAATGGCCAGACTTTTATCCATACAGTGTATTTTATACACCAGCATAGATTTGTTTGGACTCACTTCTACACTGAACAGACAACATCAGCTACAACTGAGCTAACATAAAGATCATCGTGTTAGAAATCCCTCCCTCCATGTATAAACAGGAGCCACTGGTCATAGTACAAACCCGTCTTTATTTAACTGGAGTGTTTTGTCTCCATGTTCCTCCGTCACCACTGAGGAAATAAACTGACCCTTTTAGAAACCCGTACTGGAAAAGTTTGTGTTTACAGCACCAGGAAACGTTTAGTGACAGCGTGACATCAGTGAGTGACGTTTGCCAGACCTACTTTACAAAATAATGAACTGAGAGGAGACAAAGAACGGCGTGGACACAAAAGCAGTTCAGCAGCACTTTCTCGCTTTGATATGTGTGTCACGTTGTACGCCACACATTCCTGCACTGCTGCCGCTGTTGTCAAACAACCCGAGCGTGGGGGAGGGAGAGGAGAGGAGAGGTGGGGCTGTGGGGGAAACCACACATTCATTGAAGTGTTGGCAAGAAAGAGGCCTCTGGTGAAAGGGAAGCAGAGGCTTTGCTGAGCAGTAAAACAAGCTCACTCTCTGGCTGATGCATTCATGGTTCGATTTAACCACACTGGGAGTTCATTCGACAGAATATTTGTTGCTGCTCTGCTGCTTGACAAAAAGGAGTTTTGACTTGTTTCCCAAGTTTTGACTAGCCTATATCTCCAAGTTATGGAAAACAAGCAAAATATTTACCCAGTTCTTTATTCTGACGAAGTAAAGTCCTGGGTGAGCTGATGTCAGAAAGGAGAGATAAACATTCATGAAAATTCACTGTAAGCAGACTGTCTTGCAATTTTCGTGCTCCACCAGCTGCTTGAGATTCTTTGTTTGCCAGTGTTATTCTTCACTACTTTGTTTATGCTGGGATTGTACAATTATATAAAGTGTTCATAAAAGGAAAAAAAATGTAGCATGTGGCTCTTTATCCAACCCTCACATAATCCTTTTTGCTTCATGTCGTTGCTCCTTCCATCAAAAAGCCAGTTTTGTTTACACACACAGTTAAGTCAAGGTTTGTTATACCCTGATCGGATTATTTGATTGGACTCCTGGCCCTGTCCCAGTATACATGCAGCCCAGAAAAACTGATTTATTGATGGGAGCCTGTCTGCCTCAGCAGAAGCGGATGGGATGCACGATGTTATCTGCATAAAATCTGTATTGGTATGAATAGCTTAAAAAATAATATATCATTATCAGCAGGTCTGGAAAATTCTGCCGATATTTAAAGTCAATATATCAAAAAAACATATTGTCAGTAAGGGATGTGCATTGCAGAAACAATACTATTTAAAATGCACTTACAAGATAGTTCAAAGAGATGGAGCGGGGTGTACATCTGCAGTTTTTAGCTTGATGCTAATGCATATTGGAAATTGCCTCTAACAGGCTAATAGATTTAGCACTGCTTGGAACTAATTTTAACCTAAGAAATATTAGAATTTACTAAGTCATATAGATTGTTCAACTGATTATTTGCATAAAAATACTCATTCATCTGAGAAAATTCTAGGGGTGGGAGAAAAAATCGATACAGCATAGTATCACCATATTTTGTCTGGTGATATATCTTATCGTCTCGTCCACCAAGTATTGTTTTTTTTTTTTTTTCCAAATTAATTGCTAATGTGAACTGAAGTCTATGATAATGGAAAAATAAAATCAATTATTTGGACAATTGTTTGTCCAGTAAGGTTGGCAGAGGTGACAGTAGAGCAAGAGAAAGTTAGTAAACAAACATGGCAGCACCAGGGGAAGGACATTAGGAATGCAAGCAGGGCATGAATGAGATGGACATGAACCTGAACTCTACAAGCTAGCGCTGCTGTAGTATAAGTATAGCAGAGCGTATCTGTGGCTTAAATTTATACCTAAGCCTATTAGGAGACTTAAAAAAACGTCTTCTCTGCTAAGAGAAGCTTCCAGTGGGGCTCTTCGCTCCTGTTGTAATAAAGAAATGTGGTCGAGGTCTGATTAAACTGCTGCTTTTCTTTAGCCACATCCAAGCTAATGGCTACTGGCTTACAGTGCAACTCGCTCCTAGTTCTGGTAAAACCAGTGCTACTCCATTGCTACAAGCAAGCTAACCGCTATACTGGTGGCAGCCAATGCTGTTGGCTCACAGTACAACAAAACTGTGAAACATCTGTTTCATCAAAATCCTTCTTTATAAGCCTTGAGAAGTCCTGACTCTTGCTGCCCAGCATACATA
Organism: Cheilinus undulatus; assembly: GCF_018320785.1. Lineage (NCBI taxonomy): Eukaryota > Metazoa > Chordata > Actinopteri > Labriformes > Labridae > Cheilinus > Cheilinus undulatus. The sequence continues at coordinate 10,808,666 of NC_054885.1, read as the reverse complement.
TCTGGTTTGGGGTATGTTGAACTAAATCAATTTGATCACAATAATGTTTAAACTCCCGTATATTTAAAGGTCCTGTCCAGAGATGGATGAGTTGGCAGTCATGTCAGAACAGTTTGAGGGGCAGCCTGCCCTGTGTCACTCTAGAAATCTTAAGGAGTGACGCTCAGTGTTTTCCTTCTCACACATGAATCACACCACAGTCAGATTGAGAGAATTGTTTGTTTGGGCTGCGTCTGTTATCAGCTTTGTGTTTCTGTCTCTCAGAGGTCATTGAGTGTGTTTTTGTCCTCTGGCCTTGACTGTGTTCACAACAAAGACAAAACAAAACAAGAAGCCAACTCATTTCCTTGTTTGTGCAGCGGGGCAGCCATGAGAGCTGCTGTTTACATTTTTATGCCGTCTCTTGTCTCAGCCAGTCAGCTTTTTAGAGAGAAACTCTGCAGTCAGGGTGCTGCTAATGAGTATTTATGTCTCACTTTACTGATCAGTGTTTTGTGTATGGGAGGTTGGAACACAGATCAAAATGTTTATACTGCTTTTTACCCAATATACACACATTCTTAATGTGATGCCTGCACTTGTTTTAGAAAAAGTTGGGGCAGAGGCAAAAAGATAGGGAAAGATGTGAAATGCACTGAAACCCTGTGGTCTGTTAAGTGCAAGTTCGCATTGTTTTAAGAAAAATGGCCACCTAGTCTGCTGGGCTAAAGAGAGAGAGGACCATCCTGGTTGTCATCAATGTAAAGTTTAAAAGGAAGCATCCCTTAAAGGATGGGGGTGTATGAGTGCCAGTGGCATGGGTCACGTGCACGTCTGTGAAGGCAGCATTTAAATGGACTACATTCGGATTAGCTTCCATCCAGATGACATCTTTTTTGGGGGGGCATCGCTGCTTATTTCAACAAGACAGTGCTAAGCCACATTCAGCATGAGTTACAACAGCATGGCTTCACAGTGTAGGAGTGCAGATACTCGCACGCCTGCTCACAGAACTGGCTGGGCCCCTGAAAAACACAGAGCATTGGCCCTCCCCAGTTTTGATATATTGATGACATCAATGTATGTGTGTTTGCTCAGTAGCATTGGTGCTAGCATCCTGGCTAACAGTTGCCTTGTTTTGGGGCAGAGGAATGGGCCAAGCTTGTGTTTGGTTCTGATGTTCAAGTAACTTATTTGGGCCCCTTTTCAACCCCTTTTCTGCACATTTTTCCATATCAGGCCCATTTTTGCCTCTTTAAACCCATTTTTTGCCATTTTTCACCAATTTATGCCTCTTTTTAATCCCTTTTCTGCCCATTTAAGACCCCTTATTGTCCAATTTTGCGACTTTTTAACCCTTTTTCACTACTATAGCTGCCCATTTTTGCCACCTTTTTCCACTTTTGCCTATTTTTGCCTCTGTAGCCCATGGTTGCCACTTACCAATGTTTGGCCACTTTAACCCCTTTTTGTTTTTCGGAACTGATTTTTACCTCCTTCAACCATTTTTTGCTACTTCTTGCCCATTTTAGCCCAAGTAACCCATTGTTACCAATTGTCATGGATTCTTGCAGCTTTTTGCCACTTTTTAACAAATGTTCACAATTTTTCACCTATTTTTGACAGGTTTTTTGCATTTCTAAACCCTGTTTTGTTTTTTCCAAACTGATTTTGCCTCTGTGTAACACTCTACCTTTTTTCTGTCAATTTGTGCCCCTTGTTACCTGTTTTGGCAATTTTCTTGTTTTTTTTTTTTTTGTTTTTTTTTGCCTCTTCGGAATTATTATCACAGATTAACTTCACAACGGACCATGATTTTTCTCACCTGCATAGCCCCCCGTTTGGCTGGGTTGTGGAAAGCTCTCCCCTTTATCCCCCCGTATGCGCGGCCCTGGTTACTTGACTGGCCTGTATGCAGTCCACACCTGTCTCCCATTGAAAATCTATGGAGCAGTGTTAACTGCAAAATACAACAAAAACAACACTGTTGAGCAAATTAAGCTGTACATCTAGCAAAAAAGGTAAAGAATTCCACTGTCAATATTTCAAAAGTTAGCGCCAGACATTGTTAGAAGAAAAGGTCAACACAATGGTAAACATGCACCTGTCCCAATTTTTTTAGAATGCACTGCCAGCATGACATTCAGAATATGTGTAAGTTTTTTAAAGATATTAAATATCTTGTATTGTGATTTATTCAGCTGAACATAGGTCAAACAGGATTTATAGATCACTGTGCCCTGCTTTTATTAACATTTTACACAAATCCCAACTTTTTTGGAACTTGGGTTTGTGGTTATTTTTGGGTATACTGGCATTGCAATTCATTTATGAACCTGGAGAAAAAAAACCTGAATTTATAGCTGTTACAATGTATGCTTAAGATATCCCCAAATTGGATCCCTTAATTCTGAATTGTTTTAATCCAGAAATTATTTGTATGTTCTTTCAAACAAGAAAAAGTTTTTCTGATTGATTATTTCACTGAATTGAACATTTGCCTCCTTTTTGTAAACTAAAATATGCTTTAACCTTCCTTGTGGTGTAGATGGTCTGCCAGTGTCTTTATTAGTGTTCAACTAAAGCTGAACACAAATGTTTTTGATTCATTAAAAGTTTGTAAGTTATGGAAATGGCAAGAAAAAGGATTTCTTTAATAAATAAACATGGTGAAACGGTACATCAGTCTGTCATTTAGCTTGTAGCTAATCTGGAAGGACTTCTCTGTTGTCCTTCTAGTCTGTTTAAGATCCCAGTGTAGAGAGAGAAGATCACTTCATGTGCAGTTGTGTTATCTGACCTCTGCTCTCTTATAGTTACGGGGGGGATGGGTCAGCTCTTCCTCTGTGTGGGCGGAAAGGAAGGGGGACAAGTTTGACTCTTCTACTTCCTCATAAGTTTTTATCTAAATAAATCACATGCGCATAAAACAATCACTCTCTCTCTCTTTCTCTGCAGACGGCATTAAGCTCCTTCTTCCAGGAGGCGAACATCCCCAGTCACCACCACCAGATGGTAAGTGCATTTGATTCTTCTAGAAAGGAAAAAGGAGTTAGATGTATGGCATGTGTGGCTGAGCGGAGGCTGACAGGCTGAATCCCTGGAGCTGGGTGGAGGAGTGGCTGCACCCACTGACCTACTGGGCTGAATGCAGAGTTTTAGGCACGCAGCTGGGCTTCACACACAAGCAGGAATAGCAGCAAGTTCAGCTTTTCAACCAGAGGAAAAACATGCTGGTACTGAAAATATGCTCTGAAAGCAGGTCTCTTAAATGTGGGTGTTTGTGTTTTTGTTGAATTATCCTTAACTAACCAACTACCCACTATTATCATTATTGTTGGCCACTTACGCATCGTTCTTCACCAGTGCATGGGATATAGTAATCTGTTTTGTGTACTTTGTCAGCAATAATCAGGAAAAATAATGTCTGGATGTACTTAAAAAAGACAATGATAGTATGCATTGCAACAGGGTGTCACCCTGTTCCTGTTTTCCTCTCCGTCACTTGCGTTGAGATGGACAAGGAACAGGGGAGGATGTAGAGAGTGTGGGACAGGACGATTTTTCGAACTTTGCGCTCAACAGAGTCTTTTAGCTTGTTTTACAGGGTGGAGATTGTTGTGAATATTATCCATGATTAAAGTATTATGAAAAACACACAGCCATTAAAGGCTCATCAATTTAAAACACTTTCAAAATAAAAGTGCTAGCTGTCATACTTTTACAAGGTAAAACTTAAATTCACAGGGCAGAGAATTACGTTTGTTATGAATGGACAATGAGCTGGCTATCCTGCACACCTGTTTACTGTTTACTAACAATTTTCTAACAACAGGCATAAAAAAACACATGAAGAAGAAAAGTAAATATGAGTGCAGTAGCAGAGAGTTGTTCTCAGCTGTGTTTTTAAAACAGGGAGTCCACTGAACTGAAGTATTAAAAGTTGATAAATCAGTTCAGCCAAAACCAAGGCTTTTAAAAAGTCTTAAATGCAGGACACTAATCATCAACTGGTGGCCCGGGGACAAAATAAGGCCTCCCACTACTTCCCATCTGACCCCCAGAAGATTATTAAATTCAGAAAATGTGTGGAAAATGTGTAATGGTATTTACAGTGTCTTTTCATACTCAAAAATACCTACAGCCTTTGAAGGCACCCCCAAATGAAGGGAGATTGAAGTATTTTCTTGATTGACTTAATTCTTGAACAGCTTTACAAAAATCCCCCGTCAGCCATTAAAAGTAAACAAGATGCATAACAAATAAATACTCATCAGTCCATTTTTGATTAAAGCTACTCATTACAGTATCAACCTACCAGTTCAGGTGCTTTGGGAATGTATTTTTCCCTCCCAGGATATCAAAAACAAAAGACCTGTTTCATGCTTGTGTTTCTCACCAATCAGGATTTGACATTTGACTCAAATCCAGTGCTGAACAACGTGACAGCTCTGAAAGACAGGGCTGGGCGATTATGGCAAAAATCCAAATCACGATTAATTGAACTTTTTTTTTTTTTACCTCGGTAAGGATTAATGTACAATCATTCCATCCCCGACAAACTCTGTTCTGTAAGTATTTGTAGAATTTTAAAACAAATAATTGAAATGAAAATGCATGGATAAACAATTTATGGTTATTTATTGAAACATTTGAAATTAAAACCCACATCAGCTGAAGTGAAAATGTTTTTCTTTAAAAGTCAAATTTTTCCAAGAAAACGGGAAGTAATTAAAACAATTGCCATGGCAGGTTTACGTCAGTTAGAGGCTCAAACTGTCTGTTTCGATTATTTTTCGCTCTATGACTCGTACTTCTTCTTCTTCCCTTGGGTTTCCAGCAGGCTACATGCCCTGCAACACCTGGCTACCTATCACGTGACTACACAGCCAGTAGTTTGTTTTTAAGGGGGTGATACATTAGTAGAGACAGAGTCACTAGGGAAAAAACTGAATTAATTGACACGGCAGCTTTACATCGGTTAGAGGCTCTAAATGTTGGTTTTGATTATTTTTCGATTAATTGCTCAGCTCTACTGAAAGATGTGGCTAAAATATCTCAATCGCCCCCTTGTGGCTGGCTGCAGTATAGGCAGGAGGGACTGAATTGACTGCTAATGGCTAAAAACAAGGTACATTTCTAAGGAAATTTAAAAAAAAATTAAGTAGATCTTATTTGCTTAGCTAATAACCTGGCCCCCGAAATGTCTGCCAAGAAAAAAATCTGTCCCTTGTGCAAATGTAGTTGCTGATCCCTGTAATGTGGTCTTACATTTATATTTTGTGGGTTTTTTTTTAATTGCATTTTCATCCATGTAGGGTTTTGCCGAGTTTTTCTGCTTTTATTTCATTTACCGTAATCACACTTGAGTTTTTTTTTTTTCCTTTTTGCCAGATCTGACCTGAATTCTTTCCAGACTTATAGAGAAAAATTTTGAAATAAATGCAACCCAGTTATAGTGAGATATGACTGATCAGTGAAACAGTAAAGTCATCACTGCACATCAGTGCTTTTAAATCAGAATTTAAGATTTTAAGTATCCCCTAAATTGGAAGTTGTTCCTTGTTTTTTCTTAATGCCTATTTGTAGGCAGTTTCGTTTTTAAATTTTAAATTTAATAAAAAAAATTTAACAGCAGTGCTTGTAAATAGATACTTCCAGATTTTAGGATCGCTACTTGAAGCCATGTTTTTAAAAAAACGACCTGCCATTTAGCCACCTTATGGTGTCTTGTGCCCACAATGCTCCAGGAAAGTTTAATTAAATACTACAACAGAAAATATCACTGACATTTTATTTTCATTCGCAGCCTTCTCGTCTCACTATTAGCACAAAACATATCTGGGTCTTTAATGTAACTAGTTAGAAATTAAAGATGCGATAGGTCTTAAACTGTATGAACAGGGTCTTAAATGTCTAAAAAAGTTTTAAATCTTATGTCAAATTTTTTTGTGTATACCCTGTAGAAAGCCTTTGGTTATAAAAGCAGACAGGTTAAACATTAGCAACCCCTATCATTCGTATATAACCCTTTATATGCCAGTTTTTAAATGCATGGAGCTGCTGATGAAGTCCATCTCTGTGTTGCATTATATCAGGAAGTCCCCCTGTGATCCCCACCCCTAGTTTCCAGTAATGTTGTTTCAAGTTTTCACACATAATTTGGATTGATCCCACACACGACGAGCATGTCTGCCTCTGTCTCTGCTTATTTAAAGAGGCTGTCTCTTCTAACAGGGTGTGTGCTGATATGATCGCTGTTTAATCTCTAATTGCAGCCCTGTAAGACAATAATTACGGACTTAAAACGAGGATTCACTTCACATAAATGAATAATTGTTCTGTCGCTCTGCAGACTTGCGTCATGGTGCACAGAGATGTCTGTGTCCTTGGCTCAGTGCTGCTTATGCAATCCTGTTTCTTAACTGTGCGTGTCTGAGAACTCTAACCAACCACGCTGCATCCTGAGATCTGTCCCATCTCGATCACGCAGCAGCAGCATGCCAACATAGCCATAATTTTTCTCTTTCATTATGACCTCCCCAGGCCGCTCGTGTGTTGGTGAAAAATGCCCGGCAGTTGCTCTGTGAGAAGCTTGTTGGAGCTTGAAAGAAGTAAAAGGAGTGAGAGAAAGGCAGCGGCCTGGCTTTGTTATTATTTTGGGTGCAGCGTGGTGACATCATTCCTTTCAAGGCCTCGCTGTATGAGTGTGTGTAAGAGTGCGGGACAACACCAGAGCCTCTCCATCCCCCTCCTCCTACATTTAAAGTGTCCCAACATGGCTTCAGGGGTCTTCATGGAGCCATGTTAGGACAGCTTGGAGGAGAAGGAAGTCAGTGTAGCAGCAATAACAAGATCTTAATCAAATATTAACTCTCTCTGCTCACTGCAAGTTAGTCACTACTTCCTCCTGAGCCACAAAGACAGGGGGGAGGTCTGAATAGACCGCAACAAGGGAGGTTTATTTTGAACTGGACCAGAAATTAACTGGTGGCGAAAGAAGACCAAAGAGGGTGAGCCTGGTTTATTTCAGGGTGCCTTAATGGATGTCAACAAATGCTTTTAAATATTTTAAATAGTGCTGTTATTCAAGTTAATCACATCACTATGCTGTGATTAATCATGATTAATCATGGCATTCGTTTCTCTTCTAAAACTAAAGACTCCCAATTTTATGTGACATTTGAACACATCAAAATATAAAGAATACAGTCATCTAATTTATTGCGGTTACCTGAACGCATCATATTTTCACTCTTCAGCTCATAAAGTTCACTTATTAACTACCCTGATGAAGGCTACATGCCGAAACGCATCAGTCTAATAAAGTTGTTCTTTTAACTACAAGTGCTGGAGATTTCTGTTCTCCTCATTGCCCTTATTTGCATTTTTTTTTTTTTTTTTTTTAACATTTTTACCACTTTTAATCCATTTCTGATGCTGTTAGCCCATTTCTACCAATTCTTTTAGTCACCTTTTTGCCACATTGATCCAGTTTTTGCTCTTTTCATCAGTTCTAGCCACTTTTATCCTGCTTTATTGCAATTTTCCTCCCATTTTTGCCTTTTTTCTGCCTATTTAAGCTGCGTTTTGCCATTAAATGCCTCTTTCCCCCCCGTTTTCCCACCTTTTTTATGGCTTTTTTTTTTTTGACCATTTTAGTCACTTAACTCATTTTTTGCCACATTTTGCTGCTTTTTGACCACCGCTAACTCAATTTTTTATGAATTTGCACCCACTTTTCCACCAGATTTGTCCATTTTATGCCTTTTTGCCCCTTTTCCACCCATCTTTTGTCACTTTTTAACCATTTATTTTGCAACCTTTCACTTATTTTTATTCACCAGTGAGATTGTGGCTCTTGCAAAGGCATTTTTCAACGATTGGGCTCTTTGGTTGAGAAACACTGGTTAAACGAAACAAACTCGTATAGTTAAGTTAGTATTAAAAAATTGATCAGACACTAATATCAACAACAACAACACAGATTAAAATAGAATACAATAAAAGGAAATACAGCAAGTAAATACAGTTAGGAGGATAGTTTTGCTCTGGGTAAACATGCTTTTGTCATTTGTATCCATCCTTTTTGTCAAAAGGTTGCCACACCCTAAAACCATCTCTGAAACCACCATTTAGTAAATAAACAGCATGATTGATAGGAGAAGATGAATAAATCAAGATAGCTTTATTTTGTTTTCACTACAAGAGTCGCCCCCTGATGGACATTTGAAAAAGGGCATCAACTCCTGCATCCATAAAAGGCCTTCGCCTCCAACTCAAAAACAGCAGTAACAGAAAAATGTGATTGTGAAGAGGATATGAGGATACGGATGATGCAAACATGAACGTTACGCGGTTTGTTGTGATTCCGTCTCTGATGACACACTGACTCAGGCGTAGAACCGGTTCTGCGGCATGCTGGGAGTTGGTGCATGAGGGTCATGTGTATATCGTGTGTTGTGTTTGGGGACGCGTCGTTCCTTCCCCGTGGCTCAGCTCATGAGAGGTGTTATTGTTTGTAACACTCGCTGAACACCGGCGCTCCCTGAGGAGTGGAGCAGCCTGAGACATGAATGTCTCACTTTAATCCTCAATGAGTCATGCGTTGATGCAGCAGACGGTGTGTGGGGTAGCGAGTAATGATTACACTTCTAGTTACTGTCTGTTCATCTGATATGTGTTTAATGATACTTTACAGACACTGGTCCACTGAACACAAAGGTGGGTTTGTTCATTTGAGCCCTAAAGACTCTGTTGAAGTTGATCTTTGCTGCTGCTGAATGAATGCAAAATGTTAAACATATTTACTTTAATACTTTTTCTGCTGCTACAATACTTAGGATTGTGCTTTTTTTATGTATTTAATAAGCAGAATCCCCCTTCTATTTAACCTGTCATAAATAATCACATGATCTCTTTCTAGTGGAACAGAATGATGGCTGGAAAAATGAGCATCTGCATTAGCAAGAGTCTGTTTCTATCACTGTTAATAAGAAAATTGGTCTTAAGTCAGCACACGCAATGTTTTCACACTCAGCATGGTGCAAAAAACTCTTTTTGTTTATTTGGATTTTGACAGCCACTATTTGGCAATGCATGCTGAAGAAGAATGTTTAGTGTGAAGACAAAAAGGAGAAGAGAGGAATGTAATGATAGACTCAACTTCTGATACAATAAGTGTCAAGATGCTGGGTTCTGGGTATGGTTTCATCACACATTTCTAAAGTATTTCAAGTTTTGCAAAGGCACAAGAGTGCAATCAGTTTAGGAATAAATACAGTTCCTTTATTTCGGTTCAGTTCGGCCAAATGTGATTAAATTAAATATGGCTCACATTATAACAACTAGGGATGTAACGGTATCAAAATCTCACGGTACGATATCATCACGGTATTAAGGCCACGGTACGGTATTATTGCGGTATTGTCAAAAAAAAAAAAAGATGACTTGGAAAAAATGTCATAGTATGGAAAATTAAGTGCCAGGAATGTTCAGGATAAAACACACTAACTGTAATTGAACACAAACAATGGTCTGGCAGTGTCTGCAAACAGTTTTTTGCATGTCCGTCCTGCTTACTCCTCGATTGTATTTGTTGACCGCAAAACCAAAATGCGTCGATACTTCTGATTTGAACTTCGCAGAAGGTTCCACAAGTTTAATTTATCAGCTCTGCTCACCCTCCATGCTTTCTGCCATGTCTTCCTATACTGCACAGGGGATCATGGGAGATGTGGTTTGCTTCTCAGACCGGCCCACTCAATAGTGCTAGAAAAAGCTACACCAGCGGGAGTACTCCAAGTTCTTCTTCTCCTTTTTATTTCCGGCAGTGTAGACGCTGCAAGGCGTATTACTGCCCTGCAAGTTCTTGTTCGATACCATCACGTGCCACGGTATTATTGCGAGAATTTTGAAACAGCGATACCGCAATATTTACAATATTGTTACATCCCTAATAACAACTGTATTGAACTTCTCGTTTTCAGCACAAGGCAGTGCTACCATGTTAAATCTGTAAACAAACATTTTGACAAGAAAATATCTTGATTAATAACGTCCTGATGGATTATCACAGCAAATAGCAGTACCAATAACTTTTCAGGGGCAGAGCCAGTGGTAGCCAGGGCCAAATGGGACCCCCTGAAATCTGACTGGCTCCCCAAAATCCTGAAAATGACTCTCTATTTGCCCTGTCAGCCATTAACTAGCCATTTAGGTACTCAATGGCTAAGCATATTAACTTACATTAGATTAGTCTTACTAACTTTAAAATCCTTGTGGCAAGGAATATGAAAATGGGCCCCACCATCCTGATATATTTATGTATGTGGCCCTCTGTGGAAAATGTTTGGACACCCCTGACTTAAGCCCACATTGAAACTATCTTAGGTGGTGCAACACTTTAAATGTTAGGACATAGACTTCAAACGTACGCACAACCCATCGCTGGTTTTACCAAAAAGACTAGTCGATTAAAGACGACAAGTCACCAGCATGACTCACAGGTTGTGTTCCTGTACTTTACAACTGTCTGCCGGCTGAGAGATCAGCTACAGTACTAGCCGGCAGGAGTGCCAACCCTCTGTAGCAAAAGCAGATGGTTCGCAAAGAGTGACCGCTGCAAAGAAACTACATGCTGTAGACTTTGTTGAATATTATCAAAATGATTGCACAAAAAAGACTGGAATTTGGTTCAAATGTGCTTTATGTCTATATAACTACTGAGGAGAACAAACACATTTTTAGAGACCATGCTGGACTTTAAAAACCTTGGATAAAAATGTTTCACTCCTGACATTTTCTAAATGAAACCGTTACTAAATCTTCAAAAATGTAGATGCTCACTGTAGTCAAACTCAGAGTTCAGGAGGTCGACTGGTGCGATGGCATTCTAGTTGTTTTGGTCTGAACACAAACACGTCACAGCTATGTGTTTGGTTGTTTGTGTGTGTTTGTGTAAATGCCTGAGTGTGTTTGCTCTAAATTTAGCAAACCTCCAGCTGCACAGCTGAGAGGACACCCTCCACCTCCCCCTCCTCTATTTCTGGCTGCTACCTGATCTCTGTGTGTTTGTGTGTATCTTTAATCGATGCTCTCATGATGACTTTTGGCATTTAGCAGTGTGTCACAACTCCACTGAGCCTTTCTTTGGACCCATCTCCATTTTAACAAAGAAGTCAAAGTATTTTATACTGTTATGTACCTTTAGTTAATAAAGTTTACTATATGAACATCCGAGCTTATATTTGGTAAACAAACCTGAGCTGTGAAGTACCGAAGTGGGATATATTATGTTTTTGCTTTTGCAGACGTGTGTGGACTAAACTCGGCATGTTTTGAAATGTAATACCCGGTCTTGTCATAGGATTTCTCAACCAGAATCGTGTTCCTGGAAGAGTGAGGAAAACATAGAAACAACTGTTAAACTCCAGTCTTTGGGTTTGATGGATCTCACCACACCCCACGGCAAGCTCTAGACCTACAGATGAACTCTCAGCCTTATATTTGCATCTTTGAATGTATTTCATTATCACTCTTTTTTCAGAAGCTAGACATGTCCTTATTATCATTTTTCCATGAACTGTTGGTAGAGTAATTATGGATTTAGCTGATATGGCAGATCACAACATAATTCACAAGTTGGAAAAAAGAACAAAAAATAACTTTGAAAGCACTAAAACAAGAAAAACGACCTTAGGCTCTCAAATTCCAAAATTAAAAAAATGTTCAAAGCCTGGTCTGAACAAGTGACTTCTCTCAGATGTCAGTAAAGATCAGGTTAACAACTAAAAGTTTGTTTGTGTGGAAGAAGCAACCGTCTGTTCCACAGCAATGACATTTTCTTTGGCTTTTATTTGGAAAGTTGAGAGGATCTTCTTTTATAGCTTCTCTTTTAAACTTCAGTTTTACAGCGACTTAAACAATGAGAGCCTTGTTGGCAAGAATCTGGTGATACAGGAGTTACTGTTTAATGGTGATGCACCATCTGTGAAAATTAGGGCCGATATGATATTTTTTTTCCATTTCTTCTTTTGGTGTGAGACTCCTAGTATGCCAAAAAATTCTCTCCTTTAAAAAAAGAGTTTGAATAATTTCAATTTTATATTTTACCATTTTTGTAAAGATTTGTTTATAAAATAGTTTCGTTGAAAGTTAAAGAAGGTAATTTGGTGGGATTTATGGTGAGAAATATGCTGAAAGGTTGAAACTACATAATAGTAAATTGGCATTTTACAAATATTAACTTAAAAATATGGTAGTATTTAAAAAAGTATTTAACTTGTAATAATGTGTAAATTATTAAGTTATTTGTCAATTAGGTATTTTACCCTAACCCCTAGCCCTCTAACCTTAAACCTAACCCTAACTAGCACTGAAAATTACTTAAAAAATACTCAGGATGGACTCACTAAAATTAAGTGGGCCAAAATAGCAAGAATATTTCCAGAGAATGGCCTATGGGGGTTAGGGTTGGGGTAAGAGTTTTAGTGTAAGAGGAGTGGGATTAAAGGGTTAGGGTTGGAGGGCCAGGGTGGAATACCACCCAATTACTGAAGACTTGCCACAATACTATGAGGGTTAGGGTTAGAGAGCAGGGAGTAAGGGGTTAGGGTTAGAGAGCAGGGAGTAAGGGGTTAGGGTTAGAGGGCAGGGATTAAAGAGTTAGGGTAGAATACCACCTTATTACCAAAGACTTGCAACAATACTAGGGTTAGGGTCAGAGTGGTGGGATTAAGGGGTTATGGTTAGAGTGATGAGATTAAGGAGTAAGGGTTAGAGGGCTAGGGTTAAATACTACCTAACTGCCGACGACTTGCCCCAATACTGTGACAGTTAGAGGTTTTCAGGAAAAACTATACTCAATTAACAGAGGGTTGGGGAGTTTTGGTAAAATATTACCTAATCAGCAGGTAATTGCCACAATATTATAAGTATTAGGAGTTCAGGTTAGGGTAAAATACCACCCTATTACCAGAGAATTTCCACAATTTTATAAATTACTTGAGAATTAATACATTAGTTAAATACATCCCTAATGTTCCCATACATCGAAGTTGTTATTTGGTTAAATGCCAATTTATTACTAGGTAATTACAACCTTATCTTTGAGAAATGACTAGATAATTACAACTATTACTGTTCAGTTCTTGGTGTCATGAATGCTGGCTAGGCACAGGATTGTATGTATGATAAATTAAAAACTTCATCTTAATAATAAATAAATGCAAACAGTAAGGAAACTGGATCCGATAAATTCCGATTGTCATAAAACTTGTAAAGAAAAACCTTCTTAATGACTTTTTTCTTTTCTCCTCTCAGATGTGTACTCCCAGAAACACACCCGCCACGCCGCCCAACTTCCCAGACGCCATCACCATGTTCTCCAAGCTACGAGCTTCAGAGTGCGGCTCTAGTGCAGGCAGCGGCCCTTCCCAGGTGTCGATGGCCAGTTCCCCTCCGGCCCCCTCCTCCACGTCGGGTTTCGGCTCCTTCTGGGCCTCCTCGCCTCCCAGCCACCAGCCGGTGTGGCTGCCCCCCTCTTCACCCACGGGCCACCACATGCACCACCACCACTACCACCACCACATGCAACAGACTCCCATGTGGCCGCCTGTTTCTCAGCCCAGCAGTGCCCAGCAGCCCCCTGTTGTGTCGGCCCTCCACGGCCAGAGATGAGACTAAACTGTGGGTTGAAGGGGGGGGAGGGGCGGGAGGCGGGATGGGTGCTAAGGAGGGAGGCGGGGCACTGGATCAAGTGTAGCCGAATGATGGAGAGTCAGGGTTTTGAGCAGCGAGGGTATGTGAAATGAGAGGAAATAAAAAAGACAAGGACTCGTCTTCCTCTCTTGATTTTCTAAAGTGATGACGGGAAGTTTGGACTCTTCCTCTCTGCTGTCATCACAAGTCATTTATGAGGAAGCACCCACGAACACGAAAACTTTCTGTAATCATCAATGCAAACAGGCAGAGGACCCCACCGAGCACTCACCGAGGAGAGGAGCCATGTTACTGCTGATGAACTGCTTTATGATCTATTTTCCTTTTTTTTTTTTTTTAAAAAGACTTTTCTTTCACGGGGTTCAGAAATAATCTGGCAGGACGTCGGCAATAACCAGCAGATAAACAGACACTCACGGATGAAATCACTCAGAAAGAGTTTGTGTTTATGTTGGATATCGAATGTGAAGGGTTTGAGGGGGATCATCAATGCTGTAGCCATAAAACTGATTCACTTTAAAGCTTCACACCGAAAAGATGAAACCATGCCATGATCTCATGTGTTACCTTAAAACATCCACATAAAAAACAGCCAAGAAATAAAGAGAAGCTAACAATGATGTTAAGAAACACTTCCAGCTGATCTCAAGGTATTTCCAGGGTCTCTCAAATAAATAATGTTTGATCTTATGTCACTTTATATTTTGGATCTACTGCTATAATGTTAGAATGAATGTATACATTCAAGCTTGATGCTGAAGTTACTTTCTAATTCATGGAGCAGGTTAGCAACAAATTAGCTTTTCTGTGGAGTAGAGATATCCAAATATTGGATTAAAAAGTTTGGTTTAATATTTCCTTTTTTAAAAAAAACATCAAGTAAATAACATGAGATACTAAAGAGATTATTATTAAGGACTGGATCATTGATATGACCTTATTTTGTTTAGTTTGTTTACATTTTTATGTTGCACCAAATCTGATATTTGAAAGTGGCGTATGGGAAGTTTACAATTTAGACAATTTGTGCCTTTCCCTTAACATCTTATAATTTAGGAAACACTTAATTTTGATCAAATGAACAACATCCACAAATGTGCAAAAGGATTAAAGGAAAGGCATCCAAAGATTCATAAATGTGTCTTAGCTCCATGAACAGCAGTCAGGGCCTGATTCATTCAGAATGCATTGTCCATCTTTTGTGAGTCCATCTCTTAGCATGTTGTTCAAAGGCTGTCCAGGCAAAAACACCCACAAGCTGTCCTGCCACATCCAGTTTTCTCTTGTTTTGAGCCGCAAAGCGCAGAGAAGCTTTTTGCACCTTTATTCTGCGGAGTTGCGCTCATGCTGCTGGTGCTCAGCTCCGTCCACATAAAGATGATGAGCAAGAAGGGTAATTCTTTTAAGTTAATTGTGAGGCCAGACTAGGGCTCAACGATTTGAGAAAATTAATCTAATTGCGATATTTTTTTTCCCATTTTTGCTATTGTGATTTAATATGCAATAATTTATATCTTATGTGTTATTCAACAAACAAAAGTGATAAAAATGCCTTAGGATTATTTTGACTTGTTTGTGCAAATTGGATAATTGTTGTATTGAAGGGAATTATCATTTTAATGTTATTCTCCTTTTGATTTAGAAATCAAAACAAAAAAAAAAAAACAACCCTACTGCAAACAACTTATGTTAAACTGGTATTTTGACACACATTTTAGGTAAAAGAAATGATGCACCTTCTGCAATTTCAAAGTTACGGAAGGACATATCGCAATTTAATCTTAATTTTGATTAATTGCCCAGCTGTAGGCCAGAATGGACAAGGGCAAGTATATAAAGAAAAGAAGCTAAAATGTCATCATAGTCACTGGAAAGTTTGTGCATGACATCAGTGATAAATACTGCAGTGCAGTTACCACCAACTCACACCGTTTTCTTTCTGCATGTTGTTGAGATATTTATGAAGTAAACAATTGATCATTGACGCTGGTTTGTATAGAAATTGGCCACTTTCCCTAAAAATGACTACTCGCTGAAAGAGACACTGTTTGGGCTGCAGCATTTAGCCCTCACTAGAAAGTTTGGGTATGAAATTAGTTATGAAAACTGCAGTGCAGTTACCACCAGCTCACACTAGATTGCAACATTTTCACTCTCTGTTGTTATGCGATATTTGTAAGATGGACAATATAGCATTGTCTGCTTTTCCCTAAAATGACTTCATAACGGCTCACAGAGAAACAATTTGCTCTGCAGAACAGTTAAGGACAGAATTAACCGACACTGGAAAGTTTCGGTATGAAATCAGTTATAAGTACTGCAGCACAGTTACCACCAACTTGCACCAGATTGTAACATTTTCACTCTCTGTGTCGTTGTGAGATATTTATGGGATATACAATTTGTTACTGAGGCTAATTTTTTTATTTTAATTGTCCACTTTTACTCCAAATGACTGTATATTCACTCAGAGAAACACAGTTTGCTCTGCAGCACAGTTAAGGCGGCATTTAAATCTCTCAGTCTAACCTGGAAATTAGAGTTTTTTTAAACTACTTTTCACAGGTTTGGCAGGCACAAACACCATGCATTCCTTGTGAATCAGATCCTGAATGTCTTTGGAGGGCAAGTTTATTATTTCAGCTGCACCAATGAGGAGTGGATGATAGGTCTTTTCCAATAAAGCCTACTGAGAGTTCAGACTTGATTTTTGTAGACTTCTGCATAATGGATCATTAAAGTTCATGCAAACAACAGTAGAGCACATACTGGTTATTGGTCCTGCAGCACAGTTAGAAGTGAATTTAGTCCTTTGCAAGTCTTTTTACTCCTTTACACAAGTTTAAAGGGTGCCCTTTGAGAATCAGGCCATCTGTATGCATTTTTGGATCTATTTATGCATCATACAGTTCTAGCTTGATAAAGTCAGTTGTTGGAACCAATTTCCAGTTTAATTTAAGAGATTTTATTGATATCAAACTTAATCCCTTCAAAATGAAACATACATGTGGAGTCTGTAAATACCTTGAGAACAGCATGCTTTTCAACTTTGTGACATGATTATTAAAGTGATTTATGAGCACATGGCGATGATTGGTTGCACGAATTGTTGAGGATGTAAAGTGAAGATTTGATGGGCGACTTTGGTAGAAGTTTGCAATAATTTGGTTATTTGAATAAGGTTAAAACTGTCTGATTATTTTGTACTGAAGACTTGTTTGGTTCTTGACGCCACGTTTTCTCTTGCTCATTCAGCAGGATGAGGTTTTAACGGTCCTGATCAAAGCCTCTGATTGATTTTTTGTTCACTTTGACATTAAGAGACACGTTTTGTAAATGATGAACTTAACAAAACACTCGTGTATCTGATTTGAGACTATTTTGACGCCGTTTTCTGTCTGGCAGAGAGAGAGACTACTCAGTGATTTTCCACACAACCTGTCAGACACTTGACCACTCCTACCTCTGTGTGTCTGAATGTACTCTCTGCCGCACACAGACGGGATCCGAGGGTTTAAAGACTCAATGGCAGAGCTCGCAAATCGATTGTTTGAATCCACCATAAAAACCTCAACACAGGAACTCACAAGTAGATTAGTCTCGAGTTTACACAGTCGCTTCACCGTAAAGAGGAAGTTTTTATTGTCAGAGAGCGATGGAGAGAGAAAGAAGATTTTGTTCTTTGCTGACAATCAAACTGTTCCCTCTGTTTGGATTTCTGTGGTTTTACTGTCCTGCACTTTTCTTCTCACAACTTTGAATGCAGGTAGTCGCCAGGATTCACATTCACGGCTGAGTTTTTATTTTTCCAACAGCCTGATTACGATTTAACATCTGACGCATACATTTGACTGATTATGTTGAAAGGGAAAAATCCACCCTGAGAAATGGTGTCAAACATGTCATTAAACACAAAGCAGCATGGGAACAAAAACCAAACATCCTTAAAATAAGCCAAAACCTGAGGTATGGCCCTTTAAATCAGAAAGCGAGTGCAATGAAAGTCCAAGTCATTTCCATGTTCGTGTCCTGAGGGTGGATTTTTCCTTTGAAGCAAACACTGCAGCAGTTTTTGGACAAGTTGAGGCAAATGTTTAAAACTTGCAGAACACCTGACAGGTTTGTTTTCAGCTCTGTGTGAGCTTCCTGCTGAGTGGTTTACTGGAAATCTGTTTCTATTTCTTTGTATTCAAACTTTGATGAAACATGATGTGTCACACCACCGGAGTGTTTTACAAACATTTTTTTTTAACCTCCATTCAAGATTTATTTTGCTCTTACTGGGTGGATGATGGTATTTTTCTCAGAACTTCACTCTGTTCACTCTTTTCTAGAGATTTCTCTAAAGTACTTTGTGTTCATTTCCTCTGTTGAAATTTGTATTTATATGTTTAATAAAACAATGTATGATCTGCTAATCCCCTTGGCTTTGTCTTTGTGTTTTCATCACCTTTGTTTTGTTTTATTTTACAGTAAGAGCTGAAGGATGATTGAGAAACTGAACACTCTGTCCTCACATCAGTGGCACTGAAGAGAGGAAGGATGTGGTGGCAGCTGAATGTTAAAGAAATAGGGCGGCTGTTTCTCATCACACCCAGCCTGCCCTCGTTCACAAAATAACAGCTCTAAAGTGAAAATCAGGTTCCTCTTTAGGGACAATTCCAGTCAAGATGAGAAGTTGAAAGGTGTTTATATGCTTTTGCAGCATTGCTTACTATTGTTGTATGGCTTATGTTAACATTTATCTAGAGTATTGGTTCCAAGATCTAGGCACACCTAGCGGGTGGGCCAAAGATCTCATTGGAGGCACAGGGCCCTGTCTGCTCTGAAGTAGTCAAAATTAGATGTGTACAGCAGTGTATAAGTGATTCGATTAAAAATACTGAAGACCTGTTTGTTTTTGAGAAAAAAATGTTGAAATCCCTCAAAGTGTCCTTGAGATATCCAGTTCACAAGCAGGGATGAAAATGAGGACAAGTGAACTTCCCCTTTGAGCTGTGAGCGCTTTAAACTAACCCTCAGTCAGAGTGGACTTTTTTAGAAAATTTGAAGAAAGTTGTAAAGTGACCTTACTTCAGCCTCAAATTTTGGCCCAAACATAACTAAATCTTCTGCACAGTACTGTATATACATAATATATACATAATATCTTTTTTCTTTCTCATCTTTATATACAGTATACTGTATGTATCCGAGAGTTTTTTTTAGGGCTGTTAAGATTAATCGAGTTATTCGCGATTAACTAAGGTACACTACTAGTGCACATTTTTTTCAGTTGTGATTAATCGCATGCTTTGTTATCCCTTTCAATACTCTTTGGTTAAGGCCCGTCAGCATCGCCCTGCAGCCACAGTGATGTAAAATAAGTCTGCCACTGCTCCGTAATGTCTTATTTCACTTTAAACCTTTACAGACATCTCAGTGGACCAGTCAGAATGCATCTGAACCTTTTGAGTGTTCTCTTCTTTCATTTTCAGTCCATAACAAGTTTCTTTTCTGTCATTAAGTTCATGTTACAAACTTCAAACTAAGTCTGAGAGCAGGTCTGTATCCAAACAGAAAGTCAATCACCCTTATTTTAAGAAAATGAGAAAAAAAATTAGACAAAGACAGTTTAAAATGCAAAAACAAACAAACAAACAAACAAACAAAAAAAAAAAAAACACGGCCTTAATGCTCAATTCTGAATTTTTTGTTTGGCTGTTCACACTGCAGGCGAATTCCAAAACATGCACATCTGATCTAGAACCACATATGAAAGTGGTCTGAATCTGATTTGAAAAGGTCAGATTCAGTGTGACTTGTGCTGTTCACACTGTCAGAAAAAAGATATAAGTCACACATGAGCAAAAAAAAATCAGGTTCAGTTCACTTTTAACAGCAGTGTGAACGTACCAATAGTACCACTCTTAACTACTATAAAAAGGGTGCAATTAATTATGATTAACTACAGAAATTTAAATTAAATTTTTGATTAAAAAATTAATCTTTTGACAGCCCTAGTTATCTTTAAAAAATGCAACAAATAAATTTGCAAAAATTGTGATGGTACTATTTTAAATGAAATTAAATTTGGAGGTTTAGGTTTGGTACCCCCACCTCGCAATACAAATTACCCTCAAAATGATAATTTATCTGAAATATATTTTTGTGTTTTGTAAAATAATAGCTAAACATTGCTAAATTTGCAAGATTAAACAAATCTGACACCTTTTTGTTTTTGGACTACATATTGCAACAGTTTGGTAGAATGGCCCTCATACAACTTTATCAAATACCTAAATGAGGCTGTACCACAAAATAAAAAGAAAATATTACACCATATCTCCTGAATGGCTTTGAACATGGCTGCACAGAAACAAAATGGCAACACAACATGAATGACATTCCTCAGAGTTTTCTCACGCTGTTGAATGCATCAATCTTTCTGATCTTGACAGAGAAATCTCTCACTTGAGGCTGGCTTCTGAAGAACCAGAAGTCACACACTCAGTGGAAACAGTGGAAATAAACATGTTTATAGCCTGGTAGACCAAGAAGATCAACTTGTAGACCTACTAGACCACAAAACATTTTGCTCAGAATAGTTCCTTTCTTTATAGGCACACATTGTACAGGAGGTACTTTTTTTTAAATAACTTGTCAACTTTGGCTTCAGTAAGGATAAAGGTCAGATGTGACTGCAGCCCAACAAGCACACTGAGGCTGTTTGTCAGGAGGCTTTAGACCTGCTTCAGCTCCAGATAGATTGCTTCTTATATCCGCTCTGACAGAGCCTGACATTTTCAAAATAAGGCATGAGAATGGCGTAGTCCTCTTCCACCCACGTTTGCTCCACATGAGTACATCACTCATCATAAAACCAAATTCTTCAATGTCAGGAAATAATGAAGCAAGTTGTGACCACATGTCAAGAGTAAGTTCACCACCTTCTGTGATTCTACTTTCATCTTTACTCATCAGAGTGCCCTTCCTGCTCTCAGTCTTGATGCTTCTGTGAACAGGATGTTCACTTGTGCTTGTCGTAGTCTTACGTTTCCTGTCATGATGCAACCCTCAAAGATCTGATCCACAATGAGGACAGAAGAAGGAAACAACACACTTCAGCTGCCTTTGTGTTTACTTAGGGGAATTTTTCTGTAGTTTATTGCTTTTATGAGGCTTTTAATGGTGAGAGATAAGATCAATAAGCACAAAAAAGAAAATGTGCATCACCACCTCAAACGTTTCCTCTGTCAGAGTGCTGTTAAAAAGAAGTAAAAAAAAACAAAAAAACAAAAAAACAAACAAACAAACAAAAAAAAACCACATGAATGAGCCTCACTGTTGTACTCAGTGAAGTGTTTTTTCGTCACATGTACACTGTTCTGCTGCCCAAATACTCATTAAACACATGGATTAATCCGCCACTAAAAGTAGTCCCCATGTTCTCTAATAAAATTCCCTTTCTCAAATTATACAACAGTAAGGGTTAGCCTAGAGCTAGGAACATTTACACCACACCTGCACTCATTGATTGTATATTAAAACTGACAACAAATCTCCATCTCCTTCTGTTGTACAAAAGTGAAACCAAAATCCCCTCCTGGTGGATGCTGACATGTGCTGGTTAGGTTAGAGTTATGTTGTGCAGAAACTTTTAAGTTATTGGATCTGATTAACTAACTATTGCATTAGTATTTTCTTTCAAAATGCACACAATTTTTAGGTGTTAGCAGTGAGATCTATCCCTCTTACCTATGATGCAGCAGGGTACACGGAGGCAGGTCTGCCCACAGAGGTGACAGGGCCCCTGAAAAAAACCTTAGAATGAGCCCTCCCCAATTGTGATTTAGCATTAACTAGCCCATTTTTTGATACTTTTAAACAACTTTTCACTATTTTATATGGGCATTTCGGCAACATTTCTACCATTCTTAACCCATTTTTAATAACTTTTGCCTCTTTTTTAACCATTTTTGCCACTCTATAACCACTTTTCACTACTTTACCCAGTCATTTTTGCCACTTTTAACCCCTTTATGATACTTTTTGCCACCTTCACCTATTTTTGCCACTTTTTAACCTAATTTCGCCACTTTTTAACCTATTTTTTGTCCCTTTGGGCCACTCCACCACCAATTTTGACACTTATCACCCACTTTTGCCACTTTTTCACCTATTTTCAGCACTTTTCATGCCAATTCTTGTCTCTTTGTGCCACTCCACAACCCGTATTTGATAACTTGGCTTCCTTTTTGCCACTCTTTAACTACTTTTCACTACTGTACCCAGACATTTTTGCCACTTTTAACTAATTTTTTATACTTGTGCCACTTTTTAACCTAATTTCACCACTTTTCCTGCAATTTCTTTGTCCCTTTGTGCCACTCTACAACCAGTTATGACAATCATCACCCATTTTTGCCACTCTCTAACCCCCTTTTCACCACTTTATCAGGCCAAAAATTCTGCCAAACTTTTTTATATATTTATACAGTACTTAACAAATTTATCAGACCACCTGTCATATTTGTCTCAGAGACCATCCAGCATCATGAAGTGCTTTAGTGCGGACTCTTTAATTTTCAGTGAGCCCTCCATGTTTTACCATTTTGAACAGGAATGAAGAATTTCAAACTGAATTCACCTTTTTATACCCAAATTTGAGCCGGCTCACTGGGCTTCACTGAGAAGTCAGAAATCAATCAAGCATAACATTCAACCACTAAAACTAATTTTTCTCTTCAGGAATGCAAGTAAATAACTATAATTTGACATATAAATCAATAAGTATTAATGTGCTTTACTATTTTTTTTTTTTTTAGTTTTTTGTAAACCAGTAAATTTGAAAATTCATGGATAACAATAATAATTATATTTTAGAATTAAAAATATCATTTGGGTTAAAGAGCTTCTACATATTGGTGTATTAAACATTGCAGAAACATAAAAAATGATTTTGGTAATTACCTTTGCTGTTAATTGAGGGCAGCTTCTGCATAAACCTTACTTTGGGTGGTGGTCTAATAAATTTGTTAAGCACTGTATATATATATATTTTTTCATAAATTTACATATAATGGCTGACAAGAGGATTTCTAATGATCTTTTGGGGGTCAGATAGGAAGCTCTGGGCGGGCTGATATGGCCGTCAGGCTGCCATTTGATGATCAGTGGCCTAAATAGATGAATTATCTTTGTGGCGTTTGTGTCACAGCTTCTCCCTGGATGTTTCCTCTTGTCTGTAAAGCAGGCAGTTTTTTCTCTGAACTGTGGAGACCGTACATCTCGCTAAAAAGACACATTTTGATGCCACAAGTTTAGAAAGATACATTCAAAGATTACTATAAAGATTTATCGTATGTAAAATTAGTAAAGCTTTAATAAATTTGAAATTTAAAGTCATATTTCAACTAAGGGCAATAACAGTGGCTCAGATTCACCTGTTGGCTTATTCTGACATTTTCTAAGTCCTCTAGGCACCAAAGTGACATTCTGGCTCTTGCATAAAGAAAGTGAGCAATGTGTTTGCTGTATTTGGAGTGTCCTGGAATTTGCTTTCATTTCCTGTTAATTAAACAAAGAAATAATGTGAAAACCTCTGAATTTGCTGCTTTGGCATCTAATCAGGCATTGATGATGTTTGATTTTCTGTGGTATTGTATCAAAGTTTAACATTCTGTTGTAATCAAAAGCAGCTAAAAAAAAACAGAAAAACATGATGTTGCTTGATTGTCTTTATTTGACTAATCCCTTCCACAGAGCTCAACGTGGACTAAAGCCCGACAGAGTCAGGAGTGTCCTGAGCGTCCAGCCTGTCCGTTGTGTGCGTTATGGAGAGGAGAGCCATGTGCAGTCTCTGGGAAAGATGAGGGCAGGAGGCCTGGAGAGCACCTGGCTTCGTCTACGACATTAAATAGAAAAGCGTGTTATCACAAAGGTTAGCAATGAGCAGCACAGACCCCACTCTGACATTTCAAAAATACAGTGAACATTTGTTCTCATCAGTCACGATAAAGGGCAGTGGGCATCAGCTCCAGGTTGGACGTCCTGATTCAAATCAGACTCAAAGGTTTGTTTTTGTTGTTGAAAGCAACGTCATGTAACTTTCCACCTTAAAATAATGTTAATTTTATTTATATGGCAACTTTCAGGTTTTGTAAATAGGTGTTTTACAAGTGAGGTAAAATAAATACAGACAATTTTACAAAGTATAAATACTATTATGCTTTAACGGTTTTTATGGCACACAGGAATCCATGGGTCACAAACTCACCTTCTTTGCTGGAGCTTGTAGGTCTGGTAGTTATGCAGGCGGGTTCGTTCAGATGACCTCTGTAACTGACGATGTCCCCCTGCTCCGACTACACACACAATCACAGAGGAGACAGTTCATGACACTCTGGAGCCCTACCTTTAAACTCTGTGCAGTATAAATGAAAACTCACAACTACTCTCATATATTCTTGCTGTACAGAGATACACTGAGTGCTGCAGAACTTCCCTAAATCAAATGTTTATATATCCCAGGACATTTATTTGCTTTTGGTGTTTTGAACACAGTGAAGCAAAAACCTGTGCAGGAAGACTTTTTCGTAACATGGCGGTTCCATCTCTCGCTTTCTTCAGGTTACCGAACAGCGCAGTGCGGCTTATGATTGTGCCTCTCCCGCCGCAGCTCCTTGACATGGCCAGGTAACTGTAGTCTCTCATGTCTGAGAAATGTCTGCCAGAGGAATATATCCACATGAGGAAAAAGGACAGATCAACATAGCAGTAGACATGGGACTGAAATTCTGCTGTCATTTAACGGCCTGTTTCAAAGCTCTTCATCTCCCTGAGGGCGTTTTCACACCTAAACCTTGTTTGCTCTGGTTTGACTCAGAGACTCATTTGCTACAGAATTACCTCAAGTTTAATTAGCGGACCAAAATGTGTGATGTGCAAGGGAAATTCTCTCAAACTGGTCAAAATTTCTTGTGGGAAAAACTAGTTTACATGGTTGTTCCTGCAAATACCAAACACAATTTCATTTACTGTAGATATTGAAGTCCTTCTGCTGCACACTTTCTTATTTAACCTCCTATTTTAAGCTTTCTTAAACATAGTTTTGATTTCTGTTATTAGAATATTTAAGATAATCAAACAGCATTTCCATAGAATTTAGGTAATTTGCTTAAAATGTTGAGAGAATTTGCTTGGAAATTTTTAAGTATTTTCAAGAAAACGTCGGGATATTTTAGGATACTTTGTAAGTTTCATTGGAAGTTTTGGGGGATATCTGCTTTTAAACTTTTTCACATTTTCATGGAAATTTAGAAAAAAAAGTATTTTTAACTTTTGGGAATTTGGGAAAAAAAATTAGGGGAAATTTACGTTGTAATTTGTGGGGATTGACTTGAAAATGTGAGGAATGTATAAGGGATTTTTATGGATTTTGGAAAGGAAAATTTGAAATGAGTCAATATATTGAGCGTTAATACAAATGGGATTGATGCCATCGTAAAGTCTGTGTGTGGAAACCTCAAAAGTGACATGCTTTCAACAGTTAGGTTGAGGAAGGTTAGTTCAGTCTGAAATAAAAGTCAACCAAGACAAACCGTTTCAAGTAGTCTAGTAGTGTTAATTTTACCAACCAAAAGTGTAAGTAAATATGGTAGTTGAAATCTATTTTCCACGAGGAAGAAGACTAAGATTTGCTAAAAATAGATATAATAATAATAATAATAAAAGTAGAAAGGGTATCTATATAAGAGTTTACAGTTAAATCTATGCTTGGCTAATTAGTTCATTTAAAGGAGAATAAATGTTTTGATTAAAAACTTTGAATTGACTAAATTCTAATACTAAATCAATATAGTGACCAATATTAACAGACCAAACATGTTAGGTGTGAAAGCAGCCTAACTCTGGAGCTCCAGGTCAGATACTAACAAAGCCTGACAACATCAGTGACATTATCATTTCCACTCTAAGTGCATGCTCCTTTTTGTTTGGACTCTAAGTGGCTTTCCTCAAGCTGCCTTGTGCCCCCTGCTGGTGAAAAGGCTAATAAAGGGAGAGATCTCCCTCTCTACTGATCTCACCTTCTGTTGTGCGGTTGAAACTTTTCCCGAGGGTTAACTCCGAATGGCCAGATGACTTTGCGTGAGGAAGTACAGGTAGCAGACGGCAGCTCAACTAAAGTCCTTTAAAGACCAAAGGAGACAACACAATACCCGGCAGTGGGTGATTTAAGGGACAGGGAAGATTTCATTAAGAGAAGCATGTTTATTTTTTCCAGTGTTGACTCACGGTGCGAAGAAGTTTGCAACGACAGGTTGGTCACAGGTGAGGCAGTGAAATCTGTCCACAAGTTGTCTGCATATAAATGCAAAGAAGCATCACTTCTCCTCACAGCTGACTGATTAAATTTTCTTTTACTTTTGTCATCTACTGACACCAATTTTACTCCACAAGCTTTAAATTGAATGAGTGAGCGAGAGGTTGATACCCACTTCTTCACAGCAGCAGCGTTATTGAGGTCTGGACCTTCCTGAGCCTGCAGCTTCCCGTAGATTGTCTTCCAGCGATCTTCCAGTTCTTTCTTCACAGGTTCAAACTCCATCCGGTTCAGCTGGAGTCAGATCAAGAGTTACACATTAGACGTTACAGGTGATTGCAGATCAGACGCTCCGGTGTGAACAGTTTTTACCTTACACTCCATCTCAGTGGAGAGTCTGCTGACAACTTTATGCCAGTCCTGCTCCTGGCCCGTCACCTTGTTCAGCAGCTCATTAAACAGCGCATTAAGCTGCTCCGTCACGGAGTCAAACTGTACACGGCTAACTTTGCTGTCCAGAGCAGACTTATCATTTCTCTGCAGGTGTGGAGAGACAAATGTGAGTTAGGTTTTCTTTAAGTGATAGTAGTACCAAGCACAAAGAGATTTATCAATAACTATATTCACTTACAATTGCACTCTCCACCATCAGCCTGTCAGCCTTCTTCACCTCAAGCTCCTCTGTTGCTTTGCACAGTTCCTGTGAAAATAAAGATATTCAGCGACAGGAAAGGAGGTTAGACAAACCTGAGCTTCTTTTTTGTATCATATAAGATATAAAACAACTGATATGCACAATTTGTAGAAATCAGTAAGTAAGTAAAGGTACTGAAAGAGATATCTCAAAATGTGTTCTGTTTGCAAGCTAGAAATGCTTTAAACAAAATAAGAAAAGGTGAAAATAGGAGTCAAGGCTTACAGCCTAACTATATAGTCATGCAAGAATTATGAAAAAAACAGAGAAAGCACAGATATGAAGAAAGTGGGAAAAGGAAAAACAGGAGGACATGCTGTTGGTTTGTGTTTGGACCTCGATGTAGCTCTGTTTCTGTATGTTGTCCTCTTGCAGACACCTCGTGGTCTCCTGCAGTTTTTCACACTCGGTTTGAAGCTGAAGAATCTCCTTCTGCAGGCTGTTCACCAGCTCTGCATTCTGGATATTCACAAACACAAACAAGAAGATAAAATGGCTTTAACGCATGATTGTGTACTGAAAGTGGGTCATGTTTTACATCAGTGTTCAGAAACATGAAGGGTAGTGTTACGGGAATTTTCAAGAGATATGGCAGTAGGCACCTTTATGTGCTTTAAATATTCTAGCTCTGGATTGCTACACCTCTGATCTAAATGACAAGTTGCCGTAGTAGCTACTTCTCAATGGTAGCTTGCCATGTTCAACCTTATCTACCTTCATCATATCACAAGTTTGGATTTTAAATGTATGGATGCTTCAATTTCAACCTCTTGACAACCAGTAGAGTCTCCCCCTGTTGGCAAAAAGAGAAAATGCAGCTACTCCCTTTTCAGCTTCACTTTTAAAATCAAAAGGCTAAGGCAAATATGGAGAAATAAGCTTTCCATGTAGGTAGCATGTTTCTTTGTTCAGCTGAATATTCCAGACTGAATGCGATCTACCCTGATCAATCAACCATCTGCCTCTGCTGAGCCTAAACTGGCTTGCCTTGTCGTCCTGCAGTGTCCCTGCTCTGCCTGCAGATCTCTCTCTACCCTGAGTGCGGTCATCACTGTCATCCTTGGGGTTGACGGCATACTGAGAGGTCAAAGACAGAATCAGGTCCTCCATTCTGCACCGCAGGAAGTCCAGCTGAGGCAAGAGTGTGGGAAAAAGGTCAAAGATGAAACTGATCCTCTGCTCTTTTTAAATAGTGGAAATTTGCTAAAAACAACCTAATAAGCTACAAATTCTGCACAGGATCAGACCAATTCAACTATATTATGCAAACGTAAATGATCTTGTTACATTATTTGGAGAAGTTAGTTTTTGTTTGTCATAACAAATGGATATTGGTTCTGAAATTGGTAATCGGTCACATGTGCTACTAATAATCAGTATCTATATCGGCCCTAAAAAACCAATATTGGTCAACCCTTGGTTTCAGGATGATGTGAGCAGATAACTGTAAATAGGAAACGGGAATCTTGTTTTTATAGGTTACAAACGGCAAAAAAAAAATTTGTTCAAAGTAGTAAAATTTGTTGGATAAAATCATGCCGAAATTTTTGTAAATGATTACATCCATTTTTTAAATCTCATACAGAAATGTCAGCCCGACCAACACTGTTGTAGCTAAATAAAAAAATAAATAATTTACAGCATACATCTTAAGACTGAGCTAATTAGTATTTTTTGTTCATATGTGCTGGGAATTTTTGCTGCCGCGCTGTGATGGTGATGACAAAGGAATTAGTAACATGCAGGAATCATATAGCCTGATGTTACAAATTGTCAAGATGATGAAGATGCAGAAAAAAAGTTAACTTGAAGTAGTCCTTGTAGAGACAAATTTATTGTGCAGTAACAGTAAGAAGTAATTGACTTTAAGGGCGTGTCCATAGCTGTCTTTTTTAGCACTTGCAGTGCTTATTTTCAGTTCAAAACCATGGTTGTCCAGCGTTGAGAGCGCTCAGCACCCTGGGCAGAAAAAATGCTGTGCTCAAAGCGCTCTTGATAAACCCTGTTCCAATTTATGGAACAGCGCTCTACTCATCAATGTCACTTCCTCCTCACTTGCCAATCAAAATCAAAAAGGGGTGGGACTTCTCACAACAGTGGAAGAGAAACTCATCTTTGTCTCTTTTTTTGAGGGTAGTATTCAGGTCTGCAGCTGTCTGTGCCAGGACAGGATTCCTTGGCATTGTCTGCATTCCTCTGTGTGATACTTCTTTGAAATACAGATGTATGACGCACATACAGATATTTCAAAATAATGTTACGATTCTACAGGGAAAGCCAATTTGGTTTTTTTTGTAACGCAAAAACTAGTAACAGGCCATCTGAAAATGAGGTTATCTGTATTGCCAACACTAAAAAATGCCAGCTATGGACACAATCCCTTAAATGAGTGTTAGTGAAAGTTGTTGCTATCTGAACAGTTCATCATCTCCTCTAGTTGCATTGGTTTAAACTAACAGGCTATTAGAATGCTGCAGTGCAGCCCCTCACAAGCAATTTCAATTCTAAACTTGTCTTGTTGGTAATCTTAGGTCCAAATTGGGCTTCAATTTCATCTGTGAAAAATATCACAAAAATGTTTGCCACTAACTCTTTTTAATGACAAAGATGGGGTAAATGAAGATCTTTGGTAATAAAAAATGAAACAGAAATCCATTTTGTTTTTCATCAAGGAGACTAGACAAGACTAAAATAATAGTCCTGGGCAGTTGAACATTTAAAATCCATGACATACATTCATTGCGGGTATAATCTCTGTCAGAATACAAGCAGAGGTGAGGCAAGAGAGCAGAAGGAGCATGCATGCACATCTGAAAGTGTTCCTGTCCAAAGCAACATAACAGAAAGTATGAGCTGTTAGGGAGGATGAATCAGTAGCTCCAGATGTAATATTTATTTCTAGGACTGTGGATTAATTTGTGTGCCTGATTTAATTGTTAGATTGTTGTTCTAAATAATTTCCTCATATTTCTCACATGTTTTTAATATCTTTGATCTTGTTTCATAATAGTAGTACTTTGAGATTTGCTTCAAATGTTAAGTGCATTTTAGACAAAATTTAGTATTATTATTTTTAACATTAGCTACTGGACAGTCACCCTCCTTATTCCTGCACTAACTAGCTGTGTAACTAGAAATATGAATTTAATGTCATAATCTCTGTTAAAGCCAGCAGGATGAAAGATATTCAGCTCCGTAATTGAGATGACATGGTTGCATTATTTTATGTCCAAGGTCGGTTTGGTAAAACGACTATAAGGTGAATGTAAATAAAACATCATCATGACATGTTTAAATGTAACATGGAGAAAAATATGATTTGGGTGAGAAACTTGAATAAATAAAGTTAAGAGAAGAAATAGGTTTGTTTCCCAGCAATATTAATTAAGCATGAGTTATGTGAAAAACTAAATGTTGTCTCATCTTTCCACAAGATAAAATTAAAGTATTAAATCTCAGATTGTTAAGGGAATCATTATAAAAAAATATATATATACATTTTTTAACCCTGTTGTGAATTTATTTCTTTGCAATGAAAAGTTTTGCCTTTAAGGTATAACAGTAACAGTATAACAGTCATTTAAAGCCCTGAAAACAAAACCTAAGTGCTGTCTCTCTTTAATGATTCCTGTGTGTCCTACTTTGCCAGCTGAGCCTTGGTAACGTGTCCCTGTCTGACCTGATCTTGCAGATGTTCGTGTGTCCTCAGTTAAAGCCTGTTTGGCCTTCAGCTGCTTCATGTCCACCTCCAGTTTCTGCACAGACTTCCTTCACACCATAAATATTAATATAACACGTGCATCTGGAATTATTTTATGCTCACCACAAGCTAAAAGAAATGTTACAGAAATTAATTTTGGATGAATAAATGGCATTGAGATGCCATTGTTAAATAATTAAGATCAACATCTTAAACTTACAGGAAAGTATTAAAGTTCAGGTTTTATACTCTGGAAAAATGATGATGGTGCAGCTGAACTTGACTGCTTCTTCTACAAGTTACTCTCTCTTTTAACCTGACTCTATTTACGTGATGTAGGATATTTGCTGTCTGAGTTCATGATAGGCTTTGCTGTCTGGATCCACACCCCCTGAAGCTTCCTCTGAGCTTGCTGGGTTCATGACCATGTCCTCTAAAGTGTCCAGCTTTGGACTGACACACAGTATTATAAGAACAGGGACCAGCTACCAAACTGTGAGGTTTGTGCTGCTACTGATGACTTACTTCTGGACTGAATTTTCCGCCTCTTACATGATTTTATTTTTTACTCACCTTTTCTCGGTCGCTCATCAGGCTGTCTATCAAAGCTCTATGCTGGTTCAGCTGATCCGTCAGGTTCTTTGTTGCATCCATGGAACCTACATGTAAAATATGCCATCAATCCATTAATTCATGAAAAACAGTCTATCTCCCACAAAACGTAGTCATTAGAGGACTGTTGACATTTTGGCATACCCTTTAATACTTTGGCATTTTTGTGAAAACCCTTATTTAAATCTGTAGCCTGAAGCCTGAAACATCCTAAAGCAGTCTTTCCCAAACTTTAGTATGCTACGGTCCAATTAAAGACCTACAAATCTTCTGGGGGCAACCAAAAACCCACTTGTAAAACCATGAGACTCAAACATTAACCTTTATTTATCATATTTGATTTGGAAACAGAGCATTTTGAATGTGAGTGCTTGGCTTTTAGGGACATTAGCATTACTTGGATAATCTTTGTGGTATCACAAATGACAATTAAAGGGCCACTGACAGTAATTATGTTTTAATCAGGCATCTGCAGAGACACTTAAATTTCTTTTGTATTATTTATCTCTGTTAACATATTTGGCAGTCTAGCAAACTCTTCCCAAGTAGCATTAATGCCTCTGAAGACACAAGAAGCATAGTTTAACAGTGTGTCATCAGTTAATCCAACACCAGTAAAACCATGACACAGTTGGAAAATAAATGATAAAGAGGTGACAAAGTTCAAAACTTCTGTGTTTTATTACTTCTCAGACTTAAAATAGTCCATTTAATCAAGAATTTTATGATAGTTTAAAATGGGATTTCATTTTTTTTTTATTTATATGAGTTTTAGTTATTGTACATGGCCTCTAATGGCCCCCCTATAGTACCTGTGGGGCCCCAGTCCACACTTAAGGAAGCACTGTCCTTCAATATTCAAGACTGAGGCTATATTTAACAAAAATAGATTTTAAAAGATATATTCAAAGATAAATAATGGGGATGCACAATATCATCTGCATGATATCAGTGTTAGCAGCTATTAGCTTAAAAAGTAAATTATCTGTATTGGCAGGTATGAAAATCTCTGTGATATTTACAACAATATTTTGACTTTAAATATCTGCCTTTATCAGCTGTAACTGTAACTAAGCTGTAAAAATAAATTTTAGTGGAGTTTAAGCCTGGACTGAGAGACAGCTGTAGTCTTTTTCTTATTTATCATCATTCCTTACATGTTAAAAGTGTTTTTTAAGGACTAAAACTTTAAATTGTGTTTTCAGGACTGAACTTTTAGGGCTGAACTACATGTAAATATAAATATTTGTATCGGCTAAAATGAATTTGTGGTAACAGATATTGGCAAAAATTCAATAGTTTACATCCATAACAGATTATAGTCTAGGAAAGCTAAACTTCATTTTTTTAATGCAAGTTTACTGTTATAAATCAACTTTAATCAGCACAATGACTGAATGACTGGATGGATGAACAGAAGCCAAAATGTAATCTACTGTGCTAACACCTTGGTTTCCAGCTGGGGTTTGGGACCTCCTGGGGAGGTGCCAAAGGTCTCAGGGGAGGCATGAGGCTCTGTCTGCTCAGAAGTTGTCAAAATTAGATTTGACATGAACTAAAGCCATCCATCCATCCATTTTCTATACTCCTTATTCTGATTGGGGTTGCAGTGGGCTGGAGCCTATCCCAGCTGTCATTGGCGAGAGAGGGGTACACCCTGGACTGGCCGGCAGTCAATCACAGGTCTGACATACAGAGACAGACAACCAGGCACAACTAAATTCATCATAGAATATACAGTTTTATTAACGGTGTTTGTTTTTTGTTGATGAAACCATTCATGCTGATTGATTTTGACTTGACTTTATGGCATCTGTTATACAGATAGGGGGGCTCCAAGGGAGAAAAGTTGGGAACCACTGCATTCAACCAGTCAAATGTTTACTATCTTGTTAGAAAAGCCAACAGGAAGAGGGTTTGTATAACTTCCTGAAAAGAGGCATATCCCTATAAGTCAACTTAATGTGTATGCAAAGATACAGAGTGACTGGACTGTAAGCAAACTAAAGAACTCTGAATTCTGCAGGCAAAACTGGTGTTACTTTAGCACTACATGCTGTATGTCAATCCAGTGATACATCGAACTGACTTGTGTCAAAGTTACCTTTGTTGTTGACGAGCTCTCTAAGTTGCGTCAGCTGTGAGATGTCTGCTTTTCTGTCCTTCAGAGCTGCTACAAGAGCTTCCAGTTTGTTGTACTTCTCTGCCAGCTTGCTCATGTTCCTCATGACCTCTGCTATGTCTGGGGATGTTTGGCTTGGTTTAGGAGGACTCTTTTGTTGGGGTTCTGGAGGAGGTGAAGGGGTCTCGGTGGCTGGTTGACATGTTGATGACGGCTTGTTTGAGTAGACAGCAGCATAGCATAGAATCAGCATTAAAGTAAGACAGAAAATGTAGTTTTGCTACATGTTGAAAGAGTGGTCTTGAACATATGCCAGTACACACTGTGTCTACACAACTAATCCAATCCCAATAGAGACATCCCAAACGTCCTCTGTATGCAGTCTGAGCTTTTGGATATCAGTCTGTTTTCAGTAAGCATCATGTGAAAACCCAAACTGGACAGGAATCCCTGTTACTGCATTGTAAGGGGATGCATTGATGCACTGTTGGGGTCTGAGAAATAATTCTAATGCATACAAATTGTTCCCTTAATAAAGTCCTTCCCTTTGTTATCCTACCTCCTGAATGTCTTTACTGTCAGTGAGAGAAGCAGGTTGCATGAAGCTCCAGGTCACACTCTTAAACAGCTCTGCAAGCTCCGGGGTCTTCTTACATGTGTCTCTCAATGATCTCTGTCACAGGCAGAACAAAGTGAGACTCAAGCTGGATTTTTACTCTTCAAAAATGCAGCACTTAATTAAAAAGCTGTCATGTATTGGTTAGCAGCTAGCAGTATTAAGAAAGAAGTGTAAAGTTGATTCTCTCCTC
Source organism: Cheilinus undulatus (assembly GCF_018320785.1). NCBI lineage: Eukaryota > Metazoa > Chordata > Actinopteri > Labriformes > Labridae > Cheilinus > Cheilinus undulatus. Next base: position 10,774,724 of record NC_054885.1, on the reverse strand, counting down.
CAAGCACTCACCAAAGTTTGCTCCAGGGCATCCACACGATGGCAGCATTTCTCCACAGTGTCGATGGTCTCTGTTTGAGCAATGACAGCCTGGACACAGCGACAATCATATCAAAACTGGCATGGCAAATAGTCATTAAAATCCAGACAGAATTTAACCTGTCCTCCATTACTTTTTAAATCTTTGTACCCCAGGTCCCTCTTTCTATAGCATTTATATATCTGATATTTAACACACATCTCCATGATATCCTAAGTGCACTGAAATTCTTGAGATGTTATTACCATGGCTGGAAGCATTAGGCTTAATAACAAGAAACAGCTGTTTTGTCCTAAATTTTGTCTCTCAGGTTGCAAACAATACAGGCCACCCACCTTCTGTTGTTGGCAGAACTCCTTCATCTCCTCCCTCAGGTCATCCCTCGCTTGTTGAGCTCTTGGATAAGCTTTGCGGCCTATAACAGCAATAGGCAAGATGCTAAATGTCAATAACTGGCTATACAGCTTATGCTACTTCATGAAAATGTTGGTACATAAAGTTTGATCAAGTCAAATGACTCAGTTTGGAGAACACTGAATAGAAAACTAAGAAAACTATGAAACTTTAATTATCTCCAGCAGCTTTAACTAGGGCCAGGTGATAAATACCAAAAGTCATATCTTGATAATATTTTTTTTGGCTGAATGGCAATACAGAATGCATATTTCCTGGGGATGCATGATATTGTATTTTCTGCTGATATGCTGATATTTACAGATTGATTTTGTAAAACTTCCATTTTTTGAACACATTTTAAAGTATAAGGATGAACAAAGAAACAAACTTTACTTGAGTACTTGTAACACACTTTAAATGTTTAAGATTGAGAATGAACAAAGGAAAAGGACATAGGTCTGTTGGTTCAGCCTTAAACATTACAAACCTATTAGTACAGATGACAAAACATTTCAGTCAAATATTGGTTGTAAATATCGGCAGAAATTTTGATATCTGCCAATACAGATAATTGCCTTTTTAAGCCAATATCTGTGAATATCAGTCTAATAACATCGTGTTTCCACCAACTTTCCCAAATGCTGGCAACCTTTTTGTGCATTTTATGGAAATGCTGGAATTTATGATCAATAACAATGACAAATTTTAGGTGTCTATGATATGTATTTTTGTTTCCTGTTAGTATCATCAATTATTTTTAAAAATTATCTGAATAATCCTGAATGAAATATAATATATTAAAGTAGTAGTTCCCTATTTAGACAAAAAAATCAAATAGATTATCATGTGGTCAATAAGCATGTGACTGTTGATGACTGTAACTGTAAACAATCTTTTTACTGAGTAGTATTAGGCCATGCATATCTTTAAAAAAACAACTTAAGCTATATCAATAACATCATCTCATACTGTCTTACAGAGTCTTTCCTATTTTAAAATATATTCATACATCTTTAAATCTAGATGTAGAGCACAGCCTTTGTGTTATCAATAACGTGTTTTAGGAAAATCTATTGCATCTGATCTTTTACCCTCCTGAAAGTAAACAAGAGGACAAAAGCTGACAGAAAAGTCCAGGATCTACAGATGGGACGAATCCAGCTGTTTCACAAGTTTTCAGACATTTTCTGTTCCGGGCTGATAAACCCTTTCTTAAGCAGGATGTTTACGATTCCTTTGACCCAGCCACAGTTTGTTGGCCAAGTAAACTATCTAAATTAATTTGCTCTCTGTAAACTATAGGCATGTGTGTCTGTGTGGATGGACATTCCTAAGCCTGCAGGTGAGTTGGTGTTTAACTGGGTCAAACGTGCCAGGACAGGAAATGATGCAGAGGCCCCACGGAGCTTCACTTACAGACAGAATGATTAACAGCTGGTTAAAGAGTTCAGGAACATGACATGATTACACTCAATATGGCCTCTCACTGGCTGCAAGGGCTATTTTTATGCCTCCAGGTTGACGATAGCCAAGGCTGGAGGCAAAATGTGTTGAGGCGGTCTGTCCATCTGGGCCATTCTTGTGAATACAAAACCTCAAGACTGCGTGAGATATTGTGAGATTTGCTTCAAACTTTCCCCTCCAACTCCAACTGTTTCAACTTTTATCCAAAGCAGATACTATACTTTTTAAAGCCACCAGACTCAAACTCATGAAGCTGTATTTCTATATGTAAATAATCTTTCTTGTCACCATACTGATGTGCAGCACAACAATACAATGACGATATACTGGTACTGCTTGAGTTAAATTTTATATTTCAATAATTTCAGGCTTAGAAATTAATTTGCAAAAACAGGGAGTTATTCATCCAGTGTCGTCTTAAATTGTTACATTTCTTGTTTCTTGTGCGCTCAGAATGGCCTTTTAAAACACCAAAATCACACTACAACAATTTACTGACTGTTTAACAGAGCTTTTATGGCAAACCTTCTGACCCCGTGACGTGTGGTACACACTGCTTCAGACACAACAGGGCTATACGACCATGCTGTGTGGCATTCAGAGGAAAGACATGGGGGGAAAGAGGGCATGCCAGGTCACCTCATCATAGTTGAGTCAGCGGATACAGCGGGTGACCTGAATGATGCCCAGAGAGGACATGAATGATTCAGACGCATCATCGCCTGCACCTGCCTGACGTCCTGCTTTTCACTTGAGATCTATTCTTCCCCTGACAACCAGAGTCATCGCTGCGGGGGACTAATTACCCCCTATCACACAGACAGAAAAGGGAGGGAGGGAGGTGGAGGGATGATAACATCAGGAGGAATACAGAATTAAGGTGATTTCGTCCTGTAAAACCATCAGCTCTGATGAACATCCTCCTTTGCAATCTATTTCACCCTCTTTTGAGTAATTGCGATGATCTTCACCTCTTTTCACCCCTCTTATAGAAGCAGAAACCTGAAGAGAGACACGCAAAGGTCATTTGAGATGACAGGGTGGCACCCATCCCCTATTATCCTTTGCTCTGTCATCAACAGCTTAATGCTATGCTGAAATGTCTGCTTCTGCATGCAAGAGAAGAAGGGGAGTGCACTGCTGGCCCAGACTCAAGAGACGTGTCTTTAACACAAACAGACAGTAAGATGGAGGAAAAGCAAGTGAACACAAATAATGCTAGAGATAGATACTGCTATGATTCTCATAGGTCCTGTAAAGTTGCATAAATCAAATCACTTGGGTACAAATGATTGGCTGGTGAGGTTTTTGAAATTATAGAACTGAATTGCCAGTCAATACATCAAGCTTGTGCTTTAGGAATAGTCTGTTATTAGCTATGCATGCAAAATTGAGATGGACCAAATTCCCATCCTATAGCAAGATTCCCAAACTTTTCTGTTTGGCAGGAGGTTCAAGGTCTCTGAGAGCAGTGGCTCCCAAGCTGGGGTCCGGGACCCTCAGAGTTTTACCATGTAATATCATGGTAAGAGACTTCTTTTGGTAAGAAAAACATGTTTAGAGCTATTTTCTTTGATCAGCTTCTCTTCGATACAAGCAGGGATTCAAAGAAAAAAATGATTGGGAACCCCTGTCTTAAGCCTGGTATAGCTGTAGGATTTTGGGCTGTCCCAGATGAAAGATGACTAATCGTGGCGATATTTATGGTGGTCAGTGGTCCGAAATCGCACTGCGAGATAGTCTGTCAGACAGCCGTTTTCGTGGTCTTGCAACCAAAAAAAGCCTGGGATAAAATTCTGACTGTCAGAAATTTAGGATGACCATCTCACAATGTGACTGCTGCTACAACCGACAATGAAACCAATAGGAATGCAGGAAGAAATGGCAACAATAATGCGACACTGGCGCCAACAAACAAGTTAGCATTAGAATGGAGACGATGTCAAAAAGTAGAAGTTTGTTGGTTCCAAGAAGGAGGAAAATCTTGATATTAGATGTTTGGTAAAATGTTTGACTCAAAATCAGCCTTTTTCTGAGATATGTTATAACTGCTATTTTTCATTTTTAAATATCTAAATTGATCATCAACGTTGCAGTCCATAATTTTAAACTTAAAATCTATCAACTCTTCAAACTTGTGAAAACAACACTAAAGAGAAACGCTTTCACCGGCAAGTCCTCTTGATTTACCGATTAACAGCTGAGACATCCAAGTGCATATGCGTTTATGGATGTCTGCAGCCAGGATCTCCTGGATTTCTGGGGGACTGTTCATCGCAAGCAAAAAAAGACTTCTAACCTTCTAGTAACTGAGCTTTTGTTTGGAATGCATTTTCAGTTTATCCCACTTAATTGGGATCTGAAAGACCTAATAAGCTTAAAAGCTCAGCTTTTTTTATTTTTTGTAATACCAAGATTGATGTTCGCAAAGCCCCCAAGGGTCCTGTTTCTGCAGAAAATACAGGTTTTTGAGGAGGGGTTTTGGCTGTGTGTAGGCCAGGTGGTCAGTTGTTGGGGTCTTCAGTCAGTAAGAAATAGTGCCAGTCATTAAGAGAGGTATGGTAGTCATTTTTCTTTTCTTTTCTTTTTGTTTGATGATAAAAAAAGGTTTTGTCAACACCAAGCAAGAGCAAAATTTCCACTATAAGTTCTGAATTTCTTAGAAATGTTCCCTTCCAAAGTCCACAAAAAATCCCTAAAATCTCCAAGAAAGTAGCTAAAGATTTCTGTGAAAATTCTTAAACATATTTTAAAAGTATCCCATAAAAATACCCTAAGATATTTTCAAATATTCCTAAAATAGTTCTGTGAAACTTAAGCTTAGAGCCTTAATATTCTAATAATAATTCCTCACAAATTCCACGAAAATTTAAAAGAAAATTACAAGCAAATAAACTGCAACATTTCTTTAAAAAGTCCCAAAAATGTAAAAATGCAGTCCCCAAAAATCCATGAAAATGGGGAAAAAAAATCCCCCGAAACATCCAAACAAATTTCTGAAAATTCCATGAATATTCCAATTTCAAAGCAATCTGTCTCCAAAACTTCCAATGAAATTCTCCCAAAGATTACAAAAATATCCCCAAGTTCCCCAAAATGTCCATATAACTTCCTGAAAATGTCACAGTAAATTCTTCCAACATTTCAAGCAAATTACTTAAACTTCAATGGACATACTAGACAACCATGTAAAAATTATAATAGCAGAAAATATGTATGTGTTCTAGGAAAGCCTCAGTTAAATTTCCTCATATATGCAGGGACTTGGGATGTAAGGATACAACCACATTTGGCTACAAGTTCTTACAAACAGCCCCTTTCAACAAAATTAAATCAAGTATTTCAACACAACAAGGAAAAATGTCATAAATAACTGATATGGGTCCTGTTTTGATAGGATTTTCTAGTGTTTTTTTTTCGCTTGCATTTAGGAATGATGACTGCATCTTCCTTTTTCATATTGTAGATCTCACTGAGCTTTTTGGCAGCCAGGTTACTTCTATTTTCTTCTTTATTATTGGCCTCAAACTTTCTGATTTCAACTTAGTACTGACTGAAACTAAAGTTTATTGCTAGTTCTAAGATCACTGGCTTTTGCAAAGAAGAAGTGCTGCAAAATAAAATGAATATTTCTTTCAGTGAATGTGGTTATAACAATACAAATCTAAATTTAAGCAAGTCAGTGGGGGAAAAAAATCAATAAACAGTTATTCCAATGAGTGAAGTGCTGACCTCGGATGTTTCTTCTTCGGACACACCGTCCTCACCAACCTGCATGCCGCTCCCCTCGGAGGTTCTCCCCTGGATGAGGCGCTCCTCCTCCGTGTGCTGCTCCTGGTCGGCACCGCTGCCATCCTCCTGCTCCAGAGTACCGGGGCATCTAGTCTTCTCCTCCAGGGCTTCGAGCTGCCTGAGAACGGCTTTGAGCAGTGCATGTAGTTTAGAGAAGTCGACCTCACTTTTCTGAGGTGGCCGGATGGATAAGTTTAACAAGTCATACAGGTTGATGTTCTCCTTCGACATCTTGGCTCGTGCGCGAGGACACAACCGTGAATCAATTTGAAGTTGAGCTAATGTTAGCTTGCTCGTTAAAGTTAAATTCTCACCACCGGGTTTTCAACTTTGTCGACAACAGTTTGTTTCTGACGACTCCAGTCTTCAGAAACAATCGAAAAGTACATGTAACACAGTCAAACAAATATTTAAGAAATCACGTTGGTCGCTCTCCAACGCGTGTAATCCTGTCCCGGATCCAACAAGCGACCGTTACCTCGGAGGTTGTTGACGTTAGGATGTAATCATCTTCGAAAGACAAATAGCAACTTCAGCTGGACCAGTGACGTTCAAACACACCTAAACACCTTACATTTTTCCACAAACACATTTTTAGAAGGAAATCCAATATTGGGTTGTCTCTTGGTGAATTCAATACACTTTGTGACTTTTAACATTAAAAAAAAAAAAAAAAAAAAATAGGATTTTAAAGCTCCTGTACAGACTTTTCAGGTAGCTGAGGAAAATACTGAAATGATATGGTGGACAGTTTATCACTTACAAAAGCAAACTAGACCACTTTGAAACAGCTTGTTTATACAGTATGATTATTAAAGCCTGTTAAACTGCCAAGGGTAGGTGTCACAAGGGTTAAAGCATCCTATGAAACCTTCTGTAAAATTTTCTGCAAACATTCAAAATGAGTGACAAATAGTTAAATAAAAGCATTTTTTTCCCCGGAAAACACAACTTATGCATTCATAGGATAGTTATCATGTCGATAACGGGACTAAGTTGTCCACAGGGGGGTGCCAAAAATGAAAAACCACAATATATTCACAGGAGCTTTAATATTTCAGTTTGTTAAAGACCTGCTGACCATTATAAGCCATGCAAACATATATATCATATCATATCCATTATTTATTTTGCTGCTTTTTCTTACAATATAGTGTAAATTTCTTTTTTTTTTTCTAGCTCTCAACATATTCATCTAATCACCTCCGCCAAGGAGGTTATGTGATTGGCAAGGTTTTTTTTTGTTTGTTAGAAAAATAACTCAAAAAGTTCTAGATGGATTTTGATGAAATTTTCAGGAAATGGCAAAAAGAGGAACTGATTAGATTTTGGGACTGATCCGGATCACTGTCTGGATCCAGGAATTTTTTAAAGGATTCTTTACTACTGGGAGATAGGGCTCTCTGGTCTGCGCTCTCCGAGTGCTTTCTAGTTAACTCTGAATCACAACTCAGTTTTCCCTTGTATGACTTAATTTCATTTTCTGTAAATCTTTAAAAATCAACCTGCCATTACTTTAAAAAACATAACATGAAATAAGATCTCCAGAAAACAAGAGGAAATCACCAACATTCACCCAAAAAAGTGTAAAAGAAATTTATACATGTATGTCCTCTTTAGGCTTCTGTAGTTCACCCCTGCTTTACCCATAAAATAATAATGTAAAATCTTTGGTCAATCCTGATCAAACACACTCTCTGTTCAAAATAAGATTTTATTGATAATAAAAACAAGCAAGCAAAAGTTTGGGCGCCATTCATTACTACATTCAAGTATAAAATCACATTTCTTATAGTACACATGCATTTCCCTTAATATCCTTGAGATTGATTGCAACACCAAAAAAACTGAGCAAACCCATCCCCTGATGTTTCCTTCAGCAATAAATTAACCAGAATAATTTACTGTAATTCAAATTCTGACACTTTAACATGAGAAAAAAACTACAGCATGTGTGGTACAGTTCCTCAACACCCTTTTCCACTTAAAATAAAACATAAATCTATTTGTAAAGGACGAGTCCTAAGGCCTTTTTTAGCACTGTGATGGTTTGGCATCAGATCAGCTTAAACTGAGAGACAATATCAAAATTATTTCATTCAGGGTGCAACAACACAGGTGACAGAAAAAAAAAAAAAAAACAAGACTAATCTTTGGCTTTCTGCTCTAACTGGCCTTCTTTTTCAGTTGAAATCTTTTTTTACTCCATATTCGAAGTTAAAAGAAAGTTTCAAAGGAAGAAAAAAAAGGACTGGTATTTAATTTTCTGTTTGTTTTAGCTAAATGAAGTCACCCGCTGTCAATAACAATAAGTTCACTGGAATGCAGAGTCACGGGTAATCCAGCCAATGTGGATCTTATTACAGATAAACCAGCTACACAGCATTAAGGGTATAATGAAAGACTGAGAAAAGAAAGAGAACATATAAAAATAAGATTAGAAATGAAGTTAGCACACACAAATATTGACAGTGTTTCCCTTTAAACTGTTTGCTCCCTAACTGCTGTAATGTCTTTAAATCAAACACATAACCAGAAGAGAACTGACTGATAAATATTTGTCTTTACAGTTCATTGCAGGCTGTGAATCGCTTGTGACTGCAGCTTAACATGTCTGATAAACTGTGAAGTACAGCAGTGGACAGACAACACAATTGCTTCAGTGTATAATTGTTTTTGACAGCATCTCTTACAAAGCCAGTTTGATGAACTGTATTTTCACAGATGGGTGTTTTTTTCAGTAATGCATTATAATCATGGTTGATTTTGTGCATGATATGTTGCTATGAGTGCAAGGCATGTTAAATGGTCATTTCAAAGGGGAATTCCAGTATTTTTAAACCTACCCATTGAGACATACACTCACTGATCATTTCATTAGGTATGCCAGTTTGATTGCTCATTAACACAAGTATCTTATCAGCCAATCATAAGGCAGCAATCAGTGTATTTAGGCATGTTAACATGGTCAAGCATCAGAATGGTAAAGGCGATTTTAATCACCTGTCTTTCTAATTCTAATGTTCAGTTTGAACTTCAGCACATCATCTTGACCATGCCTACATGCATTAACACTTTGGTTGCTGGCATGTGATTGGCTGATTAGATATTTGCGTTAATAAACAGTTGGATAGGTATACCTAATGAAGTTTAATTCAGGGTCTGAATGACTCATGCTAGTAGGTATAAATAATTTCATATGCCAGGTGCAATACAAGCTGTAATGGCTGCAACTTAAACATGGTGAAAATCTGCAGAACATGTTTGTTTTTGCCACTGACTGGCTTAAATTGTAATTCTTGGCATCAATAATACAGAACAGATTTCTAGAGATACCACCAGAAACTGCAATAAAATAGATGCTCTAAAAGCAGCTGGACTCCACTGACAAAGACACCAAATTTACCTTAAAAAAACACAGAAGGTGCTTGGCCTCTGCTGCCTTCCTTGTAGTGTGTTTCATAGACATAGTGTTGGACTTTGATGAACAGTTAAAACACCCTTACCCCATAAATATATTGTTCATGATTATACAGTCTGTACAGCTTTATAGATCAAGGTAGGGGTAGATCAGCAACTCCCATGTTTCCACTGACAAAACACCAACTCTACTTCCAAGAAAACATGAGCTGCTGAGCTTCTTCTGCCTTGATGAGCTTGTGCTAATGTGTGTTTCATAAATATTGTGTTGGAATTAAACTAAGTATTCAAAAACACCCAAAAGTATCAATCAGGCCTACAGATGGAAGGATGAGTAGACAAGCAACCCCCATATTTTGTGTTGTAAAACTCCTTTTTTTGTTATTGGAATTGTTTTGAACCGCATTCTGAGACAGCCATCAGCCTTTTTGTGAATGAGTAAGCTCCTCTTTTACAGCAGATATGGCAGTAACATTCTCTTTCTAAAGCTACTTAACTCTCTTGAAAAAAACACCAACTCTAGCTCCAAGAGCACGAGAGGTGCTGAGCTTCCTCTGCCCCGATAAGCTTGTGTTTTTAAACATATCATTACTGTTGTGTTGAAACTGAACTTAAAACCCCTACATTCCACATTATTCAAGCAGGCTTACAGATCAAAGTGTGGGTAGATCAGCAACTCCCACATTTAGCAAGGTAAAAGGCATTCTTTTGTTAATAAGAGTCTTGTACCATTTAGAAAAATATTCAGAGCCTGTAAATGGCCCTATTTCTTCAATATTAAGATTGTTTTTGAAGAGGAAATGGCAGATTTTCATCCATGAAGCCACTGACTCCAGTAACAAAAAATAAAAATTTCACCTCATAGAATGTAGTAGTTGCTCAAGTTTTTAGGCCATGATTAGCTTGTGTTATTGTGTGCGCTATCACTACTGTGTTGAATGTGTGATTACTATCTAAAACACCCATATCTCACAATTATATAAACATGCTTATCCGTTTAAGCAGAGGTAGATCAGCAACTCCCATCTCTAGTGAGGTAAAGTTACAATTTTTGTTAATGTAATCTGTTTTTATCTAAGGCCATAGGACTCTACTGTACTGTCAAAAATACCAATTTTACCTGAAAGAAAAAAAAAGGAGTTGTTGTGCTACCACTGCCTTCATCAGTTTGTCATTGTGAATTTAACAAATAGTGTTGGGCTTGAAGTAACCATTTAAAATGCCCACATCCTACAATTATAAAAACAGGCTTGTAGATCAATGCAGGGGTTGATCAGCAACTCCTTTGTTTGGTGAGGTAGAGCTCAATTTTTTTTAATAGAATCCTTTTTTTGTTTAGAATAACATTCTTAGCCCATCAGTGGATTTTTCTGAATATGAATCGGCACCTTTTAAAACAGAATAAGCAGTTACATGTTTCTTCTTAAGTCCACAGGACTCTACTGGCAAAAGCACCAATTTTACCTCAAAGAATACAAGAGTTGTTGTTCTTACTCTGCCTTCATTAGTTTACCATTTTGTGTTTTATAGTGTTGGGCTTGAACTAACTATTTTAAACACCCTCATCCCAAAATTATACAAACAGGCTCACCCACCAAAGCAGAGGTAGACCACAAATTCCCATGTTTGATGAGGTACAGCTCCAATTTTTGTCAGTGGAATCTTTGTTTATTTAGAATAACAATCTTAGCCAATGAGTGGGGTTTTTCTGTATATGACTGGGTTCCTTTTAGACCAGAACAGGCAGTTCCATGTTTCTTTTTTAGACTACAGGGCTCTATTGGTAAAAGAACCAGTGTTACTTTGAAGAATATGGGAGTTGCTATGCTTCCTCTGCCTTCATCAGGTGGCATTGTGCGTTTCATAAATATTGTGGAATTGAACAAACCGCTTAAATACCCTCATCCCAAAATTATATAAACAGGCTCACTCATCAAAGCAGAGGTAGAGCAGCAACTCCTGTAGTCAGTGAGGCAGAGCTCCAATTTTTGTTAATGAAATACATTTTTATTTTAAATAACATTCTCAGTCCACGAGTGGGGTTTTTCTGTATAAGATTTGGTTACTTTTTAAACAGAATAAAAAGTTACATCTCTTCTTAAACCAACAGGACTCTACTGGCAAAAGCATCAATGTTACCTAAGAATACAGGAGTTGCTATACTTCTTCTATCCTTATCAGAGTTTGTTATTGTGCGTTTAATATTGTTGGGCTTGAACTTACAATTTTAAATGCACAAATCCTACGATTATATAAACAGGCTTATAGACCAATGCAGAGGCAGATCAGCAACTCCTGTTTAGAGAGTTTAACCTAGTCTTTTATCAATCAAGTTTGGTGCCATTTAAAACAACATGCTGAGCCTGTTGCCGACAACATCAGCTGTTTTTGATAGAACTGCTTAGATAATGGCCTCTCAACCCTAAAGGAGTACATTGCAGCCAGTACAGCCATGTGTATGCCTGTTTCTAAAAGTGATCTACAATGGGCAATTTCAAACTTTTTATCCGGGTTTCAAAATACTGAAATTCTTGATATAAGTTGTTGCATGCACCCTGAGCAGCAGCACTCAGAGACAAAGATGTTCGTTTTATGTAAAGCTGCTTCATAACAAAATGAGTATATTTCTTTAGGTTCTTTTCATACAGGCACTAGCAGTGGGATCTCATTACCCACCCATGTACATTTTCAATAACAGACCTTGAATCAGAAGTGCTTTATGTCCAAATCAAGATTTCTATTATTGATGTCTCAGCCGAGTCTTTTTGAGGTATATATTACACCATTTTTTTCCAATTTCTGATATGTTTGTGCACTACATAATTACAACATGACCAGAATGAACCAAAGTAAGGATAACTTTAGTGCACACTGGACCCCCACTGGACAAACCTTTTTAATATACAGTATGTCATATAATTACAAAGATAAATGGTACCAGGCTACTTCAGGAATCATACCACACTGTCAAGCTGTGGTATCTTCATTATCACTATCCCTGGGATATATTTCCAGCTGTGGAAGGCTAAACTCCTCCAGCTGTGCCCTCCTCATCCTCCTCCTCACCAGTCTCACATCAGATGCTTTCATAGTCCGTTTCTCGCCTTGTAGATTCAGCCAGAGCCTCAGCCATAAAGAAAGTCATAGAGCCCAGGAAACCCATCACGACCAGGATGAGCAGCTGCCAGTGAAGCAGCAGGTAGTTGCTGTAGAAGAAGGCCAGAGCAGCCATGATGGACTGGAGAGAAAAACAATGATATTTTGAGATGAACTTGAAACTGAAAGACTGAGATTGAAAGAGAAACTGACAGAGCCATTAAATCTCCATAGCTGTAAAATACCAGCTACCAATCCAAACTCCACCAGGGTGTCTGGTCTCAGACTCACCTGTATGAACTTGAAGACAGCAAATGCAGGGGCGCTGTTGTCGCGGAACAAGAAGCCGATGATGCTCAGCAGCTGAGTATTGAAGCAGCTGTCGCCCAAACCAAGCAGGAAGCTGCAGAGCATTGCCACGGCCACACTGAGCAGCAACACAAAATCAGAAGTCAAACACCAATGGACAACACATCTGCCTCTCCTTCTCTTGTACAAATGTGAAGCCAAAATAGCCCCCTTTTAGGGCAACACTAAGTAATTGAAACAAACATAAATCAAGGGTTATAGAAGCTATCACAGCAGAGTCTGGGATTGTGTTAAACATTTTTTGTTGTATATTTTAACTCGAGATTTCAACCCATGTCCCACCTGTTAATATGGAGGGGGCAGCATTAATGACTTGTACTGCTTCAAGTCAGCAGATAAATATCTTACTGTTTTGGCATCACTGCATCTTAATATAAGCTGAAGTTAAACTACTTTGATTATTGGTATAAAGCAATGGTTCTCAACAGGTGAGTCAGCACCAAAAAGTAGGTTGCTGAGCTGTTTGCAGTGGGTTGCCAATGTGTCCCTGGCTCAAGGCTATGAAATAGGCTACTGAAGCCCCCATTTAATTTGTGTTTAATTGCGATAATGGGCAACTTTCAATGTTTTCTCAGCTCCCTTAGCTCCTTTTCTTGGTGTAACAGCTGCTTCTCACAAAATAATGATGATATTCCTCAAGACCCTGGGAAATTTAAAAAATGTATGCATTATCACATGATAATGGTTTATAAATTGTGCTTGTTTTGTTCTGTTTCTTTAATAAGTAATATATTTTGCTCAGTCCAAGATCCAAACTGTGACATTTTTCATTAAATAAATAAGAGCTGTTGACATTTTTGGGGAATTTGGGCTGCAAATAGTTGAAATAGCTTGTGGTGAGTACTGAGGCTAGACTAGCTGAGAACCACTGGTTTAAAGGAAACACTGTAAACTATTTTTGTTTGTTTCAGCCATATTCTTCTGGTTTAAAAATAGCTGCATGAAATGGAAAGACACAACAATGTTTGGTTGCTGAATCAGACTGATGTCCTTAAAATTTCCTGTAAATCTAAGATGTGGCAGCTCTGATAAAAAAATCAGTTTTTATACTACTGCTGGGAAAAAAACATCAATGACTGCACTGGCAGTAACTTAGTGTTTTGACTATAGGAGTACAGTCAATTTGTCAGACTTTAATAGTGATTTAACATCTGTGCCATTAATACTGAGAGGTACATAGAGGTTTTGGAGCAACATATGCATCCATCCAGGTGCATCTTTTGTGGGATGTCCCTGCTCATTTCAGCCAAGCCACATTCTGAACGAGTTACAACAGCATGGCTTCACAGTAAAAGAGCATGGGTACTAGACTGGCGTCAGACTTTTCTCCCAAATGTATGACCCGTTATGAAGCACAGAGTATGACAACAGAAACCCTGCACTGTTGAGTAATTAAAATGACAGGTTGTTGTCAGAATAGGTGTCGTAACACAGCTGTAAACATGCTTCTGTCCCAACTTTTGTGGAATGCACTGCAGGCATTTCCAAAAAATAATTAAGTTTATCAGTTCAAGCAAAAAAAAATCTTGCCTTTGTGCTGTATTCAAGTGGTTGTTAAGATATATAAATCACCGTATTCAGGTTTTATTCACATTTTAAACAATGTCCCAACTCTTTTAGAACTGTTGTTTGTAAAAACAAAGACCAAGTGGTTTAATCTGTGATCAATGTCTATCAGGTACAGATGGAAGCCCTCTGTTTTTTACTGTATGCTTTAATATGGTCACTATAGTCTTTTACCTGGGTGTGACGTAGGCCTGCAGATCTGTTCCTGCCTCTGGAGCCAAAGGAGCATCACTGGCGATGTTGAGAAAAATCAGGTAAAAGGCAACAAAGTGTGTGATGAGCCCGAGCAGCACCACAGGGTTCCTCCCATACCGGTTGCACTTGTTAAGCATCCCAAACACGCCCCCTCCTGGGCAGACAGATGAGAAAGAGATTAAATAATGCAGCTGGTGGGGTATTTTCTCTTTCCCTCTCGAGTGCTTTTAGAAGACAGGCATCATAAGTAAGATGAAAAACAGACACAGTAAAGATGACCCACCCAAAATCTCGCCAATGCCGATGAAAATGCCAGAGATGCCGATCAAACTCTTAGCGTCTTTGCCGAACTGATTCATGGCTCCTATGCAGGTCCCGTAGACCCCGCTGTAAAAAGTGAGTTCCAGTCCTAAAACAGCAGAGACACCCATTAGCAACTTCCATCACTTTCATTTTACATCCACTTTCAGACATCATCATTAACCCACCTGTGTATCCTATTGAGATGCTCAGCAGCAGCATCTCTTTGGTGACAAACATTTTACATGCTTTGACTGCAAGAGAAAAAAGACAACATGGATTTTTTATTCATCACCATTACTGCTTGTTTAGTAGCTGCTGGTTTAAGAAATCTATGTAAGTGATTTTAATACTTCTACCTCAAAGCTGTGAAAATATTACTTGACTTAAAAATTCCCAATTCACAGCCTTGAGAAGCTCATAAAGAAAAATGATTAGACAATGTTAGCACTTTATTTAGTGGTCTCTAATTACCTAGTGCTTTTCAAAGTAATAAGCATAATTATCTAGTAAGAAAAAGTGCAATAAGGTGACTCTTTCTGAAGTAATAACTCATTCATATTAAGGAAGTGTATACCTAGTAATAATGTATTTATTTTTAAGTAATTCCTCATAATATTGAGACAATTCTCCAGTAATTACATGGCGTTTCACTCTAAGACTAACCCTAGACCTCATAGGATTGTGGCAGTTATCTAATAATTAGGTGGTAGTTAGCCCTTACCCTCTAACCCTAATCCTAACCCTAGAACTCTTAATACCATAGACATTTTCTACTTATTAGATGGTATTTGACCCTAACCCTCTAACACTAGAACTTGTAATAGTGTGCCAATTCTCTGGTAATTAGGTGGTATTTTACCCTAAACCTCTAATCCTAAGCCTTAAAGCTTCCTTAGTAATGTTATGGCTATTTTGTGGTAATCAGTTTGTATTTTACACTAACCCTCTAACTGCAGACCTCATAATATTGTGGCTATTATATATGAATATTAGGTGGTATCTTACTCTAACCCCTAACCCCCTTACCCTAATCCTTACCCATACCTTGACCCTAGTAATAATGTGGGAATCCTCTGGTAATTAGCTTGTATGTTACTCTAATTTCTATGAAATACAATGATAATTTTGTATATAAGCTACTTGATAATTCTTAGGGTTAAGGTTAGGTTTAAGGCAAGATACCATGTAATAACCAGAGAACTGCTATAATATTACAAGGAATGACTAGAAAATTCATACATTATCACGTGGCAAATACTTCCTTATTATGTCATATTTCCGAGGTATTACTTTGTTAAAATTCCAACTTATTGCAAGGTAATTTTCACCGTTCTGAGCAATAATTGCACTTATGATTATATAATTGTGAGGTAATTAGGGTCCACTAAAAGAAAATGTTACAGAGACAACTTACCAAATGCATCCAGAGCTTGTGAACAGAGGCTTGCTTGTGGTGAGCTGTGAGGAGAAGGATGAGAGTTTAGAAAAACATGATGATGCAACTTTTGTCTTAAAGCAATCTGTACCTTGTCTTACACAGGCTTATATTTTATCTTCACCTAAATCCCTGAAGTGAATGTGGTTACCATGGTAACTGTATCTCAGCAGTTACAAAGAGAAATGTAGAAAAGACAACAAAGGATAGCATTTACAGTAAAAGGTCATCTGTCTCGCTCAGCACCGTTCTTTTCCTACTCTGAGGTGGGATGACCGAGGTTCCCATCTATCTTTAGAAAAACATTTTCCAGGACATTTCCAAGGAGCGTCCAGTAATCTATGTGGAAGTTAAATAGTGCCAAACTACTGTAACTGAATATGAGGGAGCCTATTCAAGGGATGCTTCTCATCATTTTGGCTCCTTTAACAACAGCATGAGGAATAAATTTCCTTATAAATATCCTTAATTTGCCATTTCCAGGGTCAATATGTGGTTAATTATTCACATCTCTGCCAGTCTACATTTTTCCTGTAACCCTGGATGCCACCAAGAATAAAACACATCGATTTATCAACCACAAGAGCATCATTAACAGGACAAATTGCTCACCCCATGCAGCTCATTTTACTCAAACATTACTTCAAGTTGAATAAATCTGAACACATAACAGCCTCCAGTGGAGCTGAAGATGAACACTGAGCCTGGTTATTGTGTCCCCTGAAGAGTAATTCCTGCACTTCAAACCCTCACTTTTACATTTTGGGTTTAAAGGAATTCAAAGTAGGAAAATATTGCTATAATACATAACGCTTGAGATAAATTTGCAAAACACAAGTTTAAAGCTACAAAAGGGCTTATCTTTGTCACTTACACGCTCAGAGAGTAGTTTTTATTGGCTTCTCTGGTTGTTGTTTTAGTAGGGGGAATGAAATAGGTTAAATCACTATCTAAAAAGCCCCTAACTCTATTTAGAAACTAGAATCCTATGTCCAAGAAAGTTGGGGTGCTGTGTGAAATGGAAATAAAAACAGAATGCAATGGTTTGCATTTCTCATAAGCCCATATCTTATTCACAACAGAACATAAGTAACATTGTAGGTGTTAAAACTGAGACTTTTTACCATTTCATGAAAAATATGAGCTCATTTTGAATTTGTTGGCAGCAACACGTCTCAAAAAGGTAAGGATGGGGCAAAAAACATCCGGAGAAGTAAGTGGTACTAATGGAAATTGTCCCAATTCTTTTTAGATGTGTTGTTGCCGTCAAACTCAATATGTGCCAGTATTTTTCATAAAATGGTAAAATGTCTCAGTTTCAATATCTGCTATGTTGTGAATAAGATATGATTTTATGAGATTTACAAATCAATGCATTCTGTTTTTATTTACATTTTACACGGAGTCCCAACTTTTTTGGAATCGGGACTGTAGAGCAAATGTCTGGTGATTATATAAATTTACAGTGGTGGATCAAATTAAAGGGGTGAGGTATTTTTTTTAACCTTCACCTATGACCTTCAAAATCTAATAGTTTTTTATGCAGTCTTATCATTTTCTGTCCCTACTTTTTTTTCTCTCAGTCATGCTGCTGTTTATCTGTGTGTCGAACAAATAGTAAAGCAGTGGGTTAAATGCAAATAGCCAATTCAATTTAGTAGGAATGAATGCTCTGTTATATATCAACCTTTAAACACAAGTTACAAGGCTGGCTTTCTGTTCTCTGTTTTCTTAACAGAGTTCTTCTCTTATCTAAACACCTCGTCATCTCTCCTGATGCAATCGTGTCGCAGCACATGGTAAGCGTGTGCATACGTGAGATGTAGAGAGTGAACATCGTGAAGAGGAAGAGAGAGGGGAAGTTCTTCATATTTTAATTTCATATGCACGGCATGATGACAAATGAAAAACAAAAAGATTGAGCAAGTGAAGTCTCCAGTCATACTTGTGTGGAACTTTAAGACCCGAGTCCAAGTCTTGAATTTTCTTTGGTACCGTAAAGTATTTATCCAGACCTGGGGACACACCTGTTAACTTTTTAACAATTTATTACGGGCATTACTTTTTTTTTTGAATAATCAAAAACTTCACTTTTGTTCACGTCATTTTCTAACCAAGACTGTATGGCATCAGTAATTTAGAACATTTATTAAAAGTTATAATGCATGCTCCTTGTTTAGGCACTTTCACTGCTAAATGCAGCTGCACCTAGATTCAGTTGCCTACTTCCAGAGCCCCACTAGATCAGTGGTTCTCAACTAGTGGGTCAGGACCCAAAAGTGGGTCACCCTTTTCAGTGGGTCGCGGATGTGTGCCTGCCAAAAAACTGCCAAATTGTCTATGAGACTCTATAAAACATGCATATTTAGTTTTTTCCCATTGTTTTTGTTACACCTTTAGTACTGCCTTAGGCCCAAGCTCTACTATCTTTTATTAAATACATGTGATTGACCAAAAAATCCCCAAAATGTGGGTCCCAATTGTCCTTGAGGAGTTGATGGTGGGTCCCAGGACTCAACCAGTTGAGACCCAATCTGGGGATGTTTATGGATCTAATGCATTTGGAATAAATCAGGACCATTTTTGTTGGGATATTAAGTTTATTTAAAGATTATACCCATCCCTGATATAAGTTAGATATTTACTTTTACATTAGCCATTTAACCTTCTGCTTTGTCTTCTATTTCTGCACATTATTAGAAATATTTTGATTCCATCTGATGAGCACCAGGGTGCATGCTTTCAACCACAGATGCATTAACTCATGCAGAAGCACAATAACAATTTCATTCCACATTTAAAAACCCTTCTATTAATCATCTCGTGCAGTAATGCTTCATTAAATGTCTTATCTTCTGGGACTCTTTCGAGGCTTGTTAATTACACGGTGAAAATTCCCATTAAAGCTCACCTAGCTGATGCGTTGCTCTCTACAAATTCAGCCTGCAGCAGCGACTCCGATGCCTCAGAAGGAGCAGGATCAGGGTCTGGTTTCCGAATTAGGAAGAAGAGGAAGCACCCCACCAGACTGATAACGGTCAGAGAGATGAACACAGTCTGCCTGTCCTTGTCTGGGACACACAACGTGAGTCACATGCTTAAAATTAAACTTTTTATGAGAAGAGGAATGAACTGTACGATAGAAATAAACATGTGAGGCAGAGATTCTGTTAAACGTAGCGTGCTTTGTACCTGTTATGTGGACGTGTCCATGCCAGGCACAGTATATGTACAGATTTCCAAAGAATAAGCTGCAGAGAAATAATGTTGGAGTTCAAAACTCATAGCGCTCAGTGCTGTGGGTATCTTATTTATATTCATGCACATGAAAAGGTAAAAAAGACCCACCTGAACTGCAGCAATGCCCAAAATATGCCACTATTTCTACCAATGGTTATATCAGTAGAGTTTATTGCAAGCACATTTCCCTGAGCAGTCCACAAAACTAAAAGACAGAGCAGACAAAGATCAGACACGCAAACATAAAGATGACTTTACGTAAATGGTCACTGCATGATGTTTTACCTGCTGCTCCTATTCCAACAAGCACAGACGCGGTATAGAAGCTCCAGGTGTATGGGTAAATGAACATAGCAATGTAGCCACTGTAAAAACATTGAAAACACATGTTGGTTTGCATGAATAATGTAAGGCAGAAGGTGACACAGTCAGCAAGACCTTACCTGTACAAAAGCCCGCTAAAAAACATCGACAGCTGGGGCCCAATGACAGTCACCACTGATGGAGCGATCAGGTTGGATGCAGAGAAAACTCCATAGATGATGGCCATGCTGCAAGGGACACATGGCAGAATGGTCAATTTATGCTGCAAATTGGTCAAGTGAGGTCTGGTGGGTTTAAAGAGATCTATTTTACAGCCTTTTAGAGAATTTAGAGAAAACTGTAAAATGCATAGCTTAAGATTTAGTCATCTTAGTTATCAATTAATCTAAATGTTGTTGAGCTGAGACTATTAGAGTGCTTTACCTTGTATATCCACTCCCATGGAACTCAGTGCTGTTGAAGCTCTTGATGACCGTTTGCTGTAATCAAAAGAACCGCATCACTTTAACGACTGATTATCTGAAGTTGTGCATGATCGATGTGGAATGTGCATCAGGAAGTCAACCCTACCTCTATATTACCACATGTTTGAAAAGCGGTAAACATAAACATAAAGCCGAAGCCCAGGATAATGATGTTCAACAGCTTCTTCCCCTCTGGACTCATTTTGAAGGATGCTTGTAAAATCCTTGAGGAAGAAAACAAATTTAGAGTTAAAAGCCCGACTTAGATTAAGACAAGTACAAAAAGGAGTAGCACGTGACGATAAAACCACAAATATTCACTCACTGTAACACTTAAAAATAATTCCCTTTTTCAACCAAACTTCTTTGAAATATTTATTAATGTATGTCATACAACTTGACATTACTGATTTGACAGTGCACGTGTATATAGGCATCATAGATCTAAAAAACATCATCGATATGCCACCAGATGTGTTCTTTAAAGCTCCTGGCGCCTTTCCAATCCAACAAAGTCTATTCACAAAGCACATTTAAACCACAACAAAATTAAAAGAAGCGTATTTTTAGGTTCAATTTATAAACAGGCATCACGGGGGGCAGCTGAACATGTGGAGGCAGAGCGTTTAAAGCTGCAGCGCTGTTACTGAGAAGGTTTCGAGCTACAGCTCAGGACTTAGGACAGTCAGAGGCAAGTGAGTGGTGGAACTGGGTGTTTGTGATAAAAGTAGTAAGTAGTAAATTGTATAAATCATCTTGAAATGCACAAGGAGCTGGTGAAGAGAAGCTAAATAAGTGTAATGTGGTCTTATCTATGTGTATCAGTTAAAAGCAGTCTGAACAAGCTGTCAACGATTAACAGAAGTATAGTAAGCACCAAAATGGAAGTGCATTAAAATAAGGAAGACTCGTGGCGATAAAAGCATGCAAGATCAGTCAAAGGGGCTTAATCTCGGATAAGAGCCAGACATGGAAAAATCTGGCCTTAGTAACTGAATTTATCTGCTGATCCATTTAAAATCATTATCCATTATCACCCCCAGATTTTTGAGAGGGTTTAAGACAGGGTTCAAGAGGGGAAACGTCCATGCTGGCTTTGGTGTAGCCTCCATGGGGTCCAAAACCAGTTACCTCAGTCTTGCTCCTACTGAGCTTACAAAGCCATCCAGGCTGTTCGAGACAGTTTAAAAGTCAGCCCAGAGGGTTAAAGACTTCAATTTTTAAGGACAAATATAAAGCTGTGTATCACCGGCTTATACATGGAACAAGATGCCTTACTTTTTCAAAACAGACCCCAGGGGAAGCTAACCTGGCATGCCTGATGGATTTGTTTCACACATCCATCTGGTAAACCACTCATAGACAGCGTTTAGGAAAGGGCAGATCCTTTGAAAAAAAAAAAAAAAACTCAGAGGGTGATTGGATGAGCGTTCTGTCTGTCACGGGCCAATCAGAGCAACAAAACATGTAGCGTGACCAAGCTGCGCCCCTACCAAAGGAGTAAACTCCATAGAGTACTGCATAACGAGAACCATGGCAACTGCACACGACAGGACTCGACTTTTGTCATTTCTGAAAAGAAAGCAACTCTATGCTGGTCTTTGTTCTTCTTTAAGTTCTGATAAAACTGGCGCTTTAGCAGCATCCACGCTAATATCTTCCGCCATAATTGTACCAGCCTCTTGTTGCTGCTTGCCTACATCATGACTTCGCCGCGCCCAAAAGTACTGAAGTTGATTAGTATGCCATTATCTGTGGGCTTCAAACATTGTGTGACAGGACTCTGTCAATGGACTTGCCTTGCCTTTCAAAGGTTTTCCTCAGAGGAGAGCTAGCCCCAGATAGCTAGGGATGAAGGGGCTAAAGGCATTAGTCCATTTTACACAGCTCAGGGTTGGATGGACATGTGGCTCGCATTAAAGAGCCGTTTTGTAGCACGGGCTTGTTCATGGATGGCTCATCGTTACTCGGGTGTTCACCCTCCAAGGTTTACCCAGTTAATAGCGTATTAGTGTTTCAATTAAAAACATGTTTGTGGCAAAATTAGCATATTTTATATGTTAAATGGGCCCAGCTTGCCTCTTAGCTCAGTACAAGACTCCAAGACTCTTATCTTCCTTCATCTGGCTAGACAATGCTAGACGCTAAGGTCTGTAGCACTGAAAAATGTACAATGTTGATTGTCAGGTAAATCAATTAAACTGAGGGGACAAAAATCCCTTTTTTGCAAATGTACTCCATGCAAATTTTCTCATGATAAATTCAGTGTAAATGTCCAATTTGAGCTTTAGGGTACTAACTTTCCTTTGTTCACAATTATTCCCTAATGGCTGTCCACCCCCAAGGAACATGCAGGATCAGAGACAACTTATAATAATCTTGACATACAGGATAAACCAAGCATAAAGATGAAATGCACAGCTTTTTCCACAGGTGGCGCCAAAATCACCACAACCCAAAAATGCACTCAGGAGCTTTAAGAACCGCATTTAACACTGACGTTTCAGTTTAACAAGGGACCATATTATAATACATACTATTCATTCATAGCAGATATCTCTTCAGTGAAAACCACACAAGGTTATTCACGAGGACACTTTCCATTTTTAACATCCGTTACATCAGCAACAACAGAAGCATTTGGACAGAAGTCACCAGCGAACACGGTCACACGTTGAACCGTCACACCAACAATCAGAGTTTTATTAGCAACTTACAAAACTGCCTTAAAAGAAGTGCTGTCTATTGAGAAATTACACTCTGAAATAACAATGGTGTGTTTTTAAGTACAGAAAACAATGTGCGGATGAGAAATTCCTGACAGGTTTGTGTAGATTTTAAATACATGTTCGCGAAATTACACGAGAAAAGTGTATTTTTGTGTGTTTAATATACAATTTAAGGTGAGGCATGGCACAGCAGATAACTTACCAAACACGCTGAAGCTATTAAGCTAACCCTTTGGCTGCTCTCCTTTGTATACAGGCTCAGTCTGTTGTTGGTGACATAGCTAGCTCCTTGTGGCACGTCCGATATCCTTACAAATTCATATTCTTCGTATGGTTTCTTGACATGAAAGTTTCCGTCCTGTAAATGCGAATACTTTCTCAGCACCGGTGAGCAGCAGAACTTGCTCCGGAGTGGAAAGGGGTGTCATGTGAATGCAATCAGCTGACTGTAGGGCTGTGACTACGCTTGTAGGAATAAATCGCCGATTTATAAATGCTCGGCACGGAGGAAACTCGCTACCTTTCAATGTACATATACCTATCCAGTCGTTGATTGTTTTGGTATATCGAAACCAGAAGTTTGGGTATTGTTCGTTTTCTTTTCTCTTTAATGCAAAGGTGGGGATAGTTTAATCAAACACGGTTACTTTTGGGAAAAAAAAACTGTATCAATACCCCAAAGTGTGCTTTGTTTGAATCGACTGATTACAGTAGCTTTATTTATGCTAACGTTAGCAACCAACAGACAAGTCAAACTACTTCCGGTTAGGGTAAACAATTAGCCTAGTAGTTACAACTCTAATTCGAGTATAAAATGAAATACTAAAATGCTGCTCAGAAAAAAGTCAATCACTTACTTGGTGCACGTTGTTTTTAGTATTTTTGTGTGTGTGTGCTTAACGTTTTCTTTTTTTTTACCGTAAAAGTCAGCAACAATCATTCCACAAGAGGGCGCCATTACAGTCAGGATATTGCAGTAGTACGCCATATTTTCGAGGAAGAAGAATCTTCCTCGTTGGGTTAGCTGGCTTCGGGAAGTTGTGAACGACGTGGACGAAGTTTTAAATGAAGAAGTCGATTAATTTATAGCGGCATAGCTTGAAAAACACTTGGGAAGTCGTTTCCATTTGCAGCTAAGTGTCTATGGTGAGTTTTACGAATACATTGGCTCTGTTTTTGCAAAGACTTTAACTGTTTAGAGAAAGGCTCTCGGGCCTAACAAGCTAATCACCATGAGTTACGGTAAGCCTCCGCCAGACGTTGATGGCATGACTTCCCTCAAAGTGGACAACTTAACCTACCGAACAACTCCCGAGACCCTCCGGAGAGTTTTCGAGGATTACGGCCGGGTAGGGGACGTTTATATCCCCCGTGACAGATACACGAAAGAAAGTCGCGGGTTTGCCTTCGTGCGGTTTCACGACAAACGCGACGCAGAGGATGCAATGGACGCCATGGACGGCGCGCTTTTGGATGGAAGGGAGCTGCGGGTCCAGATGGCCAGGTACGGAAGACCCCCAGATTCCCACTATGGTGGAGGAAGGAGAGGGGGGCCACCCAGGAGGAACAGCGGCTATGGACGCCGGAGCAGGAGGTAAGAACCAGTGTAAACTGTCCCCTTTCAGTTAAGTGAACCCCGTTACCTCTCTCACTATAATGGACTTTCTCAGTAAAGAGGGCCTTTGCTTCAACAAGATTACTTAAAGAAGTGTAATCAAGAAAATTATCCCTTTTTGCAGAACAATTTTGCCGTGTCAGACTTAAAAGCAAGTTATTTTGCCTAGAGGCCCGTTCACAGAAATCACTGGGGCCCTTGTAAACTCAGTTAAAGGGCCCTCATTGGATCTGAGGTAATAATATCAACGCATCGGTATTCACATCATTATCAGCAGGTCTTCGGCATAAGCAGAGATGAAAATGCTGATGCTTTCTACAACTGATATATTGGCTGGATGCACAACTAGGTTTTTGGATTTTTATGCAGGACCAAGGCCACCCATTGGGGGGCGGGGCTTCTGGGGCCCTGGCAAATAGGGGCCAAGGAGGACCACAAAATCATAATCCATTATGAAGTCAAGCTGTGACGTTTTTTTAAGTAATAATCACTTATCTGAGCCACAACAATTAATTTTACTTATAGATGCTGTAGTACAATGTACTTTTACAACATATAAACCACTTTCCTAAAAATTAATTACCTTTTTGTAGATAATGATAACAATATGGATGGGCAACAAGTGGTGAAAATGTGTCAACAGTGGTGACAAATATATTGGAAATGGATTAGAAGTCTCAAAAGTTGCTAAAGGAGGTTTAAAGTGGCAAAAATATGTTTAGAGTCAACGTGTGAAACAGGTTAAAAGAAGCAAGAATTTGTTGAAAGCGGCAAAAAATAGTTAAAAGTGGTGAAAATGGGCCAAAAATTGGCAGTGCAAAGTGGTTAAAAATGGGTTTAAAAATGAACAAAATTGGCAAAAATATGTTGAGTCTCAAATATGTGAAAAGTGGTAAAAAAGATGTTAAAATAATTTTCAGAAAGGGTTTAGAAGTGGCAAAATGGGGTATAGTATCAAAAAAGGGCAAAAATGTGTTAAAATTGGTTTAAAAGTGTTTAAAATGGGTCACGAGTAGTAAAAGATGATGAAAGGGGTTAAAGTGGATACAAAAGGGTGAAATCAAACATTGAAGTATAATGGCATCAGATGGAAATTAGCTAGCAGGTTAAATCTGGTACAAAGTATCTTCTTTTTTTGAGACTAATTCTGTTTTTACACTGTCCCTGATACCCCCCCCAAAAAAAACATAAACTAAAATGGGTACAAGTGGTGAAAATATATTAAAGTAGCTAGAAATATGAAATGCTGACGCAAGCCTCCTGGCTTGAATTTGCCTCCAGAGATGGGCTTATAACAATTTTGACACCGACTGGAAAAGGTTTGCTAACAGGTCATATTTAGGGTCAAATGCACTTCCCTTTCTGTCCCAGAGTCCCGCTTTTATTCAGGTCCTGGCATGACTGTACAAAGTATGATTTAAGGAGGATTATATTTAGAAACATATTTTTTTTAAGAAATAAAGAAAAAATGCATTTTTGTTGCTATAATAAGAAATTTTGAGTATTTTAGTTCAGTATTGTTGAGTATTATTTATGGACCCTGTTTTTGCCAACCTTCATTGGCCCCTAAATGTGACAGAGCCCCTTATGGGTGGCCTTGTTTTGCTAAAGGATTAAAGTTCCTTTGAGGAGCTTTTAGATCGATGTTTTTGGTGCCTCCTTTGTACAAAGGGAAACCCACGTTCTTTTTGCTGATTACTCCTACACACTTAGGAGTGTTTCATGATCAAAGTGCTGTGTCTTCTTCTTTTAACAGTCAAATCATTCATCATAAATTATTGCCCTGCCAAGTGTAAACAAAGGCTGTTTTGACAACCTGCTTCAACTGTGGGACATGCGTAGTGGCAGTGGTTACAACTATTAAAAATAGCCTCACAGTAATGATCAGTCTGCCTTGCTGATGGTGCCGTTTGCATTTACAGGTCACACAGAGCCACCAGTGTTATTTTCAGTCTTTTCATGGCCAACTATAAAACCCTCACAGGAGCTTTGAGCAATTATTGTAATGCAACTGCATTAACTACAATTTCCCTGCTAATAATTATAATTTTATTTTTAACTGTTTTAATTCTGGTTAAACCAGAAGAACTTAGTAAACCACACCCGTACTTCAGGTCCAGTTTGGTAGGGTTAGCCTCTCCACTTCTACAGAATCACAATGAACACATACTAAACACAATATTTAAAATTCTGCCAACAGGAGGCTCTAAATCAAAATAAGTTGTAACATCAGCATATGCATTTAGATTTAATATTTTATTATAGTTTAGAGCAGAGGTACACAGTAACAGAATTCATACCTCTCCTCCTCTACTGTACTAATCGGAATAAAAAGGCTGCATGGAGCTGCATTTGTCATCAGAGTTGTTGATTTTGACTTCATATCTGATCTTTTTTCATCAAATAACTTGATAAGAATGTACACCTGGGCACAATTAAGCTTAACAATAACTAATTATCAGGGCAAACTCCAGGTTTGAGGAAAATTTGTTCACTATCTTTTTGGTTTGTACCGTCTGTTAATATGGAGGACATGAGGGTGATGAATTCAACTGCAGACAGTCAGGAGGCTTTGCTCTAGATCTTTTGGCTTCACTCATTTTTATACAGTCTATTATGAAAACGTGCAATAGCAACTGTTGTCTTTCTCTCTGTGATACTGACAGTGTTCTGTTCTTCCTACAGCCCGAGACGTAGAAGACGCAGCAGATCCCGCAGCAGGAGCCGCTCTCGCAGCAGGAGCCGATCCCGCTACAGCAAATCCAGGTCCCGGTCCTACTCCCGATCCAAGTCCCACTCTCCCAAGACCAAGAAGACCAAGGCCAAGTCCAATTCTCGATCCAGATCTAAGTCCAGATCCCCATCCAGGTCCAGAAGCCGCACCCCGCCCTCCAAAAGAGGATCCAGGTCAAGGTCTCAAAGCCAGCCCAAGTCTGCTGCAGAGAATGGAGGAGAATCCCCGTAGATCTCGATATGCCAGCGACAGGTGAGGGTCTGATGATTGGTGTTGTACGGAAAAGAGATTTTATGTTTTGAATCTTATTCAAGTTCCCTCTTTAAAAACTGTATAAAAATCCCTTTAGTAGCCATTTTAAAAAGTTCCTCCAACAGCAGTGGAAGAATATTTATATCTAGATTAGTAAACTCTCAAAAATAAAGGTTACATATGCAGACTTAATAATTTCAGAAGAATTCTAACAGTAATTCCACTCTGGAATTTTCTCCTTCCAAAGCTGCAGCGTCCTGTTTGCAAAAGAGGAGTTTGAGCTGAGCTGAGGCAGTATGAGCAGTTAGCAGGTGTGTGGTGAGCTGCTCAGTGGCTGCCTGCTGCTGATGGTGAGGGTCTCTGTTCAGCAGGGGGAGCCTGTCAGTGTTGGGGTTTGGTGTTGAGGTACGTCTTTCTGTCCACCACCGGACAAATAAACTAATGCTGGAGAGGCTCAGAGGTTGGCCCAACTTTCCTCCCGTGTTAGTCGCATGTTAGCACAGTTCCACTGTTTGTCAACATCTGTTCTCACAACACACAATTATAAGAAGCAAAGTGGGTGCAGCATCAGGCTTTATTTATTTCTTTATTTTTTTTAGCAGCCACGGAACTGGAGCTTTAGTTGTGGAAGAAATTATAAACGGTTTTGATACCAGTCAATTTTGGCAAAAAGCCTTCATGCATCTGCTAGAAATCAGAAGTTGAGGGCCAATTTTCACCTTTCAGTGCAACACTTTCCCAAAGGATCCATCCAAATCCACAAAAGACTGGCGTCAGAAGAAAGAGATATACCTTTTCGACTGGCCTAGGGCTAGGCGGTTTGGCCGATATTTTGAAATCTCCTCTAAACTATTAACCTTGCAAAGCAGATGGATACGCCCGTTTCCTTGTTTTTCACTGGTAAATCGATCTTGCAAAGCTCCCATCTGAACCGTTTGGGCCCGGTTAGAAAGTGACAGGACCAATCAGCTACGAGGGGCAGTACTTTCAGGCGCAGCAGAGTCACGACGTAAACAAGCAGCAACAAGAGCTGGTGCAGTTATAGAGGAAGAGATTAGCGTGGATGCTGCTAAAAGCCCCAGTTTTATCAGAACTTGACGACATTTCTTTGTTAAAAGTTGGCCCGTAGAGATGTGACACACAGAACATTCACCCAATCATACTCCGAGGATTTTTCAGAGCCTCTGCCTTTTCTCAAACGTTTCCTATTGAAGCTTTCCCAGATGGATGTGTGAAACACAGATGGATGTGTGAAACACATCCATCTGGATTTGTGTGGATGTGTGGATTTTCACACATTTGTATACAGAAAGGGTAAAATCAACATCAAGTTAAATTTAGCACACTTGTATATTTTAAAGAAGAGTTGATTCACACAATTTTACAAAGAAAAATAAAGAATGCCATTACTGGCCTTACGCTATAAAACAAATCATAATGTATTCCCAGTCTTTTAAGGTGTACAGGAATTTATTAAAGGCCTTTTGTCGTATGTTTGCCATTGTTGATTTAAAAAAAGATGATCATTTTCCTCTTTTGGGTTGAGGCAAACCTAGACAAAACCTCAGCACTCACAAGATGCAGCTGATGGCCAAAACACTGCAGTCTAGTCCACCCATTCATGCTCACAGCTTTGATTACTGACCGGTTTCATGACATGAGAGCATCATTCAGACGATGATCAAGGAGCTTTCCTGAGTGATCATCATTAAGAAAAAAGCTATTTTGGAGGCACAAATTTTTTAACTTTTAGTTGTTGATGTTATGAACTGTTAGGCTGAGATAAGGCTCACAGGGCCTGCTGGATCATAGGTCCATAGGCCACAGTTTCTCTTACTAACATGTACAGCTTTGGCAGGGAGTTTTCAGTTAAAGATAAAATGCGTCATTGCAAATCATACTTTGGGTCGAGTGTCTTACTGAGATTTTGAAATCCTGGCTTTTGAACAACACTTACTGGAGTCACATTTCTGGTGATGTGTTGCATTACTGCTGCTGTAATCTCGTGGCATATTTTACAGATCACTGCTTTTTGTTCGATGTCTTCCTTTTAAAATTGGAACCACAGCCAGATGACAGGTTCAGTGCTGTTTCCCACAGGACAAAATGGTCAGTCTCCATCACAAATTTCTGTATTTTAACACCCCTAACTCACCATGGCGTTGTGTTTACACTTACTACTCTCTCATGCTTTCCCTCCCTCTCCATCTGATACAGAAATGAGCTGAGGAGAGTTTTTGGGATGGTTGAGGTAGCGTGCTGTCTGCTGTGAGAGAGGTATTTAGGAGACTGTGGGAGAAGTGAAACTCCAGAGACAATTGCCCGCTGACGGCGTAACACCCAGCCCTAGATTGGCACAGGCAGAGAATACAGACCTGGATCCTGCTGAAAATCTGACCTAAGGAGGGCTGAGCACGGGAGATAAGAGTTTAAGCACTTTTGAAAGCAAGAATGGGCAAATTTTGCCAAGTTGAGATCAGTTGCACTGATGGAGTCCTACCCAGTCAGATTTAGGGCCAATCCCATTTCTACCCCTTAACTCTTCCCCATTGTCCAACCCTTTGTCACAATTGTTGTATTTTCTATAATCATTTATAAATGCGGATATATTTGCGTTTACATGCCTCCTTCATTGTGCAGTGTGCCAAGTTTTGCACGTGAATGCTGTGCATGGTGGGAGGTTCATCATATTCCTTGGTTTCAAGTATGGTCCTGAAAAATCTTGGTGTGGCTCTTGGCTCTTAGCCCTCAGTTCAAAAGAGAATTGGGACACCCCTTCACCTGATGTGAACATGCAAAACCAAGGGAATGGGGATTAACCCTTGATATTGTAATAAAACCAAAACAACAATGTATTAGTCCAGGGGGGATTCTTTTTCAGTTGGATAGCATTTTTTAAAGGTTACATTAAATATGGAAACAATTCTGCATTTGTTAAAAGTTACATTAAATATGGAAATAATTCTGAATTGGTATATCCCTGCCTCATTTTTCACACCATAAAAATGTTGCATTTTAACAGGGTTGTGTTGGCTTTTTAGAGTTACTGTATATCTAGGTTGACTACTTCTGACACATTATTTCATGTAAACCGCTGATATAGCACCAGTTAAGTTAGCAGCTAAATCACGTGTCCCGAATGCAGAGGCGATTGTCCTCTCCTGCTCCTGACTTTGGCTGCATACACCCCCATGTATCCTGTCTTTTTCTACTGCCCACTGAAGCGAGGCAAAAAAGGCCCTAAAAGCATCTGAAACTAGCTGATAAGTGTTGATCTAAAACAATATAGTTCTTACCTTTTTCTGTTTTGCCATATTTCAGGTGAAAACTACAGAAGTCCCAGACCAGAATCCAGCACAAGCATCAGTGACCTGCTGTAAAAGGTTTTTATTTAGTCTTCCATGCTTTGGTTTGCTTTTTCATGTAACCACAGAAAGTTTTTTTTGTATTCATCAATGTAATGCTTTGTCAGAACATGCTTATGATTTTACAAGTCTTGCACAATGTGGAGGGGAGTTTCGGTTGTGACCTGCTTTTCATACTAAGAGGAAAACGTGCATGTTTTTAAGTTTGTACCAGGGATAGAAGTCTCAGCTTTACTGTTAAGTTCTCTTTATGGCCTGTACCATGAAGCGAGAGTGTAGTCGAGCTTCAGGGCTTCTGTTAAACATCACATTGATCATGTAATAACAGCAGCATATATGTAGTCACTGGCTCTTGTAGTAATGTTTGCGTAAAGAGGTGGGCTCGCTCCAATGTCAGAATATTTGTCTCTGACTTTAACAACGCTTTGTGTGTCCTATATTTGTCCTGTACTTCCTTCTTTCATATGGACCATTTCTGATACAACCTAGGGATGTCAGGAGAATCCAATCAGAAGTCCTTTACACAAGAAGTTTTTGATCATTTAGAGACATTCAGGCCCTGAAATTATCTGGACCTTTCTTTCACACATGCTCCTCACAGGGGGAGATTTTCTGTCTCAAAAAACTGCTCAGCATTCAGGCAAGTAAGGGCAGGAGAGCAGCAGAAGGTGTCATCATCTTTCCTAAAGAGGGAAGTTTCTCTTACAAGTTTAAATGTACCACCATACAAACAGGTTTATAATAAACAGCAGTAAAGATCATAAAGCAGGGAATTCACCACTGACATGTGACTCTAGGTCTCACAGGGTAAAGTCCTCCTAAAGTCAGGGGGAATTGATTCAGCTGTTTGTAATCTTATGCACCCAAATCAGACAGTGTTGGGGAAATTTTCAGGAGTGAAGTGCATGTGTGAAAGGGGCTAATGTAAGGCTTTTACAACTCAGTGGTACATAATTTTGATTCTTTGGGTTAGAAATGTAGCCCTCAAAAACCATGCTAAATTTACATGCTTTTCCATCCTGTAAAACTAGGATGCACATTTATTTCCCGATGTAAAATCTTTGCTTCTCTGTTGTTTTTCACATGCATTTAGGCGAAACATTTTACTCGGTATGTTTACATGCAGTTCAATAAATGTTGTCAGACTAAAACTGGTGTTTTAAAGGCTGGTAAACATGTTATTTCAACAGGAATTGTACCAAGTCAAATTTGTAGAGTTCACACACTTAGATTTTGTTGTGGTGGATCAAATTACTCTTGCTAATTTATAGAAAGCTCAACTTGAAAAAGCTCAGTAGTAATGATCTTAAAGGGGACATATCACCTTTGAGCTTGTATACAAACAGGGTCTGGTTAAATGGCCTGATCCAGTTATAAACATAGCTCGACATGATTGTGCATGCAAACATAATGAGTGAAAATGGTTCAATATAAGCTCAGTGTAGGGTGATTGAGTCCAACTTTGTTCAACTTGAATTAGCCAAAGGTTCACCAGATGTGACAGTAATCTTTCTTAGTGAAACGGGTGTGATAAATGAGTTTTTGACTTCAGTTACTTGTATTTTTTTTTTAACACAAGATTTAAAAAGAGTCCAAACTGGTATATTCAGATCACCAGGCTGAATAAATCCCTTTAAAAACTCACCTGCTCTGTCTACTTTCTTCAGTTTCTGTTGCTCAGGGTGTCTTTTGTTTGCCAGGACTGTAGATTATTTTGTTTTTGTGATGAGTGTTAACTCTAAATGCTTTACAGTGGGAACTGACTGCAGAAGGCTTTAAAGAAATTATTGATCATGACAGATTTTACAGAATCGTCTCATGTCATTTAATGTTACAAGATAATTCAACTTTGGGTATTGTTTTTATTTTTCCTTCTCTATATTTTTTTATCCTAATCCTGCTTGTATTGTATTTCTTTGTGCACTAGGCGCAGTTGTGTAGCAGACGGGTATTGCTGGTTTAGCTGTTAAGGTTACGTGTTGCTCTGCTGAGTGCTCGGGTGTTTCCGGTATTCACCAGATTGCTCCTGTGACTACCAGCTGTCTGCTCGCTCCACTCTCAACCCTCTGTACCATGAGTGTTTCCACCACGCTGTCATGGATGATAAATGTGACTTTCATTAAAGATTTTGGTGTTTTTGTCTAAAATTGACTGTTTTTTTTTTTTTGGTGTGTCCCATTTATTTATGATAATGATAAATTCAGGACATGCTTGGAAGTACTGTGCTTTTTTAGCCCAGTTGACCACGCAGAAAACATTCTTTAAATCACATTCAGATCTATAAGGCAGGTGTCAACATGAAAAGTACTGATGGTACTAAAAGGTGTACTTTTGATAATTTTAATTTTTTTGGTGATAAATCAAGCTTTAAATTACATGTCTGCAAATTACACAGAACTTTAAACCCCAATTTGGGAGATACGGGCTGATTGAATTGCAATTAGAAACTGAGATCAACTCTATTTTATTAAAATTACCATCTATTGCATAAGTTTAAGCCATACTGATCCTCCTGAGGCCTGAGCTTTTGTTTGGGATGCCTTTTAGGTCTCCCTACGTATTTGTGAAAAATGGGATCTCAATAAGTGTAAAGCCTAGGTTTTGTTTTTCTAACAGAAAGTAGTTTTCACCAAAATATCATGTCTTCATATGAGGACAATAGGCCTATCTTACTGCACATTACAAAACAACTATCTCTTTAATTTAAGGAGGTTAGTTTGAAAGAAAAGTTTTTTTCTTCCTGAGGTCTTGGAAATTTTCCTTTTAAATGGTTACAGATTTCCAAATCACAAGATTCTGTAACATTTCCAAAACATGACCAAAAATTTCTATGAGAAGTTTTTTTTTTAAACTCCATGAAAATCCCTGAACATTTCAGTGAAACTTTATGAAATAAACCTAAAGATAAAACAAATACAATTAAAAAGAACAGATAAAACATTTGCCCAAAATGGAAATGTCTACAGTATTTATTTAACTCTTACTTGCAACCCTTACAACCCTCTGTTGGACACTGCAAGTGTTTTTCTTTACTGAAGAGAGAGTACAAATACACTTGAAACATTTTATTTTTTATCTACTTATTTGGATCCCCATGAGTCACTACCGAAGTAACAACTACTCTTCCTTACACATTATATGAAACAGATTAAGTTTATTAAGGAGAAGGAAAAAAAATACCTTTTAATACTAATATAACATGGGATTTTTTATACTTTCTAGTAATGAGATCTCTTAGCATTTTCATTATCAAATGTGTAAATTTTACTCCGAAAAGTGTAACCCACTCTGTGGATTACAGGTTAAATATTTTCTGGCATATTTACCCCCCACCCACTACCACCATCCACCCAAAAAAAAAAGTGTTCTTTGGATCATAAGTTGTTGAGTTAAACTAAAAGATTCAGTGTCTAAATGTGGTTTCTACACACTCCAAGCACAGTCTAAAATCCAGATCACTTTTCATGCATCATTGGAAACGATAAAAGCTGCATAGCTAAGGGTAGGGTCCCAGAAACTCAATCTCAATCATGCCTTGTCTCTCACTTTGATTGAGAGTATCTTGTTCACATCTTTTAATTTCTCCAGATCAGTCTACAGATTGCATGACGTGTTGCACCTGCAGCTGCACCGATCACACTTCCAGATATACCTCCCACTACAAGGTCAAAAATTGGCTCTGGTTTTTTAGTCCAGTATCCTGAGATTATAAAAATTACAGCTCCGCTGCATGCTCCCCCAAAAGCACCTTCAAGGCAGTCCCTAACAAACGAGTTTCCTCTTCCAGCTACTTTTCTTGCTTTTCTTTCAAGAGTTACTCCTTCATCTCCTTGAGGCACTTTATCATCACCTTTGCCATTTCTCTGCACAACCCTGTCAATCTTCTGCAGCAGCTCAGTAACTTGATGTACATCTGCGTCTCCGTTGTCAAAAACATGATAGCCCCCACGACACTCCCTGATGAAATCCCGCAGGGCTGGATTTGCTCCGATGAGTTCCTCAATGGATCTTCCTTCTTTCTCC
This sequence comes from Cheilinus undulatus, assembly GCF_018320785.1. Lineage (NCBI taxonomy): Eukaryota > Metazoa > Chordata > Actinopteri > Labriformes > Labridae > Cheilinus > Cheilinus undulatus. The sequence continues at coordinate 10,739,903 of NC_054885.1, read as the reverse complement.
AGATCATCTCCTCTTGTGAACAAAGCCATAGTGTAATGTTCTGCTTCTTTGCCGAAGCTCCTCTGGATTATTTTCACAATTTTCTGCTCAATCTCTGTGAATGTTCCGAGCTGGAGCACAACCAGGAACACAACAGGGCCGGGTGAAGCAAGCAGCAACTTGATCTCCTCTAAAACCTCATCTGAGATTTCTTCATCAAAGGTATCTGTGCTTCCAAACAGACCAGGAGTATCAACAACAGCCAGGTTCTGCCCATCCAGCTCTCCTTTTTCCATCTGACATTCCTGAGTCACAGAGGAGTCACAGATGAGAGATCTGAAAGCCTTCTTACCCAGGATGGTGTTACCTGTTGCACTCTTTCCAACTTTAGTCTTCCCAATCAGAACAATCTTGAGCTCTGGGTCTCTGGCCTCTTAAAGACAAAGACATTACATTTATTTATGCTGTCATGAACTAGAAAAAAACAATCATGCATCATCAATCTTATCAGGCTCTACAAGTTTTACATCCCTTTTCTGTACGCACAGTGGCTCTACAATGTACACCTGGTATAGTTCCACATTTTTGCAATGGGAGAAAAATGGCTGGGATTTCAGTTAGTCTAAGATCCTGCCTCTGTCAGAAAGGAAGTGCCATAATTTGCTGGTACAACTTGACATACTTTGTATTTCCTTTTTTTTTTTTTTTTTAAATTCAACTTTACTCATAAACAAAGAAAGTCAGGTAGTTCCATTCATGAAATAACTACACTGCAAACATTAAAAATCATACAAATTAATAGACCTGTTTTTTTGAGATAGATACCTTAAGAGTGGCTTGCTTTAGCTTTGTTAGCTTTAGCTAGCTTTAGTTAAAGTTAACATAGCTACACTAGCTACAGTTAATATGCTAGGTAAGAAAATGTACCCAAGTAAGCTTTATCAACCTGTGCTTTGGCAATGTGAACTTCATCAACGTGATCTTTAGCAAATGTAGCTACATTAAACATAGCTACATGAGCTATGTACATAATATAGCAATGTAGCTGGTGTTAGCTTTCTATCTTTGCTAATATATATATATCCATGAGCTTTGTAAGCTTTAGCCATTTCAGCTGCGTAACTTATATAGCTCCATATCTACGTAGCTAACAGAACTGCATAAGCTATATTTGCTACACTAAGATGTTTCATGGAGGATAAGCCTTCTTTCCGTAAACAGACTGTTTACTCGAGTTTATAAAATGTTGCATATTCAGGTTTTGCCGGTCAGGTTTTTAACTTTAAGTTTCCTATCCGTTATTTTTAAGGGGACATATTATGCAAAATCACTTTTTCAGGCTTTTCTACCAAAATTATGTGCCCCTGGCTTGTCCACAATTCCCTCAAATACCAGAAAAATCCATTCCCTTCCACCACCCCTTTCTCCACCTTTCAGAAAATGTGTGCTGAAACAAGCCGTTCTCAGATTTTACCCTCATGATGTCACATAGGGAGTTGGCACCGCCCCCAGGTTCGGTTGGCCTTCCCTGCTTGGATGAACGTTCCGCCCTTCTCTCCTGATCATCCTCTCAGCTGCCAGCTGACATGCTGGATAGCTCAGTGGGTTGCCCTGCTGACTTTGGTCTGGAAGATTGATGGTTTGAATCCCACTTAGGTCCTTAACTTTGGATAAAAGTGTCTGTAACATTGTTACATCAGGAGTGCCACATCCATTTCTCAAGATGGGTGTGGTCAGGGGTGGAGACAGATAGCTAATTACCATTAAAAGCCACAGACACAGAAACAGCTCATTCTGAGCAGGGCTGAAACTGGGAGGGTTTTTGACATGCAAAAATCCAATACTAGAGTGTTTTTTTTTTCAGCAACAAACTTCACAGGCAGGTTTTGGGGACCTCTGAGACCAATATAAACTTGTCCTAAAAGAATAAAATATGTCCCCTATAACCCTTACCCTCACCTAACTGAAAGTATAATCTGATTTATTCTGAAAGTTTAAGTGTGTATATCCGTTCTGACAGATGCAGCGTCTCAGTCTGCAAAGTGGCCACCTGAGATCTACTGTATATTCTGCCACCAGACCCCTCTCAAATTTGCCCACTTTTTCTCTCAAAAGTGCCCAAAATCTGTCAGATAATGAAGGCATTCATCACCTGACAGATTTTCAGTAGGATTCAGGCCTGGAAAAGTCCAAAACTTTGTCTCCTTCTGGTAAAGCTGTTCTTTTGTAGATGTGGATGCACTGTAACATTTCTAAGTAAATCAGTAAAAAAGATGTGTTGCACAGAAAAAGGAAAACAGATTTCGGTCTCCTCTCTGCTGCTCTAGTGACTCATGATGCATCAGATCTAAGGTCAACATCTCTCTACAAGGCTTTAGCTGTTCTCTGTTTGGCAGCAGAGCACCACTTCAGGTTAGAGACTGGCTTGATTAGATTCCTCTTTGAGGAGGATCCACCAGGGCACATATTTAACCCCTTCCTTTCACCATGAATGGCAACAACACTGAAAAAATAACAGCTCAGCCTGAGTCCTGTCATCAGTATTTTTCATTCTAGCAATACGAACTTCAAGGTAGCTAATCAAAAATCAACCACTTGTGCTGTTGTACAGGTAAAATGGGAGTTCTTTCCAAGTTTAAAGTCTGTTATAACTGCAATGTAGTGAGTGTTCTCACTTTGCAAAGCGTCTCTGTTGGCCTGCCCAAGGCTTAATATGTACTGCACAAAACTGACCAGCTTTGCCTTTAGCCCAGCACTGCTGTGATTCATCAGATGGCTTAAACAACTGTTTAATTGTGTTTTAACTCATGACTCAATCGTCTTAAGTCCATAAATTTCCTTAGTTGTTCATTTGCTTGAGTGCTTTCATTTTGAATGCCCAAATCAGGAGGTATGGTAAAAACAGAAGCAGCTTTATGCAACTCAGGAGAGAAATGAAACTTCGACTAAAGGTATAGTTACAAAGAAGTGACCAGTGATAAGAGAGACTTATACAGTAATTTTTCTCTGATCTTATACTCTGGGATGAATTGAGTGAACCATCACAGGATTGATTGAAGAGGATAAAGGTGGGTTGAATATGCACTGAAATGTGTTATCTCTTGTATTTTTGTATCACCATTACTGTCAAGGGAAAGAAAAATACAGTGATATAAATGTTGGGCCATACAGCATAGACTTCAGTTAAAATAGTTTGACTTTTGGGACTGCACCACGCTCATCAGTGTCACTTCTCTCACACTGACCAATCAACATCCTGATGGGGCAGGACTTATAATTTCAGCTTTGTCAACACCAATGGCGGCAAAATATTGATTGACACAAGGCTGTAATTTCTATGTCTACAGCTTCAACAATGTTGTGTTTTTCTAGTAAATTTTCATTTAACAAAACAAAAACAAAACATCACTCTTATGGACTTATTAAAAAAAAGATGGACACGTAAAAAGTGAAAGTTAATTTTTGTGACCTAGACAGATGCTGGTTAGAAGCAGTCTGAAACGGTTCTCATTTATAGATCCCCTCTTCAAAGAATTGGGGTGAAATTTTTTCTCCAATGAAATGGGACAACCCGTCAAAATGGGACATGACTAGTAATCATTGATAGCACAGATGCAATGACAGTACAGTGCATTTCAGCTTTGGGGGCCTCTAGTACCCCTTGTGCCAAAAATGCACACAGTTGATATTTAAAAAAAAAAAAAAAAAAAAAACCTTTGTCTTCTTTCACAATTAATATTATCATATATTTTATTTTGTGTTCATTTTTGCACAATTTTTAAAATTCTGTCCCAGCCATAACAATCAGCCCAACATAAATAAAGTAAACCTTTTTTAAAGCGTTAATATCCCTGGTGTGCATAAAATGCACATTGAAACCCATTCAAACCACTTCTTCTGATCTTTACGCCATTAAGGCATGAATCATGCATTTTCTGGTTTCTGGGTTTCATTTGAGAGTTGGGGCTTTTCATTTGTACCTGGACCATTTTTTTTTTTAACCCTATGATGTCACTTTTACCATATATGGGCAAGGGCAGAAAAATACCTGTTTTTTCCACCAGGTTTCAGTGTTACACTGCCCTTTGCTCCCCTTCTCACTAACTCTCTGAGGTTTTGTTTAAGTGCAGATCAGTGTGTGAGTCTGTGAGTGTGTCTGTGCAATAATAAAAAAATAAGTTATCTAATTTTCATGAAGTAACTTGCAAAAAAAATAATTTTTTGTGCATTTTGCATCTAAAAATGCAGTGACATCATCAATGAAACATGGTATTTAAAGGGTTAAAAAAATTAAAATGATTGAGTATTTGACATTTATGATTAGGGCTGACCTTAAATTAGAAAAATATAATTCAATAACAGTAAAACAATTTTGAAATGTATGATATTTATAACATGATTTAAAGGTGTGCATTTTTTGCGCAGAGGGGTGAAAACGTGAGTATTTTAGAATAACTGACCTCACAAAAAAACTAATAATGCATTTTTATCAATGTCGCTACTAATCAACAACATATGCCAGGCTGCAATCATCCTTGAATAAGTTATTCACTTTCAGTGTAGTATCTTGAAAAAAATCAACTTGTGTTTTTTTTTTTTCATCAAAAAATTTTGTTTGTTTACATTACAAACATGGCAATTAAAGGGTTAAAAGATATGACAATTATTGAGTATTTGGTATTTTTGTTAATGGCACAAGTTGATGAAACAAGGGAAAAAAATTAAAAATAAACTAATATAACTTTTTTTATTTACAGTAATTACCCCCTTGTGCATTTTTTGCACACTAGGAGGAAAATGAGGCAGCAATTTGTAGGGATACCAGAGGGTTAAAAAAAAATACTTGTTTAAAATCAAAGGACCACAATGCATTGAAACAACAATTTATGATATTGTATTGTTTTCAGAATTTTCAAATCTTCGAATTATTCACAAGACATTCAAGAGGTCTGGCTGCAGACTGTTCATCTCTGATGGCTACTCTCAGAAAGGAGCTGCTGTAATATACAACTTTTTTCCAGTTCAACTTTATTCATAAATAAAGTTTAAGGAAGCGCCGTAATTTGCCGGTACAACTGGACATACTCTGCATTTCCTTTTATTTAAAATTCAACTTTACTCTAAAAAGAAAGTCTGGTAGTTCCATTCATGAAATAACTACACTGCAAACATTAAAAGAACATAAATTAATAGACCTGTTTTTGAGGTAGATACGTTAAGAGTGGCTTGCTTCAGCTTTGTTAGCTTTAGCTTCAGTTAACATAGCTATACTAGCTTAACAGTTATGTCACTATCTCTTGTAAAAGAGATCTACAGTAGATCTCAGTGGGTCTTTATCTGGTTAAATAAAGGTTAGATAAATATAAAAAATGAACACATTTCCAGTTTAAGATTCTCATTTTTTTCAATTCTATTTAAAAAATCCAGCAGTTACATTTATGAAATTACATTACAGAGTTAGCAACATTTCATATATAAAGTAGAGGAAAAGGACATTGATATAATCCAGAATTAAATTATGTATAGACCTGTTTTAGATGTAGTTACACAAACAGTGGCTCACGTTAGCTTTGTTTGCTTTTGCTAAAGCTAAAAAAAGCTATGCTATGTAGTTAAAGTTACTACATAAGCATATGTAGCTAAACTAGCTTTAGCAGTGGAGCTTTAGAAAACATAGCTAAAGCTAACTTAGCTACGTAGACAGCGTTGATAGTTAGCTGCTTTGTGGGCTCAGCTTTAGCTACATTGGCTACATAGCTATGTAGCATTACTGTGTGCTCATGGAGGGCAAGCTTGTTTCCTGTAAAAAGACTGTTTACTCGGATTTAGCAAACATTTAGTAATCAGGTTTTGCAGGTCAGCTCAAAATTTTATGAATAATAAAAATGGAATTTGCACAAGACTATCTGACTGTTTAGATCAACATTGACCATATAAAACCATTCTCTGAGTAATATTAAATTGAGTGTATTAAAGGAGTTTCTTAAAATGTAGGCTGGCTTTGAATGTAGCTAGAATTTAGCATTAATCTTATGAATAAACTCACCTGGCTGAGCATTTTGCTGGGCCATAGTTGTAGTGTGGCTGCTCTGTGATGTCCTAAGTGTTAAGGTTTAGCTACTGAATTGTTTTACTTTCTCTTTTTTATTATATTCTAAATGCTGCTCCCTCCATTCAATCCAACAAAGCCGGTTAATCTGATCGAGTGAGCTCAGTGTCCTCATTCATGAATTCATCATTTCCTATTTGACCATGCACATAGGCCTCGCTCCAAAACTTAAGTGTGGTAGTTATAAAACCAAAATTTACATTAGATGTCATAACAGCACGCTCATTCAGGAAAAAAGGCCATAATGGGATTTTATTTGAGCTACTGTTTTACATAGTTTTGGAGAAATACAGAGGAGGTGACCAGGTCCTGTTTCTCCAAGGAAATGATGCACTGGAAATAAAACTAAGGCCTGAGAAAAGATCATGTACGTTATGAAATCTTTTTATGGTGCAAGGATTTCATTTTCTATATGGAAATAACCATAATATGAAATAAAAAAAATACTATTTAAAGCTCTAAAAATATTAAAGGAGGTATCATATTTTTAAAAATGATTAATTACACATACACTTTCCATGTCGGGTGGTAGCTACAGCTAAGGTAAACAGCTAAATGTTATTTTACCAAAAAAACAAAAAAAAAACCCTTAATTTTATTTTAAATATATACGTTTACACTCGGTTAAAAAAAGAAACATCAAGTGTCTAAGTATTCACCTGTTTAATATGAAATTAGTTGCAAATGTCAGGTGGGGCAACCACCATGACTAAAGCCTTATGTCATTGACCCATTTATGGAGGTCTATTTAGGTAATGCCTCTGGAAATCTGGTCTTCGCTTCGCTTTTGCTTATTAATGCCTCTTTGAACTTTAAATATTCATTTATTTAATATAACAGAGCGGAAATAATTCATATATGGTGATTTTCCTCATGAAAAGAGGACAATATTACAACACGGTGACGTCGCCTTTCCAGTAAACTGTAGAAATAATCGGGAGTGGCTGCCGGCGGCGTCGTGTCCCTACGTCAGTGACGTGCTGACGTTCACATCGGGGCGGGGCTTTAAAGCCTTGTTTTTCGGTCCTTCGAGCTTGACGAACTCCATTTTGTGAAGGCAGTTGAAGCGGAGGGTTATCCTCGTGACAAGGCAAAAACCAAGAAACGACACTAAAAGTCTAAGTTAGCCTACGAACCACTCGTCAACCAAGTTATCATCCGAAAGGAAAGCAAATCTTATCGTATGTCCACTATCCAGAACCTTCAAACTTATGGTAAGTCCTTTTAATCGGAGCGAACGGCTAGACAAGGTGGGGGAAGGGCGATTTGAAGCAAAGCTCTGGCTAAGCGTCTAGCTGACGTCGACGATTATTTTACGTTTAAGTTTGTTTATTTCTACCAAGAACATTAATCACTGTGTTTACTTATGAAAGGCTGTGTTATTTGACTGCTAAATTTTCATAACCCATAATAACGCTGGTTTAACAGGCCTTTGCTAACGTCGAACGGCCGCCATTATGCCTAAATTTTGCTACTCATGGGTTAGCTTATTCTTCCGATCCCTCTTAGCAATCTTCGTTCATCTAGTAGTACAACGCTTAAGTTTAAATCTCAAATTTCGTGGGAAGCATATGTAACGTCGCCAAGGGAGATGTTGGCACGTCATTACTGCTGTTATTAAGCAATTTCCCTCGGAAGACTAAAGGCTACCGTTTAGCAGCGGCTAACTAACACTGCCCTGAGCTGTTGAGCTGTATATTTAGCTCGTCTGTGTGCGCAGTTAATCTGAAATATGACTCCTCCAAAGACATCTGCCAGATGAACAACACAGGGCAGATGATGGCTCGATTGTGAAGCCTCGTCTTGGAAAAACAAAGCACATCGTCGTTATTACATTATTAGGGCCTTATTGGAACTATTATCAGGATATGCCAACTTTGTGGTGTCCGCTTTTGTGTCATGATTAAGCACATTAGTAGTTTGTTAATCATTGTTTTGGACTTGGTGTGACTAATTTCTTAACCCTTTTAATCCCATCAGACCCCTTTGCTGATGCAAGTAAGGGTGATGACCGCCTCCCAGCCGGGACAGACGATTACATCCACATAAGAATCCAACAGCGGAACGGAAGGAAGACCCTCACTACAGTTCAGGGGATTTCACCTGACTATGACAAGAAGAAGCTAGTCAAGGCCTTCAAGAAGGTACGAGCCTGGTGATGCATTTTTTGTTTGCTTTAAAGCAAAATCAAGTTATTTGACCCTGACTTTTATTTGCTTTTTATCCCCACAGAAGTTCGCTTGCAATGGTACAGTGATTGAGCACCCAGAGTATGGTGAAGTGATCCAGCTTCAGGGTGACCAGCGCAAGAATATCTGCTGTTTCATCATAGATGTAGGTCTTGATCCAAATCCCATGCCACCATTTGTTTTCAGTGAAACGAGTGCTGACTCACGACTTGAGCAGCAGACGGGGGATCAGCTGTCTTAATTGATTGATCTCGTCTTTGTTATTTGCAGGTTGGCCTGGCTAAGGAGGAGCAGCTCAAAGTCCACGGCTTCTAGAGGCTAGCAGCCCCCTCCCACATCTCTCCTGGAAGGCCATTAAACACCCCCCCCCCCCCTTTCCTCCTTCCCTCCTCCTCTCCTATGTGCTGCTGTTGCTCTTCCTGCCCCCCCTTGCAGCCCCACCAGCTCCTATTAGCTAACACGTGAATTACCTCTGACAAACATGGGACTCTTTGACACCACCACCCCCGTACAACACCAGGGGGCAGGCTCGCTCTCATATAGACACACCACTGCAGCTCCACACAACATCAGGGATGAGTGGTGATGACCCTCCAACACACACTTCCTCCTTCCTTTCCCCCTGTTAATTTCCTTTTTTTAATTTTTCTTTTTAGGTTCTGTGCCACAATAATGAGGCACCATTTTGTGTAACTTTTTTGTTTTGTACTTAAAGGTGTTTAAATAAAATGGATGTCCATATGTTGGAGTGGTGTCATGTGGAAATGGGTGAGAATTGGGTGTAAAATGAGAGGTTATCGACTTACCAGACTGTGTGGGTGAACTTGAAGGAACAAATGCTGCAGGTGGGAGGAGGGGCAATGTGCTTTTTCTATCCGAAGTTTGCCAACAAGACATCCCTGTTTTTCCACCGCTTTAATATCCCACTTTGCATTGTCTCCATCCCCATCTTCCTGCTCTCAGGTTAGAGAGCAGTGATTGTGTAGGATACATACAATCTCCACCATCATGTCCAGCAAACTGTGTGCTTCTACTCCTATTTATGGCACATTTTTCTAATTGTTTTATTTGCTGCGGAATAGAGTATTGACATAATGGGGGTTCAGAGATGGTCTCACTTTGGTTAAACTGAGGCTTGTTATGCGGCCTGTGGTTAAGGACACTTGAATCTTTAATTTACAGTACTGTAATGCAATAATTTTAAAATGTCAATTAAGATGGAGATATGCTAAAGTAATACAGTAACGATCAAAGCCATGGCCAGGCCACACTGTGCTCCTGTGACTGAAGGTGATGGAGAGCAAGCCTGTTTTGAAAATCCTCATTTGGTTCAATAAAATTTCTGTAGTTCATAAGCCTTTCCTGTTTTTTGTACATGGGTGGATGACATAAGATACAGAGGGTTTTTGGTCTGTATAACTACAGCATTCTGCTAATAATTATGGATAAAACACTCAAACAAGGGTGTTTGTGTTTACAAAAGACCCTTAGGGATGAGAAACTTTAAAGGGACAGTGTATAATTAATGGGAAAATGTGTTAAATCTCTTGACTATATAAAATATTTCGTATTTGACTAATTCTTTTTCATACATATAGTAATGGCGCCCCCTCTGGACTCTGCCATCTTGATTTTTTACATCTTGCATCTTTCTACAGACCCACAGATAGGGCCAAATAACTTTTAAAAATCCATCAACACCAGAAGTAAGCATTGCCATATAGACTTTAGATGCCATTAACATTCCCAGTTTTAGACACCCCTTTAGGTTTGAAAAGACCTGACCTGAAATATAAAAAAATATATACTTTTATCCAGGGATATAAGAATACTTTTACCAATGTTAAGTAAATTTTCCTCCAGGTCAATCTAGTATGTTACCCTCTACTTTACAATAAATATATGGTCAAAGTCTCCACTTCATACAGATTTTACATATAAATTATTCCGATTTTAAAGTTCCAAAAGGCATTATTGGCATGAATGGTTAAAAAAAGACATTGCCAAAGTAAATCATGTAATAATACTAAGATAAATAACTATTAACTTATATAAAGGTACGGTCTAAAATAAAATATATACAATAAATTGGATTTCAATAAAATAACATCTGATAAATGTCTAAACTGACAGTCTGAATGTCTTCATTTGTTGCATTTAGTAAAAACAAGCAAACGTTCTTAAGAGTAGTATTTGGGGTTCCTGATCTGGAGACTCTTAGGCTACGTTCACACCTACGCTCATACTAATTATACAACTGGCAGATTAGGAACAAGATGCATTTAAGAGTGAAAAACTAGAACATTTAAAAATTCTGAGTGAAAATAAATGTATTTTACATATATTATGTGATTAAAAAAAAGATCAAACCAGTATCTTAGATACTTAGAGATTAACCTACTTTATTTAACATAACATTTTGAGATTAAAAAAAAAAAGAAAGAAAAAGATTAAATAGATAATACTTAATTGATCCCCAGAGGGGGCAATTTGGGCATTGCAGCAACACAAAAAGGCGGTAAAAATAAAGAAAAGAATTTAAATAGGAATAAGCTACACAAACCATTTGAATAAAAGTAGAAGGAAAAGGACTGGAGGTTTGTGCAATTAAATTTTTTTTTTTTTTTTTTTTTTTTTTTTTTTGCAATCAGGAGCAATTAAAGTGATGTGTTGATGTAAAGTAGAATGGTGCACTCAATAGAGAAACAAGATATATACATAATATCTAGATATACAGATAATCAGGGCAGTTAAGTATTATACTATGAGTATTAATATTAAGGTGCAATAATATAGTACAATATAATATGATATAATGAAATTAAATTAAATAAACTTAAATATGACATAAAAGAGTTATATGTGTAAAAATAATATAAGATGCAGTATAAGTATGAGTAGTAAGTATATTGTGGATGTAAAATAATCAAAAGTACCACTGATAACAGCAATAGTTACCGTAATAATATTGCAGCATAGTGTGTACAATATGGCCTCAGACTGGTGTTCCAAGTTCGGTTGATACTTTTGTTCAGTAAAACTACTATACTGAAATACTTGGAGATCAAGCTAAAACTACTATATTTCACATACATTTTGAGATTACAGTAACAAAGCTAGAATAGTTGGAGACTTAAAGATAAAACTGGTATATTTACATGTTAAAACAGTTTACATACATTTTGAAAAGCAGCTGTGAAGTTGAAAAGATAACTATATTTTGATGAAGATAATGAACTTGTTGATAGATTTACTCGTAGTCCCCTCAATCTTGAAAAACTGTTCATGATATAAACTCCCCTCTTGCCGGGCGTTTGGTAAGGTATTTGCAATATTTCCCATTTACAGGAGTGGGTTATTTCCCCTTCGCTTTTCTGTCGATGCATTTTGTCCCTTACGGGAATCCATTCCGACACCATGGCAACGAAGGAGCTACCGCCACAGCGTTTACCATTTGTTTACAACTTGTCTTCTCATTCATAACATTTAACAATTATGATGGTATCTCTAACTGAAGTGAACTATAAATGCCCTTTTACTTGTTACTCCTGAGTTGTGTGAAAGCTGGTGACGCTTCATGACGGTAAGATATTAGCATTGTTAGCTGCTACTGAAATCAAACCTCGAAATGAACGTTAACTCCACACTTGCTGTTCTTTCTTTTGTTTCCTAGACTTACAAGGAATTTAGATAAAGTTAACATTAGAGGTTTATAACGTAACAGTGAGGACATATGCCTTATTTCGAATAAGACTTAACGATATTTAGAGTCCCAGCTTCTATTTGACAACATTTCCCTCCTCATAGCTAACGGTTAGCTCGTATCTTCATACTTTGAGTTAGCAAGATAGCTGAGGTTAATAGGTGACTTTTGAACAATTAAAAATTCCTGGCATTAAAAATGACCTAAATGATACTTACTGGAGTATTAACAGTATTTGAAGATATCACACTAAGTATTGAAAAGGGCATTTTTAATGCTAATGCCCTGTCCTTAGTTATTATAAACGAACAATAATATAAAATACTACAAAATATTTACTGTTTTGCATTTACATCGAACTCAAGCAAATTTAACACTGACTAATTCATTTAGCAGTTTGTTTAATGCTTTTGCCAGAGATAATATGCAGTGGACTTTGCTAGGGATGCATGATATTGGATTTTTATCAATATCTGACATGCTTGTATTTTCAAACTCATTTTAGTTGATACAGATTAGGGCTCAGTGATTTGCAAAAATGATCAAATTGCAATTTTCCCCCCAGTATTGCGATTATGATTTTATATATGATTAGTTTTCAAGTTTCTCATCTTATGTATTATTTAACAAACACAGGCAATAAATAATCAAGTATGATAACCAGCACAACATTAAATAAGTTAGATAAAAAACATAAGCATAAGCATAACATAAACATACACAAATACAAGAGTTGTTAGATTTTTGTAAAAAAAAAAAAAAAAAGACACTTGAACCTTTACATAATGAGTAGAGTGTAACATAACATTGCTGAAACAGACTTTAAACTTTGAGGATGATGATGATTAAAGATAATTACTTCAGCTGATGTAGCTCTGTTGATCCAGTTTTAAACTTCACAAACTCATTTTTCTGTACAGCCAATTACAGCTGACATAGGCAGATTTTTAAGCCAAAATATCAGTTGCAAATAACGGCATAAAGTTTCGTGTTTTTGCTTTTTAAGCGAATATCTGTCGATACTGATATCATGCCGATAAATACAGTGCATCCCTATACTATGCTCAGATTGAAATGGTTTATTTTCCTTGTCAGATTTTCAGATTTCTCTGAGATGTGACCACTGTGGCGGCGGTCAGAATGTCCTCTGAGGAGGAGACGACGAAGGTAAGGAGGGAGACTTGGGAGTTTCTACTCTGCTTACTCTGAATGCAACAATATCTCATGATTGAATTAAAACTGATACATTTAAAGGATCATTTGAATTGATTTGAGATTTAAATACATGCTTTTTTACACTTTATTTTTGTAAACAGATACAGATAAGAACAATACAACACAAAATAAACAGTTGATCATCCTTAAATCCTATACAGTTGAAGTCATGGAATCAGGTCATTGCATATGATTATTGATTCATCATATTTCAAATGTGCAAACACAATCCATTTCTTTCAACACTGCATAAAAATCTCTCCCTTTAGATTCAGTGAAAAAGTCATTCTCTCCGTATTTTTAATATCAGTTTCAAAATCTATCCAGTCAGATTTTGTTGGAGCTACAGACTGTCACCACCTTCACGTTCCTGTTTTGGTCGCTGCTTGTGTCTTTATTTGGTATTTCTCTTGCGCTGAAACTTGATTTTTGGAGTTCTGAAATATCTCTTTAGATTACATCAGCATAAATTGTATCTGCTTTTGACTTCTCTTAGTCAACTTCAGTAGCTGAAAAAAGTGGTGTAGACATGGGAAAAGATCATCTGCAGTTTTACCAACCAATGCGACATCCTTGCTGCTTACATTCGTAATGATCTCTCCTCCCTTCTCCATCAGGTGCTTCCTATTTGGGGGCTTGCCATCCCTCTCCCAGCTGTGCTGATGATCACTGTGAGTCTTTATATGATCGTTGTGGCCATCGGGTTCTGGATCCGATACTGCCTTAAGGTTGGTACAGCTGGCCTGGTCTCTCAGGCCTTTATTTGTTGGAACTTAACACTGATAAGAATGTAGAAAAAAAAAAAAAAATTGGTTGATTCCTGTTACTTACCCAGCTTGACACCTACCTTGTGGTTTTATTTATTTCTTGTCTATTTCTCAACATTTAAAGAATACGTTTGAGCTAGTTGATACTCCGTGTAAACATATTCTAATCTTCATAACTGAATTTTAGTTAGCTCTGCTATCTGATTTCGATGTTACTTCTTTCTCTCCTGCAGGACCGATGTTCTTGTAACTGTTTTGGCTGCTGTGAAAACATTTCTATATGCGATCAGTGCCATAAAGTGGCTGAGACGTGCGACTGCAGCATGCCTGACATGAAAGCATGTTGGGACAGATGTCCCTCCTGTCCTTCTGTAAGTAACATGAGCTCTAAATGGTGGGTCAGGACCAAGAAGTGGGTCACAGGGCTGTTTATAGTGGGTCATGAATGTGTGCATGGAAAAATGGAAACCTCAGCTGGACATGCACCCATTTTTATATATCTACTCCTCATTTGCTGTGATAGTAAGTAAATTTGACTTGCTTTCTTGAGATCTAGCCTTATCTAGCAAATTGTTTTGGGATAAAAAAAAGCTTGTTTTTCCCTCATAATGTAACATTTTCTGAAAATACGCATATAATGTCAAGAATTTGAGTAAAACATGTATGAATAGATGCAGTTTTTTAGAATATGATTGGAAATTTTGGGGGGAATTGCCTCTGAAATGTTCCAGAATTTTCATGGAAATTTGACAGAATCTGCAGGAATGTTTGGATGAATATGCATGGTAATTTTTCATTATTTTCTATGGAACTTTGGGGGAATTTATTTGTAAAGTTTTAGAAATTTGATTGGGATTTTGCTTTGAAATTTTGGGGGAATTGTTTCCCAATTTTTTGTGTGTTTTTTTATGTTTTTTATTTAAATATATAATTTTTTTTAGAAACTTTCACTCAAATGTTTAGGGTATATTTGAAGAAAATTTTTGTAAAATATGTTTCAGAATTTTTTTCTTATAATTTTGAAGGAAATTTTCCAAGACCTCAAAAAGCATTTAGTGGAAGACTTATCTGGTTCCTCTTCTACCCAAATAAGTGGGAGAAACTAAAAATGGATTCCAAACAAAAGTGCGCTACTCAGGAGGTTAAGGTTAGCAATAAAGACCGATGAAAGTCCAACAGTCCGCCCCTGGTCTGTCTGTCATTATCAGGATTGTCTACATAGCAGTGATTTATAGGCAGCATTTAACTCACTGTTAGAAGCTTGACTGTCCTGATCATAATATTTCAACAGAAACGCCTACTGTTAGGGTTTGAGCTCTGACTGCCATCAGCATTGAACAGTTTAGACTCCCTACAGGCTTCATCAGACAGACAGGGAAGATGGGATGTATTTTTGAGCTGAAAGAAGCAAAACAGAACAAAATCCATCATGTAAGCACAAAAAACTGACCTCTATGAATTACCCAAAGCAGCCGGCTTCATGTTTGATTTTGTCCCTGTGATTTCTTGTTTTTCTACAGTGTGATTGTTGGGGCAGCCTCTGCAGCTGTACATGTACATCTCCTGACTGCGACACGTGCCACTGCCTCTGCTTCGAGATCAGGATCACGTAGAGGAAGACGGTGGAAGCGCGCTGATAGCATCATCAGAGTGACTTATAAAACATTTGCCTTTCATAGGAAGGAGGTACCCCCACTGGAGAACCGACACGTCTTTGTCTTCTTATGGAGCACCAACATGACTGGACTGTTACAACTAAACTGTTCCTTAAAAGGACTTAATACCTCACAAAATTAGTCAGATCTACTTCTAGAGGGTGTGTCTTCTTCTGTTGGCTATCTTTAAATATCTTTTTAATGATAAACTGGTTCAGTATTCACTTGTAGTAGCTTAAAAAAGATAAAATCTTTCACCACAGTTCATATGAGTTTATCACAATATCAGAATTTATCGTGATAGGACACAATTTATTTATTTTCTATCATGACACTAATGTGTGGATATTAACACACTATGGTACTGTCATTTTCAAGCTCCCATATTTAATATATACATGTTTTAAGTACAAGGTTGTAGATAAATCTGTAGCTCAAGAAGACCAAGTCTGCTCTTTAAAACATACTTTTTGCTGACTTCACAGTCCCATTGTGAGGAAACGTCAAAGGCAGCTTCCTGTAGCTCTGCAGTCAGATTATTTAAGGCACTGGACTATATAATGTGCATTTTTCTTGACACTGATGCAGTACAAATGGATTGAAAACATCTCTGACATTGGACAAATCTATATTGCCTTATGGTATGTTCATTTGAGCTCTTTTTTTTTATCAAATCTGTAATGATAATCAGCATTTTAGAGCTTAAAATCTAAACAGGAAGTACCTGGTGTTGACAGTGCGACTCTGAATATGAAAGGCTGTTTGTATTTTTTACTTTTGCCAAAAAACTTTCCAGTACAGCTCTGTTTTCCTAAGACACTAGGTGTTTGCATCTTCAGTGCTCAAGTGCCTTTCAGTCTACAGTCTTGTCATTCTCAAAGCTGCAGTTTTTACTCAAACCAGTGGGGGGAAGCAGAGCATTTTTGTGGACTATTAATAGAAGCGGTGTAGTACTCCTTTGGTGCTTTTGTTGAATGAATTTATATGATTTCCTTGTCTTGTGCTCTTTGTTTTTTATACATTGTGGCTTTTGAAAGCTTTATTAAATTCTCAGTTATTTAGATACACAGATGCATCAGTTTTTACTTCATCTCAAGCTCTGTCTTCACTGAAACTGTGCTTTAGCTATGGGGTAGAGTGGCTTTAGTGAACTGTGAGCACTTTCATATTAACTTATGAGTGTCAATATAACTCAAAGCCTCTACTGCCATACACTATGTGGACAAAAGTATTTGGACACACCTGTTAATTATTGAATTCAGACCTGTTGAAAAAAATTAAGAACCTAGCCATGCAGTCTCCATTTGGTGTAGCTCACAGATGGTGAGCTACACCTCAGAGGTAGGAATCTGCAGTAGGGATCATGTGTTCAGTGTTTCAAATATTGATACTCATGCCCTATATTTATAACCTTGCAAAGCATATGGATTCACCCATTTCCGTGTTTCTTAATGGCAAATCCATCTTGCAAAGCTCCCGTCTGAACCGTTTGGGCCAAGTTAGAAAGTGACAGGACCAATCAGCATCGAGGGGCAGTACTTTCGGGCGTGGCAGAGTCGTGACATAAGCAAGCAGCGAGAAGAGGCCGGTGCAATTATGTCAGAAGACATTAGCGTGTATGCTGCTAAAGCGTAAGTTTTATCAGAACTTGACGACAAAGAACAGGAACAAAGAACGGCATCGAGTTGTTTTTGAAAAGATAAAGTTGTCTACAGTCACCATGGTTTGCGTTATGCAGTTCTCTATGGAGTTTTACTCCTTTAGTAGGGGCACGGACACACCTCGGTCGCGGCTACATCACGCGTTTTGTTGCTCTGATTGGCCTGTAAAGATGAGACAGACAAAACGTTCATCCAATCACCCTCCGAGTTTTTTTTTTCAAAGCTTCTGCCCTTTCCCAAACGCCGTCTATTGAAGGTTTTCCAGATGGATGTGTGAAACAAATCCATCTGGCGTGCCAGGTTACCATATTTAAGAGATTGAGGCCTTTTCCACTTGACACTTTTACCTTAAACAACAGCAGAAACTGTAAAATCCTTTGTTGACTTGTTTGTGTGTGTACCTGACCAGTTTTGTAATTGGCTAACATGCCAGTGTGTGCTGAAGAAAATAGAGAAAAAACAAACAAACAAACAAAAAAACAAATTTCTGTGCTTCTTTTTAATTCTGAAAATATTTACAAAAACTCAGTATCACTGTGCTGACTTTGACAATAAAAACTCTCACTAGACAAAAACCCTTTTAAAAAAATCACTGTTACTTCATTTATTTGCAGTTTATTATTCTCATTTTTTTGGCACTATCACATCTGTATGTTTTAGCTGTTTTTGGAAAAATAAGGACGGATATTTATATTTTCAAACCAGCTAGGGGTTGCACCAGTTATGTTTAAGTTCACACTCTACTAATATTTAAGATGTTGCACCAGATGAGATAGGAAAAAAAAAATCGAGTTGGCAGAAAATTTTTCATATGGAAATATATGAGTTGGCTCAACTAAAAAACTGGCCCCAACCATTAAAGTTGAGCCCCCTGAAAATTTTGGCTCAACTTAAATCTGAGTTCACTTGGTATGCAGTTATAAAGAAACTCAAACTAGTGTGGAAAGTGTGCCCAATAATCCATAATGTTTTAACCCAACGTGAATCAAGTTGGATTCTTTACAGTGTAATCCCACTAATAAGGCAAAATCGCAGTCTACTAGTATAGTACCAGTACATTTTTGGCCCTACTAGTACTACTAGTAAGACCTTTTGCTTTACTAGTAAGGCCTAGTCATGGACTAGTGCCCAAAAATTAATATAGTGAAAAACTAGTTGATATCATGGATGTCAAATGTTTGCTCAAAGGGCTTTTCATAGTACAGTTTAATGTGGACTTTGAATCATAACTTCATACGTAATTTACACATAGTTGGTGCAAAAGGCTACTAATTACTATGACATGCAAAATGCAGTTCAAACATTTGCAGGGCAGAGACTATGCGGTCACATAAGTGCTGAATCACTTCTGATAGAAACAGCATCATGGTACAGCAGCTCACAGACACAATGAGGTAGACGTGTTCTTTACACCTTCAAATGTATATTTTTTTCTTCATTTAAGAAAGGCACTTCCTGTTTCACAACTTCCTTTCTATGTTTGTCCAAAATCCTCTTTAGTCAGTAAAAAAAATACAGATTTCGCTTCAAATTCCTGTGATATTTGACACGTACAAAACCCTACAAAAACAGAGATAAACTATAAAAAACATTTGTTCTGTGCAGCTTAAAGAGTTCTTCATTTCACTTCTGATACATCAGACTCAAGGCAGCCAGCACTTATGATTTCCTCTATAGACAAAAGAAGTGAACAGACAGTAGTATTGTGGTAAACACAGACAGGTGGAATCATGTTTTCTTGTTACTATAGAGAGGTAAAGTGGTCTGGAGGTTACTGTCCAAGAAGGTAATTTAAACCTGCTTTATAGAAGTGAACTTTAAGCCTGGGTCTGAATATTGACGCAGAAGCCTGTGTGGATGTTAGCTGCACTATAAACCTGCTGATAATGGAGCAATTTTAAGGAAGATTTGGAGGAAAAACCTTGTTTCTAAGTGGATTTGTGACTTTAATTAGGAAAGAGATTTTTTCCAATGGGTTTATGGTGTAAATCCAAAGTTTCAAGGACATTGACAGAAAAAAAGAGCTAACTGCTGTCAGCTTTTCATGCCTCTAACACCATGAGCCAATCACATTTCTTGCAGGCTACATATAACATTCAAAGATCTGAGTTGTGAATCTTTATAGAAAAATATTAGAAATTTAGATTTCCTTACAGTTTCATTTAAATTTACAGTAATAACTAAGGATAATGGTCAGAAATGTACATGAGGTAAAGGTACTAAAAATGGCGTGTATTTTATCTCGTTCTCAAAACCTCACAAACACACAGTAAAGTGTCTCCTTTGTAGTATATGGACAAAAGTATTTGACCTCACCTATTCATTTTAGAATTCAGGGGTTTCAATCAGACTCCTTGCCACCGGTGTATAAAGTCATGCAATTGTGGGGCGCAGATGGCCTAGTGGTTTTGGGGGTATGGACAGCCGGGTTCGAATCCAGCCTGCAGCCCTTTCTGGCATGTCTCTCCCCACTCTCTCACCCCTGTTTCTGACTCTATCCACTGTCCTCCTCAATCAAATAAAGGCACAAAAAGCCCAAAATAAATCTGAAAAAATCAAGCAATTGTAAACTCTGCTACACAACATTACTGCAAGTTTGTTAATCGATAACCATCAAAGACCTAAGGCTTCAAAAAATGTCCACTTCCAATATGCAGTCAATGGCAAATTCCTATTTTAAAATAATTATCAAAAACTCTCCAATAGAAAAAGTGATTTTTCTGCATAATTAAATAGTAATAGATTAATAAACCTTTAAATAAACACTAGCTGTGTATCAATAATATACATATACATGGATGCAGTGCATTCCCACAATATACTAATAAATTATTTTAAGTTTTAAGCCAACAAAGTCCTTCAAATCCAAGATTTTTTACATTCATTTGTGCCAGTCACATCATGTAAATCACTGTTTAAAGAAAGAAGTTTCTATACGAAGAGTTGGAGACACAACGATAAAACGAGGAGATGGAAAAAGATGAAGAAAGAGGAGTGAGCAGGGCCATCCACGCTGCTGCTGGTAGTGGTGGTGGCAATGGTGTTGGCTGAAGCTGTGGTGCTGCTGCTGGTGGAGGAGGCTGGGGATAAGAAAGTCCCTATAGTGCTGGACAAGAACTGCTGAAAGTGGCTCAGTCTGGTTAAGACCATCACTGCATCTGCTCTCACGATTCTGGTGGAGTTATTTTCAAATGATAGCACAGACGCCTGGAACCAGGATCCATCCACCTTTGACATCAGAGGACCGCCAGAATCCCCCTTAACATAAAGGAAAGGTGGAAATGTGGAGAACTTAAAAATTAAGTACACAGTTCACATTAATTGCTGTTTTGCATCATTTCCCAGCAGACCTTGCAAGGCAAAAATGGAATAACCCACCCAAAGTAAGGTGCAAAGTAAAGCTCCAGATATTTTACAAAATATGAGCAAAAAACGCAATGATCAACGTCTTGATAAAACAGGAAGTTAAAATAAAATGCCTTTAATACTCACTTCTTCCAGCGTGAATGATCCTGTACAAATTGTATCGCTTGATGAACTGTTTCCACAATCTACAACTGAGGTCTGGAACTCCTGCAGAGCTTGTTCCTCTAACAATGGAGGAATAAAAGGACTATTAGAAGTGAATCCAACCCTGGTAGCTACCTCAAATGAGCATATATCAACTTAATGGTTTTTTTCAATGCCTAAATATCTTATGAAAAGAGATGAAGTGATACAAGGATCAATATCAATATTACTCTGCTTTAGACTCACCCCCTCCTCGTCCAGAGTTCCAACCAGAACCCCAGGCAGTTGAGCCCACAGCGAAGGTCTGTCCATTGTCCAAGCAGATGGGCTGGATGTAGTTTGACAGGGTGGGCTGGGATGACAGATGCAGCACTGCCACATTCGACCCAGTGAGGTTGCTCAGAGTGATGTTTGTCACATTCAGCGTCACCTCAAACGGGTTCAATCCGTTCTGGTTTAAACGACCCAAAACGACGGTCCATTCGGATGGTGTGGGAGAACTGTTGGAGGTAGAAAGAAGTTATTAGGACTGACCTAATGACCTACTGATGCTCAGCAAGATAGCACTTCTTGGTGCACTATTTTAGACTTTTGTACTCGTAAGGCTAGATTTTACATCACCAGTTTTGGGCTGGCTGGTCTGAGTGGTGAAACTGTTGGTATCTCACCTTGAGAAGCAGTTGGCGTTGCTCAAGACAGAATCTACGGCCACCAGAGTACCACCACACACGTGGCCCCCATTCTTTTGCAGGCTCGCCATCCATGGCCACACACCAGCTGTTGCAACTGAGCTTCCTCCCACTATACGAGAATTCAATGGGGCTTGACCACAGACCACAGCTAGAAAGAAATAAAAGCAAAATATGCAAATAAAGTTTTCTTTCTGAGTGTAGACTGACGTAGGTATTTCTGGCACAACTTCAAAGCTTCAAAGGTGCATGGAGGATGAATAAAGTCTTGAAGAAAACAGAAATCTCCATGAACAGCTTTATTAGACTGACTACTACTCTAATACTACTATATTTAAAGGACGTTTGCAATGTGCTTCTGGATGATCCTGATGAAGGCTTTAAGCTAAAATAATGCATTGGTCTAATACATTTTTTTTCTAAACTACAAGGGTATCTGGAGCTTTCTATTTCCTTCTGAGTGTTGGGCCTTGTAAATCCTGCCAAAGACAAACTAAGCTGCTGCCAGATAAATGTGACAATATCCCAAACAGCAGATTTCCAGTTCAAAGTTTTAGGCTTAAATCAGTGTGTATAAACTGATAGCAGGCACTCACGTGCAGGTGTGGTTGGAGGGTTGGTTGGTGCTGGAGGGAGCCCAGCACAGTTGACACTTAAATCGCCGTCGGTCCCTGTGGATGTGAAGGTAATGTAGCTCGGCTGGTTGGTGACGATTTGGCTGTTGATCCATGTCTGGTACTGAGACACACGGGCGTAGACTCCTGGGAAATTAGGCTCAGCACATCCTCGTCCAAAGCTCACAGCCCCGACCAGGAGCCAGCGCCCGTTCTGCTTGCTCACCATTGGACCTCCTGAATCCCCCTTTGAGTAAAGAGAAGCACCTTTAGGAGAACTGTCCTCACAGCTTTTCAAATCTGACATAAATACTGGAGTTCAAAATGATCACCTGGCAGGAGTCCCTTCCTCCATCTTCTAACCCAGCACAGATCATGTTGTCTGTGATAGTGCCCACTCCGTAGTTACAGTTGCACTGTCTGCTTCCTACAACTGGCACCTCCACCTCCATGAGGTTTCCGGGAGAAGGAAGGGACACTGTTGACACACAAATTAATTTTGAATAAGTCATTTAAAAATGATATGTAGTTTTGTGACAGCCCCATAGTATAACCAACTGTTGAATAACAACAAGTCAAATCCAAAGTTCGTATCTTAACACACTAGATATGTTGGAATAAGGTTGCTGCAAACTAGGAAACTAGTTTAGATTAAATCACAATATAGCCTGCAGCAATTTTCAAATCCCAAAAGGTCTAATATTTCTTTAACCTGAAATTTATGTCAAAATACCAGTGTAAAACTTTTTTTGCGGCAGAGATGTTATGCATGACATAATTATGCAATGATTCAAGTGTATTTTTTTTAGAATAGTCTACAAAAAAATCTTACTCTCTTCATTTTTATTTGTTTTTCTTATCAAATATGAGAATGGTAATACACCAACCCATATCTAGTTTTCAATATGAGTCAACATCATCACAAACAGTTATTTATTCAAAATTTTTCAGCCCTTATTTAGTTTAATATTGGGTTAGCTGTGATATAGAATAATTGATTGCTTGTGTTTGTTGGAAAATACACAAGATGAGGAACTTAAGGAATAATCGCATTTCAAATTGCAATTGCAATATTGGGTAAAAAAATCGCCTTGTAAAAAGGGATTTTTGTATCTCAGTGGGAATAAATCTTGGTTAAATAAAGGTTAAATAAAAGACATTTTTCCCAAATCGTTCAGCCCTACTGTAAACGTGACTGAATTCTGGATTTAGACCATTCGAAAGTTTTTCCACCTCTTTCCTGGCTGGGTTTAATTTGGGCAGGGAAAATATGACCCCACTCCTCTAACACTGCAATACAATACAAACAATACTACTACAGAGTGGCTCATCTCACTACAGTCTGTCGTTCACTGATGCCACTGCCTTGGTTGAAAGTGAAGTCAGTCAAATGCTGTTTTTTGCTCATTGTTAATTTTCTGAATCTATCAGCTACGGTAGCGTACGGGTCATTTAAAGTATCATAACAGAGATTTGAGCCAGAAAACAGACTTTGTCTCTTCTCTGGCACAGAGCCGTTCTGATCATAAGGTCATGAATCAGATTGTAACATTTTTAAATCTGAGAGGATCCTATTTCTCCTGAGTGGGCGTGGCTTCAGCTCATTCAACAGACATGCCCACACCATCCTGGAGCAGATTTTACTGCCTCATTTTTCATGATTTTGAAGCATAATTTTATAAATTTAAAGATTTTTTTATTTGACTGAAATTTGATTTAGGGGTTATAACCAGTGTTGGGGGTAAAGGGTTACAAAGTAATCAGTTAGAGTACTCAGATTACTTTTTTGGAGCAACGAGTAGCGTAACGCGTTAGTTTTAAAATTCAAGTAATCTCATTATTAGTTACATTTTTATTAAAGTAATCTGTCACTGAAAGAAAAATCCCAAATTTCCTCTTGCCTCAAAAAAGAGAGAAAGAAAAAAAAGAAGCTCCTTGAAGCATCTGCTCTGTTTGTCCTTCTCTCTTCCTGTAGTCACATTGGCACGTGCCAGCAGAAGGTAAACATTCTGTGCCATTACGCGTGCATTGTTAGCTTGTTGAGCCAGCAAGATTACAGAGAGGACAGCAGGCCACTGTGTAATTATCCCCATTATGATGGACTTTTGGATGAAAGGGACAAGGACAGCATCCTGGTGAAACGTAAGTTTAAAAGCTCCTTTTGCTTTCATTGAATCAGCTGTTCAGCCGTTCCAATTATGCGCTGTTATGATTCTGTCTGCCTCTGCTCAGCTTGTTGTCAGATTGTGAGCATGTTAAAAAGATATAAAGGTTTTCCTGTTTGTTAGTGGTGTTCTCAGGCTGCAGAGATACAGATTATGGGCTTTAAATTACGCTGTACATTGGCATTACAGTCTGCACATTTAAATGCAGACGTGTGGTTATTATCTGTCTTTTTTACAACCGCTGAGTGGAACGAGTGGCTGAAGGGTTTTAATATTTAGTAACACAAAAGTACTCTAATGTGTTAGTTTTCAAAGAAGGTGACGCGGTAATGTAACAAATTACTTTTCTCAGTATGTAACGCAGTAATCTAACGAGTTAGTTTCAAAAGTAATGCTCCCCAACACTGGTTATAACACATTGACCTGTCATACAACAAACCTACATACAGGTTCATTTTCACTTTACAGGGTCTTTAAGGCAACATTTTTTCACACAGTGTTATTTTAACTGTTCTTAAATTGAACTCTGCATTTAGAACAAGTCATAGCATTGAATAGTCATAGCTATTTCATATGAGCACAGCAGTATATATCAGGATCATCAACAAAGAAATGAGAAGAAGGGGATTCAGCTTCTAGCTAAGAAGCTAGCAGTGCCTCTTTAATGGCTTTTCTTTCCCCCCATGTTACCATAAACATCCTTTAATAGAAACTGTGTTAAACTGTTTAGCAAATAAAACATGTGGGATACCATGGATTGAAATCACAACTTAATTCAAGATGACAAGTTACGATGGAGTTGTGATGTACCATTCGTGAGCAATGGGAGCAGGCTCCTGTTTAAGAGACAGTCTCCTTCTTTTTTAATTTTTGTTTTGTTTTAAAGACATAAAAAGGCAATTTAGGAGCCAAGAAAAGCTTTTATTACTTCTCGAAAAAGAGCCGCAATTCCCATCATTCTTTTGGAGGCTGGACAGACACAAATAAAGCCATGCTTTTGTGTACTAGCAGAAAACGGCTCAGATCAGATCATCCAATCTAAATAAAGACATCCCAGACCACCTCTATGTGAGTCTGAGCTACACTCTCTGGCCAAAAAGTATTTGGCCACACTTTCTAGGTTTCATTGTAAGGGACCCTTTTGGTTAAGGCTACCCCCAGGTAATATTCTATATTGAAGGTTTTTTTTTTTTTTTAACCAAGGACTCTATTTTGTTTGTTTAGTTTACTGGATGAAGACTTGTGGCTTTTATTTCTCCCAATACAGCAAAGCCTCACTCTGCTGTGATTGGCTGTAATCTGAAGAGTGCATTTTTTATTGTAGGCTGTAATACAAAGGGATGTAACTATTTTGCCCCACTTTTAAAAAGAAATTACAGTTTTATACCTAAACATATAAAAGGCCATGGCTCTTTCAAGAACAGCTGTTTTCTGACCCACCTCCAGATTGGATGTTACCCCAGCCGGTGACCCAGGTGTCAGTGCCGTTGAAGAAGGTGCTGTCCGAGGCTGCCAGGCACACGGGCCGGATGTAGTTTGTAAAAGTTACAGTTGAGGCCAGCCTCAAGAGGGCAATGTCATTGTCACTGGTAGCACTGTTGTAGTTAGGATTATTGATGATCTGTGAGACTCCTACAGCCACTTCGTTGGAGTTGGTTCCTTCTTGGGTCTGTCGACCAAGATACACAGTCAAACTGCTCGGGATGGTTCTAGAGTGTTGGGGAATGGAAAAAAACAGAGCTCAGACATGGAAAACTGTGGTGTGCAACATCATTGTAAGTGAACTTTCTAATTTGTAGCAAAAAGGAAGCTCTGGTTATATTTCTCCACCCATACAGTTAAAACGGGTGTTCACTGTGAGTTTGGTCCTGCTTGAGGTTTCTGCCTGTTCAAAGTGAGCTTTTCTTTTAACAGCTGCCAAATGCTTGCTAATAGTGGTTAGTCCCTGTTTAAATGTGGAAAGAGGCTATGGTCTACACCGCAGATGTCTGTAGGATATGTTCATTTTTGTCATGCAAGAGATCTTAATGGCCACTGAAATACCGTCCTTGCATGCTAACTAGAGCTAAAAGAAGCCTTTAAATGTAGCCTAAACTCCTGGTAGCACATTTAGCAACCTGATTTGGCTGACAACACCTCAGAATAAATGCTGCATGTTCTGTGGTTTCAGAAGTTTTTGTTTAATTGAAAATCATGTATGAAGGAAGTCTTCCTTCCTTTTCTCGGTTACCCTTGGAAGCAGTGAGCAGCAGAAATCACCCACTCATTTGTAATGAGTGACCCTCCACAGAAGTGAAAGTTTCCAGATCCGTGTATACTGGCCATCCACGGCCAAAAGCCTGCAGCGGCCACCTGCCCTCCAACGATGCGGGTGTTGCGGGTGTTGAGAGGAGCTATCCCGCACTCTAAAGACACAGAGGAGACAAATGATGAGCATTAGCATGAAGTGTAAATGGTGTTCTTAAAAAGCCAGTTTGATAACAATGCCACTGTTGTTTCACTCTACATTCACACACTGATGAAAGGGCAACAAAATTGATTCTGACACATTAATAAGGTTTGTGCAGTGTCTGATTCAAATTTAAAATATATTAATACCTTGAGGTAAAAATATCTACTTCCACAAAGTAAAATAATGTTTAAATATTTGTTAGCTTTGATTCAGGCTGAAGTTGATAATGACAAAAATATGTGCCCCTGGCCGGCCACAATCCCCTCAAGTACCAGAAAAATCCATTCCCTCTTCCTCTCTTTCTCCACCTTTCAGAAACTGTGTGCTGAAACAAGCCGTTCTTAGATTTTCCCCTCATGATGTCATGTGGGGTTTTAGCCCCGCCCCCAGGTTCAGTTGGCCCTCCACCCTTGGAAGAAAGAGCCACCCTCCTCTCCTGATCCTCCTCTCATCTGCCAGCTGAGGAGGATCAAGAGTGCCACATCCATTTCCTGAGAAGGGCGTAGTCAGGGGTGGAGTTAGACAGCTTAGTGACATTTAAAGAAACACACACAGAAACGGCTCGTTCTGAGCAGGGCTGAAACAGAGGGGTTTTTTTTAGAAATGCAAAAATCCAATACTCAAGTTTTTTCTCAGCAACAGACTTCACAGGCATGTTTGCAGGACCTCTGAGACAGATATAAACTTGTCTTAAAGGGGTAAAATATGTCCCCTTTAAAAGATTTAACCCCAAAATTTGGTTAAAAATACTGAAGATATTCTTTTATGTTTGTTGAAGTGGCCATAATTGTCTTTAATGAGCTTAAAAGTCAGATAAATTCCCCATGCTGGATTTACTTGTATTCCTTATATTTATATTAAACAAAAAACTCACTTGATATCTGCACTTTGACGTGAAGTTCTAAATGCAATTTTTACCACCATAATTTAGTCTGCACTGCACTCTGGGTAGTGAGGCTTCAGCGTCTTCAGCTCTGTTTTTATTTCTTGTTTTAATGTAAACAGAGGCTCACCTCTGTATATATAAAGAAAACTAATGAGATTAATCCTTTCTCTTAATATCTCTAGATGGAGTGATTCACAAAATGCAGACATATTGTTTCTGTTAAGGCTCCGTATAACCTGTAGGAGTGGGAATCACTAAGGGTAATAAATTCGAACACAGTTAAATATAGACACAAATTTGAATTTGAATTTTAAAATGGGTAGATTAAAAATATACAAAATAAAAAATCAATTTGCACCAACACCATCAAAACTAGTGAAACAAAACAAGACGGTCTGCTTCACACTTGAACTGTGAGGCCTCCGACACTCTCAGGCCACAAAATGACAAAAGAAAATGAAAGCCTCTTCCGGCATTTAAGTTGATCATTTACATTCAACATAAAATTTTAAATATCTGTTTTCTTTAGTCTGGCTAACAGCATTGCATTTACACTGTATAATGATTTGTTCACATTTATTCTTTAATTGTTTTGTCAAGCTAAAGGGTGTCAGACCAACATAAAAACATTGTTTTACTGTTTTAAATCACAGCCAATTTTCTCATTGGAGGTTATAATAATAATAAAAACACGTAGCAACACAATGAAAGCCCACACAGCATATTTAAAATGCCACATAGGAGAGGGAGTAATAAACAGATGACTTACCAACTTGCTGTGAGTGACACTCTGAAAAAAAAAGAAAGATAATGGTTAGATAGCAGTTTTAGATTGATATTTTCTCTAAAATAATCAGCAATATATACAAGAGATGGGGTTGATTTGTTTATGAAAGAGAAAAACTTTCAACACCATCGCCTCTGTTAGCACACACTGGAATCACTTTCTAGTAGTTTAATTTCGTGTGATTTAATAAAAGTTTCTTTTTTTACTGCGTATAAGTGATTGTTTTCTCCCACCTTCAATAAAGGATTATTTGTGTTGCTTCTGGATATCTAGATGTCTTTAACCTTTTTTTCTTCATGTCTTGCCTTTAAAATGGATTGTTTAACTGGAAACAGTTAAATGATACTAAAGTCAGTCTGCCACAAAAGGTAGCCCCACAGCATGATGCTGCCACTGCTGTGCTTAACAGTGGGGCTGGTGTGTTTGCGGTGATGTGCAGCGTTTGGCGTCTGCCAAACATAGCGTCTTATCTGATGGCCAAAAAGCACCATTTTGGTCTCAACAGACCAAAGAACTTAGTAACACTTGACAATGGAGTCTCCCACATGCTTTTAGTAAACTCTTGTCCAGATTTGATCCGAGTTTTCCCCAACAGTGGCGTTCTCTTTACCGCTCTCTCATAAAGCTTTGACTGGTGAAGAACCAGGACAACCGTTGTTGTATGAAGAGTCTCCCATCTCAGCTGCTGAAGCTTGGAGCTAGTTTAGAGTAGTCATAGGTGTCTTGGTGGCCTCTCTCACTAGTCTCCTTCTTGCACGGTTACTCAGTTTGTGAGGACAGCCTGATCTAGGCAGATTCACACGTGCCATTTCCTTCCATTTCTTGATGATGGGTTCAGTTGAACTCTAGGAGATATTCAGTACTTTGGAAATGTTTTTGTATCCACCCCAGCCTATTACTTTTCAATAACCCTTTTTCGAAATTGCTTGTGTGTTCTTTTTTTCTTTATGGTGTAATGGTAGCCAGGAATACTGATTAACTAGTGACTGGACCTTCCAGACACAGGTGTCTTTATACTGCAATCACTTGAGACACATTCACTGCACTCAGGTGAACCAATTTCACTAACAGTGAGACTACTAGCAGCAAGTAGCTGGATCTCTGTTGAAGGTTTGTCACTTTGAAGGGGGTGAAAATTTATGACATTACTTTGCAGACATCGGTTTTCACTTTGACACTAGAGATGTTTTGTATTTTTGTGGGGTTCTCACTTGGTGGGTCCAGACCCAAAAGTGGGTCACAGAGCAGTTTTCAGTCAGTCCAACTAAGTGGCCAGAAAAAAAAATGGTGCCAAAAATCCAGAAGTCCTTATTGGACATGCATCAATACCTTTTATTTTACCTTGTTTTACTGTGAAATTTTTCCCTATTTTACTATTTTATCTTCTCTTCTTGCAATAAATGGCTGCTTTTCCCTTGATAATGAAGTATTTTCACAAGTTCTCTGGAAAATTGGCAAAAATTGACACATAATTCTGGGGAAAGAGCTTATAAGATTTGTCAGTTTTGTCCCTTTCCTTTTTTATACCAGGTGTTTTGGTCTAATCATGCTCCAGACTAAAACATATCTAATAAATTACACATGCCTTATTATCATTTTTTGGAAACTAGGGTTGTGATCTGTTATAAGACAGACTTGTGGGTCCTGAGGCGGGACCAGTTGAGAACCACTGGTATAGACCATGACTGATTTATAAAATCAATGAAAGGTTAAGATATCCAAGGGGGTGAAATCTTTCTGTAGGCACTGTATGTGAAATATGGAAATAAAGAAAGTTATTGGTAGCATAACGGTGATGGATGCTGATTGGCCAATAGACTTTAGACCAGGGATCATCAACAGGAGGCAGGGGGCCACATCGGGCCCCCCATGGCTTCCCATGTGGCCCTCAGAGGATAATTACATTTAGAACATTTGAGAAGGAAAATATATAGCATGCTATTGTTGAGCATTGTTGTTTTAGAGTACAATTTTTCATTCTGAGAATCTACATAAAAGATCTGTTTCCTGCATGTGTATTTGACCAATCACAGCACAGCTTATTGGCATCAAATTCAATGATGGGCTCCAGAAATATATAGGTAAAATATCTAAAACGCCCCCTTGTGGCTGGCTTCAGTATAGGTGAGTATATAAGAGGTGTTAAGTAGACATGGCCATTCATTTTTAAAATAAATAATATTTTTACAAGAATATGTTAATTCGAGCAAAATATTAATTTTAGTTGAGTTTATTTCAATGTCCGGCCCGCACAGCGTCTGCCACGATAAGCTGGCCCTTGTGCGGATGGAGTTAATGAGCCCTGCTTTAGAGTCATCAGTGAGTGTCACAGCTTTGTTCTGTTAGACTTGAGGATATTTCAAAGTTTATAAGTGGAAAAACAAACATGTAAAAAAGTCCCAGTACGTCACCAACCTAAGGTGACCCTCTGCCTGAGTCATGGGTTTGAAGTTGAAGAAAAATCATATGCAGGTAAAGTCATTCATCATTCAGAGACTGGAAAAAAAGTGTCTCTGAACATCGACAGCACCTGTCATTAAAGCCCGACGTTACAGAATTTCCTTTAAAAGTAGAACAAAAAGGTTTCTATGGCCTTAATGACAGAACTTCCTGCACTGACAAAGTAAATGTGCTACTGTATATGTGTGGGTGGTTTCACCATTCTCTGAGTGTCCTTCTTCTTTAGTCTTTTTCACACTTCACTGCTGTTCTAAAAGATCTCCCTGCTGTGTGGTGGTGTGTCGTGTGTATATGCTATCAGACGGGTTTAACTGCCTGGTTTGACCGGATTGTTAACGTGCCAGCTCTGTCTCAAGCTCAGTGAATACCAACTGTACAGAGCACAGATCCATCATTTTCCTTCAAAAGGCTCTTTATGTGTGTTTGCTTCCATCATAATGACGGATGATTGGGGGAGTGTCAGCAGAGGGGGGCACTATACTGACAGATGTCTCAGAGCTTAGAGGAGGGCTCGCCATGTCTGTCAGGGTTATGAATTTTTTACACACAACTGTCACAAGATAGGAGGGAAGTAAAAAATAAAAGTTATACAACCTTGCTCCTTATTTTCTTTCTTTTTAAAACATAGAACCGTAAAATTTAAAGCAATATCAATAGTATAATAAATAATTAATTAGCAATTAAAATTGATAAATCATTCACAGTGGTGCCGTCTAAGTAACAGCACTGTACTGATTGTTAATCTTGCAACAACTCCAGCTAGTAAATATTTATCTGCATAGCACAAATACATATAACCAATATTATCCAAACACACTTTGAAAGACAGCAGGTCTAGACCATATTCTTTCTTTTCTTAAATTATTTATAAGGACAGTAATACACTACAAACTCAGCAACAAGCAACATTTAGCAAAGTCATAGTGACAAGGAAACACTTTTTTTCTAGCAGGCATAAAACTCAAGCCAAGCAAAGTCCAGATAGAAGGAAGAGGAAGAAGCAGAAAAAAAGATGAGAGGTGTGCAGGGGAAGAGAGGAGAAAGAATGTGGTGGTGTGAGAAAAAAAGAGGGAGATGTAGAGAGAGAGAGGAGGGAGATGCAGAAGGAGTGAAGAGGAAGGTGCAGAAAAGAGAAGAGGGAGATACAGAGATATTAGGATACAGAAAAAGACAGGAAGAAGATGCAGAAAGAGAGCGGACAGGGATGTGCAGAAAGAGAAGAGAGAGATGCAGAAAAAAGAGAAGAGGGAGAACATGCACAAACAAAATAAGAGGAAGATTCAGAAAGAAGAGGTAGGTGCAGAAAGAGAGAGGATGGGGATTTAGAAATAGAGAAAAGAGAAGAGGGGATGCAGAAAGAGTTAAGGAGATGTGTAAAGTTAAGGGAGATAAAGAGAGACAGAAGAAATTGCAGAAAAGGGATGAGGAATATGCAGAAAAACAAGAGGGAGATGCAGCAAGAGAGAAGATGGAAAGGCAGAGAAAAAGAGATGCAAAGAGAAGAGGAAGATAAAGAGAGGAAGGAAAGAGGGACGCCGAGAATGAGAAAAGGGAGGTACAGAGAGAGAGAAGAAGGAGATGTGGAAAAGAGAAAAGAGGGAGATGCAGAAGGAGAGAATAGGAAGATGCAGAAAAAATAAGAGGAAGTTGTGGAAAAAGGAGAAGCTGTAGAAAAGAGATATTAGAAAGATGCAAAATAATCAGATAAGAAAGTGATGCAGAGAGAGAGAGAGAGAGAGAGAGATGAGTGATTTGAAGAAAAAGGCAAGGGAGATGCAGAAGAAAGAGAAGAGGAAATGCAGAGACAAGAGAAGAGGAGAACCGACACAGAAAAGAGTAGAGGGGATTTCAGAAAGATTAGGTGGATGCATAAAGAGAGAGAGAGGAAGATGTGGAAAAAACAAGAGGTTGATGCAGAAGAAAGGGACATGCATGAAGATAAGGGAGATGCATAAAAGTGAAGAGGAAGATGCACAAAGACGGAGATGCAGAAGAAGAGAAAAAGAAAATGCAGGAGAAGAGTAAGAGTCAGAGAGGGGAGGGAGATGGAGATAAAAAGTGATATTTGATCAGGTTTGTCAAGATCCAAACAGCTACACATTCTTCTAAATGGTTGTCAGCAGCATCAGAGTGATGAGAACATCAGGCCTTTATGATTTGTTTGCACATGCTCTGAACATATCCATCCACTAAATGCTGTATCATCACGGAAAAAGCAAAGCCATAAAGCTACTGGAGTGTTGACAACACTAAATCATTTTTAGTATGCTTTCATGAGATTATGGAATTCAGGAAATAGTGGAAGACAAACATTTGAGGAATCTTGTTGTGTTTAGTGTCTGGTTTCCCCATAGTTAAGATTCATACGTGCATGACATGTTAAGCCATTATGAGTCATCAATATCACAGGAGAGTTGCATAAGGGCTTTAAAGAAAGGAGCTCAGAGGTTTAAGTAAAGACTATATGTAAACACATGTGGTATGCACCCACACGGGTTTTTAGGTTGACTTTAGAACATGGCTTTTAGGGACAGATCAGTTTGAGTTCACCTGGACTCAGAGGTTAACAGTTTTTGCCTGACCTATTTGCAGAAAGAACGTCGATTTTGTAAGTCAGCTGGGATTCTTTTATTTAGATTTTTCCCTGCCATTTTTTTTAATCTTGTTTTATTGTTTACATTTGTTGTAATGTTTCGTCAGTCTATATGCATTGATCATTTTGGAGCACTTCAACGTTTTGCCTTTTTACCAGTAATGTAGGCAAGGTTCATTTATTCTTTTCTCCTCATTTTTCCTTTCTTCTTTTCTTCCTCTTTACTAATGTTTTTCCATTGTTTTGTTACCCTTTCTATTTTCCTGTTTGTTCATCCTTTTTTCTATTTTCTTTCCTTTTTCTTCCTTTATTTTGTCTTCTCTCCTTTGACCTTGTTTCCTTTCTTTTTTCCACCATTATGTCTTTATTGTTTTCTTTCTTTGTATGTTGACTGTTTTCTTTCTTCCCTTTGACATTGCTTCTTTATCCTTTCCTTTTGTCTCCACGGTCTTTCTTTTGCGGCAAATGAGTTGATGTACAATTAATGTTTGTATTGATCATAGCCTAATATCATTTTGTTAAGTAAGCAAAACCCTCTGTGTGATCACTGCCCTACATTTCATTTGTGTTAAACCTTTTTTAATAGACACATTCTGGATTTGGAATCCCAGCATTTGCATTTTTATTAGTTCCTGTTGGACTTCTTATTTTGAAGTAGTGTTTTTTTCTGTAATATGAATGTTGTCTCGCCCTGGTGCTGGATTGCCTAAATGTTTAAGGTCGATGCTTTCCTCAGTCAACATTTTGCAATCAACAACATGACGAGGTGTGGCTCCACCTTAACTTTAAACCACCAACCATGACAAAAATCTGAGCTGACGCATTTTTAAGTTGCTGTAATGTCTGATAGAAAGATCCATTATTACCACAAACATTCCTTTATTTCAACACAAATGTTCCTTTTTTTTAGGACACAAATGCTCCCTGTTTTCAACACTTAATTTACTGTAGTTAACCCTTTAACTCCTGAGCCTCTGGACACGTTCTTTTTTTTAACTTTAAATGGCACAGAAAGTGTTTTTGCCCATTATTCCAGAGTACTTTATTACCTGGCAGTTGTGTACAATGTACTGCATGTTTAAAAAGTGTTTTTTTAGCTGTTTAAATTAAAACTGAGTTTCTGGGCTCTTTTCTTATTTTAACTATAAAAGGCCCAGAAAATATCCTGTAAGTACTTATTTTTTCCCATTTTTCCACAATACTTAGAACTTTTAATATATGGCAGTTATTTACATATTACTGCATGTTAAGTGTTTTAACAGTTTAAAATGAAGAAACACAAAAAACAGGGGAACTTCATGCTAGAATCTTAGTGGGAAAAGGGGAAATTACAGAAATAACCGCATGCTGGCTGTAAAGCACAGTTTCTTAGCTTTCAGAAATTGTTTGAATTTTTCCAATAGCACAAACAGTCATGCATTTATGGTCATGTAAAGTGTGCTTCAACAGCACGTCGTCGACGATGCGCTTGGAGTAAAAGGGTATGAGGGTAAAAAGCAGTTTGTATAGATTAAACATTTAAGTGAAAACAAAAAAATCCTGTTTAGTGTGGAAACTCAGCAATGCTGATGGTCTTGTTTGCTGCTGAGGCTCATAAAGTCCATCTCAAGGTCAAATTGAAAAAGGTTATCATAACGTTTTTTTCAAGCACCAACAGTCCAAAGAAATTTGGCAACTTTGTGCAATTAGCTCTGAATGTGGCGATCCAGCTGGCTGAAAGCCCTTAACAATGAGTATGTATTTCTTGTCAGCTGTTGATGTGGCTGTTATTTTTCTTCAAGTTAGTCAGTTTTTGAGCATATTAAACTATATAAGACTGGTTTTACAAACTTTAACACACTAAAGCAGCTACATTAAAGCGGCCCCGTCACTCGGGTATTTTTCTGAATGCAGCCCTCAGTGAATAATGTTTTTACACCTCTGCTTTAACTTCAAGTTAACATATATATTCTCAGTTCTTTCATTGATAAATCTGATTAGAGTAAACCATGTGATCTTTCCAAAAGACATCAAGTAAGTGTGCCATGATGATTTGAGTGAATAGGCACAAATCTGATCCCACAGCAGAGGAGCCTCACACTCCGCTAGGGAGTCCTAGTCCCCGAGCTCAGACTCAAGGTGTCATAATGTAACAAGCTGAAGGATATTATTGGACTGTACAGCAGCAGTGGGAACCGGTGGCCCACGGGCCACATGCAACCCCCCTCCTTACTCAGTTCTTCCCATGATACAATTTCCAACACCAACAAGGCAAAATGACCCATATGACACCATATAGAGAGGCCAAAAGGAGCTGGATATAAAAATAGAAATAGCCGCTTTGACATATGCTAAAAATATCTGAAAAACTCCTGAAATTTTGGTGTGAGCTGCACCTGTGAACCTCATATGGCAGATTTGATGTCTACGTTAACGGCAGCATTTGAGTAGGTATAGATAATAAAGCCACTGGGAGTTTACATATAAATTCAACCTGACTGGTTTTATGGTGCTATAACAGTTTATAATTATAGGCTGAGGATGCTGTGACAAAATTCTAAAAGCATTATCAGTACACTGATTGACTGGAGTGCCAACAGTCATTTATCAGCCGCTTGAAATTCAGTTATAATTACATGTCATGATGGAGAATCGTATGCTGGATAACAGTTTCACCCTTGGGTCACTTTAGAGCATATTTGAGTAAAAATGATTTAAAGACTTGAGTATTTTTACAGCTAAATTCTTTGTCTTTCTAACGTAGCAGGCAGAAATATTTTCTCTATTTTTCAGCTTGATTTGCTTATTTTCAAACACCAGATCTATGCATTTTTTACATCAAAGGCACAGGTAACGCTGATTTCTTTGGTTTGTACTTTTTATCCTTAAAACTGACGCCTGAGTTTGCACATGGAATACAACTATACACCCCTAAGCTCCTCTTCTTGTCTGCTCTGCTTCTTCCTGTGAGTCTCACTGGCATACAGCAGTCTTAAATATGATTGCTACAGGTGTGTTAAGGGTGGTCTTACCTTGTATGAGAAGAGCCAGCAGGGTTGCTGTGTAGATCACTTTGTTCAGAGCCATAACTGAAGTCCATATCGCCAGGTCTGCTCAGGTATATATAAGCTTCATCTGCCCTCCCTCTCTGCCTCCAACACAAACACACCTCTCTGCCTCACTGACAAGCGCAGTCACCTGTTCAATGACACACCCAACACCTCACTGCTTATCATCTTCACCACAAGTCAAACACATGCCTTCCTCTCTTCTATTAAAGAGTGCTCTCATGGGAAGAATAAAGACTGGATTAAAAGATATTACTAAATCAAAACTTTTCTTCTTTCTCCTTCAATTACTCTACAAACAGCACTTTAACTTCATGAAGCTTAGAATAGCAATGTACTTTCACTCAATAATGCAAAAACATGAACCCATGGACAACATAGTACTTTAAAGGTTATATTATTGTACTTTTACTGTGACACTAAAATACATGAAGCAGAGCATACTGTAGTAAGACTGTTAACATTTTTGATACTTTTCAATATCATATGTTTCAATACAATCCCTATTATCTTAATGGCGGATACGATAGAGAAGTACAAAAACTTACATCTTGCCACAAGAAAGGGGCATCAGAGACGAAGAAATACTTCAAAAAACTGCAGGCAAATGCCTGCACACTGTCGAGACTGCCCTTGCTGGCCGTCCTACTTGACAGTAAAATCTGGAGAAACGTCAGAAACCCACTGTCTACAACGAGAACATACATCATTTTTATATATATTTATTATTTTTTATTATTGATTTTTTAAAATATATATATATATTATATTTATAAAATATATTTCATATATTTTTTGGAATTTCCCCTTGTGGGACTAATAAAGGAATATTTTATCTTATCTTATCATGTTCACATTTAGCCAGTTCCTGGTTAACATGGAAGACTGAGAATCACAGATACAAAATGAAGGGTGTATCTCTAGATACTAACAGTGATCTTGAACTCATTCATATAAGCCAGAGGTGAAACTTAGTGGATCTACTTCAAGCTTACAACAAAAGTTTACCTGTACAGCCCTTTCTTCAAATGGCATCTTATTTACACCCGCCTTCAGAAATCGACACAAGGTTGAGAATAGAGGTGAATTTTATACTTCTACTATTAAACTATCCTTATGAAGCTGGAGATACTCAACTGATGAGTTCTTTTGCAGTCATTAGCACCTTTACATACAGTATGTATTAAATTAAGATGTGGAGGATTTGAAAATGGAAAGTCAAAGTCATAAAAGAACTGCTTGCATTTGTTTTTTCCAAGTAGGTCATCATCTTGGGACAAAGTTCCACATGATTTTCTTCCAGGAACATCACCAGGAAGAAAAATTGAGCTAAATCATTAACAGCACTGAGATATTAATATCTCACCAACAGTCAATCTGTAGAAAGTAGGATGAGATTTTTTTAACACATGTAAAAAACATGATCAGTAAAGAGATTAAAAGTACATCTATAGTGAAACCACAAATTGCCTCTCAAAGTTCCGTACAAGAGCTTCAAGTTGATCTTGGCTCAAATCGGTCATCAGAGGGAGAGAAACCTGTTCAGGTCATCTCTGGTCAAATGATGCTGATGCTTCTGGAAAAACAAACAAATCATTCAGGTTCATCGTTGTAGTGAGACAGGTAAATCCTAGAGTCATAAAGCCTGAGGCAACTCTCTCAACAGATCACACCACATATTTAAATGACAGACAGGTGTTTGTCTCACTTCGGAGAATAAGAGACACCTTTTCCTGCAATGAGAAATTAGAGAGCTACCAGAATGTGCATTAAGTTGTTATTTCAGGGTGAAAATGACATAATATTGCTTTAAAGCTCATGTGAAGTGTTTTAGCTTATTATGAAACAGAATGAAATCCATACTGATGCGTTTAAATGGCCTTAAACCGCTTTGTCTACAGGGGCAAACACAAACTAAAAGTTCCTCAGATTACCTTGAAACAGACTCTTATTTTAGCTACTTTTGTTTACAAACCTGAACAAAGGTTAATGTTGACCAGACTTTCCTGTTTCCACAGACAGATATGGTTAAGGCAGCACTTGGTTTTGGTCCAAAAGATGAAGTTCCAGGTTGAACCACAGTGCCCACCCCCAAACTTTAACAAGACTGACAGTCATGGCGTCTCACCTGGTGACATTCTTGCACTGGTCTTCTCAAATTTGACACTCACCGCCTGTTCCACTTCCTGACATGTTTTAAAAATATTTATGGGGCTTTAATACATTGGCTCATCCTTAAAGCTTGAATGCAATCTCTTTGAACTTTAGCATCTCCTCCATTAATACTTTTATAGATTTTAAGTGAATTTGTAATGGAATAAAGATTAAAAAAAAACACTACCAAAAACACTTTTTGGTTAGTCTCAAACTATGGTGTTAGAAGGGTTAGAATAATTTACTTTCATACAAGGATTTGAAGTGAAAGTTTGATACTTTGAAGCTGGGTCAAAGGAGGTGCTTGTTAATAAGTATACTGGTCATCCTCCACAGTGATGCCAAAGACTCATCACCAGTTATCACAAATGCTTGATTTCAGTTAATGCTGCCAAGTGTGGCATAACCAGTTATTAGGTTCAGGGGGCAAGCACTTTTTCACACAAGTCCAGATAGGTGTGGAATATTTCCCCCACATTATAAATAAAAAAATCATTCAGACACTGAATTTTGTATTTACTTGGGTTGTCTCGGTGAAATATAAAAATTGGTTTGATGGTCCGAAACATTTAAGAGTGATAACAATGCAAAAAAATTAGGAATCAGAAAGGGGGCAAATACTTTTTCACGGCACTGTATTTGTCAAACGTCTCTAACATGCCAGAATTCATATTTTCAGTTCCACACCTTTAAATTAGTTTAAAGGTTATCCTTACCAAGCCATTATTTCAATCATAGAAATTTTTAGAATTTTACTGTTTTGAAACCACAAACCAAACAGCTTTAATGTGTTTAATTTTGGGTTATCAAAAACTACATTTTGCAGCATGGTAAAATGTTTGATAAATGTTAAACATTAAAAATTGTTTGACTCAAGCAGATTATTTCTTATTGATAGTGGCTAAACCACAACCAATTTTCCATCCATCGTTTCCAGGAAGGCATCTGGTTGACAGATTGTTGTTTTTTTAGCATAATGCCAAGACTCAATAAAAACTGGACTAACCACATCTAAATGCTCCCAGACAAATCACATGAGCTAGAACTCTTTACAAGAAAGGTAATTTGATGAGTCATTTTGACTCATCAACATTTAATACTGCAGTTTAATAACTTCAGTGTCTTTTAAAATCAAGTCAAAAGATTCTTAGCCATAAAACAGAAAGATATTTTAAGTGGAAGAATAAGGTCAGCACTTTGGAAAAACCTACAGACATGATCAGAATTCATCACTGCACCATTCATTATGACGATACAGACTTTTTTCTGTGACAAAGTTTTGAGGCGTACGCCACAGCTGAAGTGATCCGGGGTAGCTGACTGTCACGGTCTCGCCTTCGACCTTTTTTTTTTTTCTGTTTCTGAAAGGACACAGTGAGGAGTGCGGGAGATGAGGACAGATTTCTACTCAAGAAAAACTAGTAAAACTACATTTGTACTTCAGATGAGTCACAGGCCACTGTCAGTTTCATCAGATAGGCACTATTTTGTAACAAGGAAAACTTTAGAAACCATAAAAGGTACGTCATGGTTAATGTCTGTGCGCCTGTCAGTTTAGAAGTACAGCCTGGTTGGAAAGTTGAAATAGTCTCTTAAAATAGTCACTATAAGTTGTTGAAAAAGTACATGAAAGTTTTTGGGGATTACTTCCAATAAGCAAAACAATTGGTGCCACTTTTTAACCGCTTTTCTTCTCTGTTAGGTGGATGATGGCAGAGCGATTCGTCGACTGTCTCACATTAATCACCGGAGACCAAGAGCTAAACTACTAAACTGTAGCTAGTAGATGTGCAAACTCTATAAAGTAAAAACAGATGATACTGAAAGAGCCACACAGCTGTACAGGAGCTGAAAGCTGTGGACTTAGCTGAAAGAAATGGAAATCGTAACACAGGACAATTAAACCTTTTCCCCTTTGAAGATTCAAAAAATCAAACTAGTTCAAAGTCAATTTGAAAAGGTGTTTTTTTTTATTCCATTACACAGAAGCTAAGAGATTCTCAGACTTAAGAACCCCGCAGGCAACGCTGTTAAGAGCGATGACAAGGACTTCTGTTTTTGAGTGTTTAATTGAAGAGTTGTCACTCAACCAATCCTTTTTGCCAGTCAGACGGATGAGAAAAATGATGCATTTGTGAATCTCATTGGGCTTAAAGACACATACAATTGAGTATCATCAGCATAACAATGATAAGAGACTACCTGAAACTGTCTGGTAACATGGCCTGGGGCAAGCATGTAAAGTGGAATTAAGATGGGACCAAAGATGGATCCTTGAGCTACACCACAGGACAGAGTTGCCTTTTCTGAATAATAATAATAAAAAAACTTTCTGACATGATCTACAGTGTCAAAAGTGTGTCCAAAGCAGAGTTAAAGTCTAAGAGATGGTTGAATACAAAAAAGTATATGCCTGCTAATATAATGGACTGGTAACACTCTCGTCTGGATTCCTGCCCCTGGATGCAATAAAGGTGGGTAAATAATCTTATTTAGGCAATCTGTATTAATTTTACAATTAAGTTTTGTTGATCAGTGTCAATAAATGTCCTGTAACTCAAAAGAACAAAGAAATAATAAAAACTTCTAAGGGGGTCAACATTTAACATAGGTCTAGTGAGTATGTTTATGAGGTATGGTGTGTTTGATTTATTTTAGATTACACCTACGTGCACGCCTGTGCATGTGGGTATTTTCACAGGGTGACAATTCATCAGTCATTTTTTCCAGGAATGGGAAAGGCATTTTCGTATGCACAGCAAACCGGATCTTCAAGTTGAAGACTTCAAAAATTTCTTCAGTTCATCGAGGAAGTCAGCTCCTACCGTTAAAGTACAGCTATGTGTCATCGAATCAACACGGCATCGGGAAATGACTTGAAGGCAACAAAATGAAAGCTGGATTAACCAGTAAGACCGATGGGGACAGATGATCAGATAGAAAAAAAAAACAAGACAAGGACATGTCTAGGTTATTAAAAGGTCCCCTGGGGCACAAGGCTCTGTCTGTTCTGAGGCTGACAAAATTTATTTGCACGTATCAACTAAAAACATGAAATAAAAATAGTTTATACAAGGATCATTTTTCCATTGTTTTAGATAATTATGGAGAGGGCTTCAAGGGAAATAGAGGCTAGGAACCACTGCCCCAGAATTTTACATTTTATCTGCAAGAACCATAAATAGTTCCTGTTAGAATTGCACCTCAACAGCTGACCAAAAGAAAACACACAGAATATCAGGATTAAGAGACATTTAATGTCTTAGCAGAATTTCTGCTATAAACTGAACTGGGGATTAGCTTTGTGAACCACATCAGTATGAGCGTATACATTTACTTGCTCATAAATCAGGGGTGTCTAAACTATGGCCTGGGGGCCAAATGAGGCCACGGTCCACTTTTGATTGGCCCACGGCAAATTATGAATATAAAATGAAATATGTCCCACATTAGATCATGAAGCTTTTGTTTGATTTTATTGTACTTCTTAGTTCAGTGCAGGCAGTGCAACCATGCTAAATCTGTACACAAACATTTTAATAAGAAGAATTTATTGATGTTCTTTTTATTTGTGACTACACTGTAAATGGTGAACATATTGGCAACCAAATCAATAACATTATCTTGATTTATAATGCCTGATATCTGACTGGCCTTCCCAAAATTCTTAAATTGATTGGCTGTTTGCCTTGTCAACCACTAAGCAGCCATGTGAGCATACTCAATCACTAAGAAAATCTTAATCTACATTATATGGTTTATAACTTTAATATCCTCAAGGTGCAGTATATAAAAGCGGCTCCAACATCCTTATATACTTGTGGCCCTCAGTGGAAAAAGTCTGGACACCCCTTGTAAGGATGGCCTAGTGGGTTAGGTTCAAAAAGGAGTCAAAGGTTCCAAAAAATGCAGTCCAGGTGAATTTGTTTACAGTGAAAAAATGTGCATTGGTATTTACAGTGCAAGCATGGAGAAAAATAATTCTAAAAACTTGCAAAGAGGAAAAAATGTGAACACAAAAGAAGACTGAGCTCTATACAATGCTCTGCTGCAGCTCTGCACACACTTTGTTTCACTTTAAATGGCTCTCACAATCCAACAGCTCTGACACCAACCACCGATGACCAACGACCTCAGAAGGCCTCCAGCCTCCTCTTATATAGGAGTGAGGGGAAGGTACCAATACCAAAGGACTAAGCTGAAATCAGTTAACTCTACTAGACACAATGAACGACTGCTAAATGAATAAACATTTACCAAACAAATTCATATTATCATACACAATACCAAAGGTAAGTTACATGTTCACATTTCATTTAAAACAAGACATTTACTTCTGTTTGCCATAAAAACACACCTCCAACTCCACCACGCTTGGTGCCTTACACCCAGCACACCTCTATATAAGTCAAAGGCAGGCTTCTATTCTGTTCACTTCATAGTTTCAGTATCTAAGCACAAGAAGACACATGGAGCAATAGGTGAACAAACATATCCACTTCGACATCCCTAGTTATGAATAAATGTGTTTTTGGGTTAAAACAGCATTCATGTCTGTTTATTTGACTTGAACAAGCAATACTTGAATCAGTTTCATATGCTTTAGTTTGTCAGAAAGAGCTTTTTAAACTAAGTAGCTGTTTGCTAGCAATGCTATGCTAACATGACACAGACCTCTCAGCCAGCTTGATGTATTGAAAGAAAGGCTGTTACATTAATGCATGCATGCTGTACTCGGTTTAGAGGGCACGAGGTAGCACCGTGACACCCCTGTCATAAAAATTTAATAGTTTTGATAAAGACCAAAACACATGTGCTTGAAAAGAGCCATGGTTTGAGATAAACATTTGTGGAAAAAGTATAGGACTACTGTACTCAAGTAAACGCAGTTATGTTGTTAAAATTTACTTAAGTTAAATTAATGCTCTATAAATCTACCCAAGTGAAATGATAAAGTATTTAATTAACTTAAAGTAGGCAGGTCTATTGTTACCTTAGCTAGGATAGAAGACTAGCAAGCTTTAAAAAAGCAATTAGTATAATGTGGGTATTTACTGCATCATCAATGACAAGATCAACTGGAAAAAGCACACATCATGTGTCCTAAAAAGTTGGGAAAAAATGCTGTGATTTTAGTTTTATGCACTTGGTGTTATTCTGTGCTCTATTCATTTTGGATTTTTTACACATCCACAACAACCTTCCTCGTGTAGATCAGCTGCTGCAGATCAACAGTGTGTGCATGTAAATTTGAACAGCATAAATTGAGTAAATAGACATTTTTACACATAAGCCTCTGTGTAAGCCTCTGACATTTTTTTCAATTAGAGTGAAGTTCACAAAAAGCCTCCTGGACTGTAAAAAATAAAAATAAAAATATTACCACCCTAAATTACAGAGATGCCTGTTCGAACTGGATTAGAATTACCTTTGGATCTCTGTGTGCACTGAAATATGGTCGGTCACTTGCCCTGGAATTTTTGCTCTGCAAATTACAGGGATTAAAAACAAATACATCCTGCGTGATCATGACAAACTACCAGAGGTCCCTAGGTAATATTTATCCAATGCAAATAAAGAACAAGACAC
Organism: Cheilinus undulatus; assembly: GCF_018320785.1. Classification (NCBI taxonomy): domain Eukaryota; kingdom Metazoa; phylum Chordata; class Actinopteri; order Labriformes; family Labridae; genus Cheilinus; species Cheilinus undulatus. The sequence continues at coordinate 10,695,679 of NC_054885.1, read as the reverse complement.
CTTGTCTTAAATCCTTAATGGGATCCATTTATAAGCCATTCAGGGTTTCTTTTGTCCTACCTGTGCATTTCATGTGTGCATGTACGATATATTTCCATCTCATTTTAACCGTTTTATTTGTGCACAAATAAATAAGAACCATAAAAAAAAAAAACCCAGACAAAGACATAAAGAATTTGACAGGATGAACAAAATTTCAATGTAATCCACTACATAGCCGAGAAATCCAATTCAAACCACAAAAAAGTTGCTGTGTACAAAAGTTGCAAAACTTTAGATCAGCGAAAACTGTGATAAGTTAATTTGAAATTACAAATAGTTTCACAAAAGAATGTCCCTTTATTTCAAATGTAAAAAAAGCAAGGGCTGAACATCAAAACAGATTGGAAAAGAGAAAAATGCATTTTGTTTTAATCAAAATACACCTGATTTATGTTTCTGCCAATGAGTTTCATAACCAATTATGAAAGCTTTGTCAATATAAATTTTCCAAAATATCAGTAAGAGTGAAGCCTTCATAAGTCTCATCACAATATGAGCATTGTGATATTAATCACTCACTTATCTTAATATGCCACAGGCACTTATCAAAACAACAATAGCTGCTTTAAACTGACTCTATTGGAAAGCTACCCTGGTTTTATATGCAGTGGTGTGATTTCATGTTCTGCTGTTCTGAGTTCATGTTCACTGCTCACCTGCAGTTGGAACAACATGCAAATAATGTGTGGAGTCAGAGGCTTTAGAGTCCTTTGTTGGCTGCAGACTCTACAAGGAAGCACGCATGCAAAGGCAGCCAACAGGAACTATTTTAATGTAGTTTTGTTACACCCCACATCACGCTGTGTGATAAGAAATGGTACTTTCTTAAAAAAGACTGATTGGTGATCCACCTTGTGCTGAAAAATATGCAAACATTTTTTTTTTCTGAAGGAGGTGCAAGCTGATTCATGTTGATGTATTTTCAAAGCTTCTAGCTCTGTGAATTAAAGGCCTTTGACATTTTTTAAACCATCTTGAGTGTGTGGACCAAGACATTGCTACCAAATTGGTCTCATTCTTATTACGTTTGTCTTGCTTGCCTAGTTCACTGGTTCCCAACCTGCGGTCCGGGGAGCTCTGTCTGCTTTGAGGATGCCAAAAATAGATTTGGTTGCACTTACTAAAATCATGAAAAGGTCTCTTGATAAGAAAAACTTTGTGTGGAGTTTTTTTTTTTATATCAATTTGAACAATCTAAACTTTTACATTTGATGTTATTTTTTGGCATACATGTATCACATTTTGTGTGGCTCCTGGAACGTCTAAACTCCTCAATGTCTCATTTCACTTCTAAAAACTCAGACAGTTTAGTGGACAAGTAAATCATCTAGACCTTGGGTTATTAGACATTTACCTTGTTTCCTTTTCACTCCATCACAAGTTCCTCTTTACGTTGTTAAATTGATGCAAAAATCTTCAGTCTCACCAAAATTCCTTTTTTCTTTCAAAATAAAAGCAACCAAAGAAGCAAGCAATTAAACAAGAAGTTAATTACCCTAAGTTGATGAAAGAGCATAAATCCCGAGTTGAACAAAACCAGTTTAAAAAGCAAACAGTGGAATTAAAAATGTGGAAAAACTGAGATTAAATGTGATTACAGAAAATCTGGGATTAATCGCTATTAAATCTTTAAATCATTTGACAGTCCTCATCGAAATTGCTGTTAAACTTTGCTGAATTCTCTATTTTTTTCCCAGAATGCAAAGACCTGGGATGGTAAATGCCAAAATACTGCTGAGTCAGTAAGCTTGGACTGCTTCCAAGTGTGAACAGGAGTAGCTGTCACATTGATCAAACAGTGAATGCCTCAACCAAGCAGCCTGTAGACAAGAAAGAAACTCCTTCGCTGCAAACTAAATTGTTCATTTTTCTTTCATTTGTTCGATCTGACACCTAAAGGATTCAGTATATGTTTAAGAAAAACTTTATGTCACTGTTAGAGCAAACCTCATTTACAATAAACACCTTGTATAATGAGAGACCTGACTGATGTAAAAAGGATGTGAAATACAAAAACAGACAGAATTTTTTTTGTCAACACTTTCATTTAAACTTCACTGGGGAAATAACAAATATTCATAAATAATACACACATTATTAGAGTAATGTCACGACAGAAACAAAAATACTGAAGAAATCTTCCCAGACAGAGGCCTCGTTTACAAAAATGCATTTTCATGATAAGATCTTTTCACAGGAGCAGATACAGAGTAGAGTAAAACATTTACAACCAGAGGCAAAATGGAAAGCAAATATATCGAGAGCAAAATTAGCATCTCAACTGATCAGTTTTCGACTTGACAGGTGTGATACTGGCACAAGTCCAAATAGTTTTGACACTTGGCTGAAGTTCCAGTAAAAGACAGACTAATTTTACAGTTTGCTTCCTGTATGTGAAGGAGCTGTAGGATTTACTTTGGCTCAGTTTCAGTTTACAACGCTGTTTAAGAAAAACAGAAAAAAAGCTATTGTCTTGAAATGTGTTAAATGTTCTTTTTTTCATGATGTTTAAGGTATGATTAGGATTCATCAATAACCACAGATGCCCAACCTTCATAGAACCATCTGTTTAGTAGGAGTGTTGTGTTTTAGAGTATAGCAGCTCTTAAGTGAAAAGTTGTCAGTCCTGACCTTATATATAAAACCAAACTGAAAAAGGTCTGGTTTTAAATCGTACAGAGACCTGTTTACCATGAACAAAGATGCTGAAAGATTTTTTTTGTCTAAGTAAGGTCAAAAGATGGAGGTCTCCAGGACTTTAAAAGGTAACTAAATCCTTGAATTTCACTGAGGTTCACTTGTGGAGAAACAAGGACAATATTCTAACAAAAATGTCATTTTCTCTCCCAGAGTCTCCTGTAGGCCATAATCTCGACGGTCTAGAGCTTTATCTGTTTGAACCATCGTCACAGACAGTAAGACAGCAAATGCCAAGGACATATTGGGGCAGAGGAGGTGAGGGACTGTCTTTGAGTGGTTGAAGATGCAAACCGCCCCAGAGGATGGTTGGTTAGTTGTTGAAAAGCTCACACTGGTTCTGATAGAGAACCAGTGTGAGCTTTATGGCCCAGCTGTCATTGGGCCATAATATTTTAATCATTTAAGGTAGACTTACCACAAGCTACTTGAGTGTATATATTCATACATACAGCCACACTACCCATAATCCTAAAGTATAACAGCGACATTGCCGATTGGTGCAGCCCGCTGTTACCATAAAAATATTTGCTGCCCCTGCAATTTTCAGCTGTTGACTGCTGCCACTAAAGTTAACGGTTGTGTGTTTTTGTTTTTTTTTTAAATTACAAAGGATTTGAACGGAAACCTTTCTATCTTCTACTAAAATATGCAGTATTTAAGTAATGGATCCTCAGATATTGAGATTTGAAACTAAATTTACCAGAAACACTTCTTAATACTGCCATCAATAGAGTTTTGAGCTGAGAAAAAGTGGTCTTGGAGTTTAGTTATCCTTTAGAGTCATAAAAATGGGTTAGAGAGTTACACAAGGGATTAAACCTAAATGGTATAACAATTCTGAAAGTAGATTCAATCCTTTATATGTTCTAACTTCTAATTAAAGATAGTCATTCCAGCATTTTGAACATATTACATTAATGTTTCATTAAAGCCTTTTGAAAATCTTTGGGTTTCATACTATGAGTCATACGACAAAAGGTATTTAAAGACATCACTTGTTAGGGAGAAATAATCTGCAGATTAACCTAACATTTTCTGCACTGTATGATTTGCTACTGTATTTGAATACAAATTTAAAATATTAAAACAAAGACAGGCAGTTAACTTCTCAAATAAATTTACTGTTAAATTTGGATTACCCCTCTCTTTTCTCATGTACTGTGATTTACAAGCCCAATGGAAAATCTAAGAATCTCCGTATGTGACTTGAATGACAGGTCCACAACTTTCTTTTAATTTGTTGGATGTTTAGAGGAATCACAAACTAGAAAACTGACAATCTTGATTTTGAGATAAAACTTAGTACAGTTAATTATACAACAATCTAGGTTCCCATCATCATTATCGTCTTGTCTCGCTGCTGCTGTCTTAGCGTTTATTAAAGAAGGCTGACAGTGACAGAACATTAGCAGTCAAGCAGGTTTTTAAATCACATCACCAAATGTGTCATTATTTATCACCCATTATATTCAAAGACGTTTGTATAATACAGCAGGTCAATGTCTGAAAATGATGCAGATCTGACATCAACAGCGTCTGAATCCTGAATTCTCACATAAATGTGTAACAACATATACAATAAACATGAAAATACTCAAACAGAAAAAAGGTGTTCTTATTACAATGTTTAAAATAATTGGAGTGTTTCTTTGCACACAACGCCATGTGTTGCTTGATTTAACAACACCAATTAGAAAGGGTTTTTATTGTGAGCAGCATAGCACACCTGTGTAATAATCTTTAAGTATGATGATATGCTACACCCATTTCACATACATAGGTTATACTTGGGTGCGCCCAGTTAAACTAACATCAGGCCAAGTACACTGACGGGCCAATTCAGCATTTTCCTACTTCAGCGGTCTTGAGAACGCGTTTTCTGCTGTGGCATTTGAGCCTATTTCGCTCTGAGCCTCGGCTTCTTTACGCTACTCCCTCCTGATGAGGGTTTAAGAATGTATTAACTTAATTTCTCCAGTACTGGCTTGGATTTGGACATGGGACTGTGGATAACACACCCAAGATATACAATTTACACAAGTTTTGCTCTCACAATGCAGTAAAAGCCTGCATAAATGTACAAACCAACGATGATTTTTAACAGTGCCCCATTATGTCACAAAAGCAAATGTTTTGAAAAAGGATGATTAGGGAAAGAGTAATGGGGCACCACAGAATGAGCAACAAAAGTCTTGATGATCTCTCCCCTTCATTTGCATAAACACACACATGGGTTTGTGCAGAGGTGGCTGTTGATGAATGTAGTATTTCTCTTGCAGATGTCAGCAAGCTAGCTCCTACGTAGCCCATCCAGGTGTAGTTACAGTCATGACCACCTTCTGTGATCAATTAACTCATCCATAAGCCCCCCTGTTTCTCTGCAAACTTTTTGTGCGAGTTGTAGAAGTGTCTGACACGCTCTGCATCCTGGATTGACATGAATGAGGATTGTCCTCAAGTGGATCACGATAAGCATGAAAGAAACACTTCACGTGTGGTAAATGAAGAAATCTATCAAGCATAGAGGCTGCTGTCTTAGGTTAAAGATCACACAAACAGGTAAAGAGAGAAGAGAAACTGTATACAAGAAGGCAAGAAGGGGTAGATGTGTGTGAGCATAATAAACCTAAAGGTGTGTAGATTAAGTGATCAAACCCCAAAATAAGATTAAGAATAAAAACTGATTTATAAAATTAGAGAATGAAATTTCAGAAGAAACTGGGCTGTGAATGCTTTCTAATAAAGTAGTAATAATATAAGGCTGTAAAAATAATCTTATCTTTTATAAATTAGGTGATGAATCCAATTTCTTAGACAAGTGTTCCTACATTACCTTGTTAGCTGAATGTTTATGCTTGTAGAGGGAAAGGCTCATATAATTAATGATAATAATATCAATGTCCACCAGTGTCTCACTCATCCTCTATGAGCTTGGTCAAGATCAGATAAATATTTGTATGCACTTTTTGGAATAAATTGGATAACTGAGTTAAGTCAAATACAGGAAGATCCTTCAAAAGTGAACTTGGATGAAGAATATTTGCAAAGGCAAAGTCATGGAAAACATGGTCTATCAATAATGTTTGAAAGTAATGACCTTTTGTGTGCCTTGAAAGTCTCAGATTCTTTAACTACTGAAAAAAGCAAGTGTTTGGTTCATACTTCTGTTGGAAAATCCCAATCATAATGCAAAATTCCGGTTTCTATCATTCACATCATTAGTGAGAAATTGTCTTGAACTACTCCAGATAAAAAAAAAAAAAAAACATTCTATTGGTCTGAAGTGAAATTTAGATAAATCCTAAGTTTGATTTCAATCAGGTAAAAAAGGACAAAACGTCCCACACAAGTATGCTGTAAAAACTAGTTTAGCTTCTTGGTTGAATTCTTTTAGTCTGTGAGTATTCAGTTACTAAGCAGGAGACTATAACAAGCATTCTGACAGATGGCAATAAGGAAAATTTTTTCTTCAGATGAAATTTGATCCTGACATTGTTTTTGTAATTGAGGCCCTGCTACATAGACGACGTGAAATACCTTGAAAGAAATGAGTGACGTGAACAAGAGAAAGCAGAAACAGGGACAGCCACATTTTTGTCAACAAGAACAGAAAAGAAGTTGACAGAAGGTGTGAAAGATTCAGGCTGGGTCCAGATTGGGGCGGTAAACACTCTGGCCTTTGTTCCCAGGTGGGACTGTTTGTCCTCCGAGAATTTTTCAATAAGGACGGCCCCGCCGCTCCTGTCTGCGGTCACCCCTGGAAAACAACAACACACTGATGGCATCATCAGCACACAACCAATAGGCAGGTTAGGGCGAACAAGTGTGCAGGTGAAGAGTAATGGCGGATGCAAATGATATGCTGATACAAGGGGCCTTTCAGAGATGTTTCTCAGCAGCCTTACATGTGGAGTGAGAGTTTGTTTATGTGCCTCTTTCATTATGTAAAATAAAAACTGATCATTGATAGATTTATGTCACGAGGCCAACAAAGGGGAAACGTTTTTGGTCATTTGGCTGGTGCAGAGAGTTTACACAGCTAAGAGATTTCAGCTGTCCCACCTGCAACCATGTAATGCTACGTGGAATCACCGACTAGAGCTTTATTACAGTGTTATTGCAGGATCCTGCTCTGTAAAGTGTTCAACTCTGTGAAGGAGCAGTTCATACTCTGATAGAAGAACCTCAGTCAACCTAGATGGTATTGGAGACACTCAAGCTCACCAATCCTTTGTGTGCCTGCTCTGCCAATTCAAATTGTTTATGGTTGTCTATACAGTTTCAAAATGATGATGTGACTCTTTACTTTTTTCCTCCATGCAAGTAGATCCTCCAGATGACTCAGCCATAGCCCATAACTCCGTTTCACTCAGTGATCCAACAGAATTTGAGAAACTGGCTGAACATCAATATAACCACTTTATTTGATTCTTGCAGATTGCATTTGCAGGGTTCATACATGTTAAAAACATACCAAATTCTAAAGATGTTTGAAGATGTTGCTGGCCAGATGACAGCTAAGACTTTGTATTCATTCCATACCAAAACAAAGAGCAAAGCCATATTGTTTAAGCTGATTGTGCAGTGTGCATCATTACAATTGGGTTTTAATAATACAATAGCAAGAAAAGTCTCTGAAGAGAAAAATGTGACACATACTTAACATTTTTAAAAGGGCAATTTCGCTTTCTGTGTCTTCTTCAAGGGCACTTTGACATGTGACTGCAGGAGCTGTGGATCAAGCCCCTGACCTGTCAGGTGAGAGGCAACTGACTCTACCACTAATCCACAGCTTTTGAAGCTTGTTGGAACAGGCCACAATTACTGGGAAAGGATCAGGATAAGATAGTGTTATTTTTGGTGATTCCAATGGTATGGGTTATTAATGCGGCAAAAATCAGCCATTAAAAGTGCTGAAGTGAATGCTGTTCTTAAATGACAACACTATGACAGATACCCACATGTATTGTCTTAAGCAGGCTGCTGAAGCCGTACACCAGGTTTAAAGGGTTGTTAAGGACAGATCTCTTAGCAACCAGTGTGGACAGCAGAAGGATTAAACTGAACAAAAGTTGTGTTAGTTTCTGTTTTGATACAGGCTTAAAAAAACGATTTTTAATTGTTTTGCTGCACAAGTGTAGTCACTACGAAAGCCACACTTTATTCTGTATGTTTAATGTTGAAACACTTAGTCTGAGTCGAGACAAGCCACCTTTTTTGCCTATGAGTGCTTTCAGTATGTGTGCATCTGACCTCGCATCCATCTTTCCAGGGCCAAATCCTCCCCTGTCACCTCCACGGCCGCCTCTGAAGCCCCCACGATCCCCTCCTCGGCCCCTGAATCCACCACGGTCAAATCCCCCACGGCGGTCACCTCCATACCCTCCTAGAAAGGGGAAGTAGGGATTTGATGACAATTTGTAAACAGCTGCCAGAAAGCCTCTACTCTAACTTTTGACCCAGGGGCGATAAAACAAGCAGGACAGAAACATGCAGTCACTACAGCAGCCAAACATTGCACAATAAACTGCTGCTTTGTTCACTAGCCCAATGTACACTGATGACTCAATGTAATTAAAGACTTTCCCATTGTGTGATTGCAGGTTATAATGTGCATTCAATTCATGTACTCAAACAAGGCTATAGACGATATGAAATATTATATAAAGACTAATATCTGTTGGTACGTCATGCCTCATGAAATCATTAATGAAAAAGAGGGTTTAATAGACAGCTGTAAGAGGGACGAAACTCAAGAAAACTAAAGCTTTACTAGAGTGAATGAATCATAAAATAGAGCAGGGGTCAAACCTCTCTCCATTGGGGGCATTCCACAAGCTTCTTCAGGTTTAGGGGCTTTGCACTGGTTACACTCATTACGCCATGAGAAGTTCAGGTTGCCGCAGTTTCTGAGGACAAATATGTACAAGAAATGTAAATTATGAAATGGAAAACCATACATTCACATTGTCTTTATACTTTTAACTTGCTTCATGCACAGGTCTTTGCACAATTTAATACACAGTAGCTGTAAATCTAAAATTTTACAACATCTTTATCTACATCTACATAGACTTACATTGTTATCTACAATGATAAAACATCCTCTGTTTTGCTAAAGCATGAATGAAAGATAAAATCTAGGGCAGGACGATATGGACAAAGTCATATCAGGAATTTTTTTGTGGTGATGCATGCTTTTTCCCTGCAAAATACTCAAACCATGTCAACAAAAATAAACATCATAGACACCCTATGCTGGTCATTTTTAAAAATAAATTATCAAAAACCACAGAGACACTCCTACAAACAGCATAAACTGTACAAAAACAGTGGCAACATTAAGTATATTGTAGTTGTTAAAATCTTTACAAATGATTGGAAAACACTGATTTAAATGGTCTGTGGTGTCAAACAGTACAGTAACTTAACCCCTAACCCTTTTAATGAACATTTAACTGGATTATCTTGCAGTCAATAAGCACCTTGCTGTTTGACCTACTCTTACTGAGTTTTAGGCCAAGAATCTATTTCATTTTTTGATCAACATTACCTTAAATATATCTATACAGCAATACAGTCTTACTAAATCTCTTTTGAAAACACAGGGAGAAATATAAAGGACCAGTGGAAAATCTTTATATATGAACGTTATATATTAGCCTGTAGAAGAAGATCCCACTGTGATTCTTAGGTATGAAAGTTGTGAAGAAATAAGCAGGCTTGAAAACTGTTTTCTATTTTGATCAATCTACAGTAATTAAGTCTTGACTTACGGGTTTGAACACTTCCAGTCTCCAGCCCTCTGCTGTCCTCCTCCTCCTCCACCTCCTCTTTCCCCAACTCCACCTCCTCCTCCACCCCCATTGCCTCCTGGGAAACCTCCACCTCGACCTCCTCCAAATCCACCACGACCAATCGGCCCTATTCAAAGCATGGACAGAAACCACTTGAACCTTCTATCCTGGAAAATTTGTGATTATAACAGAAACTCATGACTACAAATAGGACAGTATAGCAGTTGCAAAGGGGAGAGAAGGCTTCTTAAAGAGAATCAAATTTTCCTGCTACTAGTCTCCAACAAAAAAACACACCTCCTCGTCCTCGACCGCCCCTCATGCCACCTCTGCCTCCAAAGTCAGCTCTGCGGGTGGCAAAAGACACCTTGATAGGATTTCCATTGAAGTCCTTACCTGTTGAAGAAAGACAAAGTTAATATACCTTATACATAAAAATGAAAACATTGAAGTCTGCACATTTTTACACCAAAAACACCTGAAACACAACCGTAGAATGTTTTCAATTTTGATGGAGTTGAAGTTATAGTGCAGGAAAAAAAAAAAAATCAACCAAGAAGCCTTTCTCTAATCAGTGCTGGTCAACTTAATCTCTTGATGCTTAATAATGTACGCTTTTTTCCACCATAATACTGTACAATACACTTTAATTCTTTCAGTCAATTAATCAGTCTGTATTTGTAGAGCAATTCATACCAAATCTTATGTCAGACACTCAAAAAAGGCTAGGCCTAGACTGTTCTCTTTGTTATATTATTTACAAAGATCAAACACTAATCCACTATGACCACAGTGTTACAAACTCTGACTCTGACTGCCATCCTACTTTTCTAAGCAGTACAACAGGTTATTGTTGGAGTTATTGTTATTGTTGGAGTTGTTTGCAAGAAAAAGATTAATGAATAAGAACAGCTCACCATCAAACCAGTCAATGGCAGCTTTAGCAGATGGAGGGTCATCAAATGAAACTGTGGCCTCCCCTTTCAGCTTTCCAGTCTCTCTGTCCGTGTACAAGTTTATCATGGGCAGGCCTGTCTTCTTGTTGATCTAAAGGAGGGGCAGAAGGAGACAGCAAGAACAATGATTTAACTAAACAAAATACATACATTAACTTATTAACTTCAGTGTAAGCAGTGATGGAGAACTACCTTAATAATCCCGATCTGCTTGAAGAAGTCAGCCACTGATTCAACAGTGTAGTCGTCACCCAAACCTTGCACGAAGATGGTGTTATTATCAGAGTTATCCTGGTCTTGCACTGTTGGAAGACAAATGAAGGAGGTAAAAAACTGATGAAATATCATCCCCTTTTAAGGCAAACAATCAAGATAAAATATTTAGATAACACAATTATCCAATCAGAGTTCTTATAAGGTGAATACACTCAAATAACGCTCCACTTTTAGCTTGTGGGTCAAGCAGCTCCTGAGAATATTAGTTCTTCAATATGTGCCAATTTAATCTCTTCAAAATTAGGTAAAAAAGATGTTCTTATTGGACATCTTTGAAAGTGTTCCAGAAAATCTACTGACCATGGAAAATGGCCATAAGCATCTACTTAGGAAGAATATCATCAATATCTTAAAAAAAATATGTGCATTGCAGTTTGAGCAAACATCTGTTTTGGTCCAGAATGGGTCTAGGAAACAATCTCTGTTTGACAAACAAAATAAGCAATGGATGGTGGTAAAGAAAACACAAAAAAACAAACAAACAAAAAAAAAAAAAAAACAAATGTCTTTTTAGACAGTGATGACCAAAAGATTTTTCCTAGAGAAGTTTTTAAAAAAGTATTGGAAAATTACTTTCATATGAGAGATGCTAAGAAGAACCTTTTAACTTGGACTAGAATTGTCTATCAAAATAGTTTGTTAAGGGGAGTGCAGATGGTCGAGTGGTTTAAGGCGCTACCCATGTATGCAGGCGGCCTGGGTTCGAATCCGGCCTGTGGCCCTTTACCGCATGTCTCTCCCCACTCTCGTCCCTGTTTCTGAATCTATCCACTGTCCTTCCTCTGTCTCTCCCCACTCTCGTCCCTGTTTCTGAATCTATTCACTGTCCTTCCTCTGTCAAATAAAGGCAGGAAAAAGCCCAAAAATAAATCTTAAAAAAATGGTTTGTTAAAACTCTACATTCAAGACAGATATTATCAACTGGAGGGGGTCAGAAAAAATACCATTTAACAAGCGTTACCCCTGCAAAAAGAAATCCATCCCACTGAACAACAAATACCTTTACGAAGAGGTCATTTAATCTCTTCTTAAAATATGTTTGTTCTTGAGAGAGGCTCAAGAAAACCATGTTTTTGACAGGAAATATCCATGACAAATGTTAAAAACAACTATCTTTCAGAAGAAAATGACTGAAAATGGAGCAAGTTCATCCCATTTCATTTTGACAAGATGAGAAAAACTTCAGTGAAAAAAAAAAGACAAATTAGAAAAATCTAAAAAAGAAAGAATAAGGATTGCAGCTTTACTAGTTAAAATTTGACTGACATACTCTGTGAAAAAAAAAATAAGCCCAGTTAAGTTTGTCAAGTCATCAACAGCTAGCTCTGAATATAAATTATGTTTCAACAGCCAGTCAGTTCCTTGGAGTCCAGAGAGGAGTTAAGCTGGTCATTCCATTTACAAAGTTGCAAATGATCAGCTGGGACACCAATTCTTCCAGATCTTCTAAACACCAAAGCTACTCTGGAAATAACAGGGAGGAACTGACAAAAGAAGATCAAGCTCACAGCATTAACTGGTGTAACCCCCCTGGGTATTCTGCTTGATCCTCTTATTTTTTAAATCTTTTTGCTCAGTTTGACAAAAGCAGAATTGATACCATAAAAAGTGACTCACTATTGCCGTCCTCATTCATATCATACACTTCAAGTTATGTACAGTTAGAAGATGGACACCATCTAGTACCCCTAGATGCAGTGATGTAAACTGACAGGCTTTCAGGATGTTGCTGAGCTGCAAGTGCAAGCATTTGCAAGTTTTAGATTGTTTGGTCTGAAGCGTGCTTCAGACTAACTTTGTGTATTTTTGCTAGCATGGCAAAACAAACAAAATTAAACTCACTAAAGCCTGGTCCACCATGTCCATGTCCTGGGTCCCTTGGTCCTTAAGGAGGGAAAAAAACAGAAATGAATACTGGAAAAATATAAACCATACATTTACACCATATACAATAGATATTACATAACAGAATTTTTTTATTCCCTGCTACTGGATCAGAGTAGTAAGACTAATCTTTCTTTACCTGAAAGTATGATCAATGTGTTTTCAATCACAGCCTGTATGTTTGTCACAACCAAACTAAATTTTGACCATCAGTTCTGTCTTAAAACCTTGTCATCATTTCATCAAACTTGATGATTACCAAATTTCACAGCACTTGTGCATGGACTTCTACAGGAACAGCATTAAAACTAGGGCACAGAATATCGAGGTTGCCTTCATGTTGATTTTCAGCATTGGAATAACCCCAAGCATTCTTCAGAAAACCATTTGATTTGTTTTTTGATATGGAAACCCAACCATTCTGTGACACATCATTTGGAGCCAATGTTTGAATATTTCCTTTCAAACATTTCCAACTCTCAGTTTACAGGAACTCTGTTATATAAACCAACTGATCACTTTGTTGTAATACATGTCATTTATTACTGTGTCAACTTTGGTTTCACACACCTTGGAAAGATCTCAACATACAATTTTTTTTTTTTTAAAAAGGAACACCACGGTTTTCAACCCAAGCTTGACAGATTCAAAAGATTTTGATATTCAGTGCAACAGTTATGCACACTTCACCCATTCATAAAGCCAGACTCTGACAGTGAGGTTTTTTGAGGTTAACCTAAACACTTCCACATTTTTTTGTGTGTTAAGACCTGAAACAGTTTCAGATATCAACCGACTTGTGTAATCGACAGCTTGATAAACCAGAGCATTAGGAACTGGTGAGTGCGTCCCTTCTTGAAAAAAAATCTTTGCATTGTAATCGCAGACTCAGTCCAAATTCCTTGCATCAACACATCATTAGAACCGCTTGACTGAACTGTTAAGACATGACTGTCAAACCAGCCAAACCTCCTTTTTAACAGAATCACAGGAAGTTACCCAATGAACCATCCTGAACATCTCTCAGTATGTTGTTCCAACAGTATTTACCTTGGCACAGTGGAAATTTCTTGACTGTTTAAAGAACGTTTGATAGTGAAACACTTTTCCCCTGACATTATGATAGTGACTATTACAGTTGCCAAAGTCACAATGACAACTCTTGATAAATTAAGTTAATGCACAATGCCTATTTATATCAAGTGATAGGTGGTTTGTATAGATTTGAATAGATTGAAATACAATGGCACCCCTCCCCTCAACTTTTACAAAGGTTATAAACTGCAATGTCTTGCAAAAAAAGACCTGTTTTTGTTTCCAACCAAAGCCGTTTTGTCCATTGTAGTTTCATTCTTGATTTTGTTTGATTTTCAGGTTATTTAAGGTGAGTAAATGAGTCCTTCAAAGGTACTTCAGATTGACTATAATTCATAGAACAGTATCCAAAGAGTGACTTCTCAGAGACTGGTCAACCACCAGATCCATAGCGAACACACTGAAAGGTTTATACACCGTGCTGATCCAGAGCAAGTAAATCACACAAGAGCCTCACAACCACAGCAGAAGACTCTTCTGCATCTACATCCAACAACATCAGATCCAGGAAACCTTTATTCCCTCAGTCCATCAGGATAGGTGATCCTATATCCTTAGTCTTCTCATTTATGTTATCTTAACATTTTGATTTTAAGTGGGGAGATAACTGGGGAGACAATAATTGAAACATTTCCGATTTGTATCTCCATCGCTGGCTTCTGTTGCACTTTAACCACAGCAATTTTTTTTTACAAGTTTATGATGGGTACTAGGCAGCCAAACAGAAGGAAGTTCAGGCTGCAGTAAGGCATTCAGAGGAATTGCCTCAGGGCCAAAGGGAGTCCTCTACAAATCCTGTCCTTAGAATTTTTTTCTTTGGAGATTCCTCGGAGTAGAATGGGAGAAACAAGTCATCACGAGAGCTTGGCCAGTTATAGCCCATTTGACTCCTGAATGTAGAAGGGAGTATTTTATTTTAATACCATGGCATAGAGGCAAGCAGGCTACCTAGAAAGGAATAGCTCAATAAACACAACAGTGCAGAAAGTGGGAATTCCAGGTTCAAAAGGGCGCATAGAGCATACAAGAATGGCACTCTATCTGGACAGCTTAGTTATAGAAAAGGGATTCAAGTATCGCATTTTTAGATCTGACAAGTGCAAAACTTAGGTGCCCAGAAAAAGACTGTAGCCATCTAATCTGTCCACGAGAGACAGAAATATACAGGATGCAAGTTTTTCAGAAGGTAAGAGTAAGGCTGCCTCCAGGGTGCTAGTGATTAGGAGATGCAGGTAGATTTAGGAGAAATAAACATTCTACAGGAGTTTATTTCACTGATCTGAGGTCTGGCATAATGTTGTGATCTCTGAGTCCGAGAGTAGTTTATTTCATTGAACTGACAGTGCCCACTGGCATTACACTGCTATGCAATCAAACCAGTTTTTACTGTTTGACTCTTGTCTCTGCAAAGCAGAAACGAAACCTCCTGCAGTTTCAACCACTGCTCTTTGGATCCATACTTACACCTCAGGTACACAAACACTTTTTTCATGCGACACAACCAGCATTTATGTGTCCTACTTGTTCGCTCTTTAGTAAGTCTTTCATTTTAAAATTTGACACCACAATGTGATCTTACTTCCAGACAAAGGTACATATAGAAACATTATGTACCATTTATCTCCCCCTGCTGGACATTTTCAACTACTGTGAGAGAACCTTTCCTTTAACAGACTGTCAACCATTCAAATCTTACCTAGAAACCACTAAGGTTGTTCTTACCTGTTGGGCTGTGCCTTCGAAAATACACATCCCATTCTCTGTTGTGTATTTCAGAATTTGAGGTAACTCTTAAAATGAGGTTTATGGTTACATTTTTCCGAATTCATTCTTTTCTCTTTGAGTTTGTACTATCGAGTAATTTTCAGGGAAACCTACACAGTTATACAAGCAAAAGTTAACTTCTCTAAATCACTTACATTACTATATATTCTACCATCTTAATACTGTATTTATACTTTTCTCCCCCTCCTTTAAGCTTACACACCTCAAACACAAAACCTTTTACTCAAGTGTTTTTCTTGTCACTTACCACCAAACTTATTGAATCCTCCACGATCGCCCATTCTGATGAGGAGGAAGAGAGAAACGACACGCATTGGAGGATGGTGCTGACCGGGCTTTCTCTCAATGGGTTGTGGGTAACCTTCACTCTCACAATCTCTCAGACAAACCCACCCCTCTTAATTTGGTTGTACCCATACTCAGCTTTGTTCAGAGTTTCCAGGATACACATTGAGGACAAGAGGCCAGTTTAAAGACCTTGTCAGTGTGTTCACAAGCAGCTGAAACTCTGACATTTTTACCATTAAGTAATATCAAGTCTTTGAGTGACTTGTATGTACCCATTTTATGATGGAAATTTATTTTTCTTAACTTAACCGACCCAAACATTAACACCTTTGACCCCTGGATGGATGTTGGGTTTTGTTCTGTCTTGGACAACCTTTCCTTTTTTATACAAATTGTGGAAAACCCAAAGTTAAAAGTTTTTTGAAAACTCATCTGATCAGGTCCCAATTTCTGTATTTTTCCTATCAGTCATACATTTTTGTAGCTTCAGAAAGGCTATAAAATGTATGTAGACTTCCCCCATTTTGCATTTTCCAAACTGATGGCTTTCGAGTGGAAAGCCAGACTGCAGAGAAGGTAAAGCCTAGGAGAAGATTCAAAGGAGATTAAAGCAGAGAATGACACAGTGATCCTGCAGGGACTGGTTGGAAGGGGTGGGTGGCAGGTGAGAAGGGCAGGTGATGGTAATGTATTTTAGCATCTGACAGTATGTTCAGACCTAAAGCAAAGACAAATTTTTTCTGAGACGCAATTTCTTCATACATTTATGCAGTGATTCACGTCTCTAGTTGAGTTACGTAAGCAAGAATTTGCATGAACCTGTGTTGCTAAAGCATATCACTGTTGAGACTCTCAATACCACATCAAGTTGCATCAGAAATGGTACGATCTGCAACAGACTTTGGTTGTATGCAATAAACAGTTTGAGTTGAGGATGATGGAGGCAAACGCACTGACAGTCATGCAATCCTTGATCCCATCAGCAGTCACCTGGTGACGATTTAGCTTTAGTTAATCTTGTCAAAACAATATCTGCTTGCAGGTGCAGCTGACTGTCTGCTGCCTAGTTTCAACCTCATTTACAAGAGGCAGTGAGTTTGGGGACTGCAAATAGTTTATTGGGACACTATTCCAAATCAAGCTTTTTTTTTTTTTTTTAGAACTACTGTTTTTATGCCTTTATTTAGGTTGGACTGTGAATAATAAACAACCTGGGGAAAGGGATATTTGGAATGACATTCAGGAAAAAAGCTACAGGCCAGATTTCAGCATTATTATTGAGCATTGGGAACTGGCTCCGGTTGAAAGACTGTTTCCTTCTTTCTAATTTTTGCCGTTTGAGGTGGAAAAAGGTAGAATGGAATCAAATGATGAGTTTGGGAATGGAAAGACTGGTTCCTTTTACCACTGAGCAGAACAGTCAGGATCTTTACAGTGAGCTGCATTCCCATCACTCAAAATAAGGCTGTATAAACCTTAATAAAGCCATGCTTTTTATTTACTGTTGTAATACTGCCAATCACATCAGTTGATGGGACAGTCTTTAATGGGTCCCAGTACTTGTGTTGACACGTCTTCATCCAATCTGGATGAAGACATCCCAGAGCACGCCGATATGCATTTTGAGCATTCTGGATGGAAGGTATGTATTGAGGTATGACCACATAAGGCATTAAGGATTTCCACTTGGCATCTAATTGCCAAATTGAGTTTAAATCCCTGTTATTGCTTTGTCTACACAGCGTGTTTGATACTGAGGTCAAAGCATTTTCAGTCATTTTTGGCACAAATTACCTTTGCTTTAGGTCTGAACACAAGTCAGTGGGCAGAGCCAAGTCGCCATTTCAGTGAATTATTGTTGAAAGAAACCACTTTCTCTTTATGCTGTTTAAAGGCTCACTGGCCAGGCTAATTGAGCTGAATGTTACCACATTCATCAATAATTATGGTACCAACTTCAAAGTAAGATCATTAGTTGTAGAGATATTCAGAACAACTTATCTCATTTAGATTTGAAGCTCTGCTTTAAGTTACAGTCCAACACTTTGGTTTGCGTGTTTTTTTTAAAAAGGTAGACATTTCATCATATAAAACACTCACTTTACGTATACACATGCTAAAAGGTGGGTAATGGCTCAGGCATAGGCTGCTTCCTCCGCTTTTGTTTACAAACTTTTAACTATTTTAAAACGATTTCAGCTTTTTTAAATCATGAAGGTAAACTACATCTTTATTATTTAATGATTTGTTACAACACAGGAGGCTGAGTCTTGCTCAGTACAATCATCTTCTTAAAGAAATACTGTCAAAATTTAAGGAGAAATGCTCTCTCATTGTAGATTTGTTACAATCTACAATGAGAGAGCATTTAATGAAATGGAAAAACTTATCTATCTATAAATCCATTACTATTTTATGTGATAGGGAAGTAAATGAAACATTTCAACCTGAGAAAAAAAAAACAAGAATCAACTTACCATATAAGTTTCTGCTTCATATCTTCTAGTATACACCGATAATTTGTACTGTAAGATCTTTTCCTGTGCTTTGTCTCTTTTCTGTTTCACATAAATATTTACTTCCAACTCTTCCTAATATTCTGCTGAACATTATAACTATATTTTGTATATCGGCCGTTTGTTCATGAATTTGAATAAACACCGCTTGTCTCTTTGTCAGAGGGGTATTCATTTTTGACTAATGTGTCAATGTTCTCAAGAGTTCAAAGACAAATGTTTAATTTTCCTATTTATTTTTTCTGCAACCCGACCGTTCACCTCATACATTCAACCAACAATAAAACCAGCAACATATCTTTACATATATATTGCATTTCAGTTAGATGTTTTTGTTTAGTGGATTTTTTTCATAAATTTGCACATTAAGGCATTGATTGAGCTTTGTTAGTAATTAAAATTTAATAAACATATTTAATAAACTTCTTGGATACTTTAACTTCTTCCTTATGCCAAAATCTTTAAGCCATGGTCAGCCAGTTCAGCTGGTAAAGGCCTTTCTTGAACTGACTGCTGCACCCAACACATTGAGCAGCTTTAGAACCATCATTTAATGATCCATTTTCAATCCATCATATGAGTCGTTCAGGTAGTTCAGGTTTCCCTTCTTTCCTGTTGCGTTTTTGTCAATGCTGACTTTAAAATTGTAGTTTCAGACCAGTTCTCAGCCACAAACACCTTTACTTGGTCCAGCAAACTGCAACATGATATGCTTTGAACTATAAATTTTACCCTGGTCTCAAGTTCTACTGGACATTTGAAACACTACCTTAATGTTATGCTCGGTAACCACATTCAGAACATTTAGTTTTCTGTTGTACAATTCTCCAGGCTTATCTTGCTTTCCCCCTCCCACCAGAGACTTCAAGATGTTTTTCAAGTTTTATGTTTTACATCTGTAGGTAATACATCTAATACATTTTCTTAGTGTTATGATGTAGTGAGTTTGAATGTTTCGGAAATTTCTGTTATTACAGGCAACCCTTCTTTCAAACCTTCCTCAATGGGTGTCAGAAGGTGCTTCTTTACACATAAAGGTACCCCCAAAATAATGTATATATTTTTTAAAATATTGCTATGGTGATTTCAACAGCATATAAGTAGTAATGGACCTTAGCGCTGAAGGTAACCTGGTCGTGCAACCTCAGATACATTAATATTTTGTAAAAGGAGAATATTTCATAAATTCTCATGCCCTAAAATGCTGTGGGTAACTTATTTTAGACTAAATAGGATTCATTACAAGCTTTTCAGATCATTTAGCAAAAGTACGAATTCATCAAAAGTAGCTTTTGACGATTTATTCATCAAAACAAAATGAAAAATAGCCCTTTCCTTTGCATTATTAGTATTTTTATAAATAAAAAAGCATAGATGATATTCTACCGGAGACTTAGGGATTGGGAATGTTAACTTTTATTGACATTGATAAGCTTGTCAATACTTCTCCAAGATCAGAGTCCTTCTCAATATACTATCGATACTTTTCTATTTAAAGAAACATTTGACTGGCTGTAGATTTATGAGCTTTTTAAAACAGAACTGCTAAGAAGCCAAACATATTTCACTGTGGAACAAGCGTATTTATTCAAGTTTCTTGCTGAAACCTGAATTTCTTTTATTGGAGGCAACATTTCAACACATTGTGGTGAGAGTTTAACTTGCTATAATACTGATCTAACCGACCCAACTTGAACACACCATAATGTAGCCTTACGTCACCCTGTTCAATAGGCAAACTTGCTTTTATCCTGTGAACTGGATACTGATATTAACAATGGATTCTAATTCGTAACTTTATAGGATTTACCAGGAATTTTGAAAGATCTTGCCAAGGCTG
The DNA here is from genome assembly GCF_018320785.1 of Cheilinus undulatus. Lineage (NCBI taxonomy): Eukaryota > Metazoa > Chordata > Actinopteri > Labriformes > Labridae > Cheilinus > Cheilinus undulatus. Next base: position 10,675,500 of record NC_054885.1, on the reverse strand, counting down.
TTTTAAGTTGGTTGACTGACCAGCAGCAGCAGTGGATGAATTCACTGTTCATTTTTCAAGTTGACAACTGAAGGTGCTGTATTTTTAATTTGAGTTACAGCACTGGTGTGTTTAATACCTGTTGGATATCAATTCAATTATATCTAAAAACTTCATCAAACAATCATTTGTGCACCAGTGATCTGATTTAAATTGCATGACTTCACTGGAGATATCACATTACAGGACCCTAAAGACTGTACAGCAGAATCAATAAAGTAAAATATTATTGATTTTAAAAAAAATTCAGAACCGGGTCTTAATCGCCACCCCTATCAGGTACATATCAAGAGTTGCAGCAACCCACCTGAAATTCAGACGTAATTCATTTCCCTTATAAAGATGTTTTGAAACACAGGTTTCCTGCTTTGTATGTATATATTTCACCTAAGAAAATTGCCTTCTTGGCAAACAGTTCATAAAACAATATTTGTTGTTTACTGGCAGAAAAACTTCAATTTTTATGTGTGAATTTAATACTTTATCAGACTCATTTTTATTTTTGACATATCAACATGTTCACCTCAGCTGCTTTGAAGTGTTGCTACAATTATGGAAGTTCTCACTCTTGCATTCCATTTTCTTCTACACTGTTCAACATGGGTGTTTCAAACCATTAAAGAGCATCAAAGTGATCAGATTCAGGGCACTCTCATAAGATGAACAGATGTACCGATATCAACACTCACCCCATGCCTCCTCGTCCTCTTGGTCCACCTCTGCCACCTCGGTCAAAACCACGATCGTATCCTCCACCACCACGACCTCCAAATCCACCTCCACGGCCCCTGCCACCACGGCTATCTTGTCCTCCATACCCTCCATCAGGACCACCATATCCCCCTCCACCTCCTCCACTCATTGGAGGGCTTTCATCACCATAACCTGAGAGAGTTTAGACAGATGTCAACAGATTTAAACCTTTCAGAGTGTTAAAAAAGCTCTGGCAGTCAATGTTGTGTTATACATTAAAAAACAGAAATTATATTTGGTGTTTTGACTGTTTATGAATCAATTTGCATCTAGGGAAATAGTCTACATAGGCCTTAGGAAAGGTCTTTTACTTATCATGACATGCAAAATTTGAAGCCTTCCCAACGCTCTCCTTAAACAATTAACAAAACATACTGGTTCCACATAAAAAGTTAACAGAAACTGATGCCTTACCTCCACCCTGGCCATACTGGCTCTGTTGACTGTAGCTCTGTGGAGGTGGGGAGCTGTAGTTAGGGGGCTGGTTGTAGTGCCCTCCTCCATGTTGTGGTGGTTGCTGGTGGCTCCCAGTGCCCCCATAGCCACCAGAATGACCGCCACTGCTGCCATAACCACCTCCGCTCTGTCCACCGCTTGGGGGCTGGTTGTAACTTGAAGCCTGAGAGCCTCCTTCATAGCTGTCAGTGGTAAAGAATAGAAGCACAATTTCATTTCATTTGATCAACACTTAGTTCAATTGAACTCAGTGTTTTGTATTCTGTAACATGTTGTCTTTAAGTAGACGGTATGTTCTGGTGTCAAATTTTGGTACAATTAATCAGCAGAATATGAGAGGTTTAGTAGGCAGCACAATAGAGTAGAAACAAAGCAGCATTGCCCCTAATTCATGACATACATCCTTACAAAAAGCTTATAAATTGAAAAGCAGAAAGTCATATTGTCTCACCCTCCAGAAGATGAAGGAGGGGGCTGCTGCTGGTTGTACCCAGAGTAAGATGACTGTTGGTTGTAGCCCATGCTGGAGGACTGGTTTCCGCTGTACCCTCCAGAGCCATAGGATTGAGTGGAGTGGGAATAACCACCACCACCACCACCACCACCACCACCACCACCTTGATTAGAAGATGGTGAACCATATCCTCCTGGGAGAACAGAGAAGATAAGGCATGAACTTCAAGCCAATACTATCATCATTCGCTGATAAATCTGTGTTGTTTTAAACAAGTCCTCCTCTACCTGACTGAGGTTGACCATAGCTGCCATATCCTCCCTGGTTATAGGAGCCAGAGCTGCTGTCAGAGCTTTGGTTGTAGCCTCCATAGCCCTGCTGGCCGTATCCCTGGCCGGAGGACTGACTGTAACCCTGATTACCACCACCTCCACCTCCTCCACCATAGGACCCATAGCTAAAAACAATGAAACACAAATGTATTAAACCTTAAGAAAATTATTTTGGCTTCAACAAAATTTAAAAATCTATGTGGCTGGCAAGTTGGTGTTTAATTTGTCCATGATATACATTTCTATTTTAGGTGCCAGAATAGTACTTGAAGTTACATATTAGCAGGTCAGATCCAGACTCAAATGCCATTCTTTCCAGAACTGTTTATACCTGTTAGATCATTCTGACAAGCACTCCTATCTCAACCTGTGCAGCTTTTTTACATTTATGGTGATGTATTTTAACCTTATCTCATCTTAACGGTAGCAACACATGAAGCTACCCAGCCAATCAGATGCATCACTCAGACAATGAACGGCGAGTTACTGCTGACACCACAAATAAGTCATACAGGCCCAGAGCAGTGTTAATTTTGTCGACTAAAACTATGACTAAAAATGTTCTTCAACAGCTTTTTTTCCATGACAAAAACTAGACTAAGACTAACAAAAATAGATCTGTGCTGACAAAAAAATAAGTTTTAGTTTTCGTCAAATTGACTAAAACTAAACAAAAATGTAATTTAGTTTTCGTCGGACATTCAAAATCCATGATATTTCTCTACTGTGGGTAAATCTGTCAAAAAACAATGCATCTACAGCTCTTTTGTCTCTCAGCTGTAGAAAGCAGGGACCCCAGGTTTGGCAGGGTGCATAAAACACACTACCACGATTCGGACTAAAAGTTAAGACTAAAATGTGAGGACTTTTTGAGGACTAAAACTAGACTAACATGTTTAGAGTTTTCGTCGACTAAAACTAGACAAAAACTCAAATGGACAGAAATGACAAAAATGTGACTAAAACTAAAATGCATTTCATTTAAAGACTGAAACTAAGACTAAAATTAAAAATAGCTGCTAAAATTAACACTGGTCCAGAGTCACAAAACCTATGCTAAAAGAGTATAATGAAAATCTAAATCAAAGTACTTACCCTGGGGCAGATGTTTGCGAGTAATCTGTGGAATAAACAAAACCAATTATTAGTATTATTTCTAAAAAACTAACCTTTCTATTTTTTTAACTAATGGTCGTGATCCAGATGCTTTAAAACTTAGAAGTGTAGGTATAAAAGAATCCAGACTGGAATTTAAGTGAACAGAAATTTTGCCTAATTTAGCATACCATATGCTATAACAGCCTCTTCTGACGCATGTATGCAATGGGACAACAATTAGTTACACGTTGTGTTGTTACTATATGATCGTTATGAGAAACAGAAACAAAATACGTGAGAACTAACATCTCTCTAACACAAAGTTTTATCTCCATCATCAGTATGTGTGAGCTGAGGGGCGGGGCAGCCTTCAGAAACTGGGTCAGTAACACAGAAGCGACCTTGCTAGCTCATGGCACGGAGCACCTTTAGCCTCACAGTAAGTTAACGGGACCTACCACTAGCTACAGTATGCTAACAGTTAACCTGTCCGTGTTAGCTTACCGGTGCCTCATGCCTTGGCATTCTGCATCATAACCAGAGCCGTTTATAACAGCAAAACATTTCAACACCAATTCCCGCCTTGACTGGGATTAAAAAATACATCTGAATTGCGAGTTAATACGTGACATTCGTCGACTACCGTGTTAACCGTTAGCTAACTAGCGTCTTGTCACTAGCGAGTAACCGTTAACGTTACACGCCGGTGACGTTACGTCGTAATTCCAGCAAACTAGAGAGTCGTTTCCTAGGGATATGAATTCATAGCGATTATCAAACATTGAAGAAAAGCTAATTATTTGTCTTACCGCCAGACGACATCTCGACGGCCGGTGAAATAGCCGTGAACGACGCACAGAATCAGCGTGTTGTTAACGGACTGCTGAACCGAGGAGGAGGAAGATGAAGATGGATGAAGGGGCGCCGGTGTCCCGCTGATGCAGTTCCTCTCGCGACCGGAAGATGGCGGGCAACATCATGAAACTTCTTCTTTTTTTTTTTTTTTTCAAAACACATTTTTGAGAAATTCTTTTGGATAAATTTGCAAAAAATGTCAACAATTTTGTTTTCATTTCTTTATGGTGGAGTTCTGAGTGAAGATTGATAAGAAAAGAAATGAATGTAAACAATTGTAGCATCAAGCTGTAACATTTAAAAAATGAAGGGTGTCCTTATACTTTCTATGAACTATTTATTAGTGACAACTTGGGGAGATAGTTGGCTTTCAAAACTCCACTTTGCTTTCTACAGGAAGATTTTTTTTTTCAATCTACAATGTTTTTTTTAATCTTAGTACTTTGTAAAATACATTCATAGAAAAGCATAGCAAAAATACTAATTAATTTATTAATAATAGTTAACTCAAGTTTTGTATCAAACATACAGAAACACACCTCCTGATGCCTTTCCTCCTTGAAACAAATATTCCTCTGTCTGAAACAATATAAGACTTCTGGACATAATTACATCCATGAAACACTTAATAGGTTGTTTGCATGGGGGCAGGATAAGGAGAACCTCCATCCTAAGGCAGTCCACTGACAGCCATTTGAACCATTGCTCATCTTTGAGAGGAGTCACTGCCTGGACATTGACCCATTGTCCAGGTGTGCTCAAGTCCTGCAGATCAAGATGTCTTTGCTCATTCATTGACTATCGGTTGTGGCTCAGTCATCAAGAATCAACAGCACAGGCACACTCAGGACTGTAATAATTCCAGCATGCAGTACTTCTGAACGTTGCTGCTAGTGATGAGGGGTCGGCACCTGGAGCGTAACTTTCCCCCCTCGACTCAGATATACCTGAGATGTCAAGGGAGCCTGCTCAGCCCAAGCTCTGGTGAGACTCGTGTGGGTGGGTACACCTGTTACCTGTTTGGCAGATTATGTGCCAATACGACCCTTTGATATCAGAGGTAAGATCTGTCAACAAGCATTTACTGCATACATTGGTGTAGCAAAGAGGGAAAAGGGTACTGTTTACCCGTGCTGGGGCCCCTGAGAATTCTGCAATAAAAAGTGTGTTTTCATTTATTCTTCTTTGTAATTAGTGTCATTATTGAATCCAAAGCCACTACATGAATTGGTCAAAAGACTGAAATTTGTATCAAGTAGAATAAAATAAAATGCTGGGGGCCCCTGCTCCTCCCTTAAAAATGTCCAAATGTTGTAGTCCAGCACTGTGAAATAATGCAAGTAAATTAAATTTAACCATAGTAAAAATATTGCTCATAAATGGGGAAATAATGGTTAAAAAAACATCAAAATGCATAGATGTTTGTAAAAATGACATTTGCTGCCTGGCTAGACGATTAAGGGGGGCCCTGTGTAATATTTTTTCTTGGGGCCAAAAATCCCTAGCTATGCCCCTGACTGCATGACAGACTGGCTCATTCCTTTGACCTCGGTCTTGCTGGACTTGGTCTCATTCATTGCAGTCCTTGCTCGAACAGGCGTGAGTGAACTCTCATGAAAACACATGAAATTTATTTATGAATTTGTCTACGCCCTCTGATGTAAACTCACAGATCTTAAACAGCAAGACCAATGTCTTCTGGGTTTCTCGAGGCAGATTTGATGCAGAATTACTCAGATTAGGTCAAATTTGGGTCAGATATTGTTACATGCAGCCAAGATAAAAACTACTTACTGTTTATTTGAACATCAAGCAAATTTGAATGCAGCCATGGTCACACCTTTTGAGTACTGTACATAAGCCAAAAAACTTTTTAATCAGTGAGGCCTTCTTTAGTTGGCTTAAAAATAGACTTGATTAAACCCCTTGGAGGAGAAAATCATACAATTTTCCCAAATGGTGTTCTTCTTGTTGGAAATTCAATGTCATGACTAGACTTACCTTTTTGGGACTTTGATGCCTGATATACCAACCAAATCGCATCTTTTTAGGTGAAACTTGCTCAGCAGGCTGGCATATTTGAAGTTGTTGGGGGTGGTATTGAGCCAATTCTCCCCACCTCTACTAGAAACCCATAAAATATCAAACTCTTCACCAGGCCTGACGTGCCTGCCAAATTTTATGGGTTTTGTAGCATGTTTAGCCACTGAAAAGTTAGAAATCTTTGAGGGAAAAAAAAACAATGTTTAGGATTTCAATAATGCTAAAAAAAAAAAAAAAAAACTCCAAAAAACAAAGAGAGTGTCTTCTCCATTTTCTTGCAATCATAGCTAGTTAAGAAAAATATGATCTATTTGTTTTCCCTTAAAATTGCTACCAAGTTTGTTCCAGGCTTTTCAAAATAAAAGGGGGAAACTAAATAATGTTCACTTTATTTGTGAGCAGTTTATTTTAATGTGTTCAGTATGGTTACATATGTGTGAAAACTGTTTTATAGCAATGCTTGGAAAAAGGACAATTGTAAGTGTTTATTTTAAACCAGTTTATTATAACTTATGTAATGAGCAGCTTTACGCCCTTGTGTCATCATCAGTACTGAGTCAAAACAGTATCATGGTACAGCAGCTTGCAGACAGAACCAGGTAGACGTGTTTTTAGCACTTCAAAATGTGTTTTTCACATTATTGTTGAATAAAACTGCTCTCATTTTCTTCTTTGTATGGAAAAAAAAAATTCAATCAGTAAAAAAATATAAAAATATCATGTTATATTCTTATGATATATGTGGCTTCAATAACAGCAAAAGTCAAGTGATAGGCTACATAATACAAACATTTTTTTCCGTGCAGCTTCAGGAATTCTTCATTTTACACCTGACACATCAGACTTAAAGCAGCCGGCATCCATAGTTTCTCTTTAGACAAAATTAATGACCATACATTTGTGTCACATCAAAGACAAACAAACAGAATTGTGTTTTTGATGCTATAGAAAGTTAAAGCAGCCTGGATCATTGTTCTTAAAGTTAATGTCATCTACTGCAGTGGTTTTCAACAGGTGGGTTGGGACCCAAAAGTGGGTTGCGGAGGAGTTTTCAGTGGGTCGTGTAAAAAAAAAAAAAGAAAAAAAAAAGAAAAATGGTAGCAGAAAGTCTATGAAGTACTTACGTACTTAGTGGGCATGCATCAATACCTTTTATTTATCAAGTTTTACTGTGAAATTGGGTACATTTAAATGTTTTAACAATATTTAAAATCATTTGCCTCTTTTTATTGCAATTAATAAGCTGTTTTCTTGGGATTTGGGTCGTGATTTGTCCTTATAATGACTTGTTTGCCCTTAGATTAGATCACTATAAACCTTTTTTTCAGCTGACAAGGGATCACTTCCAAGCCAGATTGTGTGGGACTATACAATTTAAGTATAAACAGTAAAGCTATCTCTCAGATTCAAGCCATTTTTCCAAATATTGCCACTCTTAAACTGCACTGAAAAAGGCTATTCAAAAGGCTTGAATAGTGTCTATTTCAGATATACTGTCAATGGTAAGTTTTGATTTTAAAATTATGTTTAAATAATTAAATCTCCCTCGGTGCAGTCAATGGATTTTCTGGATAATCAAATAACACTATACAGCACATTTCTACCTTCCTCAGTTTGCCACTTTTGCATACCTTGACGTAAACTTGAGCTGTGTACCAATCACATACATATACATAGAGTGGATTCACACAATATACTAATAAATTACTTAAATGCCAACAAATGCTGTCGTATTAAAGTTTTTTTACATTCATTTGTGCCAGTCACATCATGCAAATCACTATCTAAAGGAAGAGGTTTCTATATAAAGAGTTGGAGACACAACGATAAGACGAGAAGATGGAAAAGGATGAAGAAAGAGGAGTGAGCAGGGCCGCTGCTGCTGCTGGTGGTAACGCTGTCTGTAGCTGTGGGGTTGGTGGCGGTTGGAGTGGGGCTGGCAGGGGTGGAGGAGGAGGCAGCTGGAGATAAGAAAGTCCCTATGATGCTGGACAGGAAGTCCCGAAAGAAGCTAGATTTGGTAAAGACCATCATTGAATCTTCTCGCGCTTGTCTCCTGGAGTTGTCTTCAAAGGATAACACAGCCGACTGGAACCAAGACTCATCCAACTTGCACATGAGAGGACCACCAGAATCCCCCTTAACATAAAGGAAAGATGAGCACATTCATTTTCAATGTGAAATTGAGTTCTAAGTTCACACTGATTGCCGTTTTGCTGCAGGTCTGGTCTGCAGGCCTCATGAGACAGCAATAGATAATCATGCTGAATTCAACGACCCTGTAAAGTGAAATCCAAAATGTGCGTCTTAACACACTAGATATGTTAGAATAAGGTTGCTGTAAATACGTGAAAACACTGAGATCTACATGTGACAAAATTTTGGATTTAGACTGTTAGAAAGTTTTTCGCCCCTTTCTTGTCTGGGTTTAATTTGGGCAGGGCAAATATGTGGGCTGGTGATGTCACCTGGTATAGGATTTACCTTGTGTCCTGTATCGAATGTGGTATGGTATGCTATGGTATGGTATGGCTTCAGATTTAGGATAAGCAAAAACCCAATGCTGATCAACAGCTTGTTAAAGGTGTAGGTCATAACAATTACTCACCGTTTCCAGTGTGAACACTCCAGTACAAATCACATTACTTGATGAACTGTTTCCACAATCTACAACTGAGGTCTGGAACTCCTGCAGAACTTGTTCCCCTAAAAGTGTAGAAACAAAAAACTGTTAGAAGTGAATCAAACAGCAGTACTACCTCACATGGGCAAACATATGAACTTTATGAATCTTTCAGTGTCTGAATATCTAATCCACATAAGGAATAGGTTTTTTCTGGGTTCAAACTCACCTCCTCCTCGCCCAGGGCTCCACCCAGCAACCCAGCAGGTTGAGCCCTCAGCGAAGGTCCGTCCATCGTCTAGGCAGATGGGCTGGATGTAGTTCGACAGGGTGGGTTTAGATGACAGCTGCAGCACTGCCACATTTGACCCAGTCAAGTTGCTCAGAGTGATGTTTGTCACATTCAGTATTACCTCAAACGGGTTTGATCCGTTCTGTTTCAAACGACCTAAAATGACGGTCCATTCAGATGGTGTGGGGGAACTGTTGGAGGTAGAAAGAAGTCATTAGGACTGACTGATCACTTTAATTCAGGGGTTAAACCTTTACAGCCCTTTTACACTATTCTCAAAGATGGTGAAAGGTCTGGACTGCAGGCCAATTTAGCACCTGGATTCTTCTTGTTGTGGTTTAGCATTGTCTTGCCAAAATATGCAAAGCCTTTCCTGAAAAAGATCCTGTCCGAATGGTAGCATATGTTGTTTCAAAATCTCGATCTACTTTTCAGCATTGAAAGTGTCTTTCCAGATGTGTAAGCTGCCCACATCATAGGCATAATGTGACCCTATACCATCAGGGATGCAGGCTTTTGAGCTGTGTGCTGATAACAAGTCTGATGGTCCCTCTCCCCTTTATTCCATCCAAAAGTAATTTCAAATTTGATTCAGCCTACCACAGAACAGTTACCCATTTTGTCTCAGTCCATGTAAATGAGCTTATGCCCAGAGACAGTGGAAGTACTTCTGGATTGCATTCACATGGCTTCTTCTTTGTGTGATATTGCTTTAACTTACATTTGTGGATGGCACAGTGAACTGTATTGATTAACAATGATTTCTGGAAGTGTTCCTGAGCCCATGCAGTGATTTCCAGTTAAAGAATCATGCCTGTTTTTAATGCAGTGCCATCTGAGAGGCCAAAGATCACAAACATCATATACTGACCTTTGGCTTTGCTCCTTGACTACAGAGATTTCTCTTGATTCTTTGGACCTGGTGCGCCATCCCTACTTTGAGAACTGTGTTGCTGCCATCAGATTTAAAACAAGCTGATATGTTTTCATGAAATGGTAAAATGTCTCAGTTACATCTGATGTGTTGGTTGCATTCTATTGTGAATAAAATACGTGTTTCTGACATTTGCAGATCATTGCATTGCTTTTATATACATTTTACACAGTGCTCCAACTTTTTTGGAATTGGGGTTGTATATAGATCTTTATAGGTAAACTATATAATATACTGTGTATATATGATATTGTTAGAGATTAAAATGTATTATGTGCAATAAATACGTTTGATATGTTTGTTTTTAGCCCTGTTGTTGACTGGTGACCAGTCCCGCCTTTCGCCCAATGACAGCTGGGATAGGCTCCAGTGAAACTTCAGTGAAGGGTTAGGTTAGAGTTAGGGTTGCAATTCAAAATCCTGTCCAGGTAACTTTAACTAAACTGGGCTGGTCTGACCCATGGAACTCCAGGGCCGAAATGACGACCACTCCCACCCTGCACTGCACCACGAGTGACATCACTCTAGGTGTCTCACCTTGAGAAGCAGTTGGCATTGCTCAACACATAATCTTCAGCCACCAGAGTCCCACCACACACGTGCTTCCCATTCTTCTGCAAGCTCGCCATCCACGGCCACTCGCCTGCTGTTGCAACTGAGCTTCCCCCTACTATACGTGAATTCAGTGAGGCTTGACCGCAGACCACAGCTGGAAGAAAAGGGGAAAAAGTCTGCATATAACGGCTTGTCTATTGAGTGCCAGATCTTGTCACTATCTTTATCCTGACTTTTTGGTAGAGATGAAAGTATGTTTGAAGATGTTATTTCGTAAGACAATCTGGAACAGTGAGGCAAATGAAATGGTGCAGTCACAAAAGAGTCCTTGGTTTCAATGAAGTGACAAGATCTTGACTAAGTTGCTGTCAAATGAACACAAAACTATCCCAAACAGTAGTTTTCTAGCTCAGGATTTTAGGCTTGGATTCAGCATGGGTAAATTTAGCAGGCACTCACGGTCGGATGAGGCTGGCGGAGTGGTGCTGTCATCAGTGCTGTCAGTGCTGTGGGTGCTGTCAGTGCTGTGGGTGCTGTGAGTGCTGTCAGTGCTGTGGGTGCTGTCAGTGCTGTCAGTGCTATCAGTGCTGTCTGTGCTGTCTGTGCTGTGGGTGCTATCAGTGCTGGTGGTGCTGGCAGTGCTGGCGGTGCTGTCAGTGCTATCAGTGCTGTCTGGGCTGTCAGTACTGCTGGTGGTGTTGGCGATGGAGGCTGGCATCAAGAATGTCCCTACAGAGTTAGTCAAGAAGTCCTGATGGCGGCTCAGTTTGGATAAGACCATTATTGAATCTTCTCGTGCTGTACTCTTGGAGTCGTCTTCATACAATAACACAGATGCCTGGTACCAAGATCCATCCAACTCACACATCAGAGGACCACCAGAATCCCCCTTAAAATAAAGGAAAGATGGACATGCTAATGTTTAGCATGAAGATTGAGTACAAAGTAGTCTACATGGAAAGCATCAAACAGGAACACCACATGTTCTTGCCTTTCCTGTGCCTACAAGCCAAGCCTGGGGCAGGGAGAGAAGCAGCAAAAAACAGAGCAGAACAGGCATAAATGACAACAGAATGACACTGCTGAAGTCAGAGGTATAAAACAGGAGGAGCTGGGGTGGAGGAGGGTTGTAAAAAGAAGCTTGCAAAGGGAGCAGCAAAGCGTAGATGGGCTTTAGATATTAGATACCATTGGTATATCATCCTATAATGTCATGTCATATCTCATCTTATGCCATAATGTGTTGTACTGTATCATATCTGTATTATATATGTATTGTTTGTTACCTTACCCTATTCTATCATGTTGCATCGTACTTCATTGTATCATGTATTATCATATCTTTCTGTCGTATCTTCTAATATAAAATAAAGTACTTTAATTCAATGTAGTACTGCGATATACTGAGCAGTATAATACTGCATTGTATCTGCTTTTTATTGCAGTGTATTTTATTACATCAAATCATATGGTATCCTAATGTATAATCTAATATGGTAAACTGAGTAAACTAATGTATTGTTTACATCATATTACAAGCACCAAAGCTTTCATATATAATCACTTCATATCATACTATAATGAATCATATTTACCATATTGTATGGTATTGTATGTACTGTGTGTGCTGCACCATTGAAAAACTAAAGTTTGGCAGTTTCCTGCTTTTGTTACTCACCTCTCCCAATGAGAACACTCCTGTACAAATCACATCACTTGACGAACTGTCTCCACAATTTTTGATTGAGGTCTGGAATTCCTGCAGAACTTGTTCCTCTAACAATGGTGAAACAGAGGGACTATTAGCATATCTAATTATCATACATACTGCATGAAGTTGATTAATTTTTTAACATCTGAATTTCTTATCTTATAGTTAACTGACACAGGGAATTTAGACCCACCGCCCCCTGTCCCAGAGCTCCACCCAGCAACCCAGCAGGTTGAGCCCTCAGCGAAGGTCCGTCCATCGTCTAGGCAGATGGGCTGGATGTAGTTCGACAGGGTGGGTCTTGGTGACAGCTGCAGCACTGCCACATTTGACCCAGTCAAGTTGCTCAGAGTGATGTTTGTCACATTCAGTATTACCTCAAATGGGTTTGATCCGTTCTGTTTCAAACGACCTAAAATGACGGTCCATTCAGATGGTGTGGGGGAACTGTTCAAGATAAAAAGAAGGTGCTATAATATAAAGAAGTCTTTAGGAATCACTGATAACCTCTCCTACTAAAGCCCTTTTCTCCTGATTGCTACGTTTAGTCAAGCAACCAGATCTTTGAGGAGTCCTAGTTGCGCCAAACTTCTTCCATTTGAGGTTAATGAAGGCCACTGTGCTCTTGTGAAACTTCAGTGAAGGGTTAGGTTAGGGTTAGGGTTGCAGTTCAAAATCCTGTCCAGGTAACTTTAACTAAACTGCGCTGGTCTGACCGATAAAACTCCAGGGCTGAAAATGAGTCCCCCTCCCACCCTGCACTGCACCATGAGTGACATCACTCTAGCTGTCTCACCTTGAGAAGCAGTTGGCATTGCTCAACACATAATCTTCAGCCACCAGAGTCCCACCACACACATGCTTCCCATTCTTATGCAGGCTCGCCATCCATGGCCACTCGCCAGCGGCTGCAACTGAGCTACCATCCCCAATTCGTGACTTCATTGGGGCCTGACCGCAGACCACAGCTGGAAAAAAGAGGAATAAGTGTACATGTAAAGGTTCTTCTTTTGAGTGTTTGATCTTGTGAATCTGACCAGATGTTGCAGGTACATCATCTTGAAACTTTCTTCAAAAGTAACTATCTTTATCCCTATTTTTGGTCCAGATAACAGAGTTTTCATCAATATTATTCTTATTTTTCAGTTCAGTACTTTAGGCTTGAATCACATGTATAAAGTGAAACAGGCACTTACGTTTGGGTGTAGTAATCTGAGGGGCACTGGTTGTTAGTGGAGGCAGGCCATCACAGCTGACGCTTAGGTCACTGTCCGTCCCAGTGGATGTGAAGGTGATGTAGCCTGGTTGGTTGTTGGTGATTTCACCATTGATCCATGCCTGGTACTGGGACACACGGGTGTAGACTCCTGGTAAATTAGGCCTTGCACATCCTAGTCCAAAGCTCACAATCCCCCCCTGGGTCCAGCTCTCGTTCTGCTTGCTCACCATTGGACCTCCTGAATCTCCCTTTGTGAAGAGAAGCACATTTAGGAAGACTGTCCTCACAGGTTGTCAGATATAATATTATATACTGGTGTTTAAAATCATCACCTGGCAGGAGTCCTTGCCTCCGTCTTTTAATCCAGCACAGATCATGTTGTCTGTGATGTCACCCACGTCGTAGTAACAGTTGCACTGTCTGTTTCCTACAACTGGCACCTCCACTTCCATTAGGTTTCCTGGAAAAGGAAGGGACCCTGTCGACACAAAAATATGTTTGGATAAGTCACCTCAAAATGTCATATAGATGCATGGAAGTATTCCAAAGGTCAAATTCAAATATAGAATCTTTATAATTGATATCAAATTTATTTAGCCGTGCGAGTCTTATTAAGACAACAGATCTACTTTTCAGTTAAACGTAACCAAGCACAGAGGAAATAGCCAGTATTTATTTCGTCGACTAAAACTATGACTAAAAATGTTGGTTGACAGCCTTTTTCCACTAGAAAGACTAGACTAAGACTGGCCCAAAAATAGATCTTTGATGAATGAAACTAACAAAAGGTAAGTCTGATTTATGTCAAAATGACTAAAACTAAACTAAAAAGTAATTTAGTTTTCATGGGACATTTAAAATCCATCAGATCTGTCAAAATACAATGCATATGTAGGTATCCTGCCTCTCAGCTGTAGAAAGCAGGGACCCCATGTTTAGCATGGTGCATCGAACACACTACCATGATTTGGTACCAGATTTTGGCAAAAGAATAAATGGTTGGACTAAAAGTTAAGACTAAAATGTGAGGAGTTTTAGTGTTCGTTTTGTCGACTAAAACTAAGACTGAAAATGTTTATAAACAGCATGATTTTTCCATGAGTAAAACTAGACTACCACTAGCCAAAAAATAGACCTTTGATGACTTAAACTGAGTAAAAGCAAGTTTATTTTTCATCAAGATTACTAAAACTAGACTAAAATGTAATTAAGTTTTTGTCAGACATTTAGAATCCATGATATTTTAAACTGTGGGTAAATCTGTCAAAATACACTGTATAAGCAGGGTCCCCAGGTTTGGCAGCGTTCATAGAGCACACTACCATGATACCAGATTTAGGCTATAGAATAATTGGTTGGACTAAAACTTATAACTAAAATACGAGCACTTTTTATGGACTGAAACTAGACTAAAACATTTTTGAATTTTTGTAAAAATAAAAATAAAAGGTATTTAATCTAAAGACTAAGACTAAAATTGAATATAAGGATCAAAATTAACACTTGTGCCAGGTTCTATGTCACACCTAAGATTAGGAGAAAGTATTAATTTGTACCACATTGAGACTTTGTGGGGCTATGAAAATTAATCATTCGCGTGTATTTTGGCTTTGTCTGAGGATTGTGGGTTGTGGGAAAAATATTTAGTTGATTGTAAAGAGAATTCTGGGTTATGTAATACCTGTGACATGCAAGATGCTCTACTTTGGTCTCATTACAAGAGATTTTAAGAGAGGACAGACAGGTCCTGTGAAGACAGGACAGATTTTTGTTGAAAATCCTGTTAGCAGCAAATAAGTGAAAATCTGACCCACCAACACAAGAAGAATGGTTAAAAATATTGGATGAAATATTTTTCATGGAGCAGCTGACTCAACAATGTCAAGAGAAATGGAAGAAATGGACCATGTTAACATCACAATGGCATGGTAGAATTGTATAAAAAGGTAAAGTATCCAACATTATAGAGACAAGGCAATCCAGAACTCATATTGGTGGTTTTTGATTGTTGAAACAGAGTGATCTTCATGATGACAAAGGGTCAGATAATAAAACTGTTTTGTCCTATCTTACCTCTCCTGTGAAGTAATTCATTAAACTGCTTTCTGACCCACCTCCTTCAGTGGTAACGCCCCAGCCAGTGACCCAGGTGTCAGTTCCGGTGAAGAAGGTGCTATCCGAGGCTGCCAGGCACACGGGCTGGATGTAGTCAGTAAAATTCACAGGTGAAAACAGCTTCAGGAGGGCAATGTCATTGTCAAAAGTAATTCTGTTGTAGTCAGGATGACTGTTGATCTGCGTGACTGTTAGAGAAACTTCGTTGGGGTTGTCTCCCTTTTGGCTCTGCCGACCAAGATACACGGTCACATCACTGGCAAGGGTGCTTCAGGTTGGAGAAGAGAAGAAAACAGAGCTGAGACATTAAAAACAGTAGTGTGCAGCATCATTGCAAGACAACTGTCTAAACAATGAAGCTCTGCTTCAATTCCTCCACTGATAAAAAGTTAAAACAGAAACAACGAGTCTGATCCTGCTTGAGGTTTCTGTCTGTAAAACAGGCGCTATCCTTAACATTTGACAAATGCTTGCTCATGCTGGACTTGTGTTTGTTTCCTGCTCGAAGCATGGACAAAAGGCATGGTTTAAACTTCACTTGGTAAGCTGATGCACTAGGCTTCCTAGAGTCACAAGTGGGAACTCTTACTCTGTGGATAACGTCATTCATGGTGCAGATGTGTGACATCAAAAACAACAATCAACCAGAAAAATGACGTAAAGGATTCCAACAGGGATCATTGTACAACAATAACATCTGGACACAAATAAACATATAAAACACATATAAACACTACAAAGGGTATGAAGGGGAACTCTGCCCACATCCCCCCTAGATTTGAAATCACAGATCAGTTGACTCTACAGAGCTGAACTAACACTGGTGTATCAACACTGCCCTGTAACTCCAACACTGAAGACCATTATTTACTGTTACCTTTCAAAGCAGTGAGCAGCAGAAAGCACCCACTCTCTGTTAATGAGTGACCCTCCACAGAAGTGAGAGTTGAGTTTGTGCAGACTGGCCATCCACGGCCAGAAGCCCTCAGTGGCCACCTGTCCCCCAACGATACGGGTGATGCGGGTGTTGAGAGGAGGCTTCCCACACACTAAAGACACAGAGGAGACAAACAGTGACTAAGCCTTTTTTCGAGTTGGCATTATGTTTGCACCGCAAGAATTTAATCTTGACCTTGTTTTTCAGATAAGAGTCTAGGATTGCGTTTGGGTATTTAAAGGTGTGGCAGAGCCAACATGCCTATTAATAAGGATTGCCCCTCTGGTATCAATTCTATTATGTGTGTTAAGAACATTAAGAAAAAATATGTCTACTTCTTAAAACAATCTTATCATGTATATTTTTTGCCATTGTTGCGTGGGTAAAAATCTGTCGATCAGCTTCAGTCCTCATCAAAATTATCAAATATTTTGCTGGATTTCAACACTTTAAATATAGGTTTGATTAAATGATGTCACTGTAGTTTGTTGTGAGAATGATATTGATTTGGTCAGTGATGGGAAATTTCCTTAATCACAATCTTGGATATGTAAAGAAATGGCACCAAAACAGATTTTGATGCATTGTTGGTTTTTGTGCAGTTTTCTATTTAACTTTTGATACAAGTTAAGGCTTTAGAGGAGAGAGAGATTTAACCAAAAAAAAGTCAAAAATACACACTTGAAACTTTTAATGAATGATTTTGAAACTGGAAATTTTCGTTCCTAATGGCTTGAAATAGAAAGTATGTGCAGGTGCATCTAAAAAATTACAATATCAAGAAAAGGTTATTTTTTCTGTGATTTAATTCAAGAGATGGAACTTACATATACTCTGGATTCATCTAATACAAGGTTATATAGTTATAAAAAAAAATCACAGCATTAGAATATCACAAAACTCTAGTCAAAAAAAGGATTTACAATACAGAAACTCTGACCTGGTCTATATTGGTGTCTCTCATCTTCCTCTTGACAATACCTCAGAGATTCTGTACGAGGTTCATGTCAGACCAGTTGTCTGGTCAATCAAACACTGTAATACCACAGTCAGCAAACCATTTTCTGGTAGTTTTCCTAGAGTAAACTTTTCCAGGGAGGCCGAGTAGTGTGATGCCTTGATACAATTACCCGAAATTGGGAATTTGAGCCAATTTAATAAGTGCTTTTCAGAATTGTTTTATGGCTTTGAATTCCATAGGATTTTTCATTGATGACTGTGATAACAAAAACTTATCACAACATAAAAATAGTCAAAGCAGCATGTTTAAAATGAAACAAAAGACAGAAGTAATAAACAGAGACTTACCATCTTCCTGTAAGTGACACTCTGAAAAAAAAAATAAATAAATAAATAAGAAAAAAATTAAATTAAAGTTTCAGATTAATATTTCTCACAAATACCTGGAGTGCAGCCGCTGCTGCGATATTTGTAAACTACATCAGTTTTTTCAATAAAACTTACTTATAGAAGTGTTGTATTTGAGTTCCTTCTAAAATCAGTACACGTCCTTGGTCTTTATGACATTAAGGTTTCAAAAGGAGTCATCACACCACTGAATAAAATCATCCGACACTGATTTGGGTGTTGGGTCCTGCTTCTGTAATGGACATCACCGTATATATATCACCGCATCATCCGCAAACGTCAGATTATGTCTTCCTGGTTGGGAGTCTTGTCTACAGGATGTATAAAACAGGTGAGAGGACAAAGTCCTGATGGGAACCAGTGGAGGAGAAGAGCACATCAGACAGTACACACAGCATGGAAATCCCTATAATGCTTACTGCAGACATCAATGTTTCATTGAATACTGTTGCAAAGAAATTCTGAAACTCATTTGGCGACCTCAAAAAAGTCTCCCACGACTGTTGCATAAGAGCTTTGAGGAAAAGAGGTTTCGACAAATATGTAAACACACGGGGTATGCGCCTGGACAGGTTTTAAGCTGACTTTTGTACATACAACGCACTGAGGGACAGATCAGTTTGAGTTCACCTGGAATTAAAGATAATGGTTTTTGTGCAACTCATAGGAAGGTTTGCAAGAACATCTGTTCTTTAAAAACAACTGGGACTCTTTTATTCTTTATTTATTCGTAATGTTTAATCAATGAACACTTGTTGATGATGTTGGGGCACTGAATTATTATCCTATATGATTTATCAAAAGTTGAACCCTTGTATCAGAGGAGGAAGCAGCACTAAACAAAGTCGCAGAGAAATAAGGAGAGGAATGCGTGTTGACTACGGAAAATATTTGCAAAACAACAAAACTAGTTATGCATGTTATTATCGGCACTATGAAGGTTGAAACTAAGAAAAGATTAAGTGATAAAAGTGGAGATGATAAACACTCACTCGAACTGAATTATGAAGTGATAAAAATGCATTTGAATCCAAAAATGAAGAGATGAATTGTAATATGGTTTGATTCGTTTGAAGCTGATGATTAAAACTGATTGTTTGTCTTTATTTAACATTAACAAACATTTTCATTTATCATTGGAGTAAGGAGGACTGAAGGGTGGGAGTCACGAAAAGTTTAAAAAAAATTAATGTGATGAAAATGTAATGTGATTTGAATCATAAAGCATAAAAATACACATAAATCAAAATATCAAGGGATTTCTGAGATCCAGTTTGAGCTTTCGCTCAGCTCTGCACTTAAATGTCTTAAACATCACAGTAGAGATGGGGTTTTTTAAAGACTTTTGGGTACTTTTTCATCACTAAATTACCTGTATGGAATTTTTGAGGTGAGTAATTGATGTTGGTGATTGTAAACATTTAAATTTTCACAAATTTTGACATTGAGTTTGAAAGTTGTTCTTTATTTTCAGAGTTGGGAAGCTCCAGGCTAAGCCAAGTGAACTAAGCCAGCAAGCCCGTCACAGATGTCTCCTGACCTGCAATGACTCAGACCACAGCAGCCAGCAAAAACTCTCGCATCTCAGGCAGAAAGCTTATATTTCTGCTTTTCTAACCTTAAAAACTAGTGGTGTAAAGATAAACCGATATGGACTTGTTAACCGATCTTAAAGTCAAAGATTGCATCGGTCTGTGGAGCCATTGATCGGTAAAAGTGTTGCATGAATTGATCTTTGGTAACCTGAGAAAGGTTCAATAGGAGACGTTTGGGAAAAGGCAGAGGTTTTGAAAAAAACTCGGAGTGTGATTGGATAAATGTTCTGTCTGTTACATCTCTACGGGCCAATCAGAGCAAAAAAACACGTGACGTAACTGCTATTGAGCTGCACGTGCACAGCTACCAAGGGATAACGTGAAACATGGCGACTAAAGACATGTAAGTACTTTTTTTTTTCAGCTGTACACTGAAGTATCTGATTAAACTATGATAAAACACATCAATGCTGGTGTAATTTCTGACATTTGACTGATACAAACTGATAAAAATCTGCATTTTATGGCTTTTAATTAGCTTAAACGGACATCCGCTTTGAAAAATCTTTTCTGAAAAGGCATTGGTAGGTTTCTATTTCAAAAACTTTAGAGCGGTAACATTCTACCTTTTATATAACCAGCTTTACCATTCAGAGACCACTCCCATCCTCTCTTGCTTCTTTACCGCCTCGGCTTTAGTAACGCCGCAGCTGGAGCCAACGGTTCAAACAGGTAGTCCTCAGGTCCACTACCACACTACAGCCTGCTTCAGGGGACTCTGGAGGGTATAAAATCCCCCACCTCAAAAGATCGCTCTGAGGCAGCAGTGCTGCTGGACTCTGTGTTACTTTCTGGCAAGGGGACGTCACTGTCACTCTTGTCTCATCTGGAAAAACCCAGTCTAAGCTGCCCATTTTTTGTGCTTTTTTTAAAAGTATGAAGTGGGCGGAGTTAGCTCTGAGCTGGGGGTTTACTTACACTTTAATCCTGCGCAACCCACGGTAACCTTTTACCTTTAACGAGAGTTACATTCACCATAGATACTCGCTGGCTGGATGTGTGCCATCTGTAGTCACCGAAATGTATCACAATTACAGTTCTTTCCTTCTAAAATCAAGTCATGTGGACTAAATATGAAGGAGGGATAACTTTTGAAATGTCTGTCTGTATGTACGCTTTGGAGAAAAGCAATTCAGTACAACAGCAGCACGTAAATCTCCCCTGTTGAAACAACAGAGCTAAAGTTAGCTAAGATGCTAACGCTAAACATAGCACAAACAGACCTGAAAACAATCACTTTTCTTAGTTAAAACTCAGGGAAATCTTCAGTTGTCACCGTAACCACAGCACATTTTATTCACGGAGTTTACAACTGTAGCATGTTGTTGAGAGTGATTGATCTGGTGACATAATCAATACATGTGAGTCATAATGTTTACACAAGTCCTGGGATTTAGTCTCCTTTATAAATGAGCTGAAAGACACATATACTATTATGAAATTATCCTGTTTCCCCTTTTTCTCATTTTTGTTAAAGCAAAAAGTTATTTTGATTCTATAACTGTACTGGATCCAATTGTATCGGACCGAATTGTTCTGTATTTTAATTAATTGTCAGTGAGTCGAATCGTAGCCGAGAGTCAAGATTTGAATCATGTTGACAAGGAGAGATTCACATCCCTGGTAAAAACATTACTGCTTTCGTCACAAGAACTGTAAATATATCAAAGTGCTGGTATAAAGCTTAGTTATTATTTCATCACTCAGACCTTGGTTCATATTTTTAGGTAAGATATTGACATTTTTGCCCATTAATTTCTTCAGTTTTACAGGCATTAATGGATTGGAAATGCCCTGCAGTCACCTGGCTGAACCCAGAGCTTCTTAACTCTGAAAACGACGGAATACATTTCCAGTTGAAGGTCAAAACTCGTGCAGTTGTAAATATTAACAATCACCAACATCAATTTCTCTCCTCAAAAATTCCCAAAAGTTAGTTTAGTGCAAAGTAATACCCAAAAGTCTTTAAAAACTCTCCATCACTGTTTTTTTTTGTTCAAAATGAAACTCAAAAATTTCACGTTAGCATAAAAATGATTATTTAATTACTGGAGTATCACTTTTATTTTCACTTCACAAACATTTTTACTACTTATCATGACTATCGTCCACCAGGCCTCTTTCCTTAAATGATAAATGAAAATGTTTGAGCTCTAAATGATAAATCATGTATGAAAAAACAAAGTGGTGAAATTTGCAACTTTTTTCATCTGTTGTAACAACTTTCATTGCATCGACCTCAGATTAATCAAATCAAATAATAATTTATCACTTCATTTTTAATTCAAATGCATTTTTATCACTCTATAATTAATGACTTTGTATCAGCTCCACTTCTAACATTTTTTTTGTTAGTTTTACTCTTCATAGGTTACACTCATTTCTTTTCTTTTGTACTTTAAATCCGTGAAATTCTTTAGAAAGTTGAATTCTGAGCTCAGAGTTTCACGAGTCACAGTTGTGCAACACCAAGCTTCTCTTATTTTCTTCCTTGTGAGAGGTCCTCCAGCATACAACAGCCCCAAACAAGATTTGTTCAGGTGTGTTTAGTGAGGGCAGCAATCCTTACCTTTTGTTAGGAAAGCCAGCAGGATCGTCGTGAGGATCACTTTGTGCACAGCCATAACTGAAGTCTATATGGCCGGGTCTGCTCAGGCATAAATAAGCCTCCTCTCCCCTCCCTCTCTGCCTGTAACACAAACACACCTCTCAGGTTAAGTTGGAGGGGGGGGGGGATTTTACCACATAATTGTCTGGCATCTGTTAAACAGCTGACGAAGACAAATATCATCTACTCGCTTAACAGCAACCAAAGTCATAAACTAAATCTGCAAAACAATGCCACCATCACAAGCAGAAAGATGTTTTTGACTGGCCTGGCCAGATTCCAGCCCTGAATCCTGCAGAAAATCTGTTGGTTAACCCGAGGGCGCTGCACA
The DNA here is from genome assembly GCF_018320785.1 of Cheilinus undulatus. NCBI lineage: Eukaryota > Metazoa > Chordata > Actinopteri > Labriformes > Labridae > Cheilinus > Cheilinus undulatus. Next base: position 10,653,182 of record NC_054885.1, on the reverse strand, counting down.
GGAAGTCGACTTGCCATCTGACAGATTGTGAGAACTTTTGCAAGGAAGAGTGAGCAAATTTTGCTAAATTGAGATAGGTTACACTGAAGGACTCTACCCAGAAAGGAAGAATGCTGTGATGAGGCTAAATCTAGGGGTGTGCTCATTTATGCCACCAGGTTTGCATTATCTATTTATTTTTAAATTATTTTTGGGGAGCTTTTAGGGCCTTTAATGATAGAGATTATGCCACCACACCTAGAGGTGGACTTCACTTTCAGGCAAAGGTAGGCAATCACCGAGACCATCCCCCCAAGTAGGGGTTCATTTGCATTCACACTGACAGAAAGAGACAAGCGTACTCGGATGTGGGACCGGGCCGCCTAGTGTGAAAGCCACCTCAGTCCCAAAAACAGGATAAGTGGAAAAATTACCATAAAAGACAAAAACACTCCTCGTCTCCATCACGACATATTGCACATTAGATTTTTCTGTTTGCCATGTCTGACAGGAGCAGTACATTTAACGGGGCACTCACACTTGGCGATCCGTACCATGCCTGGGTGCACTGGAGCCTGAAGTCCAGTTCTTTTGACCAGTGTGCGTGCGTCCTTCTGCACTTGGGTGTGGCGTGCTTCCCTAGAGCTGGCATGGAAGGGCGAGGTGGGCCAAAGCACAGCACTAATGCAAATGAAGGAACATGAGTGCGGGAATGTGACGTACCGAGAGAGATGTGTGGAAAATAAATAATTCTGGAAAGTACTAATTTGCATTATTTACAAATTAAAATATCTTTAGTACACATTTTCGCCCATCTTTAATTCATTATTTGCATTTAACAAAAAGGAGAAGGTTAACATGCATTAAATGATTTAAATGAGGCACATTTAACAATCTTTATGGCAAAAACGTAATATTGCTAAAAGGATGAGGCTAAGTTCTGTCCATATTTCTGACCATAAACAGAATTTTTCTATCCATGTTGGCTTCTTTCACATGACTGTTTTATTCAACCTCTAATTTATGCTTTTGCCTTTCGATGTTCATGTAGTTATTTTTGTATTTGTAACCAGTACATTTGGTGTCTTTCCCTTTGAAATCCCTAATTAATTGATTAATTGGGGTTTTTCATGCTGGACTTTGATATTTTGTGAGACACTTTGGTTTGATAGATTGAATGAAAAGAACCCAAAAGTGTTGTTTTCCACACTATGACCTGAGCTAACTGCAATCTGAGCGAACACTAGCATAACTTTTTTAGGGTTGCAATACAGCATTTACTTAAAAGTTTATCTGACAATTAGCCTCTGTTTCAGTTTATATTTTAGTTTACAATTCCTAATCATTCATTCTTTTATTTCTATTGTTGTAGAAATCAGGCTGTCAAAGTTATAAAATAACGCATTAACTTTAATTCATTTTAAAGCCATTATCTTTATTGTTGCACTAGCAATGCACGCGCATTTTTTATGGCCCTTGACCCATCCCCCAGTTTGCGAGGTCAGGAAGCGGTGCTATTGATGATGTACAAGTGAACAGAAGTGGATAAAGGACAAAGTTATTTACACTCACGATTGATGTGAACTGAGTTATCTGTGCACCTCACAGCTTTCTCCTCTGTGTTGTCATAAACATGCTTTTAAGGGACAGTACTATTTAGCAAATAAACTTTGTGGAGTACTGGTTAGATTTACACGGCAAATGTATTCAAGACAAAAAGTAAAGTAGGAGTTGTGACGTGTCATTCATGGGTGACGCTCTTGGTTTATCTCTAAAGATAAAAGTTCCGGGTTTAACCACAAGAAGTGTGCCCCCACCAACCTTTACAGATCTTTAACTGACTGGCTGTCTCACCTGGTCACATTCCTGCACATTGCACTCGCGTCTCCTTAAATTACAGTCTGTTCTACCTATTCTCGTGTTTCAAAAAATCTACGTGAGCTTTAACATATTTTCAGCTTGTCTTTGAAATGTGGATGCATGAACAGTTTTATGAGAATTCAGCTAAATTCTAGAGAAAATAAGGTAAAAAATTTAATTACCACAAACAAGTCTAAAAGGAGGGAAGGTTTAGGATAATCCTTTCAATGTGAAGATTTGAAGTGATAGTTCAATACTTGGTGTTGTATAAGATGCTTGACAGTAGAAAGAATATTAACTATAGGAGAGACTGGGTAGCATGGCCCCTTTGAGGAGAGACCGACCAGAGAGGCACAGTCAGGTCAGGTCAGGCATGGAAGCATATGCCAATTCAGAACTTCATTGCATCACTCTTGGTCATGTACTGCTCTGGCCTCCGGTCCACCACCAGTCCACAGCCTGCTTCAGGGGACTCTGGAGGGAAAAAATCCTCCACCTCTAAAGATCGCTCTGAGGCAGCAGTGCTGCGGGACTCTGTGTCAGTTCCTGGCAAGGGGAAGTCACTGTCACTCCTAACCTGACACGCCAAATGGATTTGTTCACCAGTGAGAAGCATGGAGACGGGCTTATCCATCTGCTTTGCAATGTCATATCATTCCCGCTTCATCTGGGAAACCCCGTCCTTAAAAAAAACGACAAAAAAACTCAATTTCTCTTTCCTCCTCTCAGTACCAAACTGCCCACTTTCTGTGCATTTTTTGAAATCCTTAAGTGGGCGGAGTTAGCTTTGAGCTGGGGGTTCACTTACACTTTAATGTTTAACACTCTGTGTGACTGTGAACCATGTGGTGTTGTCCACATAAGTTAGTCTCATTATTTAAAAGCCATACCACGTACCATTAAAGAGGCATGTAAGCAACTTTAGCTGATCTTTTCATGAAGATAGAAAGCTGTATCTCGTTCATATTTACTTAACATCTTATAATACAAGGTAATAACTTCAGTGTACTTTGAAACCAAACCTAAAGGTTCATCAGCCATGAAAAGCCTTTTTTTTAGATATAAATGGAGGAAAAAATGTCTACGTTTTGGAAAAAACTTTCAGACATGACTCATACATCACAGATTGTACCTATAACAAAGTTTTGAAGGTGTACGTTACATCAGATGTAAATATTTGAAGTGATGCAGAGCGTCTGAATAAGACAGATTGGCATTTCATTTTGTGTTTTTATTCCTGAAAGAAATGACGAGAAGTATCTAAGAATAGGCCAGCTTCCTGGAAATAAAGAAAACCAGAAAAAAAAAAAAAAAAAAACAGAAGAACAACACTCTTATTTCAGATGAGTCACAAGCCACAGCCAGCTTCATCAGATATCTGTTGTTTTGGAAAACAATTAATTCAACCATAAATGTCTGTGCACCAATCAGTTTAGAAGTACAGCCGAAAAAAAAAAAATTAAAACAGTGGGCCTGTTTTAATCCCACATTATAATAAATCTGCAATGCCAAACTAATATCAACTAACTCTATTTACATATGGTTTAATTTTATGTCAACAAAAAGTGAAATGATGGTCTTGATCACTTAAGTTTAAACAGGACGTGGTTTATAAATCCTGTGGCATATTTTACTCCAGCTCTCATTAAATGGTAGAAATTCTGATCTTCACGTTTAAATGACTTAATAACTGAACATTCAATCCTAATCTGGACACAGGCTGTCCAATGACATGAGAGGTTGGCATGTTTGATCTTGGCAATGCGCTATAATGCAGCCAAAATATGCACCGAGATGCGCCAGTTCATCATGTCAGAGGGACCTCTCTTGGCTCTGCACCGATCCCAGGTCAGGTGAAATAATCTCAGGGTCAGATCAGATATTGTGAACGACAGGTTGCTGTTTTAAATCCATAAACAGTCACACTGAATGTATATTTATAATGAATATTCCAGTCTTCTAAATTCATCATCAGTAGGTCATAAAAACGTCAAAATCTGTAGAAATTGTCATGTTACAAGGACAGCATATTTTTGCCTGACCTGTTTAGATTACCTGCAAGTCTCAAAAGTAGCTAGTTAACCCTTTAGTGTGCAGACATGTAGCACTCATTAAATGGTACCTGCATCTAAGACTGAATCATTTCTCTTTATAAACATTACAGCCGCCTATAGATCAGCTTTGGTGGTATTGATGTTGCTAAAAAATTGAAGCAAATCTGGCCCCCGACCCAAAATGAGCTTGGCATCCCTGTTTTGCTGCAGTACAGTATGATTCTAATGAAAAAAATACTGAAAATAGAGCCTTTTGTATGTTTCTTTTAATAACATAATAAAAAACTCATGTAATGCAGCTGATTTGATGTAGAAATACAAATTCAGTGCATTAAGTTGTTGATGAGACCTCGGGCCAGATACAATTACTAAGATATTGTATCTGAAAACATGAACCCTTAGAACAGGAGAGTACATGAACTTCAGAAAATGATGAAGAAAAGCCACAAGTTTGTGCATAATAATCATTTAAGTACAGAGGGTCTTTATTCTCATATCTTTTTGGAGGAGACGTCAGGTTTACGTTTGTTTTTTTTTGTTCTCTGTCTGAGGTGGATACATTTTGTCCGGCTTGATGTAACCAAGTATTCACTAATACTTAACCTAACAGATGTTGGTTATAATGCAGATTATCTTACACTGAATGGAGTTGAATGTATTATTAGTGGCCACTGCATACTGTGCAGAGAAGAAGTTAAGGTGAGTGATATTGGGGGGGGGGCTCACATTAATCATTTTTATCATTTATCATTTATTTATTTGTGCAAAAGAAAGAAGATTAAAATAGTACAAAAGAATACGTGAAACATATTAAATGCACAGGTGGGGCAAAAGAAACCCTTAAGGGTCCCACACAATATTAAACACAAACATCTGCTATATCCTGTCAGGGAAAAAATATCCACAAATTCATATTCTCAAAGTTAAAGCAGGAACATAATACAGTTTACAGGAAAACAATTTTTGTGCCGTAGTACAATGCACTTAAAAATTGCTATATGCAGTTAAAAGCGTTTGTTTAAGATCTCTTTTGAAGGCAAAAATAGAAGTGTGACTGCGGAGTGAGGCAGAAAATCTGTTCCAATCTTTGCCTGAGGCCTCCAAATCACTAAAACTGCCCATGCATGCGCATTCTTGAGATGTAATCTGTATTTTATTCTTTCATTTGTAGAAACCACACATACAAACATCCATGTACACAATCATCTGGCTTCATCTGAGCAAATCTACAATAAATGAGTGGCAAGTCAAAGAGAGTGTGTGTGTGAATGGAGTCATTCCTTCATATTCCTGCTCTTACCGGACAACCGTCTGCAGATACATTAAAGTGAGTAATGAGTTATTCATCACTGAGGTTTTAAGAATGGTATTCAACCACCACCTCCTCTTTAGAAAGGGCCATTTCTGTTAAGGAAGGTCCAATACTGTATGTAATCAATGGCTGGCCTTGATTGTTGATTTAGAAAGTCAAAGGAAAATAGTAAAATAAACCGTCACATGCAGCTCGCCTGTTACCTGAAACAAAATAACCTGACATATTCATTTCATGGGAAATGGGAAAAAAACCCTTCCAAATTTAGTCAGTTTTTCCAAAATGGTGCTCTCCCTATGGGGGATTCACAGTGATGACCCGACTTTTTTTTAGGTCTCAGGATGCCATAAATGCCTACCAAATTTCATTTTTCTGGGTCATACTTGCTTTGCAGGCTGGCAGTTCGAAAGCTGTTGTGAGCCAATTCTCCCCACCTCCATTGGAGACCCATAAAATATTACATTTTTCACCATGCCTGATGTACCTGCCACATTTATTGGGTTTTGGGATGTTTAACTTATAAAATCTTGGAGAAAAGAGACCCAAAAAAGACCAAAAGGAGTTTTAACTTCATTTTCTTTAAAGCAGTTATAGCAAGTGAAAAATATATTTGATCTATTTCCTTTTAGTTACATTGCTACCAAGTTTGATTCAGGCTTTACATAATTGAAAAAAGCAAAAAAAATGAAATAATGTTCACTTTATTTATGAGCAGTTTATTATTTTAATGTGTCCAGTATGGCTACATCTGTGTTACAGCTGTTTTCATGACAAAGCTTGGAAAGATGAGAATTTTTAATTTCAAACCAGATCACTATGACTTATGTAATGAGCAGCTTCATACTGTGCTTATTATAAGTACTGAGTCATTTCTGATAGAGACAATATCATGGTACAGCAGCTTGCAGACACAATGGCTACGTTCACACTGCAGGCCTTAATGCTCAATTCTGATCTTTTCTCTGATCTGATTTTTTTGGCTGACTGTTCACACTGCAGTCAACTTCCAAAAGATCAGATATGTATCTGATTTAGAACCACATACGGAAGTAGCCTGAATCTGATTTGAAAAGGACAAATTCAATGTGACTTGCGCTGTTCACACTGTCAGAAAGGAATCAGATAAGAATCGCATGTGAGCAAAAAAGAATCAGGTTGAGGTCACTGTTAACTGCTGTGTGAACGTAGCCAATGAGGTAGATGCTGTGCTCCTAAGTGCTTCCAAATGTGTTTTTCCCTTAATTGCTGAATAAAACTACTTCACAATCATTTTCTTCTTCTAGACACATTTTTCCAGTTTAAAAATATAGAGAAGTTTAATGTTATATTCTTTTGATATATACAGCTTCAATAAGTCCAGTGATAAGTTCCATATGAAAGCATTTTTGAAGGGCAGCTTCAAGAATTCTTCATTTTAAATCTGACAAATCAGACTCAAAGCAGCCAGCATCCATAGTTTCTCTTTAGACAAAATCATTGACCATACATTTGTGTCATGTCAAAGACAAACAAGCAGAATCTTGTTCTTGATGCTACAGAAATAAAGCAGCCTGGATAATTATGCTTAAAGTAAATATCATCTATTGTATATAAGACGTGAGCTTTTAAGTCATGGTCTGAATATTAAAGTAGAATCTTTTTATCTGCACTATAAACCTGCACTCTTTTGAACCTGGCGAGGAAGCAATCCCAAGCCAGATTCATTCAGCACTACTAGGGCTGTGGTAAAGACAGCAATATCTGTGACATATCTTTTCCTTCAACCCAGTTTTCAAAGCTAGCATGAACTGATAGCTTGGTATTTGCTTACCACTTATTACTCCAAGATTCAAACCATTTTTCCAAATATTATCACTCTTAGAAAAATGGCCTGAAAAAAAATCTAAGTCTTAAAAAGTGCACACTTCATATATTGCCATTGTTAAATGTTGATTTTGAAATATTTAAATAACTAAATCTCCCTCAATGCAGAAAAGGGATTTTCCTGATAGTCTATGAATTTTATACAGCACATGTTCATCTTCCTCAGTTTGCTACTTTTGCACCTTGACGTAAACCTGAGCTGTGTACCAATCACATACCTATACAAGCAGTTTTAAGCCAACACATGTCGTCAAATCAAAGTTTTTTTTACATTAATTTGTGTCGGTCACATCATGTAAATCACTGTTAAAAGTAAGAGGTTTCTACAGGAGGAGCTGAAGACACACTGAGAAGACAAGAAGATGGAAAAAGATGAAGAAAGAGGAGTGAGCAGGGCCATCCACACTGCTGCTGGTGGTAGCGCTGGCTGTGGTGTTGGTCGGGGTGTTGGTGGGGGTGTTGGCGGGGGTGTTGGTGGGGGAGGATGCGGCTGGAGATATGAAGCGCCCTACAACCCTGGTTAAGAAATCCTGATAGGTGCTCAGCTTGGGTAGGACCATCATTGAAGCTTCTCGCACTTGTCTGCTGGAGTCATCTTGAAACAACAGCACGGATGACTGGAACCAAGATCCAACCACCTTACACATCAGAGGACCGCCAGAATCCCCCTTAACATAAAGGAAAGATGGACATGTTCATGTTCAACATCAAGATTGAGTACTAAGTTCACATTGATTGCTAGTGTTTAGCAGGTCCTCATGAGATGGCACTGGAAAAAAATGCTGAATTGAAAGAGAATGACGGAGCTAAGAGTGTACAGCTTCTGAGCCAAAGACATATAATCGTGTTCTATTGTGTCTTACAGTAATGTGTTTTGTCTCATCCTATCATTATCATGATCCAGATTTCGTCTTTAGTTTCTTTGCTGTTTCCTGAAGCCCTTGTGTTTCTGTGTATTGTGTTATAGCTGTGTGTATCATATTTCTAGAGTTTTGTGGACTACCTTTTTGTGTTTCATTATTTCTTTTATAGTTTCTCGTGTGGTATTTTGTTAATCATTGTCCCTTCCTGTGTTTGTGTACTTGTTCTCTCATTGAGTTTCCTGTTTTTTTTTTGTTGTTGTTGGTTTTTTTTGTAGTTGCCTTCCCTTGTGTGCAGTTCCAGTTTTTCTTCCTGCCTTACCCCTAAAATACACCAGAAGTGTGTTTGGTCCGTCCAGCATGGTAACGGAGCAGATAGGTTTCAGTTTTAGTCAGTGAGAAGGCTTTCACCACTGCAGCTCTTCTCTGGCAGAGCTCCAGCAGTCTGGAGCCCTCCACAGCAGATATGCTGGACTTCTATTTCTGCCGGACGCCGGAGTCCTGCGCATAACTTCAGCACAGAGTAGATCGAAACGGGTAGGAAGTGTTGCCGAAACCAAATTAAAATATCCGGTTAAACTTCAGAATAAAATACTCCGTGTTGCCACACTTGTGCCAGACTGTATTTCCTTTCACTACATCGACAGAAAGTCCTAATGGGGCATAGCAGAGCCCGTAATCAGCAGGTTAGAGGAGCAGGAGGAAGTGTATTTATTTATAAAGCCTTACTGACCCATAGTAGAAGCAGAAAATTCTACATGAAAGAACAAAACAGAGACAAATCAAGTTAATCCTACTCCTGCAGTTCAGAACAATAGCTTGACATGTGTTTGTATTTTTTTATGGCACTTAATAGTTTCTACTTGCATGGCCAGGTGTTATTCTTTAAGTACCACAAAACTCCTCTGTCTCGTGAGTCTAGCACTCCAGTGGTGCTGCTCCATGCTGCACTCAAACGCAGTCAGTGGAAGTTGATGAACGGCGGGGCATGCAGTCAAACTGCAGCACAGCTGTGATGGAGCAGAGATGCATCCTTCCAAATATATGGGGAAAAATATGTGACCTTTAAATCAATATTAGTTATTTTGCACTAGGGTCCTCTTTTGAGTTTTTTGCAACCCAATGACATCATACTGTGTTGTATTGTATCATGTCTTGTTTATAGTATCATATTTTGTCGTATCATATTGTACTGTGATATATACTGTATCATGTTGAATCATGTCACATTGTGTCAGATCAAGTTGAAACATGTCACAGGGTATATGCGGGAATCTTGAAGTTAATTTTAATACCATATCACATGTAGCATAGCTTTCGTATGCAATCACTTCATGCTATATCACATTATATTGTAGTTTCATAATGCAGCATACTCTATCAAAGGTTGTATGGTATTCTTTGGTACAGTAAGGTTTCAGATTTTCCTCCTTTGATAAGCCAAAACCCAGTGATGACCAGCATCTTGATAGAATAGGATGTAATATGAGAGACTGATGATTTACTGCCTTTGTTACTCACCGTTTCTAGAGTGAACAGTCCTGTACAAATCGCATCACTTGATGAACTGTCTCCACAGTTTACAATTGAGGTCTGGAATTCCTGCAGAACTTGTTCCTCTAAAAATGTTGAAACAAAAAGACTATTAGAAGTGAATCAAACCCCAGTAACTACCTCACACAAGAGTATGTAAAAACGTAATGATTTTTTTATGTCTTAATGTCTTCTCTAAATAAACTGATATAAAAATAAAGACTTACCTCCTCCTCGTCCAGGGCTCCAGCCAGCACCCCAGCAGGTTGAGCCCTCAGCGAAGGTCCGTCCATCGTCTAGGCAGATGGGCTGGATGTAGTTTGACAGGGTGGGTTTAGGTGACAGCTGCAGCACTGCTACATTTGGCCCAGTGAAGTTGCTTAGAGTGATGTTTATCACATTCAGTATCACCTCAAACGGGTTTGATCCGTTCTGTTTCAAACGACCCAAAACAACGGTCCATTCAGATAGTATGGGGGAACTGTTGGAGGTAGAAATAAGTCATTAGGACTGACTGATCATTAATCCAAGGGTTGAACCTTTACAGATTCACCCTTTAACACTGTTCTCAAAGATGGTCCCTTTTCATGTCAATCCTTGACAAACTGCCGAAGCTTTTTCCACATATACACTCCTGAATATTTGTGGAAAATATCTGTACAGCCTGTCCCAATGTGGAACAAGAAGTGGTTGGCAATTTCCTGCCTTTGTGTCTGTGTTGGTTTACCTGCTGGTCCAAGCATGGCTTTTGGATTAAACCAACGTTAGGGAGATGATGCCTTTCTCAGGCATGATACATGGCATAAGTTTGGCAAAGTACTGCTTAACTTATGCTTTTTTTCAAGAGGAACCAGATTTGGCAATACAAACGAGCCAGTGGCTGCCATCAGGGCAACCTGGGCTTCATAACACCCAAGCAGTGCCTCAGACTGGCACCATGCCATGTTGCATTGATGCAGGAATTCATGCAAAAGAAGCTCCCAGTTTCCCAGAATGATGACATTTCTGTAAATCCTTTGATTCTTGTTTAGAATATACCAATAAGTTAAGAAAAAAAACATTTTTTCATGCTGTGATAAATCTAGAATATATGGAAGCTTCACTTTTGAATTAATCACAAGAAAAAGGAGACTTTAGGTTAAGGTTCAGGTGAACTAAAGTAGGCTGGTCTGTGCAATGAAACTGAAAGTGCTGAAAATGAGTCACACTCCAGCCCTGCATTATAGCACAAGTGACATCACTCTGGGTGTCTCACCTTGAGAAGCAGTTGGCGTTGCTCAACACAAATTCTTCGGCCACCAAAGTCCCACCACACACATGGGTCCCATTCTTTTGCAGACTCACCATCCATGGCCACTCGCCAGCTGCTGCGACTGAGCTTCCTCCGCTTATACGTGAATTCAGTGTGGCTTGACCACAGACCACAGCTGGAAAGAAAAGAAGTATAAGAGCCTTCTTTTAAGTGTTAGAGCTTGTAATTCTGACCAGATGCAGCAGATAAATTATCATACAACTTTTCTACCCTATTCCTGCAAGGTTTACAGTAGCCACTAATGTGGGTTTAACTTCTGGTACAATAACGTAAGTTTCTCCCAATGTAAAAGTGTAAATGTACTGTACCAGTGGCGTACTAGAGTGACTTGGCACCAATGGCAGTTGTTTTGTAAGAAATAAATACTTAATTGAGAATTACTGCTTCATTTTCTTTAGATCAAAGCTCAGCTAAATGTTATTCTAAGCTATATGTTATATTTTCAAGTCCGGTTATATTTTCTGAAATGTCTGATAGCTCTGACTCTGTGGTGCTGACTGGACAAAGTTGAATCTTTGTCTGACAAGAGTGTTGTGAACATGTCATTCACACTCTGAAAGCATCAGGGATGTGTTTCTTTTAATATTAACTAATTCTTAATACAAAATTTGAGATTTACTGAATGTAAGAGTTCACCAAGTAAATCATAGTTAAAGATCACACATTTAAGAAGGACTAGTTGGTGAATACTTATTTAAACAAACCCACAGACTAAAGAGATGAATGTTAAAGCTCTGATCCAGGAACAGTGGCGTGCACAGACTTTTTCAAGGGCAGGGGCAAAAAGAAAAAAAAAAGGGCACATAGAGCACGTTCTCGCCACCGAAGAAAGGCACTATGTTTTGCTTATTTTCGAGGGCACTTTAGCCATATTTATGTTATACAAATGGCACATTATATAGCCTTAAAACAGACTAACTAGACAGACTACTTAAGTTAGTTTGTAGTTAGGATCAGCATCCACAAGAACTGTGTAGATTCAACATTGGACTGTGAAGAACACACAGAAATAAATAAATAAATCCCTAGGGGTCTGGGGGTCTTTCCCAGAACATTTTCAATTAAGTAGATGCCATTTCCTGTATTCTAGTGCATTTTAACACCATATTAGCAACAGATAATCCAAACTGGTTCGGCGAGGTATAGTTCTGGCTCAATATAGATCAAAAAAGGGCCCAACATAGAAGTCATTGCAACAGTAATGTTTCATAGTATTTCTTGGTCCTAATGGTCTTCTGGAGATTAGTGTGTTTTTCCACCCAAGAGAGCGGTAGTGTTTTGCCAACCGGGAGGGCACTTAAGCACACGCTTTTACCACCCAAGAGGGCAGTTTATCATGTTTTAACCAGCCAAGGGGGCAAGTAGGTGTTTTTTTTTCACCTGAGAGGGCAGTTCAGTGTGTTTTGCCAATGAGGAGGGTACTTAAACATGCCTTTTTGCCACCCAAGTGGGCAGTTTATCATGTTTTAACCAGCCAAGAGGGCAGTTTAGTGTGTTTTGCCAACAAGGAGGGCACCTTTAGCTAAACACCATTGTACTAGGAAAGAGAAATAAGGGCAACTGAAAAAAGAATTGTGATGCAATTTGGACAAAAGTCAGAATTTGAGATTGAAGCCAGAAAATGACTTTTCCCCACAGAATTTTGACTTTTTTCTCAGAACTCTGTCTTCCAGTCTCAAAATTTTAATCTTTTCTCAAAATTCTGACATTTATCTGAGAATTCTGACTTTTTCTAGAATTCTGACTCTTTTAAGAACTCTGACTTTTATCTTGCTATTCTGACTTTTTCTATACCTCTGCCTTCTCAAAACCATTCTGACTTCTTTTTCTATAACTCTGACTTCTACCTCGGAATTCTGACTTTTTCTGATATTCTGACTTTTGTCTCTGAATTCTGAATTTGTCTGCAATTTGGACTTTTACTGTAAAAGTGACTTTTTAAAATCTCTTAATTCTGACTTTACCTCGAATTCTGACTTTAACTGCAATTCTGACTTTTTTCTCAGAACTCTGACTTCTTCTTGAATTCTGACCTTTATCTCAGAATTCTGACTTTTATGCAGGAATCTATTTTTCTTAGAATCCTGACTTTTATCTTAGAATTCAGAGTTTTAATTCAGAATTCTGACTTTTTCTAGAATTCCAATCTTTTCTATAATTCTGACCTTTAGCTCAGCATTCTGACTTTTTCTAGAATTCTGACTTTTAGTTCAGAATTTGACCTTTATCTCAGAATAGGAAAAAGGAAATCTAGTTTTTTTTCTAGTTGCCCTAATCTTCTTTAGTAGAGTCAACACTGAAGGTACACAGTAATCCTATAATATTTCATTTAAAGAGGCAGTGTGACATGGTCAAAAGAGTACATGCATAAACGAATAGAATGTTACCTAACTCATATATGGGAGCTTAATTTATGAACCCAGGGTGCTACCTAGTGGAAAAGTAAAGAAACTGCACAACACATCTCTATCATAAATCTTGGCTTTTTTCACTTTAAAAACTTGAGCAGTAAGATAGTGATGGAGTTGTGCATCTACAAAAACAGCCCATAGTTTCAGTGCCTCCCTCATTTTAGAGTTACCAAGCTGCAGCCAGATTACCGTAAAAACGGTTGTTTTCCTGTTGAAGATGTTAGGATTAAAATCAGCACATATAATTATATGGCAGGCGCTCACGTGCAGGGGGCGTTGACTCAGGGGTTGGGTTTGGTGTTGGAGACGGGCTATTACAGTTGAAGCTTTGGTCAGTGTCGTTCCCTGCTGATGTGAAGGTCAAGTAGCCTGGTTGGTTGACAGCGATGTGGCCGTTGATCCACGTCTGGAACTGGGACACACGGGCGAAGACTCCTGGAAACAAAGGCTCAGCACATCCTACTCCGAAATTTGTGACTCCCTCCTGGATCCAGCGGCCATTTTGCATGCTCACCATTGGACCTCCTGAATCCCCCTGTGTGAAAAGAGGACTGTTTACGAGAACTGTAGTCAAAGGTTGTCAAATCTGACAGAAACAATGGAGTTTAACATGCCCACCTGGCAGGGGCCCTTCCCTCCATTTTCAAAGCCTGCACAGATCATGTTGTCTGTGATCGAGACAATCGAGTCGTAGTAACAGTTGCACCTGCTGTTCCCCACAACCGGCACCTCCACCTCCATGAGGTCTTGTGGGGAAGGAAGGGACACTGTTGACATAAAAAATAATGTTGAACTGCCTTAAATATAGTTTTGTGGCTCCCAATAAAACTCAGTGGTTATGAATGTGACATATTTTTCTCAGAACCGTGTCCATTCATCAACACAACCAATAATTTTGTTTCAAACTGTTCATCGGTCAGCAAAATCCAGCTGCTTTCTGTGCTCCAGTTTACAGGGGTTCTGACTGTTACAAGTTTCTCTCGTCACTTACTAATGAAGTGAAGTCAATCAGAGCCTCAACTACTCAAATTACACTGCTCTTATTCCCTTTCCCTCCACGACTGTTTTCATTGTTTTAACTGTACAATGAAAATTTTTCACATTAAAAATAAATAAAAATAAACCACTTTTATTTTCTTCATACATATTCCCCTTGAGGAATATCACTTAAAAACACAATGTTTAGTAGCTGCTAAAAATCTGGGTGGTTTGACAGTAATTTAAATTTTGAGTGCAAAAACAAATGATCTCTTTTTTGAATGGATTGATAAAAACAAACTATTTTGCTCCATTTCATGAAGAAATAAAAACATTTTAACATTAAAGCATATATAACGATGCATCTGTCTGGTGAAAAAATGGAATCCAGCTGCTTTCTGACCCACCTCCAAATTGAACATCGCCCCAGCCGGTGACCCAAGTGTCAGTGCCGTTGAAGAAGGTGCTGTTCGGGGCAGCAAGGCACACTGGCTGGATGTAGTCAGTAAAATTCACAGGTAAAACCAGCCTCAGGAGGGCAATGTCACTGTCAAAAGGAATAATGTCGTAGTCAGGATGAAGAATGATCTGCAGGACTCTCTGGGTCACCTCGTTGGGGTTTTGTCCCTCTTGACTCTGTCGACCAAGATGCACGGCCACAAGCCTGGGATTGAGGCTAAACGGTTAGAGAGGAAAAAAACAGAGCTCAGACATGGGAAACAGTCATGTACAGCATCTCAGCAAGTCAACTTTCTGGAAAAAAAGGAAGCTCTAATTTAATTTCTACACCCATACAGTCACAACAGATGGAGGTTCAGCATGATTTTGGTCTTGCGTCTTAAAAATTAGTTTCTCCTCAGAGCTGCCAAATTCTTACTCACAGTGAACATGTGTTTGTTCCCTGTTTAAAATGTAGAAAAAGGCATGGTCCAGACTTTGCTAACTTTCTGAAGCAAATTTCAGAAGGATATGTCCATGTTCGAACACAAGGGAGCTTCATGGCCACTGAAATACCTTCCTGATGATCTGAAGTGTTAGCTTAAGCTAGAAATTTGTTGAATTGAAAATCATGTGTTAAGGGTTGATGAAAGACTTGTTCCTCAATCTATCCTCTTACCCTATGACGCAGTGAGCAGCAGTAAGCACCCACTCATTTGTAATGAGAGTCCCGCCACAGAAGTGAAAGCCGAATATGCTCAGGCTGGCCATCCATGGCCAAGCGCCATCAGAGGCCACCTGTCCTCCAACAATGCGGGTGGTGATGGTGTTGAGTGGAGGCTTCCCGCACACTAAAGACACACAGGAGACAAGGATTGAGTAAGCCTCCTCTGTTCATGGAGATTTAGCATCACATGTTTGCAGTCCTGCAGGAATTTTATCTTAAACTTGTTTTGGATAACAGTCTGGGAGTGTGCCAGGTTATTTCCACTGACTGATCTGATTAATAAAGATGAGCTTCACTTCAGTCATATATCAACACATGTATCTATCGCATGAATATATTTCATAATCATCTGGGAAAGTTCCCATAGAAAATGGGATGAGCAGGACTTTTTTGAAAATCTTCAGAAGGTCACTGGAGGAATGCTCTGTCTGTTACATTCACAACAGGCCAACCAGAGCGACAAATTGCGTTGTGTGCATGCACTATTTTTGTGCAGGCCACCACTGCCTTAGATTGTTAATGGTGGAGCTTCATCTAAAACTGATGCCAAGGCCAGAGCAAAAACATCTTTTCTGCCAAGACAAGCCTTTCAGCATGGCTCTCTGCTCTGATTTTAAATAGAAATATGGTCCTTTTCTGTTAAAACTGCCGCTTTCCTACAGCTACATCCGAAATAATTGCCCACTCAGCATGTTTGAAACACCACAAAAAAATGAAGTAATAAATAAATAAATGACTTACCATCTATCACTGAGATATTCTCTGAAAAAAAAGGAAAATGCATGTTTTAATAACAGTTTCGGATCATAAATGCAAAAATTGCTATGATATATGTCCAGGGTAGGAATTTGATTTGTTTCTTAGAAATGTTACAGTCCAGTACACGGTGAAAATCTTTTTCCAGCTCTTTCCATGACTGTCCAGTTGTTTGATTCATAGTTTGATTAAAGAGACACTTTAATTTTACCACGTATAACAGTCATCATGAGATTATTTGTTACTCCTTTCACCTTTCATTTTCAAATGTCTCCTGACCCATATATTTATCATGATTTTAACTCAAGATAAAAATGCTTTTGCTGATAATATTTTGCATTAAGCATCTGAACACCAAGACTGATGGAATGGTGCAGCCACAGGAAGAGCCACTGGTTTCAGCACCTCCATCATTTTAATATCTGCTGCCAAATGACCACAAAACATCCAGAACAAAAGTTTTCAGTTCAAGATTTTAAGCTTAAAATCAGCACATATGGGGATGCACAGATGGCCTAGCAGTCTAAGTCACTACCCATGTATGTGGGGGGCCTTGGTTTGAAGACAGACTGTGGCCCTTTACTGCATGCCTCTCCCCATTCTCTCTCCTGTTTCTGACTCTATCCACTGTCTTCCTCTATATAATACAGGCCTGAAAAGACCGAAACTAAATCTTTGAAAAAGAAAAAATCAGCACATACAGTATTAACTCATAGCAGTACTCACGTGCAGGTGTTGTTGGTGGTAGAAATGCGTCACTGCAGTTGAAGCTTTGGTCAGTGTCGTCCCCTGTGGATGTGAAGGTCAAGTAGCCTGGCTGGTTGACAGCGATGTGGCTGTTGATCCACGTCTGGAACTGGGACACACGGGCGAAGACTCCTGGAAATGTAGGCTCAGCACATCCTACTCCAAAACTTACGACCCCCTCCTGGATAAAGGTCCCATTCTGCATAATCACCATTGGACCCCCTGAATCCCCCTGTGTGAAGAAACAAGAGTTTTGAAGACGTTGTCCTCACAGGTTGTCTAATCTAACATAAATACTGATGTTTAAAATGCTCACCTGGCAGGGGCCCTTCCCTCCATCTTCTAAGCCTGCACAGATCATGTTGTCTGTGAGTGAGACAAAGGAGTCGTAGTAACAGCTGCACTCGTTGTTCCCCACAACCGGCACCTTCACCTCCATGAGATTTTGTGGGGAAGGAAGGGACACTGTTGACACACAAATAATGTTGAATTGCCTCAAAATTTTACATAAATTTGTGGCAGTCCCAAGGTATTCCAAAGGTTGAATTTATTAAACATTTTATTCATGAGTAAGTCACATTGAGATCAGAGATCTACTTTTCAGGGAAACCTGACCAAGGATGGCATCATAACTGTTTCAACAACTAGAAAACTCAAACTCCTGTAGCACACAATACTCAATAAAGGCAGTAATGATAAAACATCAGCTTAAACTGTTCCATACAGAGTGCTGTGAAGTCTCTTGCAACACAAATGAATAGGGATGAATTAGCCTATAGCTAAAATGCTACAAGTGCCTCTTTAACAGCTTTTCTTTAGGTCGTAAATATGACTTTAAACACGTCCATCTATGCATTTATACATAAATTATATAATACAGTTATACAGTCTGTATTCTTTGATGTAAAGTATGGTGCACCTCAGGGGCCCATCTAAGGGCCAATTTTATTTTCTTAGTTCATACTTCCCTTAAAGAATATCATTCATAAAAACAATGTTTTGTAGCTGCTAAAAAAATCTGGTGTTTTGAGCAGCACACAACAAAGTGCTTACTGCAAAAAGAAACAAAACATGCAGCTCCCTTTATTTTATGGATTGATAAAAAAAAATTACCAATCTATCTGACCCTATCTCATGAAGGAATAAAAACATTTTTACACCAAAATATATATCATGAAGGGTTTCTCAGATGAAAAAATGGAATCCAGCTGCTTTCTGACCCACCTGCAAAATTGATGTCGCCCCAGCCGGTGACCCAGGTGTCTGTGCCGCTGAAGAAGGTGCTGTTTGGGGCAGCAAGGCAGATGGGCTGGATGTAGTCAGTAAAATTCAGAGGTGAAACCAGCCTCAGGAGGGCAATGTCACTGTCAAAAGGAATAATGTCGTAGTCAGGATGAAGAATGATCTGCCAGACTCTCCGGGTCACCTCGTTGGGGTTGGGTCCCTCTTGGCTCTGTCGACCAAGATGCACGGCCACAAGCCTGGGATTGAGGCTAAAGGGTTAGAGAGGAAGAAAACAGAGCTCAGACATGGGAAACAGTCATGTGCAGCATCTCAGAAAGTCAACTTTCTGGAAAAAAAGGAAGCTCTAATTTAATTTCTACACCCATACAGTCACAACAGATGGAGGTTCAGCATTAGTCTGGTCTTGCTTGTTAAAAGTTCATTTTTCTTCAGAGCTGCCAAATTCTTGCTCATAGTGAAGTTGTGTTTGTTCCCTGTTTAAAATGTGGAAAAATGCATGGTCCAGACTTTGCTAACTTTCTGAAGCAGATTTCAGAAGGATATGTCCATGTTTAAAAACAAGGGAGCTTCATGGCCACTGAAATACCTTCCTGATGATCTGAAGTGTTAGCTTAAGCTAGAAATTTGTTGAATTGAAAATCATGTGTTAAGGGTTGATGAAAGACTTGTTCCTCAATCTTTCCTCTTACCCTATGACGCAGTGAGCAGCAGTAAGCACCCACTCATTTGTAATGAGAGTCCCGCCACAGAAGTGAAAGCCGAATATGGTCAGGCTGGCCATCCATGGCCAAGCGCCATCAGAAGCCACCTGTCCTCCAACAATGCGGGTGGTGATGGTGTTGAGTGGAGGCTTCCCACACACTAAAGACACACAGGAGACAAAGAGGGAGTAAACCTCCTCTGTTCATGGAGATTCTGATCCATAGTGACTCTTTTCACTTGAAACAAGACTAGGTTAAAACTTATTAAATGGCTGACTCCAACTATCTGGGATACCTGTTGAAATGCCCAACTTAATTGTGTGTTCTGGCAGAGTGGTTAGTGTTTGGGATGTGTAATTGTGCCCTCCCTTTTGTCTGTGGGTTGAGGAACGAAGGACTCTTATGTTCAAAACATAAAGCCCTGTTGGCAGGACACAGCAAGCCTAATGTCAGATCAGCTCATTTATCTATTGCATGAATATATTTCACAATCATCTGGAAAAGCTTCCCTAGAAAGAGGAGGACTTCTCAGAAAATCTTCAGAAGGTGATTGGAGAAATGTGGCTGATGGTTGTCCCACTTTGGAACTAGTATCCGTAGCCACTCTCGGTGACAATCTTGCTGAGGGGGTTCAAGCCTATGCAGAACTCCTCTCTAATTCATCCCAAAGGTGTTCTATCTGGTTGAAGTCAGGACTCTGTACAGGCCAGTCAAGTTCGTCCACACCAAACTCTCTCATCCATGTCTTTATGGACCTTGCTTTGTGCACTGGTGCACAGTCATGTTGGAACAGGAAGGGGCCATCCCCAAACTGTTCCCACAAAGTTGGGAGCATGGAATAGTCCAAAACTCCTTGGTATGCTGAAGCATTCAGAGTTCCTTTCACTGGAACTAAGGGGCCAAGCCAAGCTCCTGAAAAACAACCCCACACCATATTCCCCCCTCCACCAAACTTACACTTGGCACAATGCAGTCAGACAAGTACCGTTCTCCTGGCAACCTCCAAACCCTGACTTGCCTATCAGATTGCCAGATGTAGATGCGCGATCCATCACTCCAGAGAACGTGTCTGGAGTCCAGTGGCGGTATGTTTTACAACACTCCATCCAACGCTTTGCATTGCACTTGGTGATGTATGGCTTAGATGCAGCTGCTCGGCCATGGAAACCCATTCCATGAAGCTCTCTACGCACTGTTCTTGAGCTAATCTGAAGGCCACATGAAGTTTGGAGGTCTGTATTGATTGACTCTGCAGAAAGTTGGCGACCTCTGCACACTGTGTGCCCCAGCATCCACTGACCCTGCTCTGTCATTTTATGTGGCCTACCAATTCGTGGCTGAGTTGCTGTTGCTGTTATAATACCACTGACAGTTGACCGTGGTATATTTAGGAGCGATGAAATTTCACCATTGGACTTGATGCACAGGTGGCGTCCTATCACAGTACCACGCTGGAATTCGCTGAGCTCCTGAGAGTGACCCATTCTTTCACAAATGTTTGTAGAAACAGTCTGCATGCCTAGGTGTTTGATTTTATACACCTGTGGCCATGGAAGTGATTGGAACACCTGGTTTCAATAATTTAGATGGGTGAGTGAATACTTTTGACAATATATGTTTAATAATTATTTAACTGGTCTTAAAAACTGTTGATATTATTCGGTGTAATCATTTTATTTTTAAATTTAAACATTTCACAGCAAAAAAAAAAAATATATTTTAAGAAAGCAAATGTGTACACAGTGAATTATAGACCCGTTTAAAAAAATTTAATTGGAATTTTAGAACATATCAATTTAAATGCCCTCCTACAAAAGTGGCTGCCATTTGCAGTGACATAGTCAAAATGATTACAAAAAAAAAAAAAAAAAATGAAATTGACTCATGGACAAAAAATGTCAATAAAGATACCAGAGGGTTGAATTACAGTATTTCACAAGTAGTGATACAACTTTCATGTTGATGGTTGTCATGATAAAAAAATTGTAGAAACACAGTGATTGCCCACTCAGCATGTTTGCAATGCCACAAAAGAAATAAAGTAATAAATAAATAAAAGACTTACCATCTGTCAATGAGATATTCACTGAAAAAAAGGACAAATGTATGTTTTAATAACAGTTCCAGATAATTATTTATTACAAATGCAAAAATTGTTTTGTGTCCAAGTGAGGAGTTTGATATGTTTGTAAAGCACACAGTGTGAAGATAAAAATTAGGGCTGTCAATAGATTAAAATTTTTAATTGCGATGAATCTCACAAATTTCATAGTTGACTCGGATTAATCGCAAATTAATCACACTTTTTTTATCTGTTCTAAATGTACCATACAGAACTATTTCTCAAGAAATAGTAGTGCCGGTTTATAGCAGTTATAAATAAATGAATAAATCAAGCTGGCCCAAAAGTGCGCAGACCCACTGGGAAATGCCCGGTATGCCAGATAGTGAGTCCATCCCAGCTTGCAGAGTTGTCTGAGCATCTTTGTTGTAAACAATCCAGCATGGCTAAGGGGGGCGGCGTGCTCGTAGAGCTATTTAACACTCTACAAACTCCTTCAAACTCAGTTCATGTTGACAGTAGGAGCAAATAACTTAAGCTGAACTATAAGCTGAACCTGCCATGCAGAGGTCTCTGTCCTTTATCCATTTCTACTCACTTGTACTGCATCCCGACGGCGCTGCTTCCTGATCTCGCAAACGGGATGGGTCAAGGGTCACACAGAATGCACATGCGTTAATAGTGCAACAAAAAATTCTGTGGCTTTAAAAGAATTTTTAGTTAACACGATATTAACGTGTTAACTTTGACAGCTCTGATAAAAATGCTTTTAATTTTGAAATTTTGCATTAAAGCATCTGAACACCAAGACTGATGGAATGGTGCAGCCACAGAAACAGCCACTGGTTTCAGTGCCTCCCTGATTTTTAGGTGACAAAATCTTGACAGCTGCTGCCAAATGACCACAGAACATCAAGAACAGAAGTTTTTGGTTCAGATTTTAGGCTTATAATCACCACGTATAAACTCATAGCAGTACTCACGTGCAGGTGTTGCTGGTGGTAGAAATGCATCACCACAATTGAAGCTTTGGTCGGTGTCGTTCCCTGTGGATGTGAAGAGGACGTAGCCTGGCTGGTTGAAGGTGATGTGACTGTTGATCCATGACTGGTACCGGGACACACGGGTGAAGACTCCTGGAAACGTAGGCTCAGCGCATCCTACTCCAAAACTTACGACCCCCTCCTGGATAAAAGTCCCATTCTGCATGATCACCATTGGACCTCCTGAATCCCCCTGTGTGAAGAAACAAGTGTTTTGGAGAAGGTGTCCTCACAGGTTGTCTAATCTGACACAAATACTTATGTTTAAAATGCTCACCTGGCAGGGGCCTTTCCCTCCATCTTCTAAGCCTGCACAGATCATGTTGTCTGTGATCGGGTTAAAGGAGTCGTAGTAACAGCTGCACCTATTGTTTCCCACGACCGGCACCTTCACCTCCATGAGATTTTGTGGGGAAGGAAGGGACACTGTTGACACACAAATAATGTTGAATTGCCTCAAAATTTTACATAAATTTGTGGCAGTCCCAAGGTATTCCAAAGGTTGAATTTATCAAACATTTTATTCAGTCTGCACTGAGCAGAATTGATGGCTGTTAATGCTGCTTGAGACGCCAAGGAGATTGCTATGCATTAGCCACTGTTGTAACCAGACAGGCCTTTAGACGTGGTGGTGTTAGTCTTGGCATGTGTGTCTAGTTAATACAGAACTGCCCTACACTTTTTGAATGGTAGTGTGACAAGCTGATACTACCTGAATAACATCATTAATCCAGTCATTGTGCCTCTGCAAGAGCAACACAGGTTGGATTTCATCTTCATGGGTAACAGTGCTCCAGCTCATCGAGGTCCCACCATCAGGAAATGGCTGCTGGAGGCTGGGATACCTCAAATGGAGTGGCCTGCACTTTTTCCAGACCTGAATCTAATAGAAAACCTATGGGATCAGCTGAGTCGCCATGTAGAGGGGCGTAATCCCGTACCCAAGAACCTCAATGACCTGGGGACAGCTTGTCAAGAAGAGTGGAATACCATGCCTCAGCAAATAACAGGTCGACTTTGTCCATATAGGTCTTCCAAATGGACAATGACCCTAAGCATACTGCCAAATTAGCTGCTCAAGGACAACAAAGTCAATATTTTGGAGAGGCCATCACAAAACCCTGATCTCAGTCTTAAAGAAGGTTTGTGGCTAGAGCTGAAGAGGTGTGTGCAAGCAAGGCGGCCTACAAACCGGACAGAACACCAGTTCTGTCTGGAGGAATGGGCCAAAATTCATGCAAACTCTTGTGAGACGCTTGTAGAAGGATACCCAAAACGTTTGACCCAAGTCACACAGTTTAAAGACAATGCCTAAATACTAAGGGAATGGATGTAGACTTCTGAATTTGAAGAAAGTAATGAAATTCTCTCAGTATTAAGAATTGAAACTGGTTTAAATACCTGTGTTACATTAGATTACACTCTTACATTCAAAAGTCAATTTAAAAAATGTGACATGACAAACTTTATAAATATCAGGAACTCATTTACAGTCAAAGTCTCTAGAATGTTTTAAATGCAATGATCTTTTCTTACTTTTGTTATTTATTGTCATGTTCAGCTCAGGAAAACAAGACTGTCTTAAAACTCATCAGGTCAGTCCACTAACACTGAAAAATTCAGGACAGAATGCTTAGCTTTTTAATTTTTAATGTTGTGTTCAGAAGTTTGCTATGGTTAAAATATATCCATAATAATATTAATAAGAATGAGCCAAAATTTGTACCCCTAAACATATATAGGGACATGCCTCCATGGAGAACAAACAGAATCCAGCTGCTTTCTGACCCACCTGCAAAATTGATGTCACCCCAGCCGGTGACCCAGGTGTCGGTGCCGCTGAACAAGGTGCTGTCTGGGGCTGCCAGGCACACGGGCCGGATGTAGTCAGTAAAAGTCACAGGTGAAACCAGCCTCAGGAGGGCAATATCATTATCCGCTGAAAAAATGCTGAAGTTAGGATGAATAAAGCTCTGCAAGATTGTTCGAGACAATTCGTTGGGGTTGGGTCCCTCTTGGCTCTGCCGACCAAGATGCACGACCACACTGCTTAGGGGGGTTCTAGAGGGTCGCAGAACAGAAGAAAACAGCTCAGACATGGGAAACATTCATGTGCAGCATCTCAGCAAGTCAACTTTCTGGAAAGAAAGGAAGCTCTGGTATCATTTCTCCACCCAAACAGTCACAACAGATGGAGGTTCAGCATTAGTCTGGTCATGCTTGAAGATTCTACTTGTTCAAAGTTCATTTTTCTTAGGAGCTGCTAAATTCTTGCTCATAGTGGACTTGTATTTATTCCCTGTTTAAAATGTGGGAAAAGGCCATGGTCTAGACCAGTGGTTTTCAAACTTTTTTCACCCAAGGCACACCATATTTAAATCAATACAAAACAGACTTTTCAAATAATGTTACAGTCAAGGTGGCCTATAAGGGGAGATAAAGGGGAGAGCTTTCTGGGGCCCAGCCAACTGGGGGATCATGGAACTGGCAACAATGGGCAAAGGGTGGCAAAAATTGGGTTAAAAGTGGCTAAACAAAGTCAGAAATGGGCAAAAATTGGTAAAAAGTGGCCAACCCATGGGTTGAAATTGGCCAAAACTTGTTGAAAGTGTCAAAATAGTGGCAGAAATGGGTTATAATTGGCCTAAAAGGATTAACCGTGTGAAAAGGTGGTAAAATGGGATAAAAGTGATAAGAAAAAAGGGCAAAAGTGGGCAAAAAGTGGCAAAAAGGTGGCATAAATAGATCACAAGTGGCAGAAAAGTGGCAAATAGGGGTAAAGTTACTATAAGGTGGTAAAAGGGGTTAAAAGTGATGGGAGAAAATGGCAAAAAAATGGCCAAACAATAGCAAAATTATGTGAAAAGGGGCAAAAAGGTAGCAAAAATGGGTTATATGTGGCAAAAAGTTCCCCCAAAAAGTTGCAAAAATGGGTCAAAAGTAGTAATAAGCAGTGGCAAAAATGGGTAAAAATGTATTTTAACTTGGTCAAAAATAGCATGAATTCATAACTTTAACACCAATTTCAACCCAATAATAGCTTGCCATGCTTTTCAGCTCTAGCATCCTGCTAGCCAGGATGCTAACACCAATGCTAATGATCCAACACACACTGATATCATCAATAAATCCCAAGTGGGGAGGTTCCATACTCTGGGGTTTTTCAGGGGACCAGCCAGATCTGTGGTCAGGCCTGATTACAGTACTCACCATAAAGTTGTAGTAATAACATATGGTACAAATTCCCATGGCACACCTAGACTTGCCTTAAGGCACACTAGTGTGCCATGGCACACCATTTAGAAACCACTGGTCAAGACTTTGCTAACTTTTCCAATACTGAAGCAGATCTCTAAAGGATATATCCATGTTTGAACACAAAGGATCCCCTGAAAAAACTCCTTAGTGATCTGAAATGTTAGCTTAAACTAGAAATAGTTGTGTTGAACTGAAAATCATGTATGAGGGTTGATGAAAGACTCCTTCTTCAGTTTATCCTCTTACCCTTCGATGCAGTGAGCAGCAGTAAGCACCCACTCATTTGTAATGAGAGTCCCACCACAGAAGTGAAAGCTGGCTATGGTCAGACTGGCCATCCATGGCCAGCTGCCATTAGAAGCCACCTGTCCTCCAACAATGCGGGTGGTGAGGGTGTTGAGTGGAGCCTTCCCGCACACTAAAGACACACAGGAGACAAAGAGGGGGTAAGTTTTAGCATCACATGATTGCAGTCCTGCAGGAATTTAATCTTAAACCTGTTTTGGATAAAGGTCTGGGAGTTTGCCAGGTTATTTCCACTGACTGATCAGACTATTAAAGATGAGCCTTCTGGTTTCACTTCAGTTTCCTGATGTTAATATGATCAAAGACAAAATGTCCACATCCAGAATCATTCATATACATTGATACAATGTATATGAATGATTCTGGATGAATTAAGGTTCACATTCAGAGTGTTAATTATTTTTTTTTTGGCCTGTTAAGGTAACGCGTTAACGTTCACGATTAATCTGGAAAGCTTAACGCATAAAAAAAAATAATAACGCAATTTAATCATATGACTTAGTTTGTCCACAACTTCCTCTGCGCAGATGTTTACATGTCAGGGGTGAAAAAGTTAAAGGCGGGTCAAATGCAGCCAGCAGTGATGAGTGAGGAGACAGACCCAGGTCTGCTTCATGGCAAGTTTCAATTTAAAAAGCTGTCTAATGGAAGTCTGGATAAAACAAAAGTTGTGTGTACATACTGCGGTGACTAGTGTGCTGCGGTAATTGGGCCCTTTTTTGATCTATATTGAGCCAGAACTATATCTCACCGAACCAGTTTGGATTATCTGGTGCTAATATGGTGTTAAAATGCACTAGAATACAGGAAATGGCATCTACTGAATTGAAAATGTTCTGGGGAAAGACCCCCAGACCCCCTAGGGATGTATTCATTTATTTCTGTGTGTTCTTCACAGTCTCACATTGAATCTACACAGTTCTTGTGGATGCTGATCCTAACTACAAACAAACTTGAGTAGTCTGTCTAGTTAAGGCTATATAATGTGCCATTTGTAGAACATATAAACATGTCTGAAGTACCCTCAAAAACACGCCAAACTTAGTGCCCTCTTCAGTGGCGAGAACGCACTGTATGTGCCCTTTTTTTAAATTTTCGCTCCTGCCCTTGAAAAAGTCTGTGCACGCCACTGCTCCATATGGTGCATTTACTAAACAGATGTTTTGGGTTCATGGATAAATTTTCACATAATGAGGGAGAAAAGCTGTTAAAAGTGGCTGTAAGTGCTGAGAGGATTCAAGGATCACACACAGTGTAAAAACCCTTTTTATGTGTAGTTTCTTCATGAAACCATAACAATAAACTGCACAGGCTTTGGTTTTATTGGACAGAGTCCACAAATTGTGGAGTTAGGTTTGCTGAGCAGCTGGTCTGCTCTGTACTTGATCTGTAGACGCCTTGGTGCAACATGTTCCAGTATGTCGCTGAAATGTTTTATGGCTTTGAAATGTCTTATTGATGGCTATGATAAGTAAACTTAAACCACAGAGCATGTTTAAATGACCACAAATGAGAGGAAGAAATATTCAGCAACTTACCATCAAGCTGTGAGTGACAATCTGAAAAGACAAAAAAGGACATTTTAAATAACAGCATCAGAATAATATTAGTCATAAACGCCGAAATTGTCAGAAATGTGTACAAGAAAGGCATTTAAGTGAGAGTGATGAAAACATAAGACTTTATGATTCAAAGCCATAAGTCAAAAGAACTCAGGAAATGGTAAATGGTAAATAAGGGGAGTTTATATATATACAGAGATTCCTAATTCTTCTTTATTGTTCATTTTATCAATGTGGATGGACACACTGATAAAAACCATTAGGAAAGCAATGTCAGACTTCAAACACTTTGAGTAACTGTGAAAAGAGCCAAAAAAACTGGGAAAAAATTTTCACTCTTGGTGAAAAGCAGAAAAAAAATCAGTCAAAAGTGGCAAAGAGGATGAAAGAAGTTTAAAAATTTCAAAGTGTTTAAAAAGTGTCAAAAATGGGTTACAAGTAGTAAAAAGAAGTCTCAAAAATGGGTTGAATTTGGAAATAAGACGTCAAAAAATCAGCCAAAATAGGTTAAAGTGGCAAAGAAAAGTAGCAAAAATGGGCGAAAAGTATTGAACTGGGTTAAAAGTGCGAAAACCTTGGCAAGTAAAGGCAAATAGCGTCAGCTTTTAAATGAGTATAAAACTAGATGATATTTTTCATGCTTTATAAGTTGACGGGGTCCTTTTTGGCCTTTGAGGACAAGAGCTGCAAGCAAGTTCTGTCATTGGAAATAAATATTTTCAAAAGAAAATCCTGACAAAATCTTGAAATGAACCTGTTGAACTATGAAGTATTAAAGAAGAACTTATGACTTTGATGATTTTTAGCTAAACACAGATGTGACTGATAAATTGTAGAGATGAGGCAAACCAGGCTGGGTCATTTTTGACTAGTGTGGTTATTTGCTGCAATCAGAAATTATTCATTGCTTTAAAAAAATTCTAACTAAAATTTAACATATACCAGTCTCTCTAGTCGCAAATGTTCCACTAAACATAACTTGAATTAAAAAAAAATGTTATTGCCAAACTCCAAACTGGCAAGGAGTTGGAGAAAAATCTGTCACATCTGCATATCAGATATAAGCACAAATCCAACACTGTACATTTCTACAAGTGTGCAGACTGGAGTCTTTGAATGGACTGATGCTGAGTCATAAAGAGCAGCTTCTAACATACGCCGACTGCTCATGATAATCAGACAGGTCAAAGACAATGTCTATGGAAAACTTTGGTTGGATTCAGATAGGGTTGCCAACCGTTCCTTAAGATAAGAAATCAATCCTTATTAATGAGGATGCTGAGCATCCATACTATTGATTTTGAAGCTAAAGTGCATGTTCCTTACTGAATTGATGAAAAACGTCTTTTGTTCCTTATTTTTGACCTTTTTGAAACTCATTATCTTTACTGTTTTTATTGTAATGAAATCATATCACAGCTGCTGCTTTCTCTTTTCCAATTAGAAGCATCAAGTTTCCACTGTGCCTATTCTCACTGACTGATAAAAAAAACTTTTTATTGTTGCTGCCCCATGATTGCTAAGATACTGCAGAGACGCAACTTTTGAAAAACATGGCTGACAAGGAGACCGCTCCATGGTAGCCAAGAAGAGAAGGACGCACCGTGTTTTTATTTACAATCTTTAAATTTTTTTGCAATTATGATTTTCATTCCAAAAGTAATTTAATGAAATCTTTCACTTTATATATATTATGTTGTTACTTTGCACAACATACAAGTTATGCATGTATGTTAAAAGTGCTATTTTTACAGCTTAAATAAAATTCTGATAATGCTAATGTTATCCATCTGACAATAATGCATGCCCATCAGTGCCCTGTTCCTTATTTTTATATCTGGGAGGCAACCCTACATTCATAATTTACAATTATATAATAATAATAAAACATGAATCTGCTCTGACTGGAATTTCAACCTGATTAATGCCAACTTAAGATGTTTATTGTATCAGGGATGAGAGTAGCACTACATGTTTCAAATTTATCAGTCAAATCAATTTAGCTTGATTCTTTTCAAACATCAGATCCATGCATATTTAAATTCAAAGTTGCAGGTAACACTGATTTTCTTGTTTTGTATTTTAAATCCCTGAAATTCTTAACACTAAGCTTCTCTTATTTTCTTCCTCCTGAGAGTTTCTCCAGCATACAGCAGTCTCAAACATGATTAGTTAAGGTGAACAGTGAGGGTAGGGGTCCTTACCTTGTGTGAGAAGAGCCAGCAGGGTCGCTGTGCAGATCACCTTGTGCAGAGCCATAACTGAACTCTATATCGCCAGGTCAGCTTAGGTTTAAATATGCTTTCTCTCTCCTCCTTCTCTGCCTCCAACACAAACACACCTGTCTGGTCACATTGGAGGGGGTGTTGTGCAGCTCTAAATACCAGTCAAGTTTTGTCACAGAACCCTCCAGTATCAACTAGACTGCTGATAATAAAGATTAACTTTGTGTGACAACAATCCAAACATAAAACCAAACCTGCAAAACAATGCCACCAGTTTCAGACTGGCCCCACCAGATACCGGCCCTGAATCAGTCAGCACGCCAGCATTCATTCGATAGGCTGCAGGTTTATTGTCAACATCAATCCACGTAGAGCAGATCGATCCCAACCGCAGCAAAAACATGCAAAACATCAAGTGAAATTCTAAATATAACACAACGCACAGACCCCCAATTGTGAATCATCATTATATCAATGTTTCATCTCGTTCTGTGGCACTGGCAAGAGGTCATCCAGATGTCAGAGTCACAGAGCTACTTCAGCCGAACTGACAAGGAAAAATTATATTTTGAGGTAAAAAGACAGAATTTTACATGAAACCACAAATCCTTTGTAGCAAACATTAACCCTTTAACTTCATAATATATTAACTGACAGCTGAAGCAATAAAATCATGGAATCATGCTGACATGAATGAAAAATCAACCCCAAAAATGCCCCCCCCCCTTAAAAAAAATGCTGTTGACATACTTTTCCTGCGTTAACTCGCAGTCTTATTAATTATGCAACAACAATTAATGCAGAACTACTCGTACACAAAACCACTCTCAATGTAGGTTAAAAGTGCACAGGAATAGCGCTTATGACTGTATTAGACAGAGAATTTTGCTATTTTGTTTTGAGAAGATTCACCAAAACAAAATTGCAAAATATCTTAAAATATAATCTGTGATAACTGCGCTTAAAAGTTTTTCTCCTACCTTTCTGACGGACATTTCAATGTTCATACAGATGTGTCTTCCTCTGCTCCCGTTATGTGGGGTTGCACAAGGGTCTATTCTTGGCCTGATTCTTTTCTGTCTGTATGTTACCTCTACGTAATTTACTCAGTCCGTTCGTAATACACCGTACCACTACTATGCCGATGATACGCAGCTGTATTTTTCTTTCAATTCATTTCCCGGCTGATTAGCCTCAGTTTCTTTTGGGCCTCATAAAACTTCCTTCATCCCAGCATGGATAATACACATTCTTTTTCTCTCTCTTTCTCTCCTGCATGTGGAGCACGTTGTACCTCTGTTACCATACAAATAAAGGCTATTATTATGATTGTTTTTTAGTTAATAGTAGAGAAAAAAGTCAGCATTTTGGCAAAACCTTCAGACATGACCAGCACCAAAACTCACCATTTCATAACAGATTGTCCTCATTAGAAAGAGCAGCTGATTGATACGAACTGGCATTTTATCTTTATTTCTTCATTCCTGAACGGACAAAATGGGAAGGAACAGGCCAGATTTCTGCAGAGAAACAAACCAGTAAAACTTCATTTGTACTTTAGATGAGTCACACGCCATCGCCCACTCATCAGATAGTCATTGTTTTGGAAACAAAAAAAAAATTTCAACCATAAATGTCTGTGCACCTATCAGTTAAGAAGTACAGCTGGCTGAAAATAGTCAAAAATATTAGAAAAAATTGTGCTTGTAATCAACTAAAGAAAACTGGGTTTTCTCTTGAATGTTGTCCCTTATTCAACTTAATTTGTAATGTACTAATTTCACCCTCTTGGCACTAATAACACCTTAAAATAAACGTAGCAACCTGAGACCTTTGTGCAACCTGAGAAAAACAAAACATCAATTCACCTTACCAGTTTTTGCGTCATAGCTTCTACAATACACTGATGACGTTGTGAGATCCTTCACTGTGATTCGTGTTAGAGACAACTAGCACGCACACTCAGAAGATGCCCCAATTCAGGTGCTAAATCTCATAAAAAATGAAGTTTTGTAAGCATTTCAACAATATTCTCTGGCGTCTTGCTGCAAATGTCACCCCTGCACTCTAGGATGTTCGTTGACATGCTACCTCATCAAGAATGAACCTTCATTGCTTACTTGTAACCTGGGAGTGTTTCATATTTTCATTTCATGGATGTTTTATTCTTAATCAGCCTTTACTTAACCAGGAAAAAACCTTGACAATAAAAATTTGCAGTCAATGTTGCAAAGATACAAAAATGTTAACATTTTGAGAGCATGACTTATTGAGTTTCAGCTCAGATTTTCTCCAGACTTTTCATTAAAACCAGCCTTTGTGCCTTAAACTGCCACTCTGTGCGTAGATTTTTTTTCTGTTTGTGTTCCAAATATCTTTCTGCTCTCAAATCTTTAGTTGCTTGCTCAAACCATTCCCTCATTCATGTTGCTTCTGCTCGCTGCGAAATTGTGATTCTCTGACTTTTCTGTGTATGCACGTACGAAACTTCCTCTGTGCTCACTCGACTTTTCCTGCAGACTGGAAACTTGAAGAGCTCAACTGTGCCTGCCCACTTTTTTTGGCATCTCTGTTTCTGCAAGTAAATTTCTCCATTCAAACCCCCCATCGACATTTTTCAAAATCCTTCTACACTTTTTATAAATGAACCAAGCTTACCAGCTATCTGAATACTCAGAAATAAAAAAACATTTGATTCTGACCAAAAAAAGCATTTGAAAATGGTATGAGAAAGACAGAACATTCGTCCAATCAACTTAAGGTTTTTTTTTGTTTTTTTTTTAAACCAAAGGTTCAGCATTTTCTGAAAATTTAGAGTTTGGTCGAGTACCCACCTATTGTAAAAGGTTCATAGAGTCACAGTAGGGACGAGTGATACCAAATGTTTTGAATTCGGTATGGTAAGAATACTTTTCGATGTAATTTTTACTGATACTGATCCTGATACTTTTGAAGAATTAATAAAAAAATTAGACTATCAATCTTTTAAAAGGTAGACATTTTTTACATGACTCTCCCTCTGTGTGAACCCTGTCAATTGAAATGCATACTGCATTGACTTAGTAAATTGATGACACTCCCTTAAAGTATAGCGGCTCCTCTCTGTCTGTTATCCTCATAATGTTGTTGATTTTTGTTTAATAACTTGACATGTGAGAAACATGGTTCAGTACTGTATGTAATCAATGTTTGACCTTGATTCTTAATATAAAAAAGTACTACAAAATAAAATGAACTGTCACATGCAGCTCACCTGTTACCTGAATCAAGATAGATTAACTTATTCATTTCATGTGAAATGTTTCATTTTTATTGAGCTGTCTAAAAAATTAGCTGGATGGATTAAACCCCCAGGAGGACACAATTGTAAAAGCACACTAGGAAATGGCAAAATCATTCTCTTCTTTTATGGACAAAATATTTTTATTCATTATAAAAATATACAGAAATTTTCCATTATATTCTTATGATATATACAGCTTCAATAAGTCGCAGGACAAGCTCAATATAAAAGCAAGTTTCAAGTGCAGCTTCGAGGGTTCTTCATTTTAATTAAAACTGACAAATCAGACTCAAAGCAGCCAGCATCCATAGTTTCTCAAATCACTGACCATACATTTGTGTCATGTCAAAGACAAACAAGCAGAATCATGCTTTTGACACTACAGAAATTAAAGCAGCCTGAATAATTATGCTTAAAGTAAATATCACCTATTGTATATAAGAAGTGAGCTTTTAAGTCTTGGTCTAAACATCAAAGTAGAATCTTTTTATCTGCACTATAAACCTGCTCTCTTTTTGAAGCTGGCAAGGAAACAATCCCAAGCCAGATTCATTCAGCACTACTAGGGCTGCGGTAAAGACGGCAATATCTGTGACATATCTTTTTCTTTAATCCAGTTTTCAAAGATAGCATGAACTGATAGCTTGGCATTTGCTAACCACTGATTACTCTCATATTTAAACTGTTTTTCCAAATATTGTCACTCTAAAATAATAACCTGAAAGAAAATCTGAGGCTTAGAAAATGCCCACTTCTTATATTGTAAATGGTAAATGTTGATTTTGAAATTATTTTTAAATAACTAAATCTCCCTGAACACATAAAAGGGATTTTCCTGATAGTCTATGAATTTTATACAGCACATGTTCATCTTCCTCAGTTTGCTACTTTTGCATACTGTGCACCAATCACAAACGTATACATGCAGTTCTAAACCAACAAATGTCCTCAAATCAAAGGTTTTTTACATTAATTTGTGTTGGTCACATCATGTAAATCACTGTTAAAAGTAAGAGGTTTCTATTGGAGGAGCTGAAGACACAGTGAGAAGACAAGAAGATGGAAGAAGATGAAGAAAGAGGAGTGAGCAGGGCCATCCACGCTGCTGCTGGTGGTAGCGCTGGCTGTGGTGTTGGTGGTGGTGTTGGTAGGGGCGGTGGTGGTGGTGTTGGGGGAGGAGGTGGCTGGAGATAAGAAGGGCCCAATGATACCGGTCAAGAACTCCCGATAGGCGCTCAACTTGGTTAGGACCATCATTGAAGCTTCTCGCCCCAGTCTGCTGGAGTCATCTTGAAACACTAGCACAGCCGACTGGAACCAAGATCCATCCACTGTACACATCAGTGGACTACCAGAATCCCCCTTAACATAAAGGAAAGATGGACATGTGCATGTTCAACATCAAGACTGAGTACTAAGTTCACATTGAATGCTATTGTTCAGCAGGTCCTCATGAGATGGCACTGGAAAAAATGCTGAATATAAAGAGATAGACTGAGCTAAGAGTGTACAGCTTCTGAGCCAAAGACATATACCCAGAAATGGTATTTTATCGTATAGTATCCTATTGTATCTTGTAACATTGTTTTGTATTTCGTCTTACAGTTCGTGTCATTTCTTGTCCTATAGCATTGTATCATACTGTATCTTGTCTTACTAATCATGCTGTATTGTGTCGTATCCTATTGTGTCGTACAGTAATAAATCTTGTCTCACTTATCCTATCATTGTCATGATCCAAATTTTGTCTTTATCATCTTCTTTGGTGTTTCCTGAAGCCCTTGTGTTTCTGTGTATTGTGTGTTATAGATGTGTGTATCATATTTCCAGTGTTTTGTGGACTACCCTTTTGTGTTTCATTATTTCTTGTATAGTTTCTCATGTGGCATTTTCTTAATCCTTGTCCCTCCCCGTGTTTGTATCCTTGTTCTGTTATTGAGTTTTCTGTTTTTTGTAGTTGCCTTCCCTTGTGTGGAAAATTTTTCTTCCTGCCTCCACTTTGATTGTGCTCACCTGCTTCACCCATGTCTTGTTTGCCACACCTGATTCCCTGACTGTAATCAGTCTTGGTTCTGTATTTTCTCCCTGTTCTTTTGTAGATTGTCATATGTCTTCTCTGTGTATCTCCTTGTGGATTCTCTGGTGTTTCTGTAGTAAATTTTTGTTTGCTTGTCTTTTGGTCTTAGTGGGGTTTTTATGTACTAAATCCAAAACTGGAGTGTTTATTAAGCAACAAACTTAACAGACATGTTTTGGGGACCTCTGAGATCAATATAAACTTGACTTTAAAAGGTAAAATATGTGACCTTTAAATCAATATTAGTTTTTCTGCACTTAGGTCGTCTTTCTTGCAACCCTATGGCAATCATATTGTGTTGTACTGTATCTCGTTTTATTTATAAAATCATATTGTACTGTGATGTATTATATCATATGTTGTATTGTGTCACATTGTGCCAGATGATGTTGTATTTTGTCTTACTGACTGTATCCTTTGAACTTATGGTTTCGAATCGTGTCGTATGATGTCCTTTTGTATTGTGTCATATCATATTGTAAGAATGTTGATGTTTGTATCATATTACATGTAGCATAGCTTTCACATGCAATTGCTCTATGCTATATCACATTGTATCGTGGTTTCATAATGTATGGTACTGTATGTACTGTGAGATCTGCAGCATACTGTATCAAAGGTCGTATGGTATTCTTTGGTACAGTAAGGTTTCAGATTTTCCTCCTTTGATAAGCCAAAACCCAGTGATAACCAACATCTTGATAGAATAGGATGTAATAGGAGAGATTAATGATTTACTGCCTTTGTTACTCACCGTTTCTAGAGTGAATGGTCCTGTACAAATTGCATCACTTGATGAAGCGTCTCCACAATTTACAATTGAAGTCTGTAATTCCTGCAGAACTTGTTCCTCTAACAATGTAGAAACAAAAAGACTATTAGAAGTGAATCAAACCCCAGTAACTGCCTCACACAAGAGTACATAAAAACACAATGATTTTTCTGTCTTTATGTCTTATCTAAACGAACTGATAATGGAATTAAGACTCACCTCCTCCTTGTTCAGGGCTCCAGCCAGCAACCCAGCAGGTTGAGCCCTCAGCGAAGGTCCGTCCATCGTCTAGGCAGATGGGCTGGATGTAGTTTGACAGGGTGGGTTTAGATGACAGCTCCAGCACTGCTACATTTTCCCCAGTGAAGCTGCTTAGAGTGATGTTTGTCACATGCAGCATCACCTCAAATGGGTTTGATCCGTTCTGTTTCAAACGACCCAAAATGACGGTCCATTCAGATGGTATGGGGGAACTGTTGGAGGTAGAAATAAGTCATTAGGACTGACTGATCATTAATCCAAGGGTTGAACCTTTACAGATTCACCCTTTAACACTGTTCTCAAAGATGGTCCCTTTTCAAGTCAACCCTTGACAAACTGCAGAAGATTTTTCCGCATATAAACCCTTGAATATTTCTAGAAAATATCTGTACAGCCTGCCTCAATGTGGAAAAAGATGCCATTGTTATGATATTCACCAGAAACCCAAGATGGGTGAGGTAGACGTGCACATCCACACAAAACGCTAAACCACCACCCCTATAAGGGACAGCTAATATCTTTAGCTGGTGTCAGTCTTGTAAAATGTCATTCTACATGCTATAATGAGCCAATGGCGTAATAAAAATGTTGGCAATTTCCTTCCTTTGTGTCTGTGTTGGTTTACCTGCTGGTCCAAGCATGGCTTTTGGATTAAACCAATGTTAGGGAGATGATTAGGTGGGGTCACCTTTCTCAGGCATGATACAGGGCATAAGTTTGGCAAAGTACTGCCTAATCTTATGCTATTTTTCAAGATAATTGCTGACAATCCAAAAGATATTGATGATATACCTGTTAAATTTTTAAAATGTGGTTTGGCAAAGCGCATGTTATTTTGTCAGGGAGCTGGATTAAAAGCTGGGGGTGCTTCAGTATGTCACAAAGGGTCTAAAGTCACCTTTGACTGCCATCATTTTAAAACAAGAAGCAGTGCCAGGACCCAAAAGCTTGTTTGCTACATTCATTTATTTTATTTTTCAAAAGAAAATTTTCATAAATTTTAAAATAAATATTTGTAGTAATTTGGTCAGGTCGAAATAGGATTATTTAAGGCTAAAATGATACACAGGTTAGTCTGAAACAGAATATCATAAAAAAGTTCATTTTTTTAATTCAATTTAAAAAGTCAAACTTCAATATGTATTCTAGATCAAACACACAAAGTGAAATATGCCAGGACTTTTTCTTAATGTAATCTTGTTGATTACAGCTTAAAGCTCAAGAAAAAAATACAAAAAAACACTACCTGTTGTCAGTTATTACTGCCTTGAAATATCAGCCAATTAGCCCAAAACACCTGCAAAGGTTTCCCAAGTCTTTGTTCTGTTTCTCTGGGTTCGTGGACACTACCATAAGCATGGGGAAGACTGCTGACTCCAGTGGACAAACATTGACGCCCTCCATAAGGAGGGTAAGCCACAGAAGGCCACTGCTGAGAGGGCTGTTCTAAGAATGCTGTATTAAAGCATATTCATGGGAAGTTGACTGGAAGAAAAAAAGTTTGATAAGAGAAACTTTATAAGGATAATGATTTCCTTTTTTTATTAGGACTTGGATCCTGAGCCTCAGACTGATTAGCACCATGCCATGTCGCAATGATGCAGCAATTAATGCAATAGGACCCCTCAGTGCAAAAATGAACACAGTTTCCCAGAATGATGACATTTTTGTACACATTTTTTGATTGGTGTTAAGAATATACCTGTAATTTAAGATTTAAGCAAAAAGAAAGTTTTTTTTTTCCATGTTCCAAAGCTAGAATATATGGAAGCTTCTTTTTTGAATTAATCACAGGAAGAAAAAGTGAACTATCAGGTTAGGTTCAGGTGAACGAAAGTGGGCCAGGCTGTGCCATGGAACTGTGAAAGTGTGCTGAAAATGAGTCCCACTCCAGCCCTGCATTATAGCACAAGTGACATCACTCTTGGTAACTCACCTTGGGAAGCAGCTGGCGCTGCTCAACACAAATTTTTCGGCCACCAGAGTCCCACCACACACATGGATCCCATTCTTTTGCAGACTCACCATCCACGGCCACTCGCCAGCTGCTGCGACTGAGCTTCCTCCGCTTATACGTGAATTCAGTCTGGCTTGACCACAGACCACAGCTGGAAAGAAAAGAAGAGAAAGAGCCTTCTTTTGAGTGTAAGATCTTGTAATTCTCACCAGATGCAGCAGATGATAATCATAAAACATTTTTTTCACATAAAGCTACTAATGTGTGTTGAAGTTTCTCCTGGTGGCAAACTAGAGTGACTTGGCACCAATGGCAGTTGTTTTGAAGGGAATTAAATCTTAATTAGTAAGTACTGCTTCATTTTCTTTAGATCAGTTCACACATTTAAAGAAGGACTAGTTGGTAAAATACTTATTTCAACAAACCAAAGAGATAAATGTTAAAGCTCTGATCCAGCTCAACATCTTATTTTAAGTATATAAGGTCAGGTCCTAACCCCTTTAGCTAACCGCCATTGTCCTTATTCCTGTGTAAAAACTAATCTTAAATTAATAAAGCAACATTAAAGGACACTGAATTTTGAATTTATTAATAAGGATGTAGTTGTAAAATGATTTTTGAAGTGCATGTAACAGGGAGAGTGCTAGATAAAGAGGAATAAGGGAAACTGAAAGAAAGAGAATTGTGATGCAGTTTTCTTCTGACTATTATCTCAAAATTCTGACTTTTTACTTAGAATACAAGTTTGTCTCAGAGTTCTGCCTATTGTTCCTAAAAAAATCTCTCTTCAATCTCAGAATTCCGACTTTTATCTCAGAAATAGGAGTTTTATCTTAGAGTTCAGCCTTTTTTTCTTCAAAGCTCTGACTTTTTTACCCCCAGGTTTCAAACTTTGTTCCTCAGAATTCCATATTTAATATCAGAATTCTGAATTTTCTCTGAATTTTTTTTCTAGAGTTTTGATATTTTTCTCAGGATTCTGATTTCAGACTCAGTATTGTAACCTCTTCTCATAATTCTTATTTCAGAATTCTGACTTTTTGTTTTTGTTGTTGCTGCTATCATTATTACCAAACATCTTCATTTGTATAATAATTATTATAAATTTCTTTTT
This sequence comes from Cheilinus undulatus, assembly GCF_018320785.1. NCBI lineage: Eukaryota > Metazoa > Chordata > Actinopteri > Labriformes > Labridae > Cheilinus > Cheilinus undulatus. Next base: position 10,614,486 of record NC_054885.1, on the reverse strand, counting down.
TTAACTTAAAACAACTGGCCAATTAACAATTAACATGCAAACAACACAACTACACACATGTCATCGCTAGCATTATCTTATTTTAAGCTTCTTTTGTTTTTTTCTCTTTTCATTTTAACACTACCCACCATACTAGTTGGCAGTCTTGACTGGATTTTGCGGTGGGTGTGTTGGTTTGGGGGGTTTTGACGGTGGCCACTTGATGGTTCTTGGCCTGCCGGCAGCAGGACAGCAGCCCCTGTTTGCCCCCCTGTCCTATGCAAATAGGACCTTGACCAACAGGCAACTCCTACAACAAGGGCAGACCTCCTCCTCAAGGGTCTGGGGGTTGTCTATCTAAAGAGAAAACTGGGTCAGGGGCAGCCAAGCCCTTTTCAAATAATAAGAAATTCAATGGCTCTCTGGGAGTGAGCTGGTTGGACAAATATTCCAACTGGGCCTTGAGAGGGCTCTGCCACCACATCGATGGGGTTCTGTGGGCCACTGCTAGCCGCTCTATGACTCACCCACGAGACATAACCCAGTCTTGGTCCATTCTTGGCTCAAAATTATATGAAAAAGTTGTAATACAAATCAGAACAACTTTGTTCAATGCGAAGCATCTGTGTGGTTGTGTGTGAATGCTTATGTGCAAGTATGTATGGATACATGTGTGCATGCGTGTATCTACAGTGCTTATTAGACCACCTGTCATATATGTCTCAAAGACCATCCAGCATCATGAAGTGCTTTAATGCGGCCTCTCTTATTTTCAGTGAGCTCTCCATGTTTTGCCATTTTGAACAGGAATGAGGAATTTCATTTTAGTAGAGTCAACACTGAAGGTACACAGTAATCCTATAATATTTAGTTTAAAGAAGCAGTGTGACAAAGTCAAAATAGTACATGGATAAATGAATAGAATGTTACCTAACTCATATATGGGAGCTTAATTTATGAACCCAGGGCACTACCTAGTGGAAAAGTAAAGATGTGCACAACACATCTCTATCATAAATCTTATTTGCATTTGGAATTTTTTTCACTTTAAAAACTTGAGAAGTAAGATAGTGATAGAGTTGTGCATCTACAAAAACAGCCCATAGTTTCAGTGCCTCCCTCATTTTAGAGTTACCAAGCTGCAGCCAGATTACTGTAAAAACTGTTGTTTTCCTGTTGAAGATGTTAGGGTTAAAATCAGCACATATAGATATATAGCAGGTGCTCACGTGCAGGGGACGTTGACTCAGGGGTGCTGCTTGGTGTTGGAGACACTGTATCACAGATGAAGCTTTGGTCAGTGTCGTTCCCTGTGGATGTGAAGAGGATGTAGCCTGGCTGGTTGACAGCGATGTGGCCGTTGATCCATGACTGGAACTGGGACACACTGGTGAAGACTCCTGGAAAACGAGGCTCAGCACATCCTAGTCCGAAACTTGTGACCCCCATCTGGAACCAGCGGTTATTCTGCGTGCTCTGCAGTGGACCTCCTGAATCCCCCTGTGTGAAAAGAGGAGTGTTTACGAGAACTGTAGTCACAGGCTGTCAAGTCTGACAGAAACAATGGAGTTTAACATGCTCACCTGGCAGGTGCCCTTCCCTCCAATTTCAAAGCCTGCACAGATCATGTTGTCGGTGATTGAGACAAAGGAGTCGTAGTCACAGCTGCACCTGTTGTTCCCCACAACAGGCACCTTCACCTCCATGAGCTCTTGTGGGGAGGGAAGGGGCACTGTTGACAGACAAATAATGTTAAATTTCCTTCAAATGTAGTTTTGTGGCTCCTAATACAACTCAATGGTTATGAATGCAACATATTTTTCTCAGAACTGTGTCCATTCATCAACACAACCAAGAATATTATTTCAAACTGTTCATCAGTCAGCAAAACTGTTTCTATTGTGAGTTACTGATGAAGTGAGGTCAATCAGAGCCTCAACCACTCAGATTTAAACTGCTCTTATTCTCTTTTGCTCCATGACTGTTTTCACCTCTTTTATCAGTTTTATCCAGTTACTTTAGTTGAACTTATAAGACAGTATCACATATGGTAGAGGCCTTCTATCGTTCATTTTGAGTCATAACGGTAGGTTAATATGCAGATATATATAGTCTATAACAGTTTATACAACACAATATAAAAGTTCAGAGCTGTTCCATGACAATTTGTCACATTAAAAGTAAAGAAAATAAACCAGTTTTATTTTCTTTATACATATTCCTCTTAAAGGAACATCACTTATAAACACATGGATTAATCCATCATCATGATTAATCTTATTAAAAATTTTTTAACACAATTAACCCATCTACAGCGCAGAATGACTCAACATCCCCGAAACGTCTCTGGCAACGCATTTCTGGCAGTTTGTCCAAGTAGGGTTACCATCGAGATTACCGTCGAGATTGCCGTCACGAATGCGCAAATGGGCCGTTGATCTTGTAGTGACCAACCAACTCGATATGGAACATGCTAAACAGCATGTTGGCCCTCTCAATGGGAAATTTGAGAACCAAAAAAAAACAAGACAGAACAGTCAACAGACATTAAGTATTATGCACATTCTTCAGGAAGGAGTTTTCTTTTCCCCTAAGCACTTCCAGCTTAAAATACCACATTAACGTGAAGCAAACGTTCGTCGGGGAATCTGCTAGCACGTTGGCTAATGTGTCGCCATTCATTTCATTCTGTTTATTTTATTTATATTCAGGTGAAAAAAAATTCTACTGCCTCAGGTTATGTTCAAATACAGCTCTGTTGTTGTGTTTTTGTGCACTCTTTGATGTGCTTTTGTCATGTTGCCAAATTTAAAAGGGAGACTATGAACAAAAGTGAATATTTTTCATCAAATTGATCTGTATTGTTTTGAAGTTTGACATTACCAGCTACTTACTGAGTGCCAAACATGTCTGGCCCGGCTACATTTCTTGATTTAAAAATTTGGCCCAGTTGAATTTGTAATTGAATAGCCCCGGCATATATATTCCCTTCTTTCTTGAGTCTGCTTGCTTATGCAAAATGAAACGCGATTAATATAGATTAAAATGAATGATAATTAATCATCATAAATCAAAATTAATCCAAAGCAACCCTGTGATTAATCTGATTAAAAATTCTAATCATTTGACAGCACAAGTTTTTACATTTAAGCATATATTACGACACCTCTCTCCAGTGAAAAAATGGAATCCAGTTGCTTTCTGACCTACCAAGATATTGGATGTCACCCCAGCCAGTGGCCCAGGTGTCAGTTCCATGGAAGAAGGTGCTGTTCGAGGCTGCGAGGCATAATGGCCGGATGTAGTCAGTAAAATTCACAGATGAGGTTAGCCTTAGAAGGGCAATGTCACTGTCAAAAGGAATAACGTCGTAGTCAGGATGAAGAATGATCTGCCACACTCTTCGGGTCTCTTCGTTGGAGTTTTGTCCCTCTTGTCTCTGTCGACCAAGATGCACGGCCACAAGCCTGGGATGAAGGCTAAAGGGTTAGAGAGGAAGAAAAAAGAGCTCAGACATGGGAAACAGTCATGTGCAGCATCTCAGCAAGTCAACTTTCTAAAAACAGGAAGCTTATTTAATTTCTCCACCCATACAGTCACAACAGATGGAGGTTCAGCATGAGTCTGGTCATGCTTGTTAAAAGTTCATTTGTCTTCAGAGCTGCTAAATTCTTGCTTACAGTGGGCTTGTGTTTGCTAATTTTTCAAATACTGAAGCAGATTTCAGAAGGATATGTCCATGTTTGAACACAAGGGAGCTTTATGGCCACTGAAATACCTTCCTGATGATCTGAAGTGTTAGCTTAAGTTAGAAATTTGTCGAATTTAAAATCATGTGTAAGGGTTGATGAAAGACTCTTTCCTCCATTTTTCCTCTTACCCTATGACGCAGTGAGCAGCAGTAAGCACCCACTCATCTGTAATGAGAGTCCCGCCACAGAAGTGAGAGCCGAATAAGGTCAGACTGGCCATCCATGGCCAAGCGCCATCAGAGGCCACCTCTCCTCCAACGATGCGGGTGGTGATGGTGTTGAGTGGAGCCTTCCCGCACTCTAAAGACACACAGGAGACAAAGAGCAAGTAAGCCTCCTCCGTTCATGGACATTTAGTGTTCCTGCAGTCTTGCAGGAATTCAATCTTAAACCTGTTTTGATAACAGTCTGGGAGTGTGTCAGGTTATTTTCACTGACCGATCTGATTAATAATGTTGGGCCTTTGGTATCACTTCAGTCATATATCAGCTCATATATCCATTGCATGAATATATTACATAATCATCTGGGAAAGCTCCCACAGAAAGCGTCTGGTAAGGGGAGGACTTTTCAGAAAATTTTCAGAAGGTGATTGGAGGAATTCTCTGTCTGTCACATTCACGAAAGGCCATTTAGAGCAACATATTGCGTTGTGCGCATGCGCCACTCTTGTGCAGGCCACTGCTGTCTTTGTTAATTGCAGAGCTTCATCTAAAACTGATGCCAAGGCCAGTGCAAAAACATCTTGTCTGCCAAGACAAGTTTTCGGCGTGGATCTCTGCTCTGGTTTTCAAAAGAAATGTGGTCCTGTTTCAATTAAACTGCTGCTTTCTTACAGCTACATCCAAGCTAACGGCTACTGCTGAAGCAGTCCCTGGATACACTGGAAACCCCCCCCCACCGATCACAAAGCCATGCTGAAACAGACTGGTGGTGGAGCAAAAACATCTTTTCCTATCATGAAAAGCTTTCAGTGTTGCCCTCTGAGCTTGTTTTACTAAAGAAATGTCAAGTTCTGGTAAAAATGACTGATTTGGAGAAAAAAGTCCATAAACATTTCAGGGGGTTAAATTACAGTATTTCACAACTAGTAGTGATAAGTTTTTCATGTTGATGGTTGTAATTAGGGCTGAATGATTTGCAAAAATAATCTAACTGCAATATTTTTTCCCAATATTGCCATTGCAATTTAATTTGCGATTCTTATTAGGTTTCTCAACTTAGGCATTTTTCAAAAAATTCAAGCAATAAATCTTTCTAAATCATAACTTAAATCAGTCAGGAAGACTCATCATACGTTTAACCATTTTATTGCAAAATGGATATGCATTTTAAAAGGGACATATTTTACCTTTTTATGACAATGTTACAATGTTACAATGTCATTTAGCAGACGTTTTTATCCAAAGTGACATACATTCGAGAGCAAGAACAATACAAGCAAGATCTAGACGAGAAGAAACATCAGTAAGTGCCACAAAGTGTTTCAGGTCCAATTGGACATAAGTGCTGCCATGCAGTGTTTAAGGCAAAGCACCTAACGTATACAGATATATATATATATATATATATATATATATATATATATATATATATATATATATATATGAAAATGCCAACAATAAAAACCAGCAAGATGGGAGATGTCTCATCATTGCCATCCATTTGACTTCATAATAACTAATTACCAAGTACCAACTGCTGGGTCATTCACAAGGAGCTGGGCTAAAAAACAATCCTAGAAGTAGAGCAGGACGGTGTGACAATTTTATATCGGCCTCAGTGGTCCCCAAAACAAGCCTGTGAAGTTTGTTGCTGAAAAAATACTCTAGAATTGGATTTTTGTATGTCTGAAAACCCCCCTGTTTCAGCCGTTTCTGTCTGTGGCTTCAAATGGTAATGAGCTGTCTGACTCCGCCCCTGACCACACCCCTCTCAGGAAATGGAAGTGGCACTTCTGATGTTACAATGTTACGGACACTTTTATCCAAAGTTAAGGATTTGACTGGGATTTAAACCATCAATCTCCCAGACCAAAGTCAGCAGGGTAACCCACTGAGATATCTTGCATCTCAGCTGGCAGCTGATAGGATCAGGAGAAGCGTGTGGAACTTTCTTCCAAGCGGGGAGGGCCAACCGAACCTGGGGGCGGGGGCTCACTCCCCCATGTGACATCATGAGGGTAAAATCTGAGAATGGCTTGTTTTAGCACACATTTTCTGAAAGGTGGAGAAAGACAGGTTGGAAGGGAATGGATTTTTCTGGTATTTGAGGGGACTGTGGACAGGCCAGTGGCACATATTTTTATTAGAAAAGCCTGAAAAAGTGATTGTTGCATTATATGTCCCCTTTAACTTGGCGGGGAAGGTTCTGCTGTAAAGATGCTCCCTGGGAGTGCATGGCTAGAAACCACTATCTAAATAGATACATAAATGACAATGTGCAATGAAAAAAAAATTGAAGCAATAAATCCATTGTAGCATGAATGTGAATATGAGGATGCAATAAGCTTTAAGCTATAAAGGAGGCGGCTGGGGTGGGGACCATGAAGCTGGCTTAAGCTCACTGCAGCTGGGGATATGAACTAATGCTAAGCTTCATCAATATTAGATGGAATGACCTAGTTATATCTGCTCGTGTTGCAAATTTGACACCCATTGCTTTATTGAAGGAGATTATCATTTTTATGTCACTAATTTTGACTGAAACAAAACATACACAAAGCACAAAAAGGCGGATTCTTGAAAACGATTTTAAAAATTGATTTTGATTATTGCATAATGTGCATAAAATCTCTGCTGTAGAAAAAAAAAGAATGTATTAAACTGCTATTTTGACAAATTTCAAGTCAAAGAAAGTTGCAATTTCTGTAATTTGTAAACTGCAGCAGGCATATTACGATTTAATCTAATTTTCAATTACTTGCCCAGTCCTAGTTGTAATGATAAAAACTTTAAGCAGTACAATAATTGCCCACTCAGCATGTTTGAAATGCCACAAAAGAAATGACGTAGTAAATAAATAAATAAATGACTTACCATCTATCACTGAGATATTCTCTGAAAAAAAGGAAAAATGCATGTTTAGATAACAGTTTCAGATTATAAATGCAGAAAGTAATGTGATATATGTCCAGGGTAGGGGTTTGACTTGTTTTTCAGAAGTATTAGAGACTAGCACACAGTTTTCCAGCTTTTTCCATGACTTTCCAGTTGTTTGATTCATAGTTTGATTAAAGAACCACTTTAATTTTACCACATATAACAGTCATCAGGAGATTATTTGTTTCTCTATTCACCTTTGATTTTTCAGACGTCTCCTGAAATAACAAAACTGTTTGGCCTAAAACAGTAATATCATGGTAATTCCCATATATTTATCCTGATTTTAACTCTAAATAAATATGCTTTTGATGGTAATATTTTGCATCAATAGGACACAAAGTCTGACAGAATAGTGCAGCCACAGAAAGAGCCAGTGGTTTCAGTGCCTCCATCATTTTAATATCTGCTGCCAAATGACCACAAAACAGAAACAAATTTTGGTTTAGGATTTTAAGCTTAAAACCAGCACATACAAACTCATAGCAGTACTCACGTGCAGGTGTTGTTGGTGGTAGAAATGCGTCACTACAGTTGAAGCTTTGGTCAGTGTCGTTCCCTGTGGATGTGAAGAGGACGTAGCCTGGCTGGTTGAAGGTGATGTGGCTGTTGATCCATGACTGGAACTTGGACACACGCGCGAAGACTCCTGGAAACGTAGGCTCAGCACATCCTACTCCAAAACTTGTGACCCCCTCCTGGACAAAGGTGCCATTATGCAAGACCACCATTGGACCTCCTGAATCCCCCTGCGTGAAGAAACAAGTGTTTTGGAGATGTTGTCCTCACAGGTTGTCAAATCTAACATAAATACTGATGTTTAAAATGCTCACCTGGCAGGGGCCCTTTCCTCCATCTTCAAAGCCTGCACAGATCATGTTGTCTGTGATTGAGACAAAGTAGTCGTAGTAACAGCTGCACTCGTTGTTCCCCACAACTGGCAACTCAACCTCCATGAGGTCTCGTGGGGAGGGAAGGGACACTGTGGACACACAAATAACATTGAATTGCCTCAAAATGTGATATTAGTGAAATGTGAAATTAGTTGCAGGTTCCAGTTCCAGACACACACAGTACATTACAGTATATATACAGTTACACAGTCTGTATTCTTTGATGTAAAGTATGGTATGTCTCACAGGCCCATCTAAGGACCAATTTTATTTTCTTAATTTATACTCTCTTTGAGGAATATCATTTATAAAAACCATGTTTTGTAGGTGCTAAAAAATCTGGGTATTTTGTAAATTTTGAGCAGCACACAACAAAGTGCTAACTACAAAAAGAAACAAAACATGAAGCTTCCTTTTTTAACAGATTGATATAAAACGATGAAACTATTTTGCCCTATCTCATGAAGAAATAAAAACATCTTCACACTAAAGCACATATTATAACGTGCCTCTCTAGTGAAAAATGGAATCCAATTGCATTCTGACCTACCTCTAAAATTGACGTCGCCCCAGCCGGTGGCCCAGGTGTTGGTACCGCTGAAGAAGGTGCTGTTTGGGGCAGCAAGGCACACTGGCTGGATGAAGTCAGTAAAATTTACAGGTGAAATCAGCCTCAGGAGGGCAATGTCACTGTCAAAAGTACTACTGTTGTAGTCAGGATGAACAAATATCTGCCACACTCTTCGGGTCTCTTCATTGGGGTTTTGTCCCTCTTGTCTCTGTCGACCAAGATGCACGGCCAAAAGCCTCGGATTGAAGCTAAAAGGTAAGAGAAGAAAAAAAAACAGAGCTAAGACATGGGAAACAGTCATGTGCAGCATCTCAGCAAGTCAACTTTCTGGAAAAAACAGGAAGCTCTGATTTAATTTCTCCACCCATACAGTCACAACAGATGGAAGTTCAGCATGAGTCTGGTCTAGCTTAAGTTAGAAATTTGTTGAATTGAAAATCATGTATAAGGATTGATAAAAGACTCTTTCCTCTATCTTTCCTCTTACCCTATGACGCAGTGAGCAGCAGTAAGCACCCACTCATTTGTAATGAGAGTCCCGCCACAGAAGTGAAAGCCGAATATGGTCAGACTGGCCATCCATGGCCAAGCGCCATCAGAGGCCACCTCTCCTCCAACGATGCGGGTGGTGACGGTGTTAAGTGGAGGCTTCCCGCACACTAAAGACACACAGGAGACAAAGAGCAAGTAAGCCTCCGCCGTTCATGGACATTTAGCGTCACATGTTTTCAGTCCTGCAGGAAATTTATCTTAAACCTGTTTTGGATAACAGTCTAGGAGTGTGCCAGGTTATTTCCACTGACTGATCTGATTAATAAAGATGAGCCTTCTGGTATCACTTCAGTCCTATATCAACTCATTTACCCATTGCCTGAATATATTATATCATCATCTGGGAAAGCTCCCATAGAAAGCGTCTGGTAAGGGGAGGACTTTTCAGAAAATTTTCAGAAGGTGATTGGAGGAATTCTCTGTCTGTCGCATTCACGAGAGGCCAATTAGAGTGACAAATTGCATTGTGCGCATGTGCCACTCTCGTGCAGGCTACTGCTGTCTTTGATTGTTAATTGCAGAGCTTCATCTAAAACTGATGCCAAGGCCAGTGCAAAAACATCTTGTCTGCCAAGACAAGCTTTCAGCATTACTCTCTGCTCTGGTTTTAAAAAGAAATGTGGTCCTGTTCCAATTAAACTGCTGCTTTCCTACAGCTACATCTGAGCTAACAGCTACTGCTGAAGCAGTCCCTGGATACACTGGAACCCCCCCCCCACCCCCCCCCCACCCCCCGTACCGATCACAGAGCCATGCCAAAACAGACTGGTAGTAGAGCAAAAACATCTCATCTATCGTGAAAAGCTTTCAGTGTTGCCCTCTGAGCAACGAGAAATGTAGTCCAGCTCTGATAAAAGGCCTGGGAGCCTAAGGGTCTAGGACAGCGCACTTCTGGGTGAAAGATGATGTTCCCAATATCTGCTGGAGCCATCCAGCCAGCTTTCCTGTTACAGCTCCCATGTCCCAATCACTACTAGGCACCACTGTTGCCCTCAAATCCCACATCCTCTCTAGCTCTTCCTTCAGCCCTTGGTATTTCTCAAGCTTCTCGTGTTCCTTCTTTCTGATGTTGCTATCGCTCGGTATTGCTACATCTATCACTACCGCTGTCTTCTGATGTTTAGCGACTGGTATTGTCAGGCTGATTAGCTATCACCATCTTGTTAGTCTGGATCTGGAAATCCCACAGGATCTTTGCTTGGCTGTTCTCAACCACTTCAGGAGGCGCCTTCCATCTTGACCATGGGACCTCCAGTCCATACTCTGCCCAGATGTTCCTGCACACTATGCCAGCTACCTGGTTATGCCTTGCCTGCCAGCATCTTACACCCTACTGTGATGTGCTGCACTGTCTCAGGGGCTTCTCGCAACACGATTGCCCATTCAGTACCACAAAAGAATAGATGTAATAAATAAATAAATGACTTACCATCTGACAATGAGATATTCTCTGAAAAAAAGGACAAATGCATGTTTTAATAACAGTTTCAGATCATCATTTATCATAAATGCAAACATTGTTGTGCTGTATGTCCAAGTGAGGAGTTTGACTGTTTTTTTTAAAGGAATGTGACAGTGAAGCACATAGTGTCATGATAAAAAATGATTTTGATTATATTATTTTGCATTAAAGCATCTGAACACCAAGACTGATGGAATGGTGCAGCCACAGAAACAGCCAGTGGTTTCAGTGCTGCTCTGATTTTTAGGTGACAAGCTCTTGACAGCTGCTGCCAAATGAGCCTCCAGAACAGAAGTTTTCGGTTCAGATTTTAGGCTTAAAATCAGCATGTATAATCTCACAGCAGTACTCACGTGCAGGTGTTGTTGGTGGTAGAAATGCGTCACTACAGTTGAAGCTTTGGTCAGTGTCGTTCCCTGTGGATGTGAAGAGGACGTAGCCTGGCTGGTTGACAGTGATGAGACTGTTGATCCATGACTGGTACTGGGACACACGGGTGAAGACTCCTGGAAACGTAGGCTCAGCACATCCTACTCCATAACTTACGATCCCCTTCTGGACAAAGGTCCCATTCTGCATGACCACCATTGGACCTCCTGAATCCCCCTGTGTGAAGAAACAAGTGTTTTGGAGAAGTTGTCCTCACAGGTTGTCAAATCTGACACAAATACTGATGTTAAAAATGCTCACCTGGCAGGCGCCCTTCCCTCCATCTTCAAAGCCTGCACAGATCATGTTGTCTGTGATCGGGTTAAAGGAGTCGTAGTAACAGCTGCACTCGTTGTTCCCCACAATCGGCACCTCCACCTCCATGAGATTTTTTGGGGAAGGAAGGGACACTGTTGACACACAAATAATGGTGAGTTGCCTCAAAATGTGACAGAAATTTGTGGCAGTCCCAAGGTATGCCAAAGGTTGAACTTATCTGAATTTGAAGAAAGTAATGAAATTCTCTCTCATTATTAAGAATTCAAACTGGTTTAAATACTTGGGTGTTACATTAGATTACACTCTCACATTCAAAAGTCAATTTAAAAAGATGTGACATGACAAACTTTATAAATATCAAAGTCTCTAAATTTTTTTAAATGCAATGATCTTTTCTTACTTTTATTATTCATTGTCATGTTCAGCTCAGGAAAACAAGACTGTCTTAAAACTCATCAGGTCACTCCACTAACACTGGAAAATTCAGGACAGGATGTTTAGCTTTTTAATTTTCGATGTTGTGTTCAGGAGTCTGCTTTGTTTAAAATATATCCATAATAATATTAATAAGAATGAACCAAAATTTGTACTCCTAAACATATATAGGGACATGCCTCCATGGGGAACAAACAGAATCCAGCTGCTTTCTGACCCACCTGCAAAATTGACGTCGCCCCAGCCGGTGACCCAGGTGTTGGTGCCGCTAAAGATGGTGCTGTCTGAGGCTGCCAAGCACACTGGCCAGATGAAGTCAGTAAAAGTCACAGGTGAAAACAGCTTCAGGAGGGCAATGTCATTGTCAATATTAAAAATGCTGTAGTTAGGATGAATAAAGCTCTGCAAGATTGTTCGAGACACTTCGTTGGGGTTGGGTCCCTCTTGGCTCTGCCGACCAAGATGCACGACCACACTGCTTAGGGGGGTTCTAGAGGGTTGGAAAGCAGAAGAAAACAGAGCTCAGACATGGAAAACAGTCATGTGCAGCATCTCAGAAAGTCAACTTTCTAAAAAACAAGAAGCTCTGATTTCATTTCTACATGCATACAGTCACAACAGATGCAGGTTCAGCTCGATTCTGGTCCTGCTTGAAGATTCTGCCTGTTCAAAGTTCATTTTTCTTAAGAGCCGCTGAGTTTTTGCTCATAGTGGACTTGCGTTTATTCCCTGTTTAAAATGTGGAAAATAAGCATGGCCTAGACGCTGCCACCTTTTCAAATACTGAAGCAGATTTCAGAAGGGTATTTCCATGTTTGAACACAAGGGAGCTTTATGGCCACTGAAATACCTTCCTGGTGATCTGAAGTGTTAGCTTAAGCTAGAATTTTGCTGAATTGAAATTTATGTGTAAGGGATGATGAAAGACTCTTTCCTCCATTTTTCCTCTTACCCGTCGATGCAGTGAGCAGCAGTAAGCACCCACTCATCTGTAATGAGAGTCCCGCCACAGAAGTGGGAGTCGAATATGGTCAGACTGGCCATCCATGGCCAGCTGCCATTAGAGGCCACCTCTCCTCCAACGATGCGGTTGCTGATGGTGTTGAGTGGAGCCTTCCCGCACACTAAAGACACAAAGGAGACAAAGAGGGAGTAAGCCTCCTCTGTTCATGGACATTTAGCGTCACATATTTGCAGTCCTGCAGGAATTTGATATTAAACCTGTTTTGGATAACAGTCTGGGAGTGTGCCAGGTTATTTCCACTGACTGATCTGATTAATAAAGATGAGCCTTCTGGGATCACTTCAGTTTCCTGATGTTAATGTCATCAAAGACAAAATGCCCAGGGTGCGCAGATAGCCTGGCAGTCTAATGCGCTTTCCATGTACGTGGGTGGCCAGGGTTCAAATCCGGCCAGTGGTCCTGTGCTGCATGTGCCCCACTCTCATCCCATTTGTTACTCTATCCTCTGTCCAATAAAGGCACTAAAAAGCCCAAAAATATATCTTACCATATACCTTTCAGTACATTCTGGTTAAGCCCTGTCAGTGTCTCCCAGCAGCCACAGTGATGTCTAATAAGTCCACCACTGCTGGTTAACCACTCATATCATTTTACAAAATAACTCACTAACATCACAGTGGACGAGTCAGAAGTCATTTGCACCCTGTTATCAGATAGTTACTTTTTCTTTTAACAGTTCTCTTGTTTTTCTTTTCAATCCATGACAAGTTCCTTTACGCATGGTCAGGTCAATGTCCTAACTAAAATGGGCCGCACAAAATTATTGGCGCCGTATTAAAACTGTGGGTAAATCATTTCATTTCAAGCATGTGATGCTCATTTAAACTCACCTGTGGCAGTAACAGGTGCTGGAAATCTAGAAATCACACCTCAAGCCAGTTAGAACGTATAAAAGTTGACTCAACCTTTGTGTTGTGTGCCTGTGTGTGTCACACCAAGCATGAAGAAGAAAATAAAGAGCTGAGAACTGTCTGAGGACTTCGGAAGCAAAACTGTGGAAAAATATGAACAATCTCAAGGTAACAAGACCATCTCCAGAGATCTTGAAATTCCTTTGTCTACTATGCGTAATATAATCAGGAAGTTTATAACTCATGGAACTGTGGCTAACCTCCCTGGATGTGGACAGAAGAGAAAAATTGACAAAAGAATGCAACACAGGGTAGTTGGAATGGTGGATAAACATCCTCAGTCAACTTCCACACAAATTCAGGCTGTCCTGCAGACTCAGGGTTGCAAAAGTGTCAGCATGGACCATACGTCATCGTCTGAATGAGATGAAGCGCTATGGCAGGAGACCCAGGAGAACCCCACTGCTGGCAAAGAGACATAACAAAGTCAGACTGGAGTCTGCAAAAATGTACCTGAGTAAGCCTCAGTCCTTCTGGGAGAACATTTTGTGGACAGATGAGACTAAGGTAGAGCTTTTTAGAAAAGCACGCCATTCTACTGTTTACAGAAAATAGAATGAGGCCTACAAAGAAAAGAACACAGTACCTACAGTCAAACATGGTGGAGGTTCAAAGATGTTTTGGGGTTATTTTGCACTGGATTTTCTGGCACTGGGTGCCTTGACTGTGTGCAAGGAATCATGAAATCTGGAGACGATCAAAAGATTTTGGGCCGCAATGTAGGGCCTAGTGTCAGAAAGCTGGGTCTGCGTCAGAGGTCATGGGTGTTCAAGCAGGACAATGACCCCAAACATACCTCAAAAAGCACCAAGAAATGGTTGGAGACAAAGTACTGGAGAGTTCTGAAGTGACCAGCAATGAGTCCGGATCTAAATCCCATTGAACACCTATGAAGAGATTTCAAAATTGCTGTTGCAAGAAGACACCCTTCAAATCTGAGAGACCTGGAGCAGTTTGCAGAGGAAGAGTGGTCCAAAATTCCAGTTGAGAGGTGTAAGAAGCTTGTTGATGTTTATAGGAAGCTATTGGTTTCAGTTTGTTTTTTTTTTGTCCAGGGGTGTGCAACCAAATGTTAAGTTGAGGGTGCCAATAATTTTTTCCGGTCCATTTTTTGAGTTCTATGTAAAACTATGTAAATTTTGGCTTTTTTCTTCAACATTTTTGTGTTGTTCCAATGCACATAAATTAAATAAACATTTGTATACCAAAAACATTTGTAATTGCAACAATTTCTAGGAGAAATGGTGTTTTTTCTGGAAAAAAATCCAGGGGTGCCAATACTTTCGACCATGACTGTATATATAAACATAATTTTTAAATCAAAGCCTGGCAGCCACTGCTGCAAGGCACATTCTATTACAACTACAAAAACGAAGAATTTCCCTGGTTTTAAAAACTGTTGGAATTATTTTGCATAATGCCAGAGCTTGACCCAAATATATATTACGTTTTTCGACTGCAAACATATCCCCGCAAAAATGTTATCTACTGCAGGAAAGCAAATTTGTACACAGTGAATTATAGACCTTTTAAAAATGAAATTGGAATTTTAAAATGTATCCATTTAAATGCTCTCTCACAAAAATGGCTTCCATTTGCAGTGAAAAAGATTACAAAATAAAAAGTGGAAACACATTTGGACAAAAATGTCCATGAAGGATCCAGAGGGTGATTCAATTTTCATGTTGATGGTTGTAATGATAAAAACTTTAGCAACACAATGATTGTCCATTCAGCATATTTGAAATGCCACAAAAGAAATAAAGTAATAAATAAATAAATAAATGACTTACCATCTGCCAATGAGAAATTCACTGAAAAAAAGGACAAATGCGTGTTTTAATAACAGTTCCAGATCAGTCTTTATCATAAATGCAAAAAATTGTTGGCTTATATGTCCAAGTGAGGAGTTTGATTTATTTTTCATAAGTGTGACAATCTAGCGCACATTGTCCTTATTTTTAGTCAAAATAAAAATGCTTTGGATTTTAATATTTTGCATTAAAGTATCTGGAACACCGAGACTGATGGAATGATAAAGCCTGCTGCCAAGTGACCACAAAACATCAGAACAGAAGTTCTCAGTTCATGATTTTAGGATTAAAACCAGCACATATAAACTCATAGCAGTACTCACGCGCAGGTGTGGATGTTTGTGACTGCTCAGTACAGTTGAAGCTTTGGTCGGTGTCATTCCCAGTGGATGTGAAGGTGATGTAGCCTGGCTGGTTGGTGGCGATTTGGCTGTTGATCCACACCTGGTACTGAGACACACGGGTGTAGACTCCTGGAAAATTAGGCCTAGCACATCCTTCTCCAAAACTTGTGAGCCCTATCAGGACCCAGGTGTCATTCTGCTTGCCCACCATTGGACCTCCTGAATCCCCCTGTGTGATGAAACAAGTATTTTGGAGAAGTTCTCTTCATAGATTGTCAAATCTGACATAAATACTGATGTTCAAAATGCTCACCTGGCAGGCGTCCTTCCCTCCAGCTTTTAACCCAGCACAGATCATGTTGTCTGTGATCGAGTTAAAGGAGTCATAGTAACAGCTGCACTCGTTGTTCCCCACAATCGGCACCTCCACCTCCATGAGGTCTTGTGGGGAAGGAGGGAACACTGTTGACACACAAATAATGTTGAATTGCCTCAAAATGTGACAGAAATTTGTGGCAGTCCCAAGGTATTCCAAAGGTTGAATTTAGCAAACATTTTGGTCTGTCTTTCCTGAGTACAAACAGAATTCAGCTGCTTTCACACCCACCAGACTCTGCGATGTCGCCCCAGCCGGTGACCCAGGTATCGGTGCCGGTGAAGAAGGTGCTGTCTGGGGCAGCAAGACAGACGGGCATGATGTAGCTGGTAAAATTCACAGGTGAGGACAGCTTCAGGAGGGCAATATCATTGTTGAAAGTTGATTCGTTGTAGTTTGGATGATTGATGATCTGCGAGACAAGTCGAGCCTCTTGGTTGGGGTGTGATCCCTCTTGCCTCTGTCGACCAAGATACACGGTCAAATCTCTGGCACTGATGCTAAAGGATAGGAGAGCAGAAGAAATCAGAGCTCAGACATGGGAAACACTCATGTACAGCATCTCAGCAAGTCAACTTTCTAAGAAAAGGAAGCCCTGATTTCATTTCTCCCCCCATACAGTCACAACAGATGGAGGTTCATTATGAGTCTAGTCCTGCTTGAGGTTTCTGCCTGTTAAAAGTGAGTTTTTCTCAAGAGCTGCTAAATTCTTGGAAGAAAACACGTCATGCTCTGTAGCAATCATGTATGAGGGTTAATAAGACTCTGTCTTCAATTTTTCCACTTACTCTTGGAAGCAGTGAGCAGCAGAAATCACCCACTCATTGTTAATGAGTGACCCTCCACACGAGTGAAAGCCAAATCTGTGCAGACTGGCCATCCATGGCCAGTTGCCTTCAGGCGCTTCATTTCCTCCAACGATGCGAGTGTTCAGAGGAGCCTTCCCGCACACTAAAGACACACAGGAGACGAACAGTGATCAACCCTCTGGTAAATTTTCTCATGCTTTGGCCACTGAGGACAAAAAACCCTCCCCAAAAAACATTTAGTAAAATACATATATTAAAATATTTTTTTTTGTGATTTTAATCCAAGTTTTTATTGATTTTGTATCAGTTAAACTAAAAATATTTTGCGGTGATTTTCTGATCTGTGCTCAAAGTAATGATAGGAGAAACAACAGAAATATGACAGAAACAAACAAACAAAAAGCATTAAACAAAAAACAAGCAACAAAACAAAACAAAAAAAGACAGTCATTTACCCCACCTATACAGGTTACCAATAAACCCTTACATATTGAACATGCTGAACCCTTAATAAAGAAATTTGTTTCAAAGGTTGCTATAGTTAACTAAACCTAACTAAAATTAAATGTGAAAATACTTTTAGTTAACTGAAACTAAATAAAAACTAAGATTTACCGAAAAACGAAAACTAACTGAAACTGTATAATGCACTTACAAAACTAACTAAAATAAAATTTAAAAAAAAAGAAAAAATATCCTTAGTTTTAGTCTTTGACACAACCATACTTACTGGCACCTACACCCAAGGCTGAGGAGTGCAAAATTGCCTGATTTGATTGGTTAAGACTTCACACAGTGATAGTTTTATGTCTGGAGTTGTATTTAAACATCATCTTTAAACAGATAAAAATTAAAAGTGAAGAGAAGCCTGTTTAAATATATTTTTAAAAAATGTAGGATGTTCACGCAGCCCTGACATGTATCTGAAAACCCCCCCCTACTAAAACGAAGCATTTTTGCGAAATATAAACTAAACTAAACTAACAAACCAGTAGTGAAAACTAATTGAAACTAAACTGAAATTGAACAGAGAGTAAAAACAAAATAAAACAAAAACTAATAAAAAATCCAAAACTATTTTAACCTTGTTTCAAATGTCATCAAACTTTGCTTTTTTTAAAAATATGAGGTAGTCTTCATCATGACATTGTACGTTGTACATTGTAGGTACGGTAATTAAAGCCAATAAACAACAGAATTTATTTATATTTTATTTCATTAAATTGTATTCAAATTACATTAATAGGCCTGATTAAATAACATTTAAATTACTAGTAATGTTGCAACCTCCTTCCAAAAGGTCTTTAATGAATAAAAATATCAGTAAAATAAATAAATAACTATATAAATTCATTTTTGAATTTCTAGTTTATTTTAACTGATATATTGGCATACTAATACCCATTCTTTAAACTCTAAAATTTCCCAGACAACTTGAACACATCATCATACAACCATAAGTTAACTTGTTAAGTATGCTAAACAACGTCTATCCTGCTGATTTCAACACCGACTTCAGCGCTGGATTACTTTTTTAACCAATGGGACCTACTTCAAAGTTCGGGAGAAGTTTTCACAGCCCATCTTGGTGGATAAAGCAGTAAGAGTCACGCGAAATCTGTGGATAACTTTACCCATGATGCAGCTGTGGACATGATCGAGTCCCCTCTCCGCCTCCTCCGAGGCTGACGGTTGAAGGTACCGTGTTTAGAATTAATTTGATTCACAAAACCAAAAAAACCTGTCAGCGACACACCTGCTGAATAATGTCAGAGCTACTGTTGTCGTCTTTGTCCACTGTTGTATTTTAATGGGAAACAAAGTGTTTCCAAAACAGGACACTTTTATCTGGGAATATTCAGGCTGTTGCTGTCATTTACTGTTGTTGTGTGGTTGCCAGGACAGTGTGACAGTGAGTTGTTCTCTGGCAGTCCCTCTGTTTGAGCTTCGCTCCACATGTATATGTTCGGTACATAGCTGCACCGTACTGAGAGGCCCATATCGAATAGGTACGGTACGAATACACGTACCTTTACACCCCTAGCCTTTAGTAGTAACCAAAGTTGTGCTTTTGTGACACCTAGTGGTGGACATGAGGAGATTTTTGTCGGGGCTTTTCCAATCAGGGTTATCTGAGGAGAACGAGGCGGTAGCAATGGGTGAACAATGGCTGCCTACAGTGTGGTGATTAGCTTGGATGTAGCTTTAGCAAAGCATCAGTTTTACCAGAACTGAACAATGTTTCTGTAGGAAATAAAAACAACACCGACCTGCTTTGGCATGAGTTTGTGATCGTCATGGGTGACGTTTATCCAATCTACATGCTGTAATTCAGCCCACATCCTTGCATACTTTATACCTCTGATTATGTCTAGTCAGCATCACTGTTTGCACATCTTGCAACCATACTTTTCATGCACATGGACTTGTATATACTCAAGCTTGTATAGTAATACGCAAACTAACTTAAAAAAAATCAAAAGAACAAACATCATATATTCAGTCTTGCTTTTACAGAATTAAATTCTTGAATTTTTTAAAATATTTGGCTGTTTTGATCAGGACTAAAGTTGATTGAAATATTTCATCCAAAGAAAGTTGGTAATAGTTGTTCATATGTAATATTTTTCAGAAAATTTTGGAAGTGAACATTTTTGTCTGTAATGGCCTTAAATGCTAGTATGTTAATTCCACTACCAGGGGGCACTCAAACAAAACAAAAACACAAAATGATGATGAAAGACATCCTGCTAAGCTCCACCCACCTCTGCTGTTTACTTCCTGTTTGAATAGAGGACTCTGCTGAACCAAAACAACACTCAATATGAGGCATTAACTAAACAGATGTTTTGGGTTCATGGATAAAATTCACATAATGGGGGAGAAAAGCTGTTAAAAGTGGCTGTTAGTGTTGCGAGGATTCAAGGATTAAACACGGCATAAAGCCCCTTTTTATGTGTAATTTCTCCATGAAACCATAACAATAAACTGCACAGGACCCAGTTGTGGAGTTAGGTGTGCTGAGCAGCCGGTCTGCTCTCTACTTGATCTGTAGACGCCTCGGTGCAACATGTTCCAGTATGTTGCTGAAATGTTTTATGGCTTTGGATTTTCTTACTAATGGCTATGATGAGAAAAACTTGAACCACAGAGCATGTTTAAAAGGCCACAAATGAGAGGAAGAAATATTTAGGAACTTACCATTAAGCTGTGAGTGACAATCTGAAAAGGCAAAAAAGGACATTTTAAATTACAGCATCAGATTGATATTTGTCATAAACACTGAAATTGTCAGAAGTGTGTACAAGGTGTTTCAGTGAGAGTGATGAGAACATTTGACTTTTATGATTTGTTTTCATGTGCCCTGAACACATCACATTTGACAGAAACAACAATGCCGTCAGTCAAAAAAACTCAGAAAATGGTAAATAGAAATCTATATTTTTTAAGGCATTCTGCTGTTGTCAAGGCTATCCAGAGTGGAGAGGCACAGAATCCACATTGCTTGAAGTCCAGTGTGAAGTTTCCACAGTCAGTTTTCTGAAGTCCACAGTCAACGCAGCCGTCTACCAGGACATTTTAGAGCACTTCATGCTTCCTTCTGCTAACAAGCTTTATGGAGATGCTGATTTCATTTTCCAGCAGGACTTGGCACCTGCCCATACTGCCAAAGGTACCAAAAGCTGGTTCAATCACCATGGTGTTCCTGTTCTTGATTGGCCAACAAACTGGCCTGACCTGAACCCCATAGAGCAGGGCTGAACAATTTAGGGCCCACGGGCCAAATTTGGCCCACGAGCTATTATTTTTGGCCCACTGCCCATGTTCGAATTTTTTTTAATTATTATTATTTTCCCACTGCCAGCAGTCTAAGTATTTATTCTCTATTTATTTATTGTTGCACTTCCTCTCCTGACCACAAATTAACATTGTGTTACATCAGGGGTAGGGTGGCGCTGTTGAGCTCCCATCAGCTCAGATCTGGAAGCCCATGCCCAGAGAGTGAGTCAGTGAGAAGATGCTGGGGTCATGGCAGAGATGGAGCGTGTGAGGCAGTGGCACACTGATAAAAGAAAGTTTAAAAATAGTTGGGAACATGAGTACTTTTTTTTTTTACTGAAATTGATTTGAAGGCGGTATGCCCTATTAGTATTTGTGCCATATGGCTGTTAAGTAATTTCATGCTGTGAAACACAATAAAGAATAGTGTTATTCATTTTCAAAATTACTTTGTATGAGTTATTATTTTGCACAGTTATGCTATAGGCACATTTAATTTCATGCACTGCAAAATGAATGTTTAGTTTTGGCCCGCGACCCTCCACCCTGATTCATTTTTGGCCCTTCACTGAAAAGAATTTGGGCAACCTGCCATAGAGAATCTATGAAGTATTGTCAAAAGGAAGATGAGAGAAACCAGACCCAACAATGCAGATGACCTGAAGGCTGCTATCAAAGCAACCTGGGCTTCCATTACACCTGAGCAGTGCCACAGGCTGATCACCTCCATGCCACGCCGCATTGATGCAGTAATTCATGCAAAAGGAAGTCCAACGAGTATTGAAGGCATGGAAATGAACATACTTTTCAGAAGCCTGACATTTCTGTTCAAAATATCCTTTTTTTATTGATCTTATGTAATATTCTAATTTGTTGAGACACCGAATTTTGGGTTTTCTTATCTGTGAGCCATAATCATCAACATTTCAAGAAATAAAGGCTTGAAATATTTCACTCTATGTGTAATGAGTCTATATAATATATGGGTTTCACTTTCAGAAAAGAGTGACAAAAAATATTGACGTTTTTCATGATATTCTAATTTTTTGAGACATACCTGTATATCTGGGAGGTGGCAACCCTACATTCAGCAGTCTGTGACCTGCTTTGGCACTTAAAGCATGCTTTTTCCTCAATATTTACAATTATATAATAATAATGATAAAATATGAATCTGCTCTGACCGGAATTTCAACCTGATAACTGTTAACTTGAGATGTTTGCTATTCTATCAGCGATGAGAGTAGCACTACATGTTTCAAATTTATCAGTCAAATCATTTTAGCTTGATTCTTTTCAAACATCAGATCCATGCATATTTAAATTCAAAGTTGCAGGTAACACTATTTTTTTTGTTTTGTACTATAAATCCCTGAAATTCTTAACACTAAGCTTCTTTTATTTTCTTCCTCCTGAGAGTTTCTCCAGCATACAACAGTCTCAAACATGATTGGTTCAGGTGAACAGTGAGAGTAGGGATCCTTACCTTGTGTGAGAAGAGCCAGCAGGGTCGCTGTGCAGATCACCTTGTGCAGAGCCATATCTAAACTCTATGTTGCTGGGTAAGCTCAGGTTTAAATATGCTTCATCTCTCCTCCTTCTCCGCCTCCAACACAAACACACCTGTCAGGTCACATTGGGAGGGAATTATGCACAAGCTCTCTAAATACCAGTCAAGTTTTGTCACAGAACCCTCCAGTATCAACTAGACTGCTGATAATATAGAAGATTAACTTGACGTGACAACAATCCAAACATAAAAACCAAACCTGCAAAACAATGCCACTATATGTTTAAGACTGGCCCAACCAGATTCCGGCCTTGAATCAGTCAGCATGCCAGTGTTAGTTGGATATAAAGCAGGTTTATTTTCAACATCAATCCACGTCGAGCAGATCGATCCGAACAGCAGCAAAAACGTGCAAAACATCAGGTGAAATTCTAAATATAACACAATGCATGGACTCCAAATCATGAAGCATCATTATATCAACATTTCATCTTGTTCTGCAGCATGGCAAGAGGTCATCGGGAGGTCAGTGAGTCACCGAGCTACTTCAGCTGACAAGGAAAAGTTAGAATTTGAGGTAAAAAGACAGAATTATACATAAAACCACAAATTCTTTGTAAGAAACATTAACTTTCAACATCATAATATACTAACTGATAGCCAAAGCAATGAAATCATGCTGAAATGAACGAAAATCAACCCCAAAAATACAAAATAAAACGCTGTTGACATAGTTTTCCTCCGTGAACTCGCAGTCCCATGATCTCTACCCTCTTGTCTCGTGCTGATCAGGGCTGAGCTTCGTTATGCGGCGTTCTGGAGGTGCTTTATGTGTTCGAGGTCGCTCGCCTTTGTTTGGAGCACAATCACGGTGTTGCAGAGCGCCGTGCAGCAGTTGTATGTGAAAATTGTAGGTTCTAGGGATAAAAAGCTGCTTTTCCAAAGATATAGAAGTTATTTCTCAAGAAATTACTAAATGTTCCACGCTATTGCAGGAAAATATTGAGAACAAATTAAATGTCTGCATGGCCTTCTGCAATGTTGCATTTCTAAAACATGTTTTTTGTCCTGTCTCTGTTTAATCACATATTGTTAAATCTATCCAAACAAATATTTTTCATAAATTTGTGTGTGTGTGTGTGTGTGTGTGTGTGGGGGGGGGGGGGGGGGGGTTTTAAATATGGGTCTCGGTTTCTCATAAGGACAGGGTGGTGGGTCCTGATGTCCGACCACTTTAGAACCATTCTAGGTCACATTCAAGTTGGAAAAAAAGTTTTTTTTTCTTTTTTGCCTCATCACAAAAATTTGGCACTCTAACAGGGATGTGTGGACTTTGTAAACTTGCTTGATGCAATGCAGTCCAGCGTTTTAAAGTGTCAGCTGTTTTTGTCACCACTCTCAGTTGAAAACAGTTAAATTTTTGGTGGATAGCCACGTTTGTTGAGGTCTCTCTGCCCCCACTGGCCAATCAAGATCAAGAACAGATGGGACCACTGACACATGTGAAAGAAAAATCGATTCCTGTAAACCTTTTTCTTGCTTTTTCCAGGTTTATAGCTGCTGCCTCACGAAGATGAGCAAGTTGCCATGCTGTTTAGTGTAATGGGTGCAGCTACCTACGTACAGACCAGAAGTGACGTACGTGACTTAAGCCGGAACCAGAGGGACGTACTGAATGGTATATGTTTACCGCTCACTTTCAGGGGTTACAGCAAGTGGCTATCTTTCAAAACAGCAGAATTCTATGAATAAAAATTGAAAATTTCCTGAGGGAGATAAATTTTAATTTAACACAAAACCAACTAAAGAAAACCCAAAGAGGGTTAGTACTTCCCACCCCAGTGAAGAGGTCTGCAGTGCGATACCTCTCAAATATTTGATGACATAGTGGCCGATCTGAAGGGACATTTGTTAACCAAAGCTGATACTGATGGCTGGTGTAACCAGGAACTGGACCAGACAGTGCTCTATTTTTGTTCTGTTAGATTTAAGTGCAGCATATACTTTTGACCATGAAATTATGATTCAAACGCCACAGCGATAAGGGTTGGTACATCAGGGACAGCTCTGAATTGGTTTTACTCTTTCATATCACATATAAAAATGTTTGTGAATATTGTGAGCATGTTTCCCCTCTTTTGTGAGTCAATTTTTGCGTCCCACAGGGCTCAGTGTTAAGTCCATTTGTGTTTTCTCTGTATATATATTACTGCCTGGTCGGGTTATTAGAAACAATTCCACTGTTATGCTGATGACACAGTTATATTTCCCTGTAAACTCTCATACCTTACTGTCTCACAGATATATCAAAATAGAAGTCAGCAATTCTTTTTTAAATTTTTTTTAATAAACCCTGAAAAAATAGAAGTTTTAAGAATTGGCCGTGGTAGTTAAATTTGCTGTTCAGGGTTGATCCCAGACAACATGCATTGGTTTAAAAATACTCTTTTAAAGATGTACCTTTATCTGAAAGCCTTCTTGTGAATTGAGTATTATCCATGATGCCATATTTAAACTATTTCATTCATCAGTTATTTTAAGTTTTAATCTTTTGTCTAGTTATCGTTACTAAAACATGGTTGTCTTTTCCTTTGAAATGATTTCTGATTTCTTCTGTTTGTGGTTTATTGCTAGACTTTGATGTTTTTTGAAACACTTTGTTACACTGGTTTTGTACAATCAAACATCATTACTGTTATAATATAACTTTAGAGTGACTGATTTTGGTTTTCACACAATGATCCGAGCTAACTGCTAGCCAAGTAAGACAAAGAAAGAAAAAGCCAGTCTTTTTTTCTCAGACGTCATTGTAATTATTTCTTGTGTAAGTGACTCCAGGGTCAGCTTCTCTGTGTTGTAACAAACACACAAAGTAGATCAACTGGATAACAAGTCATGAAAGACTCATGACATGTAATTGATTGACAATGCTTATGGTTTTCCCCTGAAGACAAATGTTCCAGGTTTAATCACAAACAGGTTTGTCCCTATACCAGCCCTTCCCTTTATAGATATTTGACCGACTGGCATCAAGTCTCACCTTGTCACATTCTTGCATCAGTCAAGTCTACCGAAATTAAAACTCTTACAGTCTGTTCCAACTCCTCTTATGTTTCAAAAATTCTTGGTGTGGGAGCTTTAAAATATTTTAGTTTGTCTTTAAAATTTGATGCAATTTAGTAATCCCTTTAAAATCTGGCACCCTGCTCCATGAACCGTTTTATGAAATTTTGGCTCAATTGTAATGGAAATAATGCCAAAATTTCGATGAGCACAAACATGTTTGACAAAAATATTCTTTTTAGACTAAAGGGAGGAGTGGGTTAGAATAATTCTTGTAATTTAAAGATTTGAAGTGATAGTTCTATACTTTTAGATTAGTGTTGTATGAGGCGCTTGCCAATAGTGAGCATATCAGCTATGGGAGATGCTGGTTAGCATGGCCCCTTTAAGGAGAGACTGGCCAGAGTGTCACAGTCAGGTCAGATATGGGAGCAGGGTCCAAAACTAACTTTTTCACTTACCAGCCACGCTGGCTGGTAAGTGAAATTTTTTTTTTTTACCAGCCAGGCAGATACACTGCCTGGCCAAAAAAGAAAAAGTCACCACCAAAAAAAGGTCACACATCTAATATTTCGTTGCAGTGATTATCCAATAGGAGGCTCGTACCTATTTCCTTAGTTAAATCCAGGTGGCGACTTTTTTTTTGGCCAGGCAGTGTATTTTACCAGCCAACCCAATAAAAATTGCTTTTAAGTGTTGTAATTTGCTATCAGTATTATTTAAGTGTTGTAATTTGCTATCAGTATTATTTAAGTGTTGTAATTTGCTATCAGTATTATTTAACATTTATTCTGAGTCCTGTTTGCGATTCTCAATCAATATTTAAATAGTATGCACTAATACTAGCAATAATATATGCTAAAAGAGACAAAAAGTGAGTAAAAAGACCCTTATTATGTGTAGAACAAGAAATGAACTTGCTTCTGTCGATTCTTGTTTTTATAATGTCTCAATTCCAACCCTCCTTTATCTGGGCTAAGCAAAATGACTCAAGAGATACTCTGGCAGTTACTTTAAATTTTATTTTTGGTTTATCATTTATTTATAGTTCTATTTTTCTTAGAAGTTTAGTTTTCTTATGTTTGGTTTAGTTTTAAACCTTATGGTTTACTTAAGAGCCCACAACAAATCAATTTATTTTTTTTGTGCACAGACTTCATTAACAATCTAAATGGACCAAAAAGAGACAATAGAAAAAAACTGTCTAGGTGCCTTCACAGCACCAGACATGAAGGCATGAGCATTTCCTGCTCTACCCGCAGCTAAGAGGGACTGCTGTGTGAGGAGTGGACTGCCTTTCAGTGCTTTGGGACGGGGAGGGGTCTCCAGTAACACCAGAAAAAGTCGCTAAATTTGTCGCTTTTTTGAAAAAGAGTCGCTAGAGGGGTCTGAAAACTCGCTAATATAGAGACAAAGTCGCTAAGTTGACAACACTGCAAGGAGGTACGGCTACAGTAACAACCAGCTATCCACCTCAGCGCGCTGTGAATGACGCACATTTTCTAAGGGTAATGGAAACACAGCTTCAGTCTTATCAGTGAACTCATGCCCCCAGAAGGACATCTATAGTCTCAGCAGTAGCAGCAGATATTAGCTTAAAAAGTTAGTTTTCAGTTTTGGCAGGTATGAACATTTCTGATAACAGCACCAGATATATCAGCTGTAAATACTGACCATATGTTCAAACAAGTTGGTGAAGTTTTAGGCAGTACCAACAGACCTACACTGGAGATCAAAATTAGAGAGCAAGCCACAATTACTTACATTTAAAGTTCTCTGCATTGCCCTGTTTTAAAATGACGCACATACTAGTAAAAGAGCAGAAATTTAAGCATATTGCATGTGTTACATATATTGTGAAGCACAGTATAAAAAAAACTTAAATGATATATTTAAAAAGAACACTGATCAAAATTAGAGAACATGACTTTACAAGATAGTGAGCAATTCTAAGGTGACTGAAACCCTCCGGCAGCAGGATATCCAGATGAAGGCTAAAAAGATGATCCTGTCAGCCAGAGCAAGAGAAGTTGGCCATTCCAAATCTGTGATTTCAAGAATATTACATCTGTAGAAAGTCACAAAGTCATTCAAATCCACCACCACTGTCCACGAAAGACAACTAAAAGGAAGGACAGGATAATATAGAGAACCTCAATGGACAATTGGTTCAACACTTCAGCTGGAATTGCTCACCAGTTCATCACTGAACACGGTATAACTCTGTCTCATCATACAGTAGCATGGTATTAAATCCTTCAAATGTTGAGCAATGGAGATGATGTTATTTTGGAAAAAATCAAGTGTTCATAAATTGTTCTCTCTTTTTCATCTCCAGTTTCAGCTAAAGTCTTTTTCTGTGTTCACCCTCATTCCTGACACTTAAAGTCTTTTTAAAGGACTGAAGTTCTACCACTAAATGAGGAATGTGTGCAATTAGGTGGACAAACCATTAAATTAAGATCCCTCAGTAGTCCAGCACCAGAATAACAACTCATCCCAGTCAAAGACTTCATCTTAACTGTAGTAGCCCCTGTGGCTGTTTTTAATGACTACTGCCATGCTGCCACAATGCTCTTTAGTCTGATGTAGACAACCATCAATTAAAAGCATTGATAACATCTCATAGGAACAGCACAGTGGTGATATGATATGTACTGTGATACAGAGGTGCCAATATGGATATATTGCAATACTGTGAGCAATATTATAAATTAATAGCAATGTTTTATATATATATATACAGTGCTTAACAAATTTATTAGACCTCCTGTCATATTTGTCTCAGAGACCATCCAGTGTCATGAAGTGCTTTAATGCAGACTCTTTTATTTTCAGTGATCTCTCCACATTTTTACCATTTTGAACAGGAATGAGGAATTTCAAACTGAATTCACCTTTTTATACCCAAATTTGAGCCGGTTCACTTTCCTTCTCTGAGAAGTCAGAAATTAATGAAGTATAACATTCAACCACTAAAACTCATTTTTCTGTTCAGGAATGCAAGTAAATAACTATAATTTGACATATTAATCAAGAAACGATAACGTGCTGTACTATTTTTTTTTTTCAGTTTTTTTGTAAATCAGTAAATTTGAAAATTTATAGATAAGCACTATAAGCACTATACAGTGCTTAACAAATTTATTAGACCACCACCCAAAGTAAGGTTAATGCCACCGCTGCCCTAAATTAACAGCATTGGTAATTACCAAAATCCTTTTTTATGTTTCTGCAATGGTTAATACACCAATATGTAGAAGCTCTTTAACCCAAATAATATTTTTAATGCTAAAATATCATTATTATTGTTATCCATGAATTTTCTAATTTACTGATTTACAAAAAAACTGAAAAAAAATAGTAAAGCACATTCATATTTCTTGATTAATATGTCAAATTATAGTTATTTACTTGCATTCCTGAACAGAAAATGAGTTTTAGTGGTTGAATATTGTGCTCGATTCATTTCTGACTTCTCAGAGAAGCAAAGTGAGCCGGCTCAGATTTGGGTATAAAAAGGTGAATTCAGTTTGAAATTCCTCATTCCTGTTCAAAATGGTAAAACGTGGAGAGCTCACTGAAAATGGAAGAGTCTGCATTAAAGCACTTCATGATGCTGGATGGTCTCTGTGACAAATATGACAGGTGGTCTAATAAATTTGTTAAGTACTGTATATTTATCAAAAAATATATATAGTATATGCCAGTTATAACTACTATGTAATTTTAAGTTAATATAGAATATAACAGAACAGAATGTAGTTATTATAATAAAATGTATAGTCCTGCATCATCTAGCATCAAAATGCTTGAAGGATTTTTTTTTAAAGGGGGAAAAAAATAAATATAGAATTTATGTACTCTAATCTTTTATATTTCAAGTTCTATCAGTTTGAATATCATTACTTAAGGTTGAGGTGTTTGTGAAGGGATTCGTGAGAGAGGAGCTGATCCTCCTTCCCAGCTTTAGGGACTGTGTTGTGGGGAGGGCATGCCATGACAGGCCACAGTGTTTTTATCATATTACAGAAGCCTTCATTCTTAACGACATTAAGACGGTGCAGAACCTAGTACTGACTGTGTAATCATTGTTTCACCCTCCGGATGGGTTCATGAGTGAGGGTGAAAGGGATAGGCGGATTGGTGCCTGTCAATCTATAATTAGGGCCATTAAGAGTAATTTGGTTGATTGTGATTATTGAAGGTTCCAATTTAGTGTGCTTTTTTTTTTTTTTATTAAATGCATGTTTTATTGTCCCGGTGTCAGCTAAACCAACTGTAACAGTCATACACATGCAATACACTCATGCTGTATTTTGTGCGTTTTAAAACAGGTTCAGCAAACTTTATACTTGATAGCTTAAAACAACGAAGCTGTCCCTCTTGCTGGGAATAGCCAGCCTCCTCATGCATGTACCTGCGTGCATCCCATTAATTATGCTACAACAGGTAATGTCAAACGGCTCATTTACAAAATCACTCGATATAGATTAAAGGTACACAGAAATAGCCTTTACTGCTGTTTTAGACAGAAGTATAACTGGTAGGTTTGGAGAAGGTTCACCAAAATAAAGTAGGAAAATATCTTAAAATTAGCGACAACTGCACTTAAATGGTCATCTCCAACCTCTCTGACTAACATTGTAATGTTCATACAGACATGTCTTCCTCTACTCCATTGTTATGTGGGGTTGCACAAGGGTCTATTCTTTGCCCGATCCTTTTCTGTCTGTATGTTACCTCTAGGTAATTTACTCAGTCCTTTTGTAATACACCGTACCACTGCTATGCCGATGATACGCAGCTGTATTTTTCTTCCAAACCAAATAATCTCTACAGTTTTAGCACGTTTCATTTCACAACTGATTGCCTTAGTTTCTTATTGGGCCTCATAAAACTTCCTTCATCCCAACATGGATAATACACTTTCTTTTTCTATCTCTGTCTCTCCTGCATGTGAAGCATGTTGTACCTCTGTTTCCATACAAATAAAGGCTAGCACCAAAGCTCAACATTAAATAACAGATTGTCCTCATTAGAAAGTTCAGAGGTGTACACCATATCAGATCTAAATATTTGAAGCGATGTGGAGCAACTGATACTTTTTCACTCCTGAAAGGATACAATGAGAAGAAGAAACAGGCTCAGAAACAAACCAGTAAAACTTCATTCGCACTTTTGATGAGTCACACGCCATTGCCCATCCATCAGATAGTCATTGTTTTGGAAACAAAAAAAATCAACCATAAATGTGCAGCTATCAGTTAAGAAGTACAGCTGGTTAAAAATAGTCAAAAATATTTGAAAAAGGGTGCGCAGTGTTGAGTGGTTTAAGGCACCACCCATGTACGTGGGCAGGTTTGAACCCGGCCTGTGGCCCTTTACTGCATGTCTCTCTCCACTCTGTTTCTGAGTCTATCCACTGTTCTTCCTCTATCTAGAAAAGGCCCAACAATAAATCTTAAAAAAAAAAAAAGAAAAAAAAAAAAGAAAAAAGGGAGCTTGTAATCAACCAAAAAAAAAACTTGGGTTACCCATGAAACCTTAAATGTTGTCCCTCAATCAACTTGATTAGTAATGCTCTAATTTAAACCCCCCGGCACTAAAAAAAAATTAAAAATTAACATAACAAACTAAGACCTTTGTGCAACCTGAGAAAAACAAACTGACCTTACCAGTTTTCACTTCATAGCTTCAACAATACGTCAATGACGTTGTGAAATCTGTTGTGATTTGTGTGAGACACAACTAGCACGTACACTCAGTACCAATTCAGGTGCCAAGTCTCGTAAAGAATGAAGTTTTGTAAGATTTGAACGATATTATCTGGCGAATATCATCCCTGCGCTCTAGCATGTTCGGCGACATGCTACCTCATCATCAATGAACCGTAACACACAGTTTACTTGTAAACTGAAACTGTTTCATGTTTTAATTTCATGGATTATTTTTTATTCTTAGTAATCCTAACTTGAGTGTTGATGATGTGCCATTCACTGTGGATACGAGAAGATATTTGTATGAACCTGAGTCCACCGAAGAAGTTAAACAGATGGAAGGTCAGCGGGCTGAAAGAGAGAGCAGAGAAATATCATTTGAAAGTTTTGAGCTGGAGATCCCGTGTTACCTGGTGGTGCAGGTGTGGAAAATGCAAACCCATGCTCTGGATCTGTTCTATTAGCCTAATAAAGGCATCACAAAGACAGTTTAAGTTAATACAGTGGTAGAAAGTTATGTGTTTGAACACAGTCAAAGAAGTTGAGAAAAATACAACTTTTCTCTTTGGACCTTAGGGGAGCAGAAGTAGACACTAAGGACTTCTCACTTCTGATTATCATTAGCTCGTGTTTATATCAGTCTGACAGCATTCACTAAACCAGAATCTAAAATGTACAACTTCTGATGTACTTTGGAGGCAGATGGATTGGAACAATTCAAAAATAAACTTTTCATGTTTATGTATGAAATTCACTCTGCTGTGTTTTTGTTTTCTTGTCACCACGACAGCAAAGTCTCACACAGGCAGCTTGACGTTTTCCAGGTGAGTAAAAACAGGACAAGAGAAGAAATCAGTGCTGATGTGGGTCAATATTTGCTGTCATCACTCTTATGTGTCTCACTTACAGACAGCTACATACTTATCTACTGATTATTCATGAATATTACCATATAATCTTACTAATGGAGCACAGCCTTTCTGTTTAGGATTATATCTACGGCTAACTCTTAGAAAATAGAAACCTTTGATATGTTTCTGTACACTGATGTTGCTTCACTGCAATATAATAGTGGAAAACTGCAAATATATGATATATGATTTAAGCTGTCACACAGGCAGAATAATTCAACTGCCAAATTAGACCTTTACTTTCTCGTCTGAGTCGTCACATATGCTGAAATGAAAGCTCATCAACATTTGACATCTGAACTTTTGATATATAAAATACAAACCCTAAATCCAAAGAAGTTGGGACGCTGTGTAAATGTGAATAATACAGAATATAGTGATTGGGGGGTTATTACAGTACTTTCTAATTTTGATGCCAATGCCACGTTTCAAAAAAGTTAGGACAGGGAAGGACAAAAAAAGACTAGAAAAGTGGGTAGCTCAAAAAACACCTGGAAATCTTCACAGGTAAGAATGTTAACCCCTTAAAGCCTGAAAACACAAATTATAGCCAGAAAATTCTCATTTTTTGTAACTGAAATGTTTATTTCATTTTCTCCTGAAATTTAAAAAAAAATCCAAATTTCCATAAAATTTAACAAATATATTTTAAGTATCTCATTTTATTCATTAGGTGTTTTTGGTGACTGATAATCCACTTGAGGGTGTTTTTTTTATCTATCAGATTGTATTCATTAGTTTTTTTGAGTGATTTATTGATTATATAGAGGTATCATAAAAGTATGTATCAAATATGATACAACAGGCGTTAAGGGGTTAATTTGTAACAGGGGATTGTACCATGATTTGGTATGAAAAAAAGCACACCTGAAAAGCCTATATGTTCCTCTCACAACTGTGATTGTAAATGTAACTGCCCATGAACGTAATAAACCACAAACGTAATACAAAACACAAAGTTTTTAACATAATAATCCCACAAATCTTGCTACTCTAAATGTATGTCTGTGTTGATTTGCACGCCATGCCGCTGCTCCAATTGTCTTTAAAAACAGCCTAAGATACGATTACTTGCTTTAATAGGGAGAGCCAGCACAACCTTAGACTGTGAGGTTTTTTTTTCCATATGCAGAAAAAGCTGTTTTTGTCAGCTCTCTAGGTACTGGAAAATTACTTAGATTTGTATGAATTCAAGAAGAAGCCCTTGGATTTAGCAGAATTTTCCAAAACTAGCATCAGTCCTTTTCTTTTCACATTCAACAGTTTTGCCCTAAGTTTCATGGCTTTATGAATGATTTAAGACTCCAGAAAAAATCTTCCTTTTTCACAGCGAGATAAAACTGCAGTAACAATGTTTTTAAATTTAAGTTAAGCTTAGGCTGACTTGAGGCTACAATGGACTGATCTAAAGTGGAAAAGTGTTCTCTGGTCCAGAGAGTCCACATTCAAATTTTTTTTTAGTAAAGGCTGTTGAGTTCTGTGGACGAAAGGGGAAAAGGACCATCCAGATTGTTATCAATGAAAAGTTCAAAAGCCAGCATCTGGGACGGTGTGGAGGTGTATTTGTGCCCATGGCCGGGTCACTTGCACATCTGCGAAGGCACCATTAATACTGTTTAACAGCAAAATCTGTGCAGTCAAATGAACACTGTCAGTCTTCTTAGCACTAACCAGTGTTACTTCAGTTCAACACTTCTTTATCATGTTAAGAATTTATTCTCGCAGTGGATCACTTTCAACTTTTAAAGTTGTACCCTCATATTAACACTGTAAGGTGTAAATATTTATGTAATTAATTTCTAGTGAAATTAGAATATTGCTGAAATAAAGGTTTTAACACAACAATGTGTTACTGCCTTTCACTTCGGGTGTAAATTTAAGGTTTTTACAGTTTCAATCACTGACAAATTACAATGTACTTTTCATGACTGATCAAAAATGCCATTTTGTATTGGACACATGGCAAAGTCAGGAGTTCTCTGGTAAGGATGGAAAAAAAGAGACAAATGCATAGTGGGAAATGACCTCTTGATGAGAAACAACTCACCACTCTTTCCTGTAGACTCTCAATTGGCACAGGCAAGAAGCCAGTAACTCAGTGGATAACTTCACTCATGGTGCGGAAGCATCTACCATCAAAAGCAACAACAATCCACCAGAGACAAGGGAAGAGGACTCCCATCAGTGATCCCTGTACAACAGACAACATCCAAATATATAAATACATCTAAAACAATTGACTCTATATGGAGTTGGATTAGCGCTGATTGCATTTACGCTGTCAAGTAACTACTAACTAAATTAACTTTGAAATGTTAAGCACTGAAATAACACTCCTGTTTTTGCTGTGGCTGGTTTTGGAGTAAGGTTTGCTTCCAACCAGACGACCTGTTTTTCTGGGACGTCCCTGCTTATTTTTGCAAGGCAATGCTGAGCCACATTCTTCACAAGTTACAACAGCATGGCTTCACAGTGAAAGACTGTGAAGGTTGTTTTTCTGTATCCAAAACACGGACAAAAAAAAATTATATAACAGATCTTTATAGATAAATTCAAGCACGTTATAATAAAGTGAAAATAATTTACATATGAGGTTCTTTAAATGTCGATCAAGTCCTTCATTATTTACATGAACAGGGTCAATGAAATGGCAGTCTAACAAAGTAAACAATGATGTGTTACATTAGAAAGAATCAAAGCCAAGGCATGAGGAAAGGTCACATTCAAGCCCACATTCAGGTTCTAGTTGTTTTCTGGTAGGCATAGTTAACGCCTGGGCTATGACTCAAGCAGGAGTGGCAAGGCACTCAGATATGGGTCGAGTGAGTATGAGAAAAGTTATTTAACAGGACTAAACTGGCATTCAATCAGTCCCAACCTGTCTTCCACTGAAAAACAATGGGTGTGGTAATGGGCAAGATTACAACATTGAAAGTCATGCGCTGTTGAGCAACATCAGATGTGCTTGGATTAAAATGGACAAAGAAAGTTCCACTGAGTAATCAGATGCTTACACAGTGTTAGAAAAAAAAGTGACATTACACAGTGGTAAACAAGCTCCTGTCCCAGCTTTTTTGAAATGTTGCAGGCATCAAATTCAGAATGAGGATGTAAGTCAATGAATTTTAACAGATTGAATGTCAAATATCTTGTGTTTTTGCTGTTTTCAGTTCAGCATATGTAGAAAATGATATGTAAATCATTGTTTATTTCGTTTTATATAATGTCCCAACTTTTTTGAAAGTTAAAAGGTCTTATAGATTAAGGAAAATGTCAATTTGCATTCTAAAACTGTGAAATATTTCCACTTATAAAAGAGAAAATTAAAGTTTTATAAAACTTTGCTTCTGTGGATAGATCACTAGTCTAACATCAATAAATGTTTTCAAATTTTGGCTCAAATTTCTGCATCCTCAGCATTTGCAGTTACAGCTGTCGACATGAACGTTCAAATGGAGGGGGACCAGAAGTTGGGCCATCATGCTCGACAGCATCACAGTGGAGCAAAGAAACTAAGACCGAGGCATCTGCATGAGAGCACCATTCACTTTGGTGACACAGCTATCAGCTACACCACCACTCACCAGCAGGTGAGACCGCTGTCATCACCTGATTTTACCACGCTACTCAGTCTGGTTTCATCACAAGTTTTTCTTGTCATGTAGTGTTACTCTGGAAGGTCTGATGATGGACGTCCTCTTGGCTTCCACCGGAGAGAACCCAGCTTCCCCTCACAGCATCACACCAGGCTGGATCTCAGCGACACCGTGCAGCCACAGAGTCAGCTGCAGACACATAATCAGGAAGTGCACGGGTCTAAACACGTCACTCTGGTAAAGAACATCTATATCACTACATGCATCCTTCTGTCCAGTCAAATATGCAATACATCTGTTGTTACAGAAGAGTCATAATGGCTGCAGAATGATACAAAGGAGGCAGATAAGCCTGATCAAAGTACAACCCCTAATCCAAAAAAGTTGGGACAAGGTTATGTTTACCATTCTGTAGCATCCCGTCTTCTTTTAACAAGTCTGTAAATGTCTGGGAAGTGAGACCAGTTGCCGGAGTTTTGGAGAATGTTGTCCCATTCTTGTCTGATGTAGGATGCTAGCTACTCAACAGTCCTGGGTCATCTTCGCTGGGTTGACGTCTGGATGGAAGCATATGTTGCTCTAAAACCTCTATATACTTTTCAGCATTGATAGTGCCTGTCCAGATGTGTAAGCTGCCCACGCAGTAGTCACTAATGCAACTCCATATCATCAGAGATTCAGACTTTTAAACTGTGCACTGATGACACTGATGGTCCCTCTCTTCTTTAGTCCGCATCCCTGGTTTCCAAAGAGTTTCAAATTTTGATTAATTTGACCACAGAACAGTTTTCCAATTTGCCTCAGTCCATTCTAAATAAACTCGTAAGGCCGTTAAGACCTCGAGAATCCAATATTGACCTCCAGCTGTATTTCATTAGTACCACTTACTTTTCCAGCCTTTTGTTGCCCTGTCCTTACCATTTTGATAAGCGCTGCTTCCATCGAAATCAAAAAGAGCTTATATTTTTTATAAAAGGTAAAATGTCTCAGTTTCAACACCTGATATGTTTTTTTTGTGAAAAATGATGGGTGTATGAGATTCAAAAATTATTGCATTTATTTACATTTTACATAGCGGACCAAGTTTTTTGGAATTTGGGTTGTACTTCCCCATAGGTTGTCTTCACAAATTCACTTAACTAATAAAAAATGTCCAAACTTTTGGGGTGGGTTGCCTGTGTGAACATAAGTGGGCAATTTATAAAGTCTGGGTGATGTGGCAGGATGGGCGAAGACTACTGTGACTACTTTGTGGTACTTTGACATATTTCACACCCTCACTCTTCCATACCTCAATCTTGCACCAGAGGACTGACCTTAAGATGGAAAACTGGGCTCGGCATCGAGGTGGACAGGCGGTCAGAGAGATCACCCACCCATCGGGTCAATCTGAATACAGGACCACCTACAGGACAGAGCACACACCCCCTGTGACTGACGGCTCAACACTGCCGGCCAGCGGCATGCCAACACTGTGGCACCAGTACAATATACTGACAGGTAGGCTAAATAGCTTTTACCATGCATTCCTCAGTAATTAGAAGGGATTAGTTATAGGATTTTTCAGACATATTTTGAGCTTATTGGCTTTATTTTGAAAGTAATGTGTGTGTGAATGGGATTTATTCAAATAACCAGGTCTGCAATAATACAACTTCATTGTCTGCCACTACCAAATACATTGCTAGCAGGCTGTAGAGAGCATTTCTTTTATTTATTTGTATATTTTGGTTCTTTTAAGAGGTGCTTGTGTGGTATTTTGTGGGACATACTGTATGCCAGGGAAGTATTTCAAATCATGAATGTCTACTGCTCTCTTGTGGTCAAACGGATGAACTACAACCCCTATACAGGCTTAGTTACAATTCACCCCTTACCCTTAAAACTTAGCCCTACTTCTACATTTTTTACATCCCTATCTAGGGGTCGGGGGGCAGATTCTTGTTGTAATAGAGGGTTCAGGTGAAGGCCTAAGGGCACATGGTCTCATAAACTAAAAGGAAACATCCAAACATTTTTGGGATGGGGATGTGTAAATGAGATCATGATTTCACAGGATATAATGACTAGGACTTTTATTTTTATTGCCATAGCATTTAAGCAGGCATCATTTGATTTTAACTAGTATCATATCAAGGTTTATAATTCTTGTTTATAAAGGCTAACATTTCTGCCAGTTTTGGCATCACATGTTGCAGGGCTGTTTACGAGGAAGCATACAATTCTGATTTTAAACATTTTACTTCTGTTTTATTTCACAATAGTAGACAGAGTATAGTGTTTTGCTAATGCATAAGGTTAGCTTGATCAAAAGTCAATGACACACCAAACCTGTGTGCAGGTGAAACAGGGCAGACAGCTGGTCCAGGGAATCTCCACAGACGCTCCAGAGATAAGCTGCTTTGGGCAGCGAGGCGCTGGGACACGGACTACTCTGCACTCAGACGCTACTGACATACAACACAGTGATTACACACTGAGTGACATTATTAAACATATTAACCTGGCTCTATGACTCCAGCGTTGTCTGATCACTGGAATGTCAGTAAGATTCTGGACTAGGATGTCAAAATTCACAATCATCTGAGTAGCTGATGTCCTCTGACATACAACATTGTGTACCACTGCTGTAAGCAGTACTTGGAAATGGCATTTCTGATGTTTCCATCTAAGAGTATGATGTGGAATCTGCAAACAGCCTTGGGGGAAACCACAGAGATGTGCAAGTTATGCACATATAAATACCGCTGCATGCATACAGTTTATCCAGACCAACAGAAGACTGTTAACACTCATCTTGGGAGCAAAATATACATTCGGTAATGCCGTTTACCAGAATAGATAATGCTTTCTGCATTAATGTGTTAAATTTTGTTGGCCTTTTTGTAAACCTAGAAGCATTTTTGCCCACTTTTATTTTGCAATAGTTTTGGCTGCATATAGCGTTCCAATTTTTACTTTTCAAATGGATAAATACTAAACTGTTTACAAATTTACATCACATTCATTTATTTTCTTAAGTTCTGAATAGAACTACCAAATGGGGGATGATCAAATCATCAGAATTTTTAATCATGATTTATTGCAGATTTCTGTAGTTTATAGCGATTAATCTCCCCGTTTTTTCTTTAACCAAAGACAAAAACTTACTCCTGAAATACCATGAGCATTTCTTTTTAAACCAAACTTTATTTGTTTCATAAAGATCTCAAACACAGACAAATAATGAAATGAATTAAAAGACAGTGATCAGACCAGAATAGTAGAGGCTGAGGAGGAAGGAACAGATAAATATCATGGAGAGAAAAAGGATGACTGAGAGAGAAAGAGGGATAGGCCTATTTACAAACAGCCCACATCAGTAACAGACAGTGGGGCTTTAGATAAGAGCTAATAGACCACAGAGTCCAGCTAGCAGCGGTACAGCAGTAGGCTTGTATTTCAACAGTTTCACTCCTGAAGTGCTCTGCTTTAATTCCAGTTTTAAGCGCTAGTGTTAAATACAAAAGCAGAAGAAGAAAAAAAATTGACCTGTTCTGATGTGATAAAAACAAGTGAGGAATCTGAGAGGTTAAAATGATGCAGTAATGCTACAAGAACTGCTCAGTAGTCACTTTGTCCAGGGAGGCTTTAAAAGCATTACTGACATCTGAAATTGAAGCGCACTTTAACTAAGAAACAAAAAGGGAAGGGCTCAGCTGTGTGTACATGTCAAGGGGTGGGCATTTGTGTCCAAGCTTTTTGGTGTTGCATGTGACGCAGATAAACTTCATGTGATGGCTTCATGCATGGCCTTTGAATTCATAAAGAAAAAAGTTGGTGAAGAGGTTTTGATGCCAAATGTGTGAGGGAGAATCTGAACGTATCCAATGTGGAAAAAAAAAAAAAACCCAAGTGTGTCTTCCTCTGTGGCAGAGACCAGGGAACCAGGAGGCTTTTTTTAAAGAACTTTCTGCTCTCCTCTTTTCGTCAAACAAACTTTCCACCTTCCGTTTCTTGTTGTCGTTCGTCTTTCAGAGATTTGTTGCACATCCATCTACTCGTTCTTCTTCTCCTTCTGTTTGAGCAGTTTGTTGATCTCCCTCTTGGCCATGCCGGCGTACTTGGTGATGATGCCGTGCTGGTTCAGGCCGGGCAGCAGCAGCAGGAAGCTCACTGAAGAGAAAAAGAAAAAGTTTGAGAAGCCTGCAAGTGTAGCCATATTATTTATTCAAAGAGCCCAAGTTACCCTATGCATCTCTCATGCAGTCATCTTTTTACACATAAAACACCAGCAATATAAGGGGCACAACAGGGTGAATACTGTTCAGATTGGAATGACAATGCACTAAAGCTTGTATTCTGGGAAACAAAAGATGAGGTAAGAATAATCTGAAACAAACTGAAGTTCATACAAAGTTTTTTGAGGTGGGTTGAGATTTATTCCTAGACTTGTGCACTTGTTCAGCTGAGACAATGGCTAGAATCAGAAACAGGAGAGAGAAGTGGGGAATGACATGAGTCATCAGAGTCACTCTCTTCCAGGAAATGTGTCATGTGGACATTACCACTAGGTCAAAGGCAACCCAACCACCAACATAGCCTTGGTTTAATCACACTTTATTTGCCATTTCAGCAAAAACCAAAGCCCTTAAGCAGCCTGACCTTTTACCCAGATACGAATTTCTTTGAATTTTGAATCAGTGATCATGTATCGTTTGAGGCTGAAAAGAATTCAAAATAAGTAGGGGTGCACTGATGCACGCCAACGTCGGCATTTACTGATATCAGCCTTGTTTACAAACACTGGCCATTAGGGGGGCTCGTTTGGAGACAGGTACATTTTAACTCCTTGTTGTCTGTGTTTTGAACTGTTAGGCTGAGATAAGTCTCTGTAGTTGTGTAGACGTGGACCACATTTGTCCGCTGCCGGGCCGTCTTCTCTGACATGTACGATTTTGGTAGGAAGTTTTCAACTAATGCTCGCGCCCAGGCAAATCACATATTCTGGGTTGAGTGTCTTTATGAGATTATTGAAGCCTGGCTTTTCAACAAAACAGGGCTCATATCTTTAGTGACGTGTTGCATTACTGCCACTGTTAACTCTGAGTCATCTTGCGGCGCATTTAACAATTACCACGAGTTCGACCTCTTCCTTGTTAAAGGGATACTTCAACATTTCGGCAAATTCGCCCATTGCCATAAATCCTATAGTCTTAGTAATAGGTTTGTTTCCTTTAGTTGTCGGTGCAAGCTATTTCTAGATCTGGGGGGACCGTTAAACCAGCTGCACCGCTAACTTATGTTAGCAGACGGAATTTATGCTTTCCTTCATCAAACTCAACAAATACACAATCCAACAACTCCAAAACGCTCTCGTGGACAAGTTGTGACCTGTACATTCACCACGCTACCCACCCCCTACACTGTAGGAACCAAGGTTTTGAAAATAGAACTGATAAGGATTCTTTTATTTTTGTCAGTTCAGAATTGTCTGGCTATGATTGTCAGCAGTAGTTGCCATTCTGCTTATTTTAACTCCTGGTAGGATAATGATGCAAGCTCATACTTTGCTAAATAAAAGTGAAATACTCAAAAATGAGTTAGACACTTTGGATCAGACTTCTAACCCCAGTAGAACTGTGGGAACAGGACAAACTGCATGTCTTAGTGCTCCACAGACATTACAGACAGTGTGTCAGTATGTCAGACAGCCATGTGTTCTGTTTTCAACAGGATCTGTGTTCTTGACGTGAATTAGTTCTTTTCCAGCATCTCTAGCCATGAGACCCTTTAAATTCAAAATTCTCAGGACCAATACAGATGGCAATTATTAGTTCATGAGAGTGATAATCCATACATGGAATGAAAATGTATTTACATTAAAAATGAGCCAAAGTGACAACAATTTCAGTGTTTTCTTAAAATGTTCTAAGGTTTAAATGAGTCACAACAACAACATTGACTATAATTACTTAAGATAAATATGCCCATTTCTTACATGGCATCTAGTCAATCACATAGTGTTGTAGGTAGGATATTAGGGAGATAATGAAGAGTAAGAACAGAGCCAGAGAGAAAGACAACTCGCAGGAGAGCCAAAGTAGTAGTTTTCATTTAATTTGATCTGCAATCAGTGCAATAAAAAGCTACAAGCTGATACAGGCAATCAGCCAAATGCTGAATCTCTCTGCTCAGGACATGAAGTGCTTAATGAGGGAAAGAACTACAGCTCTGGAAGTGGAAAAAGTTACATCATTAACAGAGCTGCCTGATTTCTTATCATATAGGATGTTTCACATTCCAGCAGTGATCAGGAAGGGAGTAGAGCAGTCAACATTTCCATCTCTAAAGCTTTCCCTCTGCCTGATGAACAAGCATTTAAAGACAGGGATTTATGAAGTATGACATTCAGAAAGCTCTTCAAACAAACCACACAGGGACTGGTTCATTTGACCTCACAGGGCCTCATTCCTGTTCACAATCAGCCTACCTGTGTACGTGCAGGATGGATTTTGACCAGACAGCATACTCTAACACAAGAAGCATTATCAGGATCATGGTGTTAAGCTTTTAAAACATGAAACAACAAATGAAACGTCATCTGTCATTATCATAAAGAACACTGTTGTGTCAGAGTCATGCGCCCTCTGAAGTCATCTCTACTTTACGGTCTTCTGGATACTTGACATCTCTGAGCTTGTATAACTGATGATTGGCTCACATACACACACAGCAAGAAAACCTGCTGAATCACCAACTGTCACTCTGCCTGGGGCTCCTCTGAGCAGCTTTAAGGCTGACACCACCGTTTGCATCTGCTCACTTAAACATTCAAGACTGCTGAGAAACACCGTCATGGTTTCCTAGACTCTTACTTCCTCATGATCACAACTCTGAGTGAAGGACTACTAAACCTCCTCGTTGATAATGAAGAGAATAAGGGTTAATTTCATCTGCCTCAGTGATTCAAGTATTGATCCACTTTACTGCTGCACTTCTGAGTCAGAGTGCTGGAAAGCTGATGGTACTGATGGGCAGGGCTAACGTAATCGAATGGAAAAAAACAAAACAAAACATAGTGACAACATACAAACTAAACTGCTGCCTCTGACAGAGTTGTCTTTAAGAATCAGAGAAGTAAAACCACACGACAAGCTGTAACTCCTGACACAGAAAATCACTTCCTGTTTTTGAAGTGTGAAGTGTGAATACATGAAGATCTGTAGTTCACTACAGCAGCCAAACTCACAAACAAAGACTAAGTGATGAAGCTGAAGAGCAGGATCCTGATCAAACAAGTCTGCATATTAGAGGGATTTGATAGCTCATACTAAATTATTACACTGGGAGTGTCTCTTCTTGGAACATGAGTTCAAAACTCAAGCAGCATGTTGTGAGGGAAGCTTTGAGTTCTGCTCGTTTTTCTCAGATTTTCATTAGATATGCACAAATATGCTAGTCACTACTGCAAAACTAGACCAGGAAATCTACTCAAATCAAGCCATCACATCTCCTGAAGACTAGATGACATCTTGAAATGGCAGCACAGGGCGTGTCAATGTTGCATTTGACTCACTATG
Source organism: Cheilinus undulatus (assembly GCF_018320785.1). Taxonomy (NCBI): domain Eukaryota; kingdom Metazoa; phylum Chordata; class Actinopteri; order Labriformes; family Labridae; genus Cheilinus; species Cheilinus undulatus. The sequence continues at coordinate 10,571,613 of NC_054885.1, read as the reverse complement.
ATAGACATCATGATGCTAGGATGGCAATGACATTTTATCAAGATTGTTTAACTTTGATAAAGACATGAGACTGAAGTGAAATTATGAATTTACAGATTGAAGTTTTCTGATCAAGAATACCACTTTCCTTAATTTCTTTATTTAAAAATGCATTTTAATTCAATGTATTACCAAAAAAATGAAGTTTCTTTGTTAAAATGACACTGATATCTTACAAAATAGTTTCAATAAAAAGACCTGAAATAAGTATATTTGAAACCCAAATTGAAAAATATATTTAAGTCAGAGTTACTACATGCATCTTAGGCAATGAATTCTTTAACAAAACCAAATTTTCCCAACTTGTGCCATCTTACATTCTTGAGACACCATCACATGTTGTAATCTGTGGCTCTTGCTCTCATTGAACCAGCACAGTTTAGCACTATTTTGATCCAGAAAAGTGATAAAGTTGTACAAAGGCTGGGTCAGGTTATGCTCCCATAACTGAAGCACTGAGTGACATTCAGAGCAAGCAGGTGGATGTTAACAGCAGTTCCAGCACTGCTAACATCTGTCACATTATTTCTTACAAAAATAGTGCTCAATTTGGACTATTTTGAGAGTTCTCTTAAACTGAGACGAGTTGACCAAACAATGATTTACGTTTTAACAGATGTTTTAACTTAACAGACTGTATTGAGATGAATTACTACATCTCCAAGCAGCAATTTAGATTGTATCCATTACAGTAAAAGCAACAACACCTTCTCTTTACAAACACAGTAAGGCCAGTTAATTGTAGATTTAAAGCACTTACATTTTTAGAATTGTAAAAACAAACAAAAAAACCCATACGTTATTGAAGAAAATTTGAAAAACAGGCTTTTTGAAAACTGATGATTTAGATATTGAAATACTGAAACTACAGTTGTAATGTACTCACCGATCAAGTAGGTGAGGAACAAGTTGTGCACCTGCTGTCCGATCCAGGCCACAGCCAGCAGGCTGCTGATCACTGAGGCAAAGTACTGTAAAGAGGATGGAGGTCATATTACATTCAACCCACTGCTACTCAGACACACTGACCATCATTAATTGACACCACAAAATGCATTCCCTATGATGTACTTCAACATAACTCAGTTTATTTTTATCAGCAGAACATACACCATCACTTTGAAGTCACCAACAAAGCCGTCTTTGACTTCAAGAGCGTGATGTTTCAGTGTCTCTAAGTGTTAATGCCTGCTGTTAAAAACCAGGTTATCGCAGCATGTAACCCAGTTTAAGGCATGCTAAGTGGAGCAGCAAAGCCATATCAGCTGAGGATATTTATATCTGGAGCTCATAGAAAGCTCCCCATTGTAATAAACAGGCCGGAGGGCTCCTTTTACAGCACTGCACCAAGGTTTAGCTCCAAAGTTAAAGCCGACTGGATCAAGTTTTTGCTTTCTTTTACCATTTTGGGCTTCTCCTCCTTGAGGGCGCAGAGACGCTTCCACCAGCCAACGGTGCGGCGCTGGGTCTTCACCAGGTTGCTGCAAATCTCATGGAAACGCTGCTGCTGCTCGGTGGTCCTGAACATGAGAAGTTAAAAATTAAAAAAAAAAAAAAAAAAAAAAAAATTCCGCTAGTGGGGCTTTTGCAGTTAAAACAAACCACTTATCAAGAGGAAGCTGAACGCTGCCTGCCATTTGTCAGATCAAGATAGGCATCTTGAGGAAAAAGTACTACACTTGGTAGAAAATTGAAAACAAGTCAAACACTCAGATACACTTTTGGAGGTCCTTCGTTTTTCTTCATGGTACAGTGGATCCAGCACAATACAAATAAAACCCAATCACACAAAGAAAATTACAGTTTTCTGATGGGCTCTGCTGGCTTTTATGCTTTATATCCAAGCATCTTTCTATTTAACAAAAAGCTTTGGTTTTTGTAGGATCATTTCAGTAAAGTGAGACACTAAGATTTCCACTCTGAGTCTTTCAGTAGCAAAAAGCCCTCTTAGGGGGCATACTTCTAAGTAGTTGATTTGGCTGCTGAGATTAAAAGTCTCAGCAAATACTTTCATGGTTGGAGGGTCAAGAAATTCCAATTAATTTTGACCAAATATGCCTTCAAGTATGCACAGCTGGGCCTTAGAAATACTGTAATTAATGTTAAAAGTTATCTCAATGACACCTGTAAAGCATATAACGAAGTCATTGAGTTTACATACACAGCTGAGCTAAAGTTACAGCACAATTAGGTGATTTAATCAAGCTACTCTCCTCGTATACTTGCTATAGGTCTTTTGCAGACACATCATTATGACATCATTCTCCACAGTGGCTGTCATTATGTTGACATTAGGCTAGAATAGAATCAGCCTATTAAAACAAATTGACCTCCTTGGAGGTGAATTACTAACTCAAGGATGCCAACAGAGGAACTAGTGAAGAGCTGACTTGAAGAGGTGTTTCTATAGCTACTTTCACACTGCCTCTCTTTTCCGTGTCTGTTACACCTTCGTTCCACAATGCCGTTCTGTATGAAAGATACCATTCCTCAATGGGGGGGGGTCGATCTCAGAGCCGTAACAGACTTTTCCGCAACGAGTGTGAAAGGATGTCATGGGGTTCCGCAACAGCAAGTATGCGCTGTCGTCTCCATAAACAGGAGATTTAAAGACCAGGTTAATCATGTGGGATTTCATCGGAGAATAATGTGGATTAACTGGAGAGACTGCGAGGTTAGAGAGCTGACACATCTCTGTTCACAGCAGCGTCTGAAAAGTTGCACGATGTGTTCAAGAGAGCTCGGTACTCTGAAGTTTCTGACCTCTGACATAAATACGTGCACTGTGACACTGCTTAAAGTCAGACCTCCAACTCAAAAACATGGAGGAAAAAAAGTCTATTGGATCTAATTGATCAAAATGAATGTTCATGTTATTTTCCCCATATTTCATTTAGAAAATACAAAGTTTTGAACAGAGGAATCCAGAGTTTTGAGTTTCATTGAAAGCAGCAACTCCGGCAGCAGCTGCCATCTGATTACAGGATGCTGGGGTGTGTGTATGTAAGCTTGGGCATGCACGGCTCTGTTACACCTTGGTGTGAATTGCTCGTTGCGGAACAGAGACGGGCATTCCCTTTTGCCTTTATTGTGGAATCTCTGTGTACAAACAGCTTATGTAAACAGGCAGTAATCATAAAACGCTTATTGTCTCCATAATTAGTCTAAAGAATTCCATTGTTAACTGTTTAACATCTCATTTGGTCAAAAATCCCCAATAAACAGGGCCAGGTTTTAAACTGTAATACATACATTTGTCAACAAAAGTACTCCCATTCAATGCTTCTGTTGAAAATGAGCCGTTTCTTTGGAAAATGCTTCAAAATAATTTTCAGGTGTGCAGAACTGACATTTCAAACTTTCCTTGAACAAAACATGCACTACATGGAAAATCGCAAGGAGGGCATCAGGGCTCCTACACTCATAAAAATCAAATTAGAGACTTTAAGACCTTAACTAAGAAAAATTTATACCACTTTTTATGGGGACATCCAAAGGCATATGACAGTGCAACTTATATCATGCTATAGCCTCATAGCATAACTGCCCAAGTCATTTTTGGTCAAATTGTGATATTTGCCTAAAAACCCTATGTGTCTACCAAAATATGAATTTTTTTTGTCCCTCCTGAAAACCTTAAAATATGACTTGGCCAATTATGCTATGAGGCTAATTATATACTATGCAAAGCATTTATGCAGGGAAACTTCCCTTCCCTAAACATTGGAGCATGCTCACAGTGCTTAGGCCACATTCGGGCCAACTGAGGTGTATGAGAAAATTGGTCTCAAACTGCCTTATTTTGGTGTGGCTCTTCAAAGCTTTTATTTTTGTAAACTTATTTTGTGTGTTTGGCTCCTGATCTGATAAACAGGCAACTTTAAGAGGCCAACGTGTGCTCATGAAAAATTATTTTTTTGCTGTTAAATGAAACAATGAACCGTTTTCAAGTGGCACTTTGTAACTTCTTCATGCCCGCTTGTCAACCAAAGAGTGTCAGTTTGCGTAACAGCACAAAAAGACCATAGGGATACCAGACTAGCAGGGGCAAAAAAACTTGACTGGAAGAGAGCAGCTGGGGGAAAGTGGCCTTCACTTTCTGCTTAGCAATCTTTCCTATTTCTGTCCTTGTCAGAGAGCCAAATAGAGACCGTGACTGGACTTTGATAGCTCACATTTAACCAGAGCTCATAGACACAACCCTGCTGTGTCCGACTCTGCTGCAGGCTCAGTGAGTGAGCAGCAGCTGTGGCTACGCTGAATATAAAAAAGCCCAATTAGACTTTCCTGCCCTATACAAAGCAGAAAAAGCTGCCTTGCAGGTTCAGGCATGTGCATCAGTAAACATAACCACAGTTCATTCATTTCAAGGCTGGGGGCTCTGACCTTCTCACACCACTGAATGCAAAGTGTGAAAACCTAAACTCTAGCTGCTGCTGCTTGCTTTGCAGACCCAACAAGTTGCTCTATTCTGCCCTTGGTGTCAGATTATCACCATCACTCACACACAGAGCTGTCAGGTGGCTGTTCGGTAAATGTCAAGGCTCTATGGAGTGGTAGGATATGCTGGACAGGTCTTAGATAACAAAAGCTCAAACAGTCGTATTAGATAAAGCAAAAGGAAGCAGCCACAATTGAGGGGGGAACTTAATTTCCCTAGAGTCACTAAAATGGTTCATATCAGTCCAAGAACTGAGCAACTCTCCAACCAACCACATTACGTATGTTTACGACAAGCAAACAACACAATTATACAGTCATTTAATTTTTTTCCCTGCAACTGTGAAGCTTTCCAGGACAGAAAGCCAAGGATATCATTTGTCCTCCAGGTTTGTTTTTTCTTTAAGTCACATTTAATCACACAAGTTCCTGTAAAATCTTGTGTGTGACATCTTCACTATGGAATTGTTACTACAGACAGTCTCAGTCTGTCTAAGTCATCTAGTGTCAGCATTAGAGATGTACTAGTTCAAAAAATATTAAATTGAAACCATCCTTATGTCTGTGGTGTGCCGGGTTTCTACAGTCGTTCAAGATTTTAAAATCGTCAAGTGCACGGCCAGCCCTAACGCACAATTATATACACATATGCACATATACTATGTTTGCACACTAGCTTAACAGTCCTGTAGCATGATTTCAAATTGAACAAGTTCACATGTTTTTGCTGTCTTCTGTGAAACCAGTTTATTTCCCTTTCAATGTGGCTTCAGTCCTCATTGCTCACCACTTATTGGAGCCAAAGACTCTGGGTGCCAGGGTGGGCACAAGGTAGTCAGCCAGGCAGAGCAGCATGACTGTGCAGGACAGCCCGGTCAGCACTGAAGGATCCAAGTAGTAAATCAACCTGGGGGAGGAAGACATGGCCAGTCAGATTGGGATATAATCCATATTTGTCTCAAGTGCTCGTAGAGTGACTAGAAGCATGTTATACAGTGCATGCACTGATTAAGGAGGCATGTTCACTTTCTGCTGCTGTGATTGTCAGAGCCCTGCATGCACAGTAAAGCTGTAATTTTGTGAACTTTCACAAAGACAAAAGAAGGCACAGAACAAAGACTGCATGCAACTCAAGATGAAGAGGGAGAGTAAACGTTTGTAAATCTAAGAGGCAAGCATTGTGATGCGTGTTAGCTCAGGTCATTGAAATATTGTTGCAGTCTGAGCCCATTTGAAAAACCTAATCTTGTATAATCGACAACAGTCCTTATTCAGGCTTAGTGCCACAGACATGCAAGACTTTAAGCTGCTGAAACACTTTTTCTGACTGCTTTATTTATGTGTGAATTACATTTTGAACAAATGTGATGAAGCTTTGTGAGTGCAGATATTACTATCTTGTAACAAATATGTCTCCATGCTGGAAGGAAGGAAATGCGTGCTATGCCAACTATGTGTCCAGCTGTGTGCGAGCCTGAGATGACGCTCAGTCAGCTATATTTACATGAAGAGCACGGTGGTTGCACCAATCAGGGCTCCAGGGAACCAAGGCTTCTCCCAGCGCAGGACGCGATCTCCAGCCAGGATCACTTCACCCCAGCCCTGCAGCTGCTCCTCCAGCTGGGCTGTTTCCTGCGCCTGAACACAACATTGTATACAGTCAATTAACAGCCACCATTAGAGATGTGATTAGTAAGTTTTTCACTACTTTGATTTATTATACAAGCACACTTAGGGAGCAAGATTGTCAGAATGTCAAATGCTGAGAGATCAAATGTCTTCAAACAATAGATTCTGTTATTTCATGGACAATGGAGTTTAAAAGTGCTGAAGCTTTTTAAAAAAATGACATTTCATAAGACTGATGTGTTCAGAGTATGGCTGTTAATGTAACCTTGATACGGCTCCTGATTAATCAGGAAACCACAATGTGCTAAAAAAAAAAAATCTACGCAAATTAATCATATGACCAAGTTTGACCACAACTTCCTCCTGCAGTCCTCCACTGCAGATGTTTACATGGCTGGGGGTGAAGAGGTGAAAGTGGTGAGTGAGGAGACCGACCCTGGTCTGCTTGACAGCAAATTTCAATTTAAATGCAAGTTTAGATAAAGCTGTGTTAGTAAATAAGCTAACATCAGCAGATGATCAAGCCATTGCCGTCAAGCAACACTGGCAGAGTGCAGACAACCTGGATTAGTCAACAAAACGACAGAAACTAAGCCAACTAATGCAATAACTGATGTGTTTGTCTGCTGATTAAGTTGACAGTTTATGGATATTATTGCTTACCAAATCAAGATTGTAATTTACAAAGCATTAAAACTGAGCTGAGATGTTAAAATTTACAACTACAGTTTACCATATTTGTACTTATTTTATCTGAAACCAAAATACAAGTTGTCAGTATTCTAAATGTATAATTACTTACAGGATATGTGTGTGATTAACTTAATTTTTAAAAATCAGTTAACAGCAATAGTTTGGAGGGAATGAATCATCAAAAAATGCGATTTAACTCTACATAATGTTTAAATTGGACCAGTTGTAACAATGTGCCAGGATTTCTTGCATTTGAGGAAACCTGCAACTATACATTTAATAATATTGAAAATATAGACACCTGAGACTTCTTTTTTGTTGTTTTGGAACCAAGACAAGTAAATATATATATTTTTTCTACTATTATATCAAAATTAATAATTGTGCTTTCTTGACTACCCCATTTGGCAATGGGCCTTGGTATCTCCAAAGATGACAGTAACCTTTGGTGTGAATGTTGAGGTATTTCAGAGATATATCCGCTTCAAACATCAATAATAACGCACTAAAATATTTCACCCCTTTTTCAACATAACTAAAGTGCAGCATAATCACATTATCTTGATAAAATCCACAACCTTTTTAAAATTTCACCTGTACACGTTGTTTACCGGTCCCATATAACTGAGTCGTCTCTGTTCATGACAAAGCAATGCATCCTCTAAATTCAAGCCAAGTTTTAAGTATTGGGTGTGTACGCCATTAGCCATAAGCAATACAACGATAACGGTGCCTTTCGCTATCAATATGACTGTGCATTACGTCTTCATGCTAGAACAGGCATATGAGCATTGCTGTTGCCAAATTTAATAACGCAACGTCGAACAAAACAAAGCTCCGTTTCATGGAGTTAACTTAGGTAAGATGGGTTAAAAGTTAGCATTAGCGCCCACTGGCAAGGTTACAAAGAGATACTTTTGTGTTGCAGCCAAAGGCGTCTTATATCAGCTAGCTGACTAGCTAACCAGCTAGCTAATGCTAGCTTCGGTTGCCTCCGCAGTTTAGAGACTGCAGTTTGCAGAACAGACGGATAAGCGATTAAAGCCAACTCATTACCTGACAGTTCAAAGTACATGCTAGTTAAATATCTGTCCAAGCGCAGGCATCTGCCAGCCTGAAGATAATCAACAACAGCTTATGCTAATGCTACAGTAACAAACACACCCACGACGGAAAGAATAATTTCAATTTATTGGAGAGAAACAGTTAATACTCACTAGTAAATTCGCGCTTTTGTTGTCACAGTCGGCCATCGTTGCTTAACCCCGTCGGTTAGGTCTCTTTTGTTAATTAGGAAGTATTTGTGTAGGGAAACGACCTGCAGAGCAGCTGCACACACGCCTCCTATGCTGGCCTCGGCGTCACTAACCGTTGAATTCTGACAGGACGTCTTTATTCGAAATTTTGCGTCGAATATTGACCAAGGGCATTCTGGGAAATGCTGTTTTTCCCACCAGATACGCGGGTGGGACCAATTTAGCTCTATTTAGTTATTTTGCGCTACTTTCCCATTAAACTAAACAATACGAAGACTAAAGAATTAAATGTGAAATATGATAAACCTCATGCCAAAGATTTGTTACACGGGATACTTTGTTACACGGGATACTTGAGGAAAATATATATATAGGATGATTTGTAGGCCATGATGACTGATTTGATGTGATTGGAGACAGGTGTGACTGAGCAAAGCCTCAAAGAATGGATTAGGGGGTCATTTTGTGAAGGGCACACACTTTTCATGATTTTGATTAATCATTTTTTCTTCAAATTAATTTAAGTAGGGATATGTTTGTTTTAATCTGACCGATTCACTTTTCTTCTCTGTTTTAGATAGGCCTATGCTACCCCCCTGTGGGGACAATAAAGCTCTGAATTGACCTGAACTGCTATGACTCAGGCAATACCCGGGGTTTCAAAACTTCGCCATGCCAAGGAACCCATCTTGCTAATTTGATTACATTTCTTGTCCATTTTGATTGCAAAAAATAAATAGATACAGAGATCAACTTTATTTTTGATTTCAACCAATATTGTAAAGCCTACAATTTATATGGAATATAGTGCACTAAGATCATCATCATTAAAGTTTAGGTGATGAGCTGATGAATCTATAAACGCACGTGAGGAGTAATTTACATAAATAGGGCAGTGTGGTGCAAAGGTAGCAGGACCAACTCTCACCCAAAGTGTACAAGGTCTAAAACTCAAAGTGGGCTAATACTCCCTTCTGAGATTTCAGTGCAATTAGGAGAAAGCTTGAATCAGCCAATCAGAGCGTAGCTTTGAACCAGCTAATAGGAACACAGCTTTCATGAAGCTTATGGGAGCACAACTACACACAGCCAATGGGAGTGCAGCTGTGACACAGCCAGAAGGAGCAGTGTTTTTCAGCATACTTCTCCCTTGTATGGATGAATATTTTATACGGAAAGGTTCAATTACAAACTCTCTTCTGGTTTCCTACCACACAGCACAATTCTGATTTTACTCTTTCCCGTATCACTGTGTCGAAAAGTTGAATATTACAAGTGTAAACAATTAAAAAACAACAACTTCAGGGAGAAGCCAGAATGAGCACAGCTTTGAAACAGCCAATAGTAGCACAGCATTGAAACTACCAATACTGCTACAGCATTGAAATAGCCAATAGTAGTGCAATACAATTACAATAGCAATTCATTTTAACAGGATTTCCCTTTCATTTTCTGAAACAAAAAAGGTATACAGCAAGGGTCATCAACAACATTTGTACAAGGGCCATTTTTTTCCTAAAAGAAAAGGAGGCATCAGCACTCAAAAATGGTCCCTTTAGGTCATTTTATTTATATATTGCCTTAATAAAAAGACCTAAAAGACATTTTTTGAGTGCTGACGCCTCTTTATCAAAAAAGTCTTTTTGTCGTGCACCTTAAGGAGTTTACTGTTTGGAGGGTGCTCCTTTTTTCGCTTTCTCCAGTTTTGTCCTAATCCGACACTCTCAAATACACTAAAGAAATTTTTTGAATGGTCTAGTTTAAATATTTGTATTTAAATGTTTATTTTTTCTTTCAAATGCATGTAATTTTCAGGCTTTAACATTGAGATCAGTCCCTATATCACAGCCATCCACAAGGGGGCAATTGAGGTTTTTTAGTTGAATATTTCTGTGGCTGTCATGTTGTCTGTCGCTGGGTTTGATGATAATATGCTGCGTGCCGGTAAATGAAAAAACCCAAATAGGAAAATTGATCTCTCAAAACGCCTGTTTCCAGTGAAAATGACAAATTTTATCAAGAAAGAATGGATTGATAAATACGTGTTTAACATGCAATATATTTGCTAATAAAGGCTAACAGGTGAATTTCTGAAAATTTCCTGATTAAGTTGTTTCAGTCTCAGTTGTTTTGGAGTTGTTTTAATAGCTGTAGGGAGTATTAGAAACAGAATGTTTCCTCTGCATGTTTTGAATTTGATAATGTTCCGGGGGCCGGGTGGGAAGATTTGGGGCTTCTGATGTGGTCCCTGGGCTGCCAGTTGATTCTCCCTGGTACACAGAAAAATCATGCACAATTTGCAGGCTGAGTGCTATCAACATTTAGACTCCACTGAAAGTTTCCTGTCACTCAACACAAATTGCTCAGTCTAAAATATTGAATATCACTATCCTATCTGAACGTTCCAATGCTATTTGATCAGGATGTCTGTCAGATTATCTCATGAAGTTTACACTAAAAATTTTATATGATCAGATCCATGGAGAATCAATCAATTCAAAGATTCCTGTGACTTACTGGTACTGTTTCATTGTAAGAATTTACACCCAAAATATTACAAAAAACGGAATACCTAAAAGTTTCAGCAAAACTCACTGAAAAAATAGTATTTGTTTGTTCATTTGAAGTTTAGATTATCTCAAATTTACTTTTACCTTGATGTTAGTTTAACCTAACTGTTTGACGTTTAACTAGGCTGTGGAAATTAAATAATTCTAAAGCAACTTATTACAACTTTTCTTAGTGGTACATGTTTCTCGTCCACCACATGCTTTCTTATGTCCTACACACATCTCAGTTTTGAACTTTTATGCCATTCAAGTGATCATAAGAAACACTGACTAAAGGTTGAAGAGCTCTTCCATGGAGTTCAGTAAGCTGTACTGAAGTTGCTTCTCAAATGCTGGACTTCTAACTGAGTGGGGAACTTCATTCATGGTGCAACCGTGTCTAAAGGTATTCTGGGAAAAGGATGACTGTCAAATAATTTGAGTACAAAAACAAATGATACTTAAAGTGAAAGAGTACAGTTTACTAGTTAAAATTAGAAATGCGTTGTATTAACTCAGAAAAATAAAACTGACATAACTGTTTGGATATTGAAGTTAACACAACTCAGCAACCTTTTACTGTTCGATCTTACAGTTGACCAAAATAATGATTTACGGTTTGCCTCTTTATCCCTTCATAACCTCCAACATAATAGTTATGAAACTGTTTGTTTACTCTTTATTTGGTGTAATGAATAAATCAGTTTGGTCTGACCTCCATGTCCTTGAACCCCCTGTGTTTTTGCATTTTAAAAATGTAATCATTTTTCTGTTATGCTTTCATTACTGCATTTCCCCACTTATCCTTTGTGCACTTCAATGTTTCATGAAGAAAAAACATGTAAAATATCAGTTTTCTGTGCATGTTTGCAGAAGCACTGTCCCTATTTTTGTATGACTTATTGCAACTTTGAGAGTGACAAATGCAAGACATGTTAAACAGACTATATGTAACTGATTGTAGTTTTAGTACCCGTGTAAAAACTGCAAAATTGCTGTGTTGGACCACTAAATTTGAATGGAAACGCCTCAAACACATGACAACAGAAGAAACACAGTCAAAATATCTGTCTGTGTCTTGCATTTACTTTAATCATCCACAAGATGTCAGTGTACTCCGTTACTTGAGCAGCTTTGAGCTCTGCAGCATACTGCACTAACATACATGTTGGAACCAACAGATTCAGTCCAGGCTGCAGAAAAACCAAAAGGAGGATTGTTTGAGCAAAGAAGTATTCTAAAACATTAAATCTGATCTTGCACCACCCGGGAAAAGCAGTGCACTGAGTCTTCCGAACCAGCAGTTGAACAGCTGTGGCTAGAACTGCGGAGACTGGTTTGTTTATTATTCTTACAGCATTTACAGCAGATAATTTAAAATTGCTTTCCAAATATGCAGCACACTCTAGATTTTAGGTTATTTTGTTTTGGGGGCTTGTTAGGCATATCTGCTGAGTTTGTGGAGCCAGCTCATTTGAATGCAATATAGTGTAGCCCCCTTGTGATCTGGCACGAGGCCAGGCAGACAACTGATTTACATAAAACTTTAATTTCCATAAACTTATCAGATGCTTCCAGCTAAAAATTAATTGCATTTTCTGTGTGATTTTCTTTCTTGGTTTGCAAACTTGTGCCATAAAGCTGTTTGTCCTGACACAATACAATGCCACTTTAGCCGACTTTTCTGAGGTGTTGATTGAACAAGGTGGTGATATTTTGCTGACATGTCAGAGTTGTAAGTCTCTTATTTAATATCCCAGCCATCTCCAAAAGGCAGGATTTGCTTCTGACACAGCATATTTGTGTTGTTTGGTCCTTTTCAAACATACTCAGGGGCACTTTGCTGGGTAGTTTGTTTGGCTTGGGGTGACACGAAAGCTCTAATGAACTCTACTGCAGACCAAGAAGCCTACCTGTTATGTCTGTAGGCCCCAACAGAGGCTCTTGTCTAGATGTCCTTAGTCAAATCCAGCCTGTGGCTCCTTTCCTTCATGTCATTCCAAATATCTCTAACCATGAAAAATTTGCTTCCAAGTGCACAAAATTTTGCTCTGCAGTAGGCTTTGACACTTAACAAGTGAAGTTAACCAAAAAGTAGTGCGTTGTGGGCATAGGCGGTTTAGGAAAAGCTAGGGAAAGGTAGGCAAATGCCTGGTCTCAAGTTAAATGGGGCTTTGAGCTATAGTATAGATTATGCATTAAATATGTGGTACATATCTAGGATTACTTTCAGTGATAAGAAGTGTATCTTTAACATGTCACTAGTCATGACTGCTCTAAGCTAAATGAAGAAGGGCCTTATATTGGTCTTTGCCTGAGGCTTCCAAATGACTAAAACTGCCCTTGATTTTGGATTGACTTCAGCCCGGAATTCAGGAAATCAGAAAAATACAGAGTGTGGCTCATGTAATGGATGCTAGCACCAGCAGCCTCTGGTGTTTTTTGCAGGTCAGCATTCACAATTCTGTAAGCTAACGAAGCTAATACTAAGCTCATGAAGCAAATATTTGTTAACATTATCTTTAGCCAAATTAGCTTTAGGTATGTTTGCTAAAGCTCATGTTGCTAAAGCTACCTAAGATTGAAGTACCTGAGCTACATAGCTAACCTTGCTAACCTAGCAAAAGCGAAGCTCACAAAGCAGCTATGTAAGTTACGTAGAAATTTGATCAAAGTAGCTTGCATTAGCATTAACTATGTTTGCTAAAGCTCATGTTGCTAAAGCTAAAGGAGCTATGTAGCTCACCAAGTTAAAGCTAAGCTCACAAAGCAGCAACACATTAACATAATCTATAGCTAAGTTAGCTTAAGCAACGATTGCTTAAGCTCACGTTACTTAAGCTTGCCAAGCTTTAGATAACATAGCTAAAACTAAGCTAACAAAGCAGCTATGTATTTACATTACCTATAGCTAAGTAAACTTTAGCTACATTTGCTAAATCTCATGTTGCTAAAGCTAATTTAGCTTTTGGTAATGGAATTATGTAGCTAACATAACTATGTAGCTGATATAACTTAAACTAAACTCATAAAGCAGCTATGTATTTTCATTATCTATAGCTAAGTAAGATTTAGCTGTGTTTGCTTTATCTCATGTTGCTAAAGCTAATTTAACTATTGGTAATGGAGTTATGTAGCTAGCATAAGTATGTAGCTAATGTAGCTAAAACTAAGCTAACAAAGCAGCTATGTATTTTCATTATCTATAGCTAAGTAAGCTTTAGCTATGTTTGCTTAATCTCATGTTGCTTAAGCTAATTTAGCTATTGGTAATGGAGTTATGTAGCTAGCATAACTATGTAGCTAATGTAGCTAAAACTAAGCTCACAAAGCAGCTATGTATTTACATTTTCTACCGCTAAGTTAGCTTTAGTGACATTTACTGAGGCTCACGTTGATTACGCAAGCTAAGCTATAGATAACAGAGGTACATAGCTAAAGCTTAGCTCACAAAGCAGCTATGTAAGCTACATGAATATGTTATCTAAGTAGCTACATTAGCTTTAGCTATGTTTGCTCAAACTCACTTTGCTAAAGCTAACTTTGCTACATTGGCTTAGTTATGTAGCTAGTGTAGGCATGTTAGCTTTAGCTAAAGCTAACAAAGCTGAAGTGTGCCACTATTAATGTAACCATCTCTAAAACAGGTCTATAGATAATCGAATCCCAGATTAGACAGCTAATCCAAACTGGGTTTGGACTTGTTTAATGGATACATTATTTTACAGACCAACACAGGCTTTAAGGAAGAATGCATTTACTATAATAGTAAACTGATTAGTGAATTGACATGCTTCAAAAAGTACCCATTATAATTGTTTTGCTTATTTCTCTGACCTTCCAAACTAACCCAATAAGAGTAGTGGGTGACCTTCACAGACCAAGGGTTTAGATGTCAAACTGAAATATTAGAGTAATTTAAAAAACAGTCAAAAAACTGTAGCAGTAATAGACATAAAGGATCATTAGGAAATATCAATAGTCTGAAGTCTATGTTGTTACTTATAAAGGCCCCTTTTATCAAGGTTAATTATGTTTAGATTTCCATTTCCATTTTTCTCATTTTGTTGTGTGATGTGGATTACATTTCCTCTAAGTTAAAACACTAAACTTGTGATGAGTTTATCTCAATGAAACTAAATTACTTCCATCTCGAATCATGACTTACACTCCCATTAGAACATCCATTCATCATGAAATCTCACAGGAAAAGAGATATTAATTTCTCCTCTGGCATGAGCAGCATTCAGACGTCTTAGTTCCCTTACTATTCTGTTAATCAGAGCCTTGAAGAGATCACAACTACAAGATGTTGTAGAAAAATCTCTAAAGCAACAAGCAAGCAACATCTTCACCCCTCCTACCATTTATGTATCAATGCTCTAATGAGGAGAGGATTGATTAACGTTGACCTTTGCTGCTTGTATGAATCAATTGGTTGGGTCTAGTGTTGTATCTCTGACTGCATGTGCAGACAATATGACACGAGCTTCTGTTTATTGTCTAAGGATAACAAGTCAAGTAATAGTAATGTTTGTCCACTAGGGGGCCCGCTATCATGTTTTGACCCTTGGAAGGTCATTCTCAGGGCACTTTGTCTTGTTGTGTCCATCTGAATGTCATCAGGAAGGGCACCTCATTAAAATTACTGTCCACTACTGGAAGGGCTACCTAGGGACTATTTATCCCGACCTGGCCATTGAAAGGTCATCATCAATTTGTCCACTGGCATGTTAATTTAAAGGCACTCTATTACGTTTTGTCCAATGGAAGATCCCAAATGAAATGGAAATTAATCCTGGGGGCACTTTGTCATGTTTGTCCACTGGAAGGTCACCGTTATGGCACTTTGTGAAGTTTTGTCCATTGGAAGGCCACATGGAAGGGCACTCTATCATGCAGTTATTGCCCATTGGTAGGCCAACATGGAGGGCACTTAGCACCATAGTTTTCCCACCGTAATGTCATCATTAGGGCACTTTGTCATGTTTGTCCACTGGAAGAGCAGTCTAGGGCTGGTTTATCATGTCATGGCTATTGGAGGGCAAAGGGAACTTTATCCAATTTGTCTACAGGCATGTTAATTTGAGGGCACTGTATTACATTTGGTCCACTGGAAGGTCACTAAGCAGGGCACTTTATCATGCAAATACTGCCCAATGGAATATCACCCTGGAGGGCATTTTCTCACATTTTGACCATGTGAAGGACACCCTTTATCATATTATATGCTTTAAAGGCTCTCCCTAAGGGTAATTTTCACAATTTGCCTATGTGAAGGGCACCCTGGAAGGCACTTTGTCACATTTTGTTCGTTGGAAGGTCACCAGGAAGGGCAACCAATCATGTGATAATTGCTCTTTGGAAGGCCAACCTTTGTGGGCTCTTTGTGCCACAGTTTGTCGACACGAATGTAAAATCCTGGGGGCACTTTGTCATGTTTGTCCACAGGAAGGTCACCTTTAGGGCAATTGGTGATGTTTTGTCCATTGGAAGGCCACATGGAAGGACAGTCTATCATGCAATTATTGCTCATTAGCAGGTCAACCTGGAGGGCACTTTGTACCACAGTTTGTCAACTAGATTGTCATTCTTGTGGCACTTTGCCATGTTTGCCAACTGGAAGGTCACCTTTAGGGCACTTTGTTACGTTTTGTCTGTTGGAAGGTTACATGAAAGGTCACTCTATCATGCAGTTATTGCTCACTGGCAGATCAACCTTAAGGGCACATTGTATCACAGTTTGTGCACTGGCCGGGACTAGAGCCGGTTTATCATGTTTTTTCCATTTGAAAGTCACCCTGAAGGCACTTTGTCATGCACTACTGCCCAATGGGGCTATTTTGCCATGTTTTTCCACTGGAAGGCCACCCTGGAGGACATTTTGCCATGCTGAGGGGCACCCTAGGGGGTACTTTACTATATTTTATCACATTTTGTCCACTGGAGGTTTGCCCTGGAGGGTGGTCATGTTTTGCCAATTGGAAGGCCACCCAGGAGGCCACTTTATCATGTTTTGTCCACTTAAAGGCCACCCTAGGGGGCACTTTGTCATGTTCTGTACACTGGAAAGGTCACCATGGAGGGCCCTTTTAATGTTTTCCCACCACCCTGAAGGCAGTCTGTCACCTTAGACCACTTGAAGGGCACCACGGGGGGCAGTATGTCAATTGGCAGGCCACCATGGAGGACCCTTTATCATGTTTTCCGCTCGAGGGTTACCACGATGGGCCTTTTACCTTAGGGTGCACCTAGAAGGTCAGAAGATACAGTAAGCATTTGAAGGTGCCCCTTTTTCATGTATTGTCCCCTGGGAGGCCACCCTGGAGGAAAGTTAATCATGTAATGCCAAATGGAAGGACATCCTGGAGGGCACTTTGTTTTACATTTTACACAAGAAGGGCACCCTGGGGGGCACTTCACTAAATTTTACACATAGTAAAACACTCAAGAGGGCACTTCTACCCAGGTTTTTTTCATTTCATTTGCCCCCTCCCTTAAGTTTACCAGTGACTCAAACAGATATAAAAACTCCTTTACTGTGAATATGTACTAGATGAATCATTCTTTCAGAAAGGTAGGCATGGGGATACTCCATGTGGGGCTGATTTTGGGTGTGTTCCTTCTTTTGTATTTACATCTCATAAATGGCAAAGCCAGTGAGGTTGTACTTTTCAAAAATAATGACTCATGCATCACTTCACCTTGTCAGCAAACTCCTTTGAATAAACTTGAAAGAACTGGCCACAGGGACTATTTCTCAGATGCTGAGGTTGAAGGATAATAGCACCTAAAATACAAAGGATCAGAGCCAAACTTTGTGTTTGGAGTTATCCTTTATAATCCTGCATGTGAGTGGCCTTTTTCCCTGACTTGGTCTTATCACGGTGAGAAAATCTTCTCAAACGTAAGGTTGTCGTGCCTCACACTGCAGTGGAGATCCTCATTAAAACCAAAGCTTGTGTTTCATTTGCTTCCTTCTGACAACCCTGACCTTCCCGCTAATTAAAAATGAGAGCTGTGGATTAGTGTGCACTAAATAATTTTAAGGAGGCCCGACACGCTGGGGAAGAAACTTTGTGCCACAGTGTTTTGTGCTGCTTGAATCATGCCTACTATGAACACCAGTAAACCTTCAATGCCACTGAGTTGTGGACCTGTCTATTTAACTAATCTCATATGGGCTTGGCTGAAAATTAATATGTCCACAAACAAATAGACAGTCATATCTGTTTATCTCAGATGCTACATACAATCCCTCATATCTACTATCATTGATTTTCTCTGCGTCAAGAGAGAGCATCAATCTAGCTTCAATTTAGGCCAATTTCTGAGCACTGCCCTCATTTACAGTGAACTGTCAGGGCTCGGCTTAGTCATGTGTTGTTTTCATCGCTTTAAGAACATCAGACATGCTTTGATTTCTCTGGTGTTTTCTTTGGTTGACATTTCCATTTCCTCTCGCTCTAAACGGGCACTGAACCGTGCAGGTCAGTATTGGCCTGCTCTCTTTAAATGTTACTGTCTGAACACATTTTATCCATGGCTGATTTGGACAAAATCAACAGATTTACCAATTGATCTGTGTGTTGGACAATCTAACAGGATTCAGGAGTCAGGAGAGTTTCAACCATCATGTACAAAATGTTAAATAATGTCTTACAGGCTGGCATTTATCATTGAGATGTCATGTGCCAACCCATTTATATTCCCAGCTTGTCAAATGCAGACTTTGTCATGTCAGTTATAGATGCTCAATTCATACGACTCTATCAATCCCCCATGGGCAGCATAAATAAATCGCAGTGACACAGAGATGATAATAAATTATACATAAGAGCAACAGATCGGGAAGAACACCTTAAAATAGAAGTGAAGGGATAATTCGGCATTTTGAAGATGGGTTGAAAAAGAAACTTGGTAAAAAAAAATTATATTGGCAACAACAGGTTTCATTGTGCACTCCCTTTGCTCCATGTACTTCAGCAAATGTTAGGTTAAAATGGGCCAAAAATCAACGTTGACTTGGATGTAGGATTACAGAACGATTTGGAAGCGTTGAATGGTGGATTTCTGGGTGGGGAGTGAGTTTGTTTGTTTGTTTGTTTGTTTGTTTATTTCAAGGATAGCCCCTTGAGATGCATCATCTCATTTTCAAGGGGGTCCTTACAAAACAAATACATTCATCAGTAGTACAAAACTGTCTCAACTGAAGGACTTCAATTATCTCAGGGTTTTGTTCACAAGTGAAGGTGAAAGGGAGCCTGAGATTGACAGGAGGATTGCTGCAGCATCAGCAGCACTGCGGGAGTTGTGCTTGTCCCTTGTCATGAAGACAGAGTTGTGTCAAAAAGAAAAGTTTTCAGTCTAATGGACGATCTAACTCCCAGTGCTCACCTATGGTGATGAACTCTGGGTAATCACTGAAAGGATGAGATTGGCTTTAGAGATAGGGCATCCAGAGAGAACATGCTGCTTCTTCACATTGACAGGAGCAAGTTCAGTTAGTTTGAGCTTATCCTGGGCACCTCCCTTTGGAGGTCTTCCAGGCATGCCTAGCTGGGGGAAGACCTAGAATACACTGGAGGAATTATATATCCTGGTGGTCTGGGAACACCTCTTGATCCTCCAGAAGGAGACCACCACTACCTGGCCTCCGGTAAGTGGAAAAAGATGGAAGGATAGATTTCTAAAAGGCTATGTTTTCCTCCACTTTATTGCTGATCAGCTGTTAAATACAAAGGATTTTGATTCACTATAAGATCTCCAGATGAGGGGCAGGAGGGGATTTCTACAAAGACAACATCACATCACGTCACGTCACATCACGTCAAGTCATGCATGTCACGCCACATCACGCCACGCTATGCCACGCCATGTCATTCATGCATGTCCATGTCACATCACGTCAAATCATGTCAAGTCATGCATGTCACTTCACATCATGTCATGTTACATCACGTCATGTCACGCCACGCCATGCCACGCCACTTCACATCATGCATGTCATTACATCACGTCACGCCACGCCACGCCACGCCACTTCACATCATGCATGTCATTACATCACGTCACGTCACGCCACGCCACGTTAAGTTGCATCACGTCACCTCACGTTACCTCACATCACGTCACGTCATCAGATGAAGCACCACAATTGCTGCCTTTAGCCCACACCAGCTGCAGCAATCACATTTCCCACCAGCAACTTTTGGGCCAAATACCAGTTTCCAGAGCTGCTCCTCCTGGGTGAGTGAAAAACAGTAAGAGAAGTGATATTTCACTAGCGGCCAAGCCTTCCACCTCCAGTTCAAATGAAAGATAGTGCTAAATTTCTTCTTCTGTGCCCTCAAACAGAGCTGCTTTTTGGCAGCCAAGACGTACAAAACAGCTATTCTCTCAGGAAAACACTGCTGCAAGTTATGCTGGGAACAGAGCTGCGTAAATTGTCGTGTTTTTTCAGGCCTCCGTCAGTGTCGGTTTTTCACATAGAATTAGGGTGATTGTTTGGATGTGTGTCGAGCTGGCTTAACCCTAATCACATCCTGTCACTAATGCTTTACTAATGTTTCAATAAAGCCTATATAATCATATTTATGAATAACATATAAATCAGGTGATTGGCTTTATAAAGGGGAGTTTTGTAATAACTGATTCTTTAGAAATGCATCAGTGTAAATTAGTTTGTATTGTATAGTTGTGTTTAGAAATGATAAATTCCCTAAAAAAAGCTTTATTAACGATAAGTAGGGTTTCCAGTTTTTTAAAGGTAAACCAAAATGGGTTGAGAGGAAGTATATGAGTTTAGAGGGGAGATAATAGAAGAGGTATGAATATGAGGTAAATACTGACTTATTTTTACTGCGATGTATGCCCTGTTTGCTTTAATTAAAAAAGAAAACAAAATATCGGAGGTCTTTTCTAGAATATACCCACCCAAAAGTTAATTTTTTAGCTATAACTTTCAGTTTTTCCCCCACAGTTTTGAAGGATATTTTTCCAATGTTTTCTATGAGTTTCTAATTCTTAAAAATACTTTCCTTTACAGCACACATCCATGAATGCTATGAGAATAAGTCCGGTGTGAGCCTCTTTCTTGTTGTTTCCCAGCCCTTTGCAGATGCAGTAAAGCAGAGAACAAGAGCACATGAAACGTGGCCAAACTGTTGTGTGGAAAATGTTTCCTGGCACCAGTGTCCTCCTCTCTCTTTTGAATCTCTCACATTATGAGGTAGTTACTGAAAGCCAGGCCCATAAGTGATCCCTAGATGCAAGCTGGCACATCACCACTCAGTGTGTTTGTAGCCTCCTAGTCTTCTCGCCTTGTTTGAACTACCTGCTTCACTGCGCTGTTTAAATTAAAATAAACTGTTAGCACCATAAAAGGACATCTCTATTCTCCGGAGACAGTAGGTTCATTATCATTTTGAATCAGATTACAGAACATTAAAGCCATGGGGGGGGAATGGTCCAAGCTGGCACACATTGCAGCTGTAAATATGTGTGGAGCGAGTTATGAAGGTATCTGAAGGATTCTGTTGCAAACATGCTGTGGGGTCAGTGATGTAGAAAAGAAACATGGCTGGAAATGTACAATTTTACACCTGGTTTGGCTGAGTGAAGATTAAGGTTTGGCCAGATTTGTTGCAGTTTGAATCACGAGTTAAAGCAACCCTTTGGCAAACTGACAGAGTTAATGTCTGTTCAGATAAGGATACAGCCTTTCTGTTGTTAGCTTAGCACAAAGACCTAAATTGCATGGACATAGCTAACAAAGTCGTCCAAAAGGGGGCACCAACTATGATTTTTCGAAGACAGTTCGGTACCAAATGACTGTATTAAAAGGTAAATAACAAGACTACAGGCTCAGATAAAAGAAAAGTATCATTTTACCGGCTAGCTTAGTACAGCACTCTTCAACATGAGGAAAGAGCTAGCCTAGCTCAGCCAAAATAAGATATAATCCAACTACTAGCATGAGCAAAAACTCCCTTCTTAATGCTGAAGCTAACGAGGAAAGCATTGTTTTTCCCTGCTTATAAATATAAGGATAGCCTATAGTATTTTACCAGTTAGCTTAGCCAAACACCTGAAACACACAGACACAGCAGCCTAACTCTAACAAAAGAGGACAAATCCACCTACTAGCGACTTTCAAAGCCACTTCCTGTGTCAGCTTCTCGTGGAGCAATTTTCCTTGTTAGCTCTTTGCATACTTCAAAGATAAATTATTAACAAATAACTATGGTTAAAAATAAATTATTAGATACAGATACAGTCATATCTATCAGATAATGTAAGGGTAGGCCTGCAACAATTTACTGGCTTGCTTAGCTTAGCTGAACCATGACCTTAAAGTGGGGGTATTATGCCTTTTCTCAAAGCTTTACACCATCTCTCTGATACCCACGTTGTAGCTTCACATGGTTTACAGCTCAGAAAACTCCTCATGTTTCTCACACTGGGGCCTGAAAAACCCCTTATTTTAACCTCCGTCTGAAATGCTTCGTTTTCGCTGCTGTCTCTTTAACACCCCCACCCCTCCTTGGACCTGCTTTCCTCCGATTGGCCAATTTTCCAGAGGCTAGCCGGCGGCAGGACTCACGGTTTTGTGCCCGCCCCCTCCAAGGTGGATATTGCTCTGCTAGTACTTGTAAACTTTGAATGAACCAGTCTGATTGAGTAAAATATGGCGAATTTTGATATACGTCCGTATGTGTTAGACCCGGAGTCTGACCCTGATAGTTTGGAGAGCGAGGGGGAAGAAAACCAGCAGCAGTGAAGGATAGAGAAGGACGTATCTGTTTGGCAAGTGTTTAATTACTGTGTTACTAAATGGCTAAAAGGCCTTGTGGGGGCGGTCTGTTCTGCTTTGCCGGCAGCATGGACGAACCAGTCAGGAGATCCCATTGCAATGACCTCATCAGTTGGCTCCATCGAAATCTCGTCTTAAGAAGATCTCGGAGGGATTCCCAGCGAATCGTTTACATCATTTTACGCTCTAATTCCAAGATAACTGCCACATACCTTTATCTTGCGGTTTGAAAATTTGCATACATGGAGTATGGACACCCAACGTTATGACTTTATATTTATGTTTTAAAATCGGAAAGTATAATATCCCTTCTTTAAAGTTGACCCATTTCTGTCAATGCAGGGAAATATTATCGGCCAATAAGTAATTATAGATAATCCTGTCGTTTAAAATAAGGACACAGACATTTTACAGTTAGCCTGGCCTTAGCTAAATTTGGGCACTGCTGGCTTGCTTTACTAACATTTAGAGTCCAAACTGCATACTTGTGTTAGTATTCTGTATTACAGTACTCTTAAATGCAGTACAGAGCACTTAGTCACGTTGGGCTTATTGTCCCAAATCACGAACTGCCGTTTTGCACTAACAGGAAGTGACAACAGTGTAAGCTTCCTGTTTTCTACTATTTCTTTTCCAACCGAGAGTTAGAAACAGCGATTATAATCTAAATTTGATCAGGTAACTTGTATCCTATGTTAGTAATACTAATTTGCAGAAAATTTAGTTATTTTGCCTTAAATACCTTTTTCCTGGTTGAAATGCGCTGCTGTTTCTAACACATTAGCTAGCTAGTGGATGCTAATGTTAGCTAGCATGCTAGCAAGTTAACAGTAAAAACTTATGCATTCAAAATATTTAGTGTGTAGTACAGAAGTATGCGAGTTGGGACATGCTCATTATTTTCCCACAAGCATCCTTCAAAGATAGCATCCTTACAAATAGCAAATGCAAAGTAAAAGATGGCTATTGTTATACCCATTTTTGTAAGGATATAACTAATTTTTGTGTTACCTTAGCTTAGCACAAAGATCTCAAACATGGGAAGGCAGCTAAGTTTGTAACCTTAACTTGACAATCTGCCTGGTATCTGTTCAGATCCAGGAAATACTGTATTCTTTATGAAAACTCACTGCTGTGGCCATAAATTCACCTAAGGAAAACTGAATGTGTGTGAATATGTTCCTCAGGGATGTACTGAATCCCACAACTTTTACCTGCTGTCTGTATGACAGTTTTTAACAAACTACAGGGACAGGTTTGTGCTGGATTCATGTAGAAAACGTTTTAGACTTTCCCATCAGGCATTTTGTTAAAATAGCTTCGACAGGCGGCAGAGATGAGATATGGAGTTTGACAGCTCTGCCTATTGTACAAGCCTGAGGGACAGTCGTCACCTGTCAGGGCCAAAATAACTATGGGCCGCTGCGTTAGCCGCACTCGCTATTCCGTGTTTGGATATTGAAATGAACAATCTCCTCTGACACTGCAGCCAGACAGCCACAGAGAGCCACTGGAAATGTGTGACAGCGATGAAGGCTCGTCTCCTCTCTGTCTGTCCGCCTGTTGGGTGCTGTGAAGGCATTGTGGTTGTAATTGCCTCCAAGACTGGCTTAGGCTCTGGACCAAGGATCTTTTCAGCTGAGATCTGTTAAGCCTATTACAGACTTGTTGCGTGAAGACACACAGTCCTGCGAGGATGAAAGCGGTAATGTGTGAGAGCCAATTTGTGCCACTTGCTTTGGCATCACCACATCCTACTCGTGCTGAAATACACTGTAAGTCTTTTGTTCTGAGCATCATTAGTACTTTAGTACTGACACAATAGACAATGCAATGAATTTCAAGTGTAAAAGGAAGTTTTTTTTTAAGTGAAAATCTACTGGTTATGGAAATGGCCTTACTGGGAAAAAAGTAAACTGCTAAAAAGCAGTGGGATGGAAACGTGGCTGTGCTAAGGCTTCATACTGAGAGCTTTTATTCCATCTGTGCATAAAATTCTCTGCGTATTATCTCAAAAGACTAAAATGCATGCTTGTTCATGGGACTACTTTTGATTATTTAAATATGTTGGTGTTGCATTTACTAAACCGTTACTGTATGGTTTTGTTGTATTGTTTCATTTGGTGTCTTTCCAAATATTTAGCTGCATGTATACAAAAATTTAGAAAATTTGATAAAAATCAGCATCCTGTGATGCCAAGCTAAGTGTGCTGTGCTTTAAGACTTGCCTTGCTTACTTACACACCAAATAACCTTCCATGCATTCATCCATCCATGCATCCATCCATGCATCCATCCATTCAATCATGGTGATTCTGATGATTATTGGAACCTCATACCTCTCCAAAGTCATGAAAAGTCAGCCTTTTTTCAAACTCCATAGCAAAAAGGTATCTAACACTAACCTTGAAAAGTAAATTCTCTCTCAGTTTCCATGTCTGTCATTAGGCAACTCCATCTTGTTAAACTCCAGTCTGAAACTTTTGTGCCTGTCTGAAAACGGACTGAACCAATCAGCATAATTTAAGGGGTCTGGCTGGACTGTTGGTCGGTATATGGCTGCTGGTAAAGCGATGAGCTTTTAGATTTATCCAAACTTGGCCAACAAGAGCAACAAAAGTCCAGAGAACAGCATGGGAAGATTTACATGGTGTCTCCACTCTTATCCCAACTTGCTTTGTCATGAATACGGGGTAGTTACTGGCGGAGTTTGGTTCTACTGCAAACCGGTAGCAGTGACTGTTAGCTATCATCTCAGATTTAGCTTTAGCAACGGTTTGAAATAAAATTGGATCTGGACTACATTTCTTTGTTGATAGAGGAGCAAATAACCACACTGGAAGCTTTTCTTGGTGGAGATGATGTTTTTGCATTTCTGATGAGTTTGATCCACCAACAAGCTCCAATGTCTGTAAACCAAAACAGTACCCGCCTGCTGAGCCCACAATACCCAGCAGAGCTGCACATGCCTATGATCTAATTTTGTCTTGTCACTCTGATTGGTTTATAATGAATGTGATGGAGGAAATGTTTGCCCAGTCACCTCCATAGAATGTTTTAAAACTACCGTCCCTTTCCAAATGATTTGTATGGGAGGTTTATCAGATGAATGTGAGACATATCCCATGAATATGTAACGTGGCGTGTCAAGTTACCATATTACTGAAAGCACCCCTATATTAAACAACAATCCTCAGCATTGTCTTAGCAGCAAAACAAAAAAGGATGCCATATTTTGAGTGTTGACTCAGAAAGCAGCAGGAAAAGAAAACATCATCACAAGGTATTATGATTCAGGGAGCACATAGAAAACACAGGCATGATGATGACTGCTCTGTTATGAAATCTGCAGATGAATATTTTTGGACAGTTTCCTGCTGGGAGAAACTCGACAGAAGTCCAAACTCCAGGCGGCTTCTTTGATGAATGACATGCTTGTGGGTTTATTTGATTTCCAGTGAGTGACGATGCCTTTCTCAGGACGAGGAATAAACCTAATATGATTGAAAATATCTTCAACTCTTAAAACAGAAAAAATCTCAAATTGATGTCTATTGCAGGAACCTGTTGCCTGGAAGTGTGACATCTATATTATTATATTAAGGGGGATTTATATGCAGATCACATGCAGTTTGATGATGCTATCACTGATTTCACTGGCCTTTTAAGTTCTCTTATTGCACAGAAATGAGCAGGGTGACCTTGTAAATACCACAAGAAGTTTTTTGGCAATGCACATTTTTTGTCGTGTCTCCTGTCTTTCCAGTTGTCCTGTTTTCCTTCACTAAAACACCTGAAGGCTCGGATATTTTTAGACTTTTATGATGTCACAATCAGTGAACAAGAGCGAGATCCTGCACAGTACTTTCGTTCTTCCTGCTCTAATCCACCTGGCCTCCTCTCCTTACATTAGACACCGTTTTAATGTGTGTGTATGTCGCAGCCACCATATGTCGGGAAAACGCTCTTGTGTGTATACTTGGACCCATGTCATGTGATCAAACAAGGCACCCTGCAGAGTTTTGCATCTGTTGTTGTTTGTCTTATTCCCGGTGTGCCGTCTGAACAGTTGTATAACAGTAGAAGTATTATGTTGGAAGCAGAAATGGCTGCTCTCATCTATTATGCACAAAGACAAGAAGTGTTTTATGACTTCTGGCTTGCAAATGTGATAATGTTTTAAATATTTTAGAAGGCTGAGAGGAGAGGCCAGGTACTGTAAACGTTCTCTCTTAAGATTTTAGTTACCACTGCCTCATGTTTTATTCATGAGCAAGCTCACTTTGAAAAGTTCATTTAGTCTAGTGCAATCTGTTGTACTTACTATTTTTTTCCGGTGTATTTTTAAATTACTTTTAAACTACTTTTCTTAATTTGCTATTTATTTTAGTCATAACTTTGCAAATGTTGCAACAGAGCCACATAACGAGGCAGCATGACTGGCATGACAATAGGAGAGGATTTAATATCATGCATTTAAATCTTAGTATTCTCACTAATTTAAATGGACGGTAGATAACAGATGTCCCTTCTGGACAGTGAAATGCAATAGCAGGAAAAGAATGACACTGTGGAGCTATACTGCCAGATTTGTTTGCAGGATCCACAGAGAATCATATTATCTTACAAGACTTGATGCGTGTACAAAGTCTGGGAGGTTCTGGGAAATGTAATTAAGGATCAATATAAGAAAAAAAGCATCTAGTGCAGGGATGTCAAACTCAATCCTAGTGGGGGCCAGAATCTGGACAGATCTAACCTGAGGGCTGACCAGAGTCAACATTTAACCATAAACTGTCAACCTCTTTTTCACCAGTGATGAATTATGGGAAGTAATGCTGCATTCGATTGTACTCGAAACTCAGAAAAATCTGACCTCTGAACTGGAAAAGTGCAATAGAACGGCTCATGAGCTCGGGACTCGGGAATTCAGGTAGGATCCAAGCAGCCCGAGTTGGTTGGAATGACGTAGCAATATGGCGTCTCACACCGTGGGAGTCATTTTCTCCTCAAATTTTACTTTTATGTGTCGTCTGTGCGTTTGTGTAACTACAGTACAGGCCTCTGCACAGCTCACTTTGATGCCCGTTTAAGTTCAGTGATGCATGCAGGATTCCCCTCGCTGGTGCGTCCAAGTCATACGTACGTTTCTCTTTCCCTCTCTCCCTCAAGTAGTTAATATATTTCCCCAACAGTAATTTTTGATACTTGAAAAACATCAAACAAACATCAGCTTACTGTGGCCGGCCATGTTTTCCGAGCTTATGCAATGAAACGCATTTACCTTGGAAGTCAGACAATCGAACGCAGCATAAAAGACAACTTAGCTTTGATGATAAAGGATTTTTGGATTTAAAAAAGTCAAAATGATAAGTTAAAAGGCCCAAATTGGAAGTAAAAAGGCAAACTTATTGGTTCAAAAGGTCAAAACACAAAATTATAAGAAAAATATAATAGAAAAAATAATATATAAGGCAGACATAGGAGACGGAAATCAAAATCATGAATCTAAAAGCACAAAATATGAGACAAAATTCACAACTGTGAATTTAAAGGATTGAATATGAGAATATGAAATAATTAGTTGATAAGTTGTAAGTTTAAACGTCAAAATATGAGGAAAATTCAAAATCACGAGTTTTAAAGGTCAGATATATGATTAAAAAAAAATCATGAGTTTTTTAAAGGCAAAATGTGAGGTAAAGTTTAAAGTCACAACTTTAAAGGCTAAATATGAGATAAAATTGAGAATCATGAGTTTAAAAGGTGAAAATATGAGGGTAGAATAATAATTGTAAATTTCAAATGTAAAATATGACAAGAAATAAAAAATAGTGAGTTCAAAGGCCAAAATATGAAGGAAAGAAATCAATATCATGTCTTAAAAGGTCACAGTATGAGATAAAGGCCAAAATATGAAATAAAACTTCTAAATCATAAGTTTAAGTTGGAATTGAAAGATGCAAAATTGAAAATTAAATTTGAAAACAAATTAATTTTATCTAATTATTTTTACTCTTGACTCTAAATTTGATGACTTAATGATATTTTTAATCATCAAGGTTTAATTTATATTTTTGTACTGGAGTGCTGGTAAGCCAGTTATACTTAAAATGTGATATGATCTTCCAGGCCGGGTATAATTGTACCAAGATGAGAGATTTGGCCCCCGGGGTCACCCCTGATCTAGGGAATCTCACTCTTGATTCAGTAAGAGACTGTATCACCTGTTGTCATTAATTTCTCTTGATCATTGCTAAGATGTTTTTACGACTTGATTGGAGTCCACCTGTGCTAAACTGAATAGATCGGCCATGATTTGGAAAGGCACATGCCTCTCTATAGAAGTCCTTACTGTTGACAATGCATATCAGAGCAAAAACCAAGCCATGAGGTCAAAGGAACTACCTGCAGAGCTCGGAGACAGGATTATTACAATGCACACATCTGGGCATGGCTACAAAAACATGTCTGCTGTACTGAAGGTTCCCAAGAAGACAGCGGCCTCCATGAATCTCAAAAAGAAGAAGTTTGGCACAACCAGGTCTCTTCCAAGATCTGGTGGCTTGGCCAAACGGAGCAATCAGGGAAGAAGAGACTTAGTAAGAGAGGCGACCAAGAACACGGTGGTCACTCTGATGGAGCTCCAGAGATCCTGTGTGGAGATGGGACAAACTTCCAGGGCAACCATCACTGCAGCCCTCGATCAATCTGGACTCATGGCAGATTGACTTGACAGAAGCCTCTCCACGCAAAACACATGAAAGCCCGCTTGGAGTTTGCAGAAAGCCCTTTAAGGACTGTGAGAAACAAGATTCTCTGCTCCGGTGGAACCAAGATTGAACTGTTTGGCCTTAATTTTGAATGTCTGGAGTCAACCAGGCACTGCTTATCACCTGCTCAATACCGTCACAACAGTGAGGCATGGTGGTGGCAGCATCATGCTGTGGGGGTGTTTTCCAAAAGCAGGGACCGGGGGACTGTTTGGGTTAAAGGAAAGCTAAATAGAGCAAAGTACAGAGATATCCTCAGTGATAATCTTTTCCACAGTGCTCAGGACCTCAGATTCAGGCTCGACACCTGTCGACATACAAGGATGCCGCTTAGCAAGCTGGTGGTTTTCAGGCCCTTGGATCATCCATGGCACAACTAAGGGCTCGTGGTAACCTTATACCCACCTGGATGGTACCCTAGGCTGTGCTCACTCACCACATCAACCCTTTACTCTGATCTTTTTTACATAATTTGTGCTAGCAAATACCCTTGTTGCACGAAAATAAAAATGGCTGAGTGAGGCAGAGAACGAGTTGGAGACTGCACGTGTTAACATCTCTCATAATCTGATGTTTTTAAATCATTTACATGGGGTGGAAACGGAAAATTTTAGCAGGGATGAAGAGGAATGCAGAGGCAATTTATCCTGGCACAGACTAAGATTGTGCAAAGACTGAGGATCTTACAGGGTCACTAATTGCAAGACTAGAATTAGATTCCTTTTGGGAGGATTTCTCATCATGCACCTGGTGGAAATTTACAACTTTTGGGCAGAGAACAATGGAGCAGAAACAGAAGCCACAGCTGGCTTTGTGCATGTGGTGATTTGTTGAGAAAACTGCAGCAATTTATGTCCGCTTCCTTTCCTTCTCCACTCTCTTGTGGGACAAATTGGATGTAACGTTGTAGAGGTTCAACAGTTTCTCCTGCCTTTCCACCATCCATGAGAACTATGCACTCTTTCCCTGAAAGGCCATGTTGGTTAAAACTAGTGCAGCTTCCTGTTTGGTGCTGATGGAGGGCGCTCCCATTGGTTGTGGAAAACGTCCTTGAAAACACAACTTGCATAAGACTAGACGACAGACCTGTGAGAATATTAAACATGATTGATATTGTCTTAACACCAAGACTGAGGAAAGACTGCCCTGATACCCTTATGAGGGGAAAACAGATATGTTGCATTATTTAACATGCAGGAGAGAAAGAAGGAGACACTGGGAGTGAGTGGATGATGAGAGGATGACCTTAAAAATGTCCGTGCTTTTGTAGAGCTGATTGAGTTTTTTCACTGCCCCTGTAAAGTTTGACAACATGCCATTAAAATGATAATTGTGTTTTACATGAAGCTCCAGGGTCTCTATAATAAGTACAGGCTGGTTCGTATAGTGTACCATGTCTTATAAAAGGACTATTGACATCATACAGTGTCATTAGTTGATGGCGCTTTGATCCACCGTTAGCGTCTATGTGATCACATAAATCACTGAGTCATCTGCAATCAAGGAGTCAGCATGTCCGGATCAAACACGTCGGATCAAAGGTTCCAGGCTGAGACGGCATTATTCAGGAGGGAAGCGTGTGACTGAAGATTCTCAGGCCTTGAACCTGAGCCAAGGAAAGGGTTTGGTATATCACACTAATTAGAGGACGACGTAATTAGCGTTAAAATCACAGACAGGGTAAATAACTGAGGGAACCACCCCAATAGCACCCACTGGTTTTTGGAAAGCCTTTTTAAGCTTTTGATTGAACACTCAGGCATTTGCCAGGTTGGCTTCCATGATGCCAGAAGTAACTATATTTGAACTAAAGGTTGAGTAGGAGTTGAGGGAGGGGCTGGTGTAGGGCACGCTATCAAAGCTTTACAGTCTGGGCCTTAGGCTAATTCATTGGATGGCTAATTAATGAGTTTCTTAGACAATAGGATTCTGTTAATGGGGGGGCTAACTGAAGACACGTGGCTAAGAGAACTCTCCAGGTTGCATCTGTCAGTCCAGGTCTTTCTTTTGAACGTAATATCTTAAGAACACTCCGATTTTCATCACTTTTTGCACCAACATTCACCCTAACCAAAGGATGTTCATCCCTTGCTTTCTAGGCCATCCTTTTGAACACAATATATCAAAAAAACTTTGATGGATTTGAATAAAACTTTGCACAAATATTCACCCCAACCAAAGGATGAATAGATTAGAGTTTGGAGGTCATAGGTCAAAGTTCCTTTTATTCAGTTGGGTAACTGTGTTGCCTGGATTCGTCTAGGTCTGGGGTTTTGTTTACTTTTTATTTTCAGTCCAGGTTTTTGGTTACTGGGGTTTTCTAATATCTTTCTTGTTTTTACAATGCCCGCCCTGGGTTATTATGATGTTGGGGTTACAATGCTGGCTGAATTTTTCATGGGTTGTTCTGTTGTTGGGATTTTCACTTTCTTGTTGTGTTTTTTTGCTTGTGTTATGATGCTTTGTCTTGTTTGTGATTCTGCCTGTTATGAAAGCACTTTGTAAACCTCTGTTTTAAAGGTGCTATACAAATAAAGATATCATTATTATTATTATTTTTATAGGCCAAAGTCGTTGGGCTCTTACTCCTCTCTTGCATTCCAGGCTGTTCTTTTGGACAGAATATCTCATGAATGCATTGATGGATTTCCATCAAACGTTGTAAAAATATTAGTCCTTACTCATTGATAACATCAGTGCATTCCAGAAGTCATAGGTCATGGATCAAGGTCACAGGGCCTGATGTTCTTACCTTACTTGTGAATGTGGCATCACAACTCTTTGAGGGATTTTGTTCAAACCTTGCACATTTGTACGCCAAGACTTAAGGATGAACAGAGTAGGGTTTAGAGGCAACTGGGCCTTATTTTTATCACTTGCTTTTAAATTGATATCACAGAAGTGTTTGGAGGAATTGTCTTCAAAGCGTGCACATATTATGGCAATGACAAAAGGATGGAGTGATAAGATTTTGGATGTTATAGGTCATGGGCCTCATGTTCATTCCTTGCTTTCCAGGCCATTCTTGTGAACTAGATATCTATACTTGAAGGTATTTCCTTCAAATTTTGCACAAAAGTCCACTCTGACTTAAGGATACAGTAATGGCATTTTGGTTCAAGGTCAAGAATTCTTTTAGGGATTTTCTTCAAACGTTGCACAAATATCTTTAAAGACTCAGTGATGAACTTATTTGATTTTGTCAGTCAAGGGTCAAGGCCTTTGGGCTCATGTACTCCTTAACTTGTGAACAGAATACCTTAAGAATGCTTTGTTAGATTTTCCTCGCACTTTGTACAAATATTCCCTCTTGCCTGAGGGTAACTGATTACATTTTTGAGATAATAGGGCAAGGGTTGGGATCATTGGGCCTCATGTTCACCCCTTCCTTCTCTGGCCATTCTTGTAAACAAAATATCTCATGGACACTTTGACTGATTTTCTTCAAACTTTGCAAAAATGTTCAGCCTTACTAAGGGATCAAGTTATTTAAGGTAAAGCAAAGGTCATGTCTTTTGCCCTGTTTACACCCCTTGCCTGTGAATAGGACATTAAAACAAACAGTGTTGGGGATTTTCTCCTAACCTTGAAAAAGTTATTTGTCCTCACTAAAGAATGAACTAATCAGATTTTGGTGAGCAAAAGTCAAATGTCAGGGTCTTAGGGCTTGTTTGCAACCCTGGCTTGTGAACAGAATACCCCAAGAAGGCTTTGATGGTTTTGTATAAATCTCACTTAAAGATGAATTGATTAGATTTTAAGATAATAGGTCAGAGGTCAAGGTCATTAGGCCTCATGTTCACCCCCTTGCTTTGCAGGCAATTCTTGTGAACACAACATCTTTAGAGGGACTTGATGGATTTTTAATCCCAAATGTTCAACCTTACTAAGAATAAAATGGCTTCTTTGCCAGGGATAGTGGCCATAAGCATTATTTTTTGGGGGTTTCATCCATCATCATTTGCCACTCTTGTAAAAAGAATATCTCAAGAACATTTTAGCTGATTTTCATCAAACTTTTCACCAATGTTTACCCTGACCCAAGGATAAAATGGTTAGAGTTTGGAGCACATGAATCAAAATTCCACTTCATTGGGCCTCATATTCATCCTTGCTTTTGAGGTCATTATTGCAGCTGCATGCAAGCCTCACCTCACCAAGTTCAATGCCAAGCATCACACAAAGTGGTGTAAAACACACGACACTGGACTTTGGAGGAATGGAAACATGTTCCGCTATGAAATAATAATGTATAATTATGTAACATTATGACTCATGAAGCAAATACTCGAAACTATTTCAAGAGAAAACCACTGGGCGGAGTGACACAGTGCAGCAGCCATGTCTGGAGTGTAGTTCCGGCTTTGCATTTAACTTTAAAACATCTCCGTCTTGTAATGTTTCATGATTGTTTCATAGCGTTGTGAATGTACAGGGCACAACTTGTCCACGAGATTTGGACCCAACAACCCAACAACTCCAAAATGGAGTTGTTGGGTTGTGTATTTGATGAGTTTGATGAGGGAAAGAAAAAAATCCGTCTGCTAACATAACGTTAGTGGTGCAGCTGGTTTAACGGTCCCCCCAGATCTAGAAACATCTTGCACCGACAACTAAAGGAAACAAACCTATTACTAAGACAGTCTATTCTAATATGAACGTACCCAGTGCACAAAGTTAGGACTATATAAAGACATGATTTGATGATTTCAGTATGGAAGAAGTTGATTGGCCTCACTCCACATTATTTATTTATTTATTTATTTATTTATTTTTTAAGGTTTATTTTGAGCATTTTTGTGCCTTTATTTGATAGAGGAGGATAGTGGATAGAGTCAGAAACAGGGATGAGAGTGGGGGATAGACATGTGGTAAAGGGCCTCAGGCCAGATTCAAACCCGGACCGTCCGCGTACATGGGGCGCGCCTTAACCAATTGGCCACCTGCGCCCCACTCCACATTATTTTTATTATTATTTTGATTGAGCGTCCCCCTGGATGCAGAATTCAGATACATTTTGTTGCAGTGGCCTCCAAGGGGCTGTAGTTTTTGGCACCTTGGCATTTGCTTAAACTCTCTTTCCCAATGTTGCCATTTTTTAAGATGGCAATTTCTTGTTAAGTGAATATTTTAAGGTCATATTTGGGGCGTTAAGTTATGATTTAATTTTGTACAAAGTTTCATCACTTGACCGGGCCAAACTGCTGTTATTTGATGGCTGAGATCCTTTCATGATCTCTTCAGCCTCTGATCAGTTGAGCTGGACTCGCCCCCCTTTCACCTTTCCCACTGCTATTACGCATTTAGAAAGCACCCATTAAATTTAAACTGCTCCTATCTTCTATCTATTCACTACTCATTGCCTGTGCGGCGATAAAAATTCATTACATGATCTGCCTTATTTGAGCACTAGATACGTGCAGAATTTAATTCCCTTACTCCCCCAGGCTGCAGCACTAAAACATAATTTCACTTTGAATAGTTTTTTCTGAGCACTGTGAGGTCTCGCTTTTTTGCTGAAAGAAGCACCTCTATGGTAACATTTCTCAATTATCTCTTGGCTGTACAGCAGTATTTTGTTTACCTGCCATGTTTGATAACCTGGAGCCACATATTGCTGTGACAGTGAGCGTGTTCGGATCACTGCAGGCAGATATAAAAATGTCACTTTCATAACCACTGTTTGTTGTTAGCTGGAACAGAGGATTTCTGCGGTACATGTGTCTTACTGCTGGCTCAATCTCCGACTGTACATGCTGCTGCTGTCATGTTTGTTGTGACGAAGACATTCCCAGGAGATTCTCTGGCTGTGTGGTTCAAAAGCATGTGGTCACAGCCAGGGAAACAGCAGTCAGGGCTATCTTATGTAACACTTAGCTCCTTTCTTCAAGCAATTACACCAGCAGATTGCTCTTCACTACAACAAAGTCATCCAAATGTTGTTTTTCATTTGACTTTCAGGGGTGATTTGGCTTTCAGTTTCCCCCATCTCTAATTCAGCATGAAATCAGGGCGAACTTTGTGTCAGTTAATAAAACTGTCAGTCCAAGGATTATGCTGCTTTGTTATTTCCCCTCACAGGTATCTCAGAAAAAAAGACAAACAAGGGGAAATTATTTTTAGATTCTAGAGTGTTTCTGCCCATTCAATCTGTGGAGCTTTTAGAAGGTCAGGCACTGATGTTGGACAGAAAAGCCTGACTCACAATCTCCATTCTGGTTCATCCCGAAGGTTCTTCCACACTGAACTCATCAAACCATGTCTTTATAGTCCTTCTTTGTGCACTGGGGCACAGTCATGTTGAGATGGAAAAGGGCCTTTCCCAAACTGTTTCTACACAGTTGGAAGCATAGCATTGCCCAAAATGTCTTGGTATGCTGAAGCATTAAGATTGCTCTACAGTGGTAATAAGGTGCCCAAACCCTGAAAAACAGCCCCATACCATTATCCCTCCTCCACCAAACTTCACAGCTGGCACAAAGCAGTCAAGAAAGTAACCTTTCACCTGGCATCTGCCAAACGCAGACTTGCCCATGTTAGGGCCAAACAAGACCCATGTGGAGCCTTTGTGGGTTCAGTAGGCATGGGCTAGAACTGGATACCATTACTTGGGACCCATGTAGGTTTAGTTACAAGCGCCCCACATGGGCTTCTCATGTGAGCTGGCCATACAGGACCCATGTGGAGCCTTTGTAGGATGTGTATGCGCAGGCTCAAATTGGGAACCATTAGCTCGGACCCATATGGTTTTAGTTTTATGGGTCTCACAGCGGAAGCATGTGGGCTGACCATACAGGGCCCACGAGGAGCCTATGTGGGCACAGGCTAGAACTGGGCAGCAATGTATGGAAAACATATAGGTTTCATTGCGTGGGTCTCACATTTGAAGGCCATGTGGTCCGACCATACAGGACCCATGTGAAGCCCAGGTGGATCCCACTCAAGGCCCACATGGGCAATCACAGGCAGGTCTACCATGGAACCCGTGGACAACCCCACTTGGAACCTACTTTCCAGTCAACTTGGGCTCGACTTAAGTCCAAGAGAGACCCTTTATCCAGGCAGAGATGTGGCCATTTATGGGAGTCATAAATTGCCCAGGTAGGCCCCAGTGTGAAGCCCACATAGATACACTCGAAGCCCACATGGGCAACCAAAGGCAGGACCTGCTTAGACCCATGAACAAACCCATTTGGAACCCATTTTCAAGCTCCACTTAAAGGTACAGTGTGTAAAAATGGGACTATCAACATCTAACAGTCAATTCTGGAGTGTGATGCTCATTTCTCTGGTGATAACTGTGGGAACCAGTGAAGTTTAAAAATCAATACATGCTTAACTGTTATTTGGTTCCTTCTATGGTGCCATAGAAACAGGCAAAATGCAAAAATCCAAGATGGCAGCGTCCTTGGAGGGGACCCTCCCTATGTATGAATAAAAGGCTTATTCTGAGTTAATTTAAAAGATAAATTTAAAAAATGTGTTATCAGATGTCAGCACTAATTTAGATCAATCTACTTATAAATGTTATGTTTCATTTTAACCAAGCTTGTTTTGCTAAATGCTAATAGGCTAAATATTACACACTGCACCTTTAAGTCCCAGTAAAATCCTTTGTTCAGTCAGAGATGGGGCCTTTATGGATGTCATATAAATTGCCCAGGTAGGCACCATTGTGAAGCCCAGCTAGATCCCTCTTGAGGTTCTTATGGGCAGTCACAGGATCGACCACCATGGAATCCATGGACAAACCCGTTTTGATCCCCCTTTCCAGCTCAACTGAACCAAACATAAGTCCCAGTGAGATCCTTTCTCCAGGCAGAGATGGGGCCTTTTTGGGTCACATATAACTTGCCTGAATAGACCCCAATGTGAAGCCCACGTAGATACCACTTGAGACCCATTTTGGCAATTACATGCAGAACCACCATGGAACCCATGGACAAACCCACTTGGAACCTCTTTACAGCCCACTTGGACCCGACTTAAGTCCCAGTGAGATCCTTTCTCCAGGCAGAGATGGGGCCTTTTTGGGTCACATATAAATTGCCTGAATAGACCCCAATGTGAAGCCCATGTAGATACCACTTAAGACCCATTTTGGCAATTACATGCAGAACCACCATGGAACCCATAGACAAACCCACTTGGGACCCATACCCTTTATGAGGCCCACATGGAAGGGCTGGTTGGGATTTTACATGGGAATTTTTTAGATTGTTGAAGTATACTTTTGGTTATTTATTTCTTTCAGTTGTGATGCACAGAGGAAATTTAGTTCACGTGATACCTTTTCAAATTCAATGTACTCTTTATTAGGTAGTTGGAACTCATTAAAATCATTTGAAATACCTGCTACTTTCAATAGAAACTACTCCTAAGTCTTGTAGATGACAGACACGGTTCATAAAGCGAAGTTAAATCCTGAATCTTAGACTCCATTATGAAAGTTTTTTCATCCCTCTCAAACTTCCTCTCTGGTCTGAACAGTGGAGTCGACGCCTCTGAGCAGTCGGGTTGAACTTTCAGAGATAAAGAGCAGAGCAGAGGTGATTTATGGGGGCTTTACTCCGGCGGCACAAATTAGCTGGACCAGGATTGCATTAGGCACAGTGATGGTGGTGGGCTCTGTTATAATGAGGGTCAGAGGGGTGAAACTGGTACAGGAGGTAGAGGGAACTAAGCTCTTTGAGTGGCTGGCACTGCAGTGGACACTAAAGCTGCTGTGAAGGAAAAAACAGGCTAAGGCAGTAACATTACTGACCACCCAGCCTCCAGCCCTCTCTTGTTAAATGTTCTGTGAAATAGATTTCCCATGATCCATCTGTCAATCACACCTTCTTATAGACCAATCATTTCTAGACCCCATGCCATTTAGCTCTGTCTGATTCGGGTTATTACTTGTTTGCTGTGTTAAGTCTTTAGTCCAGCTTTAGCTCCTCATTTTCAATGCTTTACTGATTTCCTTTAAGCTTCTTAATCACAGTTTGAGACGTATAGTTAGTGCAGTTAATTTCAAAGTGAGCTGTTGACCCAAAGCTTAAAGAAATGCCAATTCCATACTGCGGTAAACACTGAGTGTAAACCTGATGTGTTGGTATTGACTCACAGGTCTTCTCATGTTTCCTAACACACTCTGCTCTCCCACAGATCAATACTGTCTCTAACTAAGCAGAGAAAATAGCTGTAGCCAAGCTCTTACTTTAAAAAAGCCATTCTAATCCACCTACAAACTCAGATAATTGGTCTGGATACAATACACAGGAATGTCTTCATACAATGTAGGTACCATTAGAGGTGAGTCACATGTGCAACATGCAGGGAGAAACATGAGACAGAGATAAAGAGGAGGGTTATTAAAAGAAAGCCCCGCTGCAGGAATGCAACAGAGGGTGACAGGATTTGACGAATGGATGAAGATTTGAAGCACAAAGACTTTCTCTAGAAGTCACCGAACCTGCTCTCCTGCAGCATCTGCTCAACCTTAGATTTGCTCATGCCACTAATACAGATGCTCTGATTATTAATACAATCAATGCATTGGAGAATATAAAGATTGATGGATATAAAAGTGCTATTTTGTGCACTGGAAAGTGCAGGCTTGCCCCCCTATTGGCTAAATTAAAAGGCCCTACTCAGATTAAATAATATCAATGCATCCTGAGCAATGTTAGTGCAAGCTTCCTGGCTAGCATTTACCTGGCTGAGGCTCAGATCAGCGTTGAAGCTGAAATTAGACAACAGGTTTGAAGTTGGGTTGCACAACACCAATTCCCAAAAAGTTTTGGGGCTGAGTAAAATGCAAATTAAAACAGAATGCAATGGTTTGCAAATCTCATATATCCATATTTTATACACAACAGAACATAACAGATGTTCAAACTGAGACACTGGGGGGCACACAGATGGCCTAGCGGTCCAAGGCGCTGCCCATGCACACGGGCAGCCCAGGTTTGAATCCAGCCGGGGGCTCTTATATGCATGACTCCCCCCACTCTCTCTCCTGTTTCCGACTCCAGCCACTGTCCTCCTCTATGGAATAAAGGCACAAAAAGCCCAAATATAAATCTTGAACTGAGACATTTTACAGTTTCATGAAAAAGTATTATTTTATTTTGAATTTAATGGCAACACATCTCAAAAAAGTGAGGACAGGGCCACAGCAGCCTGGAAAAGGAAGCGCCACTAATTAGAAAACTGCTTTTGCAACTAATTAGGTTAATTGGCAAGAGTTCAGAAACAGAAGTGAGTATAAAAGGAGCATTTTTGAGAGGCAGAGTCTCTCAGAAGTCAAGATGGGCAGAGGTTTACCAATCTGCAAAAACCTGTGTCTTAAATTTATGGAGCAATTTCAGAAAATGTTCCTCAGTGTTAATTTGTGAAGGCTTTTAATATTCCACCATCTACAGTACATAACTAACCTTGCAAAGCAGATGGATACGCCCATTTCCGTGTTTCTCACTGGCGAATCCATTTTGCAACGCTCCCGTCTGAACCGTTTGGGCCCTGTTAGAAAAGTGACAGGACCAATCAGCGACGAGGGGCAGTACTTTCTGGCACGGCGGAGTCGTGATGTAAGCAAGCAGCAATAAGAGGCTGGTGCTGTTATGGCGGAAGAGCTAGGCGTGGATGCTGCTAAAGTGTAATTTGTATCAGAACCTGACGACATTTCTTCGTTAAAAGAAGAAAGCCTTGCATATTTCAGCAAGATGATGCTCAATCACATACCACATCTGTCCCAACAGCATGGCTTCACAGTAGAAGACTTGAGGAACTGAGCTGGCCTGGCTGCAGCCCAGACCACTGGACAACTCCAAAGAAACATGGCTGTGTCTCAACTTTTTTGACGTGTTTAAAATGTCTCGGTTTCAACAACTGATATGTTGTTTATGTTCTATTGTGAATAAAATATGGGTTTATGAGATTACCAAACTATTCATTTTGTTTTTACTTGCATGTCGCACAGCAACCCAGCTTTTTTGGAATTAGGGTTTCATAAAGTTCTTGGCTATAGTTATGGCTTAAGCCTCCGGAGGTTTCAGTCTGCTGAAGTTTGCAGGATCTTCAGTCACATAATTGAGTACATTTTTGTAAAAAATGGACCAATAAAAACTGTTGGCTCAAATGTACCCTATATCTAAAAATGTTGAGGTGTTTTATTCTCCCATGGAAGCCGTTGTGTTAGGCTCTATTATTCAATTCAGCTTTTAGGGACATTTTCTTTGGCTCTAGCGTACCCCTATCTCTGTTATGCTGAATGCTCCCAAGAGCACAATGTCCTCCATAATTCTCAAATGGAAGACACAACCAGGACTCTTTATGTGGCCAAACTGAATAATCAGAGAAGGACCTTAGTAAGAGAGGTCACCAAGAACCTGATAATACCTCTGACTGAGCTCCTGTGTGGAGATGGGACAAAGTTCCAGAAGGACAAGCATCACTGCGACCTCCAACCGATCATGGTTTTATAGTAGAGTGGCTAGATAGAAGCCACTCCTCCGCAAAACATCATAAACAGCTGAAGAATTCTCAGACTGTGAAAAACAAGGTTCTCAGGTCTGATGAAACCAAGACTGGACTGTTTGGTGTCAATTCTGCCAATTCTGGAGAAAGCCAGGCATCAACCATCATCTGCCCAATACCATCCCAGCAGTGAAGCATGGTGGTGGCAGCATCATGCTGTGGGGGTGTTTCTCAGTAGCAGTTTTTTAGTAGACTTGTCAGGGTCGAGGGAAAGCTGAATGGAGAAAAGCACAGGAACATCCTCAGTGAAAACCTGTTCTGCAGC
Organism: Cheilinus undulatus; assembly: GCF_018320785.1. Lineage (NCBI taxonomy): Eukaryota > Metazoa > Chordata > Actinopteri > Labriformes > Labridae > Cheilinus > Cheilinus undulatus. The sequence continues at coordinate 10,530,631 of NC_054885.1, read as the reverse complement.
GCTCAGGATGTTAGACTGACAATGGCATTACAATGACCCTAAGTTTGCAGCCAAGACAACGCAGGATTGGCTCATGGACAACTCTGGTTGTCCTAGGGTGGCCCAGTCAGAACCTTGACTTGAACCCTATCAAACATCTCTGGAGAGACCTATAAGTATGGTAGTTAAACTGATGGTCCCCATAGAACTTGACTGAGATTGAGAGGATTTTCAAAGAAGAATGGCCAAAAAATCCCCAATTCAGGTATACAAAGCCTAATGCATCATATTAAAAAAAAACAGAGGCTATTATTGCTGCCAAAGGAGTTTCAACTAAGAAGATAAATTTAGATAAATTTGTAAAATTTCTAGAATTCACACTTGTGTAAGAGGGATTTTATCACAAGAATGTAAATATCCCTTAAGACTCTGGTTGACTCCTCTGATTTTGGCAATTTCAGTTGTGTCCTGGATGCTGTATAAGGGCTGAAAGAGATAAAAACTTCCAGTTTAAATGAATGTCTCAATTTTTCCATAGATGCCGACTGATTTTTTGAGGAGACAGGGTAATAAATTGGTGCTGCAGCTCCACATAGTGTCACAATAACTGCTACTCTCATTGCCCTGACCTCCATGCCCCTGTTATTCTAGGAAAAGACTGGGGTTTCATTTTTATTTACTCCTACATATTTTAATTTTACAAATATTAAATACTCTCAGTTTCTTTGTCCAGAGAGGCACAGAATCACCCAGAATATCACATCATGTGAAAAAAACTGACCTCTTTTTACATTCTATATCTGCTGCACAGATAGTCAAAATAACTGTAATTTAATCAACATTGTAAATTCTGGCACTCAGCCTGCAAAAGCTTTAATTACTGATTGATGTTTTTCGTGTTTTCACGTGTGATTTTCCACATACTGAGCAGTGGCATGTTAAAAAGAGCGAATCGAAGCCTCTGTTTGCTCCTGATCAAAGCTTTACCAAAGTGGGGGGAGTGGTGGAGGGTGTCAGTAATGTTTCTCCTTGTTCCCATTCGTGCATATTTGATGTTTCCCACCACAGACCGCGGAGTGAGGCACTGATGTGCTCAGCTCTGGTACGTACGGAGAGCTGAGGCTGTGAGTGATTTCACAGATGAAAGGCGTCAGTGACACCCTCACCATTCAGGAGCCTGGAGAATAATATTACATCAGAGCCTTTTGTGACACCAGAACAATGGATGTGAGTCGGAACAGAGCTTAGAAGAGGTGACAAGTAAAAACAAGAAAAAAGGTGGTGGAGGGGGGGGGGAACTATTTTTGACAAAAATCTTAGAAATTTAGATGTGCAAGGTTACTCTTCATCACAGGTTTCATTTACAATCTTAGTTTGTAGGCAGTGCTGTTAGTAGAAGCATTACACATTCATGGTGTGAATTTGAGCCAGACTTCTGTCTTTGAATCTTTACCTGAAATGCTAACATAATGCTAACATAATGCTAATGTAATGCTAACGGTCCTCTTTTGCCATTTATGATCATAAAAAACAGAACATGTCTTGAATATTGCTCTGATTACTGAGATTAAGGTTAAATTTAATGCACTGTTAAGGACTTTTACAGAAACATTTCTTCCAGTTCCTGCGAGTTAAGAGAGATTAAAGTAACATAGAAACAAAAATCAATAAGTGGTTGTCTATTTAACCTAACAAGGCACGCCAGATGTAGAGTTTCTTATTTCCATTGCATGTGATGTATTTCAAATTCACCTGGAAACCTCCCATACAACGTATTTGAGAATCTCTGAAGTTGATTGGACAAATATTCTTACAGGCATACCAGCCAATCAGAGTGGCAAGACAAAATGAGTTAGCAGGTATACACACAGTCGGCGTCGCATCATAGATGGGGGCGGGGCATTTCGAGGGGGAAAACAATCCTTTCCCCCTTCGCCCGCAGCACTGTCAGCCCGCAGATTTTAAATTCTGATATATATGCTAACTGCTAAAAGGTCATACACTGACTCCTTACAGCCAATTGACAGAGATGGTTACATTTAAAAAAATACTCTAATACAAGGGTGTCAAACTATTGAGTACAGGGCCAGATTTGCTAAAATGAGATGTCCTGAGGGCCGGATTAGTTAGGCAAGGAGTGTCATAGTCAATTGCGGATTCTGAATTTAGACCTAAGAGTCCAACAAGGTCAACATATCACCATAAATGGTCAACCGCGTTTTCACCATTAGTAAAATATGAAATAATATTAATAACACTGATAATAAAATATTCTGAGATGAAAAAAGTCAAAATGATAAATTTTAAGGCTCAAGGACTGAGATAAAAAGTCAAACTTATTAGTTCAAAAGGTCAAACAAAAAATTTAAATGCAAAATAATGTTTTCAAAAAGTTAAAAATCACAAGTTAAAAATGTAAAAATATGATTCAGGATTTTAAGTTGTGAATCTTGACGGTCAAAGTATGATAAATCAAAACATGTAAAAAGTCAAAAACATAAGTTTAAGTCACCTTCCTGACTCTTTATGTAATTATTTTTACTCTTTACTTTTTCAGATGTTCATAATCTAACAAGGATATTTTCAATCATCAAGTTAAAGTTTAAACATTTATACTGGAGGAAATCTGCAGACCTCATACTGGTGGGCCAGGTATAATAGAAAAGTCGTATGCTCTTGTGGGCTGGATACAACTGTACCATGGGCTGGATTTGGCCCCTGGGCCTTGAGTTTGACACCTCTGCTCTAATAGGATCACATTCTTGTCCATATCTTATTAAAGAGTGGACAAACACTCCTACTTAGTGGCCTGATGTTTCATTCCCTGACATCTTCTGCTACCTGGTTGAATCACCTGGTAAGAGGCAAAATCACATTAAACCTCACATAATTTCAATGTCTGACAAGGAAATTGGCATGTTTTTGTGAATTTGTGCACTGTTTTTTATTGCACAATAGCCATCATGAGCTGCATATTGGTTATTTACGACTCGGTATATCACAAAGGGATTTACACACACAACAGCCTCAAAAACTATCGGTCCCTGGAGGCACATAACTTTTTTACAAGTGGCTTTGTCGGAGTTGTGCTTCATCACAAAATACCAATCTCATTAGCTTTTGTAACGAGGCAAGGTAGCCTGCATAGTGTAGTAGTTAATTAACTTCTCTTAAAACAAGTAATTGAACATTAATGTTAACTGTGAAACAATCTAACGGTGTTTCAATAAGGTGAACATAACGTTGTCATACCTGTAATGAAGTGCTGACTACAGACGTACATATGTTTGGATTTTGGATCCCACAGGTGGCCAAACTCATCCTCCCGCGGGATTGCTTGAAGCCACTGCGTTCTTCTCCTCGGTTCTGTGCTTTGATTTGGTAAAATATAAAAGCTCAGATTTGGATTTTTTAACTTATTTTTTGTGCATTGTGGAAAGCGGTTTGTTTTCCAGTTCCCCCCAAACCGGATGTGACATTTTGTACGCGTTCCTCTTTATGCTGACTGAATGTATGCACACCACCACAACCGAGCTACCCTTTTGATGGTGCGTCTAGAGCTGATGACACAGTGTTTTTAGTAGACGGCATTAAACAGATGCCCTTCAGTTAGCACTTTTTTTTTTCCATTAGAAGAAGAAGATGCACTAAAGTTCTTCATTGATTGGTAATACAGCAGGTAATTCAAAGTTAGGTGCCCCTATTGCTACTTAAAAATGTCTGCAAGGCATCCCCCTGAATGATGACAAACTGCTGTGACATCACTGCAGAGCGCTTGGAACGGGGACGGGGGCTTGTGTAGCCAAGAGCGGCCAAATTGGTGATGGAATAGTGAACCGGCAGAGCGTGGTTTGGACTGGCAAATCCAAAAGTAATGGCGGAAAATCCCCGTATGTTGTTGGATAAAACTCGTGCCGAGGCCAGTTGGTAGAGGTGCAAAAATATCTTAGCTCTCCGTGTGGTTCTTTGCCCTTGTTTTGATGAAGAAAAGTGGCCAAATTCTGATAAAACTGCCACTATACTAGGGCTATCCAAGTTAATGCTACACTGCTAGCAGATATTGCTACTGGTTTCCAGTACAACTTAATCCTGCACACAAGCAACATCCATGCAAATTTCTTCCGCCATAATTGCACCGGCCTCTTGTCGTTTGTCACGACTCCGAAAGTACTGCCCCTCAACACAGACTGGTCCTGTCACTTTCTACCGTTCAGATGTGAGCTTTGCAATATGAATTTGCCAGTGAGAAACACGAACAGGTGAATCTTTCTGCTTTGCAAGGTTATAAGAAAATGTCAAGGATTCAAAATGGAATAAGTTTTATCCCCCTATAAAGATTATCATCTTTATGCAAAAATAAGGGATAATACACACAACAGTGTATACTATTTTGCCACCAAAGACACAAACTTTTAATCTATTAGTATTTTTATTTTTGGTGAAAATATGTTACTTTAAGTACCAGTTTTCAGTTAAATTCTACCGTTAATTTTGAACCTCAGCTGTTGTAATTGAAATCTACAAGCCGTTGTTGCTAAATGCCTTACTTGTGAGATGGCCACGAAGTCAGTGAAATCATTCTTGTGTTTTGCAGTTGAGTCCACTATATGCTGCTCACGATATAGTGGATAGGTAGTAGGGAATGAGTGAGTGGTTTCAGACACAGCCTTCGTTAATGCAAAGTATAAACAGGATGTCAGGCACATACTAATGCACATATGTGCTCTCAGTAGCCTTAGATGCAAACATCCTTTAGGCATTGCCAGCTTCTTCCTGGAGTCTTTGACGTACTCTTTAGAAGTTAGATCCTGCAAACTTTACTCATCAGGTCTGTTACACAAAAGAGCCATGAATACTCATATTGTTTAAATCAAAGACCTCATATAAAGACACCCTAGAGAGAAATTACACTCATCAGTATAAATGATCTGTATCTACAAACAAAGCCCAATGCTTCCTCTCTCACACAGACATCAATACAACACTGACAAACCTGTGATTCATAGGACATTAGCACAATAAATACAGTGTTAGCAGCAGATAATTACATGTTCTCGTCTTTTCATGAACACTGAGTCATGCATCGATTCAGACCCACAGCAGCCATGTTGGTCCACTCCCCAAGGACACCCCATTGTTTTATATGTGTGTTTTCTTAAATCTGTAGTGTTGGTGTGCGTTTGCTTTGTGGGTGGCAGTATGATTCATGATGTACAAACAGCCTCTCATCTGCAGACTAGATTAATTTGTTAGCGCTCAGCGGCCATTTGTTATTAAGAGAGCAAGTACAGCACAAAAGAACACAACTGTTCGAGGCTGAAAATTGATGAAGGAACCGATGAAGTGTTTATTAACACTGTTGTTTTTTATGTGTGTTCCCCCAAAAAATGGACATCCATTCATCTAAATGTGTCTCTTTGTGTTTTATAAAATTGTGCTGAATCTTTGATGATACTGATGGTCTCTATTATCACTGAGTCTCCTCTTGTAGACACTTTGTCCAAACTGACTGTACATGTTAAGGCTTGTTTTCACTTTCTGCTTTTAACAGGAACTTTTTCTTTAGCACTCTAAAGACCTAAGGACCCAGCTGGGTCTTCAGCCACTTTTTAATTTCTAATAGTCAATATTTTTACCTGTGTTAATGGTAATGGCATGAAATTTTTCAAAAGGTAATAGCAAACCAGAGTTAAAAATTGCACACTTACACAGCACACATAGGACCCTCGGCCCAAACTGTCCCCTTCCATGGCCAGTCATTTTTTTGTTTTAGATAAAAACCTGTACTGCTCACAAAATGATTATGCAACAACATCAATGTTGTTATAATTTAACAACAGATAAAAGACCCTAATAACTTCACCCCAATCATTCCACTCTGCAATTCATATTTGGAAAATATTTTGTATTATTTGGTTTTCTCGCAATAAAAGGGGGTACCATTTCGAAAAAAATGGCTGGAAAGTGTAAAAGAATATTTAATGAATACTTAAAAAAATGATATAGTTCTGACTGGGGCTGAAGCTATTTAAATGATCTCAGCTTTAAAAGTGGAAAAAAATATTAAATTATATTATTATAATTCTTTTTTTGCACTTTTTCTGCAGGGACCTGTATGGGTTCTGAGGGTCCTAAGTGTGAGTTTTTTATGTGAACATGTACTGCTCAAAAATAATATTGTAACAACAAAATACAAAATAAATTGACATATACAAGGCACTTATAACTTCACCCTAAACACTCCACTCTGCAATTCATAATCTACTGTAAATTTTGTTTTTCTTGTTAAAAGAGGGGTTGCTATCATGACAAAAATGGCATAAAATGTAAAAAATATTTGAAAAGTGAATAAAAGCGTTATAGTTCTGATTATGACTGAAGCTAATTAAGAGATTTAAGCTTTGAAAGTGGAAAAATAGTAATTGATTGGATTTTTATAGATCTTTTTCTGAAGGGACCCGTTTAGGTCCAAAGGTTTTTTTTGAGTGGGACTCCGGAGGGTTAATTGGATTCTTGGGTGCTAAATTTTAAAGCTGACAAAGGCATTAATAAGGAAGCATTCAGACAGAGCCTTTGTAAGAAATTTTGGTATAACATAGCAAAAGTCACTTTTGGTAGTAATGAAAACCTCACATAAGGTCGTTAGCTTGTCACAGCTGCACATACATTCTGGCCAGTCTGTCCAGAAGCATCTGTTAGTGAAATCAGCTTTCCAGATGGTAAATTTTAACCATTTTCACACAGCAGCCTGTTCCCTCTGAATATGTAATATGATATAAAGCCTAAAAAGTTGCTGTGATGTATTAGGCCCATGCCTTTGGTTGTTTTTGTCATTTAGACTATTGGTTCCCAACCTGGGGTCCAGGGCGCCACTGTTTGTCTGCTCTGAGGTTGTCAAAATTAGATTTGCATATATTAACTAAAATTGATGTATCACTCTTACTGGATGGTTCAAATGTGAATGAGCCTGTTTCATTGGGATTTTATCAGTGAAAACAATTAAAGTTGGTGCTAAGCTCTGACAGTAATACATCATTTTTTTCCTGTGTTGGTGAAGGGGGTCTTCCTATTATTTACAATACAAGTATGGGGTGCTTCAAAGTAAAGGTTGAAGCATTTGTTGTCTTTGTGGGCAAATCTGACCCAGCCTGATTTTACTGATAATAATAGAAGAAGAAGTAGAGATATCACTGATGTCTGTGTACAATCATTTTCAACAACTTATGTCATTCATACTCATAAATGAGTTTTTGTCCTTACATGCTTTATTATATGTAGTTATATTAACTTCCTGGGAAGTTTTACCGCTGTTCCAAGTTTTCTCCATCTGTGGATAATGGTTCTCCCCCTGGTTCGCTGGAGTCCCAAATTCTTAGGTATGCTATTGCAACCCTTTCCAGACTAATAGATGCCAATGACTATTTCTCATCTGCTCTTGAATTTCTCTAGGTCTTGACATGATATGTTGCTTTTGAGATCTTTGAGCCTACTTCAGCATCTGTGATGGTATGGTGGTGTATTAGTGCCTATGGCATTGGTAACTTGCACATATGTGATGACACAGTTAACAACTTCTATCCAGATGTCTTTTTTAGGGACATCGCTGCTTACTCCAGTTGGACGATGCCAAACCACATTCTGCCTGGGCTACAACAGCATGGCTTCACAGTAAGAGAAACCCAGCATTGTTGAACAATTGGTGTCTTCAGTCCCCAGATGCCTAAAGAGTAGAAGAGAAGGTGATGCAACACAGTGGTAAACATAGTCCTGTCCCAGCTTTTTTGGGACAAGTTGGAGGCATCAAATTCAGAATGTGTGTATAGTTTTAAAAAAGAAAACCATGAAGTCTATCAGTTGTCTTTGTACTGTTTTCGATTGGATATAGGTCAAAAGGATTTGAAAATCCCTGTATTCTGTTTTTTTCCACATTTTACACATTGTCCCAACTTTTTTGGAGTTGGGCTTTGTACTTGGGATGTGCCTCTGATATGTAGGTTGTTCTAACTATAAGGCCCAGTTTGAAAAATCTGCCTATTGTTGTTCATCTATCATAGAAAATCCTGATTTTGTGGCGACATGTTAGTGCTGCAGGAATAAATACAGCTATGGTTTTTATTTTCCTACAAGCTCTACTTTCTTATCCACGTACACTATATTTCTATTTATGTCTGTGTTGCCAGCTTTTTGTGTCTATTTTTTGCGACACTCTTTGTTCTTTATTCAGACTTCCTTTGTGGTTTGACTGCGACAGAAAACCTGCACAAAGGTTTATTTCTGTTTTCTCTCCGTCGTCTGCGGCGAATGCCTTTATCATCTCTGCACAACATTTCAGCTGTCAGGATCCTTCCTAAATGACCAATGACTGTGACTTTTGACAGCACCATTCCAGCTGTTTTAATCACTCACCAACCCAAAAGTCAATGTTATATAATGTGATGAGCTTGGACGTGGTCGGTAAAGTGACCTTGGATTAGAATCTGCCCCCCCGTCCTGGCTTGGCCTGGCCTGAGTGCCGTGGGATTATGTTAAACCACTGCTCTGCTGGTATCACACACAGGATTATTTAGCACACTTTTATGTCAAACCTCTGCTAGATTCAAACACATTTAGGTCTGACGTGCCTGTTCTCATTACTGCAAGCTTTCAATACCAATATGTGCCTCTTTCCATCATGTTTATCAGGGTAACATTACAGGCGCCTTATTGTTTAGTGTTTAATTCAACCAATTTCCTCAGCTGGTGTCACTTCAGATGCTCCAAAATACACATTTAAATTCCCAGCACTGACTCATCTTCGCATGCAGCAGCCACACTGTCCTCTGAGTCACAGAGAAAAACAATCCTGACTTTATTTCTGTTGGTACATCCACACTCTTTGTGCAGAAATGGATATGCAAACAATTAAAGCTTTTGGATATTTCAAAGCCCTGTGAGAAAATATCACTTAATAATTCGCATGCATGGTAAGTCTAGACACAGCTATAGCTCACTTAGGCCATTTAATTGGACTACTGCTGTCCTTGTATTTGGCCACACCTGTAAGTTATTGAATTCAGCTGTTTCAATCTGACCCGTTCTCACAGGTGCATCAGGCAAATAGCCATTTGCAAACATATGTGATGCAAAATGGGTCATTCTAAAGATCTCAGTGACTACAAGCGTGGTGCTGTGATGGAGGCCACCTTTGCAATGATCCCTGCTGGATATTCCACAGTCAACTGTAGGGGATATTATTAGAAAGTGGAAGCGTTTAGGAACAACAGCACCTCTGCCATGAAGCACAAGACCATGTAAAATCACAGAGCGGGGTCAACGACTGCTAAGGTCAATGGTGCAAAAAAGTCACCAACGCTCTGCTGATTTCATAGCCCAAAGTTCCGAACTTCCACTGGCATCAATGTAAGCACAAAAACTGTGCAGCTGAGCTTCATGGAATGGATCCATGCTTAGCAGCTGCATGCATCCTTGCATCACCAAGTCCAATGCCAAGCATTAGGTGGAGGGGTGTAAAGCACACCAATGCAGGACTGTGGAGTAGTGGAAACGTGCTCTGTGGTGTGACGGATCATACTTTCGTGTTTGGCAGTCAAATAACCTTGCAAAAGCTCTGATCTACAACGTTTGTGCCAAACCGAACACTGTTTGGACCAATCAGTGTCATCTGAGGAGATTGAGATGGTAGCTACAGACGGGGTTGAGTTGTACTCAACACCATTTGCAATGGCTGCCTTCAGTGTGGTGATTAACTTCGCTATAGCTCTAGTATGGCATCAATTTTACAATGTTGACCATGTTTCTGCATGAAATTAAGAATGAAAACTAAACTAAAAGCTTTTCGTGACGGGAAAGATGTTTTTGCCATTCTGCTGACCTGCTTTGGCATGAATTTTTGAGAGTTACCGATGGGGCTACTGCCGTAGAAGCTATTAGCTTGGATGTAGCTGTAGGAAAGCAGCAGGTTATAGTACCTGGGCCGTATTTCTTTTTAAAACAAGAGTTCAGAGTTACACTGAAAGCTTGTCTTGGCAGAGAAGACATCTTAGCACATCTCCCAACCAGCCTTGGCACCAATTTTATCCACGGAGAAGCAGTGCCATTAAAAATTTACAGCAGTGGTAGCCTGTCAGCTTAAGAGAAGCACGTGCATACAACATCATTTTGTCTTGTTGCTCTGATTGGCCCTCATGAATGTGACAGACAGAACGTTCCTCCTATCACCTTCAGAGAATTTTTTGAAATGGCTTGGCCTTCCCAAACGCTTTCTATGGGAGCTTTCCAAGATGAATATGGAATGCATCCATGCAATGGATATCTGAGGCAGTCAATCTGGCATGTTAGGTTAGCAGAACATTACCTGCCTGGCTGCATTGTGCCAACTATGAAGTTTGCTGGATCAGGGATAATGGTGTGAGGCTTTTTTTCAAGGTTTGGGCTACAGGCCTCTTATCTCCAGTGCAGGCCAAACTTAATGCTACAGCATACCAAGACATTTTGGAAAATGCTATGCTTCCAACTGTGTGGCAACACCTTTTTCTATTCCAACATGCGTCCCAGGGCTATAAAGACATGGTTTTATGAGTTTGGTGTGGAAGAATTTGACCCTGACCTCAACCCCATCAGGCACCTTTAGGATGAACTGGAATGGAGATTGCAAGTCAGGCCTTTACGCCCACTATCAAGCCCTGACCTTCTCAGTGCTGTACTGAATGGATGGCCATAAACTCCTAAAGAAACAGCCCAAAATCTTCCAAGAAGAGTGGAGGCTGTTGTAGCTGCAAATAGAGGGCCTACTCCATATTAAAGTATTTGAATACAATGTCATCACAGTCCCTTTTGTTGTAATGGTCAGTCACTCAAATACTTTTGTCCACATAGTGTGAGTTGGTAAAACTAACCACTTTTGAAGCTCACATCTTACCATTTTCAAACCAACACAAACAACAAGTAAACCAAGATTTGACTTTTTAATTGGGGTCACGTAGCGGACTGCCTCTTGGCCTGGGAACACTGATTTCTCTGAGATGCTGCCCGTTGCCTGGAAACTGCTTCAGTCAGTCAAACATGAACGGTATCAGGCTTTTATCTGACTCCTTGCAACAAGAAAGAAAATGAAGTTATTTTTCAGAAGTATTACTCTGATCTCGATGTGCAGCAATCATTATGAATAAAACAACAAGCTGCTTTTATTGCCTTTATTACCGCTATTTTGTTCTCACATCCAAACACAGACTGCAAAAATCATGAAAAGATAATGTAGCCTTTTAAAACAGCATGAAACATGTTGAAAAGAGAATTTCCTGCTTAAGATTAGCAGCTAATTAGCATATCTGCAGTCAAATTGGACAGGGCTTTTTTAATTTGTCTGCGAGTTTGACTGATCCTCTTGTAATAACACACTCTTCCTTTTAATTACAGCGAGGGTGTTGAGATGAAAAGATCAATTTATGTGCAAATAGACCGAGCAGATCATGTCAAGCTAATTGACACTAGAGACTAAAATGAGGATCGTCATTACGCTAATGGACAACAGCCATTATGGCGTTGGAGGAGTAATCTGTCTTCAATTAATTGCTGTTACAAAGGAGGGCGGAAATAATCTCTTAAGAGAGCAACCCTGTGTCAGAGATGCTTCTGTGATGTACAAATTCAGGAACGTGGCTATGAAGGGAGCATAACCAGGATGAATGTTGCATGCGCAGCTTAAAAAGGCCTATTGATTGTCTGGTTGGACCGTCTAGACTGTAGGTATGCTATTATAGGTCCGTCCTCAAGGACAGTTGACAGTGAGAGTCTAAAGAATAGATTATAAAAGCTCTCTGGAGAATAAAAGAGTCATGAAACAGTGCTTTGGGACTGCAGAATGACAGTCGCTCACCACCATTTACTGTGTCTGACCTTTAAGCACATTAAAAGTCTATAGTATCCTTTAATTAAACTCACTTTCACCATTATGTCTCTAGCCTCTGCTCTCAGCCTCCAATCGGGGCAAGTGGCTTTGCCGAGGCATTGCTAATAAAGTTTGGTTTTTCTAAGTGCTTCTGCCCCCGGGGTTCCCCAGTGAGTTACTCAATATAGGATACGGTCGAGGTTTCATAGCAATTAGGTTGACCGGAGCAGAGGCAGCACTGTGATTGAACCAGTGTTCCAGATAAAGGCCATTAGTGAATCTAAAGTAGATTCAGTATAATGGCCGCATCATGTAGTTCTATGCAAATCATACAGGTGCCTTAGATGACTCTGTGAGATATGCCTCCCCTTGTTAAATCATGAATTAACTGGGGTTAAACACACTTTTTGAAAAACTGATTTCAATTTCACTCCACACTCCCAGGCCTGATTACTGCCACACCTTTTGGATCAAGAAATCCCTTAAATAGAACCTGCCTTACGAAGTGAAGTAAACTAAAAAATCTCAAAAAGCAACATATCAAGTTGACATCTAAAGAAATTATAATAACAGATGAGAAAAAAAAAAACATCAACCACAATAAGAGCTGTTATCCACATATGGAGAAAACTTGGAACAGTGGTGAACCCTTCTAGGAGAAGCTGGCCTACCAAAACGACTCCAAGTGCGTATCAATGACTTATCCAGGAGGTGACAGAAGAACCCAGAACAACATCTAAAGACTCACATTTCTCACTTGACTCAGCTGGTAAGAATTCAACGATAAGAAGGAGACTGGGCAAAAATGGCATTCATGGCCAAAAGTGCACCCCCTTTTCTAAATAAGTATCAGAATATTTCAACTTCTCTGATCTGGGCCAGATCAAGATGATCTGGAATCATCCTGCCGACAACATCAAAAATATGTAACAGATGTGCATTTTTACACAAGCAAACCTATTTTTGAGGTCCTTGGCAGACATCACCCTATCCAATAGGGAGGAAATATCAAAACCAGATTATTGCAAAGGTAGAATCTGTCACAGTTCCACCCCTGAAGTCTCTGAGCGATTCAGAATCGCCGATTTTGTGTCACAAATGTTTGCAAATGGAGACTGCATGGCTAGGTGCTTAATTTTATACACCTGTGGCAATGAGGCTGATTGAATCACCTGAATTCAATAACTAACAGGTGTAGCCAAATACTATTGTCAATATAATGTAGATTGCAGATGTATTCTTTCTGACATATTTATATCATTCTACATAAGACGCAAGACACAAGCTTTTCACCTTGTCAAACAAAAACATTTTTCAAATCCAGTTACAAACATGTTTATTTCTGCTTTTGAAAATAGCCATCTCATTATGGTTATTAATCAGATGTTTAAACTTTTGATCTGCTGATGAACAGCCTGTTTCAGTTAAGTTGTTTTCAATAAATTGCTTACTCAAATTTTTTTTGTCTCACTCCCATTTCTTCTTTTTGCATTTTGAAGCTCTACTTAGAACCTTCCTAAGATCCAACAGTGCAAAATGTAAATTCTTGCAATTTTTCATCTGGTCTTAAAATTTTGATCAGGAGTGTATAAGGCTAAAAATTGTTGCTTGAGCTCATGGCGTGATGAGTAAACAGGAAATATGCTGAAGGGTTGCAGGAGGTGGCAAGTTCTAAAAGTTAAAAGGTGTGACACATTCACACAAACCCACACACTCCCCCTCTCTCTCAGTAGCTTGCTCATTAAGTGTGCTATAGGGAGTTAGTTTGTGAACCTGCCTGGTGCTGCAGAATGAGGACAAGGAAAGACGGGACAGGCGCTGCCAGAGGAATGTTCTGCAGCAGGTGGAGCAGATGACTGTGCTATTATAGTCTCCCTGTCACACCGTACCTTTTTACTTGTATCCTCCAGAGTCTCTGGCATCTGTCCTATAAGCAGTTACCCCACAGAAAAGTTAGAAGCCTGTAGAAGTTATACTGTCTTAATGGTTAGCACCAAAAGAAAGGAAAAAAGTACAATACCACTACCAAAAATGTTGGGGTGCTGTGGAAAATGTGAATAAAAACAGAAGGAAATGATTTTAAATCTCATAAACCCATATCTTAAACAACATTTTAGATGTTGAAACTGAAACATCACACCAAATCATGAAAGTCATTGGCTTGTTTTGAACTAAAAAGCAACAATAAATGTTAAAAAAGTAGGGGCGGGGGTACAACAGGCTGGAAAAAGAACTGCAAAAATGGAAATGGAAGACAGCTGGTGGAGCATTAGCCAACTAATTAGGCAAATTAGTAACAGGTAAGTGACTGGGTATAAAAGAAGCCTTTTAGAGAAGCAGAGTCACTCGGAAGTAAAGATAGGAAGAGGTTAAGCAATCTGTGAAAAACTACATCTACAAACAACAATTTCAGAAAAGTTGCAAAAACTTATTCCACCATCTACAATCATAAAAAACAGGCATGATTCTGCACTGAAAATCACTACGTGGGCTCAGGGACCTTTCCACAAATCACTGTCAACACAGTTTGCCATGCCATCCAAAAATGAAAGTTAAAGCTGTGTCATGCAAAAACAGAAACCATATGTGAACATGATCTGGAAACTCCACTGTCTTCTCTGGGCCAAAAGCTGATTTAAAATGGACTGAGGCAAAATGGAAAACTGTTCTGTGGTCAGACAAATGATCTGTCATTCTTTTGAAACCATGGATGCCATGTCCTATAGACTAAATATGACAGGGACCATCCAGTGTGTTATCAACACACAGTTCAAAAGCTTGCATCCCTGATTGTATGGTGTTCTTTAGTGTGTATGGTGTGGGCAGCTTACACATCTGGAAAGGCACTATCAATGCAGAAAGGTATATAGAACTTTCAGAGCAGCATATGCTCCCATCCAGACAATGTCTCTTTCAGGGAAGGCCTTGCATATTTCAACAAGACAATGCTAAACCGGATACCGCATCCATCACAACAACATTGCCACACAGCATGAAATAGCCAAGGTGCAGTCCAGACCAATGGAAAACAAAACGATAACATAGGACTAATGAGCAGGTAGAATCCTACATCAGACAAGATTTGGACAAGATTCCTCTCCCAAAACTGCAGCCACTGGTCTCCCCATGTTAACAGTCTGTTGTTAAAATAAGAGGGGATGCTATACAAAAGTCCTGTCCCTACTTTTTTGAGATGCAATGATGCCATCAAAATCAAAATGAGCTAATATTTTTTTTAGAAAAGGGTTGATATTTGTTTATGTGCCATGTCGATGGAGTCCATTGTTCAGGCTACTATGGATGTTTTCAGTATTTGTATGACCCTAACAACACCCTTTTCCTACTTCCACTCCTAACGTGCTTCTGGGAGGAAAAAATGGGCCTGTGCTGCACAGATTAAAAGGTTTTAGAGGAGACAGATGTTTCATTTTGACCTCACAGCTCCACTGATAAGTCCCCTGTACCTCAGTGTTGTAGTCCATATTAATCATGCCTGAGACCACCTCTCGAAGTGGACAATGCCCAGAGCCCAATTACGGTACACTAGCTTGCACTCTGAATGGTGTCAGGATTTTGGGTCGTGTACTTGGATACAGGCTTGAGTCCCTACAGCTATTTTGCTCTTCTGTTACATTTGATGAATACTCTCTTATATCTCTTAGGATGTTACAGAAAAACCTTCAAAAAGATGAACAATTCAAGCTGAGCCTTGGAAAATCCACTGATTTTTATTAACAGTGTTTTGTACTTACATTAGCACTGTTCATGCTACTAATATTTGTTCTTTTTTACTGAATTTTCAGCCAATGCATCACTTCATTCAACTAAACTTACTTATAATGTGCTTTAAAAATAAAGATGAACTTTTAAAAGATCTCATAGATGATACAAGCCTCTAAATCTTATTAATTTACTACACAAACATAATTATTGGCTGCAGCAGAGCAGTTTTTTTGTTTGATGAATGCGTTCTGAGCCTTAAAGGAAAAATTTTCCTGGAAGAAAATAATAACACAGTTCACTATATATCATCCAGGATGAAGATCAGTCATTTTTAGAGCTTTGGTCGTAGGATTGCCTCATAATATTGGTTAAAAAGTCGACTTTTCTGACACTAGCCTTCTTTCATATTGAAGTTTTTAAAATGTTATTCAGAAATGTGCATTTGATGTTAGAATTATTTATGATAGTAATCGTGAGATTATATCTCATTGCAGGGGTTTTTAATTTCCGATCTATGCAATTATTACATGCTGATGTATTATAAGTACTTACAAATAAGGGGGTCTAATCTGGTACGAGGTGTACCTAATAAAGTGGGCGGTTAGAGTATTTCCAGCATTTTGATAAAAGAAAATTGCTGACAAGTTTAAGATTCTGCTATCATAGCATCCCTCACTGTAAGGTTTATTTTGTTCCCTTGAACACATTTATTTTTGACTTACAATGATGCTGAAAGCGTACTCCTGTGTAAATAGTCAAGGATGGAGCTGCTCTGTAACATTTCCCACCCAGCATTGAGAGCATGTATTGTTGGGTTTTGACAGTTTGTTTTGCTGAAAGCCTCACAGAGCAGCTGCCGGTGCCTGAGAGGTCATGGATTATTCAACATGGAGGAAGATGAGCCAGTCATATTGTGTGTTGCTTAGATCCCACTGTAATGACAGGGACAGTCTGCTTAAACAGAAACACGTCTCAGGTTTATAAAAGTGAAGGAGTTAAGGTTAGTGACTGAAGGGATATGTTGGTGTTTTTAATTGTAGAGGGTACTATTAAGATGGTTTTATAACCCCAAATTTAACAGAAAAGTTGGGCAGTGCTGTGTAAAATATAAATAAAAACAGAATTGAGTTTTGGGAGAGGAATGTTGTCCCATTCTTGTGTGATGTATGATTTTAGCTGCTCAAACATCCTGGGTCTTCTCTGCTGGATTTTTTTTTGTTTGTTTTATGATGCACCAAATTTTTTCTATTATTGAAAGGTCTGGACTGCAGACAGGCCACCTCAGCATCTGTACCCTTCTACTGTGAAGCCATGCTGCTGTGGTGGATGCGGTATGTGGTTTAGCATTGTCTTGCTGAAATATACAAGGCATATGTTACTCCAAACCAGACAATGATAGTGCCCTTCCAGATATGTATGCTGAACGAATGTAACCCCCTACCATCAGAGATAGAGGCTTTTAAACTGTGCACTGATAACAAGCTGGATGGTCCCTCCCCTCTTCAGTCTATAAGACACAGTGCCAATGGTTTCCACAAAGAGTTTAAAATTTTGACTCATGTGACCACAGAACAGTTTTCTATTTTGCTTCAGTCCATTTAAAATGAGCTTTGGCGGGAGCGCGGATGCTCGAGTGGTTTGGGGCGCTGCCCATGTGTGCGGGCGGCCTGGATTCGAATCCGGCCTGTGGCACTTTGCCGTGTGTCTCTCCCCGCTCTCTTCCCTGTTTCCGGGTCTATCCACTGTCCCTCCTCTGTCAGGCGGAGGCATGAAAGGGCCCAAAAATAAATCTTAAAAAAAAAAAAAAAAAGAGCTTTGGTGGTATCATGACTCTGCCTCTCTAGAAAAATGTCCTTGTTTTCATGGAAAATTGAGTAAAATAAAATGAATCAATATACAATATGTTCACTCAGGGCTTCCATAGAAATTGACCGTAGCAGAAACGAAAAGGTTGTTCACTTTTTTGATTCTTCTGTGAGTTGAAGTGATGAAATAGTGCTGTAATAATGTCTGCTCTGGATAGTGATTGTTTCTGAAAAAGGCCGATGCTGACAAGCTGTTTCAGTTTCAATCAATCAACAATTACCCCAAACAAAGCCTTGATCACAAAGGGGATCATAGCAGCTGACAAGCCCCTCATCAGTTCTGTTTTCTAATGACTTTTTATGCCTCTGTGCAGGCAATAACCAGGGTTAGAGACATTATGTCTACAGGCTGTGTGTCTGTCCTCGTGTTCGTGCACCCTGGCCAGTCTTATAAACACGATATGAACGGTGTCAGGGATTTTCTTAAAATTTGAACAAAGGTTCACTCTGACTCAAGGCTACATTGAAGATAACTAGGAGATCATATGTCAGAGTCAGTAGGCCTCATGTTCATCCCTTGCTGGTTGACCCAGTATCTAAAGAAAGTTTTGAGGGTTTTTCTCTCAACCTTGCTTGGATGTCCTCTTTGACTCAAGGATGAACTGACTAGATTTTGGAACTTACTGGTCAAAGGGAAAGGCCAATAGGCCTCATGTTCATGCTTGTGAACACAAAACCTCAGGAAAGCTGAGCAGGTGTTCCTTCTGACATCGCTCAAACATCAACTATGACTTAAGGATAAACTGGTTAAAACTTAGAGGTCGTAGGTCAAATGTTAAGGTAATTGGGCCTCATGATTATCCGTTGCTTGTTGACCTAGTATCGAAAGAAAGTTTTGAGGGTTTTTCCACCTTGACTCAAGGATAAATTGATTAGATCTGACCGATCAAATGTTAGAGCATAAGATCATACCATAAATCGTAGCCACTTACTCTCTTCCATCCTAAAGCGAGCCATTGTGCCATCCCAACGATGCTGTACATGCCTTCATGTTTCTTATGGAAGCTTCTTTAGCAAGCCTTGAACTTGGGTGACTCTCCGTGGTATCTAAAGGTTAAACCCTCACTAGTAATTCCAATATTGAATGTCTTTTTATCCAACTTTTAATCCATTTTTGATTGTTTCTGCTGCTAGCAGGTAATGCTAACTGCTATTTTGCTTTCTAAGAATGCTTTCTGATAGGCTTGGGAAACCAATGGCAGTCTTTGCCTCATGTTTGTCAAATTCCACCTCTGACTGGGCAGATCAAGGGGGAAACGGCCTGAAAAGTGGAGCGAAAGAGGGACAGAGAACCTGTGATGTGTCCCTCTGTGAAACTGCAGACAGAAAATGCTTTAAGAACTCACACAAATACAGCAGTACAAAAAGGCAAGGACTTCGTTTGTTAATGTTTGAGTATTTGAAGATTTTTTTATTGCAGATTTAATTTCTTTTTCACATTTTCATCCCCAAGAGATGGGAGGATAAGTTTGTAAAAAAAACATCTTGGTCATGAGTTATAATTTGAGAAATTTCCTTTAAACTCTATTCAAATGTCCAGTCTAACTAGAGGATTAACAGAAAACATTTTGCAGCTACAAGGTCAAGGTCCTGAGCACAAACATAGAGAATGTCTTTAAGCGATGTTTAGCAAATCTGGCACAAACCTACAACGGAAAAAAGTTTTCATATTTGCATGGAAACAAAACATAAAGTGGATAAGAGAGGTGTTTTTTTTTTTTTCTTGTGAATCCGGGTTGTTTTTGTGGATGAATTCTACGGTAATGGTAATGAGATAAAAGCTGGCAGCATAGTTCAGCGTAATGCTAGAGGAGGGCACCGCTCAATAGCTTGTAATCGATCGAGCCTCTTGAAAGAAATCCAAACATCATCCAGAGTTCTTTATCCTGCAGTAAATGAAGAGAAGGCTGCAGGATAAATAAACACATGGAATTTACATCAAGGTAAACTGAAATCAGCTGCCAACTCTCTGCTGCCTGGTATTTAATACCAATTCACCATGAAAAACTAGTGAAGGTCAAGTGTGAGCATTGCACAGTACATTTGTGTCTTTTGTTTTAATGTTGAAATCAGGACCTTGGTAACACATGATCAAAGGAATGACTCATGAGGGATGCTTCATGTAAAACCTTTCATTGAAAAACATGCATCAGTGGTTTTTAAATGCCATACTCAGAGACAAGGACATGAGCACACAAAAGCAGGTTTTAGAAGAGTGTTTTTCCCCGCTGAGTTTTCATGGCTGAAACTGGATCGTAAAACCATCTCTAATGAAAAATTAAAACTACTAGGAGATTATACACCACTGTGAGGTACTGTCCAAGACAATACGGACATGTTTCATCATAAACTTTGTATGACAGAGATAGGTGTACAGGCAGGCCTGGCCACAGATTTGGCTGGGCCACTGACAAACCCAGAGAAAAAGCCCTGCACAGTCGTAATTTGATAAAAGTATGTGTTGGCTCAGTAGCATTGATGCTTTTCTGGCTAATGGTTGTTTATTTGTGCCACTTTATGACCCCTTTTAACCTCTTTTTCCAGACATTTTTGCCACATTTTAACCCCTTTTCATCACCTGCTGATTTTCGCTACTTTTGAAATCCCATTTCACTGCCTTTCCTGCCCATTCTTGCCATGTGTAACCCATTTTAAAAACACTCTTCACCACTTTATCTGTCTGTTTTGCCACTTTCTGTCCTTCTATTACCTTTATTGACCCATTTTGCCTCCTTCAACCAATTTCTAAATCATTTTTGCCTCTTTTAAAACTTTTTTTCATTAATTCCTCTGACTGCTTTTGCCACTCTTCACCAATTTCTGCCTCTGTGAACCCATTTTGGCCACTGTTGACCCCTTTTCACCACATTTTAAGCCCAATTTTAGTCGTTTACCCAATTATTGAAACACTCCTCACAACTTATTTTACCGGTTTTGGCAATTTTGACCCACTTTTTGCCACTTTGTGCTTATCTTTTTCCCCCTTCAACATTTCATCATTTCTAAGCCATTTGCCTCTTGTTAAACCTTGTTATTTTTCTGCTGTTTTTTTTGCCAATGTTAATCACCTTTGCTACTCTCCACCCATTTCTGCCTTTGTGAACCCACTCTGGCCACTACTGACCCCTTTTCACCACATTTTATGCCCATTTTGCTGTGATTAACCCATTTTTATAAGACTATTCATCACTTTTGCTGCCTGTTTCTGCCATTTTTTCTGTTTTAATGAATTTTTGCCACTGTAGAACCATTTTGAAACGTATAACTCATTTTCACCATGTCTTATGCCTCTGTTAACCCACTTTTACCTCCTTTAACAATTTATGCCCCTTTTCAGCCATTTCAACTACATTTTAACCCTTTTCATCACCCCCCAATTATTGCTGCTTTTTCCATTTTCCTACTTTTTCCACCCATTTTTGCCACTTTTTCTGTTAACCAATTTTTGCCACTGTAGACCCATTTTTGTCACATTGAAACCCCTTTTCACCATATTCTTTGCCTAACTTTAGCCTCCATTAACCCATTTTTGTCTCCTTTTTAATCCTATTTCACCACCTTTTCTGACCATTCTGGCCACTTTAAGCCATTTTGCCTCATTTAAAACCCTTTCCTCCACTTTTTCCCATGTTTTTTGCCACTGTTATCCCATTTCTGCCACTTTCAACCTATTGTTGCCTTTGTTAACCAGCTGACCTCTTTTCACCACCTTTTCTGCCCATTTTGCCACATTTAATCCATTTTAAAACATTCTTCACCACTTTTTTCTACAAGTTTATCAGTTTTTGACCAACTTTTGCCACTTTTTTTGTCTATTTTTTGCCTCTTTTACACATTTTACATCCTTCAAGCCAATTTTGTCTTTTTTTTTCAAAACCCTTTCACCACCTTTTCTGCAGATTTTTGCTGCTGTGTCCCATTTTTGCCACTTACAACCTATTATTGCCCTTGTTTACCCATTTTTTTTTTTTTTTACACCTTTTTAGCAACCTTAACCCAGCTTTGTCTTTTCTAACATATAATTCTGTTTCAGTAAATGGTGTTTACATCCTGAGGAAGGCTTTATACTAAGGGATGAATAAGAAAAATGTTGCTTTCATTAGAAAGGTTATTATTCAGGTAAAAAAAAAGTTGATATATTGTTATCAGTGGCCTTCTCTTTGCCACTCTCTCATAAAGCTTTGACTGGAGAAGAACTGGGCCAGTGTTCTTGGAGTGTTCTTTTGTTGTCATAGTGCAATGGTAGCCAGGAATACTGATTTATCAGTGACTGAACCTTCCAGACACAGGTGTCTTTATACTTCAGTCACTTGAGGCACATTTCCTGCACTCAGGTGATCCTGATTTCACAAACTAGCACCAGTTGGCTGGACTTCTGTTGAATTAGGCCTGTCACTTTAAAGGGGGTGAATATTTATGTGTTCACTTATTTTATCTTACATATTTTAGTCAGCTGACATTACTTTGTTGACATCTGTGTTCACTCTGACATTACAGACAAGTTCAGGGTGCCTCAATTTAAGCATTTAGTCTTACTGTAATCTTTTTAAATGCCATACATATGTTTATTTCTACTACCCCAAAAGTAACCATTGAAATCCATCTGTTTCATCTAAGAATGTATTCATATTTTGCTGCTTTGCTGTGCAGCTGTTCTGTAAGGTTATATAAGGACACTTGTGTTACATAGGCCGCCACTGTCAGTGATTACTCAAACACACAGATCAAATCTCTGCACTCTGCTCTTACCTCTTACCTGTGTCTGTGAGAGAGAGAGCGAGGTGGAGGTACAGCTAGAAGGCTCTGTGCTGGCTGTTCTGTGATTGACCTGATTATGGAAAACAGCCCCTGGCATTTCTCCCAGAGGGTGCAGGGATTGTGGCGTCTTCATGAAATATATTCCTGTTGTGCCGGCTTCTGTCACAAGACGCCTGTGGATAAAGCTCAGGCCATGGCAGACTGCCAAAGAGAGAGCTTGTGAGCGGGAGACAGAGGGACATTTTGGAGAAGGAGAGAGAGAGAGAGGAGTGAGAGGAGATTGATGGTGAAGAAGAGAAAGAATTATGCAGCAGTCATGTCATGGCAGATTTACGGTACATATTATTGATGTTAGCAGCCTGGTGGTAATTGCAGGAGGAAGATGTGGGATGCTTTTGAACAGGTTTTGATATTTCCTTCTGTGCTGTTCACACAAAATGAGACCTCTTAAGCTGTGGAAGTCAAGCAATGAAAAGAAAACACTGACATTCAGTTCAACACTTGTATCTAGGTACGTTCCACACCAATACAATCCAATATAGGAGAGTGTTAGACTCAATAAAAAATAAAAACAAGGAGCAACTTTTTATACAGTTAGCAAAACATGGCAACTTTTACTGGAGGACCTCCTGATAAATGTAGGACTAATAATGAATCTACAGCAGACACAATGATAACTAAAAAAAAAGATACTAAGATTAAATGAGTCACATATCTATATATAAGCTGTCAGCTTCAGTACAGTTATGGGTAAGGGGGAGTAAAGTCTCCTGGAAAGGCTCACCACTGTTCCAAGTTTTCTCTGTTTGTGGCCAATGGCTCTCACCATGGATCACTGGAGTGCAGGTCTTTAGATGTTGTTCTGGGCTCTTTTGTGACCTCATTGATTAGTCGTCAATGCTCACTTGGAGTCACTTATTAGGCCAGCCACTCTTGGGAAGGCTCACCACTGTTCCAAGTTTTCTCCATTTGTGGCAAATGGCTCTCTCCATGGATCACTGGAGTGCAGGTCTTTGGATGTTTTTCTGGGCTTTTTTCTGACCTCCTTGATTAGTCGTCAATGCTCACTTGGAGTCACATAGTAGACCAGCCGCTCCTTGGAAGGCTCACCACTGTTCCAAGTTTTCTCCATTTGTGGTCAGTGGCTCTCATCATGGATCATTGGAGTGCAGGTCTTTAGATGTTGTTTCTGGGATCTTTTATGACCTCTTGGATGAGATGTTGACGCGCACTTGGAGTCATTTTAGTAGGCCAGCCACTCCTGGGAAGGTTCACAACTGTTCCAAGTTTTCTCCATTTGTGGTCAATGGCTCTCATCATGGTTCTCTCGAGTCTCAAGCTTCAGAGATGGCTAATGGATGTCTGTGACTTTGTTTCCCCTCTGTTCTTGAATGATATGTTACTTTTTAAGATCTTTTAGCCTACTTTCCTTCGTCAGACAGGTTCTTTTTATTCAGCAGGTCTGGCAGTAATTACGTCTAAGTGTGGCTAGTGAAATCAAAGCCCTTTTCCCTTAATATTTTAATTTACTCAGTGTCTTTGTTTAAGGATAAAAGTCTGATGATGTGAAACATTTAAATGTGACAAATATGCAAAAGAAAAAAAAGAATCATGAAGGGGGGGGATACCTGTTTACAACACTGTTTTTGAAGTGTATAGTGAAGTTTGGGGGTCTTTAAAATATATTAATCTATTAAAGGGGGGCCTGGGAGAAGTCTGGGAACCACTTGGCTAAATTATTGTTTGAGTACTGTTAATGAGAGCTGAATGTCATTAGTGTGCATTGCCACACTTTACCTGTTGACTGTTTAAAAGAAAACTGACCTCCACCTCGTGTAATAATAATAATTCATTTAAATTTAATTAATTTGACAATCTAATACAGCATTTTTTTAATGTAAGTTTGCCACCCAAACTTAAAAAATAAAGAAACTTACAAATTTGAAAATAAATACTGTGACTTGCACTTGACACCCTGTAAACCAGGTATAGTGAACTCCATAGTTTAGAGCCATAAAAACAGAAATGGAGGGTGCTCTTATCGCTTTTTTTGATGGGGCAACATTTAAAAGGAAAGTTGAGGGTATAAGGGATCTGGTTAAAATGAAATACAGTGTGCTGTATGGAGAAGCAGGGCCATTTAAGGTGAAGAAGTTTAAGATAAATTACAAAGCACACAGTCTGTGCAGTGCCTTAAGAAGTGAGGTAATGGGATCTAAGTTTATGATTTAATTTTTAATCCTCCTGTGAAGACCTCTGAGCATTGAATTAACTTTTCCTTCTGCTGCTTTAGATTCAACTAAAAGTACTGACATTTTTTCCTAGTAAAGTTTTCAAAATGTTTTTACCCACTCATTCAATAATATCTCTCCAACATGCAATTAGTGTTAGCGATGCACAATTGAGTATCATCAGCATAACATGTTATCTGACATGGTGATAGATGGTATCATGATGTATCTGTAAATGGTTTGGTAGAGTTTCTACAGCAATTGCAAACCTGAAATTTCAATATATTTATAATGGTTTGACTGATGTTATATCTGCTGAGGTTGCAGGAGTTGAAAAGCAGCATCTGTACATAAAAAGTTAATAATATGTACCAAACACACAATCTTTACCAGGCTAACGATGGATGCAACAAACACTGAAGAATGATATCTTTTACTGGTGATCCTAACTTCAATCTGAGCTTTGTGAAGCAAACATGCAAACCTTCATTGCACCCATCACTATGCAGCGGCTAAAGTAACAAGATGCTGAGAGGGGGCACAGAGCCAAATGAGGCAAGGCTGCCAGGATGTGCAGGGATGCACCATTAATCTGCTCTGCCATCCTTTAAACATAAGACACTGAGACCACTTATCTTTAGACTCCCAGGGTGTTTCCTTTTTTAACGGAGTGTGGCTCCATTGCAGTGTTTTAGTTCTGAACAGAGGTGGTGGACGGGCAAATCGCATCATATCATCCCGCTGCTGTAGCTGAAAAATGAATATCTGTATTGCATAACTCTAAATGCCACCATCAGCATTCGGTCCCTTTCTCCTTCCTGATATGTGGTTACAGTCTCTTACTGCAAAGGCTTCTTTTTGAAAGACCTGGAGGAGTTCAGTGTGTCTTTTTAAAAGATGTCAGGCCATGCAACCCTTATTTTGGTACTGGATCTGCCTCTGTGAAAATTCCTCTGTGAAATTGTCTGACCATTTCCTGTTTTCATCAGGCCTACCTTTTATTCTTGAAAATCTCTCCATAAGGTTTATAGATCAAGAAAATATGATCATATCATGTTGTACTGTACCGTACCTATTATATCGTATTGTACCGTACCGCACTGTTCCGTATCGTACCGTATCGTACCTTTCCATACCGCACTGTTCCGTTCCGTTCTGTACCATATCGTATCATATCGTATAGTATGGCAGAGGTCATCGACTACATTTGGACAAGGGCCAGCTTTTTACCTTACAGGCACTTTGGGGGCCAAATACATTTTTTGAAATGGTCTCATTAACTAACATTGCAATGCAGATGGATACGCCTGTTTCCCTGTTTCTCACTGGCGAATCCATCTTGCAAAGCTCCCATCCGAACCGTTTGGGCCCGGTCAGAAAGTGACAGGACCAATCAGCGACAAGGGGCAAGTGCCAGTTTTATCAGAACTTGACAACATTTCTTTGTTAAAAGAAGAACAAAGAACAGCAGTGTTTTTTTCTTTTCAAAAATGACAAAAGTTAAGTATTTACATGTCGCCATGTTTTGCGTTATT
Source organism: Cheilinus undulatus (assembly GCF_018320785.1). Lineage (NCBI taxonomy): Eukaryota > Metazoa > Chordata > Actinopteri > Labriformes > Labridae > Cheilinus > Cheilinus undulatus. Next base: position 10,504,653 of record NC_054885.1, on the reverse strand, counting down.
CCTTAGTAGCTCGATAGCGGCTACGTCACGTGTTTTGTTGCTCTGATTGGCCCGTGGAGATGTGACAGACAGAATGTTCATCCAATGACACTTTTTTCAAATCCTCTGCCTTTTCTCAAACATTTCCTATTGACTCTATGCACGGCAGGGGGTGATGTATTTCCGGTGGAAAATAAGACCGTTTCACAACTTCTGCCCAACGATACGTGGTAAGCCAAAATGGAATCTAAACCCTCCCATACTGCCTTAATTTGCCAGTTTTGTTGGGTTTTTTTTGTTTCGATTGTTGTTTGTGTTTACTCTATCATCATCACTTGGCATCCAAACATGCTAAAATGATGTTTCAAAAACAGGTAAAAGCACTTCTGGACATCGTTGCTATGTGCTGCAATGTACATCTTCAGCTAAATTTAACTCATCATTGACAGCCAGCTCAGGTAACTCATGCAAGCAGCAAGTAAACCACAACGAATTTGCCATCACACGCCTTTCTCTTCTCCCGACTGGAAGTGTGGGAGCGGTCTAATGCCAAATGCGGAAGCAGTTCATGAATAGAGCCCATTGAAGCTTTCCCAGATGGATGTGTGAAACACATCCATCTGGCATATCAGGTTACTCATTAACATATTTTTGCTTAAATATTTTCATTTTCTTGCAAGTATACAGTGCCTAACAAATTTATTAGACCACCTGTCATATTTGTCTCAGAGACCATCCAAGCATCATGAAGTGCTTTAATGCAGACTCTGTCATTTTCAGTGAGCTCTCCACGTTTTACCATTTTGAACATGAATGAGGAATTTCAAACTGAATCCACCTTTTTATACCCAAATCTGAGCCGGCTCACTGGGCTTCTCTGAGAAGTCTGAAATGAATCAAGCATAACATTCAACCACTAAAACTCATTTTTCTGTTCAGGAACACAGGTAAATAACTATAATTTGACATATAAATCAAGGAATAATAATAATGTGCTTTACTATTTTTTCATTTTTTTTCTGCAAATCAGTAAATTAGAAAATTCATGGATAACAATAATAATTATATTTTAGTATTAAAAATATCATTTGGATTAAAGAGCTTTTACATATTGGTGTATTAACCATTGCAGAAACATAAAAAATGATTTTGGCTTTACCAATTTTTACCAGTGCTGTTAATTTAGGGCAGCTGTGGCATAAGCCTTACTTTGCTGATAAATTTGTTAAGCACTATATGTAATGACATCAGCCAGCCACAAGGGGGCGATTGAAACATTTTGGCTGAATACTCCTGAAGCCAAAAGTTGACATAGAAAATGACAGTTTTATCAGGAATGGACAAATAGATCCGCCTTTAACATAAATCATATTTGCTAGTAACGGCTGACAGGTAGTTTTCTGAAAAAAAAAAGAAAGAAAGAAAGAAAGAAAAATATACATATATAAATCAGACTGCGTTGCATCACATTGTATCGCATGGTTTGATGTATTAAACTTCGCCATCTGATTTAGGTCATTTTTATCCTTTTGTTGTGGAGGGGTCTTTGATTAATCCCCCCTGTGTGCCAGGCTACCTGCCTGGTTTTCTCTTTTTCCATTTTTCTCCCTTTCATCCCCAAAATTCTGTTCAGTCCAAGTCCAAGGCAAATTTCCATACAGAGGGACAATAAAGCATTTTGTACTGCATTGTAGCAGTGAAATCAGTGGCTGTGCTACGTTACTTCCAATTCCACCATCTGCATTTGGGCCCCGAGCCTGCTCCCCAAGCTGTGGCATTTCAGAAGATTAAAAATGTCTCTCCAAGGGTTAGATTGTGCCTTTGTACTTATCCACCTGCCTGTTTCTGTTTTTGCCATTTTGCCAACATTTCAACCTCGAAAAACTGCCTGGAAGTGTTCAGGGAGAAGACAAATTTTCATAAGGGGATGACACGGTGTACTGCATTGCATTGTATCTCACAATCTCATAAGCAGAGACATATTTAGGAGTCCATCCAGTCCTATTTACAGAACAAAGAAATGTGCCTGAGCATGTTTGTGGTGTGACTTGAGCCCCATCTGTAATTCTAAGTATGCATTTGTCACACTGCCAGCTTCAGCATGTATTCCAAGTGAACCCTGGAGTTCCTAATATGTTCACAAAGAACAAAAAGAACTGAGCGACTATAGTTTTTAAAGTTAAAACCGTCCAAAATAGTCTCCTCCCATGAGAAGTCATTAGGTACCGCTCTTTTTTGGCAGCATTTAAAATAAGCATTAAAGAATGGCAGTGCTACTTTGTGTTTGCATCTCCCTCGAGGTGGAGCAGTATTTTCTCGATGCATTTGGACTGACGGGTGTTTGGGTGATACTCTGAAAGGGGGAATTTCCCATGTCAGAGGGAAATCAATTATTCATTCAGTGGCATGGAGGGTTGAGCAGCACCCTGACAGCTGCAGAAGGAGCTCTGAGATTAGGGACAAGTATGGAGTGTTGTGTGTCTCATGTATATTCTGTTATACCATGCAAGCCAAAAAACACTGAACAAACATTAAAAAAAACCCCTCAGATATAAAACAGAACAGCATTTCTGCAGTAAGATCCAATAAAAGGATCCTGATGATTACGCCTGTGACACAATCAAACCATAAAATATGTGTTTCTTGTTTGTGTAGAAAATCTCTCAGCCATTAAGAATGCATTTCTTTGAGCAACATTAATCATCAGATTTCCCGTGTCACCATTATTACATTTTTTTGCAGCAAAAATGACACCAATTCAGCATCACTGGGAGAGCTAAATCTCTCTCCCACCCACATGAAGGTTTTGTTTATTTTTCTATTCTCTTGTCATGAATTTTTCATCAGCCACTTGATGAGACAATTCATGTCTTTGGCTTATAAAGCACAGTAAGCAGTCGTCGGGTGGGAAATAAATTCTACTGTCCCGCTGCTACAGTAGCTATTGAATACAGTTGGTTGGGTGTCTAGGTAGTTTAATGTGTGTTTGACCAGGTTTTGCTCTATTTGGGCTTTTAGGAAACAAAGTGAAACTTTCTACTAGGCGTTTACACATTTAGCATTGTTGTTTGACTGTTTAAGGTACAGTATGCAATGTTCTATACAAACCAAATTCCAGAAAAGTTAGGAGAACCTAGTAAAATATAAATTAAAACAAAATGGAATGATTTGCAAATCTCATAAACCCATGTTTTATTCACAATAGAGCACAAACAACAGATCAGATGTCAAAGCTGAGACTTTTTAGTATTTCATGAAAATATTAGCTCTTTTGATTTTGATTGTACCGACAAAGCTTAAAAAAGTAGGGACAGGTCCATGTGTACCATTGTGCTGCATCCCCTCTTATTTTAACAACAGTCTGTAAACATCAGAAATGAGGAGTTTTGGGAAAGGAATGTTGTCCCATTCTTGTCTGATGTGGGATTCTAGCTGTTCAACAATCCTGGATCTTCTTTGATGGATTTTAATTTTATGATGCCAAATGTTTTCCAGCGGTAAAAGGTGTGGACTGCAGGTAAGCCAGTTTAGTACCCGGATGCCTCTATTGTGAAGCCAGGCTGTTGTGATGGATTTGCTGATTTGCCGAAACATACAAGGCCTTGACTGAAAGAGACGTTGTCTATATGGTAGCATGTGTTGCTTGGAAACCTCTATAAACTTTTCAGCATTGATAGTGTCTTTGTAGATGTGTTAGCTGCCCATGCCATAAGCACTAATGCAACACCCAACCATCAGAGATGCAGGCTTTTAAAGTGAGTACTGAAAACAAGTCGGATGGCCTATCTCCTCTTTAGTCCACAGAAGCTAAAAATAATTTTTGATTCATGTGACCTCAGAACAGTTTCCCATTTTGCCTCAGTCCATTTCCAGTGAGCTTTGGCCCAGAGAAGACAGATCTGGATCACGTATGTCTTCATTTGTGGATGGCATGGCAACCTGTGTTGACAGACAATCATTTGGCAGTGTTCCTGAGTACATGCAGTGATTTCCAGTACAGGATCATTCCTTTATTAAATGCAGTGGCCCCTGAGGGCCCGCAGATCACAAGCATCCATCAAATCTCTGCAATTTAATTTTATCGACTGAAACTATGCCTAGGATATGTTCGTCGACAGCCTTTTTTCCATGACAAAAACTAGACTAAGTCTAACAAAAATAGATCTGTGCTGACTAAAACTGGCAAAAAGTAAGTTTAGTTTTCATCAAGATGACTAAAACTAGACTAAAATGTAATGTAGTTTTTGTCGGACATTCTTCGACAGTGGAGATATTTATCCACTGTGGATAAATCTGTCAGAAAACAATGCATCTATAGCTATTCTTTCTCTTAGCTGTAGAAAGCAGGAACCCCAGGTTAAGCAGAGTGCAGAGAACACACTACCATGATTTGGTACCAGATTTACGCAACAGAATAGATGGTTGGACTAAAAGTAAAGACTAAAATGTGAGGACTTTTTATGGACTAAAACAAGACGAAAACATGTTTTTTTGGCGTTTCTGTCGACTAAAACAAGAAAGAGTGGAGAGAAGTGAACCAAGAAGTCGTGCATTTTAGGTTGAGCTGTCCAGATAAACATGGGGTCTGCGCTGCACAGTGACATAGGGGTTAGAGTTCTTTTCCTCCTAGTACTAAGGTTTCTGGTTTGAATTCCTGTTGGACAGTACATTTCTGTGTGGAGTTTGCATGTTCTCCAAATGCCTACGTGGGTTCTCACCAGGCACTCCTTCTTCCTCTCACGGTCCAAAGACATGCTTGCTGAGCTAACATGTGACTCTAATTTCTCTGGAGATGTGAATGTGAGCATCTCTGTGAGCCATGACTGGCAACAAGTCCAAGGCCACAGCGTCTGCACACAGTGTGACGAAGGTTTGCAGAGTGGGGCTAATGTTAGCAATGCTAGCACCAACAGCCTGTAGACCTTTTTTTTTAGGATAACGTCCACATTGCACCAGTCGATATGCCAGTTTAACCTTTCACAGCCTACATACTATCTTTTCTCAGTTTTATAGATCAGAACTGTCAGACTAAGTCAAAGTATGAGATGCCAGAGCTGACCTAGCTATAAGGAAACCATAAAAATAGCAGCAATTTCACCAAGCCCTCAAAGCTTTATATGTAAAACATGACTTTATATTGTAGTACTAGATATACAGGATATCTTCCTGAGAACTTTTCCCACTTAAATTCATAAATACATGATCCACAGAGAATGAACTCTGTGGGACTGTGTAATGATTTGACATGCATATAAACATAGTCCCATAGTCTGAATTATGCAAAGGCTTGTTATCCAAATTGTCACTTTCCTTCTGCCTTTCCTTCGTGTCATTCCAAGGACAAAAACGTAGGCAATTCTCCATGAAAAACACTCAGGTTGAATACATTTGCATGTGTTCTCTGCAAACGAGACAAGAAATAAGAAGAGCAGGATATGTTGCATGAAAAAACTCCACTTCCGTTTCACTTTTCTTCTAAGCTAATTCAGATCGGAGAGCAGGCTGGCAAAAACCAATTAGGATTGAGAAAAGCCCAAGAGAGGTCAATGAGCTGGCTATTATCTGGCTGAGACAGAAATATACCTGACGAGATCTGGGGCAAGATTTAGGTCAAGAGAAAAAAAAAAAAAAACGACCCCCAGTCTCACAAATGTGGTCTGGGGGTCAGGAGGGCCAGGCGGACGAGACTGGGGAAATCAATTTCTTCCTCTTGTGGCCACTCAGAAGGCAATCATACTGTGATTGTGTGTGACTTTTGTTTCTCAACAGGCAGAATTTGCACCGCAGATGTGTCACAGTAGCCGTGTGTAATGGCTGAAGGAGAGGAAGTTTGCTCGGCACCCAGGGAAAAGCCTATTGATGTGGAGATGTCCCGTTATCTCCAAGGTAGAGAATGGAAACCAATTTGCGGGACACTTGACCCGTCTGTGGTGGGACTGTATGACCTCTCTAACAATAAAGGGCGGACCCTCCTCTAATGCGAGCACTGTCAGCTCTGATTCATTAGTGGAGAAACTGCAGAGACGGAGATGTATGACCTCGACTGGTGGCCTTTGGCTGATAGAAGGAGACGACTTTTTAAAAATCTTGGCTGAGAAATGTGTGTACCTACTGTCTTTGCACCTTTGTTGTTTCTGTGCTGTGTACCAGAAGTGATTTATGTTTGGATAAAATGCTCCTCCTGAAGTTCTCTTTATCATGGACCCCTGAGATTCATTCTGCACCAAAGAAAAATGGTGTGTTTAAAAGATGCAGCCAAGTACTCTTGTTGAACCCTCTCAGGACAAGAGGAAATTACAAACACCTTAATATGTTTCTATGGATCTTTATCTGCTGCAGTTTTACTGGGACTGAGCTTGATTTCTTTTGTCACAGTTATGCATCTGATTGGTTAAAGGTAATTTGGTTCTGTGTTGGCCCATTTATATTCCCTTTACGTATGAAAATGTATACGTCCTTTTCAAACGATGTTACCGTCACTGCTCACATACTTCCATGCGTCCTTTACATTGGTCTGGATGTTAACCTATACATCCATGGGGGGGGGGGGGGGGCCGCCCAGAGTCAAAAGTTTATGACAACAACAAACTCAAAAACAAACATGGCGACTGTGGAGGAGGTATTGATAATGTACCTCTTGCATAAAAGACAAAAATGGAGGCAGCGTTGTAGGGGGCCAACTTGCTCAACTTTTCCTCAAAAAGTTCCGCCATTGTTATTTGTTCTTCGTGTCTCACTAGGGCTACGTATCAGGTAGTGACAGCAACACTGCCCCCCCGATTTCCGTTTGTACTGCTCAGTTTGGCCCGTATCCGTAAGCTTTATGGAAATGTGCAGAAATACACACGAAATGAACACGGAACACAGACAGAAGGCTCTGTCCGTATCCGTATCCGTATCCGTATTTAACGTTGAGCATAAATGGGCCTTTAGAATACCTACTGATTATACAGTGTCTATAAAAAGTATTCACCCTCTTGGATGTTTTACCCTTTAATGATTTTGCAACCACTGTAACATCAAAGTGAAAACTGATTTTTACAAAGTAATGCCCATTAAACAAAAATTAAACTGCTGAGAAGCATCCCCACAACATGATGCTGCCACCTGATGGCCAAAAAAGCCCAATTTTGGTCTCATCACACCAAATAACTTCTTTTTTCAATCCATCCCCTGACATATTCTTTTTAATAACCTTGTCTCTGAGTTGCTTGGGAGTGTTCTTTTGTCTTCTTGGTGTAATGGTAGCCAGGAATACTGATAAGCCAGTGACTGGAGCTTCCAGACACAGGTGTCTTTATACTACAATCACTTGAGACACATTCACTGCACTCACGTCATCTCGATTTCACTAATTGTGAGACTACTAGCACCAATTGGCTTGACCTCTGTTGAATAAGGTCAGTCACTTTAAACGGGGTGAATATTTATGCAGTCACTTATTTTACATGACACATTTTTGGTTAATTCACATTACTTAGTAGAAACCTGTTTTCACTCTGACATTAAAGAGGTTTTTTAAATTTTTCTTTGTTAAAAAAAAAAGCCTAATTACACTGGCCATGATTGATTTATAAAATCAGTAATGGGGGCAAAATATCCAAGGGGTTGAATACTTTCAAAGTAAATGCATATGTTACAAATCCAGTCTTATTTCATCCCTTAAAATTGGACCCACAAAGATCCAAACTGTATGAGAATTTTCAAACTATTGTTGCTCCATAACCTGTAAGCCTCTCAGCAGGGGCGCAGCTAGGGATTTAAGGGCCCCAGAAAGAATATAACACAGGGCTCCCTTAACCGGCCAGCCAAGCAACAAATGTTGCATCATTTTTACAAATCTAGCCATTTATTTGTGAACCATAATTTCTCCATTTACGAGGAATATTTTTATTATGGTTAAATTTACTTGCATTATTTCACAGCGCTGGACTACACCATTTGGGCATTTTAAAGGGAGCAGCCGGGCTCCCCAGTGTTTTATTCTATTTGATACAAATTTAAGTCCTTTGACTGATTTAGTCACTTTTGAGTCAATAATGACACTAATTACTAAGAAAAAAAAAAATAAGAATACTCTTTTCATTACAGGCTTCTCAAGGGCCCCTTCTACTGGGGGGCCAGGTAAGTACCCTTTCCCCCCCTTTGCTACGCCCATTGCTCTCATTATCAAAGGATCTTTCACAGGTGTGTAAGTTACCCATGCCATTGACACTAATACACTAATACTCACCTTCTGGCTCCAGTAGTAGTTACCCATTGTAGCAGCTCCTTTGGCCTGTTCCCCTCAGAGCTGCGCATGCCGTTCACACAATAATCTGACTGGCCCGTAATGAATAAGACAGACAGAATGTTCATCCAATCAACTTCTGAGATTTACTCCCAAAGGTTCAGCCCTTCTCAAACACTTTCAATGAGCGGTTGCCCACATGGATGTGACATATCCATGCAATGGATATGTGAAGGTTAACGGTGTTCTGCCTTTGATCTGTTTTGCATGTTCAATTATAAAGTTAAGTCTTAAAAGTATGCTTGTTTATGACAAAAAGGTCGTAATGCTTTAATTTTGAAGTCTCAAGACACAGGAAGCAGGAAACAGGAAGTTGAAAAACTGAAGACAGTCAGACAGCATGGTGGTGTCTTGTGTGGTTTGTGGAATCCAAAGTAACCTGGTTGGTAGATCCTCCAGAAAGCAATGACAGTGGGTGTTTTCTGCTCTTTATATGTTTGATCATTTGTTCCAAAGAGTTTTTGCTGGTAATTTAATAATTTATTTGTTCAAACTGGGGGAAAGAGCCTTCTCCATAGCCGCCCCCTCCCTCTGGAACTCACTCCCTAACCATATCCAAGACTGTACGGGCTCTTCCACATTCAAATCCCTGCTCAAAACTCACCTTTTTAAACTGGCTTTCAGCTTGGATCTCATCCTGCCTTGCTGATATTTTTAAATGGATGAGGGAACGCCACCTTCAGCTCAACCTGTTCCAGACTGAGCTTATAATCATGCCAGTCTCAACATTCAACCATACTGTAGATCAGTTTTTAGCTTGGATCAAATAAATTCATGCCCACTAAGTCTGTCTAGAGTCTGTGTGTCATAACTGATAACCAGCCAACCTTCAAGGTTCATGTGGTCTTGTTTGCTTGGTCTTGCCAATTCCCCTTTATAATATCAAGAGGATCAGACCCTATCTCACCCTAGCACTTGTAATATGCATTGACTTACTGGCAGATCTCGCATGCACACTTAAACCTCTGCAAATGATCCGCCACTGGCCTTCAACCAACCCAAGACAGCACATGCCACTCCTCTGGTCATCTCACTACACTAGCTTCCAGCTGCAGCTTGAATCAAGTTCAAAACGTCACCCTCAGCTGGTTGAGATGCCTGGTTCTTCCATCACATCAGGCCCCTAAGTCACCAGACTCTTCTCCTCTGTTGTCCCTTGATGGTGGAATGAGTCTTCCAACTACAGTTGGCTCACGCTGTCCGGCTCTACTTCAATACCTCTAATGATTGTTTTTTCATTGAGGATGATTGTTTAGAAAAGCTTTTATACACCATGTGCGTAACCTCTAACACCGCATGGCAGAGCCCTTGTCTGACTGGACTTGAAGCACTTTGTGGCTCTTACTAACGTTGTTTCCTTTGGTCTATATCTTTGCTTGTGTTGTACTTCTTCTCAGATGTTCGTCACTGTCAAATGACACCACAACATTCGGGCGTACGCTGTGCGATTTCAAGCCGACCATACGACAGTTGTGGTAGAATGTCATCTCATACTGTATGACTGAATCGTTTACGATGCACGACCATCGCGCACAAGTTGTTTGCTCACACTGTACGATCCGACAGTCGTGCATGACCTGAGTGCTCACACTGGGCGACTGAAGTCGGGACGGATTGTGACAGAAACCTGTGGAGTTTCCTTTTTGAAAAGTCTCAGGGTCTGAGGGTGAAGTGTTTCCAGTCATATTCTCTCTCTCCCCCTCTCTATCCTGCTTTCTCTCTCTCTCTCTCTCTCACTATCTCTCCCTGTCTCACACACAAACACAGCACCACCTCTGTGTCAGCTGCAGATCAGCTGGTAGGAAAATTTCCTGCTTATTTCCTTTATCATAATGGGGGTGCGTCAGAAAGTGATTTCAGCCATTGTCATGGTAATTTAGGATGTTGTCGGACAGTTTACAAAGGAAAACAAACCCCCAATGTTGTTTATTCTGCTCGCGTTTCTGCTCTTACTCACCAAAATATCAAACATGCCAGAAATCCTCCCGACCAGTCGTGAGCAGGTTGTAAGGTCATAGTCGGGCCGCGGTCAGCCATCGTAGCCCCCCTTTACACAGCATGACAAACGACGCCTGATCTGACTGAAAGTTGGCCTGACTTCAGAGTGAGTCTTGTGACTCAAAACTCGTGGCTGAATCGTAGGAAAATCGCAGTGTACACACGGCTTAAGACATAAGCCGGTATGCAAGAAATAGATGTCATCAGTGTGTGTCATCCATCTACGCTGCCAGTGCCATGCCTAAAGGCAATAAATCAGATGTAACTGTAGTGTTCATATGCTTCGTAAGAGCCCTGTTTTTGAGCACATTTTCAAGGATAGTAAAGTCTATTCTTTGGTCCATACCAAAGGTGGACCGCAGCTGTGAAAGCACCCTATTTGATTTGACCCTGTATCATAAAAGTGTAGTGTCAATATGTGAAGGAAAGTAACACCTGTGTATGATTCAAGTATCACAATTTATTACAAAAACTAGAACTTTTTTCATCTGTCGTTTTGCCATGCTTAAAGCATATAACAATACAGTATAAAATCTCAACCCAAAAATAGGAAAGTAAAAGCAAAGATCAGAGATGCTGACGCAGCATTTACAGAAGTTAAGACATGCTGTTACTGTACAGAGAACATTCCCATTGAAACATCTGCAAAATGCGTCATACTCATCAATGAATTGCATTTTACGATAGACAATCTGATCCAGCCTCATTCGGAGTCTTTTTCAAAGTAATTTACAGGAAAATAAACACCAACACTCTGCAAATCATAATGAATGTGCTGAGATTTTTTTTTCAACAGCCCAAGGCACTCAGGCTCCAATGTTGGCAATAAATACGTCATTCTGTTACACAAAATCACATCAAGCGGGTGGTGGCAGGGAGAGAAGAGTGAGAGAGAAACTATGTCGTCTATTTTTACGATCTCTTGAAGAACTCGTTCCTTTTGAAGAAGTCCACCCAGGCCCCCCTTTTTCACAGTGAAAATCCCTGGCAGTCGAGACAAAAAGATATTTTCAGTCCTTTTGTTGAACTTCGTGACATCTGATTTTCTAAAAACTACACATCTTCCTGCTGGACTTTGGACTCCGGCCGGGCATTTTGGTCTCCGAGAGCGTCTTCTGCTCTCATCGGCTGCTTTTTCAAACCAAACCACGAGCAGCCCGAGAGCGCCACAGGATGCCAAAGTGTCCGAATCCTGTGATCTTTCAACCGAACATGAGAATCTGGTACAAATCTATCAAATGACGATTTCAAATATCTATAACAAATCCAGAAAATATCCTGATCTTTCGTTTAGTTTACCGATGCTGTGACAAAGGAGTGGCTCGAACACGCTGAGATTCTCTTGGCTGCAGTTTCAGTTGAGCTGGCGACAAGCTTCGAATGTCCACTTGGAGGCTCCGCCGTAAATATCGAGGCTCGTCTCCATCCAGGCAAAAACGTTCCCTACCAGAGCTTTGCTGCTGCAAGTTGCTAGATTGTAAATCTCTCCTACGGATAGTTTCCGATCCCAGATATGAAAATTTGCCAGGTCTCCTACAAAAGCTTGCGTTGCATCGAACCCTCCTCCAAGCGTATCCTGTGGAAAAAATGATAGCTATGTTATTCACCCACTTGGGAAAATTCAGTCATGTCCCATATCCCACAGATGAAGTCTTTGCAGTCTCTTGTATTTTTGTATTATTGTATTTTATTTTGGATAAAGTTGACAACCCAGATTAAAAAAATACTTGAGGAAATGTGTAAAGTGTAAATCAAAACAGAATGCAATGATTCGCAAATCTCAAAAACCCATCCTTTACAGCATCAGATGTTGAAACTGGGACATTTTACCATTTCATAAAAAACATTAGCTCATTTTAAATCTGATGGCCAAAATATCTAAAAAGTAAGGGTGGGGCAAAAAGCTGGAAAAAACAGCTCAAAGCTCATTTAAAATAGACTGAGGCAAACTGGAAAACTGTTCTGAGGTCAGATCAATCAAAACTAGAAATTCCTTTGGAAACCACGGAAGCTGTGTCCCCCTGACTAAAGAGGAGAGGGGCCATCTAGCTTCCTATCAACAAATTTAAAAAATGAGCTAATCTGGAGAAATCTCTGTGCAAGGAACAAAGGCCAAAGGTCAGTATTGGATGCATGTGATCCTCAGAGTCTCAGGCTACACTTTGCCGTCCACAACGACAAGTAAAAGCTGTGCCATGCAAAGAAGAAGCCATATGTAAACATGATCCAGAAATGCTGCTGTCTTTTCTGGGCAAAAAATAATTTAAAGAGGATTGAGGCGAAAGGGAAAACTGTTCTGTGGTCAGACAAATCAAAAATTTAAATTCTCTTTGGAAACCATGGACAGTGTGTCCTGCAGACTAAAGACAAGAGGGACCATCCAGCTCGTTATCAGCGCACAGTTCAAAAGCCTGCCTCTCTGATGGTATGGGGTTGCATACCATAGCTGTGTAGGCAGCTTACACATCTCTATAGGTCAAGGGTCATCAAAAACATTTGCACAAGGGCCAGATTTAGTCTTGACAGAAACTCTGGGGGCCAGACTTTCACATAAACAAAAATTAAATAAATATTTTGGTCTTTGTATGTTCTATCAAATTGCAGGACATTTTTAGTCATTACAATGCAGCAGGCCACAAGGAGACAGGCCTGATGGCAGAACTGGCTGGACCCCTGAAAATCCCAGAGAATGGGTCCTCTCCACATGTCACTTAGCACCAATATTAACCCTTTTTTGACAGATTTTACAAATCTTTTGCCCCTTTATGCCCCTTTATGCCTCTTTAACCCAATGCAAGATTTAACCCCCTTTGAACCACTTTCCTGCATGTGTTATTCCCTTTGTGCCACTCCATTTCTCCATTTTTTAAAATCAATTTTTTGCCACTTTTCTTCCATTGTGGCCACTTTTAACCCCTTTTCATTACATTTTTTCAGCAGTTTTACAACTTTTAGCCCATTTTTGATACTTTTTTGCCTCTTCAACCTATTTTTTTGCCATTCTTTAACCCAGTTAAACCACTTTTCCTTCATTTTTTATCCCCTTTGTGCCACTCATTTATCAATTTTTGCCAGTGTTTTTCTATTTTTGCCACTTTAATCCCTTTTTCATTATTTTTCTTGTACATTTTTCTGTCATTTGAACACGTTTTTGCCACATTTTAATCTCTTTTCACAACTTTTTCTGCCAATTTTTGTCCCTTTGTGCCACTCCATCACCCATTTTTTGCCACATTTTAACCCCTTTTCATCATTTTATCTGCTCATTTTTGCAGCACTTCTGCCAACCTTAACCCTTTTCTTAAATATCTACTAATTATGAAAGTAAATTTCAGTAAAAACAGATTAAATGTTAAGTCATTCTAAAACTACTTTGAGATTAATTGTTTGTAGGATGGATTTAACAGCTGCAGACATTTATAGCCAAAGGATACTCTTAAAACCACATCTTCTTTTCCTCCTTTTCTGAATTTAATGATCTTTCAGGGGCTGGACAGGAAGCTTTGGGGGGCCTGATATGGCCCCCGGACCACCAGTTGATGATCAGTACTATATGGAGATGTGTAATAGATAGAGGTTTATGCTACTGTCCAGATGCCATCTCTTTCAGTCAAGGCCTTGCATATTTCAGCAAGATGGCGCTAAACCTCATACCACATCCATCACAACAGCATGGCTTCACAGTAGAAGAGTCCATCTGCTGGACTAGCCTGCCTGCAGTCCAGCACTTTTCATGACTAGAAATCATGTGGCACAACATAACATGAAAAATCTTTCAAAGAAGACCCAGGACTGTTGGGCTATAATCCAACATCAGACAAGAATGGAACAACATTCCTCTCCCAAAACTCCAAGTACTGTCTCCTCACTTTCCAGATGTTGTAAAAAGAAGAGGGGATGCAACACAATGGTAAACATGGCCCTGTTCCTGCTTTTTGAGATGTGCTGCTGCCATAAAATTCAAAACGAGCTCATATTTTTCATGAAATGGAACTTGATCAACCCCATCAATTAAACAGGCTTTTGAACTGTGCGCTGAAAACAAGCTGGATAGTCCCTCTCCTTTTTGGAGGACACCGCACCAAAAGAGAATTTCCAATATTGATTCATCTGACCACAGAACAGTTTTCCAATTTCTTCCTTATTAGCTTTTTCACGTACCATGATAACCTGTTGTGTTAAATGAAGGGATAACCATCCTTGATGAAGAGTTTTTTTCTCGTGCTAACATCCTGATTTAAAAGGAAAAAAATAAATAAAAGTTTCAGTGAAGCTTGAAATAAACTTTTCCTCTTTTTCTGGCTCTCCCTCTATCTCTGGTTTGGTGTAGGGTTTTAAATGAAAATTAAAGAGGTCAGATCAAGAAGAATATATTTCTTAGTGTTTGTGCACATTTATTTGATTATCTAGAACATCTACCAACAGAGAAAATGTAAAATAAGTCACCAAACGAACGAACACCAAAACAGAGCATCTAAGAAAGGCTGTTTAGAGCTGGATTATACGGGGTTAAAACAACCTCTGTTGTGTGATCCACATTGTATTAAAACCAAAGCAGAGCACAGAAGTTTCGTTAAGACCACAGGAGGCTGTGTTAAAAGATGGAAATACCATAAGATGAATCACTTTTAATTTCAAGGGATGCACATCTGACCTCATTAGCTATAATTCAGTTTGCCATTAATGGGACAACAGATTGCCCTAGGCCTAATTTTTACATCAGAAACGCCCTACTTCAATCAATCAGATCTCTTCTTAATTTAAAGGTACAGTGTAGAAAAGTGGGGATATTAGCAACATCTAACAGTCAGATTCTGGATTGCAATACTTGCTTACTCCCTCTTTAAGTTTTTCAGTGTTTTTGTCAATACAAACTCTCATAAGCCAACATTACAAACCTCTCCTCTATTTTATTCCTTCTGTCTGAATATTGTGGTAACTTTGAAAACCAGTGGAATTAAAAACAAACATATAAATGTTTAAATGTTTGGTCTCTTCTGTGAAAAAATCACAGCTGTGTCAGAGGGGGGCCTCCTTATGAAAGGCTCATTCCAAGTTATAAAAGAAATTCGATCTTTATATTCAGGTGATGAAACATACCTTTAAACATAATTAAACATATTATGATTAATTTTTAACCAGGTTTATCTGCTAAATGCTACTATATTTCACACACTGGACCTTTAAATGATGAATAGTTAGTTACTAAACTTCTCATACTAAACATACCAGACATCTCCACAGCCTCCAGCACAACAGATGTGTCATCTGAAACTTTAAAGGCCTGTGTGCACAGCTGGCATGTTTTTTTTTTTTTTTAATTTAATTTTAAATCTTAGTCCCATGTTCTCAGCGCTCAGTGTCCAAGGCAGAAAAAAAGGCCTTGGCATCAGCTGTTTTTGTCGCCAAACGTAAAGCACTCTCAGTTAAAAACCAAAAACTTTTGGAACAGTGCTGCACTCATAAATGTCACTCTCCTTCACTTGCCAATCAAAATCAAGAAGGGGCGGGGCTTCTGACAACAGTGGAGGAGAACATGATCTAACTTGACGACATTTTTTCATTAAAAGAAGAACAAGGAACAGCATTGAGCTGTTTTCTTTTCAAAAAAGCCAAATTTTGTTGTTTTTGTCTACAGTCGCCGTGGTTCACGTCAGCAGCTCTCTCTCTCTATGGAGTTTACGCCTCAGTAGCCGCACACCTCGGTTTGGGGCTATGACGTCACGTGTTTTGTTGCTCTGATAGGCCCGTAAAGATGTGACAGACAGAACATTCATCTAATCACCCCCAAGTTTTTTTGTCAAAGGCTCTGCCCTTTCCAAACTCTGTCTATGGGAGGTTTTCATCTGACGTGTCAGGTTAAAGCACACGGCTACTTCAAAACAATGTTACAGGTTCTACTGAGAGAAGTAAAAAGAGTCTTAGTGGCTGAGAAATGTCTCGTGGATTTACATGGTGCATAAGAAAGTTGAGCGATGATTACCGATGTGGTCCATCACAGCAGGCATGAATAAGTACAGCAACAGAACAGCAGCCTTCTGTTTATGTAATGTGCCAACAAGGAAAGCTATTGAGAAGTGCCCTGAAAATGAAATTAAAGTTACTGCCAGTGCCTAAAAGCCCGCTGTGGACACGGACCCTACTGCTTTCCTCTTCTGTTATTTTAGTGCAGTTAGAAAACAGTGTTTAGATGTGCTACAGCCACCACCTGGTGGGAGTGCTGCATTACAACAAGGTGCTTGTAAACATTAAGAAAAGGTAAACTTTAATGATGATGTGCATGCAATCTTTGCTTTTGCATGAATTTAGGACAGTTTGGATTTTCAAGGATTATTGCCCATCCCTGGTTTGTCCAGTTGTAGAACATTACTGTCCACGAATGAGTCTGATTCTGCTGGGAGGTTCTGCCTGTTGAAAAGAAGTTTCCTTTAGTACTGTTTTAATGAGCCGGCTTATTGGTGAATTAATGTTCCATGATAAATATGATATGATATGAATACTATACCATACCCAGGGGTGGGAAGTAGCTAAATTACTTTAACTGAGTTGTTTTTTGGGGACTCCATACTTTTTTGAGTACATTTTGAAATCAGTAATTTTACTTTTACTTCAGTATATTTATAGGAAAGTTAAGTTACATCTTATAATAGCTATCATGGTTGGAGCTTCTCATTCTCTAGTGGTAATTGCATGTTACAGAAACATCATATTTCATTGTGCAAGCTCCTTAGCCAAAAGTAGCTACCCAGAGCTCTGAGTAAACTTTGGATGATCTGCTTTTGACTTGAAAGATCAGTACTTTCACTTCTACTTGAGTACATTTTTACCAACAATCTTGTACTTCTTCCATCCCTGACCATTACATACCAAATCACACCATACCATAGCATATGCACTCTAACCACCTGACTCCACCTGAAGTCATCTTTTAAGTTCCTCCAATCTCTCTCTTTTTTCAGTGCAGTGTGGTTAAACTTGTCTTGACTCCAGTGCTGCACATATGTTGCAGCGTAGGCTGAGCCAGGAGGAGGCTTATGGGGCTGAAGCCTAAAATTTTCCCACAAGCCCTGAATATTTTAGCATGGTGATTTTTTTCCCCTGAGTGTTATGATCAATAAAAAAATAAATCTATGATAATAAGCAAATGGACCTTGCTGATCACATTATAATTATAGCCAAACTGACCAGGAAAACCATTAGTTTTATTTGACTGCAGTGTTAAAGGACTCTTTTCAATATAAACTAATATCTGGAAGCACAAGTTTGCTTTCTATGTGAAATATTACTGACTTCAACATGTTGGTTTCACACTGATGAGAACAATTAAATGTAGTTGGATCAAAAGGATGTTTATCAGGTGAAACTGGATCATTTTTTTGCCCACATGATGGATAGATCCTTTTGGCTTTTTAAATCTACATTAGTGTTCGATGGCTTGAAAACACAGCCAAAATCTGCCTGACAAGCAAAACATTTCCACCCTCCTAAATTTGAGCTAAGCCTGAGTAACTGAACTATTTTGGCTTCACTCTTGTACAGCTCCCTCTAAAGAAGAGTTAATATATTTTCTCACTTTAAAAAGTGGTTCTAAACTGTGGGTCGGGATCCAAAAGTGGGTCGCGGAGCTGTTTCCAGGGGGTCGCAAAAGTGTGTGGGAATGAGTATTTTTCTGTAGTTCAGGTTTTTGACAGCAGAAAGGAAACCAAAACAGTTCTCGACTGATATTTTTCTGAATTATTCAGGAATTTTCTACTGGAATTCTGTAGGCAGAAACTTTTGCTATATCATTTGGTAATATTTTCTGGACAAGTTTCTGTAAATCTAAAGAAATTTCGCAAGCAAAAATTAAGTTTTTGAAATTTTCAGCAGTAACTATCTGGACTTTTTGCAGCACATTTCAGCAGCCTTTTCCTGGATGTTTCCTGAATTATTTTAGGAATTTTCAGTGGACACATCACAATTTTTGGGCACCTTTCTTGAAACTTTATGATTTTTTTTTTCTGAAACGTGTCCCAGAAACTTTGAGGAGTCCTCTATGACAGTGGTTCTCAACTGGCACGGCCCCAGGACCCACCAGTCTAGCGACAGATCGTGACCCAAGTTTACAAAAAATATTCAGTAATGCATGTATTGTTAATTGAATATGTTGCAGTTTGGTGCATGATTGGACCAAAACACCTGATATCAAAAAAGAAAGGGGATAAAACTGACATTTTTACCCTCTTTCCCCATCATTATGTGTCCATTTTTGCCAGTTTTCTAAAGAACCTGTAAAAATACTTCCTAATCATGTGAAAAATAGCCATTTATTGCAAGAAGAGGAGATTAATTAGTTGAAATATTGATCAAACATTTAAATTTACTCAATTTCACAGTAAAAGAGGGTAAAATAAAAGGTATCATGCATGTCCAATAAGGACTTCAGTACTATTGCCATCATTTTCTTTTCAGACCTAGTCGCGACCCATTAAAAATTGCTCCGCAGCCCACTTTTGGGTCCCGACCCGCCAGTTGAGAACCACTATTCTAACTTTAGGGAGTTTTATTCAGTCTCTTTGCTTTGCCATGTTCTGTTCTTGCTGCGGTCCAAGCAGAATGTTTCACTAAATACGTCTGATTAGAAGGGATAATCAGGATTTTGGGTCTTGATCGCTCACTAAGGAGGTGGTGGGTCCTGAGGTAAGACCAGTTTAGTCAGGACCCACCACCACCTCTTTAGTGGTGGTGGTGGGTCCTGAGGTAAGACCAGCTGAGTCAGCTCTACATATCCATGAATTACTTTTCCACTTTTAAATCAAATCTATCATAGATTAGAGTAGAAAGAGTCATAAATTACCTGTTCTTGACCCAGGATCAGCAGGCCCTGTGGTTTGATGGGATGATAAGGAGCCAGATTCTCTCCACTCCCCCTCCTTACGCCATCTTGAAAAGCCTCCCAGACCCCATCCCGTGTGGTCCAGGTCACACAGATGTGATGCCATTTACCATCATTGATGAGGAAAGGCAGCTTCGCAACCTAGAGGAACAAATGAAGCCAAAGCTCAACAACAAAGCCTCAAATGACGCCAGGAGAACATTTTCCACGTCTCTTTTCCCACCTTGTCGTTGATCAGGATCTCCATCGGGTTGTTCCCCCACTCAATCAGGACCAGCTCGTTAGCCTGACCCGGGACTGCGTAGGAGAAAGGTGTGCCAATTCCGGGGGATGCGTTGGATTTGAGCCACATGCACACTGTGAGGGCGTACATCTCCGGTAAACTCTTCTTCACTTTGGCGTACATGTAGTTGGTTCTCAGCGGGAACGTGAGCTGGAATTTATCCAGAGGCCTGCTCTCCCTTTGACCTGTGGAGAGGAAACGGAAAATACTCACTCAGCATCACTGCTTTATCTCATTTTTTTTCATTTTTAAAACAGTTATTCACACATCCTGGGGATTTACGCAGGAATTATACCGTTACACAACAAATCCACACTCGTGACGCTCAGGATTCGCTTTAATCTCGCATTTCAAACCTGCCACACGAGTGCAGGTGTTGTTAACCTTCATATTCACCCCCCACCACACCCTCTGTCTCACTCTAACAGGAGTTTTCCTCATGTGGCACCCAGAGGTGCCCCAAACCGAGAGCGCA